>NC_060125.1:499536637-500820889 GCF_021461395.2 Schistocerca americana
CTATGACTGACTCTTTCACTACCCTCAAAAATCTTCTTGCCGAGGCCTGCACCATTGCGCATCCTCATCCCAATGTGCAGCTTTTCATCACCACAGATGCAAGCGATACTACCATCGGCGCTGTTCTTAGCCAGACAATCGACGGCCAAACTTCGCCTCTGCAGTTCTTCTCGTGCAAGCTCACCAATGCACAACAGAAATATTCCGCGTTTGACAGGGAGTTGCTCACAGTCTACGAAGCGATCAAGCATTTTAAGACTGACGTTGAGGGACGCCCTTTCTATGTCTTAACGGACCACAAACCCCTGGCTGCGGCCATTACAAACCCGCCAGCTGACCCGCCTCCTCGCTGCTTCAGATAAATGGACTTCATATCTCAGTTCATCACCGATGTCAGACACATAAAGGGTGCTGACAATATAGCTGCTGATTTCCTTTCACGAGTCGACGCTGTCCATTTGCTGTTAGACCTCTCTGAACTGCCTAACCTCCAACCTGCCGACGAGGAAACACAAAACCTGATTTCAGACTCTACTTCTTCACTACACTTCGTCCGCACCACCTTCCTTGGCTTTTCTGGTGAGATCTGGTGCAACGACAGTACGGGCAAGTTACACCCCCTCATCCCAACCACACTCCGTCAAGCTGTCTTCAATGCATTGCATAATTTAGCCCACTCCGGTGTTTGTGTGTCCACCCGCCTCATAGCAGAGCGCTTTATGTGGAGAAATGTCAACAAGGACTGCCAGCAATGGGCACGCTCCTGCGTTGCATGCCAACACTGCAAAGTACACAAGCACACTTCATCCCCCCTCGGCGCCTTTTCGATCCCTCCTGGGCGTTTCCATCCAGCATATTCATATTGACATTGTCGGCCCTCTCTACCCCTCTAAAGGCTCTCGTTATGTTCTCTCATCTATCAACCGAACAACTCGCTTGGTCGAGGCTGCCCCCCTCCCCAATATTACGGCAGAAACTGTTGCTTGAGCTTTTGTTGAGTCATGGGTATCGTGTTTCCGATGTCCAGCTATCATCACGACTGACCAAGGCAGACAATTTGAGTCAGCCCTGTTCAACACGATTTGTAACTTTTGCGGCATCCAGCACATCCACACCACAGCATATCATCCATAAAGTAATGGGCTAGTCGAGCACCACACTCTTAAGGCGGCTCTTCGATGCCACAACTCTCTATGGATGGAGGCCCTTCCCCTTGTGCTACTTGGCATTCGTGCGGTCCATAAGGAAGACCTCAAAGGCAAAATAGCCGAGTTCGTATACGGCCAGAACATTGTTCTCCCTGGTGAATTTGTGAGCCCTTCCGCTTCTCTCCCTCAGTCTGACTTACCTTCCTTCGTGGACCGCATCAGATGCCACTTTATCAACCTCCACATCCCTCCACCCGCCAGCCATTCCCACCCTAAGGTTCATGTCCCAGAATCTCTGGACAATTGCGAGTATGTTATGCTCCAAGATGACACTGTCTGTGCTCCCCTCCAACCTCCATATACTGGCCTGTACCGAGTTCTCCGGGGCTCAGCCAACATCTATGACATCCAGATGAAAGATTCAGCTGTCACAGTCTCTCTCAACAGACTTAAGCCTGCTCATGTTGAGCCTTCTTCTACCCCCCTTCAGGCCACGACCAAGCTACTCACTGCTGTGGCTCATGGCGCTCTGAACACTCCCTCCACATCAAACTTACACACTCGATCGAGTGACTTCCAGTTCCAATCATTAAGCTCTCCTCTCATCTCGCCCCCTACTCTGGTCTCACACACTCCATCGAGTGACCACATGCTCTCCACATCGAGCTTACCTACGATCACGCCCTCGCCGCCGGGCCCTTTGCCGGTCCCTTCAACCACCCCACCATCGCCTGCCTCGCCCTGTCGAGGTTTCTGAAGCTCCCCCCCCCCCCCCCCCCATCCATCTCAATAATACTACGCAATTATACACTGTTCGTCATGTGTTTCCCTTCATCCAGTCCTCATGGCACAACCTCCGCCATTCCCTGCCACCTGGTGAAATGTGTTCCCCTCTCTCCCGACATCGACCTGAACATGCTTCATGTGTTCGCCACGCCCACTGGAGACATTGTCGTCGTCGCTCCATTCCACCTGCAAACTGCCGGCCTACCTGTCCCCGCACAACCAGCATGCACAGTACGACATCCGGCGAACTTCAACAACTTCCAGGTTCGGTGGCCGAACCTTCCTTCACGACATCTACCCACGCTGCTCCCCAATGACCGTGGTCCGACTCCTGTGGACCACCCCTGCCGGTGGCCGATGCCTTAGTCACCCCCCCCCCCCCCCCCAGCCTCTCAAAAGTATTCTGTACTGCAGAGGAGGGGCTATGTAGTGCCGATGAGGTCGACACCAGCATCGATGTACGTTTGTCTCTAGACTCCGAGCACCGTCTTTGGACACTGAGATTATCTTTGCTCTGTTCCGTCATGTCAGTTCTTTGTGAGCCTTTGATGTGCTTAGGTGAATAAATGAACTACTGTTAAAATGGTGTTGTTTGGTGTAACCAACCCGAACATCAACCTCAGCCCCTTACCCAGCCTGCATTTATTGTGAATCTCTCACCCAGCACAAAGTGCCAAGTTAATGAAAAAAAGTACAGGTGGCTACAGTATATAAGAAGGGTAAAAGAACAGATCTGCAAAATTACAGGCCAATATCCCTAACTTTGGTTTGCTGCAGAATCCTTGAAAATATTCTCAGTTTGAATACAATAAACTTCTGAGGTGGAAAGGCTTATGTCCACGGATCAGCATGATTTTACAAAGCATCGTTTGTGCGAACCTCAGCTTACCCTTTTCTCACGTGATGTACTGTGAACTGTGGATGAAGGGCAACAGGCAGATTCCGTATTTTTAGGTCTCTGAAAAGAGTTTGACATGTTTCCCTATTACAGGCTGCTAACGAGAGTATGAGCATATTGCAGTAAGTTCACAGGTACGTGACATGCTCAAAGACTTCTTAAACAATAGAGCCCAATATGTTGTCCTCAATGGAGCAGCAACCTGCAGTTGTTTGTTGATGATGTTGTGGTGTATGGTAAGGTGTCAAAGTTGAGTGACTGTAGAAAGATACAAGATGAACTATACAAAATTTTTAATTGGTGTGATGAATGACGGCTAGCTCTTAATGTGGAAAAGTTAATGCAGATAAGTAGAAAGAACAAGCCTGTATGTTTGGCTACAGTGACCTGCTTGACACAGTCAAGTAATTTAAATATCTAGGCATAATGTTGCAGAGCGATATGAAATGGAATGAGCATGTGAGAATCGTGGTATAAAAAGGTGAATGGTTTACTTCAGTTCACTGGGAGAATTTTAAGGAAGAGTGGTTCACCTTTAAATGAGACTGAATAAAGGAAATTGGTGCTACCTATTCTTGAGCACTGCTCGAGTATTTGGGACATGTAGCAGGTTGTATTGTAGTGCTTTGAGAATTTCCGCATAAAATCTGAAACCACTCGTCCTACCATCTTGAACACACGATATTTTAAATATAAGTGGGAGAGTGGAAATGTATCTACTGTGCCACCTGTTCGTGTGTGCAGGTTGGAAGTTTGTTATGAGAAGACTACAAGCATGGCAGTCAAACTACACTGACAAGTGTTTGTCACTGGGGCCACAGAAGCCGTGATGAAAGAACAAGGAGTAATTATGTAATATTCTTTGCTGTTTTAGTGACTGTGATTATTGCTAAAGAAAACTGAACAATTGAATATAGACATTTAAGTACTTCACGTATTGTAATCTCTACAGGCAAGACGGGTTCATAAATTATAGCCGGCCGCGGTGGCTGTGCGGTTCTAGGCACTGCAGTCCGGAACCGCGGGACTGCTACGGTTGCAAGTTCGAATCTTGCCTCAGGCATGGATGTGTGTGATGTCCTTAGGTTAATTAGGTTTAAGTAGTTCTAAGTTCTTGGGGACTGATGACCTAAGATGTTAAGTCCCATAGTGCTCAGAGCCATTTGAACCATTTTTTCATAAATTATATGGTTGTTAAAGCAGTTTTATTGCAGATGTATTTTATCAAGTGTAATGCAAGATGAATCAGTTGACTTGTAAACATTCGAATATTAATGTGAGAATGGTGAGTATGTTATTGGTGGAATCTTAAATATACCAAGACTGAACTAAAAGTGTTCTTCGAGTACTAAATTATTTCAAAAGTAGAGAGAGAGTCTTATAAATTCCTGTAACCAACATTATTCTTCAGAGAAGAAGCTTTTGGAGATCGATGGAGCCAGCAATCCAGACAAGAAGATTGGCTGTGCAGATCAAGTAAATCAGCTGATGTGAGAGAGGTGTGAATTTTGCAATCCAACTTCACAACACTTCGGGTCGGCTAAAGTGTTAGAACATGGTGACCAGTGAAAAGGACTTGAAAAAATGGGAATTTTGGGAGGAAATTGAAGCAGAAGATATGATGTGTTGCCATAGCAATCATGTATGACAAGACAAGAGGACTGTTTCATGTAACTGGATTAAGTCCAAAAAATCAAATGAAAAAATTTGTGAATGCAACACAGTCAAAGATGTACAAAAGTAATAATGTTAAAAGAATGCAAAGAAAACCGACATATTAGACTAAGAAGAGATACAACAAGAATAATTCATCTAAGAAGGTCTGGTCTGGGAAGTGCATAGCTCTCACACACATCGCAGGGACAAAGACGCAGAGATATCATCTGGCACCATCGGCACCAGTTGCTGCTAACTGGTGCTGATTCTACATCAGCTCACCGACGCCGACACAGAAACCAGAAATCAACGCCACCAGCACCAGTTACTGTTCATTGGTGCTGATTCCAAATCTGCTCACTGACAAAACCTAAAACTCTACGCCGGGTGAGCAAAAAACAATAATTGTTTGAATATAAAGTTGAAGAAACAATTCACTAGACTGTATTAGTGTAGTTATTATGCTCAGTTTTTTTAAAATGATTACTAGATCTAATGTTGGTAAAACCATAGAAAACATACAGCCAGCTGAAGAGACTTCCGAACCAGCAGTGGCTATGAGAATTAGTTGAGAGGGACCTGATTGGTCTGAGATAGCAAATTTCATCAAAGCTCAGAGTTTACAATTAAATTCTAGATTAAATGCACAAAGTAAAGAGTTAGGCTTAATGAATGCCTCAAATACTTCTTTCAAAAAAGGAACTAAGTGAAGAATTAGGCTTACTGAATGCCCAAAATTCTTCTTTAAGAAAGGAACTAAGTCTTAAAATGGACTCACTAAATACTCAATTAAATGAAAAAATAGATGACCAGGGTGCTTCTTTGAGGAATGAAATAAGTGCAACTTTAAGTGAAAAACTCGGCATGCAGAGTGCTAATTTAAGTAAAGAATTAGATACAGTGAATACTCAATTAAATAATAAACTGGATGTTCAAAATAAAACTTTAGGATTGTAAAGTGCTAAGGTAGATTTACAAAGTAAAGACTTTAGTAATTTATGTGAAGCTATGGAAAATTTGAAGACTGAATTTTACACTTTAACTAGTACAGCAGAAAATCTTAAAATAGATTTGAAAGGTGAATTAACTAGTTCTTTAAGCAGTCATGTGAATCAGCTGTTCACTGACTTTAAACAGAGACAGAATGATCAATTCCAGAATTTGAAAAAAAGTTAGAATTTGTTATTGAAGATAAATGTAATACTGTAAAAACTGAACTGAGTGAGAAATTAGGATGATTTCAAAATGTATGAAATGTTACATCTTATGCTGTAATGCAGAGGTTGCATACCTTAAAAGAAAATGTTGAAAAGCAGGATAAGTTAATACCAATAGTCCAATTGCAAATTGCAGGTGTTAATATTCAAGTAGATAATGTGGAAAGAAACTTTAAAGAGAAACTAGCAACCTTAGACATAATAGATGTAACCAGTGTGGAGGAACAGGTAGAAGAGATGATAGACCAAAAAGTTTCCGCGAGAGTAAACTCCGAGAATGTATCTTCTGAGCTTACTAATACCAAGAGAGATATGGATGAACTATGGAAAGAATTCAAACTTATTCAGGGCAAAATAAATTCTCCTAATGTGGTATTAACAAGTGAGGTAACGACAGATTTACAATGGGGAGCCAATTCTAGATTATCCAGGCAATTCCCTAAGTTTAAGCCAGACAGAGAAGTATATCCTACCCATTTTTTTGAAAAGGTTCAACCAAGCCTTGCCCAAGAACTGGGAGGATTTGAAAACAATTGAGTTCACTGTGGGGTGTCATATCAAGGGAAGCCTCAGAGTGGGGTACAGTAAACTTTGAGAACTTTTCCTCTTGGAGAGATTTTCAAATGAACTATAAAGAGAAGTACTGGTCAGCAAGTGCCCAGGAAAAATTAATATTGGACTTGTGGGACCCAAAGTATTACAATAATATGTGGGGTACAATGAGAAAGTATTTCAACTGGCATTTAACACAGGCGAAGTACTTAGAGAAGAGGGATTAGTTTGAATTTCAATAAGACAATTACCCATTTACGCAAGGAAAGATATACTACGTAGCCTTAAATAAAGACCGCAACGAGAATGTACACCAAAGTGAAAATCAAAATTACAAAAGGAATAGTAATAATAATTTTTAAAAAACATGAGGCCAACTTAGCTAGAGTACACCTGTGCAATAGAAATAATGGTAACAATAATTATCAGAAGAAGCATCCACCTTCGAATTTAGGTCCAGTAACTTCACATGAATTTGTGCCAAGTAATATAGAGCACAAGGTGGTAACGTAGTACCCCGATTTGGTAACCAACCAGTGATTACTAATAATGAGGAAAACGTAGTGCAATCTGGATCCAGGGCCGGGGCCTAGGTCATAGAGATACACTAGGAGGCCTGGTTCATAAGTATGTCAGTTTCATGCACAAATTACCTACAAAGGAATGGTTGTTACTGGAAGAACCAAACCTGACTACCGATAATCCACAACTAATAGTAGCAGGAACCATGGACACTTCTGAAGTTAACATATTTATAGATTCAGGGAGTGAGGTGTCACTCATTTCTAGCACGTTCTTTAGCACATTACAGACTAGGTATCACTTACTTCTGTTACCAGTAACGGGAGTTTACATACTTCGTACAACAGGAACGAAGAGCAAAGTTGTGAAACACGAAACCCAGGTGAACTGCCACACTGGAAATATTTTGTTTTGTCAGACATTGTTTATGGCAGAAAATATCAATGGAGATGTATTATTTGGGTTAGACTGGCTATTAGAATTTAAAGTCATTTTAAACTTTGAGGAAAATCTTCTATGTTTTGGGAAAGGTGACAGTAGATTTTGGGTACCATTTGTGACAGATGTGACAGACAGCTACATTGGTAAACAAACAACTGAGTGTCAATGTCGATGATTAACTGTTACTCCACGATTGTCACCAGAGATTGATAATGTTCAAATGTGTGTGAAATCTTATGGGACTTAACTGGTAAGGTCATCAGTCCATAAGCTTACACATTAAGTAACTTAAATTATCCTATGGACAAACACACACACCCATGCCCGAGAGAGGACTCGAACCTCCACTGGAACCAGCCGGACAGTCCATGATTGCAGTGCTTTAGACCACTCAGCTAATCCCACACGATAATGTAAATCACATATCACATAGAGCTGACACAAAACAAAGTAAATGAATCTCCAATATTAATCAACCAACATAAACTAGATTTATATAGAATTCTAATGGAATATGAAGAAGTATTTTCCGACTGTCCCAGTAATATCAGTGATTGCATACATAAGTTTAAAATCAAAGATTACACTCCATTTCTCTGTAAGCCATACCCAAAACTGGTAATTTTTAAAGAAGCAGTTGAGGAGGAAATTGACAAAATGATTGACAGCAATATAATAGAACGTAGTTCTAGCATCATTAATAACCCCTTAGTAGTGGTAGAAAAGGTTACAGGAGGTGTGGGATTAGTGCTAGACATGCATACATTGAATAAGCATATAGAGACAGAACAAGACAGACCCACTAACATTGATGAATTGTTATCCAAATTTGAGAATGCAAGATTTTTTAGCATGATGGACCATGATGCGTTTGAAAACACCAAGAGAGCACTAGTAGAATCACCCATAATACATCATCCAATAATGGGCGAGACATTTAAAATTTCAGCAAATGCATCTGATTATGGTGTCACTGCAGAACTCTTCCAAGGAGAGTAGGATCTAGATCGTGAAGAACATCGAACCACAGCCTTTGCTAGCTGTAGTCTGAATAAACGTGAATTAAATTACATGGCTACTGAAAAGGAACTGTTAGCAATTGTATGGAGTATCCAGGAATTTCAAACACTAGTAAGGGGGTCAGAAATCCATATCTATACAGATCATCAAGCTTTATCTTTTCTAATGAGTAGTCGATTGTTACATAGTAGATTAGTGCAATGAATGTTGTCCCTACAGGAATGTGACATTAGGATCCAGTATGTAAAAGGTTCTGAGAATATAGTACCAGATGCTTTGTCTAGGTTACCTATAGGAATGGAAGAGTTTAAATGTATGGAAGGACCCGGTGTAATTTTTGCAATTAACTTTGACAGTAGACTATCCACACACCAGAATACAAGAAATGGCTCGAAGAATAACAGAAAACATCCATCATGATCCCTACTTTACAAAAATGTTTGCTATGTGTATCAGGAATTCCTTACCTCCCAATCAAGCAGGAACATGGAAAATTATAGGGCACAATTTGTTTTGGAGAGACAGTATAACATAGCAACGTTGACGCATATGCAATCCGAAGTTAATGTAAGACGAAATTGTGTGGTAT
Source organism: Schistocerca americana (assembly GCF_021461395.2). NCBI lineage: Eukaryota > Metazoa > Arthropoda > Insecta > Orthoptera > Acrididae > Schistocerca > Schistocerca americana. Next base: position 499,545,467 of record NC_060125.1, read on the forward strand.
GTTCATACAGGGTATGGACACTTCGGGTAAAAAAGTGTATAGCTCATATGAATAAGTTCTATTATTTTAAAAAGCTAGGACATAAAGTAGCATCTTTAATTAGGACCTGTAAAATCTGTCAGAAGGTGAAAGAGAGTAACACTCATGTTAAATACAAAATGTATCCAATTATTCCTAAGTTGTTAAACAATCTACAGCAGCCGATTTTTTTTTTTTGACCAATTCCTAAAGGAGAGGGTGGAGTGACATACATTTTGGTCATCATAGAATGCTGGTCAAAGTATATTAAGTTATATCCTATCAAAAGAGCAAATACACAGACAGTTATACACTGTTTGCAACAGTGGTTTCTAGAGGTAGGAAAACCAAAACTATTTCTCACAGGTAATGGACCACTATTTGTCAGTAACAAAATTAAAGAATTTCTAACTTGGGAGGATATTCATCAAGTATGAATATCAAACTATAACCTGTCCTCGAATCCATGTGACAGAGTTATGAAAGAAATTGGGAAATTATGCCGCACCTACTGCCATGAAAAGCATAGTTTACGGGCGACGAAAATTAAAGACTTTGAGCTTATTTTAAATGAATTACCACATTTATCAACTGGATTAACACCTTTAGAAGTAATAGGCAAACCTTTTTTAGGACACCCTCTGATTAAATGTTTTAATTGGCCTGAACAATCTACTGTTGATTACGATCTTAATCGGGAAATAGTTTCCAGAAATTTAGTTGAAAAGGCACAACAAAGAGTGAGTAAACATAATAAGAACATGGTTGAACCTCAGTACGATGTCAATGACCTAGTTCTGGTAAAACAACATCTTCGGAGCTCTGCCCTGAAGAAAGAGAGACAAGTTTTTTCAGAAATACGAGGCGTGTTTTTTAAGTAAGTAGCGTTTTGAAATTTTAAAAAAAAGACGTGCTAAGATATCTCAATAATTTCATTTTTACATGAAATCCTGTATCTTAATCTATGCACTGAGGCCATAAGAGCCCGATTCTTCCTTGTTTACGTTGTGTACGGAGTGTTTAAGATGCCTCTGATAATTGTGAGTGCCGCCGATTGTGAAGTACGGACTGTTATAAGGCCTAAAAACGACTGATATTCATCATGAGATCTGTGCAGTTTATGGAGAAAACATTATGAGTGATGGAATGGTAATAAAGTGGGTGAGAGCACTTAAAGATGGTCGCACAAATGTGCATGATGAACAACAGAGTGGGCGTCCTTCGGTCGTTAATGAAAGTTTGGTGCAGGAAGTGGACAATAAGGTGAGAGAAAACAGATGCTTTACGAATTCCTCCTAGCAGGATGACTTTCCTAATGTTTCTTGTAGTGTTTTGTATGGAATTGTGACCGAGCACTTGAATTACTGAAAATTGTGCGCACATTGGGTACCGAAAATGTTGACGGATGTGCACAAAACCATACGTTTAGACAGTGCACTGACTTTCCTTGAGCAGTACCACAATGATGGTGATGATTTCTTAAGCCAAATTGTTATGGGCGATGAAATGTGGGTGGCCTACATCAAACCAGAATCAAAGCAACAGTCCATGGAAGTTGAGCAAGGACATTGTTTTGCTGCAAGACAATGCTCGTCCACATGTGGCGAATCAGACCAAAGATCTCATCACACCTTTTCAATGGGAAACTCTAGATCATCCTCCGTACAGCCTCGATCTTGTACCCAGTGACTACCATCTGTTCATGCACTTGAAGAAACACCTGAGGAGTCAGCATCTTCAAGACAATGACGAAGTCAAAACAGTGGTGATGCAGTGGTTAACAAGTCAGGCGGCAGACTCCTATGAGAAGGGTGTTCAAAAACTGGTACAACGTTATGACAAGTGCCTCAATATTGACAGAAATTATGTAGAAAAGTAGATCAAGGTACAGGCTTCCATGTAAAAATAAAATTATTGAGATATCTTAGGACGTCATTTTTTAATTTCAAAATGGTACTTACTTAAAAAACACGCATCGTGTGAAAGACCTTACCAAATACAAATGGTAATACACCCCAAAGCCTTATTCTTAGTAGATCCTACAACTGGATCAGAGAAGGGAACATTCAATGTAAAGGACATAAAGATGTATATCTCCCAGGGACGTTAACGTACGGTGATAACGGCCAGAGTGACGACCGTCAGATCCCGAGTTGTTTTTGGTGTTTCTTCTGTAATAAAATGTTCCTGCACCAAATTCCAACTTCTTACACTACCCCCCTACTTCTTACACTATTCTATCATCCCCTGCTTACTGTATATTAGAGAAACATACCAGCGAGGAATTGTTATTACGTCATCAAAACTGCTCCTGGTAGGTGACTGTGTCATCCTCGGTTGTTAGAGAGTTGGGACCGCTAGGCGTTTGACTGCATCATCCTCGGTTGTTAGAGTGTTGGGCCTGCTAGGAATTTTGATTGTGTCATCCTCAGTTATTCCAGGGGTGCCCCTAACTGTCCTTATGACTCGCCCTGTCTTATCCCAACTTATTCTGACTTGCTAGGCAGCAACATGAGATGGGAATTTGTATGCACATTACCCCTGAGGTAAGATAGACTAAATCTGCCTAGCCAGCCAGTTTCTCCCACTCTCCACGTATAGTTAGTTTTTATTTTTGCCAGTTTCTGTGCAAATCTGTGGACCAAAGTGTGGGTGAAGACAACGTCATTAAATCTGTTAATATGAATTATTCCAAAAAATGGTTTTCTTGAAAGCCACCTGGTAATCCTAGTCCTAAGTAAATAGGGAGAACCATACCTGGCACATAACTTTTGAAATAATTTCTGAATTTGTGAGAATACCATTCTCACACTGAACATAAGATAATTGAGTTGAAGTCATTGAAGCATAATTTTCCTAGTAAACTGAATGGGGTATTACATTTGTGGAAAACGTAATACTGTGTGACTAGTTAAATGACTGTGATAATGGAATATATAATTTCATACTCGATACAGAATATTTTATACCTTTTATGAGATGTGATGTAGAACCTCCTCCAGCTTCTCACTCAAGTACCGGCTAGGTAGGGGTCCGGGAAAAGGGGACACACACACACACACACACACACACACACACACACACACACACACACACACACAGTATATACCGAGTAAGTATAAGCTGAAAATTAGAGGAGGACTCCAGGGACTAAATGAAGTATCAAGAAGTGAGAGTGAAGTGTAAAATAGATTTTTATTTTTATCAGGAAATATTTAATTATAGTATACATAAAGAAGTATACCAGGGCAATAAATCATTAGGCCTACACACAAAATACAAGGGGGGAGGGGGGGGGGCATACCTGGCATTTGCTAAGGATATAGGGCAGGTGTACCTACACAGAGATAGGACAACCTGCGGCCTGATGAATAGGGATGTTTTATGATGGGGTGTACCTACCAGAATTGAAGGAGGAAGTGCACTCATAGGGTCAACCCATATGTAAGGTATAGGTACTGATCCTAGGGGAAAAGGACAGTATTGTGACAGAAGTCACACGTTTTATAGGAATTATTCTGCTAAGTTTGAATTCTATATACCACTAGCATTATTACGTGTAATGAATGTCAGAAAGAACACTTTCGTTTGCCCAGAGTTCCTCCAGACAAACACCTGTGAACAATGAAACTAGTACGTGCTAAAGAAAAGATAGTAGAAAGAATTAGAATAAAGGATGAAATAATCAAATGTCTATGACACCTGGAGTTTATGACTGGAAATCAGAAATGTTGTCCACAAGATTCCTAGATATAAAAGAACTGACTCCAACATTAGGTGAAATGCTCAAGTTGTTATTATCAAAGTAGAATGAAAAAAGAAGAGCTAAGTATTAAATAAAAGGCTGTTCTTGATTATTAAAAGAAATAGAATATATACTGGTTAAAATGTGAATTAGTATTATGTGGGATATTAACGTACATGAAGATTATGTATAAAATATTGCATGTTCAAGCTGAGGTGAGGGATATGTAGTGCTTCAAGAATTTCTGCATAAATTCTAGAACCACTTGTCCTTCTACCATCTTGAACACACAATATTTTAAATGTAAGTGGGAGAGTGCAAACGTATCTACTGTGCCACCTGTTTCTGTGTGCAGGTTGGAAGTTCGTTATGAGAAGACTGTAAGCATGATGGTCGAACGACATTGACAAATGTTTGCGACTAGCACCACAGAAGCCGTGATGAAAGAACAAGGAGTAATTATGTAGTATTCTTTGCTGTTTTAGTGACTGTGATTATTGCTAAAGAAAACTGAACAATTGAATATAGACTTCTAAGTACTTCACGTATTGCATTCTCTACAGGCAAGACAGGTTTATAAATTATGTGGTTGTTAAACCAATTTAATTGCAGATGTATTTTATCGAGTCTAACATGAGACAAATTGGTTGACTTGTAAACATTCGAATATTAATGTGAGAAATGGTGAATACGTTATTGGTGGAAGTTGAAATATACCAAGACTGAACTAAAAGTATTCTTCAATTACTAAATTATTTCCAAAGTAGATTGAGAGTCTTATAAATTCCTGTAACCAGCATTATTCTTTGGAGGAGAAGGTTTTGAAGATCAACAGAGGTGGCAGTCCAGAGGAGAAGATCGGCTGTGCAGATCAAGTAAGTCAACTGATGTGGGAGAGGTGTGAATTTTGCGATCCAACTTCACATCACTTTGGGTCATATAAAGTGTTAGAGTACTGAAGTAAGAGTACTGGAAACAATTCAAAGCAGGCTGCTAGACCTGTTACTGGTAGGTTCGAACAACACATAAGTGTTACAGAGATGCTTTGGAAACTCAAATGGGAATCCCTGGAGGGAGGGTGACATCCATTTTGACAACCATTGTTGAGAAAATTTAGAGGACAGGCATTTGAAGCTGACGTGTCACATGATTCTACTGCCGCCACTATGCATTGCATTTAAGGACCATGAAGATAAGGTATGAGAAATTAGGCCTCATACGGAGGCATATAGACAGTCATTTTTCCCTTCCTCTATTTGCAAGTGGAACAGGAAACAAAATGACTAATAATGGTATATGGTACCCTATGCCAACCACCATATGGTGGCTTGTTAAGTACTGATGTAGATGTAGACATGGCAGACATGGTCCTGAACAGGTAAAATGTAAACTGGGGATCATTGTCAGACAAAACAATCATTCTTCTTGCAAACCACTCATTATGAGAACAGGAGAAGGGAGCAGTGACAGTGATACAGAACACTGTAAGGTTGCTTGCAGAGTATAAATGTAGTTGTAGATATTGTTGGCTTGCATCCATGGCCTAGGGGTAGGGTCGTTGACTAGTAATCAAAACGTCCATGGTCCCGGGTTTGAACCTCACCATAGCTTAAATTTTGAATACAAAACATCAGCAGTGGCTGCCAAAGACTTTGTACATAAAAAGGCACCCTTGTTCTGCCAGGGAAGCTAAAGTGAAATGGCTACATGAAAAATGTGAACGAACTGAAAAAGAAATGATTGTCCAAAAGAGTGACTCAGCATATAGAAAAGTCAAAACTACCTTAGTGAGATTAAAAGCACGGACAACGACATTAAGAGTGCAATGGGAGAGAGAGGATAGGTGGAAAGAGTACAATTATGGCCTCTATGTGGGGGAGGACTTGTCTGACGATGGGATAGGAGGAGAAAAAGGAATCAACAGGGTAGAGATGGGGAATCCAGTATTAGAATTAGATTCTAAAAGAGCAAATAATGCAGAAGGGGTAGATAACATCACATACAAATTTCGAGTGAAGTGGCAACAAAATGACTGTTTACATCAGTGCATAGAATGTATGAGACTGGTGATGTACCATCAGACTTTCAAAACAAAACAATAAAGAAATCATCCACACAATTCTGAAGATACCAACAGCTGACAAGTGCAAGAATTATCGCACAATCTGCTTAACAGCTCAGGCATCAAAGTTGCTGACAAGAATAATACAAAGAAGAATGGAAAAGAAAACTGAGGCTCTGTTACACAACAATCAGTTTGGCTTTAGGAAAGGTAAAGGCACAAGTGAGGCAGTTCTGACATTGCAGCTTATAATGGAAGCAGGACTGAAGAAAAATCAAGACAGGCTAGTAAGACTTGTCAACATTGAAAAAGTGTTAATCAGTGTGAAATGGTGCAAGATGTTCAAAATTCTGAGAAATATATGGGTAAGCTATATGAAATGGCAGGCAATATACAATTTGTACATGAACCAAGAGGGAACAATAAGACTGGATGACCATTAACAAAGTGCTCCGATTAAAAATGGGAATATGACAAGGACGTAATCTTTCGCCCAACTGTTCAGTCTATTGAAGAAGCAATGATTGAAATAATGTAAAGGTTCAAGAGTGGGATTAAAATTCAAGATGAAAGGGTATATGGCATAAGATTCATTGATGACATCCTGGGTGAAAATTAAAAAGAATTACAGAGTCTTTTGAAGAGAATGAAAGGTTGACTGAGTACATAATATGGATTGAGGGTAAACTGAAGAAAGATGAAAGTAATGAGAAGTAGTAGAAATGAGAACAGTGAAAAACTTATTAGGACTGGTGACCATGAAGTAGATGAAGTTAAGGAATTCTGCTACCTAGGTAGCAAGATAATCCATGATGGATGGAGCAAGGAGGACATAAAAAGCAGACCCGCACTGGCAAAAAAAGGCATTCCTGGTGAAGAGTAGTCTGCTAGTATCAAACATAGGCCTTAATTTTAGAAAGAAATTTTGGAGAATGCATGTTTGGTACACAGCATTTTATGGTAGTGAAACACGGACTGTTGGAAAACCAGAACAGAAGAGAATCAAAGCATTTCAAATGTGGTGTTGCAAAAGAACATTGAAAATTAGGTGGACTGATGAGGTAAGACATGAGGAGGTTCTCAGCAGAATTGGCAAGGAAATGAAGATATGGAAAATACCGACAAGAAGTTACAGATAATTCAATAACTGGGGCAACCACAGCTAAAGTAGTTATACTTGATCAATTGGCAATTCATATAATAAACAGTTTTTGATATAGATGTTAAAATTATTATATATAAAAGGCAATGAAAAGTCCAATAGCTCACTGTAGCTGCATTTATTCATGTCAATTATACAGGGTGTTACAAAAAGGTATGGCCAAACTTTCAGGAAACATCCCTCACACACAAATAAAGAAAAGATGTTATGTGGACTTGTGTCTGGAAACGCTTAATTTCCATGTTAGAGCTCATTTTAGTTTCGTCAGTATGTACTGTGCTTCCTCGATTCACCGCCAGTTGGCCCAATTGAAGGAAGGTAATGTTGACTTCAGTGCTTGTGTTGACATGTGACTCATTCCTCTACAGTACTAGCATCAAACATATCAGTACGTAGCATCAACAGGTTAGTGTTCATCACGAACGTGGTTTTGCAGTCAGTGCAATGTTTACAAATGCGGAGTTGGAAGATGCCCATTTTATTTATGGATTAGCGCGGGGCAATAGCCATGGCGTGGTACGTTTGTATCAAGACAGATTTCCAGAATGAAGGTGTCCTGACAGGAAGACGTTCGAAGCAATTGATCGGCATCTAAGGGAACACGGAACATTCCAGCCTATGACTTGCGACTGGGGAAGACCTAGAACGACGAGGACACCTGCAGTGGACGAGGCAATTCTTCGTGCAGTTGACGATAACCCTAATGTCAGCATCAGAGAAGTTGCTGCTGTACAAGGTAACGTTGACCACGTCACTGTATGGAGAGTGCTACGGGAGAACGAGTTGTTTCCGTACCCTGTACATCGTGTGCAGGCACTATCAGCAACTGATTGGCCTCCACGGGTACACTTCTGCGAATGGTTCATCCAACAATGTGTCAATCCTCATTTCAGTGCAAATGTTCTCTTTATGGATGAGGCTTCATTCCAACGTGATCAAATTGTAAATTTTCACAATCAACATGTGTGGGCTGACGAGAATCTGCAGGCAATTGCGCAATCACGTCATCAACACAGATTTTCTGTGAACGTTTGGGCAGGCATTGTTGGTGATGTCTTGATTGGGCCCCATGTTCTTCCACCTATGCTCAATGGAGCACGTTATCACGATTTCATATGGGATACCCTACCTGTGCTGCTAGAACATGTGCCTTTGCAAGTACGACACAACATGTGGTTCATGCACGATGGAGCTCCTACACATTTCAGTCGAAGTGTTCGTACGCTTCTCAACAACAGATTCGGTGACTGATGGATTGGTAGAGGCAGACCAATTCCATGGCCTCCATGCTCTCCTGACCTCAACCCTCTTGACTTTCATTTATGGGGGTATTTGAAAGCTCTTGTCTACGCAACCCCGGTACCAAATGTAGAGACTCTTCGTGCTCATATTGTGGACGGCTGTGATACAATACGCCATTCTCCAGGACTGCATCAGCGCATCAGGGATTCCATGCGACAGAGGGTGGATGCATGTATCCTCGCTAACGGAGGACATTTTGAACATTACCTGTAACAAAGTGTTTGAAGTCACGCTGGTACGTTCTGTTGCAGTGTGTTTCCATTCCATGATTAATGTGATTTGAAGAGAAGTAATAAAATGAGCTCTAACATGGAAAGTAAGCATTTCCAGACACATGTCCACATAACATATTTTCTTTCTTTGTGTGTGAGGAATGTTTCCTGAAAGTTTGTAACACCCTGTAGACCCACACAACTGGTTTCGAAACTTTTGAGTTGCATCTTCTGGTGCACATAAACACTATGTCATATGGTGTGTGGAGTGGTTACAGAATATTGCAGAGTAACAGTTAGCATGGCTAGACAAAGTTCTCAGCCCTCCTCAGTTGATAAAAGAAACCATCATCTATGATGACTGTCATGTTTGTGTTAAAATCACAAACAGTCATCACTTCACTGACTAAAATACATTCTTGTTGGTCTATGTCAAGCAACATACAATGCCCCTCATAGAATTTATTCAGGAAAGTACTGAGCCCAAAATCCAAAATCAGTTTGTGCTGCCTGGGGTATAAACTTTGCATAGTAGGTGACTTTGCATAGAAAAGACTGAATTTGTTTCAGGTTACTGGGTGCCAGCAAGACATCAGTGAGGTCACGCATTGGCAACACACCTTTTCTGCTGAGCATGTGTTTCAGGTACTTACCACTGGGGGCAAAAAAGGTGCACTTGTCCTACTGACAGTGTTAACCAACTTCCCAAGAGCCATTTTAAAAGAAATTTATGATTCCTAAGGTGTTTTGTGTGTGTCACCTCTGTTGCAATCATATCATCTAAGTAGTTCATGCAAGGCAGAACACCATCATTCAACTACTTCCTGACTAAGTAGCTTGGTCACTAACAACACCAAATGAGGAGCAATTCTACAGGATTTTTTTTTCTTTTGGAGTTTTAGGACGCAAAACATCTAAGGTCATAACCACCCAGTATAGAACCATAGAATGCTGGAATGCTGGGACCGTGAGGGTAAAAAACTGTTTTGAGGTCCAATACAGAAAGGAAGAAAAAACAAATCTAAAACATCAAGACGTTACAGAAGAGTATCTAAAAGATGATGACAAGACACCGGAGTCACCAGGTAGAAATCAAATATCTTTTGTCAAATTACTGCGTTTAAAAAAAGTTAAAACGTGAGCCACAGCTCGCATGTCATCCGCTAAAATGTCCTGCAAAGTAGGTGACAGCCCAACCCTGAGACATAAGTGGCTAAAATAGGGGCAGAGGATCAGGAAATGTCTGACAGTTAATGGCTGGCTACAGAAAGAACACTGGGTGCATGGTCGCCACTCAACAAGTGGCAGTGACTAAAGCAGCAGTGCCCTATCTGCAAGCGAGCTAACAGTACTTCCTCATGGCAAGACGGCTGGGAGGAAGTCGACCAGACTGTTGGGAGAGGTTTGACTTCACTGAGTTTGTTCCCATGAAGGGAGCACCAATGATCATGCCAAATTCACGTGATTCATTGACAGAGGAAAGTACAAATATCTTGCGAGGGAACAGAGTAAGAGGCGGGCCGACCGAGGTGGACTGCAGCCTTGGCTGCAGCATCAGCAGCGTCATTCCCAAGCACACCAACATGGCCAGGAACTCACATGAACAACACTTGGGCTCCCCCATCCAGGAACAAATGGAGGCAGTCCTGGATCCATCGAACGATGGGGTGGACTGGATCTGAATTATCCAGACTATGAAGCGCACTGAGGCAGTCAGAGCAGATCACACAGTGAGTAGCTGGTGCCAGTGGACGTAGTGAACAGCCTGCGGTAAAAACTGTGCACTGGTTGACAAGCCGATATTGAAACTTATCATCCCCAATGACAAAAGCACAGCCAATACCATGGGCGGACTTGGAACCATCAGTTTACAAAAATATGCTATCGGCAAGTTGTGAGTGAAGTCAGCTTGAGGTCAGCTTGGGAGCCGAATCCTTCGGGGATGAGCTGAGGTCAAAATGAACAAAAACCTGTGCCTGAAGCCAAGGTGGTGAAGGGCTCTCACCCATTCGGAAAATGGCAGGAAGTGTGAACTGCAGATGCTGAAGCAGGTGACGAAAGCAGATGCTGGGAGGCTGCAGAGAAGAAACGTACATCTCATATTGGTGGTCAAGAATGTCATCAAAAAAAGGGTCAAAGGTTGGATGGCCTGGCATGGAAGAAGGCCGACACGCATACCTACTGAGTTGGATGTCGCGTCGGCATGACAGTGGTAGTTCACCGGCTTCTGCTTAGAGGCTCTCAACTGGGCTAGTACAGAAAGCACCACTGGCGAGACTGATCCCCAAATGGTGTATTATATTTAGAGGGCGTAAGATAGACAGCCGTGCAGAGGAGTGGACAATACATCCATAATCCAACTTGGAGCAGACAACAGATCGATAGAAGTAGAGGGGCACAGTCCGGTCAGCTCCCCAAGAGATACCACTCAATACACGAAGGACACTGAGGGACAGGGTGCAGTGTGCATCCAGGTAGGACATGTGGGGAGACCAAATGAGTTTCCTATTGAACGTAAGCCCTAAGAACTTCGTTGCATCCACGAATGGGAGAGCATTGTGGCCCAGTTGCAAGGACGGTGGAAGATACGTCTTGTACTGCCAGAAGTTGACACAAATGGTTTGGTAGCAGAAAAGCGGAAACCATTTGTGACACTCCATGAATAGAGATGGTCCAGACAATGCTGAAGACAGCATTGCAGGAGACACGTCCTCTGGGAGCTGCAATAAATAGCAAAGTCATCAACGAAAAGAGAGCCGGAAATGCCAGCTGGAAGGCAGTCCATAATTGGATTGATGGCTATGGCGAAGAAGACGACACTGAGTACGGAGTCCTGAGGCACCCTGTTCTCATGTGAAAAGGTGTGGGATAAGGAGGAACCCACACATACCCAGAAAACTCGATCCGTTAAAAATTCCCGGATGGAAGTGGGAAGATGACCACGAAGGCCCCACAAGTGCATAGTACGTAGAATGCCTGTCTGCCAACAGGTATCATAGGCTTTCTCCAAATCAAACAATACTGCCACTGTTTGTCGCTTCTGCAGAAAATTATTCATGATGAACGTTGACAGGGTGATGGGATGATCAACCACTGAGCGGCACTTTCGGTACCCTCACTGAGCATTAGTGAGAAGATGGTGTGATTCCAACCACCACACTAATCAACCATTGATCATGCGTTCCATCACCTTACAAACGATATTGGTAAGAGAAATTGGATGATAGCTGGAAGGAAGACATTTATCTCTACCAGGCTTAGGTAGGGGAACAATAATAGCTTCACGCCAAAATGTGGGAAATACACCGTCAGTCCAACACAGTTGTAGGTATCAAGGAGAAAGAGTTTTCCCACAGGAGGAAGATTCTGCGGCATGACAATGTGGATTGTATCAGGCCCATGAGCAGAAGACCTGGACAAGGAGAGAGCACACTCGAGCTCCCTCATAGTAAAAGGAGTATTGTAGCATTCTTGATTCAAAGAGAGAAAAGAGATTGCATGAGCATCCTCCATCTGTTTCCAAGAAAGGAAGGCAGGATGGTAGTGGGTGAAGCTTGAAACCTCTGCAAAATACCGGACTAAAGCATTGGAAACATCAACATAATCGACTATGACGTTTCCCGCCACAGTCAGACCAGGGATCGGGCAGTGAGCAGTAGTCCCTGAAAGTTAGCGCAGGCCACCCCAAATGAGAAAGGACGGAGTAAAACTGTTGAACAAGCTGGTGAAGGAAACCCAGCATGCTTTCTTGCTTTCCTTTGTAGTGCAACGGCACTGCGCATGTAGTTGCTTGTAGTGGATGCAGTTCGTTAATACAGGATGACGGTGAAAGTAAGAAGCACACGTCGTCAGGCACGAAACACATTGCCTCACTCTACAGTCCACCAAGGGACTGGGATCTGGTGGGAAGTAGAAGTAGTAGTACGAGGGATAGAGGATTCGGCAACCGAGAGAATAACGTCCATAAGGTACTCGACCTGATCATCACAGCTGGTAAATGGCCGTTTGTCAGAGACTGCCAAGGAGGAATATAGCCTCCAGTCAGCAAGAGAGAATTTCCAATGAGCGGGCTGCTGTGGCGGGGTATGATTGTAAAGGCAAGTCACACGAGGGAAGTGGTCACTCGAGTAAATATTGGAAAGAGCACACCAGGGGAAGGTCCACCTGTAGCGAAGTAAAATGGGAAAGAGCAAACTGGTCTTGAGGACTTAGCTTGGTTTCCAAGGGCCATAAAATTTAGGAACACTGGAGAATGAAGAAGAAACACTCACCGCAATGGCCACTTAGGGAGAGCCATCGAGGGAGGATGGCCACTGGAATCCACAGAGGTCCAACGAGTCGGAGAGGGGGAAGACTGTTTGCCTTCAGATGATTGTTTTGACTTTTGGAGATTGGCAAAAGAGCCAGATGGCTGTGAACTCGAGGTATGCAAGAAATCCCGGGAATAATCCTCTTTGAATTGATGGTTTGCTGGCTGTGTTGCAACCGTCTTCGCCGGTGAGGGCGAAGAACGGATAGCAGAATCTACAGTAGGGGAAGCGATAGACAGAGTGTCAGATTGAAGGTGAGGAAACTTTGCCACTGAAATGTAGGTCACAAGTTTGTGTAGCCATGGTTTTTGTGGGATGGGGAGAGGCTAACATGGTGCTGTAGCTTCCAGATGAAGGGACATCCAGTTTACGGCTCACCAACAGTTTCCGGGCAACAGCAAAAGGTACCTTCTCCTTCACCTTTATCTCCTGAACAGCCCACTTGTCTTGATAGACAGGACAAGAACAAGGAGAAGCAGCATGTTCTCCATGACAATTAACGCAGTGGGGGAAAGGAGGTGGACAGGCGCCCTCATATGCATCCCTGCTACAAGTGACTTGTTTGGCTGGGTTTTTACGTGAAGAACTGGTATGATTGAACTGGTGGCATTTATAACACCTCAATGGATTGGGAATGTAAAGGCACACAGAGATGACTTCATAGCCTGCTTTTATCTTGTTAGGAAGCGTTAACCAATCGAAAGTCAGGAACAATGTGTGAGTGGGCACCAAATCAGCAGCTTCCTTCTTCATAACTTGATGAACAGCAGTAATACCTGATCCAATAGATAATTAGTTATTTCATCCTCCATCAAACCATCCAACAGCTGGGTGTAGATAACATCCACTTTTATAGGGTATTCATGGAGGAGTTGGGCCTTGAGTAGTTTCTGGGCCTGGAGAGCACTATCAATTTCCAAAAGCAGAGTTCCATTGCGGAGACAGGAGCACGACTTCACAGGGCTGGCGATGCCATCCACACCTTTCTGTATAACAAAGGTGTTTACAGTAGCAAAAGTCTGGTTTTCGTTTAAACGTGAGACTACTAGATATTGAGGCGCAACAGGAAGATTCATTGAGGCAAGAGCCTCACTCCACTTTCTTTTATGTGAAGCAGAGAAAGAGAAGGAAAATCAGTCATTGGGAAGAAGTCCCCCATGATTGCCAGTGTCTATGATGGCGTGCTCCTTCCAGCAGGGGCCCTGCAAAGGGGAGCCCCCTGCCTTAGGTGATTGTCCTCACCTTATGTCACACCTCCTGAATGACAGTCGGAGGGACCCATCAGCAGAGCAGGAAGGTAACAGTTCAAGCAATCACCCCTCCCTGGGCCTGGCCTGTACCAGGGGGTACGTGCGGGCCCTACATGCCAACCCGGGGCTGGGAATTAACCGTTACCCAGTCACCTGCTATGCTTGGATGGCCGTCAGGTACACACAGGGAGGAGAAGCAAAGATAAGAAGGAAAGGAAGAAAGAAAGGATGGCCTCAAATGCAGGAGCAGAGGTAAAAGAGAGCAGAACAAGGAAGGAGCAGAACAAGGAAAGAAAGGGACAAGAAAAGAAAGGGACTAGGAAAGAAAGGGACAAGGAAAGAAAGGGACAAGGAAAGAAAGGGACAAGGAAGGAAAGGGACAAGGAAAGAGCAGAACCGGGAAAAAACTGAACAGAGAAAGAGCTAAACAGGGAAAGAGCAAAATGAGGAAAGAGCAGTACAGGGAAAGGGCAGTACAGGAAAAGAGCAGTGCAGGGAAAGAGTGGAACTGGGAAAGAGCAGTACAGGGACAGAGTAGTACAAGAGAGAATATTTCTACAAGTAAACCAATGCAAATTAGCTTCAAGAGCCCATAAAGGCACGAGACATCTCCCCAAGAGAGGAGAAAAGGAGACAAGCAGCACAGAAAGAGAAGCGGTGCTGTGAGGGCTGGGGCCCCATGGTCGCCAAGCGTGTACTCACCAAAGAGCAGTGAGCCCCCTGGGGGGCAATTGTACAGGAACATGCCAAATGGCATGTTTAAGGTTAGTAACTATTTTCACTCGCTATCTAATGGGAGTTACAGATATGCATTTTTTACATAAATTTTTCAATAATATTGACCTCAGGGTAGTTTTGTTAATAAATTCTCTGGACATTGTATAAGATAGATTACAACATTCAAATGATCATTCTAGTTACTTTTAAATCAACAGAAGTGTGTTTAGATCCATTTGATTTTGTTTAATGACACCCGTGGCTTCACCAACTGGCTTGTTGATATCAGTGTAGTCATACCAAGTTCCTGAAGATGTGTGAGCTCAGCCTCAGCAGCTTCTCTTTCAACAGTTGGTAGAGAGCAAGCTGTACAAATTTTGGCACTATGGATGACTCCATAGATATACGAGCAGATTTTTTTTTTTTTACCATCATCATCTAGTGATGCTTGGAAAATCCCATCATACATAGCACATACAGAAGCAAGATCAGTAAATAGTACTGCTTCAGAGTTTAATTTTATATGGTCCACTGTTTTGAACTCAATGTTATAAAGGCATCTAAGCTGAAAATGTGACCAGCATTAGGCAATCTACAACTAAGACTGTTATGACAAGTTTGATGTTTTTGTACTTAGCTGTAAGCAACAATTCTGAGGAGAGGAACTATCTTTTTGACAGGAAGACATGACCTGTTGCTGAGCCCTTTTCACCAAGGGTGAGTTGAGCCATCAATACACACCCGCATTGAGTAATGACAAAGAAGCTCCAGTGTCCAGCTGCAATGCCAATGATTGGCCAGAAATGGTGTGTGGAGACAAGTGTCTTCACCAGGCTGTGTTGTTACACAAAGCTGATGTAAAAAGGGTTTAATTGACACTGATGGGGAATCATTATGATTTATATACATTACTCGCTCATGAGATGCTGGCATTCCTGATGACCATGAACCTGGCATGACATAGATGTTTAAGAAGAAGGTGATGAATCAGAACCATCAGATGGCTGCTCCTCATGACAGCAACTAACTACTCTTGAGTCCTGAATTTTGTTAGTGAAGGTATGGTGAGCTTCAGAAGCAACCTCAAAAGATTTAGCAATCTTAAGAACTTCACTTTTCTAGGGTTGGATGTGGCTTATGATCTAGCCATGACTTCCAACTGGGGACTCATTGCACAACCGCATCATGAATCAGTAATACCCCTTTGGAAATCTTACAACTCTAACAAGTGAAACCTTCACTGTCATATAAAACCCTGCAAGTCAGTAGTCATGCTGTGCAACACTGGCCATGTTGTTTATGACACTAACATGTTGACTATCATGCGGCCACAGATGGCCACAGTAATACCTTATGTCTGATGCTGTGTGTCTGCAGGTGGCCACAGCAAAACCTTCTACCTGACGCCCTGTCCTGTCCTGGTAGTGAAACATCCATCATTACAAATGCATCAGTCAATATTTTAAATTTTAGCCGAGCTACTACATGTGCACCTGATACCACAGTAATTGTTAACAAAGTACATAATTTATTGAAACATAATCCACTGGGGTTTGTGAGTATTTGCAATTTCTGCAAAAGTTTGTACAAATAACTGCTACAAATTTTTTGAGTCATAACTCATCTGACTGGTTCGATGCGACCCACCACAAATTTCTCTCCTGCACCAACCTCTTCATCTCAGAGTAGCACTTGCAACCTAAGTCCTCGATTATTTGCTGGATGTATTCCAATCTCAGTTTTTTATATATGCTGTTTTTACCCTCTACAGTGCCCTCTAGTACCACAGAAGCTATTCCCTGATGTCTTAACAGATGTCCTACCACCCTGTCCCTTCTTCTTGTCAGCGTTTCCCATATATTCCTTTCCTTACCAATTCTCCAAAGAACCTCCTCATTCCTGATCTTATCAGTCCATCTAATTTTCAACATTCTTCTATTGCAACACTTCTCAAATTCTTCAATTCCCTTCTTTTCTGGTTTTCCCACAGTCCATGTTTCACAACCATACAATGCTGTGCTCCAAATATACATTATCAGAAATTTCTTCCTCAAATTAAGGCACATGTATAATACTAATAGACTTCCCTTCACCGTAAATGCCCTTTTTGCCAGGGCTAGTCTGCTTTTTATGTCCTCCATGCTCCATCCATCATGGATTATTTTGCTGCCTAGATAGCTGAATTCAGGAACTTCATCTACTTTGTGATCACTAGTCATGACGTAAAGTTTCTTGTTGTTCTCATTTCTGGTAATTCTTATTACCCTTCTTCTATTTATTCTCAATCCATATTCTGTACTCATTAGACTGTTCATTCCATTGAGTTGTTTGGGAGAAGAGAACAAACTGCGAGATCATTGGTCTCATCGGATTAGGGAAGGTCGGGGAAGGAAGTCGGCTGTGCCCTTCCAAAGGAACCATCCTGGCATTTGCCTGGAGCGGTTTAGGGAAATCACGGAAAACCTAAATCAGGATGGCTGGATGCGGGATGTTCATTCCATTCAGCAGATCCTCTTCTTCTACTTCTTCTTCACTTTCACTGAGAACAGCAATGTCATCAGGAAATATTATTGTTGAGGTCCTTTCGCCTTGAATTATAATTCCACTCTTGAATCTTTCATTTATTTCCACCAGTGCTTCTTGAATGTATAAACTGAACAGTATGGGAAAAGACTACATCCTTGTCTCTCTCTATTTTTAATCTGAGCACTTCTTTCTTAGCCTTCCATTATTATTTTTCCCTCTTGGGTCTTGTATGTATTGTATATTCCCTATAGCTTACCCATATATTTCTCAGAATTTTGAACATCTTGCACCATTTGACATTTTTTCAGTTTGACAAATTAAATAAATGTGTCTTGACTTTTCTTTAGTCTTGCTTCCATTATCAACCACAATGTCAGAATTGCCTCTCTAGTGCCTTTACCGTTCCTAAAGTCAAACTGATTGTCATCCAACACATTTTCGATTTTCTTTTCCAGTCTTCAGTATATTATGCAACTTGGATGCATGAGCTCTTAAGCTGATTATGCGATAATTCTTGCACTTTTGGCTCATGCAATCTTGGGAATTGTGTGGATGGCGATTTTCTGAAAGTCAGATGGTATATCGACAGACTCATACATTCTTCACACAAAAATAAATATCATTTGTTGCCACTTCCCCACTGATTTTTGAAATTCTGATGGGATGCTATCGATCCCTACCACATTATTTGATCTTAAGTTTTCCAAAGCTCTTTTAAAGTCTAATTCTAATACTGGATTCCCCATCTCTACCCTGTTGACTCCTGTTTCTCCTTCTATCACTTCATCAGACAAGTATTCCCCCTCATAGAGGCCTTCATTATACTCTTTCCACTTATTCTCTCTCTCCCACTGCACTCTTAATGTTACTGCCCTTGCTTTCAATCTCACTGAAGGTAGTTCGATTTTTCAACATGCTAAGTCAGTCCTTCCAAAAATCATTTCTTTTTCGATTCATTCACATTTTTCATGCAGCCATTTTGCCTTAGCTTCTGTGTACTTTACTTTTGTTCCATTTCTAAGTGACATGTATTTTTGTGTTCTTGAATTCCCCTGCACATTTTTGTATATCTTTCTTTCATCAAGCAACTGAAGTATTTTTTCTGTTACCCATGGTTTCTTCGCAGTTACCTTCCTTTACCTATGTTTTTTTCTTTACAACTTCTGTGACTGCCCTTTTTGAAAATGTTCATTACCTGCTCCTGATTATGTCTTACAATCCAGTACCCAATTTCAAAATCTCTGCCTGACCATGATGTAAACTAACTGAAATCTTCCTGTATCTCCCAGCCTTTTCCAAGTGAGTCTTGAACAGGGTATTCGCTATTACTAGTTGAAATTTATTGCAGAATTCGATTAGAGTTTCTCCTCTCTCATTCCCAGTACCAAGTCAGTATTCTCCCATTCTCCTCTCTCATTCCTAGTACCATGTCAATATTCTCCCATAACTCTTTCTTCTACTCCTCCCCAACAATTGCATTCCAATCCCCCATGGCTCTTAGATTTTCATCTCCCTTTATGTACTTAGTTACTCATCCAGCATCCTCATATATTTTCACTATCTCTTCATCTTCTGCTCCTGACATCGGCATGTATAACTGAAATATCACCATTGTTGTTGGTTTTCTGTTGATTCTGATGAGAATAATCCTATCACTGAACTGTTCTCAGTAACTCACTCTATGCTCTGCCTCCCTATTCATAACAAATCCTACTCCAGTTATACCATTTTCTGCTGCTGTTGCTGTTACCCTATACTCATCTGAGCAGAAATCCCTGTCTTCTATCAATCTCACTTCACTGACTCCCACTATATCTAGATTGAGCCCTAGCATTTACCTTTTCAGCTTTCTAGCTTCCCTATCATGTTCAAACCCCTGACATTCCCTGCTTTGACTCATAGAATGTTATCATTTTGCTGGTCATTCAATCCTTTCCTCATGGTATCCTGTCCCTTGGCAGTCCCCTCCTGGAGATCCGAATGGGGGACTATTCCGGAATCTTTTGCCAATGGAAAGATCATCATGACACTTCTTCTATTACAGGCCACATGTCCTGTGGATACAATTATGTGTCTACAGCAGTTGTTTCCTCCACCCTCTTTGACAAGGACGTTGGCTGAATGAAGGTGGCTTCTTATGCTGGTAGTCTTTGACCACCGCTGCTAGAATGCAGGAGTGAAATGTTTTGCCACGTATCAGAAACTCTGTAAACAAGATAATGCTGTCTTCCAGGTCTCCGGAGCCTAGTCAAAGCATGTGAGTGTCAGTGGAGCATAGCTGTAACCACTGATAGATGTCATTGCTGCCGGAAAACGAGCTGGAAAATATTAGCACACTGTGAATGATTTGTTCTTGTTTCGGTTTTAGTTGTTCCTAGTGCTGCAGCTGTTCCTGCAGAGACAGTAATTGTTGCCAAAGTTTAAGGAACTTTTGATCCAAAGTACTGACACTGACTGCACTGCACTGCACTGAATGCATGCACCTTGTTTCCACTTTTCTATCTACTCCCAGTGCAAAAGTGTAAACAGAGATAAGAATTATCATTTTTTTTTTAAATTATGTATTAAACATGTTTCACTACAATGTAATATTACATGTTTGATAGTTAACACAAAACATTATCTGTAGAATTTGAGTTCAACAAGGATCATAAACTCATGCAGTATTGTCAGGTGCCTTGCTTTCCAGTATGAAATTAGAATGCATTAAAACTTAACTGTTAAATTAAGTATCAGATTTGTACCAATGTACACATCTGATTATTTAAGTTATTTACAATTTAAATGAACACTGAAGTACAGATATGTGCACTTTGTGGTGTGAAACAATCTAATAACTCATTCAATGACTGTATGAGTTAGGAGTACAAATCTGTTAGGCTTCTAGCATACATCCAGGTTCTTCGGGTATGCATGAAGTTATAGTTGACATGAAGTATTGTCATTCAACTGAAAATCTTACTGAATTACAAAAGTCATAAAATTTTGTTATGAGAGTCTCATTTATTGGTGGCTTGTCAACGTCCTTTTTCAGTTACTTGATTTCCGAGAGTGTCCCTCTCTATTGTTAACTTACTGCTCTCTGAAAACAGCTGGTCAACAATTTGGTTCCCTCAAATACTTGTGAAAAATGCACCTTAAGTTATTTAGAACCATTTACAACAGTCTTTCAGCTGTCAACGGTCTGTCAGGATGGTTGTACAATTCAGTGATAGTGGTAGTTCAATCATTAAATGTTGGCATATCATTAGAAAACAATTTTTTGTCTTTCCCCCATTTTCAGTTTGTTGTCACTCAAGTCTCCATTTGTTTCTGGACACTTCTCTTAGTTTTTTCCTTTATCACACCACAATAAAATTAAATTCATAACAGGAAACAGATAGTCCAAAAAAGGCATGGTCGTTTTATGCATATGACAATAGACAAAAAAAATTCATACAGCATGGAACAGATCCAATATCTGAGGCAGCAGCGGCTTTGACTAACAATTAAAATGTCCCAGGTTTGATTACTGCCAACACTTAAAGTTAGAATAAAAACTGCCAGCAATGGTGGCTGAAAACATCTAGTGTAAAGACACACTCTAGTTCACATAAGAGCCTAATAAAAAACTGTGGAAGAGCACAGGGAGATTATGGACTCCCTGATGACCTGTAGCAGGAAACTGCCCCTCGATGGCAGACAAATCAACAATGATCTACAGCATGAGGATGCAGAAGGCAATGGAATCCACTGTGTTAAATATGCATAATGTGTTTCAAGAGGATACATGGCCCATGTCTGACAAAGTGTCATGATGTTGGCAAAAAGAGTCTGGATTAGACCACCATTCATATCTCCAGGAGCCAACTATCAAGACCGAGGTAACAAAAAGAAAAAGACTACATAATCCACAAAGTGGTATCACTGTAAGAGTCGAGAGCATGGAATGTCAGAAGTTTGAATATACTAAGGTAGTTAGCAAATCTGAAAAGAAAAATACGAAGGATCCATCTGGATATAGTGGTGGTCAGTGTAGTGAAATGGGAAGGCAATATGGATTTCTGGCCAGATGAATATGGGGTAATATCAACAGTAGCAGAAAATGGTATCATGATAGTAAGACTGAGTATGATTAGGAAGATAAGGCAGAGGAAGTTAGAATGAGAAGTTCTGTAATATGGTTCTTCTCATCAGAATCAACAGTAAATCAGTGCCAACAGCAGCAGTCCAGGTACGCGCACCGTCATATCAAGCAGAGGATGCAGAGACTGAGAAAGTTTATGTGGGTACTGGATGAGTAATTCACTAAGTAAAGAGAGATGATAATCTAATGCTCATAGAGGATTGGAATGTAGTAGTAGGGGAAGGAATAGAAGACAGACAGGGGAGAATATGGGATCGCTTGTGGAAATGAGAGAAGACAGACTAAATTTCAGCTAATAGTTGCAATTACACCGTTCAAAAAATTACAAGAGCAAGAGGTATACTTAGGAGAAGCCCAGAGATATGGGAATATTCCAACTGGATTACATCGTAGACAGACTGATATTGGAACGTAAGGCGTATGCAGGAGCAGATACAGACTCAGATCACAATTTAGTGAAGATGAAGAGTAGACTGAAGTTCAAGAGTATCATCCACAAGAATCAGTGGGAAAACATATGGAATACAGAAGTACTGAGGAATGATGAGATGCATGTGAAGTTCTCTGAGACTGTAGATACTGCAAAAATGAATACCAAAGTAGTCACTTCAATTGATGATAGATGGACATTTCTAAAAAGGGGAATCACAGATGTTGGACAAATAAACATAGGTACAAGGAAGGTAACAGCAAACAAACCTTGAGTAACAGAAGAAATATTTCAATTGACCAACAAAAGAAGGTGGTACAAAAATATCCAGGGAAAGAGAGGATTACAGCAATATAAGTTACTTCAGAATGAAAGAAGTAGGAACTACATGGAAACTGAGGCAGAATGGTTGCAGGAATAATGCAAATAAATCTAAAAAGAAAAGGCCATCAGAAGAACAGATACAGCATACAGAAAAGTCAAAACAATCTTTAGTGGAATTAAAAGCAAGGGCATCAAGATTTAGTCAAAGGACAAAGTGGATAAGTGGAAAGAGTACACTGAAGATCACTTTGAGAGAGAAGAAGTGTCTGATAATGCAACAGAAGAAGAAACTGAACTTGACGTAGAAGAAATAGGATATCCGGTATTAAGAATCACAGTTTAATTGAGCTTTGGAAGACTTTTGATCAAATAAGACAAGAGATATACAATATTCCCTCAGAATTTCTAAAATCATTAGGGGAAGAGGCAACCAAACGACTGTTCAAGTTAGTATGAATAATCTATGAGACTGGAGACACACCATCAGACTTTTAGAGAAATGTCATCCACATAATCCAAAAGATAGCAAAGGCAGGTAAGTATGAGAATTACAGCCTACTCAGCTTAACATCTTGTGCAATCAAGTAGCTGACAAGAATAATACAGGGTCTCAATTCTGTTAGGATTGCTTCTGAGAAATTTCAATCTGCAAAGCTATCTTCTGGTGAGTTATGGCATTACGATCTTTGAAGTTTCAAAACAGCCACATACAAGGCTAACATACTAGCATCACTACAGCAGACATCCTGGTCATGAATGTAATAGTGCCTGTCAAACACTCATCGAAAAATGGCATTGGAGCAGCGAGGCAACATCAAGTTTTATGTTTTATGTTTTTGTGGGTAAGAATTTGTTGAATTTAGCCCAAATAGCAAGAGGCAGATTCCTGGTCACCTCCATGACAACACCACAGCCCACAGAGTGAAGAATGTGCACAAGTTTTTGTCAGTAAGTGGATCACAGTCCTGGATCACCAACTGCTTGTTCCCAAAACTGAAGCTACTGATGAAAGGACACTGTTACAATGCAATTAAGAAGATCCAAGAAAACTTTACTACAGTACTAACGGCAATTCCAAAATCAGACTACAGTGACTGTTTCAAAATGCTTTCAAAGCAATTTTAGCTGGGTATAGATTCAGAGGGAGATTATTTTGAATAAACACTGTGTTTTTGTGAACATAATTAATGACTTATATTTTTCATAGCTCAGTCCTGCTGGAACTGGGACACACTGCGTAAGCAAAAGAATGGAAAAGAATATTGAGGCTCTGTTAGATGAGAAACAGTTTGACTTCAGGAAGGGTAAAGGCACTAGAGCTGCAGTCCTGACTTTGCACTAAATATTGTATGCAAGACTTAGCAAGAATAAAGAAACATCCATAGAATTTATTGAACTAGAAAAAGTGTTCAACAATTACGGTGGTACAAAATGTTCAAAATACTAAAAAAAATAGGAGTAAGCTATAGGGAAAAACAGGTAATATACAATATGTACAAGAATCGAGAGGGAGCCATAAGAATGGAAGAAGTAGATCGAAGTACTTGGATTATAAGTGTGCAAGACAAGGATGCAGTGTTCTGCACCTATTGTTCAATTTGTTCATGGAAGAAGTAATTGCAGAAATAAAAGAAAGGTTCAATAGAGAGATTACAAGTCACAGAGAAGTGACAAAATGGTAAGATTCGCCAATGACATACCAGTTGAATGGAATGAATAGTCTAATGAGTGCAGACTATGGACTGAGAGTAGACCAAACAACGGGATTACTAAAGAGAACCAACAGAAATGAGATAAGTGATATACTTAATATGAAATTGATGATCTTGAGGTAGTTGATATTAAGGAAGCAAAATAACACATGATGAACAATGCAAAGATGATATAAAAAAAGTACACAAGCACAGGCAAAGAGGGCATTCCAGGACAAAACAAGTCAAACATTTTATGGTAGTGATCATGGACTGTAGAAAAACTGGAACAGAAGAGAATCAAAGCATTTGATACGCAGTTCTATAGAAGGACATTGAAAAATAGGTGGACAGATATGAAATGAGTGCTTACATTTAGGAAACTGTGCTTTTACATCACAGCAGAAGATTTTCCCACGACTGCTTGTGTGTAGGTAGCTGGTCAGTTTGTTTAGCTGTGGTTGCTTTTATTATTACTTGTAGTAGCCCCATTCCTAAGCCTTTTCACTTTTACTGTAACAACACAGTTTACAAAGTTTATACATTATCATGCTTTGCAAGTATAGAAAAGTGACATCTTGCCAACTGCTCCTTCTTGAGTTTTAATAACAACAAATACACCTTAGTACAGATATATTCTGCAACTTTTCACAGTTTTAACATTCATCATTTATTACTCTGGAGCACAAGTCTGTTGATCTCTCTATGGTGGTTGGGTGGTATATACAACCAGTGATTCACCCAGTCCAATAGGGGATTTCTGGTTCTGAGCATATTGAGTCATTTGCTTCCCACAACCAGCTAGGGAAATCAAGGCTCACCCATACCTTAACTTGCCACAGTAAGACCCACATTGTCATCCATTTGCCAAGGTAGATCTTCCAGTGTATAAGGCTCATTCCTCAGAAGACAAGCACTAATGATTGAGTCATTTCTCCAACCTGCAAGTTTACACATATGATGAACATGTTATTTGGCCTCGTTATTTTGTGTCTAAGGAGTGGTGCACAGACTCAGCAAATTACTATCCAGCTGCAGGGTGCACACAGGGTACATGGTGTGAGCACAAGGCAGCTTTAACTAACCATTATCTAACTGTTATGGTGAGGGAAGAATTGGGGGGGGGGGGGGGGGGGGTAAGGGGGGGGGAGTAAACAGTAGCAGTTCTATGGTCAAGAAGCTTGACAATGGCTGGGAGAGCAGTGTGCTGACCAAATGCCCCTCCATACTGTATCCAATGGCCCCATTGACAGAGCATGACATGGCTGTCAGTTGGGCCCAACTGGCCAAAAACATGGAACTTTACCTTACAGGGGAAGGGGAAGGAGGGGGGTGGGGCAATTTCTTGCCATTTCATGATATTTCATCGCTACCTGCCCTGTAGGTTAGCTATGGCAAAGCCCCCTGGCATCACTCAACTGTTTAGGCCTGTGTAGCTCTTTAAATGTAGCCTTACCAGCCTTTAATTTTGTACCAGCATTTCCAAGTGCAGTGCTCATGACCATTTCTTGCAGTCTGGGTATTGAAGCCAAGATCGCTGCTCTACGTGACACACAACATTCCATCACAATTGTTGGTATTTTCACTTTCCTCAAATTGCCCCTAAAATGAATATTAGTTCCTGAAATGATCACAAAACTACTGTTTTCCTGAATAGACAACTCTTTCAAATTAAGAGTTCAGTAGATGCAATGCCAACTGTTTTAATGCTTTAGTGAGTTTCAATTAGGTCTGGGACACATTACATAAATAATTTATTTCCCCAAAACACTCTTACTTTGTGTTTGTTGCTGTTGATGTTTCTGCATTTTCTTGGGAGGTACAACACTGCTGTCTATCATTACGTTATGTACGCACCAAACCCAGTGATTTCTGATGTGTACCCTTGGTCTTATCTTCCAAAATAGATAAGTTCAACTGAAATGCAGATTTGCAGAATATTGTTGTAGCTACTTGCAAAACAAAACACTGCAGCTTGCACAAAGTCAAGGATATACAAGAAAATGCATTTAGTGTCTTCCATCAGAACATCTGAAGTGTCATTAACCCTCCTAGTATCACTGAGATCAATATGAGACCATATGCACACTGGAAATACACATCTCACCTGTTTTCAAACTATTATTTTTTAAATATATGACTCTCTTCCTCTGAGCCAATTTTAACCAATGTTAACCCACTTTTTATATTTACAACACATTACAATTAATTGGTGGCTTCCACACTGAATACCACTGTGGTCAACATGACCACAATTTAAATCGATTGTTTGTTTGTTTCTTGAACATAACATTTATGAAAATAGAAAGATGACTAAATAGCTGTTATACGAAATGCCCACAACAAAGAAAATATATTTCCTTCTGATTTGTATGCATTATTAGAGTTTCCTTCATCAGCTGTTGTTTCTGCATTTATGAACTTCATATATCTACACAGGAAAATTAAAAGACATCTTTATGGACACAAGCTAATATCATACCACCACAGAATGAATAAGAAGAAAGGAGGAATATATGAAAAAAAGGTGGAAACCCTTCAGGTTAATAAATATCATGTTGAACAGTTTTTTTAATGCTGTGCCATGATATGGGTCTGGAGACAAACAAACTTGTAATACTGGCAGTTTACAGGCTACCAGCAGGAAGCATATTACATTTCACAAAATGCTAGAATGACTTAAAAGATTATGCAGACTTCACTGAACAATAATTATCTGTGGAGACTTTAACGTTAACTTTCTGGTAGATAGTAGTGACAGTTGTTGATGTCTAGCTTTGGACTGAGATTACTTTCCTCAATAAATTTACCTATGAGGACTGAAGGACATTGTGAAACAGCTATTAACAACAACATGCAGAGATTTAGCAGTAACTAGTAGCCAACAGTTTATCTGACCATGAAGGTGGGATGTTAAAAGTATAGTGCAAAACTCAGCTTGCCCTTTTCTCACATGTTATCTAGAAACCACAGATGGAGGTTAACAGGCAGATTCCATAGTTCTTGATTTCCATAAAGTGTTTGATGTGGTGTCCCACTGCAGACTGATGATGAGTATGGATTAGATTTCCAGATATGTGAGTGAAGACTCTTAAAGTAACAGAAAGAAGTGTATCGACGATAGTGCCCCAGGGAAGTCAGATAGGAACACTCTTATTCTCTATATAAATGAGTGACTCTAAGGATAGGTTAAGCAGCAAATTAAGGCTGTTTGCTGATTATTTGTGACTGTAGAAGGACACAAGGTCAGTTCAACAAAATTTCTAGTTGGTGTGATGAATGGCAGTGTACTCTAAATTTATAAAAATGTGGACACTTGACACTGTCACATCAATTAAATATCTGGCGATAACATTTTGAAGTGATATGAAATGTAACAAGCAGGTCAGGTTAGTAGTAGGGACGGCAAATGCTCAACTTCTTTTTATTGGGAGAATTTTGGGGAAGTGTGGCTCATCTACAAAGAAGACAGCATACAGAATGCTAGTGCACCTGATTCTTGAGTACTGTTTTGAGTTTTTGGGCTCCCCATCACGTCAGATTAATAGAAGGCACTGAAGCAGTTCGGAGGCATACTGCTAGACTTGTTACTAGTATGCTTGATCAGCTTGCATGTATAATGAAGATTTTCATGAACTCAAATGCAAATCCCTAGAGGAAAGGCAACACACTTTTCATGAGTCACTACTGCAAAAATTTAGAGAACCAGCAATTGAGACCAACCACAGAATGATTTTACTACTGCCAACATTCATTTTGCGTAAGAAGATAAGATGAGAGAAATTGCATCTCGTATCAAGGCTTATAGACAGTTTCACGTCCAACTCTCTCGCGGATTGTAAAATTGTTGCTCTTTGGTTTATTTATTCTCTTTGTAACAACACATTTACGAAAAGAGTTACGTGAAATACTTTTAGCAATGCTGTGCTTTGCTTTTCTTTATCATCATTACCCTTTAGCGGAATAAAATGTATATATGGAAGTCTTATTGTTCTGTATCTGGCCTACAATTTAAGGAACGATTTTTCGTAACTGCAACTCATGCTAAGAATCAATATATCTTCCCTACTTCATAGTGATTAAAAGTTGAAATTACTTTGTTATGTGCACTGATGTTACAGTCCGTGTGATCGTTCAAAAACACAAGTTCGCAGTGGATTTTATTTCTCGTTAAAATGCTATTTCATACCACGACTAGCCCAAGAACATGAGACTCTCATTAAAAAATACGTTGTCACTATAAAGTTTGCCAGATCAGAACGGAGCACAGCAAGATTCCTATCAGATTCTGAAGGTACATTAAATTATTTGCACTGTAAATTATATCCTATCAGCAGCCCGCGTCAATCTGCAACACATCATAAAATCTGCTGATCTTCACTGCCAGTCTGGGAGCTAAAAGAAATAATATTATTTTACTATTATTTTACCGCTTCCTTGCGGTATGCTCGACTATATTGTAAGTCGTTTAAATACGCCGCGGCAGCGGCTCTTCGTTCTCCACGCAGCTCAGCACCACAGATAATATTTATATAACTGAAAAATGTCTCAACAGGATGGGATAATATGCAAGCAAGCTTAACAATAAATAATACAAGTTTTCATTTAAACAACTCTATTAAAACCTTTAAATATCTCAGTGATTACAGACCTTTGTGAATTCACACGTAATGGCGTACATTGCTTAGTCTCGACAAAAGAATGCTACACTAGCGTTCGCTACTACGACACAGGATATCTTACTCGTTCGACTCCTAGATGAAGAAGACAAAGAAATTGCTATTCGTCACGTATTATATACTAGTTACTTATTTTAATCTTTGTTCGACATTTATCGTCTGTGGCGGTTTCATTACTCGCCGACGCAGATATTCTCAAAAATAAATAATAAAAAAAAAATACATAATTTTATACAATAACACAATATGATACATATAATTTTCTCGTTACTACATAATATGTTGTTTTTGTTTCTTACTAGACGTTACAATGCCCCCTGGCAGCAATTGACTAACGTTGGAAATGTTCGGCAATATGCTGCCACTAACGTCTGTTTGGTTATTGTCTGTTACCTTGGTTGGATCATTCACTTTAAACTTCTTAGTTCTTTTACACTGTAGGTTTAATTACACTTTTTATACTGTTCTTACACTTTGCGAGGTGACCATAAACCTAGTCCCAGGGTCATTACATTTATTTGGCTCCCCCATTCGGGCTACGTGCGATCAGAAAACCTGGGAAAACTGCGCCGGAGCCATGGTCATCTCGTCTGGTTTGTTTTAATACCCAGTTTGATCACAAAAAGTTCAGATTCTATCCAATGTTCACATATAACAAAGGCTATTTGTGAGAGCATGTTAAACCTTTAGTCTCTTTGTTACCCATATAATATTTGTGTTTTGGATTGTAATGAAAGTCACTTATTACACATTTTTACAGTAGTATCATGAATCGTCCTTGCATTTACTCGCGACAATTGGTTTAAAATGTCTAGCATTCATGCGAGTATACTTCATTAACATGACGAAAACATATTATATCTATATATCACTGAACCAATGAATACTTTGGGTCCATATTGAATAACTCAAGAAAAAAAAAACAAATGTTTGTCACGTCATTTCGTGTCCACTAAACCCTATTCATGTTAGTGCATTAAACACATATTTGGTAGTTCATTTGAATGACAACAATGTTGTACGGAGCTGGCGGCGCGAAGCAATTGTTGAGTCGCGTCGTCTGGAACGCCGCGTGCCGACGGCCGCTGGGTTCGACGACCTGCTCTCAGTAACAGCGACGTCGTGCTGACGTGGCGCCCAAGCAGTCGCGAACCGCGGCGAACCATTCGCCGATGTTGGTGAGTGGCAGTGGTTTACCGCGACCGGCTGGCTGGCGGCACGGCACTCGTCTCGGCTTCTCCACATGGCTCCCCGTTGTAGCGCATGAAACAAACATTCCACAACGGTGTACTGCCTTTAAGGACACAGATTACTAGCTGTGGAAGAAGATGCAACTTGTTAAAAGCGATTACTGTTCAGTAAGCCGTCGCTTCACTGGTATGCACAGGATGGTTTGGCGTGATAACAGGTTTCTTGTGGCATTGTGACACTGGTATTCAAGGTTCGTCACACGCACATTGTACTACACATTTTCACTCACTCCACGGTTGGTACACTGCCAGAGCGTCCTTCAACACGTCAAAATGTTTCGTAACACACATACTACATGTCCCCGTCGAGCTAGGTTCATTTAACTCGACTCCGAACGGATCAATAACTACTGTTTTTATACACTGTCTATTGTTCGTTGAGCACTGCACTAGGACAGTCTGTCACTCAACACTAGACTTATCGACGTATATATTGGTGCAGATACAACAGTCATTTTCTGTCCCTGCTACACACAATATTCCGTCCTTTCCTCCATTGTTTATGCACACAGTTTATTTTTTAATAGCTTTTACCTGTTCTTCGCATACTCACTCTCATCTACATGGCGTCTATTTGTTTTTACCTTATCACAACACACTTTTCATATAGTTACTAGGCGTATATAGCCCTTTTGTGAAATTTTTTAATTTTCTTATCAGTGTAGCTTGCCTGGTTATCACCCATCTATCAAACAGATTTTACCATGTGCATGACAGCTTGACTTGGGCATATTGATCAATAAATACTTCATTTAGCACTAGCATTATTTTTAATGATTTTTCCTATATGACTACAGTGTAGGTTCCACATTGGTTGACTTAATTCGCGTATCGCGTAATGAATATTCAAGGGCGTGTACCAAGTACACAGGCTTCAATTGAAGCATTGTTATATACAAAGCGGATTTTCCACGGAACGGGCTTGTTTTTTGATTAGCTTATGCTCCAGTGTCGTTCTCATATCACTACTGGCAGCAAACATCACATAATTGTTGCATATTACAGAGTCCATGTTTGGCTAGTCAAGACTCTCTCTCTCAGGGTTCCTTATCCTAATACAATTACAACAGTTACCTTACTATATTAGATTGCATCATTAATTGCACTTACATACTACACATAGAAAATGGTTCAAGAAATTAATCCTTTGTATAATGATTCAAGAAATTAATCCTCACTTTATCAACAAGAAGATTGTTCGTTGCTTAATGAGCCTATAATTTTTAAATGGCTCTAATTGTCTGTAAACAAAATCTTTCCTGTGTAAGCTATTGCCTACTTTCTGAATCCACTTCTTCCAAGTTTCATTACACACAAATTTCTTTCTTAATACTAACATACTTATATTCTAAAACACAATTAAAATCTTCTTACAACTATTACTCTTTATATGTGATATGTCACTGAATAAATAACTTCACATCTTTACGTGGATACAATCCTTTGATCTTCCCCGTATGGGGATCATCTAAATTCTCAGGACGAGTCCGAACAGGTATGATAATTTTGTTAATGTCCCTCGCATCTAACACTAGCCTGATTTTTCCATTGGCTTTCGCCACTGCTACAAGAGGACTACTGTATGGAGAGAAGGAGGGCTCAATGATATCCCACTCTAACATCTTCCGAATCTCTTTAGCTACTAACTCCCTCCTCGACCAAGGGATGGAGTAAGTTGCGCGACAGTATGTTTTGTGGGGCATCACCTCTATGTGATAGTGGTACCCTTTGACTATTCCTGGTCGGTCGGTAAATACCATAGTGTATTCCGATAGCAGCTGCGTCAACTGTTGCTTTTGTTTACTGCTTAAACCTTCAGATTCCTGCACTTTGGTTTGAAATGCCTCAACATTTGTTTCAAAATTTCGATCCTCTAAATTTGGGTAATAGAGGTCTGCTACATGTGAAAAATCATCGAGGTGTAGTACCCAGGGGTTCCTACATTTGATATTAATTCGATTACAACATGGCACAAGTACCTTCTTTGATTTCATCATAGACAACTCAATCCTCCTACCTTTATTAACTATGCTTAGTTTCCCCAAGGAGAGGTCGATCACTGCGTCCCTCTCACGGAGAAAATCTACTCCCAGAATGCAGGCCACCTTTAATCCTTTAACAACGAGGAACGAGCTCACTATGGCTTCGCCCTCCTTACAAATCTCTACCTGCACCTGGTACTTAACTGATTGGCTCTGTGCACCAATGGCTCCAGACACCTTACAATTATTAACCGGGAAAGTCGGAATGCTATGTCCTTTTCCCAGTGCCTTAAATAACTCCATACTCATTACACTTACTGAGGCACCTGTGTCGATGATTATATTCACTGCAACATCATTGATTTTCGCTTCGATAATAGCTTGCACATTTTCGTTATTATCTTTCTTACATTCGTGTGGTTCGTTCAGTAGATCTTTATCCATACTGACACCATCGTTGTATCGCAGCATACGTATCCCAGGTATATTATTATCACTCGTGTTGCTCTCACTCCATCCCTCGGCCATCGATGGAGAGCATATCGAGGCCGATTCTAGTTTGTTGGATTAGTTGCTTGTGAAGTACTTGGAAGGCTATTGTCCGCGACCTCCACTATATGTACACTCTGATTTGTCGGCCGCCACGGCTGCGCAATAGGCGCGTTTTGCGGCGGTGGTCTATTGTTGTCATACCGGTCATTACCCTGTCGCTCTGGGCTTCTTCGCTGATTTTGCTGCCAATTTCGATTACTATCACTATAATTGCTCTGCCACTGACCTCGCGCATTTTTCCAGCGGTTGGTCCCTGACATTCCAGATTCGTACCGGTCGTCAAATCGACGCCTTTTGTTATAAGTTGTTTGTCCATACCCGTTCTGGCCTCTACCATTACTACCATTTTGCGAATGTTCTTGCCGCTTGTTACCACCCCCACCATTTCCATGGTTGTGGTTTTGTGCACTACTATTTCTGTCATGTTTACATCCTGACCCATTATTCCGCGAGTGATCACACGCTGATTTTGCGTCTTCCTGTATCAAGTCTATAGAATCTAGAACAGACAGGAAGTTTTCCATATCGCTTTCTGGTACGTGTATTAATTTCTCTTTGATATGAATGGGTAAATGTGATTTTAGTAGTCTTATTATGTCTCTTGGTGATATAGGCTCGTCCCAGTAGCGTGTTTTGTTTATATATTTTTCAAAATACCGTCTCAAATTCCCCAGACGAGGTGAGTATGGTTCGGGATTATATACTTCTTTTCTTAGCCGCTCTTGTATACAAGGCGACCAATATTTCGATAGAAATGCCCTTTCGAACTGTTCATATGTCATGCAGCTGTCTGCTACTTCTGTAGCCCACAACGCTGCATCACCTTGAATGTACGACATTACGTATTGAATTTTCTGTGTTTCGTTCCACACACTGGGCAAGATATTTTTAAAGCTTTTTATGAATACTACTGGGTGTACTGATTTCCGTTCAGTAGTAAACGTTTGAAATTGTCTATTTTTGATTAAACTTTCTTCCACTAATATTTTTGAACTACATGGTTTTGCTCCTTGAACATATGCTGTGTGCTGCGAACCGAAGTTACAGCTCTTCGCATTATCGACTACAGATTCCCCATTGTTGTATCGCGTATAAGTTTGTGCGTTGCCAAAACCATGGGCTGTTGGCGACAGAGGTTCCTGTTCCAAATGTTTTCTGCTTTGTGCTAAACCCTTCTCCAGGTCGGATATCCGTTTGTTCATATTCACTTGCCACTGCAGAATATCCTCACTGAGTAATTGTTTGATGGTTTGCACGTCATTCTGTACCTGACTATTCACTGCGGTACTGAACGATTCGGAGCCTCTATTTGCTATGGCTGCTTGTACTTTGGAATTAATGTTCTTGTCAATCTCACACTCCTTCACTTCTAGCCATGAGTTGAATTCTGTTTCAATTTTAGTTGCTTGTTCGTTCCACTTCTGCTCTACAAGCTGCGTGGAATCTATTTCTAGCTTTTCTACTCGATTGGCTAATACACCTATTTCGTCTACCCTGTTAGTGTTTGCTACTTGCAGGTTGTTGACCTGTTCAGTCAGCTCCTGCACGGCCTTAGGTATCGACTCATAATTCTGTTTCATATCTGCAATCTCTTTTTTCATATTTTCTAACGATTGCACAAGTTGCTGGTCTCGCTCAGCTTGCTTGCGATCTCGCTCCGCTTGCTGGCGAACTCGCTCAGCTTGCTGTTGGGCAAATTCTGCCTGGTAATTTAGCACGCGCTCTAATATAGCCTGAAGCGAATACCCACCAGGCAGATTACCACTCTCTGGTTCCTGCTTTTCTGGTGGTGGTACAACTTCTTTCTCTACATCCCCTTGAGGACTAGTGGGTGGTGGCACCACTTCCTGTGCCCCTGCCCCCACATTCTCACATGTTATATCCTCAAAGAGAGTACTAGTACTACTTGAGGTACCCGGTTCCACATTTCCTGCACTAACTAATTGTTGTTCCTCAGTATCCATATTGCTCGGACGTTGACTACGCAACTTAACCATATTCATAAATTGCTTACTAAACCACAAAGTCTGACAGTTTTGCCCCTTGCACACAAAATACGTTAATTTATCTACACTAACTGCACACTAAAAATTACTATCTACCATCAACTTTGTCCTGTCACAAACACTAACATCAAACTACGCACAATATGCACACCACTAGCGAAATGAGATCACTTCACTGGAGCTCGACTTCTACAAACAGGACAACTACACTGTAGTCTTACCTTTAGTTTATCTTATCTCGGGGTTCGGCTGCCCCCGGATTACGTAGTCGTTACAGCTTCTCAGTACTATCAGGATCGTCTTCTCAGACCCGTTTGCAGTAGTACGTTTTGTCATGAAAGAGTGTTTACACATTCATTAATACATAGCATTGATCATGATATACATACATACATTTATCACTAAATACATATATATCTACACATACATAACAATCAACACTGAAAGAAAAATACATAAAATTTTATATTTGTGGCCACTGCAAATTCGTGCCCCGCGTTTTTGGGCGACAGTTTCGCGTTTTTTGATATCGCATATACGAAAAGAGCCAGTTTCACGTGAAATACTTTTAGCAATGCTGTGCTTTGCTTTTCTTTATCATCATTACCCTTTAGCGGAATAAAATGTATATATGGAAGTCTTATTGTTCTGTATCTGGCCTACAATTTAAGGAACGATTTTTCGTAACTGCAACTCATGCTAAGAATCAATATATCTTCCCTACTTCATAGTGATTAAAAGTTGAAATTACTTTGTTATGAGCACTGATGTTACAGTCCGTGTGATCGTTCAAAAACACAAGTTCGCAGTGGATTTTATTTCTCGTTAAAATGCTATTTCATACCACGACTAGCCCAAGAACATGAGACTCTCATTAAAAAATACGTTGTCACTATAAAGTTTGCCAGATCAGAACGGAGCACAGCAAGATTCCTATCAGATTCTGAAGGTACATTAAATTATTTGCACTGTAAATTATATCCTATCAGCAGCCCGCGTCAATCTGCAACACATCATAAAATCTGCTGATCTTCACTGCCAGTCTGGGAGCTAAAAGAAATAATATTATTTTACTATTATTTTACCGCTTCCTTGCGGTATGCTCGACTATATTGTAAGTCGTTTAAATACGCCGCGGCAGCGGCTCTTCGTTCTCCACGCAGCTCAGCACCACAGATAATATTTATATAACTGAAAAATGTCTCAACAGGATGGGATAATATGCAAGCAAGCTTAACAATAAATAATACAAGTTTTCATTTAAACAACTCTATTAAAACCTTTAAATATCTCAGTGATTACAGACCTTTGTGAATTCACACGTAATGGCGTACATTGCTTAGTCTCGACAAAAGAATGCTACACTAGCGTTCGCTACTACGACACAGGATATCTTACTCGTTCGACTCCTAGATGAAGAAGACAAAGAAATTGCTATTCGTCACTTATTATATACTAGTTACTTATTTTAATCTTTGTTCGACATTTATCGTCTGTGGCGGTTTCATTACTCGCCGACGCAGATATTCTCAAAAATAAATAATAAAAAAAAATACATAATTTTATACAATAACACAATATGATACATATAATTTTCTCGTTACTACATAATATGTTGTTTTTGTTTCTTACTAGACGTTACAACAGTTGTATTTTCCTTCCTCTATTTGTGAAGAGGAACAGGAAAGGAAATGTACAGTGGCTTGCAGAGTATGTATGCAGATGTAGAAGTTTACTAGAGCAGTTAGGCACAGTTCATAGAAAAGAAAGATATTGTGCAAAAGAATCATAGACAATTACTCAATCGCAGTGTTCAGAAATAAATTACAAGATGAATACCAGGAAGAAATTTATAAAGCAGACAGTGCATCTCAAAACTTTAACTCTTTCTCATAACACTAGAAGAATAAGACAAAAATAGTTTGGAACATTATTTAACAAGAAATACGGAAAAATAATAATTCAAGAGAACTTGAGCTCCCAGAAAATGGTTTGGCAGAAATAACACTTTCAAATCATTGGCC
Source organism: Schistocerca americana (assembly GCF_021461395.2). NCBI lineage: Eukaryota > Metazoa > Arthropoda > Insecta > Orthoptera > Acrididae > Schistocerca > Schistocerca americana. Next base: position 499,581,835 of record NC_060125.1, read on the forward strand.
ACTAAGTTCAATGTGTACTTTCTCAAAAGAGCAGTAAATCATGCACCCACTAATAAACAACACAAGCTTTAGATTTAATTGTGCAGACAATGCATCGAGCAACAAAAGATAGTTTCAACAGCAGTTGGCATCTGGAAAACACTGTTCGGATGGCAGACTCGAGGGACACAAGATTATCAGTGGTACAGCAACCCTGGCGGAAACTGTCCTGGGATGGAGCCACAGGCCACATGACTCCAGGATCCAACACAACCGCCAACTCACCACATGTTCTAGCAGCTTACAAAGAACGGTGGTGAGGCTGATGGGCCGATAGCTATCCACATTAAGCAGGTGTTTACCAGGTTTGAGCATTGGAATGATGGTGTTCTCCCGCCATTGTGATGGAAAGACACCATCACACCAGACCCAGTTGAAGATGATGAGGAGATGTTGCTTGTAGTCAGATGAGGAATGTTTAATTATCTGATTGTGGATCCGATCTGGCCCAGGAGCTGTGTCGGAGCAATGTGCATTCTCTGATGCAGAGGCTCAAGCATAGTGCTCAGCAAAGTGCTTGGCAATTGCATTTGCATCATGAGATAAGAAGCCATTGATGTTAATGCCAGGGACACCTGTTGGGGTCTGGTACCCAAAAACACGTCTGATCTTCGTCCACTTGGGAAGGTAACATATGGCACCCAATGGTCGAGACGTACCTCTCCAAACATTCCTGTTTCCGTCTTTTTATAAGCTGGCGAAAGCAGGCACGGAGCCATTTAAAATCTATTATGTGCTTCAGGGAAGGGTGCCACTTATGTCGCTGTAGAGTCCACCTATGCTCTTTAATGGCCTCAGCAGTTTCCGGTGACCACCAAGGTACTGTCTTTCACCGGGGCACCCTAAGGAACAAGGGATCGCATTTTCCACCACAGAAAAGATTGTTATGGTGATTCGCTCAGCCACCACATTGATGTTACCATGTGGGGGAGATTCAGTGGTGATGGTAAAGGTGAAAGCTTCCCAGTCTGCCTTGTTTAAAGCCCATCTGGGTAGGCATCTGTGGGAATGACACCGGGGAGTGACAGGAAGATGGGGAAGTGGTCACTATTATACAAGTCATAGTGGGATCTCCAGTGGACAGATGCGAGAAGTCCTGGGCTCCAAAGTGATAAATCAATGGCTGAGTAAGTACCATGAACCACACTGAAATGTGTGGTGGCCCCAGTATTTAGGAGACAGAGGTCGAGTTGAGACAGTAAATTTTCAACATCTCTACCTCGGCTAGTAAGCATGGTGCCACCCCACAAGGGTTTACGGGCATTAAAATCTCCCAAAAGTAGGAAAGGTTTAGGGAGTTGATGAATTAGTGCAGCCAATACGTTCAGGGGTACTGCACCATCTGGAGGAAGATAGACATTGTTGACAGTTATTTCGCACATCATCCTTATCCTGACAGCCACAGCAGCAAGAGGGGTTTAAAGGGGCACAGGTTCACTACAAACCAAGTTCAGGACATAGACACAAACTTCACCTGACACACTATTATATTCGCTACGGTTCTTGTAATATCCCCTATAGCTGCAAAGCACATGGGTCTGCTTTGCCAGAACTGGGTTTCCTGGAGAGCAATGCAGAAAGTAAGTGTGAAACTTAACAGCTGCCATAGCTCAGCCAGGTGATGGATAAAACCACAGCATTTCCACTGGAGGATGACGTTATCATGAGGCTGGGAAAGCATGATACATACAAGGAGGTGGGTTACACCTCAGGGTCCCTGCTGCCACTGATTGAGCATTTGCAACCATTCTTATTGTGGTTGAGGCATCAGTGAGATCCAACTTCTTGGGAACACTAAGATCACCTCATCCTCAGATGCAGAAGTGATAGGGACTAGTGGTGTTGGGGCCACCGGAGGGTCCTGTTTCTTAGCAGACTTCTTGGTTTGCTTGTCCTCTCACTTCTTTTTAGGGACTTGCTGGGAGAACTTCTCCGAAGTAGCTTCAGGCATGGAGGACGACTGTGAAGCTACTTCATCGAGCAGCTTTTGGCTCTTTTAGCCACTGGTGAGTGTCTGCTGTGGCATTAGTGGAGACCTTGGAAGAGAGGGTCCCAAAGAATCCCTTCCACACAGAGGAGCTGGCAGAGGAGGCTGCTGCTTCTCTGGCTGGGGGCAGTGGACCGATGTCCCCTACATTTGAGGGGGCCTTGCCCCAAAGTAAGTGCTTTGGGAGCAACAGAAGGAGCTTTGCCCCCTACCACCAAGGGGGCAGATGTATTCTGGCAGTCCAGAGGGCTGACTGTTCATGGCACAGAGTGTGGAACTACTGGCACATGTGACAGCAATGTTAAAGTAGCTGCAGCATATGTGGACATCAACCGAATGGGATGTAAGTGTCCAAATTTATGTTTAGCCTCTTGGTAAGTCAACCTGTCTAGGGTCTTGTACTCCATGATTTTCCACTCGTTTTGGTATACTGTGCACTCTGGCAAGCAGAGGGAGTGGTGCTCTCCACAGTTGATACAAGTGGGAGGAGGCACACAGAGAGTGGGCATCCACAGTCTCGAATGCGGTGCTGGAGCGCAGTGGGAAGACGTGTCTGAATTTCCAGCACTTAAAGCACCGCATAGGGGGAGGGATGTATGGTTTAATGTTAGAGCTGTAAACTATCACCTTCACCTTTTCAGACAATGAATCACCCTCAAAGGCCAAGATGAAGGCACCAGTAGGAACCCTGTCATCTTTGGATCCCCTGTAAATGCGCCGGATGAAATGAACACCCTCCTGCTCTAAATTGGCGTGGAGCTCGTCATCAGACTGCAAGAGGAGGTCGCGATGGAAAATAATCCCCTGGACCATGTTGAGGCTTTTATGGAGAGTGACGGAAACAGGAAAATCACCCAGCTGGTGACAGCTCAGGATTAGGCTGGGGATGCTGTCTGAATCAAGACTGCACCGTTTGTCATCTCGGACAGCACTGTCACTTCCCCAAACTTATACTCAAGATGTTCAACAAAAAATTGAGGCTTCATAGGTAGGGAGGAGTCCCCACCCATTCTGCAACAGGCTAAATACCGAGGTGAATATGGCTCTTTGTTTCTGTAGCCCTCCATTCCTCACATGGTGTGAGGGAGGGAAACAATATAGTGTCACACCTGTCAGCATAGTATTTGATCTTGCCCTACTTAGAGACTGCTGGCGCAATACAATCACCAGCAAGAAATGACTTTGTCCGCCACATTGCGGGTCATCTGTCTTGATGCCATCTACTCCGATCAGGGGGTCTCCCCAGATGCCCCACAAAGAAGGGCATCTACTCCTTGGCATAGTGGTGGAAGGGGGGGGGGGGGGGGGGGGAGGGGGGAATTTACAGTTCAGGCATTAGCAGTGCAATCCCTGTGTTGTCAGGGGGCTACCACAAAATGGATACATGATAGCCCCATCACAACAGACTGTCTACCATGCTGGATATTGGGCACAGAGAAATCCAATACTGTCATCAGGGTGAAAGAGGGTACGAGACAACAGAAGAAGATGACATACCTCGGGAAGTGTCCTCGCCCAAATAGTTGAATTGCAGGTGGAGTTCCAAAACCATGATGAGAAGAGGTTCAGGAGAACCCATCTAAGGGCACTATGGGTAACTCAAGCATCACATAAGGTGTCCTTCCCCATATGGCCTGCACTTCTGTAGAATTTGGAAAGTGGGAGGTCAAACCATAAAATGGGACCTGAACTTTCAGGGTCGAAAAGTGTGAGTCTCCTTTAAGTCACCTCTTATGACAGTCAGGAATACTGCAGGCCCATTGTAACCCCGGGACCTGCAGGGGGGGGGGGGGGGGGGGGGGTTGAAAAGAGGTCATAACATCAACATCAACAAAAGTAAAACTAGCGTAATATAATGTAGTCAAATTTAATCAAGTGACACTGAGGGTATTAGATACGGAAGTACTTGATGAAGTTTTCTTTTTATATGAACATCAAAAATATTGACCATGACTGAAGTAGACAGTATATAAAATGCAGACTGGCAACAGTAATAAAAGTATTCATGAAAAACATAAATATGTTAAAATCAAATATAAATTTAAATGTTAGAAAGTATATTCTGAAGGCATTAGTCTGGAGTGTAGCCTTTTACAGAAGTGAAGCATGGATGACAAATAAATAGACAAGAAGAGAATAGAAGATTTTGAAATGCGGTACTACAGAAAAATGCTGAAGATTGACTGGGTAGTTAGATAACTAATGAGAAGGTACTGAATCAAATGGCGAAGAACAGGAATTTATGGCATAACTTGGCTAAAAGAAGAGATCAGTTGGTGGGACACATCATGACTCTTCAATAAATTATCAGTATAACTATGAATGGAAGTGTTGTAATGGGACGCAAAATTAAAGCGTCACCCATCCACAATTATCAGCTCAGTTTGCAGGTAAATATAAGTTTAATTTAGTGTTTTGTTTATGTATTTGTAATATTTTGTTATGTTTGTAAAATATTTAAAGTTTTTTATTTTTGTTTTATATGTTTCATGTTTGGAGAGAGCAGCACAACTCGCAGAAACACCATCTTCACTGACGGAACCAGAAAGAAAATTGCTGGTCACTAGACATTGCGGGTCAACGGCCAAAGAGCAGCAGAAGATCCTGTGACCGGGTTGTTGCGTCGAAACTCCAACATCCAAATAAATAAAAATTTGTAATTTTACATTGTAATGACATCACAGAATGTTTAGTTCATGTTGTGTTTGGTTCAGTTCTGTTTTGTCGAGTCTGATGTTCACATCTGTATGTAGCACATATGAAGACAATAAAACAGTGTATGCTCTAAAGCTTAAATAAGTGTTCGAGAATTATTCATGAAGAGTTATATTGAGGAAGAATTATTACTGAGTTTTTCCAAGATATTAATTTTCAGAAGAGTTTGATTTCGATTTTTTGAACCTTAAAGGTTTTACAGTCTGATTTTAATATGGGAAAAATAAGATAACTTGCAAGAACATGATTTCCAAGAAGAAACAAACGACATCTAAATTTCAAAAGTTTGCGCAAACCAGTTGGACTGAGTGATGTAATTTTGCACAAATGACTCAACTGAAGGTGTTTTAATTACAGTTTCGTTCAAGAATCTTTTATAGAGAACTTTAAAAGAATTTAAATAATTTTTTTTGAAGTGTTTTGTAAACGTCATAGGTGACAAAGTCTGCACATGTTCATATTTCAAACAAAAATCATTGAGTCATACGCGTCGTAACACTACACCGTGGCGACCTTATAAACAGGACTTGTGTGCAAATAAAGGCACACTAGTACGAAACAATTAAAACATCAAGAGTCCTTCGGAACTCAGCATGGGTCTTCGTGGAGCCTACACCAGCCAGGAGCGACTTCGCGGGTGTGGGCATCTGACGGAGTGCAGCCAAGCAGTACGGTCACGCAGTTATTCCACGAGAAGGTGCGCCTGTTGGGCAGCACCTGAACGCTGCAAACCCTGACAATCTTTTTCTCCCTAAACTAACAGGCCCAGTATGTCAGCTGGGGGGGCTCCGGCTGGTATTAAAAGTGTTGCTGAGGGCTTTTCCTCTCTACGGTGTGGCCGGGCGTGGTTGCAGCCAGTGACGTCTCCAGTGTTCGACTCAGCATCCCGCCGGTTGCAGAAGCAGGGTTGCAGCATCTCATTGGTTGCATCGATGGCTGTTACTTCTGCAGCTCACAGCAGCGCACTGATCACCGAGAGCTGCAAACTACAATATTAGTGCGCGGTGAGTCTGTTTTAAGTAGAAAGTGGTGTGTTGCACTTAGGGAAGTGTGCTTTTAATAGGATTGGTGATTACAAGTCTGCGTGTGTAATTAGTTAGCATTTTTCAAAACTATTGGGATGTGAAATGTCGGACGAAGAGCAATCTGTGTCTGATAGGGGCATGAGATCCTTTTTTAGGGCTATGGCTAAGATGGAAACCAAGTTGAAACAATCTAATGTTGAGTCTATAGTTAGACTAAAAGAGGCACTTAAAGGGGAACTTAAAGAGGAACTAACAAAATCTACAGACAGGTTACAGGAACATCTTAATGAAGCCAATAGAGAATTAAGTGGTAAAATAGAGATTTCTAAAATTGAGACGCAGGAAAAATTAATAGGACTTAGCAATAAGATTGCTGATAATTGTAAAAGGTTAGAAGAGCATATCCAGGAATCACGTGATGAAAAATCTTGCATGCAAAACAATATTACCGACTTAACCAAGAGACTAGAAAATGTCAGTTGTAAATGAAATAGAGAAAAATAATGTTAAGTTACAAGATGATTTTACTATGCAAAAAGAAACTGTTCGTAGAGAATTATTAGAATCTATTAAAGAAGTCTCTACCAAAACTGTAGATATTTTTCAATGGATAATGTAGAATTAGAGACATTGGCTCAACGAGTAGAAAAGAACCATACTGAAATCGAAAATATAAAATTTTTAATTACTGAAAAATGCAATAATATCGATACTCCCAAAGATAATGATGTTGATGAAATTACAGAGCGTTCATATCATGAACATAGTGAAGAATCAATGTTAGCAAACCGTGTATCCAGCACAGAGATGTGAATACAGGAAATTACTAAACGGCTATCAGAATTAGATAATAATGAAAACATTTCAAGTAGTAGAACTAATAACGTAATCAGACACAACAGTCGCTTCGTGTTTGCTAGCATGGAAGACAATAATGCAAATAAAGAAGCCACCGCAAGCAAATCCGACGCAACTCCATCTCTGCAAAGTGCAATCTAAACAAAATCTGGCCATGTCTCTCACAGAATGTTGGGACGATATAAAGACAAATTCAAATGTAGCAAGTCGATTTTCTGTATTCAAACCAGGAGACGAACTTCACCCCATAATCTTCATAAAGGCTTTTGAAACTTCATTATCTCCTAAATGGAGTAATGAAAAACGGATTTTAGAAGCAGAAGCCGCAGAATGGGCGATACTGCATAGGACTACATTTAGGGACTGGGAGGACTTTGTTAAGCAGTTTAAACAAAATTATTGGCCAAGAGGAAAACAACAACACTTAACTTTAGAGTTATTAGACCCTCCTCCTTATTCTAAACGGTGGGGAGGTTATAGAAATTATTTCGAATGGCATTTAAACCGCGCTAAATTAATTGAAGAACCAATTATTGAAAGTCATCTAATATGAGTCTTAATTAGTAGATTACCGTATTATGTGAAGGAAAAAATGATAGAAAGGGAATGGGCGCAACCTTGCGAATTACTGGGATATTTAGAACAGTTAGATATACTTAGTAGAGAACAGGAAGACGAGAAATTTAGATTTAGTAGAAATGAAAATTCTTGAAACAATAATAATTCAGAACCACGAAAATTTAACAACAATCATAGCCGGTTTTGTTATATAAAACGTCAATCTAAAGATCAAGAGAGCAAACAAAATCGGGGTAATAACTCTAAAATGCGGAAATTACACAATAACAATAATGAGACAAATCACCCTCAAGTAATTAATGATGTTATCATAGAAAGTTCGGAAAACTAGTAAAGTTCTTTAGTACGGGTTGACTAAAGGGAACTGTTAGTCAAAATTATACAAGACCCACTTGCAATTTTTCACAAAGCTGCCAAAAGAGGGTCATTGGCAACAAGATTTACTTCATGAAGACAATCAGATAACAGAGAATATAACTTATAAACCCATTATTAAAGGTTATATTAAAGATACCGAAGTAAATATTATAATCGATTCAGGTAGTGAAGAAAGTATTTTGTCTAAAGAATTAGTTCAACTTAAAAGGAAATACTGGAATTTTCCAATCTTACCTGTAACTGGTGTGACAATTATAGGAGTTACTGGTAAAAGAAGCCAAAATATTGGTGAAGAAGTTCATTTAACTTTTGAAATTTCTAAACAATCATTTTCTCACTCTTTACTTGTTGTAGCCAACTTAAACATGGCCATCATCTTAGGTATAGACTGGTTGTGTAAGTATAAAGCTATATTAGATTTTAAAGACTCTTCCTTAACCATTCATAAGGAAGCATATACTTTTAAAATGGTGTTTTCTAATAACCAAGTACTTGAAAATTGTTACGAATCTTTACAAGTTAAGTACAAGTGTACCAATGTGAGGGTAGTAATAGTACCAAAACCGAAGTGAAAGAAAAATGTTATTCTATGAATTGTCTATCCGAACAAGAAAAAGAAGAGCTAGAATCTTTATTGTTAGAATTTAGAGCCGTCTTCTCAGATGAACCAGGAAGAATCAAAGATTACGTCTGTAAACTTAAAATTAAGGATCAAAAACCATTCTTTAAGAAACCTTATCCTATTCCAGTACAATTCAAAGAACCAGCTACCAGGGAAATAAATAAGATGCTAGAACAGAATATTATCGAACGATCATATAGTGCTTTTAACAGTCCTTTGTGGGTAGTTAAGAAAGCTGCTGGTGGGGTACGACTGGTTCTGGATGCTCGTAAATTAAACAAAATTATAGAGATGGAAAGAGAGAGACCTATTCCTATGGAGGAGGTATTTCTTAAAATTGCTGGTCCTCGCTACATGAGTACAATGGATTTAACTGCTGGTTACCATCAAGTCATATTACACCCAGATTCTTGGCAATATACAGCTTTTCTTTTTGAAGGCAGATCATATCAGTTCCAAGTTTTACCTTTTGGACTTAATATATCAGTGTCAACTTTCATTAGGGCATTAGATTCTGCTTTGGGTCAGCAATTATTACAGAAGATTATCTTATATGTAGATGATATTTTGGTAGCCACTAAAACATGGAAAGAACATGTAACTATATGACGGGAATTGTTTAACCGTTTAATTGATAGGGGAATTACTTTAAAATTATCTAAATCTTACTTTGGAAAAGAAGAAGTGAGATTTTCAGGGCATATAGTGGACACTAAAGGTATTAGGCCAGACACAGCATGTATTGAAGCTGTTGCTCGATGTCCAAGTCTTAGAAATTGGAAACAACTGAAATCATTCTTAGGAATGGTAGGATTTCTGAGAAGATTTCTTCCAGGGCAGGATACTGTGAATCCTAAATTACTCGATTTATTAAAAGAGAAATCGGTATGGCTCTGGGGAAAAGAAGAAGAGGAAGTCTTTAATAAGATAAAAGGGGCATTAATAGAAGCTAAAATGTTATACCACCCAGATTTAAATCAGGACTTTTGTATGTGTACAGACGCCTCTGATTATGGTGTGTCTTGCGTAATATTCCAAGGTGATTTGACTAATGAAAAGGGATTATATCAACCTATTGGATTCGCTAGTAGAACTTTAAACAAACATGAAAGAAATTATTTTGTAACTGAGAAGGAAGCTCTCGCAGTGGTATGGGGTTTTCGAAGATTTAGCGGATTATTAATTGGAAGAAAAACAATTGTATATACTGATCATCAGGCTTTAACCTTTTTAAACAATTGACGGTTAATTCACCATAGGTTATTACGTTGGGTATTATGCTTGCAGGAATTTCAGTACGAAATTAGGTATATAAAAGGATCTCAAAATGTAGTTTCGGATGCTTTGTCGAGACTTCCAGTAGGCATGGAGAATATTAGCATTGCAGAAGAACCAGGAACAAATTACCATGTTTATTTCCTTTTAAATCAGGAGAACGAACGTAAAGTTAAACGGTTAACAACTGCTATTAAATGCAATCAAAGAAATGATGATCAGTATAGGGATGTTATACAAACCTTAGTAATGGGGAAGAAACAGTTAACACTAGAGGTGTGTGGCTATATTTCAACGAGTTGTTGTATTGGGAAGCATAGAGGGAACATCAGAGGTGGAAAATTTGCATTCCGAAAACTGTCGTTTACGAATTAGTTACTTATATCCATGAAGGTTACGGGCATTTTGGTATTCGTAAATGTGTCAAACATCGGATGAAGTATTATTATTTCAAAAATATGTCCCATATTGTAAAAAGCATTATTAGTATAGAAGTTAGTAACAAATCTAAGCATAAATTATATGTGGTAATTCCTCGAGGTCTATGGGATCTACTATCACTGGATTTTTTCAGTCCTCTGCCTCGTAGTTCAGGAGGATTCAGTTTTGTGTTTGTTATAATGGAATGTTGGTCCAAACATGTGAAACTATATACTTTGAAACGAGCGAATATGGCAAGCGTTATACGCCGTCTCACTCGAAATTACTTTGTTAACTGGGGCACTCCTAAATGACTTATGTCTGACAATGGTAGTGCTTTTATTAGTCAAAAGTTTCAAGATATGATAAAACAATATGGAATAAGGCACATCTTAATCTCAAAATATCACCCTCACAGTAATTTAGTAGAAAGAGTTATGAAAGAATTAGGATGGTTATGTGAAACATATTGTGCATCTACATGTACTCGGTGGGACAAACTAATGTTTGAAATCGAAAAAATATTAAACAAATTTCCTCATCTAACGACAGGGTTATCACCTATAGAAATTTTAGGCAAACGAATTATAGGAGAGCCTTTACTAGCTGCTTTACCTTGGCCACCAGTAAATGAGACCCAACAATGCATTTCAAGCGACAAAATTTGCGAACAGATTGTTAAGAAAGCTGAATGGAGACTTAAAAGTTATAATCAAAATGCTATAGAACCCTCATTTCAAGTAGGAGATCTTGTATTAGTACGATCTCATCCGAAAAGTTCGAAAATTAATAAGGAATGTAGGAAATTTTTCTTTACCTTTGAAAGTCCATATGTTGTCCATAAGGTTGTACATCCCAAAGCATTACTTCTTATGGAACCTTCATCAGGTGTAATTAAAGGTTTATATAGTGTTGATCAAATTAAACCCTTCATTCCTAAAGAAGTTGATATTTAGTTTATGTTACATATGAACAAGTGTTCGTGGTTTATTCATGCAACTTTTTTTGTGATAGGGACGTATTATTTTAAGGAAATGAAAAAAAGTTTACACAAGGGCTCAACAATAATCTACCAGTACTTCAAGAAAGGAAAGATAACTAGAAAGGGTTTATATGGAAGAAATTTTGTTATTAGGTCAGAAGGAGTTTTGTATATTTTTGTATTGACTCAGATAATAGGAACCAAAGGGGATGGTTAATGGTTTTAGGGACAGACAGAGCAGAGTGCCTTTAATAGAGATTGGTAACAGTGTTAATATAGAACACACTAAACAGGGCTCTCTCGCTTGTTTCTCCTAAATAAATTGCCATTACCTAATAAGAGTGTCCAAAGGTAAAGAAAACCGTGCCGAGTTTCTAAAGAAAGTTTGCTTGATTTCTTCTTGATCTCATGCATAAACAAAGTATTATGGAAAGGAACGATGTAAGGTAAATAGTACTAGTAGTTATTGTGAGAAACTCACATATATATTGGAAAGAGTAACTTTAGTAAATGAATAAACCTGAGACAAACCTATAACAATTTGAACACTCTATCCTAATGTAATAATGTTAAGAAACGTGCTAAGTAATTATTTACTAGGAACTATTAAGTGGAAAGGAGTAGTCTCCATATATTCAGCTACGAATAACAACAATAACAACGACAAAAAAGTAAATGACAAATAGTCACAAACATTCATGATATTATTTCTTTAAAGTCATAAAAGGATAAATCTATCTAAAAGCAAAGACATTAGACTACGTAAAATCCAAGAAAAATGTTTGAAACTTTTGTTACGTTAACAGTTAATATTGCATATACGAGAAGTTTTATTTTCAGTTAATTCCCGCCAAACTGAGCTTGTGGGTGGGGTATGTAATGGGACGCAAAATTAAAGCGTCACCCATCCACAAGAATCAGCTCAGTTTGCAGGTAAATATAAGTTTAATTTAGTGTTTTGTTTATGTATTTGTAATATTTTGTTATGTTTGTAAAATATTTAAAGTTTTGTATTTTTGTTTTGTATGTTTCATGTTTAGAGAGAGCAGTGCAATTCGTGGAAACACCATCTTCACTGACGGAACCAGAAAGAAAATTGCTGGCCACTAGACGTTACGGGTCAATGGCCAAAGAGCAGCAGAAGATCCTGTGACCAGGTTGTTGCGTCGAACCTCCAACATCCAAATAAATAAAAATTTGTAATTTTCCATTGTAATGACATCACAGAATGTTTAGTCCATGTTGTATTTTGTTCGGTTCTGTTTTGTCGAGTCTGATGTTCACGTCTGTATGTAGCATATACGAAGACAATAAAAAAGTGTATGCTCTAAAGCTTAAATACTTGTTCGAGAATTATGACTGTTAATTGATTTGTGAAGAACAAATCAATTAAACTGCAGGAAAAATCGCTAGGGTTCAATTTGGGCTCTGTATTACTGCAAGCAGCCAGAAAACAAAACAGTGAAAGGAAGATTTGGTCTGTGACTAGCATTGTAGTATGGCAAATAAGTGGAACTACCTTTCAACGTATTGTGTGTGGTAGTACTGTGTGTGCTTAATGTATGGGTGTAGTATTAGGGGTGTGGTATTTGGGAAGACTTAAGAGAAACCTTTGTCAAATGGATGAAGGTCCAAGAAATGTACCAAAGCAGCGAGTAAAGAATCCTCTTGACAGATGGGAAGAAATGTTGAATGTAAGAGATCAATTGAATAGGACAGCTTATTGTTAAAAGATGATTTGTTAAGGAAATTTTCTAATAGGAAAAGAGGGTCCCAGTATTAATTACTTATTTTTTGCCTGATGGGTCAATTGAGTAATGCTTACAAGTGAAAACAAGGGAAGTACAGCAAACTTATAGTGACATGAGAGGGGCACATTTCTGTAAACAGGTACAATACATGCAATGGTACCAAGATAACCAGCACTGCTCAGTCATAACCTTGAGGGTTACGATATCTGCCACCTTGGCGGCTTTGACTCTGCTGTGTGCTGCCTTCATCTGTGTTAGGTGGAGGACTGCCAACCCATGTGAACCTCCAATACAACAGCTGCCTATGGACTGGATTACTTGTAGCTGGTAACGAATAGTTAAGTGAAACTTTAGTATAGACACTATTTGATAAGCGTGAGGCATTTATTGAGTAGATGGGTTTATTGTTAAGTAGTCATTAGAGAATGTGTCAAGAATAAGGAATCTGGTAACACCGCTTTGCTAGTTTGTAAGTGGTAACTTGCCTGAGTAATGTTAATGTATAAAAAGGAGAGAAGCCAGTGGACTAACCATGAAAAAATGCCATTTAGATTATGTATACTGCCAGTGAACCTAGTGGTTTAAGCTGATGGTTGTCTGGGAAAAGCTGAAAGTATTGTACATAAATCTCAGTTGGTAGGATTCAAGTTGAGCCTTAGCAGAATTACCATGCCCAGAGGCCAGATCAGCGAAAGAGTGGAGGTGTGTAGTGCCACAACTATTTTTGACCTAAATAATTAAAATGGCACAGTTTGTGTATCCAGCGAGTGGTCCCGATGCTCAGTGACATTGGAGATAGAAGAAGGTCCATCCAGTAAGCCAGATGGAGATTGCTAACTGGAAGTTGGAAAGAGTTACAGAACTTGGTCGGGAAATAATCGAACAAAGACAAGAATTGAATAACTACAATCTTTAACTGCTCGTCTGAGCAAGAATTGGATAATGACTTGAATGAAAGAGACAACTCCTGACTGCAAAAATCCCATGAAGGGAGATATGCAGCTAAGTATGAGCATGAGCAGAGCCAGAGCGAATACTAAAAGTCCAAGTACCAGGCCTGACCTAGACAGATGTCCCTTCTGGGCCACTGTCTGTACTGAACTTGCCTGCGGGCTATGCCACCCCCCCCCCCTTTATCTGTGCAGTAGGCTGTGTCACCACTTCCATGCTGGCAATTCCAGACACCGCCCTGCGGGACCTCGTGTGATCATATACAGTCACCGCCAACGCATTGCTGTGCCTTGCGCCTCTCCACGTGAGTATATGTAACATTTCCAGCCAATTCCCAAATCAACACACTTTTGTAGCATTTCTTTTGTACTGTGAGTATTTTCTAGAAAGGTTGTTCATTCTGGTCGCTGTTCTATGGTATTTCAGGCTTTGCATTTTTAAAATACGTGGCAAGCTGCAGCTGATGCAGAAGTGGGCCAGACTAGAGCCAACTAGATGCAGTTAACATCCATGGCTACCTGATGATACGTCGAGCACTGTCTCCAAGGCGTTGAGGCAGTTACCATAGCTTACAGCCAAGCGGAGGCATCAGGGGTGTAATAGCATTGATGAAGCAAAAAGGCAGAGCTGATCTGATGTGGATGACTGACTGCATCACATCTGAGTGATGGTTCTGTTGTGGCTTGTGTGATAGAAACTGATGCTTTAGTTAAACAAGAATGGGGCAAGTCTGGTTATTTCAAGTCAAAGATATCACGGTGTGCCAGCCGTCAGTCGTGTGAGGCAGTGGACTCTGTTGCTGCTAGCTGCATCCCTGCTATCCACACTGAGACCAATGCTGTGGACTTACCACCCTCCAACCTGTGGGTCTATCTCAACTGCTCCTGGCGTCCCAGGCTGGAGGTCTACAGTTCAAGCCTGGGGCCATGCAGCAATTCAGCCACCATCATGTGAGTGGGCAAACTCCTTGACGCCTGCCTCTGCATGTGTGGGCAGACAGTGCTTCTGCTGTTAGTCCTCTAATCCACACTAGGTGTGTGCCTTGATTTTTGATGCGTCCATGTTCCGCGTCCTGTGCAGGTGGGCTGTCTTTTGCATACATTGTGGGCTGCCGTTTGCTGCTTTGGGCAGAGCCTTGCAGTGTCGCTGCCATATCTTCATCATCTGTGGGATGCTGGACGCCACCAGGTCACCTACTGCCACTCAGACCTTTTCTGAGGCTCCTTACTGCTATCGTCCACAGGATGTTGGCTTCCCTGAGTACAGTCAAGATTGTCATAGAGTCTTGAGTAAAGAACGAATGATCTAACAACAATATTGTCATATTGATATGTCAGGTGACTACCAGGCTTCCACTCATCACTCCACCACTACTATGCCAGGGTGGTGAATCACTTTTTCTGGTGCTAACATCTCAGTTCTGCCATCAACTGTAGTGGTCATCCACTGCCGGCCATTAATGATGTTTATAGCCATCAAGAAAAACTGCTAAGGAGTACAGTTAATGTGAAGGGAAATTGTTATAATAATTCCACGGTCCTCAAAAAAGCTTCTGCAAAATGTACAGTTGCCTGCTTTATACATTATTTTTACTGCTCTCTCCTGCTGAATAAACATTTCATTTACTGTAGGTATGAACCAGAAAATAATCCCCTAAGACGACTGGAAGTGAAAATATGCTGCATAAGCCAATGCTCTTGTCTTTAGATCAAAACATTAAGAGACGCCCCTAAGGGCATGACTTACTGAACTAATCTTCTTGATTCCATTTTAACTTATTCTCCAACTGGACCCCAAGGAAATTTACGTGTTTTGTTTCATGTAGTGTACCGTGATTAATGTCTACTTCTGGCCTTATCAGATCATTATTGCTTGTTTCAAACTGCATAATATGAATCTCTGTAAACCTTGAACATTCATAGACCTGTTTAACTCTCATCTGAGCTGTACCTTCTAATGTTGAGATTTTGCTTTTGATTAGCCACTTGCCATCATGAAACATACAGTACTTGAACCTCCCTTTAAAGACATTGGAAAATAATTTGTGTTAGTTAAGAGCAAGAGTGGTCCCAGTAGCATTTCTTGTGGGACACTACTTGTTATTTTCCCCTATTCGAAGGTTGGTTTCATGCCTGTAATGTGATCTGTCAATGAGACCCTATGCTTTCTGTCATGAAGATAAGACTACATCCACGCAAGAGGGATACCGTTAATGCATAAAATAGAATTTTGTGATCCATACAACTAAAGGCTTCAGCAAGGTCGCAAAATATACCAACAGGATATTTTTTCTTGTGTAGATCTGTTAGCAACTCATGCATGAGAGTTCGTATTGTTTTCTCTGCAGAGGTATGAAAACCAAAGTGAGAGGCAGTTAATAGGTCCTGCTCAGTTTGATGAGATTGTTTTCTGTCTTAGGCCACTGTTTTCAGCACTGTAAGGAATGTGGTTAGAGATGGTTTTCTCACCTCTAATCTGAGAGATGAATGTTGCATTGAGGTCTACAGCCTGAAGACTGAGTTGTTGCAGCTCGCTGTGCTAATAGTAATGTTATCATTGTTTATTCTCAAAGTTTAGATTTTATCAGGAATGGTGACTCTTAAATTTTATCCTATTCACTTTTAGTTGTCCATGGCTGTGTCAGTTTATGGACTTCTTCAGCAAATTGTGCAGTACCTGCTGGAAGACAAGTATTTAGCTCAGGATTCATTTTTGCAAATAAATAAGACTCTTCTCTTAAAGATATATTCCATATATCCTTCAAGTGTAATACAATACTCTTCTCATGAAAAACAGCTGATTCTACTAAAACATTACATGAAACATTGTAACTCGGAATGTGAATCACAGCTTGACATTTATACTCAGTACAGTACAATCTTGCTTTGCCTTCCAAAGTTAATCCCGGAATTGTTTGGCTTTGGGCCAACAATACATGGAGCATACACAATTACTCACACAGGTACTTCCTCTCAAAGTAATTGCAATCACAGCACCATTTTGAAGACGCGAGTTGTCCCTTGACATGACTCACCACATGAAAATAATGAATTTGCACAGTAGTTGTGCTCTCCTACAAAGTATTTTGTTTCACTGTTTTATCGTACATGTGTATTATTTGTTGGAAAGGCAAACCTAGGGTTACGCATCGCTCTTCTGAGGTGATGTGTAACACCATATAATCTATACCAGGGCTGGCCAAGAACTCGGCTAGCATGTGGTGATCATGCACATATGGCAGTCTCTTTGGCCTGAGTGCAAGCTTCCCTCTCTACCATGGCACACAGTGTGAATGGGAAGAGCGGTAAACTGCGAAAGCATAGCATGTGGCTGTATTTCACATTTCTCAATAACATAGAACACAAATAAAATAAATAGTTTTTTATTATTAATTATTTTTGATGTGCTAAAGACACAAAAAAAATTTTTATCTGTCACAAACTGTCGACATACAGACAAACACAGAAAGTTTTGCAGATTTTTGTCACTTAGGTTGCCACGTAATCATAACTTACAACTTTCATGATCAGAAAATGCTTTTCACATACGCATGTTGATCAAAACATTGGTATCATGTTTGCAACCTTGTTATGGATAAGTGGAAACTCTTCCCGAGGAAAAAAATGTAAAATTCCTGGGCAGTTTTAATGTGAAGGATTTGTCTTTTAAATGGAAATTACAGAACATATTGACCAATTCCATCAGCAGATGCACAGGGGCACTTTCAACTGAAATGGCAAACAGCCTCAAAAACAGATGTAAGATTGGCAGTGTTCTCAAACATTAAGAAAGCTATTCGTGGAATATTTACATTGCCTCAATAGATTATTCAAAATTCACATGTTTTTTAATGTCAGTAGGCTAAGGAAAATGGACGGTGTTCCATACCCTAAATTGTCCCTTTCACAATGTGATTTTCTTTTTAAAGGTATCAACTTTCTCCATGAAATTAGAAATAAGCTGCTTCTCACCTGGCAATGCCATACTGAGGGCAAACTGCAATCAAGTCTATTTAAAATGCATGGTCTAAAACCCATTCCGAATCTTCTAATTTTTATCTTAAATCGAAGACTCATTCCAGGTATATCCTTTGACTTAATCAACATATTTTTCAGTAATGTATGACATTTCCATACTCTTTGTTCAGCTCCATCTGAAACCATTGCCCCTGCTGAAGTAATAATACGTGCAACTTCAGAAAATTTGCTGTTCACACTACGAATATCTTCACTTGTTGTGTGTCTACATATTTAACGTGAAGTGCTTTTTGATTTACAGAACATTGAATCCCTACTAAATGTCTGTTGACCAATACAATTTTTAGCTCTTTCATCATCAATTATGTCTCTGAATTCTTTCTGTATGGTGTTGTGAAACCATTTCATAGCAAATTTGCAGCAGCCTTCAATTATGTGTCTACCAAATACGTACTGAGAGATCTCATCATTCTCCTCTATGATTCTCCTTCATTTTTAAAGAATTGTGTTGACAGGTCGCTATTTTGGCTATTTTTTGCAAGTGGCCACTGGAACTGTAAACCTCCTTTGTACCATGAACAAATATGAGGGATAAACAGGCCTCATACCACAATTCTGCCAAACTGAAAAAAGTCTTGCTGACCAAAATAATCTGCACCAAATGCTGGAAGAAAGTGTCGCATCACATTGCTAAACAAAAAGTTGTGCTGTACTGAGAAGGACCAAGTAAATGCAAGACGTACTGAATAGTGCCAAGAACAACTGAACCTCAGGCTGCACACGACCAGTGCATTGTGCGCAAGTGAAGTTTTACATGCCGTGGATGAGCTAGTGCAAACCTAGTCAGTTCTGCTGCTTACTTTTTTCAGTCTTTTGGCTCTGTCTACAATTTTAGACGTGCACACTGTAATGGGACGCGAAATTAAAGTGTCACCCATCCACAAGGATCAGCTCAGCTTGCAGGTAAATATAAGTTTAATTTAGTGTTTTGTTTATGTATTTGTAATATTTTGTTATGTTTGTAAAATATTTAAAGTTTTGTATTTTTGTTTTGTTTGTTTCATGTTTGGAGAGAGCAGCGCAACTCGCAGAAACACCATCTTCACTGACGGAACCAAAAAGAAAATTGCTGGCCACTAGACGTCACGGGTCAACAGCCAAAGAGCAGCAGAAGATCCTGTGACCAGGTTGTTGCGTCGAACCTCCAACATCCAAATAAATAAAAATTTGTAATTTTCCATTGTAATGACATCACAGAATGTTTAGTTCATGTTGTATGTTGTTCAGTTCTGTTTTGTCGAGTCTGACGTTCACATCTGTATGTAGCATACACGAAGACAATAAAGCTTAAATATGTGTTCGAGAATTATTCATGAAGAGTTATATTGAGGAAGAATTATTACTGAATTTTTCCAAGATATTCATTTTCAGAAGAGTTTGATTTCGATTTTTTGAATCTTAAAGGTTTTACATTCTGATTTTAATATGGGAAAAATAAGATAACTTGCAAGAATATGACTTCCAAGGAGAAACAAACGACATCTAAATTTCAAAAGTTTGAGCAAACCATTTGGACTGAGTGACATAATTTTGCACAAACGACTCAACTGAAGGTGTTTTAATTACAGTTTCATTCAAGAATCTTTTATAGAGAACTTTAAAAGAATTTAAATAATTTTTTTGAAGTGCTTTGTAAACGACGTAGGTGGCAAAGTCTGCACATAGTCATATTTCAAACAAAAATAACAGTTTCTAACTCGCAACTGTTTCCTCCAGCTGGTACAATGATCAGCAGTCTCACAAGCATCTTTCCTCTTTCTTCTCCTACTTCCTCTCTGCTATCACAGATGGCAACAAATATGCATCCATCAGAAGTAAATGTGTTTGTACCACTTTGTTACTCATATCATCTTCAACACGATTAACAGTATCAACAGCTTCCTATGCATCCTCTGCAGTATTTGCAAAAAAACTTACCATCTGCAGTTTCCCTCTGCTGGCACAAAAATCAACAACTTCCCTGTACATCTGTCCCAGACCCCACAGACTTGAAATAACACCCATTATCACCCAATGGAATGTATAATATCACACTTAAAACAATATACCCACATTGCTAAAAAACACACACACACACACACACACACACACACACACACACACTCACTTTAGTACAGCACACATCCACTTTGTTGGCACTACAGATGATTCAGACTCTGCATTACTTTCCTTAACTTCTACAACATTAGCATTCTGCACATCAACTAAATTTAGACTATTAACCTCTTTTTGTCCTTACTTTCTGCTTCCAGTTAAGTACTACTCTTGTACCTTCTTTCACACCTCTCTAAAATCCTCATATTCCTTATTGGCAGACAAACATGCTAGCTCCCCACAACATTTATTTTCTCTGCTATACCTGCTTGGTTTGCTCCCATAGCAATTATTTCCTTAGACATATCTGCATCTTCTGCTCACATCTCAGCTAAATCGGCTTCTAAAACCTGCAATGTTTCTCCTGGATAGCACCTTGCAATGACACATTTAACACAAAAACACTAATGACAAGGACATTTAATTATAATACTTTTGTAATACTTCTTACTGTAACTTAACTTCTCTGCCTGAGTGGCTACTCATATTTACTACTTTATAAACTGAAAACAATGAGCTGTTTCCTTAACTCGCAATCAGACACACTGCTTTTGTAAATTGCACAGTATCACAAACATGCAACTGCCTCCCCCTTGGAAAAACAGAGTATCCCAGACTGAAATTGTGGAATCTCTATCCACCAAATCACAACAACAAAACTAAAAGAAAACAAAACCAAAAACAAAAAAACCCACAGAGTCGACAATAATACAATGCAGTTCCTGTATTCAACAAATCAACAATCAGGAAAAACAAACTCAAATGACAAGGAGGACACTTAAATTTAACACTATCACATTACTTCCCGACAAAACTCAGCTTCGTCCCCTTAAGTGCTGCAGATGCTTAAACCTTATATACTTCTAGATCCTGAGCAAAGCCACTTGCTCCTCGTAAGAGATGTTGCCCATACTAACTAGGTGAAAACATAGGTGTTTACACATCCTCAGAACACTGTCAGAGTTCACTTGCCACACTTCACAAACGACAACAGAATTAAATACCTGGTCGAAGATGGACTGACTCACCATGATGCTCGCATGTAAAACCAGCACAAAAAAAAGTCAGCAGGTCCTGGATCTAGTTGCAGCTGTCAATCCCATATCTGACACCACTTGTAATGTCTGAGGTTGCATGGTCACTGTGGAGGGTGGTGGAACTGAACTGTTAGCATCAACTATTACCCTGGGCAGGATTACAGTTGAGGGGTGAGTGGAAGCCTAGTAGTAGTCCGATGTATCAACATAAAAACTTCAAGTCAAAACATGCATTTGTAACTCAACACATTACGACAATTGTGACAACACTCGGAGGATCAAACCTGCCCTGGTTTAAAGCAGTAGTCACCCTGAGAAAATGTTGGGCCATCAGTAAGTGGCCAGGTGACGTGCAGTGTTGCAAAGTGATGATGGCAGCAACTATGCAAGGTGTTATTCATAGCAGTGGGTGGCAGCTCACAATGCACACTAACGGCAACCTGACTGCAAAGGATGGGGCACGCTGAGACATGCAAGATCGTGCTGTAGACCCAGTGTGGATTAAGGCAGCAAGGAGTTTGCCTGCACATACGATGGTGCCTAAATGGCTGCACGGTCTGAGGCTCGAACTGTAGATCTCCTGGTTACGATGCCAGTAGAAGCTGAGGTGGTCTACACATGGGCCACCGAGCGAGGTGGCGCAGTGGTTAGCACACTGGACTCGCATTCGGGAGGACGACGGTTCAATCCCGTCTCCGGCCATCCTGATTTAGGTTTTCCGTGATTTCCCTAAATCGTTTCAGGCAAATGCCGGGATGGTTCCTTTAAAAGGGCACGGCCGATTTCCTTCCCAATCCTTCCCTCACCCGAGCTTGCGCTCCGTCTCTAATGACCTCGTTGTCGACGGGACGTTAAACACTAACCACCACCACCACCACCACCACACATGGGCCACCTGTTGCAGCATTGGTTCCACCTGTTGCAGCATTGGTTTCAGCATGAAAAGAAGGGCAGCAGCTAGCTGTGGTAGAGCCCATATGTGATGACTTGTTGACCTATGTAGATTTGTAGACTCATAGACTGTCATAGTGTCCCCCCCCCCCTCCCCCTTGCTGGGACTGGTGGGTGGCAGACTGTGAAACCCGTGAGTAGAAATGACAGTTCTTTATATGGATCTGGCAAAGTTTTTTGTTTTTTTTCTGAAGTATTGGTTTCTATTGTGTAAGCCACAACAGAAACATGGCTAGAATGTGAAGGAATCAGGTCATCCATGCTACAGCAGCTCTGCCTTTCTGCTGCATCAGTGCTGTTATGTCTGGTGCCTCTGTCTGGCAGTAGCTTGTGTTAATTGTGTCAACACCTTTGAGATAGTACTTCCCATATCAGAAAGTATCTCCTGATGTAAGTGCATTTGTGGCCTCTTACAGCAGTGTCGTCACCTTATTCAGTCATGCCTATATACAGTGGTGGCACTACACGTTTCCGCTGAACTGCAATCCACACAATCAGAATAAAAGATCCAAAAAAAATTTCACGTTCACTTTACCACATTGCCTAGGACTCAGAATGGCGTCCTGTTCTCTGGTGGAAAGATATTCACAAGTTCCCACTTGGGGGGGGGGGGGGGACTGGGAAACTGCACCAGTTCAAAAGAAAATTACAAACATACCCCATTAGGCACTAATCCACAAATTAATTGAATATCTATATTCCAGGAGGGAAACATTCTGGTAACTACAGGGTAAATAGTGTTAATTCTAAAGTAGTGTGGTAATTAGTACTACATTGTAAACAGAACTACTATTTATACACGTACATAAATATTTATTTGAAATATATTACTTTAATGGAGTAAATATTAAACTACCAACAGCACCTAGATAGCTTAACTTTTCCCAAAGTAGGAACTTACTTCCTGAATTACTTGATTAAATTTTCCTGGTGTAAACATGAATAGCATCAAGCCGTATGTGACAGTTTATTATTATTAATGCAATACACAGATTAAGTTTCTATGATTTTCCTGTCTTTTGTGATACTTTATAATCATTCCTGAATTCTTCAGTTTCTCCTTCTTAATGGGATCTATGGAACATGATAAATGAATGAACAAATTCTGAAACTACAACATGCAGTTATGAAATCATCAATATATTACTCAACAAAGTATCATCAAATTGGTCAAGAAGGATTACTTTTATCTCCATAAAACTTCATGAGCAACCTAATCCCACTAAGTTTTAAAAGAGTAGTTCCAAAACAAATTATACTTTCTCATCATAAGAAATTTCTCTTTCACATACTAATGATTAAATTTGAAATGATGTTTCTTTCCCTTCCCCACAAACAATACAACAGAACAATTCAGAACACATTACAAACACGAGGAAACATATCAAGGTGGAATAGTTCCCCTTGCTGTAATTCCACACCATAAATAATCATTCTTTATTTTGTTTTCAACTCTGTGCATAAAACAGTACCTTGAATACATGAAATCTCCAAATTCTTAGAGAATGTGTACACTAGACTCTCGCTAATCCGGCCCTTCCTGGCACATATAGGTGCCGGATTAGAGGAAGTGCCGGATTATTGAGTGTCTGAAATTTATTTTATACATTTATTTTGTTTTTTATTTATTTTGAAAACGTAGAGGATATAGTGTATTGTACTTTATCAAACTGAAGGATACAATTTTAAAACGCAGAGGATATACTTTATTAAATCCAAAAACATATTAATTTTCAAAGAAAACTTAGTCCTTGAGTGTATACTGTACATAATTAAACAGTCATATGACTCACTATGAAACATGTCCCTAATTTTTAACTGTCACATTGAATATACATGACGGTGGCATGCTTTATCACATAACTGCATTACAAGCATTGCATTGGTACTGCATGTATCTGGTCGTTGCATAATGTACTCTAGGAAGACCTTGGCAGCTTCAGCACCAGCAGTCAGAGAAATCTTCATGCTCTCTCCTCCTGTGTCCTCTACTTCAACATTACTTTCTTGCAGGCTTTTGATTATTTCTTCATTTGTTAAAGTTTGGTCCTTATCACAGTTCTCCTCATTCAGCCACTTACTAACTTCTTCGTCATCAATTTCTTCTCCTCCTGGAAGGTTGTGGAACATGTCAGTGTACAAAGTAGATGGGTCAATCCAAGTGAAGTGGTCCAATAAAAATTAAGTTGGTTGCTTGACCATTTTTAAATATTTCAATTTTTTTATATGTGATCACCCTATAATTGAGAAGTTCAAAACATTTTTTTAAAGAATTTTACCTTTCGCCTTTACTGAATGGCGGCCATTTTTATTTGTAAGTGCGCAACAATGTTTCAGTTTAGAGACACTACCAAAAATACGTATGAATATCTCTGCACTGGGTTAGGTTACAACACTGCAATTGACATGATTGTTTTTAAAAAAGTGTCCTCTACAACATTGTTTATTACACAAAATACCCTAAATTCAAAAATAACCAGTCAAAATGACCTCCAAAGTTTGGTATCCAAATTTTCAAAAATCAACTTTTTAGGCCCAAAAATAACAAACAAGGAGTGATTCATGAGAGTCCATTTTTTTCCTATAGTCATACACTACTAGCCTCATATAGAGCAAGAACACTTACAAATATTTCCTTAATTTTTTGTGAATTTTTGAAATTTGAAAATTTTTCACTTTTTGTTAAGTTTCGGGTTAATTATCTCACGTGGGACTGAATATAAAAATATGATTTTTGCACAGTTTGTACACCTATATAATAGCAATGTACTGTAAAAATTTCAACATTGATATCTGACTGTGAACAAAGATATGAATTTTTGAAAATGAGGAGATAATTCACATTACTCTACAACTGATCTTATGGCTGTTGCCTATTCATGTGTGATATTCGTGGGATATAATCAATTATTATTGAAGTAAGGTACTGAATTACATACAAAAAGTGGAAACAACACTGAAATTAACACTTATATTATTTTGCCATTCTTAAAATAAATATTTTCAATTAACATCCTTCGAGATGCGACTGTTCCTAAACCTGGTGGTAAATGTTAAGAACATTTATTTATTCAGACAGCTTCTGTGATATAGAATGAGGCCTCCCAGTTGCAGTGGTAAGTTCAAGCACTGTAAGTTTTCTTAAAACATTTTTCATTGATATCCAAACTTTGTCACTAGTGGATTTCTTGAATGATGTTCTTGGGCCAGCAGGGTGGTAAAAATGCACAGAAACATTATTGCTTTCCAAAATTATTCTTTCAACCTCTGCAAGCCACCACTGTCCATCATACACACATGCCACTATGTCATTCAATGTTAAAGAGAGAGGTGTAATTTTACTGACACAATTATCCCCATAAATTTCGGTTTCTGATATTACACAGCATCAAACTAAGTTTTCTGCAATGCCAAAGAATTGTGGAAATGCCTTGTTCTTTTTATTGCTATACAGTTTTCAAATCTAGTTTGAAGTGTTGTTTTCATATGCATAACTGCTTCTTTCTTGATCAGAAAATACGTAGTGCCTTTAATATTATCCTTGCAAAAGACATACATGTCCTCTACCGTGATAATTTGGTCTGTGGTTGGTCTTTGTAGGATGGCTTTACTTACTTCACGTTTTGTTGTAACTCCTACTGCATCAGATGCATTTTTACCATGCCAAGATGCAAAAAAGTGCCATTCAGCCTCCAACCCAAAGTCTACTTTGGGGTTGCACAAATTTCAAAAATTCTTTTTGTTCATATACTGACTACCACTTCCATCTGAAAAGTACATCATCTTCTCAACTTTCAGAAAATTTTCTTTTATGTAATCTATTACATACTTTTGCAACACATGTACAGTCAAAGTGTTGTGCTCCATGTAGTTGCTTAGAATGCAAATTGAAGAACTGCAAACTTCATCTTTCTCATTTTTAAAGTACAGAATAAATGGCACTGTTGCCTGGTCATTGACCCAGTGATACACTTGTATTGCATCCTGAATCACAAATGTGAAATTTTCTGCAAAATCAGCTAGCACTATGCATTAAGTTTCATGAAGTCGTACTTTTTCGTCCTTCAAAAACTTACTTTAGATTTCAGAAACTAGTGGTAACTTTTGAGTTTTTGTAAGTTATCAATTAAAGATTTCAAGTACTCCAGAGATTTAACCACTGTTATCATTTCTGCTCTGTCAGTTGTGACCCACTGTTTGAAGGTAATACTGTCCAGCATTTCCTCATCATATTCGTGAAACAATTCAATAATGGTTTCCTTAACAGGGCATTTATTACACAAACTCATCATGCAGTCATAACTGTTAGTGTCACAGTCCATTAAATCTAGTATCTCGTTGTAGTTAAGATCACTGAGTTTTGCACCCACAATCATCAGTTTGACATTTTGATGATATAAAGAAACACATATGGAGTGTGTCCCTGAGGATCCTGCCAAAATACACCACTCAGGGTGGAGGTCACAAAATTTTGACCTTCCAAGTTTACATTCAGGATAAGAATGTTTGAAAGTTACATAAAGTTCATTTAAATCTGACACCACTAGTTGTTCCTGCTTTGTTACTTTAACTCCATTTGTAACAACTCTTTTGCTATCTTTGCAACCTGGGCACATTCTACTGTTTTCGTCGTCTTCAAAAAAACTAATGGATCTTTTTAATTGTTTCTTCACTATACCTACTTCTTTCTTCTTTCCTAAAACTGGAAGAATGCCTTGCTCTTTCACTAATTTTCGGGTTAGTTTAACCAGACGATGAGAAATGTCGAATTCATGAACTATTTTTTCTCTTGACCATGAGTCAGGGAGCAAACTTAAAATTTTAACTTTTTCCTCTTTAGATGTTACTGAACATTTAATTTTTAATTTCTCTATTAAGCTCAAATATTCAGTGTCTGATGATGCTGGTGGTAGATTTTCTTGTTCTTTAGAAATAATGTTGGTATCTCTATTATTAAAGCATGATTCTAAGTCTTCTGACAGCTTCCTCATTAGGAATATAAATCTTAATGATTCTGGTTCTGGATTCACAACAAATATTTCTGAGTAACAATTTGGGCATTAAAGTAGTAAAGGAGTTTTGCTATTTGGGGAGCAAAATAACATGATGGTCGAAGTAGAGAGGATATAAAATGTAGACTGGCAATGGCAAGGAAAGCGTTTCTGAAGAAGAGAAATTTGTTAACATCGAGTATAGATTTAAGTATCAGGAAGTCATTTCTGAAAGTATTTGTATGGAATGTAGCCATGTATGGAAGTGAAACATGGACGATAAATAGTTTGGACAAGAAGAGAATAGAAGCTTTCGAAATGTGGTTCTACAGAAGAATGCTGAAGATTAGATGGGTAGATCACATAACAAATGAGGAGATATTGAATAGGATTGGGGAGAAGAGGAAGTTGTGGCACAACTTGACTAGATGAAGGGATCGGTTGGTACTACATGCTCTGAGGCATCAAGGGATCACCAATTTAGTATTATAGGGCAGCGTGGACGGTAAAAATCGTAGAGAGAGACCAAGAGATGAATACACCAAGAGATTCAGAAGGATGTAGGTTGCAGTAGGTATTGGGAGATGAAGAAGCTTGCACAGGCTAGAGTAGCATGGAGAGCTGCATCAAACCAGTCTCAGGACTGAAGACCACAACAACAACAACAAGTGGATCACAGCACTTTCTTCAAAAATTTGGTTGTACTTCAGAATATATTTCCTCTCATGATACTCACACACTGATGTTACAGGAGAATTTGCTCAAAATTTGAACAAAGTTTGTCTAACTTCATCTTTCACTTGCTATATGTCCAACAGAGCACTATTCAGCCATGTTATTTCATTCCAGTTAATATCTCAAAATTAATTACAAATTACACACAGAACAAAGCACATAACACATTCTACACTCTCGAAGTATCTACATCCACTCTAACAGAGGTTTCAGAACAGACTGACTACAACAATGCCAGACGCAGCAATAATGTTGTTCTTTATCAACAGTAAACCGAAACATAAATGGGTGTTTTTATTACCATAGAACAAAAGCGAAAGCTCCTATTGTTTAATATTGCATTATTAAAAATAAATAAACTAAATGAATATTGGGTGATGGTGCAAACTAAATATATGTCACAATTAAATTTCATTACAACGAAACAATAAACCATTTAAATAGGCAACAGCCATAAGATCAGTTGTAGAGTAATGTGAATTATTTCCTCATTTTGAAAAATTCATATCTTTGTTCACAGTTAGATATCAATGTTGAAATTTTTACAGTATGTTGCTATCATATAGGTGTACAGACTGTGCAAAAATCATATTTTTATATTTAGTCCCACCTGAGATAACTAACCCAAAACTTAACAAAAAAATAAAAATCTTCAAATTTTAAAAATTCACAAAAAATTAAGGAAATATTTGAAAGTGTTCTTGCTCTATATGAAGCTAGTGTTGTATGACATCTAACTATAGGAAAAAAACAGCCTCTCATAAATCACTCCTTGTTTGTTATTTTTGGGCCTAAAAAGTGGATTTTTGAAAATTTGGATACCAAACTTTGGAGGTCATTTTGACTGGTTATTTTTGAACTTAGGGTATTTTGTGTAATAAAAAATGTTGTAGAGGACAATTTTTTCTAAAAACAACCATGTCAATTGCAATGTTGTAACTTAAACCAGTTTCACTAATGCCTCCAGACTGAAAAATCATCGCACGCTCACAAATAAAAATGGCCACCATCCAGTAAAGGTGCAAGATAGATTATTTAAAAAAAAAAAAAAAAAAAAAAAAAAAAAAAAACTCTTTTGAACTTTTCAAACATAGGGCAATCACAAATAAAAAATTAAAATATTTAAAAATGGTCAAGCAACCATCACTGGACCACTTCTTATGGATCGACCCAATTGATAATTCCGAATTGAAGGGCTCATCGCTGTCACTCACTACTAGATCCAACTTGGCATCAACAGATGGCCACAATTTTCTCCAGCTCTTCATTACAGAAGTGCTCTCCACTTTATCCCATGCTTCAGCTGCTTGGAAAACAACATCACGTATGTTAATTGCTTTCCACGCCTTCAGCATAGTCTCAACAGAGTCGTTTTCAATTTTGTTCAGCAAGGAGATGTATACCATTGGACTTTAGAGAAACATCTAAAGGATGACTGGGAGCATTGTCAATTGTAAGGATAGCTTTCAGTGGAAGCTTTTCCTTCTTTAGCTCTTTTTCTCACTGCTGGTACAAACATTTCAAGGAATCACTGAGAGATTATTTTCCTGTCCATCCACGCTTCCTTCTGAGTGCAATACTGCACTGGTAGAGTATTTATGTCAGTGTGTTGAAAACGAGGATATTTGGATGTTGGAATTTTCCAATCATCATAAGCAGTAGTTATGATTCCCATTTGCATTATAACATGCCATTAATGTTATGCACTGTTTCTGTTGCTTGTAACCACAAGCTTCCTTCTCGTTCTTGGCAGTTAAAGTTTTTGAAAGAAGCCTCGTGTAAAAGAGTCACGTTTGACCAGCATTATACAAGGCATCAGCAGTTAAATCTTATCATCTTCTGTGTCTTGCTTACAAACTCATCAGCATGCTTGTTAGTTGAACAACTTTCCTCGGTGACTGTCAGCTGCCAAATGCCACGTCGTTCTTTCCAGTTTGATAACCAACCTTTGCTCGCTGCAAACAAGTTACTACCACCAAGTTGTTTGTTAAACGCAGCTGATTTTTCCTTTATAATTGGGCCACTGTCTGGAATGCCTTTACTGCATTGTTGTATGAACCATCTATAAACAGCTACATCCAGGTCTTCATTCTCACTCTTTCGCATAACCTTACGCTTTCCCAACTAACTATCCATTTGTGTTGGGTACTGTCGAATAATGTCTTCTTTCTTTTTGATGTCATACATAATTGCTCGTTCAACATTGTACTCAGCAGCAATGCCTTTCTGCGATGAACCTCAATTTAACTTATCTAAAATTTTCGAGTTTCTGCTTGAGGTCTAGAGTAGCATGTTTCCTTTTAGAAGACACGATTCCGAACTGTAAAGAAATCTACAATTTCAAATACAGTATATAAAGAATGATAATTCATTGTGCATGTGTTTTTGAATGTGCACTGGATTACTGAGAGGACAGACTACTGAGGGCCGGATTAGCGAGAGACTAGTGTATGTTACTAACCTATATTACTCATGGCATAGTACCAATTTGTACCAATTTAGTAACAATTATTCTTACATTGAAGTGTGTGTGCTTAAAGTGGTTATGTATTTTTCGTTTTCTCTGTAAATGTCTAAAATGTGATAGCATTGCAGTTTAACATTTTGTAATAAGTGTCCTAACCGCATTTTTAAATAGGACTCAAAAGTATAGTTTCCAGGATACTGACGATATGGTGTCACCAGTTTACATTGACACATCTTACTTAAACAAATATCCACAGTTTCAGAGTCATGCACAACAAGCACTCTTCACTTCATAATTATACCCCGCTAATAATTACTTGTTTTGGGGTTGACACACATTATTTGAAAATCCTCACTCTCCACTATGTAGCAAATCTTTCATTTTTCTAAAAACTTAGTATCTCAAAAGTTATCTTTATTCAAAATTGTCAATTACTAGAATGCTCCAATCTTAAAATGTAAACCACATCCAGTGTTAAATTTTTAACCCCCAATTTTTCTTTTTCCAAAAATGTATACTTTCATTAAAATAATGTATTATTTAATGAAATATTCAAATTAGAAAATTTTGTTTTCCAGAAAATTATTGACAGCTTTTGTAGATCTTAGTGCACACCAAAACTACACAGCGCATCAAAAAGAATCATCCAATTTCTTTAAAAAATCATAACTATTCTGTTGTTTGAGATATGTGTGTGAACTAAGTACTATTATAAGGAAGAAACACTCTAGTTTTACAAGGTTCCCACTAGGTAGCAACAGTTTGCACCCACTTCAGTTCTAGAAAAAAATGGTGTTGGGATAAGAGTTTTGCGTTCTACATTTTGCGCAGTGCAGATCAGTGATAACTGTTCAGTGTGATTTTCGTACTACGTATGGTGTGGATCCTCCTAAAGCACAGAGCATTAGATGATGGCATGAACAATTCCAAGAAATAGGTTGTTTGTGTGAAGGCAAATAGCCGGTCCATCCCAGTGTCTAACACCAATGTCAAACACACCCGCCATAGTTCAAGGAGTCTGCAGAAATCCGTTCACCACGCATCTCTATAGCTCAACATGCCCCGGATGTCTGCCTGACATGTGTTTGAATGACTTCATTTACCAACAGGATGGGGCACCGCCACACTGGCATCTCGATGTGCGGGAATTTTTAACTCAAAGGATTACTGAACGATGGATTGGTCACACTGGACCAAACGATTCAGTCTTACATTACTGACCTCCAAGGTCACTGGATCTGACTGTGTGTTACTATTTCTTGTGGGGGTTTATAAAAGACTCTGTTAATATGCCTCTATTACCACCAACAATGAATGAACGGGGACATCGAAGCTGGAAGCTGTAACTCAAGACATGCTTGCTGAAGTGTGGGAACAATGTGAATACCGCATTGACGTATGCCATGCATCTCAAAGGAGGCATATCGAACACCTATGAAAAGTTATGAAAAAAAAAACTTTTTCAGTTTACCGTTCATCAAAAAACAAAATTCATTGTATGTGTTTATTAGTTTCAGAGATATAGGTGTGCAAATTCAGATGAACTTTTATACACTCTGTACTGCCTCATAAAATAGAACTATTTGTACCAATTTAATAACAATTATTGTTACACAGAAATGTGTCTGCTTAATGTCGTTATGTATTTTTTATTTTCTCTGTTAACGTCTAAAATGTGATAGCACTGCATTTTAAAATTTTGTAATAAGTGTCCTAACCGCATTTTTAAATAGGTATTGTGGACGAAGCTATTCTGTATGTGGATAGCAAACAAGTAGTGCGAACAAGAAGTTCTTCAGTTTGTTCATTTAATTAGTCTGAGCTCAGCATTCATTGGGCAAACTTCTGTGTCAATCAGAATATTCACACAACCAGTTTGCTCGTCAAAATGTTTTGCTGAAATGGTTATTTCAGTCAAAAGTAGACTCAACCACTTATTGAGCCATGGAAGGCCACTTGTTAATTTTCAGCATGATACTTGAGCCTTTATGAGCTGCCGACCTGTTTTATACAACCTATCAAAGTTACTACTTGCTGGCTGATCACCTTGAGTGTGTTCAGTAACAATAAATATGAAGAAAATTAAAAGTAAATCTGACCCTGTTGAGTTAAATTCTTAAACAACAATTGTGTATTAATCATCATCATCATCATCATCATCATCATCTGAAGCACAGCATTGTAAGATCAACACGACTTAATCAGGCGGCAAAACAGATCAGTAAGCTTACAATGTTACATAATATTACAGAAAAAATTTCATTTTTAATCACTGCAGCTAATTATGTGTCAAAAATAGTTACTTAAAATTCTTCATTTCACTAAATTTGTTTCCAAAAACTGACAAAACAATTGAAAAATTAAATACGAGTGTGAGATATGTATTGATGGGAAATCCAGGACAAAATGTAATATTTATCACTATTTCACTGAATAGAGGAAAGTTTTGTACAACAGATGCAGAACTGCTAAGTAAGCACACACAGTTCTTTACAAAGAGGGTAGGTAAGGGGTGAGAGGGGAATCTACTATTGTGTCTTGAGACTGATTGGAGAAAAAAAATGCAAGATAATATCTGATATTCCATAAATTTCACACAAAGGAATTTGTTGGTGAGTAACTGAGCTGCAAATGAGTAATGAATAAGCAGTTTTCAAGAAAAATAGCATGACCACCACTTTAATTTCCAAAAAGTAACAATAAACAAAACATCTGACTCAGAGTAAACAACATAAACATCAACGACAGGTACAGAAACAGATTCTTCAGTAGATAAAACTTAATACTGAACAACAAATGGCACAGATAGGTACATCACTTATTAAACTGTTAAGATACACATCTTTTCACAGAAAAACAAGGAAAACTGGACAGAGGACATGGTGTCTTCCACCTTCTGTATCACTCACTCTCACCCCCCCCCCCCCCCTCCTCCCTCCGCCAACACCCCCCCCCCCCCCCACACACACACACAGATAGTGCACAGATAGAGATAGAAACAAGTATGTGTGTGTGTGGGGGGGGGGGGGGGGGGGCGGCACGCGTGTGCGCTACCACTGAATTGGATGGCAGCATGGCAGCTGCAGTACAATTTACTCATTCTTATCAAACCAAAAATAATAAGGCACCATTCTGCTTTTAACAAGCTGTGAATCATTGCTCCTCCAACTTCACAAACAATAATCCTCACAATGACTAAAGTGATGGTCAGTGAATTAAAGACTCTGCAGCATCAAGCCCACAACTGTAATGTGCAGGACGTCTTGAGCAGAAGGACTAAATTTTGTACTTGAATTTAGTGTATTATTCTTATCTTCTCATCCTTCTTCCAAGTTAACTCCAAGAGCTTTGAGCATCCAGTGTAAGTGACGAAGTACAAATTGTTTGTCTGTCATCTTACACCTTTCCACAAAATGATGTTCTTGTAGTACAATTCTCTTCCAAAATTCTTCAGGTTTAAAAACTGTCCCACATTCAAAACCATTCTCAGGAACACACTTCCCATTTACAGATGCTGTGAGGGCTGCAGCATCTGGATAAGAGTCAAATTTTGGGAGATATTCTTTAGCACACGTCAAAACTGATCTTCGATAGTTCCACAGTGCCTCATGACTTGGATACCTGAAGTTTGGAAAGAAATGGAAACATAAGTGTAAGCACAAATTTACTACATGCATTTGTAAACATTTATAAATAACAATATAATGGAAGGAAACATTCACGTGGGAAAAATTATATATAAAAACAAAGATGAGGTGACTTACCGAACGAAAGCGCTGGCAGGTCGATAGACACACAAACAAACACAAACATACACACAAAATTCAAGCTTTCGCAACAAACTGTTGCCTCATCAGGAAAGAGGGAAGGAGAGGGGAAGACGAAAGGAAGTGGGTTTTAAGGGAGAGGGTAAGGAGTCATTCCAATCCCGGGAGCGGAAAGACTTACCTTAGGGGGAAAAAAGGACAGGTATACACTCGCACACACACACATATCCATCCACACATATAGCCACAAGCACAACAATCAATGTCTGCTTGTGGCTATATGTGTGGATGGATATGTGTGTGTGTGTGAGTGTATACCTGTCCTTTTTTCCCCCTAAGGTAAGTCTTTCCGCTCCCGGGATTGGAATGACTCCTTACCCTCTCCCTTAAAACCCACTTCCTTTCGTCTTCCCCTCTCCTTCCCTCTTTCCTGATGAGGCAACAGTTTGTTGCGAAAGCTTGAATTTTGTGTGTATGTTTGTGTTTGTTTGTGTGTCTATTGACCTGCCAGCGCTTTATAAATAACAACATTTATTTGCTTTAAAACATAAACAGTAAGACAAAACCGTGAGGCAATAAAGAAGATTCTAAATGAATGGAGCAATGCTTTCTCAACTGTACATGCTAAATTAATAATTAAAGTTGTACAAAAAAAATGAAATATCTTATCAAATGGAAAGTCCTGCATGAGAGATGGAAAACTGTATTAGGAAAGAACCACTAACCATACACAAGGAAGTTATTTCTATTCAGACATTTTAAGTGATGAACAAATCTAGTTTCTTTCCTCGGAGTTCCTACAATGCACATAATTACCCATCTTTGTGCGATCTAAAGGTTCATAGATATGAGAGTTCAACAGTAATATATTTGCTGCTGCTTAAGTGCTAACGTATTTTTATTTAGGCACACACACTAAATGCTGAGAAAATGAATGAACACTGAAGTTCAAAAAAATTTAATAGTTCACCAATTACAAACTGTTGTGTTACTTTGATGTTCAGGGAATTATTATATGCACATAATTTATCTTAAAACAATCAACCTTGGTTTTCTTATTTTCCTAAATGTCACGTCAAAAACAGTATTTCACCGAGTAATTCACATTAAACTATTGGGGCCAAAGGTGATGTAATTATAGATCGAATGCACTTTACCTGACATTCTTATAAAGCACAATATTCAAACATAGAAACAAACATGGAAAATTGATTCCATTAAATCATCTTCTTTAAATTTCACTGAATAATTTTTATTTGTAATGTCAAAAAGGGTGTTCTCAGATTAATCATGGATGTACTCTTACTTAGAATATCAGCAACATTTTCATATACAGAATCTTACTGAGAAACAATGCAGATCATTCCGCATAATGCAGCGATTGCTATTGTCAAGTCAATAATTATGGAACAAGAACAATCAATCCATAAATTTAAAATTTGTCTAGCAGTTGTACAGATGACAGTGGAACATTTACGAACTGTAATTTACAAGCGTAATGTAATAAGATAAGGTTATCACTAAACCTTGACGTATAAATTTAGAGAATTTGTTGTCAAGGTAGACTGTGTAATGATTCTGCAGCTTCACACTAAGTATAATGAGACTAAAATAAAGATTAGGACCCATACAGACAGTGTTTCTTGTGGTGTATTCTCCACCTTGTACAGTAGAACAGTTTGGAGAGTAGCATACAGATGCACATGTCAGAAGTGGCTGGAAGCTATCAGAGAAAAACAATACTTCCTGTACATTGCGTACAACAGTGGCACAGGACCCAACGTCAGGAGTACTGTTAGACTGAATAGTCCTCCACCTGTTGTTAATCTGAACCATCTGTAAAAAGGATTAAATCCTTCACCTGTAACACTACAAACCTAGCAAGGCTTGTGATGTGTCAGGATGCACACTTGTGCACTCATGAGAGGCCACTAACAAAGAAAGAAACCCAGATATTTGTTAATTAATACATATCATTGCATATGCTAGAGTCACTCTTAATGACTGACTCACTGGTAAAGTTATCAGGTTATCAATTTTATTTATCCTTGATTAAAAATTCAAAGAGAAAAGTATAACACAATAGTATTCCAGGACCTAAGTTTGAATGTGATCACATTTTGGCATGTGTTTCTCTCTCTCTCTCTCTCTCTCTCTCTCTCTCTCTCTCTCTCTCTCTCTCTCTGTCTCTGAAGTCGAAACCTCAGAGCACAGCTGCCTCAGCCTCACTTTGCCAGCTTCTATTCAGATCAATAGAAGCCGCAAGATGACTCTTATGGAAGCACAATGAAACACAATACAGTCTTGGCACTTGCCACCTCAAGTCAGATTACAGTTCAACTGCTCATTACTTTGAGCAGAAGACAGTAATATCGATCACGTACAGATGTTGTCATTTTTAACTGGCGCACATGACTTTTAACGGCCCCAGGGATAAAACTTTTCAATTGCACAGTGATGACAAACTGAAGAAACGGGGAGTAGTAGTCGTGATTATTTTCAGGAAAGAACCAGAAAACACACACACACACGTTGGTTCCGTTGCAAGGCGATTTACTTTTGTGTAGAAGCAATTATCTTCCTTCAAATAAATGAGGTGACTGTATAAAAGCTATCTTTAATCACAAATATGATGGATCTTGACCTAAATGAAATTTTATTTTAGCTCCAGAACCTGAACTGTCCTACCAAGAAGCAAGTGATGATGAGACAGGATGTAGAACTTTAATTAATTTCCACTCAAGAATCAAATGTTTTAATTAGAGTTGAACCCCACATCACCATTCCTCAGTGTCCTCATTAACTGGTATTCCTGTAAGTAGGAAAAATGCTGATTGCCTTCCATGGTTGACACAGATAAGTCTCAAACACCTGGTAGCTTCCAAATTTCCATACCAAAGGGCAGAGCCAGTAGCTAAAGCCTGAAAACACTGTGGCAAGTACTTTATGAGCAGCTGCTTGGCATTTAGGACACAGCAGGTTAGGTTCCACATCCATCTTTGTAAGATGGTGGAGGCAACTCAGCTTTTGAAAATTAGTGAACTATGGTAGTTCTTTGTATTTATCTATCGTACATACAGACGTGTTCAAATTATTAGACTAAACGATTATTTTTTTTACTCTTAAGTTTTCTGGTGTAAAAATAGAAGAAAAAGTGTAATAATTGATTTTTTTTAATGGTTTGATTGATACAACAAAATTTCCCCTCCAAGCAACTTACAGACCACTGAATTTTTCACAGTTGGTAACATTTTCATTTTCCCTCCAAATCGTGTTGGTGTTAGCCGACTGTGTACATGCTCTGAAACTGTGTTTACTGTAATGTTTTATTATGTTTCTGTGGCATACTACAGCTTGTTATTTATTCTATCAACTTCTTGCTACATTAACAAGACATTATATAGCTTGTGAACTTGCATGTTTTTGGCTATATGAATAAATCATGGGGTTTCCAAAGAAAGTGAGCTTATGGGGAAGACAAAAGATGTTTCACCTCGGAAAGATTCAGATGTGGTAGCACTTCTTGCTGAAAATCATTATACACAGCAAGAAATTGCTGACAAAATGAGAATATTACAGAAAACTGTCAGCAAAATCAAGCTTTCAGGGCAGAAAGGTGGTGAATACAAGCTAAACAGGAAAGGTAAGTGTGGACATAAAAGAAAATTCTGTGATAGAACAATAAGAAGACTTATAAACATGGCAACAATGAACCATAAACTTACTTCTAAAGACATGCGCCATCAGCTGAAAGGTTTGGGTGTTGAAGTTTCACCTGCGACAGAGAGGAGGAGGCTGTTTGAAAGTGGTTTAAAGGCATGCTTACCAAGGAAAAAACAGAAAATCACACCTTCCATGAAAACCAAAAGATTGCAGTGGACTAAACAACTTTAGGAGAGGACGAGTGAGGACTGGGCTAAGGTATGTGCAATGATACGATAAATTAAGTGGGTCTGATCTCTAAATTTAGGAGTTTTGGTTTGAAATTGTGATGTTTTATTGATACTGAAGACATGAACATTTGAATTTTGGGACTGTTGAGGTCACATATGCTACTATTAACAACTTTTCTAACTTGCAATTTTGTACACATGCTTCAGTGATGAATCTGTATTCACCGTGCCGGAAGAAAGCAGCCAGTATGTTTGCTGCAGACCTGGAGAACAGTTCAAAGCTGAGCACACGTGCGCGTGGTTTTGTGTGTGTGTGTGTGTGTGTGTGTGAAGCATCGAACTTCCATTATGGTCTGGAGTGTGATGTCCGTGAAAGGTCATGGCAAATTACACATTGTTGAAGGGACAATGAGGCAAGAAGAATGTAAAGAACTCCTTGAAAAGGAACTCCTCCCCCCCCCCCCCCCCAAATAAATGAGTGGTTTCCTAATAAAGATGCCAAAAGTGTTTCCAAGTACTTGGAAGAAAAGCAATTGAGTGTTTCCCTGGCCAGGAAATAGCCTTGATATGAACCCAATTGGAAATTTTTGAGCTATTGTCAAACAGAGGATAAGGAAATTTACAATAAGCACCAAACAAGATCTCAAGGAGAAACTAGAGAAAATCTGGTATCATGACAATGATATTAAAATGACATGTGAAAAGTTAATAAAAACTATACCAACAGGATAAAAATGTTGATTAAGGACAAAGGCATGCACACAAAGTATTGAATGTACAAATATAATCTGTATGTGGATGTAAATGTGTAATAAACGCATTTTTTTATGTCTTTGGTCTAATAATTTGAAAACTTCTATATATTCTGTGTTGTCATCACTATCTAACACATGTACATATATTCTGCATTGTCTTCACATAGTTGGTAACCAAGTAAGGAACCAGTATTGTTTCAGTCTTGTAATGCCTTATAAGGCAATGGGAAAAAGGGGATGCCAAGCCACTTCACTACTAAGTTTTCAATGGCTTCTATTATTGGGTAGCTAACACGTGGAACTGCCTTTTTGTGATAATACAGGCTGTAACAGTGAATTGTAAATTCTGTAAAAATTGTAGATACACTTTGGAATAAATTGTCTTTTATTTTTAGTTTTTTGTTTTTCTACTGAAACTGATACGGATGCTAAAATAATTTGCGTGAGCATTTGCGGTAGTCTCTTCTATTTGGTGCAAAGTAAGTAATTATTTTTACTACAGTCAATGGCTTCAAGTCCTGGACAAATTACATGGAGAACTGCCTTTTTTGTGGAGATAGAAGCAAGAGCACATAATGTATTCACTTCAAAGAAATGCTGCCTAAAATATATTTGTAATTTGTTTTCAGCCACACAGTCGGTGCTCAGGGGCTCATAACATAAAGGCTAGTTCATTTTTGTAGCTTCATTTATCACTGGCAGTGTGTCCAGTGATTGACCACTTTCAAATTCAAGGTTTTTTCCAAGTTTTTCAAGACAAATTTCTTTCCATGTTGCTTTCTTATTATATTTTTGTTAATTTTTTCAAAACTTTATGTTGATAATAATTGGAATATACATAATTAATTACAAGCTATTTCTTTAATGCATGAATCACAAATACAAATTTAAACAATTTAAAGATATTAAATTAGGTGTATCGAGTAACAGTCCTAACAAAAAGTTGGCAGTTTCAGACTTCTTCAGGTTTCTGTTGAGAGCGGCACCGATGTCATGTAACTGTCGATACATTTCAAGTGAATTTGATCTATAATTTCATGTCAGACATGCAAACAAAAAATTACACAGCTCCATTTAAAAGACTAAGTTGCTCCCTGTATCTCCGTCAGAGTGTCCAGCGAACCTGGAAAAGCCAGGCATTTTCAAAATAAGGAAAACCTTAAATTTTATTTAAAAACCTTGATTTTTTAAAATTTTACTGGTGCCATACCCAAACTGATATATTATCAGTTTAAACCATCTGCGATATTTCAAATAGCACCCAAATATTCAGAGTCGAATCTACATGTTACACACATAATACCCATTGTGATCCAAAGTTTACACAATGATTCATAACTGTTTTATATTCATTGAGCAGTAAAATGAAGCGGGAATCTGAGGAAGCTGGTTGGTGATACTGGATGACAGAAGAACTCATTGCTTCAAAGTCTGGTTGCTATGGTAGAAATACTGGGAAGTAATAAGTTCTGTAGAAGCATTTTACAGATACATTCATATTCAGTTTAGCACAATTTCCAAAATTATGTTAAATCTGTTGTAACACAGACTATATCAACTGTTAGATCGTTGTGGTTGGTAACAGCAGAAAACAAGATGATGATGATGATGATGATGATGATGATCAGTTTGTGGGGCACTCAACTGTGCGGTTATCAGCGGCCATACAAAGTCCCAATTTTTACACAGCCCATTTTTTTTTCTCCCACAGTCCACTCTCGCCACTGGCACGAATGAAGAGAACAACACAAACACCCAGTCCCTGGGCAGAGAAAAATCTCCAACTCGGCCAGGAATCGAAACCGGGACCCCGTGATCCAGAGAAAACAAGACTTCATACTCACGAAAAGTAATGAGTTGTGCCGATATGTATCGAACCGATCTCTGGGACTGAAAGACTGTTCAACAGCAACAGTCAGCAACAGTCAGCAACTGTCAGTTTCAACATGGGGTACTCTGCAATCTACTATCAATAGATCTGTAGCTTGTTAATGCTTGCATGGCCATTTCATCGAACAGAGTGGTGACACCTTGAGCAGTAATGAAATTAAATCAAGGCTGTTGTAACACAATTATTCAAAAAGGAGGACACACGACATTTTACACATTTGTAATTGTGCCTCATTTTGCAGTGTTTATACAATCATCACTATCAAGTAATTATTCACCTTTTTTTTAAAAATGTACTCTCCTGTTTATGTTTTCTTCCATTCACAACACTGTGCGATATTTATAATAGTTCTTCTCGCTTAATACTGTGACGATGGTGTCGTAGATATAGATGGGACAGAAGTAGCTTCTTCATTCATCATTTCTCAACTCATGCACCGCACTGATCAAGTTGAAACAAGTGGGTTTCACTGCATAATGGTTATTTGTTACAATGCCACACACTGTTGGACCGTGTTGCTGGGCAGTAATTCTGAGCAACTCAAAGTACAGGGGCAACAAAATAAAATAAACACTTTCCTCCAAATGTGTTCATGTATTTGGTAGTACTTTCACTTTTACACAGTTAAGTAAAAGTAGAGAACCTGCAGTGATTCAAGAATTTCTGTGTAAATTCTAAAACTATTCAGCCTTCTACCGTCTCAAACACACGATACTCTGGATATGAGTGTGGGATGGTAGAATCCTACCTACTGCACATCACATGTTTGTGTGGGCAGGTTTAAAATCTGTCGCGGGAAGAAAGTAGACGCAGTGGTCGGACAGCACCGACAAATACCTGTCGGGCAATCCATAGATGTTTTAGTGAGTGTGTAAGGAAGAACCACAGAGTTTATATGCAGCTCTATGCTTATTGCGTCATTGACTAATGTTATTAAAACAAGAACAGTTGAAAAAGTACTCTTGTGGACTCTTGACACAACCTTGTTAGAGGCAAGACTTGTTTTATGATTCATGTTAAGAAAGGCCATGGTATCCAAGCCAAATTTCTTTTAACTGTAACTCTGTTTCTAACATCCAACTGTACGAGAGACTAGCAGGAAGTTACATATTCGTGTGGAAAGTGAGATTTTCATTGTGTATGAAAGTCAAATACATCGTTAGTTGACGAAAAGCAAAGTTTGTATGTCTACTTATTTCATAAGTAGAAAGAGTCTAAAATTCCTGCACCTAGGGTTATTCGACAGAGAAGAAGTCAAGAGGGTTTCCAGCAGCCAGCTATTCAGTAAAGAAGAATGGCTGCAAACTCCAAGTAAGTCATCTCGTAAAGAAGTGAAAGGTGATTTGGGGGAATAAGCCAATATAATCCAGATCCACACTCACACTTTAATTCGTCAGAACATTAGAACCCCAGAACAGCATAAAGAAAGAAAATCTGTAAAGCTTGTATTACACGACACACCTAACATTTACTAGTCTGCACCAGAGCCCCAAGCATACAAGTCTGAAAGTACCAACTTTTTGTTAGGCCTGTTACCACTGCATCACCACTATGAGAAATTGTTTTTTAGTCATATTTTCCCTTCGGACGGTTTCATTGATTTGCAGTGGAACCACTGTCTACACACATTATGTATATAAGGAGGAATGCCTAAATTTATTCATAGTACATTACTTCTAAACCATTTCATTGTCATTTATGAGTCAATATTACTTAATAATACACAATAAGATGAAATCACATGTGCAGCTCGGTGCTTCGCTAGATGGCATATTATTCATTCCATCTTCATTAATAGCAGCAAAATGCTTCACAAAATTGAGTTTTACCCCAACAAGCACAACCAATGGAAGAATGTCACAAACAAAAGAGATGAAATGACATTTTATGTAGCTAGTACAATGAATGTGATTGTCAGTTCTCAACAAATACAAAGAAAGTTGGTATCATTTGATGAAATGCTCTGCATATTCCTCATCAGCACCCCTATATATCTTCCTCACTTCATTACAGCAAGCAATACATGCATTGATTTTAAACATAGTGTGAATTACTACCACAGAGTTATCCAGCAATAAAATGATTTGACAGATAAAACCTATTTATGACAGTAGATATATGTTACTGTAATGTGTTAATTGTAAGAATTACTGGTCAGTGACAAACTTGTGTTGGCCCCACATAGTGTTCAAACGACTGTGGAGTTTGAATGCATCGTGTGGTATAATCTGACACCATGTATTTGGCACTTATTTCATTGGTGGTAGTTTGAAAGGGATCCAGTATTAGAATCAGAATTTAACAGAGCTCTGGAGGACTTAAGATCAATTAAGACAGAAGGGACAGATAACATTCCAACAGAAATTTTAAAATCATTGGGAGATGTGGCAACAAAATGACATTGTGTTGGTGTGTAGAATGTTTGAATCAGGTGACACACCATCTGACTTTCAGAAAAATATCATCCACACAATTCCAAAGACTGAAAGAGCTGAAATGTGCAAGAATTATCCCACAATCAGTTTAACAGCTCACACATCAAAGTTACTTAAAAGAATAATATACAGAAGAATGGAGAAGAGAATTGAGGATGTGTTAGATAACGATCACCTTGGCTTTACAAAAGGTAAAGGCACCAGATAGGTAATTCTGACATTCCGGTTGACAATGGAAGCACGACATACAGTATAGGATTTGTCGACCTTGAAAAAGCATTCAACAATGTAAAATGATGCAAGATGTTCGAAATTATGAGAAAAATAGGAGTAAGCTATAGGGAGAGATGGGTAATATACAACATGTACAAGAATCGAGAGGGAATAATTAGGGTGGACAACAAAGAATGAAGTGCTCGAATAAAAAAGGGTGTAAGACAGGGATGTAGTCTTTCACCCCTACTCTTCAATCTGTACATCGAAGAAGCAATGATGGAAATAAAAGAAAAGTTCAAGAGTGGGGTTAAAATTCGTGGTGGAAGGATATCAATGATATGATTTGCTAATGACATTGCTATCCTGAGTGAAAGTGAAGAAGAATTACATGATCTCATGAAAGAAATGAACAGTTTAATGAGTACAGAATATAGATAGAGAGTAAATCGAAGAAACACACGAAAATAATGAGAAGTAGCAGAAACAAGGACAGTGAGAAACTTAACATTAAAGGTAATGGCCACGAAGTAGGTGAAGTTACGAAATTCTACTACATAGGCAGCAAAATAACCAATGACAGCATCCTTGGACAAGAGAAGTCTACTAACAGCAAACACAGAATTTGATTTGAGGAAGAAATTTCAGAGAATGGTAGGGAAACATGGACTATGGAAAAACTG
This sequence comes from Schistocerca americana, assembly GCF_021461395.2. Classification (NCBI taxonomy): domain Eukaryota; kingdom Metazoa; phylum Arthropoda; class Insecta; order Orthoptera; family Acrididae; genus Schistocerca; species Schistocerca americana. Next base: position 499,625,366 of record NC_060125.1, read on the forward strand.
GAACAGACGAAAATCGAAGTATATGAGATGTGGTGCTAAAGATGAATGTTGAAAATTAGGTGGACAGATAAGGTAAATGAGGTGGTTCTGGGCAGAATTGGAAAAGAAAGGAATATGTGGAAAACACTGACAAGGAGAAGGGACAGGATGATAGGACATCTGTTAAGACATCAGGGAATGATTGCCATGGTGCTTGAGGGAGCTGTAGAGGGCAAAAACTGCAGAGGAAGACTGAGATTGGAATACCTCTAGCAAATAATTGATATATATGTTGTTTGCTGATGATGCCATGGTGTATGGCAAGGTGTCGAAGTTGAGTGACTGTAGGAGCATACAAGACAAATTAGATGAAATTTCCAGTTGTTGTGCTGAATGGCAGCTAGCTATAAATCTGGATACACTGTAATTTAACGTGGATGAATAGAAAGAACAAGCATGTAATGTTTGGATACAGCATTACTAGTGTCCAGCTTGACACAATCAAATTGTTTAAATATCTAGGCTTAATGTTGCAAAGCGATGTGAAATGGAATGAGAATGTGCGGTGGGGAAGGCGAACTGGCTACATTCTGGGGCCTATTACTTAAGAAGTCTTCGAGCCACTCAATATCTGTGAACTTATTCCATATGCTCGTACCTTCATTAACAGCCTGCAATGGGGCACCAAGTCAAATGCTTTATGGTAATCTAAAAATAGGGAATTTTTCCATTGCCCTGCATCCCTTGTTCACAGTATATCATGTGAGGAAAGGGCAAGCTGATGATTTGTGGACATAAGCTTCTCAGTCTCAAGAAAGTTTATTATATTCGAACTGAGTATATGTTCAAGATTTCTGCAGCAAATTGAAGTTAGGAATATGGGTCTGTATTATTGCAGGTCTGTTCTTTCACTCTTCTTATATATTGGAGACATCAGCACATTTTTCCAGTTGCTTGGGACTTTGTGCTGGGCGAGAGATTCACAATAAATTCAGGCCAGGTAAGGGGCCAATGCTGTAGAGTACTCTTTATAAAATCGAACTGGGGTCCATATGGACCCTGTGATTTATTTGCTTTTAAATCTTTCAACTGCTGCTCCACACCAGGGATGCTTATTGCTATATCGTCCATGCGGTAGTGTGTCTGATGGTCAAATGATGGTACGTTTGTGAGATTCTCCTGTTTGAACGATTTCTTGATCACGAAATTTAAAACTTCAGCTTTTGTTTTGCTATCTTCAATTGCCACACCAGACTCATCAACAAGGGATTAAATGGAAGCTTTAGACCCACTTAGTGATTTTACATAAGACTAGAATTTTCTCAGGTTCTCTGCCAAATTTTTAGCTAAGGTGCAACAGTGGTAGTAGTTGTATGCTTCATGCATAGATCTTTTGAACCGAGAGTGCAACAACCTCTGCTTCCCCGGCAGTTTCTCAATCTCATTATTAAACCATGGTGGGTCTTTTCCATCCTTAATCCACTAACTAAGCACGTAATTCTCTAGATTACAATTTACAATCTGCTTAAACTTTGCCCATAATTCCTCTACACCCATCTTACTGGAACTAAGCGAAATCAATTCACTGTCTAAGTGAGATGCTAACAGTTGCTTACCTACTCTATCTAGAAGAAACACCCTCCTAGCCTTTTGGACTGATTTATTAATTTTCGTAATATGCTGTAAAGACATCATGATCACTAATCCCCTTTTCTATACTGACATTATCAATAAGTTCTGCTGATTTGTAGCTACAAGGTCTACGATACTTCCACTGCATGTGGGCTGCCAAGCTAGCTGCTCAAGGTAGTTTTCAGAAAACTGTGTTCAAAAGTATTTCACATGACTGTGTCTGTACACCCCGCAATGAATCCGTAGACATCTCAGTCTATACTGACTAGGTTAAAGTTGCCTCCAACTAGTATTGCACAATCTGGGATTTAACCACTACTAATGGTAGACTTTCTTTGAATGACTCTAGAAACTGCACAGTGAAATCGGGTGACCAGTTACAACACCCAACAAGTAAATTGGTGCCACCTACACCTGTTATATGTGGTGAGATAACTTCTCTGTCACACTCAACTTCGATCTCAATAGTGACAATATTTTTGTCAACTGCAGCAAATGCTGCCCATTTATAGTCTCTAATATACCTTTCTAATATACGTTCCATGACTCGCTAAATATCTCAGAGCTTTCCACTCCGGTTTTCAGTCAGTTCTCGGTCCTGGTGAGAACTTTCCTGGAGGACAATAAATTTGGGAACTTTATTATGAATACTTTGACAGTTTACTGACAAAATTATGACCATTGAAGTGTCTTTTCTGAATGCCGTTTGACCTCCCTTGCTGCATAATGACTGGTGAGTGTTAATCAGAGCACTTCAAACTACTGCCTAGCCTAAAAAATCCTCATGTGCACTCGAAAGTACTCTGCTACCGGAGTAGCTGCTTGCTTTATGCAGTGCACCTCTGACCTATCAAGAGGAGTCCCACAAATCCCCATACGATAACGCAGGTCTAGAAATCTGCAGCCAAGACTGTCACAGAGTCGACAAAGACTTCGGTCAAGACCCTCCATTCAGTTTCAAACCAAAGGATCCTGGTCAACTCTGGGAACAATGCTAACTCTACTTGCACACTGCATGCAAGGTCAGCAGTCTTCATCACCTCTGCCAGCCACCCATAAAAACCAAGGATGGCCTCAGAAACTACATGAAACGCATCATTGGTGGCAATGTGAATCATAACTTGCAGACGACTGCACCCTGCATGTTCAATAGCTGCAGGCAAGGCTGCCTCCACACCTCAGTGAGGCCCCCCATCAGACATACTTAGTTTACATTGGCTTTCTTTCCAGCCCTGAATGCTTTCTGCCTAAGGGGCTCCATAATGCACCTAACATTGGAGCTCCCAAGAACTAGTAAACCTCTCCCCCCTTGTGACTACTTGGACCCCACTGAAGGAGCGACCTGTCCATTTACAAGGTGAATGACCTAGGCCAGGCAGCCAGTCCTCACATTATTCCTCTGCCTCGAGTGATGCAAACGCATTACCACTCACCATTCACTATGCTGTGATGACAGATTCACCACATAAGGTGCCTCGGAAGTGGAGCAGAACTTGTGGGCAAAACAAGCAACACCTGAGGGTCCCATGCAACACGCCAGATTCTCCACCGCTGCTACACCCCCAGGCATCAGCCTGAAGGTAACTGATCATAGCCAAAGTGGCATTCAGCTGTTCGCAAACTGCAGCCAACTCCTCCTGCATCCACGCACAGCATGCACACATCCTAACCATCATAGCAAGACTAATGAAGTATTAGACTGTAAAGGCAGATAGAATCCTAGAACTGCAACTTGCTACCCTCCTGATGTGTCACCAAACCTGATGCATATACCAGCTACGTACCTGACTGTTCAGTGAGGAACTACAGTGCTACAGACTGAATGAATTTACACTTACAAAAACGCGAGATTAAACCTCTTAAACAGAAGAACACGGATGAAATTTAGTAAATAGTCTACGAGGAAAAAACAGAAAAGATAAAAACTTAACTTGTCGTTCCATAGTCTTATACCAACTGAGAGCTGGAGCCCAAATTCCAATGCATTTTTACTATGTTGTTTCTGGTCAGGCCTACAAACAGTTATATCACAGAGATTGTCTCACTGAAATCAGATTTTCCAGCACCAAATGTTAATGCCTGAATCTTCCTGATTAATAAAACTCCAAAAATGTGTTGCTTGTTTACGCAAAAACAAAATACTCATTTAGCACATTTGTTGTATAACAATAAGAATATTGGGTAGCATGACGAGAAATATTGAAACAATTTTACTCCATCACAGGTTCAGTATACATTTGAAAAAATTCTCCTGCTATATTCCTGCAACTTCCTGAGCTATCATCAAAAATATCACTCAAACATAAGCTAGCCAAATATGGAGTACTGCACAATCTACCCTAAATTATGATCTAATCACCACAGTAGATACAGTAATGATATAATTTGAGATTTATTGTGCATTACCTCTCCTATGAATTCAGGTTTAGAGTCAAATAAAAACACTACAGTGCCCATTTTACTCTCGCCACACAAAATCAAGTGCAACATACCTTGTAATAAGATCTGTACTGCTTTCCAGTTCAGAAGTGATTATTTCTGTACATGCTGCAATACCTGCATTTCCATCTCCCAGCAAGTGACGCAGTAAAAACTGTCTATAATGTAATCCACTGTAATCAGATATGTGAAGAGACATCCAGCCTTCTGACCACTGCCACTCCTTCAACCACAACTGATCAGTTTCTGCAAGTCTCATCATACTCCATGTTCGGTGTTGCCAGGCATGATAGTTTCCAGCATATCGATCTGCTGCTACTGCACACACTTGCAACTCCTCTTCCAGTAAGTGTATCTTGTCTACACCTGCTGTGGAATGAAATTATTTGTGTTACAAATTAAATGGTATTTAAAATAAAAGTTTATTGTATTGTTCAAAAAACTTGCTGTTTATAGCAATCCTACCACTGACAACAATGTGTGTGAATGCAGACTTCCTGGCATATAATACTGATGAAAAGCTCTTGGGTTTCCAACCTGGTGGTAGTGCTAAAAGGCCATGATTTGTTGAATAAGTTTCTGACAAAGTGTCAAGATATTGCTGGTGATGTAATATTTATACTAACAGTGCAGTGTCTCCACCAGCTGCTGGATGGGGAGGAGGGTGAGGTTGCAGTGGTGAGAGTAGTGGGTGCACTGGAGGCTACTTTAAAATTTCTGTCTATGCAGTCCATTCGAGTCCTACATGCTGGATGATGCAGAGGTGCTCTCTTCATTTTGCTGGTAGCATAGGATTCCAAGCTGAACAAAGTTTTTGTCCTTCACCCCTGTTGACCAAATTGTCACAAATCTTTATTTCTAAGGATGCCTATTAATACTGTCCCAAAGCCGGCTGCTCAGCAAAGCACATCAGTGTTCTGAAAGTAAAAATCTAGTTCTTCCTTTATGCTCTGCTCTGCTATTGCTGAGTTCTTCTGTGTGTCCCGGTTGAACTTGCTGGATGTGGACCTTGCAGATTTGAGAGATACATTTCTGCATCTGCCCACTGTACTGGTGGCAACATTCACAAGAGATGCTGTATGTCCCAGATACATTCAGTTTTACTACGTCTTTCCCGAGCTGAGATACTCTTAAATTCCAAGCGGTGGTCAGACGACAGTTCTTTCTGTTGGATTTTTCAAGAAGCCTCACAGTTTTGGCTGAGACTGGCCCAAAGTACGAGAGGAATGTGAGTCTTTTGTCTTCTAATTCTCTTCCCAGGTGGCTGCATTTTTTCTCTTCTTGAATGCTCTACTCATCTGTGCTTTACTGAAATGGTGGTGAAAGGCTTTCCTTATTGCAGATGACGCATACCTTATGCACTAAAATGGCTAGCAATGTCCGATGTTATGACTGATGGTGGCAGCTCATTGAATACATGCCTGTGTGAGTCTTTTATCTACACGCTGCATGGCATAGTGTGTCATCTGTCTTCTTCTTCATCATCATCATCATCATCATAATCATTATTATTATTATTATTATTATTATTTCTCTTTCCTGTCTCAGACGTTATGTCTGGTTAAAAATGGAAAGTGACGCGGACCTTGATCAAGCGTGACTTCCTTTTAACTGTACAGTATATGTTACATTGCATTTAGGAACTTTCGGGTAATTGAAAATGTATCAATAATTACAGATTTCTGTAGTTGTATATATACATTTGGATGTAGCTGTATTGCGTTGATGTACTGGTGGATATTGTGTGGTACGACTCCTGTAGTTGATAGTACGAGGGTCGTCCGCAAAGTAAGTTCAGTTCCTATCTCTATCCGCGGCAGCGGTACAATCGCAGATCCGAGCATGCGCGGCAGTTATTCTGACTCGAGGAGAAGACATGTACGCCATTTTCAGATCGTTGCTGCTGATGTGTGCTTTGTAGCGCTTATTTATAATGTCAGCTGTAATTGAAAATGCCGCCACGTGTGAAATCAGATCTGTGATTCATTTTCTAAATGAAAAGAAAGTTAAACCAAAGGAAATTCATCGGCAAATCTGCGAGGTTTCCGGACAAAATGCTATGAGTGATTCATTGGTTAGAAGATGGGTCAGACTGGTCAATGAAGGACGTGATCAAGTGCACGATGAAGAATGAAGTGGACACCAGTCTATGGTTACTGATGAACTGGTTCACCAAATTGAAGAGAAGATTAACCACAACCATAAGTTTACACTTAGTGCCCTTCCTATGAAAGTTCCACAAATCTCACGATCACTAATTCATGAAACTGTTTCTGAAAACCCAATTTGGAAAACTTTGCTCACGTTGGGTACTCAAAATTTTTACTGGACAACACAAAAAACATGGATGGGCAGTGCACTTCAGTTTTTGACATGCTACAGTGAAGAAGACGATGATTTTCTTCCTCGGATAGTCACAGGGGATGAAACTTTGGTATCGTACGTCACCCCTCAAACAAATCGGCAATTGGTGGAATGGAGGCACTCTTCATCCCCAACGAAGGTTAAGCCTAAGCAAATCTTGACACCTCGAAAAGTCATGTGCATCATTTTTGGGACAGAAAAGGCATATTGCTGATTGATTTCTTACCACGAGGCCAAACAATCATTGCACATATTTACTGTGATACCATTAAAAAACTGTGCCGCGCAATACAGAACAAGCGCCGAGGATTATTGCCAAAGTGTTTTTTTTTTTTTTTTGTTCACGATAATGCCCGACCTCACACAGCGAATGTGACCAAACAACTCTAACGGGAATTTCACTGCGACGCGTTTGATCATCCTCCGTACAGCCGGGACCTCACTCCTAGGGACTTTCATCTGTTCCTACACCTAAAATCTCTCCTCGGTGATCAACACTTCAATGATGATGACGAGCTGAAAGAACATGTTACCACATGGTTGAATACACAGGTGTCAACCTTCTATGAAGAAGACATACAAAAACTTGTGTCACGCTGTGACAAATGCCTACAAAATTTCGGAAGGTATGTAGAAAAGTAGTTTAACAGTTGTAGATTTTTGTACAGTAAATATTTTTCCTGTATTTGTACACATTTGTTTTACATAACAAAACGGAACTTACTTTGTGGACATACCTCGTATAATTGGTATAATGTCAACGTTATCCTCGTGCCACATGTCTTTGACTTCCTCAGCCAGTTGGATGTATTTTTCAATTTTTTCTCCTGTTTTCTTCTGTACATTTGTTGTACTGGGTATGGATATTTCGATTAGTTGTGTTAATTTCTTCTTTTTATTGGTGAGTATGATGTCAGGTTTGTTATGTGGTGTTGTTTTATCTGTTATAATGGTTCTGTTCCAGTATAATTTGTATTCATCATTCTCCAGTACATTTTGTGGTGCATACTTGTATGTGGGAACGTGTTGTTTTATTAGTTTATGTTGTATGGCAAGTTGTTGATGTATTATTTTTGCTACATTGTCATGTCTTCTGGGGTATTCTGTATTTGCTAGTATTGTACATCCGCTTGTGATGTGATCTACTGTTTCTATTTGTTGTTTGCAAAGTCTGCATTTATCTGTTGAGGTATTGGGATCTTTAATAATATGCTTGCTGTAATATCTGGTGTTTATTGCTTGATCCTGTATTGCATCATGAATCCTTCCGTCTCACTGTATATATTGCCATTTGTTAGCCATGTGTTGGATGCATCTTGATCGATGTGTGGCTGTGTTAGATGATACGGGTGCTTGCCATGTAGTGTTTTCTTTTTCCAATTTACTTTCTTCGTATCTGTTGATGTTACGTTATCTAAAGGGTTGAGAAGTGGTTATGAAATTGCAATGGTGTAGCCGATGTATTTGTATGAGTGATTGCTTTGTGTATTTTGCTAGTTTCTGCTCGTTCTAGAAAGAATTTTCTTAAGTTGTCTACCTGTCCATAATGTAGGTTTTTTATGTCGATAAATCCCCTTCCTTTCTGCTTAATGTGAATCTTTCTGTTGCTGAATGTATGTGATGTATTCTATATTTGTGGCATTGTGATCGTGTAAGTGTATTGAGTGCTTCTAGGTCTGTGTTACTCCATTTCACTGCTCCAAATGAGTAGATCAATATTGGTATAGCATAAGTATTTATAGCTTTTGTCTTGTTTCTTGCTGTCAATTCTGTTTTCAGTATTTTTGTTAGTCTTTGTCTATATTTTTCTTTTAGTTCTTCTTTAATATTTGTATTATCTATTGCTATTTTTTGTCTGTATCCTAGATATTTATAGGCATCTGTTTTTTCCATCGCTTCTATGCAGTCGCTGTGGTTATCCAATGTGTAATCTTCTTGTTTAGTGTGTTTTCCCTTGACTATGCTATTTTTCTTACATTTGTCTGTTCCAAAAGCCATATTTATATCATTGCTGAATACTTATGTTATCTTTAGTAATTGGTTGAGTTGCTGATTTGTTGCTGCCAGTAGTTTTAGATCATCCATGTATAGCAAATGTGTGATTTTGTGTTGGTATATTCCAGTAATATTGTATCCATAATTTGCATTATTTAGCATGTTGGATAGTGGGTTCAGAGCAAGGCAGACCCAGAAAGGACTTAATGAGTCTCCTTGGTATATTCCACGCTTAATCTGTATTGGCTTTGATGTGATATTATTTGAGTTTGTTTGGATATTAAGCGTGGTTTTCCAAGTTTTCATTACTACGTTTAGGAACTGTATCAATTTAGGATATACTTTGTATATTTCCAATATTTGTAGTAACCGTGAGTGGGGTACACTATCAAAAGCTTTTCGGTAATCGATGTATGCATAGTGTAGCGACCTTTGTTTAGTTTTAGCTTGATATGTCACCTCTGCATCTATTATCAGTTGCTCTTCACATCCTCATGCTCCTTTGCAACAGCCTTTTTGTTCTTCTTCTTCTTCTTCTGCTTTTACGGCCTCATTGGACCACTTCAGTCAATCATTTCTGGTCCTCTTCTTTGGTATTTTCCCCTTCCGAGTGGCCCAGTATCTCTTCATTCGTTCCGATGCTTTTCGTCGTTCCTTATCTGTAAATACCCTTTTCATTGTATGTCGTTTGTCAATTTTTGGTTTAAATCTTATTTCTGTGTCCCTCAACTTCTTTAAATTTGGCGTTTTGTTCTGCAAATCATCCAGAGTTATTTCCAGTTCTTCCATATCCTCTCTTATTTCCTTAAGCCATCCTCCTTGTTGTTTCAAATTCCAGAGTTTCTCAATAATTTTCCTTGATAATCTGGTTTCTGGTGCCCTCAGAATGTGACCACAAAAAGAGATCCTTTTCTTTCGTATAGTATCAGTGATGGGCTCCAGTTCTCTGTATACCACTTCGTTTGGAACTATCCGCCATTGCCCAGCTTTTTGATATTTCTTATTTATGCATGTTCTAGCAATTCTTCTCTCTACTTTTAAAATTTTGTCAATTCTGTTTTTCTGGGTGACTTTAAAAAGAGTTTCACTTCCGCATGTTCTTCATTTATAATTTTGTTCTGTGTTGTATGTATCATTAATTTCTGTGTAATGACTGAAGTTCATATTTTGTATATTGTTGGTAGGCATGTTATGGGGCGATATTTTGCTGGGTTTGGTGTGTCTGCTTGATCTTTAGGTTTCAGATAAGTTATTCCATGTGTAAGTGTATCAGGGAATGTGTATGGGTCTGCAATGTAACTGTTAAATAATTTATATATAAAAACAAAGATGAGATGACTTACCGAACGAAAGCGCTGGCAGGTCGATAGACACACAAACAAACACAAACACACACACAAAATTCAAGCTTTCGCAACAAACTGTTGCCTCATCAGGAAAGAGGGAAAGACGGAAGGAAGTGGGTTTTAAGGGTGAGGGTAAGGAGTCATTCCAATCCCGGGAGCGGAAAGACTTACCTTAGGGGGAAAAAAGGACAGGTATACACTCGCACACACACACATATCCATCCACACATACAGACACAAGCAACAGTTTGTTGCGAAAGCTTGAATTTTGTGTGTGTGTTTGTTTGTGTGTCTATCGACCTGCCAGCGCTTTCGTTCGGTAAGTCACCTCATCTTTGTTTTTATATATAATTTTTCCCACGTGGAATGTTTCCCTCTATTATATTGTTAAATAATTTAGTTAGATGTGAATGTGTTGAGGTGAACTTCTTTAGCCAGAAATTTGCTACTTTATCTTTTCCAGGGGCTTTCCAATTGGGCGCAGAATTAATTGCTCGGGTGACTCCATGTTGCAAAATTATCACTTCAGGCATTTGTGGTATCATCTTGTATGTGTCTGTTTCTGCTTGTATCCACCGTGCATGCCTGTTATGTTGTACCGGGTTTGACCATATGTTGCTCCAGAAGTGTTCCATGTCTTATGTTTGGTGGGTTGTCTATTTTAATGTGTGTGTTATCTATTGTCTGATAAAATTTCTTTTGGTTTGTGTTGAATGTTTGGTTTTGTTTCCTTCTCTTTTCACTTTTTTTGTATCTTCTAAGTCATTTGGCCAATGCTTGTAATTTCTGCTTCTTTTCATCTAACTGCTCTATTGCTTCTTGTTGTGAGATTTTACCTAACCTTTTTCGTTTTTTGTCTGATATTCATTTCTTATAAATTGTGTTAGCTGTTCAATGTCTTTTCTCAGTTTTTCTATTCTGATCTGTAGCCTGTGTTGCCATGCTGGTTTTGTGGGTTTCTTCTGTGTGTTGGTTTGTTCTGATCTCTGCCTAGTGTGTATATTTAGTGTCGTGAGTGCTCCTATATAAACCAGTAGCTGTAACTCTTCCATAGTTGTATTTTCATTTATTTTGTTGTGTATGATTGTGTTGATAGTTGTTATTGTTGTTTCGACTTGTGGGTTATTTGGTGGTCTATGCAAGAATTGTCTAATGTCTGTATTTGTGTCTTTGTATTCTATATATGTTAGCTGAAATTCTTCTTCTATATCTAACATGTGTGTCACTTCATGTTCTATTTGTGTTTGTTCTGGTGGCTGTCTTAAGATTTCATTTTCCTCTGATTGTTTAAATGATGCGTGGTGTTCTTTGTTTGTTTGCTATGGGATGTTTGAGTCCATTACTGTATTTTCTTCTTCTTCTGATTGCACATTATTTCGTTCCAGTATTTGTTGTACTTGTTGTTCGATGTTTTCTAATTCTGACTGGGGTATCCTATTATTTTTTATTATTACACGGATCTGACCAGCTAGTCGTTGTTCTGTTAAAAATTTTAATTCTGGGTATCTGGTAATAAATGTTGTGTATACTTGTGATCTGTATCCAATTGTGTTGGTTCCTAAGTTTGTTGCTTGGTAATAACAGAACATGAGGTGTCTGTTAACTTCATTTGACCATCTCATCCTCTGTCTTTGTTTTCCTTCTAGAGTGGTTGCAGGAAGCATATCCTGCAAAACACCTCTATTTGGATTTAAATCATTTTCTGCGTGGCTAGCAGTGTCGTCCCCGACCATGACAGCGCTTGTCCGAGGCTTCATTAGTTCTGTCCTGAACCAACTAATCACACTAAAAGGGGGGTTAGCCCTATTAGTGGTTTGTTTTTTTCGTCGCCTTTTACGACTGGCACAACATACCGAAGGCCTATTCTTTTCCCGGGCCTCCACGGGGATTATTATTATTTTATTATTATTATTATTATCACCACCACTTGCAGTAAATGGAGACAACTGTTGAATAATAGTGAGTATAATGTTTTCACAAATGCTGTTAAGGTGGTCCATAAACTCATCCAGCACCTGAATGAGATTTTCACTCTGCAGCAGAGTGTGCGCTGATATAAAACTTCCTGGTAGATTAAAACTGTGTGGCCGACCGAGACTCGAACTCGGGACCTTTGCCTTTCGCGGGCAAGTGCTCTACCATCTGAGCTACCGAAGCATGACTCACGCCCGGTACTCACAGCTTTACTTCTGCCAGTATCCTGTCTCTACCTTCCAAACTTTACAGAAGCTCTCCTGCGAACCTTGCAGAACTAGCACTCCTGAAAGAAAGGATATTGTGGAGACATGGCTTAGCCACAGCCTGGGGGATGTTTCCAGAATGAGATTTTCACTCTGCAGCGGAGTGTGCGCTGATATGAAACTTCCTGGCAGATTAAAACTGTGTGCCCGACCGAGACTCGAACTCGGGACCTCTGCCTTTCGCAGGAGAGCCTCTGTAAAGTTTGGAAGGTAGAGACAAGATACTGGCAGGAGTAAAGCTGTGAGTACCAGGCGTGAGTCGTGCTTCGGTAGCTCAGATGGTAGAGCACTTGCCCGCGAAAGGCAAAGGTCCCGAGTTCGAGTCTCGGTCGGGTACACAGTTTCAATCTGCCAGGAAGTTTCATCCAGCACCTGTCGGCTATTCTCCCACACCATGAAAGTACTGTCAACACAGCGGAAAAAGTGCTTCAGCTTTTGGCGAGGGTTTTAAAGGGCTGTTTCCTCAGCATTCCATGTAGGGATTTGAAATCCCATGAGGCAGTGAGGGTTCCATGGCTGCTACATCCAATCTGTTCATACAATCTCCACTGCACTTGAAGGTGATGGTATCCAATGCATGTTCAAAAAGAATAACTATTTGCAGATCAAAATGTCAAGTAAGGAGTGCTAAGGAGTCTTCAGGTACTACTTTTGTGAAGAGTGATAAAATGTCACCACTCTTGAGCAATTCATTCCTTTGTAGTCGCATGTCCTTAAGCACTTTCATGAAATCAGGCAAATTCTTCATGCGGTGACTGCTGTGTCCTACAGTGGGTTTTAGAAGCATTGCCAGATATCTGACCAGTCCAAAGTAGTGCAAGTTAATGGTGCTCAGTGTTGGCCACAGAGGCACCCCTTCCTTGTGGACTGGCCGAACGGGCTAGCGCAGTGGTTAGTGCACTGCACTCGCATTTGGGAGGATGACTGGTCAAACACATGTACAGCCAACTTGATTTAGATTTCCCTAAATCACTTAAGGCAAATGCAGGGATGGTTCCTTCAAAAGTGCATGGCTGCTTTCCTTCTCCATCCTGCTCTAATCTAAGCTTGTGCTCCGTCTCTAACAACCTTGTTGTCAATGGGACATTAAACACTAATCTCCTCCTTGCGGACTGTAAAGTGCATACAAGTACGGTGTCGCTGAAAAACGTTGGCTCTGCTGAAGAGATCAGAGTGACCAGATAAAGTGAAGAAGATATTGTATCCCTAGGCACCAGTGACATCCTGTCTATATGCAACAGCAGACAGTGACAATCACCTTCATATATGTGGCATGCATCATCAGTGATAAGGAATGCCTTCTAGCTGATCCACAACACCTGAAGGAAGCGTCCCTCATAAACAGGTACACTGCAGTACAGATTTGTAGGGCATTTAAGATGAAGAAAGACACAACCAACCATAATGAGGAGGAGGAGGAGGAGGAGGAGGAGGAGGAAGACAAGACATTCTTGTTTCTACCATATTCAGGATTGGTCTCAGATAAAACTGTGAGGCTTCTTGAAAAATCCAACATACAAACTTTCTTCCCACAATTTCCTGTGGCAGAAGAGAGACAATGAGGAGAACACCAGGAATGTTCAAATAGAAAACATATGGAAATCTTTGTAAGCAGAGCACAGCATTACAGAATATCATACCTTTGACTTTCAAATCACTATAGCACTATGCCGAGTAACTGGCTACTGGGATAGTTTCATAAAGGAATCCATATAAATCATTATTCACGAGAATCTGGTCAGTAGAACAAAGCATACCAATATTGTTTGACATGGGATCCTGTACTGGTGGCAATACAATAAGAGAGCACCTAACACTATCCAGCAGGCAAGAATCACCTGGAATGCACAGTCGAAGATTCGAACACAGCCTCCACTGCACCTACTAACCCCACCACTCCAACACGATTCGCCATCACACCCGCTTGCCGCACAGCACACAGCCACCTGTAGCCAGATGGAGGTGGTGTGCTGCTAGCATGAATATTACGACAACTGCAATATCTTGACACTTCACCAGAAGATGATGAGTATGACACCCTTTAAAGCATCGTGGTATTTTAAAACTGACCCCCAGCTGGATACACAAGAGCTTTCAACTCAATAACTATCACATTAGCTAAAAGTTAAACTAATTGCTGGTCCAGGGGTTACAAAAATTTAGTCAATTCTTGCCTCCCAACATCTATCACAGTGAAAGCGTAGGACAGAAAATAAGCAAACAACAAACACTAGCTGCCTCTTGAACTATACAGGATAGAGGAGGCTGTGCGTCTGCTGAATAATTAATCCTGAGGCTAACCTAAAATAAACCACTGAATTAATAGCAATCTGAACCAGGTAATGTGGTATCAATAACAATACCACCCCATTGGTGTCAAGTTGACAACGGAATTGTAAGTTTCCATCGGACACCGAGAGCAGTCACACGGAACTGGTGGAACCAATGGTGCATGCCCCCCTGAGCCACACCCGCAGTGGCTCTGTACTATGAACGGCCTCTGCAGCCACGATACAGGATGACTGGAGGCAGCCACTCAACCCACTCACACTCAAAGCCCCTTCACTACAATACTGTCGTTAGTGCTTAGTTCAGACAGCCTCATCGTTGTTGCTGTTGCAATAGCTGGACTCTGTTTCTTGCTGCATTATTTGTAATGAGTCTTCGTACACTTGAAGAAATACAAGCTAAGTAAATCTTAAGTTTACTGTGTTAATATGTTTAATAATCATGTCTACTCCTTCCAGCTTTCCCACCATGACAGTTGCCGCTCTACTCTGTAGCGCACCTCTCCTTACTGTTGCGTTGTCATGTACGAAATCACACACAAGTACCAGCAACACGGAAAAGATAAATAACTACTCACAACAGAGGAGGCAAGGAGTCACGGACAGGCACAATGATAGACAATGCTAGAAATGTTCAGCTTTCAGGCCATGTCCTACACACACACACACACACACACACACACACACACACACACACACACACACACAGTCAGACAAGCATAACTGACACACATATGGCTACTGTCATCTCTTCTGAGTGCTTGGGCCTTAGCACAAAGATGGGGATTTGTAGGCTGATTAATAATCGAGACTGAGGGCGCAGTATGAAAAAGGAATGAAGTGGCAATAACGTGAACCAATGGCGACAGCGTAAAGTGGCATGGTGCTACCCTGGACTCTAATTAGGCTACTGTTATACTCACTTGTCAATAATTTCTCCAACAGGTACCTGCGGTATGAGAATGCTTCTGCACTTTTTGGCTTCCGAGATAATATAACAACAGTGAAATGCAATTCAGACTGAACATCCAAACGCCCTGACTGAACCAACTCTTTTCTCATGTTCCAGAATGTAGACACATCAGGATTAAGTAAAAGGGCTCCAAGTAGCAGTCTTGATGTCACTTCTGGATCTGTAACAAATGAAATAGTTACACAGCTTTAAGCATTAACCCCATAAGAGACATCGCTTTCCGTACAAAGATATAACACTGAAATTAGTATCTCTCTCCCTGCAGTTTCTATACTTATCATAACAGGTTGCATTCTATTTATAAGAGTTTTACACAAGAAAAACTTGAATATTTGTAGCTTTCACACAACACTCAACAAAACTGAAAAATAAGTGGGTTCAGCTCGATTGTCCAGCTTCCAAGATAACCATGTAACATTAGTATCAATGGATCACATACGTAATATCTCTCAATTTATATAACACCTCTCAGAGTTTACACAAAATGTACACCAAAAAAGTTTGGCAGAATTTTTATATATCGGTATCACACTTTCAGGTACTGTAGCACAACAAACCAAGACAAAAACGTCTCTTGGATAACTCTTTAATGCGCTTTAGCACTAAACGGCATTTTTGTGGAATGAGGAAGTACAAATATGAAATCCACCAAATACAGCACGATAACTTCAAAATCTGAAACATTGAGACAGCACTGTACGATATGCTTTTGTTACACAATCTGAGCACAGGACATGTGATCTCCTCACCCAAACAGAACACTGAATGAGAGCACATTACACACTATGTAAACAGCCAATCTTATCATCACATTTTCAATGCACGAACACACAAACAACAACAAAATTTTAATAATGAAACACAAATAAAGCAATATTCCACTGTAATGTACAAAATGTACGGTTCCCAGCAAGGTGATGCTGTAACATACTTGTAATGTTGAGGAAATTAAAGGTGCCTATTTTCCTGAAATGCATGGAATTATAGTCATTAGTCTGCTTGTAACATTTCTCAAAAGAATTATTGCATTACAATTTCGCCATGTGGGTGAAGTTTATCCGCTTCAGCAAAAAGATAGTGTAACCGCAGAACAGCGCCTCTGATGTTCTGCCATATTCCGTCCATGTTTTGTGTGTGAAAGGTATGTTGTTCTGTATCTATGAAGTTCAGACTATGGTTCACTTTAAGGTGCTGAAAACCTTCAGTGCCTTGGGTGCTGTATGAACTGAGGCCATCACTAACAATCAAGGTCCCAGGGAGGATCATTTCTTTTATTATCCTGAACACCACTTCCTAAACTCAACGAGCTCAAGGAAAATTTTTTGAACCTTTGCTGAATTCCACCAATCACCCAATTTCCTGTGATTTCACGGCCTGTGTTGTGTTTCCTTTTCCCAAATCTTGCCTTGCCATCTCACAACCAAATTGTCGCATTCCAACCTAACCTAGACCTCTTGTTAAGCTGCACATCAGTTTGTCACCACAACTAGAGTTTTTGCTTTCAGATCATTGGCAACTCCAAGCCACTGTAGCGTCCTAACCTAATTGAGACATCTGGCTATGCTACAGATCAGTCTGTTACCACAATCAGGTTTTTTGCTTTCACATTCATTGGCTCCAAAAACTCCCAAGCAAACTGTTGCATTCCAACCTAACCTAGACCTGTGGCTAAGCTAGAGAGCAGTCTGCACAACAACCAGTTTTTTCTGCCAATTCAAGATGTGCTCTTATATCCCAGCCTAACAGCACCATAGGAAATCACAAGATGTTTGGGAAATACAACTGAAAAGAGCTTAACCGCACTCCAGGAAATTGTGACCTATTTGTAAAATACAAGCCAAGTATTTGTAACAACAAAGAATGTAAAAGTAATTGCTTTACTCGCAGCAATTTATCCCCCGATCACTAAACCATCTTAGAATTTATGATAGCAATTAGTATCAATTCATAGTACCTGTACTAATTCGTGGTTCCTGCCACATTTTGAGCAGAACAACTCTCAGTATAGAATGTAAAAAGAGGACATTTTTTAATTATTGCATTTGTTACCTACCACTGGATACATGATAGCTGTAACTAACTAGTGCATAAACTATAAATTATGACTTCCTATGAGTAAAGTATGAAGTAGTGTAATTTTTTATGGTTTAGTAAGTGTCCCCTCAAAGAACAGGATATTTCTCTCAAACATGGGTGGCAATGTCACTGCTTCATTCACATCAATTTAAGATGTCCTCTTACATCGCAGTGTAACCACATCTCTGAAGAAAAAAAAGCAGAACCAAAATTATTTATGTAACCATAGCTACATTATTTTTAATTTGAGTACGTGCGATGAAATTGTCATGTTGTCACTAGCTGAGTAGATCACGTCTGCTATGCTCACTGTATTTGGCTAATCAGATTACATGTTCTGTGCTCAGATTGTGCACCAAAAGCACATCGTAGAGCACAATCTCAATCTCACAGTTTCCAAAGCTAACACACCGTATTTGGTGACTTTCAAATTTATACTTGCTTATTCTGCAAATATAGTTTCAACGCTACAGCACATAAAAGAGCTATCCAAGAGATGTTGTTTTCTTCTCGGTTTGTTGCGGTGCTGCCCCCGAAACTGTCATACCGATACAGAAAAATTTAGTCAAAAGTTTTATTGTGGGGTCTGAGGCTGGACAAGTCACAACCCCCACTTCGATTTCTGTTTCGACATAGCAGAGGTTTCAAACTTATCATATTTGCCATTTGGTCAATTAATTTTGATCAAGAAAGAAGTGGTAAACAATTTCGTGATGCAAACTGTGAATCAGTGATATAAGGAAATCTCTATAATAATTTGAAATAAATGTCCCATCACACTGAAAAAAATCTGATGTTTTAAATGAAGTAAAACCCACAGTGGAATAACCACATTAATTCTAATAGGTTGCTACTTGCCATATACAGGTGGTGACAACCCAGCAGACAGGCACATTTAAAAGTAGACTGTAAGATATTATTTGTTATCGTACAAACCTCATCAGATGAAGAAACAAAAAACTAAACAAACAAAACATATACACATTTTTATAAATGCATAACACACGCACGCACGCACGCACGCACACGCACACACACACACACACACACACACACACACACACACACACACACACGGCCACTGCAACGTGTTACTTGTCTGATCTGAAACTTTCCACAGCTGCTTACAGGGTCAAGCTATTCATCTTATGTCTTAATAAATATACATTTTTCATACAAGATACTTCCACAGCCATTCACTTCAGTATCTCTTCATACTGTACTTCCAATCACTGAATTTATTGCCTCCACCAATAGCATCTTGTTTCAAATGTGTAACTGAAGAAAGCTTTCTCTATTGTGTCAATCAGCTTTCAACACATCATTCTTTTAGCCCATCTTGTAAAATTCTATTTCCTTGATGAAATTTCACTTAAGCATCTCCTGAATTTGGTGTACAGCAGCCTTTTCTCCTCTTTCATTTTGTTTTGTTTACCCCCACCCAAGGCTTGTATTCAGTAACATGTTCATTATCATTAACAGTTACAATTCTCATAACTTTTATTCTTGCTATAAAAATCTGTTTCACCAACTTCAGTGCTTTTTCCACATATAAGTTAAACAACTGTGTTCATATTATTGTGGTGCTTCATTTTCAGTATAACTCATTATTTTCTTTTTAATGGAATATAATTCATAAGGTTAGAGAACATTGGGGACTCGCATGTAGCTGATTGAACTAAGCTGACAAAGAGTTGTCCACGGACTGCACTGTTTGCACTATATGTTGGCTACTGGTCTCCCATGTCAAGTTGGACACCCACTGGGATGATACTACATGGTAGCCATGAAAAGCTTTTAACTGTATACATCTACATGCCACTCACTTATGAACTGATCATATTTTGCTGATTGCCATTATTGGATTGAGGTTGAAAAATGATACAAAATGTTCTGCATGGATTGCCTTTTCTTCATTTTCTGCTTTTGCTGCTTACAAGATATTATTTTATTGGTGTCTACAGCACTTCTGCGATTTCATTGCAAACGCAGGATCTACACTGTGGTGACAGACTGATCTGTTGTGTACCCTGAGGGTGGAAAGTGGAAATTTTGTTGAGAGTTGGCGAATCCAACAAACGTGAATAATAAATCTAGTTTATGGTGACGAGCGATCTGTTGAGTAACTTGGAGGCTAGGTTAGGTTTGAAGTTTACCATCTGGTTGTCAAAGTCAAATTTTGGTTGAATGCAGATGCTGATCCTGAGTTCAGTTTGCTGGACTGTTGGGGAGACAGTATTTCACTGTCTCCACCCCTCAGATATAATTTGACATCAGTTCAACATTTACTGTGCTACAGATGCTTAAGATTTAAATAATAACAACAACAATAGAACATATAAAATGTGTTAATATATAATAATAATAATAATAATAACTTGTATACATCAGTAATTAGTGCAGTGCCTTTGTTTGTTCTTTTTCTTGTGGCAGGTGGGTGGGTGGCATGACCCTCCCCCCCACCCCCCGTAATATCCTCCTCCCATTGAAGCTACACTGCCAAAGGTCTATGTTACTTGGAACCTAATAGTAAAATTTCCCTTTGCTTTCTTTATACTCACATCAAAAATACTGCAGTGAAAACTTAAGTGTCAAACTATTTACTACATATTTGTCCTTATAAACTAAGTATTTTTTCTCCAAAATTCAGTTTGATCCCCAGCATCATATGTCCTGGAATGATGCCAACATTTATTATCTGTTAAGTTCAATTGACATAGTATTAAATACCTAACATATCTCTCATGATCAAAATGAAAACATCGTTAAGTCATTGGCTATATTAATCAGTTGTTCTGCCATCATAATTTCCCTTGGCTGCTCAAGAAAAGCATTAGCTACATGCATATTGGGATCAGAGCATGGATCGATCTTTGTAAAGTTTCAACATTGATTATCCTTAAAGGCAAATCTATAGAGTTGCTGAAGAATTCTGGGATTTGCATAAACACATCCTTTTGTCACCTCAGTAAGTTTTACATTTTCTTATCATTCAAAAGTTTGCCCAATTTCTTATACCCACAATATGAAAGTCAGAACATTCTACATATTAGGATGTATAGGCCTACATGAATCATTTCACAACAACCATTGCGATCCTGCACTTAAGTCACTAAATCACAGCAGAGAAATGCAGCTTTACCTACAGACAATTACTATGTTGCCTTATCTCGAGTGATTAACAATTCACAGACACAATCGACTGAAAAATAATTCCCATTAGACCTAGCACTACATTTCAGAGGTGAAGCTGAAGTTGACTGAACATATACAAAACATCAATTTCAACTTAATAGCAAGACGAATAATTGTCACTCTTTAATTTATTGAAGGAACCAAAGTATATCTTTGGCACACTCATCACAGACTACCAGATGTTTGGGCTATTATTCCCCATCCCTATCATATAAAGTTGACCATCGGTAAAGCAAATGCCAGACAGATTCATTGGAAGAATCTTAAGGAAATGCAATCCGAAAACAAAGGAAGTAGGTTACAGTACATTTGTTCGCCCACTGCTTGAATATTGCTCACCAGTGTGGGATCCGTACCAGCTAGGGTTGATAGAAGAGATAGAGAAGATTCAACGGAGAGCAGCACGCTTTGTTACAGGATCATTTAGTAATCGTGAAAGTTTTACGGAGATGCTAGATGAACTACAGTGGAAGACTCTGCAGGAGAGATGCTCAGTAGCTTGGTATGGGCTTTTGTTGAAGTTTCACAAACAGACCTTCACCGAGGAGTGAAGCAGTATATTGCTCCCTCCTACGTGAGACCATGAGGATAAAATCACAGAGATTGGAGCCTACACAGAGGCATAACGACAATCTTCCTTTCCACGAACAATACGAGACTGGGATAGAAGGGAGAACCTATAGAGGTACTCAAAGTACCCTCCGCCACACACCGTCAGGTGACTTGCGGAGTATGGCTGAAGATGTAGAAATGGCGTATTAGTTGACTAACAACTGAAATAGTAAAACTAAGAAAGCCTAATGGGGACATACAAAAGCAGATGTCATGTTTCAGCAACTTGTAAATACACACATCCATCTCATAAATGTAGTTCTTTATTTTGTTTATAGATTAAAAATTTAATTTCACAATTGAAATTTCCCATAATTCACATAAGCTTCACAAGGAAACTACCATCATGTCCAAGTTTCTCATTGAATTACACAGTTATAGGTTCCAATAATAAATGGTAACATTCTAACAAACTGAAAAGCAATTAACAGAAAGATTAAAGGCGTGGTTTATAAATTTCTCAACAATTACTGATCAGCCAGTCAGTGTGTACGCCTAGGGTGAGAATTACGTATTCCTACACACAATTTTCAAAGACTGCTCAGCCATGGTACTTCTTTCGGCTAAACACGACTGGAATTTTTTAGAGCAACTGGGAGAGATTACCACGACAACATCAATAACTGTTATCCTGTAATTGTGGATTCCACAACAAATGGGTCTGCAACACATTGATGAGAATACCTCAAAGATAAGTACAGCTCATCAACAAACTGTCATTGACCTAAAGTGGGCAATCAGTGAAGTATGTGTCGAGGTACATTTAATTAATTCACATATTCCACAAACCATATTTTGACCTGCAGTTTACAGTAATGTCCCCCCAAGGTCAGTTAGACATATATCTCCACAATCCACCATAACGGCAAGCAGTGTATTTTGCTCATGGATCTGTATATGTGTCACGAAATGCAATAAAAGAATACCTGCTCTTCGATGCCGGAAATGTCGCGTATCCAGGAGGCGATGATACGCATAGCAGTACACATGACGCACGCACCACGATTCAAGTGCTAAACAGTGTTCCACGTGATGAAGCGGCGACTTGTTGTGGTTGACAGTAACAGGAATTATGTCGAATTCTTTCCTACAAGACAGGGACATTATGAACGTTAAACAGCACTATACTTGCCAAATTATTATAATACACAATTTCATCTGTTGGTACTGTTAACAATAACTAATCCTCTGGTATTAAAGACACAGCGACAGCTGAAAGACCTATATACACATAGTACTTAAGTACAGCAGAGGTAATTTAGGTCTTAATTAACGCAACAACAGTGTTTATTTACATGCGTTTAATGTCATCGTTAAAATTGGAAAGTTACTTTACTAAGTTTAAGTACACGTGTCATTCCTTTCAACAATAGAAAAACAATAGAGCATTGACAGAACCCTCGATGCACACTTAATTTGTTTACATATATTTCCGATAAACAAGTTTATTTTCAACGCAATTTAGGATCACTGTAATAACTCCAAAAAAAACCAGAAACACACTAACAGCTTTGGATCTCTCTTGAACACATTCTCAATATCTGCCAAAATCCTCTCGGCAGCAGGAAACGTATCTTCTTGCATTATGTCTCAAATTTATCTCTGTACACACGGCAACAACACACATTATCCGTCAGACATCTACCTCATTAATGACCAAAGATACTTCGTATTATGTCCAAAGTCCATCGTATGTCAATATATCGATTAGATCATAATCAAAAGAGAATACGAACTCAAGGAGGTCCGAATTTTCTAACCTCATAGTACGAATTGCTAAATTAAAGTGTCTGGTTCATTTAACATTATCTGTGTGACATCTGTGAGCTATGGGATGATGAATGAAAATGCAATTGCTTATCATCCACCACTTCGTTATTCCTCTTTGACTGGTACTATAAGTTTTGGGGAGACACTATCCTCATTAGATGTCTTCAATTAAATTATCACAGAATGGAGGCAGTTACACAATGCACAGTTAGTCAGTAGTTATGTACCGCTTACATTACATAACTGCCACTCTCAAAACTTTTTAACTCAAGAAGGCTGTATGGGGGGAAGTGACACAAAGCAGTCAAGATAAAAAATCATCTGCATATAGCAACTCTTTGTCAGCATATTGTAGGTCCATTTTTAAACATTTAAACTTCATGTTGGAAGTTCAGCGATTAACTAACATTGAGGCCAGAGCGAGAATTTATACCGGTATTGTCATGATCGATTCTTTTGAACAACACCTGATCTGTGCGTAGCAAAAAAGGAGGATGCCAATTCACCCAACCTGTATATGATGTGACGTCATTATGACGTATATACGCTTTAGTCGATTAACACACATATCGACTTTTACGAACGTTCGAGATCCTAAACTGTCGTCAGCTAGTTGTTTGTTTTGACACGTGCGATTCTGAAAACAGCTCAGTGTGGCAGCGTATATGTATTTCGTATTTCTCCAAAATAAAAGTAAAAGAGCTGGATATTAATAGAAATATTCCCGACCGTGGCCTTGAAAACACCACGGACAACACGTTTCGTAAAAAAGTGAAGTCTTCTTATGTCCCGACCAGAATAGATTGTGTGATTGTTGTATTGAATGCTTACGCCGAAAATAATATTTACTTATCATCAACATTTTAGTATGGTTTCATACAATTGGTCTTGTCTGTACATATTAGATTGTAGCAGCATACTCTTGCTGACTTTTTTTTCTTAATTTATATAGCTGAAAGAGAACTCGTGCAAGTTCGTTAGCCAAGTAATTTATATGTCCATCCCAAGATAGTCTTTTATCAACCATAACTCCAAGTAATTTTACACTCGGACCGCAGAAACGGGTACCTTAGTGTCCAGTAATGACTGGTGTGTAGAATGATTGAATTTCGAACTTAAAAAGAAAAATATGAGGCATTGTTGAAGGAAAATCGTCGACCGGAGATGAAATAGGAGGGTAAGTGGATTTCTCATTGTAATCTTAACCAAAGGTCAGTGTCTAGTACTGATTGACGTATGAAATGATTGAATGCACTGTCAAAGCATTCCATGGTGGTATGATAAACCAGACGTTCTGTATATTATGTCATGTATACAACCACAATAGTTTTAGCATGTACCTGGCCATGTCAATGTGGTTTATGTCAGCAGTATAATTTGCTAAGACAAGATTATGCAAAATACGAATTGCATCACAACATGAGCGGATACCTTAAACTATGCAGAAGTCTCGTTACTTTTGCTGGATGCAGCTTGCAGAAGATGGCACCAGTAAAGGTCTCTTACTCGGAGAACCAATGTGTTTGGTCATCATATACTCAGTTCAGCTTTGGAGTCTACTGTTCACAAG
The DNA here is from genome assembly GCF_021461395.2 of Schistocerca americana. NCBI lineage: Eukaryota > Metazoa > Arthropoda > Insecta > Orthoptera > Acrididae > Schistocerca > Schistocerca americana. The sequence continues at coordinate 499,649,845 of NC_060125.1, forward strand.
CGAATGGCGCAGAGCACAGCGCTACCCTGCCACAACCACTCGAAAGTTCACAAAAGTCGAATAGTCGATATACGGTTTCTATCGTTTTCGATGTAGCGTGTATACGTCATAATGACGTCACATCGTATCCAAGTCCGGTGAACTTAGCATCCTCCAGCAAAAAATGTTTAAAATACATGCCGCTACCTCTGTGTCATTCCCGCAACTTATTAATTCCGATTATTGTGTATTATTTCAAACTTTGCTGCGTCGACTTCAGATGAAATCAGAAGTTATTAAATCACTAATCATCCAAATTAATCTGTGAGGTCACTGAAAAAATGCGTTTCTACATTGCATGAAATAATCAATTTCCTAATACAGACATATAAACTATACAATTAATGATTGATTCTTTTGAATGTGGCCTAGTGTAAGGGTATATTTAAGTACCTAGATCGATTTTAAGGCTCACAGTAGTTGCTGCTACACTTAACTGAACTAAACTCCGCCCAAACAGGCCATGAAGGCCCAACGGTACCGACTGGCAGCCGTGTCATCCTTAGTCAAGAGGCATCACTGAATGCGGATACTGAGGGGCATGTGATCAGCACACTGCTCTCACGGCCGTATGTCAGTTTATGAGACCGGAGCCGCTACTTCTCAGTCAAGTAGCTCCTCAGTTGTTTCTCACAAGGGCTGAGTGAACCCTACATGCCAATAGTGCCCAGCAGACCGGTTGGTCACCCATCAATACACTAGCCCAGCCCAGCAGCACATAACTTCAATTATCTGACAGGAACCAGTGTTACCACTGTGATAAGGAAATACAATGTCAAGGGGATGTTGGATACCACCACTACTATAATCATCATTTATATAATAAACATATAATTATTAATCATCTAAGCGAATTCATCCTATTTCTCACTTTTTCCCAATGGAATGTTCCAGTGACAACAAAATTAAATTAACAACTGTACTAGTTCATTTATGGAGGTGGTGTTGTAGAGCTTTAATGAATGTTTAGAACTGAGTATGCAATTCAAAGCTAGTTGAGATGGTTTTTGGATGCGATGATGGTGTGATCGTAGACCCAAGTCGATTGTCTCTAACAATACACACCATTACAGCTGGGTATTGCAGAATGCAGTTCTTAAATGTCCTAATCCTATTTAACCTATCATCAGGCAAGGTATTCTCCACAAAGTTCATTAAAGTTTTTAATGCCAGTCATCAACTACGACATCCAGATGTAGGTGAATGTTGGTTGAAGCAGGATATTAGCTTAAAGAATAAAGACAGTCGGGATCAAATCAGAATAGGAAAAGAAGAATTCTGCTTCTATGTAGCATTTATGGGAAGGGTGTAGGCGAGCAGCTTCAGCAGAAATTAGGTACAGGGTACCAGGTCATAAGTTTTGAGAAACCAAGTGCTAGCCTTAACCAGGTGACAGAAAATTTAGGTCAGGTATGCAGGGACCTTAAGAACAAATATCAGGTAATTACAGTTGGGGGAGCAGGAAGCAGCCTGGCTATGAATCCAAGTATGAATCCTAGTATTAGGAGTGACCTGGATAAAATAGGAGCATAAACTGAGTACACAAATGTGGGGTTTGTGGAAGTCTTTCAGCGTCATGATTGGCCCTGGGTAAACACTGCTGTAAGGCATGTTAACACTAAGCTGGACAGGATGCTCTAGAGACTGGCAAAATCTCACATAAGTGTTGTCCCAGTTGATGCTATTGGTTCATTGGTATACACTACACATGGCCCATACCTAAAGAGAAAGAGGAAAGATAAGATAGCTTCTCGATTAGCAGATACTGTAAGGGGGGCACAGTCACACAAGGGATGATCCCTATGGTTAATGGGACCAGGCAGACAGGTTTCTACTTTAAATCCAAAGTCCATATGGACAACCATAAAAAAAAAAAAATAAAAAAACCTTCATATGCAGTAAATAGGGGTAAAGAAAAGGGTAGTATCAACTTATTTCATCAAAATATCAGGGGGATAAAAATGAAACTAGATGAGCTGATAGTGTGTTTAGATGATCTCTAAAATAAGAATGAGATTGACATACTTGGTCTGTCTGAACACAATGTAACTGTGGGTATGGATAGCGTCAGTACAAATGGGTATAATTTAGCATCTTACACTTGCAGAACTAGCGTGCATAAAGGAGGAGTTGCCATTTATACAAAACAAAGGTATAAACACAAAACAGTAGAAATAAACAAATTTTGTGTCGATCAGCACTTTGAAGTTTGTGCATATAAACTACAGCTAGATAATGTAGTGTTGATATTAACAACAGTGTACAGGTCTCCATTAGGAGAGTGGGAGCTATTCATAAAAAACGTTTGACTCCCTATTGCATTGTCTGTCAGACAAAAAAAGAAGTTATTAATCTGTGGTGATTTCAATATAAACTTTCTAAGCAATTATGTTAGGAAAAGTGAACCAGAAGTATTATAAATGCAATATAACTTAGAATCATTGATCAATTTTCCTATGCATATACCTCAAGACAATAGCACTCTAATACGTAATGTATTTGTACAGCAAGAGGATGTAAAACTAACACATGCTTTCCCTGTGATAAATGGATTATCACACCATGATGCACAATTGATAAACAAAATCCAGCAGGGTGTACAGTTCAGAAACTAACAAGTAAAAGTTTAAGTTCGCTCAACCTGGTACCTAAAGAGCAATTCAGAGAAAGTTTAAGAACTGTTGATTGGGAGGATATATATAACAAGCCAAATGCTGATGATAAATGCAACATATTTCTTGATAAATTTATATTCGTTTTGAACATTGCTGCCCAAATAATTACTAAATGTAACACCAAACAGTTTTCAAAGATGTCTTGGATTCCTATAGGTATTAATGTGTCTTCAGAAATAAAAGAAAACTGTGTGAAACAGCAAGAATTAGTAACGACAGAAATAATTTTACACTATAAAAATTAGTGTAACATACTGAGAAAAGTTCTCAGAAAATCAAGAAATATGTGTATTAGAGATGAAATTAACAACTTGGGCAATAATATCAAATCATTGTGGAATGTTGGGATATGTAGTATCACAACTGAAGAGAATGAGACCATCTTAACCAATAGTACACAAGTAGCTAATCTATTTAACAACCATTTCTTAAGTGTAGGTGAAAAAATTGGTGAGGATAGTTCAAAAGAAAATGCCAAGCAGTACATGGAAGAGTCAGTTTTGAGAAATCTTAGATTAATTTTCACCTAACAACCTCTTGGGAAATAAGAAAAACCATTAAATCTTTGAAAAATAAGTGTTCTGTTGGAGTAGATGACATCTCTAACAAAACATTAAAACAATATGAAGCAGTTACAGCTAATGTTCTGGGTCACATATGGAATGCATCACTAACTCGATATATTTTGCCAGACTGGTTAAAATATGCCATTGTCAAGGTTCTCTACAAAAAAGGGGCCACAACAGATGTCAACAATTTCTGGCTAGTATCTTTGCTTACAGCATTTTCAAAAATCGTCTAGAAAGTAATGCACTCAAGAGTGGTCAGCCATCTCAACAGTAAATCACAATTTGGATTTCAAAAATGCTGTTCCAGTGACATAGTAATATACAATTTCACTGTCCACATAAGAGAGTCTTTCGACAGTAAAATGTCACCAATAGGAATTTTCTTTGAATTATTCATACCATTTGATAGTGTGAACCATGATATCATGTTACAGAAATTACAATTTCATGCTATAAATGGAACAGCATATGAGTGGTTTAAGTCAAAACTACAGAACAGGAGGCAGAAAGTGTCTTTACATGGTTCAAGTGATTTAAGGAAGTTCACCAGTTCATCTAACTTTAGTGACATTACATTAGGTGTTTCACAGGGTTTGATCATGAGTGCCCTTCTGTTCTTGATATAAGAAGCTAAACTGACACTGTTTGCTGATGATAAAGTCATCATTATTAATGCAGTGAAAGTAACTCCAATAGAAAATTATAAAAAGAATGTCTTTGGGAAAGTTATTAATTGGTTTTCTGAAATAGGCTTGCTCTGAACTTAGATAAAATACAGTATATCTAATTTTCTGCTGCAAGGAGTAGAGTTTCCTCAATAAATATAACACATTAACAAAAGTCAGAAGCCAAGGTAGAGCATACTAAGATTTTGGGCGTACATATAGATAAGAGTCTTAATTGCAAAATTCATATTTTGGATCTCCTAAAGCGACTAGGCTCAGCAACTTTTACAGTTAGAATAATTGCCAATTTTGAGGATATAGAAATTAGCAAGCAAACATATTTTGCATACTTTCACTCTCTGATGTCATATGGAATAATATTTAGGGCTAACTCAACACTTAAGCAAAAAGTATTCACTGCTCAAAAGAAAGTGGTTAGAATAATGCATGGGACTCATAGTCACACATCTTGTAGGCTTCTGTTTAAAAGGTTAGGAATTCTTACAACAACCACACAGTACATTTACTCAGTAACTAAATTTGCTCTCAAAAAATGACCCAGTTTAAAAACAACAATGACATTCATGATTATAATGCCAGAAGAAAGAAAGACTTTCACTATCCTCTTCTTAACCTATCGTTGGTGCAGAAAAGGCTAAAACTTTTTGATAAAGTACCAGATGAAATAAAATGTCTGACAGAGAGCAGTAATAGTTTCAAAAATAAATGGAAATCATACCTTCTTGACAAATCCTGTACCATAGATGAGTTATTGAATAGAAATAAATAATTCTATAGGTATAATACAGGCTGTATCAAAAAGAATCATCCAATTTAGCACATCTATATTTCTGAAACTAATAAACAGGAACAATGAATTTTGTGTTTTGAAGAACGGAAAATGCAAAAAGCTTTTCTTTTTCATAGCTTTTCACAGGTGTACAATATGCCCCCCTTGAGATGCATGACGTGCGTCAGGGTGGTATTCAAATTGTTCCCACACTGCAGTGAGCATGTCTTGATTTACATCTTCCACAGCTTCTGTTATGCAGTGTCTCAGTTCATTAATTGTTGTTGGGAACAGAGGCACATAAACAGAGTCTTTTATAAAACCCTTCAACAAATAATCACATACAGTCAGGTTCGATGACCTTGGAGGGCAGTAATGTAAGGCTGAATCATTTGAGCCAGTGCAACCGATCCATCATTCAGTAATCCGTTGATTTAAAAAATCCTGCACATAGCGGGAACTATAATTAGCAGGAACCATGTAAAACTCGAGAGTTAGTTCTTCTCTATAGTATGTTGTTCACAGACATATCTCATATAACATAATAGTTATGACTTTTTTAAATCTCATGATTCTTTATGGTACGCCTGTATACGCAATTTGTGCCATTTAAGGGAGTGGGGAAGATAATAAAAAAATTAAGTTTACGTAAAATGAACCTTGATTCGTGTGTGTATTTCTTATGCACTTGACACGTTCCGCATCATAATGCTTACCTTGAGATTTATCAGTGGAACAAGTAACAACTAACTAACTAAAGATAAATACGACATCAGAGCACAACAGTAACAGAAATTCTAATCATTCAGTTCTCTCGTCATCACTGTTGGACTATAGTAACAAATGAAAACTTTTACGGTAGTCAGGACAAAAAATTGCTATATGCATTAAACTCAAAACCAAGTGAAACCCAAGGCATTGCCATCTAGCGGTATGGTAGCCACAATACGACTGAGCTGTGATGCTTTCCTGATGGTGTACTGGTAAAGCACGTGCTATTGGGACCACAGATTTTTCACTCTGTATTTTAAAATAGCAATAACCTTTCAGTAATAACACACTAGGAAGATGCAAATCGAAGAAGTGGAGTCAAATTAAAAGTCTTACACGAGTATAATGACACACACAGTCACTGAAAAAGGATGCCCTTGCCTCCAGCCGTGACAGGCTACTTGTGATAGATATGATATGGAGTGCCCCTATTATTCTGAATTACGATGTGAAGTTCCTTCACACATGCTAGCGGTAAGTGGGAAATCCAGGTTCGAGTCCCAGTCCAGCACAAATTTTCATTGTCATCATTGCATTTTACAGCTAATGGTAGTCCATATTCACAACTACAAATACATTTCATGTATTTTAAGCAGCTGTAGACCCTCCAGTGCCTGTGATCTTAATATCGTAATTCAGGTTAACACAGGTAGCATAGTGTCATACTTATCTGCTGATACTGCACGAGCGACTTTCAAGAAAAATGTCTCTGAACCTCTCGATACCAGTAATATTCTACTATGTTTCTCTAAAGTAGTTGACATATTTCTGCGACAACAATTAGATTTGATTTCATTAATGTAGAGGTACTTTGATACATCGATATGTTTGTATTGCAATGATATTATTCTTATGTGTATTCTTTCTTTTGTCACTATGATCTTTGTCGTTCTTGTAACTCTGATTTTTGGGCGCGTAAGCGATTATTATAGTTAGAGTCGGACCTTTAGAAAGTCAAGTCTTGGACGTCATGTTGGAAAGACACATATTGTAGTCAGCTTATAAAATGTGAACTTTAACAGTGAGGAAGATATTTTCAAGTATGTTTTGTATTGTGAAGTGATGTTTTGTGTGTTATGCGATATTGCAACAAAAGCAATAAAAAGGAAGTGTAACTTGAATTCGGAGTGCTGATTACTTTTTTTACATCACCATTGTCCTGCAAAAGTGTAATCTTCAAGAATGGTTTGTGAAATACATCTATAAAACTTTTGAATATAGCAGAATAAAACCTAGGCCTCTTTGCTTCGGAGCTTGGAATCATCACCTAGATTTACGACGATTGAGCCATGATTTTACAACGAGACCAGCGGGGGAAACACGAAAAGATGAGTGCCTAGTTTATTCATTATTACATGAAATGACTTTATTAACTGTGCTCTAATGACACCTGCCACATAATAACTTTGTTGTTGCCCGAAAATGCAGTATTTAGCAGCGTGAGCAACACCACAATCATTATTAAATTTTGACCTTTGTTGTGGTAGGGTTGTTAGGCCCTGTACGATGGTGATTATGATGACAATTGGTTAGTGGGGCGATCAACTGCGTGGTTATCAGCGTCCCCACCTTTTCTCAGCCCAATCTCGGCCCTTTCATGAATGATGATGAAATGATGAGGACAACACAAACACCCAGTCATCTCAATGCAGGTGAAAAATCCCTGACCCCGCCGGGAATCGAACCCAGGACCCCATTCTCGGAAGCGAGAACACGACCACAAGACCACGATTTGCGGACGTCTCCCCTGTACGGGAACATACATAATGGATGTACGAGTACAGACTGTAGATAGATGGTTAACGATGTATTGATGTTTGGTGTGGCCCAGAGTCATATGCGGATAGCCAACTCGTAAGGCGACTGCTCCCAATAAGTGGGAAATACAGGTTCGTGTCCTGGTCTGGCACAAATTTTCACTGTCGCCATTCCTCTATGCAGCTGATGGTAGTCCATATTCGCAACTGCGAACACATTTCATGTGCTTATGGTACCTTTGAAAGAGCATGCAAAGTCGTGGGTCTGCTGGAAGACGATTCTCACTGGCAAAAACCGCTATCTGAAGTTGTATTCCACGTAGCTAAAACACTCAGACTTCTATTTGCTATTATTATTTTGTTTTGTGCAATTACTGAACCGATGTTCCTTTGGGAAGATCACTGCAAAAGCATGGTTCAAACATCATAAACGACAAGAACAGTCATTATATGTATTGATGAATATATGTCTTATGAAGCTTTACCTGAATTGAATACATAGGATGAATCTGTCAGGCAAATCTATAAAACATTTTGAACTTTCTCTACCGATAAAATCCAATAGAAATACGTTCACCAATGCAGAATATTTGCAAGAAACAAACTACGATAATTACCAACTCTTACATACCGTTCAAAATGATTGTTAGTTTTACTATGAGCAAAAAAGTTTACAACTTGATAACGTCATCAGTCAACAACTACAAATGGAAAATATTTCTCTTAGATGCACCTGGAGACAGGGGAAGACTTTTTATTTAATATATACTCGCAAAAGTCAGATCTGGTGGAAAAATTGAGGTCGCTGAGGCATCGACTGGCATTGCCACTCTTCTAGAAGGTGGCCTGCTCCTTTTACATTCAGACTTACCTGAAATTTGATGGTGACATAACTACTGCGTCTATAACGTTCCTAAGCAAAGTCATATTGACATGTAGAATAATCGGGTCTACTACCGGATGTTTGTGTCGCTCTGGCACAATATTTCAGCCACATAACTCGGTGCCTTCTTCAGGTATTGGAGGATCATGTCCAGAATTTATGCCCAGAGGGCGCTGGGATCTTTGTTTGCCGTCCGCGCCCTCCTGGCGCTACTTGCAATTTGTTGTCTCTTCCCCGGTGCTCCCTTGGACGTCCACACCCGACTTGGTCGCCATCTGTGGCAGCTCTCTGATGCCCGTCCTGTGTCGGGCGCTCCGTTCGCGGTTGGCGCCCGCCTGGTGCTGCTTCTGAGGTTTTGGCCCTTCCCTGGTGCTCCCATGGACATCCGCGCCCGCCTCGTCCACCATCTGCAGTTGTGGCAGCTGTCTGAGGCCCGCCTCGAGTCGGGCGCTCCGTTTGCGGTCCGTCCGCGCCCGCCTGGTGCTGCTTGTAAGGTATTGTCTCTTCTCTGGTGCTCCGTCGGACGTCCGCGCCCGATTCGGTCGTCATCAGTGGTCGTGGCAGCTCTCTGGGGCCCGTCCCGCGTTGGGCGCTCCGTTCGCGGTCCGCGCCCGCCTGACGCTGCTCCTGAAGTGTTGGCACTTCCCTGGTGCTCCGACGGTCGTCCGCGTCCGGATCGTCCATCATCTGCGGTCGTGGCGGCTGTCAGAGGCCCGTCCCGCGTCGGGAGTTGCGTTCGCTGTCCGCGCCCGCCTAGCGCTCCTCCTGTGGTGTCACAACTTCTTGAGGAGTTTCTTGGTTCCTTTCGTTGGGCCATGATAAGCTCAAGAGCCGGACTCCACGCCGAGGTGAGGTGGTAACCACTGCCTCGGTTTATTAGGTTGTCTGTGACCTTGATCTCGATGGCCTTTATATGACACTGTCCCAAAATCTTGGCGTCTGTGTCACGATTTTGGTGTTGTTGTAGTCCATTGAGTGACCGAGCTCGAGACAGTTCTCCACTATGGCAGATTTGGTTGCCTGTCTCAGTCTGGTGTGCCTCTGGTGTTCTTTGCACCTGATGTCCACCGTCCTGGTTGTCTGGCCAATGTATGACTTTCCACACTGGCATGGGATGTTGTAAATGCCTGGTTTATGTAGCCCCAGATCGTCCTTCACACTCCCTAGCATTGTCCCAATTTTGGAGGGTGGACAGAAGATACTCTTTATATCATATTTTGAAAGAATTCTGCTGATCTTTGCAGAAATAGGTCCAGCATATGGCAGGTATGCGACTTTCTTCACCTCCTCTGGCTCCTCTTCTGTACCTTGTGGTTGGCTGGTAGCACGAAGTGCCCTTTGGATGTCTGTGGAGGAGTATCCATTTCTGCTGAACACCAGCTGTAGATGTTCTATCTCTGTGGCCAGACAATCCATATCTGACAGTCCCGAGCCCTGTGAACTAATGTTTTCAAGACTCCATTCTTCTGTGCCGGGTGGTGGCAACTACTGGCTTGAAGGTAAAGTCAGTGTGGGTGGGCTTACAATACACACTGTGCCCCAGAGTGCCATCTGCCTTCCTCTTGACCAGGACATCCAAGAACGGGAGCTGTCCATCCTTCTCTAGCTCCATAGTAAATTTTATACTTGGGTGGCGTGAATTTAGATGTTCCAAAAGACATCTAGCTTCTCCCTGCCATAGGGCCAAATGACAAACGTGTCATCGACATACCTAAGAAAGCACTTGGGTTGGTAAGTGGCTGAGGCAAGTGCCTCCTCTTTGTATATTTTCATGAAAAGGTTGGCTACCACTGGTGATAAAGGGCTGCCCATTGCCACTCCTTCCATTTGCTCATAAAATTGACCCCCGTAAAGGAAATATGTTGAGGTCAGTACATGCTTGAACAGGTCGAGCAGGGCACCATCGAACTTCTCTCCAATGATATTGAGTGATTCGGTGAGTGGCACTCGTGTGAAGAGCGACACCACATCGAAACTGACCATGATGTCAGAGTCCACGGTGTGTAGCTGCCTTAGCTGTTGTAGGAAGTCCTCTGAGTTCTGAATGTGGTGTGCACATTTGTCCATATATGGTGCCAGTATCTTCTTCAGGTATTGTGCACAGAGGTATGTCGCTGTGCCGATGTTACTGACAATAGGTCGAAGAGGGACCCCCTCCTTGTGGACCTTGGGGAATCCATAAAGTCTGGGTGGTACAGGTGCTTTGGGATGAAGCTTCTTGATGACCTGTTCAGGTAGACCTGTATCCTTCAGCAACTTTCAGGTCTTCTTGTCCACCTTGTTTTTTGACCTAATCATCATGAAGAGGTTATCAATGTAGTACACAAACTAATATTTCAAAGAAATAGACTATATAAACTGGACCACAGTCAAAACATAAAAAAATAAGCTATTACAGTCATCAATTGGAGACTAAATACAACCAATTTCGTTCAACTTTCTATACAGATTTGATCGATACTAGAATCTGCAGTTAATATTCAAATTCCTAACGTTGCTCTCTTATTATTAACCATAACATTATGTGGTAGCCTGTTACAAAAATTACTGTGACATCAAACAAGTCACGCAGGCATAGATACTTAGTGCTACCCTTGCAAAGCTAGGGTAGATGACTAGTAGGCCTATAATGTTTTAGCTTTTTAAAGATATTTACGAGTTTCTGAGTTATCCAAACTTCTCCAAACCAAATGGCACAAAGCTAATGCATGAAATAGTTGTTTCAGGAATCCTTTTCTTCTGATGCAGTTTTCACAGCTGCAAAAATACATTATTCATGCATTGGTTCCATTCAGAGTCACCACTGCAAAAAATATAACAATGGGACAATAGCGGACATTTCTTGTAACTCTCTACAAAGCAGTAAACATATCCATAGTATCGACCCCATATTCGGTAGAATGTTACAATGGATGGCATTTGTTTATTTCCTATGTCAGAATCTATTGAATTATTCTCATGCAAGCTTCTTTCTAATAGGATCACACACTTCTCTTTTTTAGGAACGTAAGGAAATAGAGTATAGCATTTCTTGAAGTTAAAGTGGATTGTGGGTGGCGCTTCCTTTACTGGTAGTAAGCCCCAAAGGAATCTAACTATTGTTTTTCCTCATCGCCCCAACAAAAGAAAGATTTCTTCTTCTTCCTAACCCACCTATGGAGCTAATATTGCTAAACCAGTTGGCTCTTTGTACATTCCGACTTAACTGATAAATTCACTCACACAATCACAGAACAACATTCAAAGGTTTGCTGCTTACGTGGTATAGGGCTGGTTGTACAGTCTGTAGTTAGCAGCCGGTTAACCTCAATTCTCAGAATAGAGAAACGCATTGTACAAATATGGAATCACACCTCACTAGAGAATAAACTGAGGATAGTAGAAGGGCATGGCCAGCGCCACCCCACTCTGCGTTGTTGCCCAATTCATTCAAGATGGCGGATCCAAGATGGCGGCGATAGAAATGGCAATGTCACAATGGGATCATGATGGGAAGTTCAAATTTTGGCGGAAAAATAGGTCACTTGGACTACCTCAACTAAACTAACCACCACACCTCCCCTCCCCAAACCTCCCTTCCCCTCCTGACTCCTCCCCAAGAAAATGGCGGGAAATTTTAATGAAAAAAATGGTGCAGAAATAGTTCAATTGGTCTGCCTCCACTAACCTAAGTCATCCAACCACCACCTCTGTCTTGGAAATGGTGGGAAAAGGACTCAGGCTATGCTTGACTGCTGGATAGGATGGATATAAATCTGTATTTTTCATGCACTGTTTATTTAAACACTCTATGTTGTCACAGGCAGTAGCTCCATCCAGTGTGTTCATCATGAGGTCTGGAGGCCAAGTGACCTAGTACACAGTACTGCCACCAGAAGGCGCTGTCGTCCCACCCCCTCTCCCCTAATCCAAGATGGTGGTCTGGATAAAAAATGGTGGTAAAAGGACTCAGTCTGTGTCCAGCTGTTGGAAAGGAAGAAGTGTACTTCATTTACTTTCAGTGGGAAGTGTGGCACGTGCCCCTGGACTCCAACCGCGTGCTGATGTAGTAGATGCCGTAGAGCTGCTACTGCCCCAGCTCTCGCGGCAGAGTAGAGACACGGTGCGATATAATGTCAGTCTCAGTAGATTAACGGGAGAAAAAAAAACTGAAAAACTTCCGAAAAGGCGTTCCTCGCATAGTCGTTGTATCTCAATTACAGGTCCGGAGTGTTGCCACTTATGCGAACTCGTATAATTGATGCTTTTTATTATTAATATTGTATTGTTAATTGCCCGGATTTGCAGTAGTTATTAATTCTTCTCTCGTTCGCATAGCACACACCACTGATTGCGAGGAAATATTTGAGTTAACAGTTTTCTATTACTCTGTTGTCTCATTGCTATGGAATTGTTGTGCTGGTATGCAGCGAGATCCAGAGATACTCTTTGATTCAGTCTTTGTAAGATTGCGTCATAATACGAAAATATTTTAAAGTTCACTTCTCAACTAATGACGTGAATATTTGCACTTCAATGAAATAGTCTTTCACGAGTAGTCGTCGATTTAGTCATTTACCAAACTATTTAATGATGTAGTCCACACCGGGTATTTAACTAGTAACGAACAGTTTATTGTTATTTTGTCACCAAATACTTATAACTCCCGCACCACACACACACGGAATAGTTTATTTAAGTCAGTCCGATTGAGTTATAGTTTCTTGGCAATTACCACAACTCAACACTTTAGTGTAATTGTTTTATCTTCATGATTTCGTGTACTTGGGTTCTACTCAAGACTAATTGCGTGTATTCTTTCATAGAACGTTCACTTCTCCTTAAGGTCCAAATAATTTAATGTCAAGTCCAATGTTCACTAATTCCGTTATTAAATTTCAATTACCCTGTAGTGCACGGCTAAATGAGTCTATCTGTTCCTGTCTCAGTTCATAAAATCAGTTTCTTAAGCCGTGAATCCCGTCACGCAACAAACACTTCTAAACTCGAAAACAATCTCGCCACGATTCACAATCTCAATAATTCAGATCAGAACTGCTCTCGTACGTCTGCACTGAATGAGTTCTAGCAAGAGACTTCTTCTGTTGACGAACATTGTAGGTGCATTGAATTTCTTCGTTGCGCTTTCAACTCTCTTCCACATAAAAGTTATCTCTGATGACATTACTTTGGACTTAACTTTTGAGATATTAATTTCACATTTGTCACATGGATATTTGTCCATTGCGGAAATACGATGTTTCTTCTTTCTCTTTCGCTAACAAATATGCTCAGTGGTGTACAATGCAGTCGTTGACAAAACTCTTTCGTGTTAGCTCATCGGCAAAGATGTCGTAACTGCCAAGATAACTTTCCCTACTTCATGTTCTTTCTTAATTGACTTCGAGGTGGTCGTTGGGGCGTTACAGAAGCTAGAACAGTTTTTTAGGGATGGATTTCATATTGTTTATTTATTACGCTGATACAAAACACTCGCCCTGGTGTGCTTGGGGTCACAATACAGAGCCTATAGACCTGCAAACTGTTCGTAAATTACCGAAATAACGCAGTACCCTGATGTACAGACACTCAAACACTCGTACATTGTCAAACTAATGCATGTGAAATGCTCTGCAAATACGGTCACTAATTGTAAACTGTAGAAATAATGCACTGCACAGCGTATAGACATGTTCTCAAAATAATGCAGTACACTGATGTCCAGACACGTTCACTATGCATAAAATTGTCAAAAAATTATGCATGTATATCGCTCTGCAAACTCGTTCCATAACACTTAATCAGCCGAAATATTGCAGTGCACAAATAATCATTAACATAAAATCGCATTCGAACTATCGTTAGGAAATTCGACCACGATGTATCAGCGATCTGTTCCCTAGAGTGGTCCAAACTGGAATGATGATCGCATGTGTTGTGCACTATGGTCCAGTTCGTCCCACATGTGAGACACATCTGGGCGCGTGCACATGTTTGCCTGCCCAGGGTTGCTGCTACATTGATGCATAGCCCACACATGCGGCTCCAGCGCTGGCCTAATTGAAGAGAGAGATGTTTGGAAAGCGACTCACCCTCGCAGGTGCATCTTAAAGATGTCAGTGTTATTCTGATGTCACATGTCTATGTAAATAACAGGCAAGTCTCCCTCTGGATTTGCAACAGAAATCTTTTGTAATGCTTTCAGAAACTGTTTACGAAAATATACCAGAACAACACAGGGCGAATTCCTCCTGGCGACCTTAATGGAACACCCCCTCCATTACATATCATCCCTTCCAGTAAATTGTAAAGTGCCGTAGGAAAAGTTAACAGTAGCTTCTGTTGTAGAAACTTTCGTGATGTCTCAGCTTGTCTGCATGGAAATACTAGTCCTAACAGAATCTGTTTACGAAAATATCCCAGAATAACACCGAACACATTCTTCCTGGTGGTCCTAACAAGGCACCCCATCCATCGCGTGTTACCCTTCCTGGAAATCGTAACATCCAGTTTTCAACACACATCTCAGAAACAGTAAACGTTCGCTCATGTTCTCACCGCTAAAAGCCTTCATCATGTTTGTGCGTGCTTACGAAAACACTTTTAATCATGAAAACGTTCTTGTTGTTTGGAAAGCGAGCACTGTCTAAGCACAGATGGGAAAATCTGAACAATTCCACAAACAGGATTGGAAACACTATCTTACAGAAGAGAAAACTGGCTGGAATTTTCGGTGTCTTACAACTACTGTTCTGGGGATGTCCTAATGACACAATGGCGGATGAGGAACAGTATCCCGCCAGAGATGGATGGTCTGCTTCAACTTGTCTTTGAATGGTTTAACAAAGAAGACATCACGTTACTCTCAGAACTTTCCTTAGATACCTTTCCCCCATCTCGTTCGAACCAGCCTGTAGGGGCCCCTATGCCCTGCACAAAGGATATGTAATGAAAGTACGAAGCATTCTGATTGGTTCTTACTGAATTTACCTGATAAACTGCTGCTGCTGCCGGTGTGGGAGAACTATCAGCCATTTGTTTCTGCAGATGAGAGTTTCAGTGGCAAAACTATTTTGTACAGTTCGCCATATTGCACTGACAGTTAAACCTTGTAAAAGTGGTCTACAGATCGTCGAATACGGAAAGACACTTCCTCAATTACACTTCTCTGCTACTGTGGACCCGACGGTCACAAGTCATCTGCCCCCACACGCACACTGGCACAACACATGACTAGAGCACCCTCAGCAACTGAGGTCACTCTATGAACTATTGTACAAAGGCTGGGTCATCCCCCACTGCACAAAGGCGTTACTGTTTCTGACCCCAACCTGCTTACTTACTTGCTTTCTACACTCATCTCCAGACTCTGGGATTACAAGAACATATGTATTTTCACGTGGTTTACCAGAATATCTTACCATTTGCGAGATACTTCTCGATATCAAGCACATAGCAATATCGCTTCCATAGCAGTATCGCTTGTACGGTAAAGCTACGAAGATATAGACTGGAAATTATTTCTCTAGAAACCTGGAACTTAAGAAAGGTACAGCAAGGTGGAACGTGCAGCAAACCACACAGAACGAGAAACCTATTTCGTCTGCAAAGACCTTTACATGTTGTTGTTGTGGTCTTCAGTCCTGAGACTGGTTTGATGCAGCTCTCCATGCTACTTTATCCTGTGGAAGCTTCTTCATCTCCCAGTACCTACTGCAACCTACATCCTTCTGAATCTACTTAGTGTATTCATCTCTTCGTCTCCCCCTACGATTTTTACCCTCCACACTGCCCTCCAATACTAAATTGGTGATCCCTTGATGCCTCAGAACATGTCCTACCAACCGATCCCTTCTTCTGGTCAAGTTGTGCCACAAACTCCTCATCTCCCCAATCCTATTCAGTACCTCCTCATTAGTTATGTGATCTACCCATCTAATCTTCAGCATTCTTCTGTAGCACCACATTTCGAAAGCTTCTATTCTCTTCTTGTCCAAACTATTTACCGTCCATGTTTCACTTCCATACATGGCTACACTCCATACAAATACTTTCAGAAATGACTTCCTGACACTTAAATCTATACTCGATGTTAACAAATTTCTCTTCTTCAGAAACGCTTTCCTTGCCATTGCCAGTCTACATTTTATATCCTCTCTACTTCGACCATCATCAGTTATTTTGCTCCCCAAATAGCAAAACTCCTTTACTACTTTAAGTGTCTCATTTCCTAATCTAATACCGTCAACATCACCCGACTTAATTCGACTACATTCCATTATCCTCGTTTTGCTTTTGTTGATGTTCATCTTATATCCTCCCTTCAAGACACCATCCATTCCGTTCAACTGCTCTTCCAAGTCCTTTGTTGTCTCTGACAGAATTACAATGTCGTCGGCGAACCTCAAAGTTTTTATTTCTTCTCCATGGATTTTAATACCTACTCCGAATTTTTCTTTTGTTTCCTTTACTGCTTGCTCAATATACAGATTGAATAACATCGGCGAGAGGCTACAACCCTGTCTTACTCCCTTCCCAACCACTGCTTCCCTTTCATGTCCCTCGACTCTTATAACTGCCATCTGGTTTCTGTACAAATTGTAAATAGCCTTTCGCTCCCTGTATTTTACCCCTGCCACCTTCAGAATTTGAAAGAGAGTATTCCAGTCAACATTGTCAAAAGCTTTCTCTGTCTACAAATGCTAGAAACGTAGGTTTGCCTTTCCTTAATCTTTCTTCTAAGATAAGTCGTAAGGTCAGTATTGCCTCACGTGTCCCAGTATTTCTACGGAATCCAAACTGATCTTCCCCGAGGTCGGCTTCTACTAGTTTTTCCATTCGTCTGTAAAGAATTCGTGTTAGTATTTTGCAGCTGTGGCTTATTAAACTGATTGTTCGGTAATTCTCACATCTGTCAACACCTGCTTTCTTTGGGATTGGAATTATTATATTTTTCTTGAAGTCTGAGGGTATTTCGCCTGTTTCATACATCTTGCTCACCAGATGGTAGAGTTTTGTCTGGACTGGCTCCCCCAAGGCCGTCAGTAGTTCCAATGGAATGTTGTCTACTCCGGGGGCCTTGTTTCGACTCAGGTCTTTCAGTGCTCTGTCAAACTCTTCACGCAGTATCGTATCTCCCATTTCATCTTCATCTACATCCTCTTCCATTTCCATAATATTGTCCTCAAGTACATCGCCCTTGTATAGACCCTCTATATACTCCTTCCACCTTTCTGCTTTCCCTTCTTTGCTTAGAACTGGGTTTCCATCTGAGCTCTTGATGTTCATACAAGTGGTTCTCTTATCTCCAAAGGTCTCTTTAATTTTCCTGTAGGCAGTATCTATCTTACCCCTAGTGAGATAAGCCTCTACATCCTTACATTTGTCCTCTAGCCATCCCTGCTTAGCCATTCTGCACTTCCTGTCGATCTCATTTTTGAGACGTTTGTATTCCTTTTTGCCTGCTTCATTTACTGCATTTTTATATTTTCTCCTTTCATCAATTAAATTCAATATTTTTTCTGTTACCCAAGGATTTCCACTAGCCCTCGTCTTTTTACCTACTTGATCCTCTGCTGCCTTCACTACTTCATCCCTCAAAGCTACCCATTCTTCTTCTACTGTATTTCTTTCCCCCATTCCTGTCAATTGTTCCCTTATGCTCTCCCTGAAACTCTGTACAACCTCTGGTTCTTTCAGTTTATCCAGGTCCCATCTCCTTAAATTCCCACCTTTTTGCAGTTTCTTCAGTTTTAATCTACAGGTCATAACCAATAGATTGTGGTCAGAGTCCGCATCTGCTCCTGGAAATGTCTTACAATTGGAAACCTGGTTCCTAAATCTCTGTCTTACCATTATATAATCTGATACCTTTTAGTATCTCCAGGGTTCTTCCATGTATACAACCTTCTATCATGATTCTTAAACCAAGTGTTAGCTATGATTAAGTTGTGCTCTGTGCAAAATTCTACCAGGCGGCTTCCTCTTTCATTTCTTAGCCCCAATCCATATTCACCCACTACGTTTCCTTCTCTCCCTTTTCCTACACTCGAATTCCAGTCACCCATGACTATTAAATTTTCGTCTCCCTTCACTATCTGAATAATTTCTTTTGTTTCATCATACATTTCTTCAATTTCTTCGTCATCTGCAGAGCTAGTTGGCATATAAACTACTGTAGTAGGTGTGGGTTTCGTATCTGTCTTGGCAAAAATAATGCGTTCACTAAGCTGTTTGTAGTAGCTTACCCGCGTTACTATTTTCATATTCATTATTAAACCTACTCCTGCATTACCCCTATTTGACTTTGTGTTTATAACCCTGTAGTCACCTGACCAGAAGTCTTGTTCCTCCTGCCACCGAGCTTCACTAATTCCCACTATATCTAACTTTAACCTATCCATTTCCGTTTTCAAATTTTCTAACCTACCTGCCCGATTAAGGGACCTGACATTCCACGCTCCGATCCGTAGAACGCCAGTTTTCTTTCTCCTGATAACGACATCCTCTTGAGTAATCCCCGCCCGGAGATCCGAATGGGGGACTATTTTACCTCCGGAATATTTTACCCAAGAGGACGCCATCATCATTTAATCATACAGTAAAGCTGCATGCCCTCGGGAAAAATTACGGCCGTAGTTTCCCCTTGCTTTCAGCCGTTCGCAGTACCAGCACAGCAAGGCCGTTTTGGTTATTGTTAGAAGGCCAGATCAGTCAATCATCCAGACTGTTGCCCTTGCAACTACTGAAAAGGCTGCTGCCCCTCTTCAGGAACCACACGTTTGTCTGGCCTCTCAACAGATACCCCTCCGTTGTGGTTGTACCTACGGTACGGCTATCTGTATCGCTGAGGCAGGCAAGCCTCCCCACCAACGGCAAGGTCCATGGTTCATGGGGGGGGGGGGGGGGGGACTTTTACATGAAAACTCGAAAAATATGGAGGAAGCTGGTAATTCCACCAATGATTACAGATAACGGTTATATAACAGATTCCAAATCATCCTTATAATTTACAAAGTCAACTAAGGTGTTTCTCACCTGCTACATGCACGCAACACACACCACAATCGGTAATCTCTCAACTAAATAAAGACAGTAATAAATACGCAGAAGCTGTTAACCGGACAATTTACATGGGAGAGAATAATGCTAAAGTGCTAAAACACGTCCATATTGAATCGTCTCAAATTCCCACAAAGAGCACATGCGATCACAAAGGCTGTCCAGCATGTACGGAGTATTAGTTTGCTATTAAGCTGTCTAGTGGCGACACGGTTAGGGCAGCTACATTCCTGTACCCCAAACGGCGTTTCCATTTGGTCGGCTCTGGCCGTTAGCTGGAAATGTGAATCGTTCCCGCCACAGGCCACTGATGCCCCCGCCACGCAATCTCAGACAGAATCGTCCTAGGAAACTGGCCACGTATATATTTGGTCACTGTACTTACAATTAAATATTATGATTGCAGTCTCAATTGGACGACGTTGGACAATGAGTGAAGTATCTGGAATACCCCCTCCTGACGACTGTGGCTCTGGAAATAGAAATATCTGTAACATTCTAATGACTTGACATAATTCTCCAAGTAAAAAAAAAAAATCTTCCATTCCCTTTGCGGCTATCACAGTTGTCCATGTCACATCCATACTTTCCTTACGACAGGACATAGTAATTTTATTTGCACATGCTGGAACATAAACATACTTAATAAGCCTGCTGCTCAAGGCAAATCTATCACACATCCCCTACTACTAAGTATAATAATTCACCAATAACTGAATGCTGGTTCATCAATAACTGAATGCTGGTGACACTAAACGGTATCGAGCGAAAATCAGCGATGGTTGGACATGTCTCGTAAGCTTTTCCTGTGTGTGGTACCAATATGTCTTAGAAAGAGAAACGAAATCTTCTTACAAGCTGCCAGATGTTAAAACACAATCGCAACTTTCATGTTACTGTCACCATTGGTCTTGGTTCTACAGGTGCTCGCAAGTATCACTAACGATATCCATGCTAAAAACTACACAAGTCTTATAAATAGAGGTGTGGCATTGCCTCTGAGTCAAGTGGTTTTTCCAGACAAATATTGCAGCACTGAATATCGACAATGATCACCAGAGCGTATATTAACAGACCAACAGTGCGGTTACACATCGCCGACGGTGTAAGCTCGAAATAAACTCATCTAATTTAGAAAGTGACTCGGCTAAGGAACGTGCTATGAAGCCAGTATTTGCTACTCCCTCACGCCGCCACTAGATATTTCTCCAGTATTTGTAATGCATTCTGTCTTGATACCACGTCGGAGGTTCTGCGATATATACACTGGTTGATAGAAAATGATCAAATACAAGTAGATGGTGTGCTGATTGAGGTCGTAAGAAATGTACACAGGCTTTTCAGATCTCTAGTGTTACGCTTACTGGTAGAAATGCCATCTGCGATTTGGAATCAATTCTTTCCATTCAGCCACATACCAGTGTTGAATCCTATAGAGAAGTCTGTTAATGATTACAGCCACTAGTGAATGATATTCGTAGTACTCTCATATCTCGAAACGAGTCACCTTTTTCGAACCTATCTGCTACAGTAAAATTCTAACGTGGTTTTAGATAGTCCCCATGCATCTTGTAACTGCTCTTCAGACTCTGCCCTGCCATCCCTGCGCATGTGATCGTTCCAATTTAAGTCGAAACTGAGCAGAAGTCGGAGAGAGCTATGTCTACCACATTCTGCAGCCTGTGTAGAAACAAAGTGAGCTGAGTTAGAGAGACAGGACAGTGTATTGACCATTCAGTGGTAATGGGAACATGTTGTCGTAGCTCCATCAACCGTGTACAATGTGTAAGGTCATCACCAAATGCAGCCTGCTCGTGCAACATGAGGTAGTAATCTACATCTACGTGGATACTCTGCAAATCACATTTAAGTGCCTGGCAGAGGGTTCATCGAACCACCTTCACAATTCTCTATTATTCCAATCTCGTATAGCGCGTGGAAAGAATGAGCACCTATATCATTCCGTACGAGCTCTGATTTCCCTTATTTTATCGTGGTGATCGTTCCGCCCTATGTAGGTCGGTGTCAACAAAATATTTTCTCATTCGAGGAGAAAGTTGGTGACTGGAATTTCGTGAGAAGATTCCGTCGCAACGAAAAACGTGTTTCTTTTAATGATTTCCAGCCCAAATCATGTATCATTTCTGTGACACTCTCTCCCATATTTCGCGATAATACAAAACGTGCTGCCTTTCTTTGAACTTTTTCGATGTACTCCGTCAGTCCTATCTGGTAAGGATCCCACACTGCCCAGCAGTATTCTAAAAGAGGATGGACAAGTGTAGTGTAAACAGTCTCCTTGGTAGGTCTGTTACATTTTGTAAGTGTCCTGCCAATATAACGCAGCCTTTGGTTAGCCTTCCCCACAACATTTTCTGTGTGTTCTTTCCAATTTAAGTTGTTCATATAAAAGACAGTTCGAATGGTTATGGTGGTGTTTCTTATCAGGAAAACTAGGAAGACTCAACATCATAGGGGTACTGCAGTCCACATCAGATCTGTGTCCCTCAGTGCCCATTCATGTCTATCACCCCATTCACTTGTATCACCCCAACATTCTATACCATTCAACAGAGAAAAATTACGAATTATAAAAGATCCGCTAACTTCATCCGACAGAGAACCCAATAAGATTTTTACTGCATTTTTACTGCATATCGTATGCATGCTGGAATCAAACTTATGCGGCGATCCTATTAAATACACAAGTATTGGTCCATTGACAGACCAGTGTAAAGTGTCAATGCCCGTACTGTAGGAGGACCATATCCCAAGGACTATCACTTACAGGAGAGAGTCCCTGTACCGTTGTTTCAAACATTGTTATTTTTCTGCTCTAACACGATTTGTACACTGCCATACATTTTGTTTTTTCCACCTCGAATTCGAGGTCTGTGTTAGGTTTTAAACTGACATAAACGTATTCTGATCCATTGCTTCTCGCAGAAAACTAGAAGTCGCACGGTGTAAATCGTGTTGTTGCTGCCGCTAAAACACCACACAAACACACTGGATGATTTTAAATAAAATACGGTCACAACACATGGAAAGTGGAAGAGTTTTGCGGCATTGCGGAGCGTTTCCAAACTGCTATCCAAAGATGATTGGCAGCCTCTATATTTAACCTCAACTCTCACAGTGGCGGAATAGCAGACGGCTCAGTGTTCCATTTCGATTGTTTCCTTATATTGCAGTCACGTACGCGATCACTGTTTTGCTGCTAGCCATCCCCAGATGATGTTGCCCTTCTCTCCACCAAGACTTTTTCTTCATCTCAAACAAGCGATCTCAGTCCACCATTATGTGGCAATCAACAGCGCACCAGTGGATTGGTGGGAAATAATAGACAACATCGATGTACTGTAATAATAAGCATCAGAGTTTATAGTGCGAAAAATTTTAGCAATTTTACCGCAGTTTCAACACCAACCAATGACACGGAAGCATGCTTCCCAGATTCCGTAAACTGCACCTCCTCTACTTCGCGAGTACCATTGCGAACATATACAACAAAGTACATAATGCAGTGATCTACATGTTTCTAACACTTTGATCATAGTTTGTAATTTACAATCATTCTCTATGCTGATGGGAGTCACAGGGCATTCTCGCGTTCTTAGGAGAAAGTTAGAGACTGAAAAGCCTCCTCGTACTGTCTTTGACTAGTCGACCCTGCAGCATTATCACCAATTTAATCTGCAGCTGACCAGAAGTAGACCGCTACATTGTGCATGAAAGAATGGAGCGTGCTAAGTCCGTAACTGCTGTTCTGCTCCCATCCAAGTGCACAAGATTTCTCCCGATGCAAGCATGTCGAGTAGGTTAGAACCCCTTATCAGTTTCCTGTAGTAGCGGCATTTTCCTTTTTTTACGTTCTGGTAAACTGGTACCAAACATCGCTCATAATTCTTCTAGG
Source organism: Schistocerca americana (assembly GCF_021461395.2). Taxonomy (NCBI): domain Eukaryota; kingdom Metazoa; phylum Arthropoda; class Insecta; order Orthoptera; family Acrididae; genus Schistocerca; species Schistocerca americana. The sequence continues at coordinate 499,672,950 of NC_060125.1, forward strand.
CGAAGGCAATGTGGATGACGTATCATTGTGCAGCACTGAAAAGTGCATTGGTAAAATTAAAATAATTCGTATTAACATGGCCACTTTAAATTGTAAAAGCTTAAAGCAAGGACAATCATACATGCAGCACATTCTATATTCAAAGTTATAGAGTAGGTTGTAGAGAGTTGTCATCTGTGAAGCTTGTGCTGGCCAGAGTAGCCGAGCGGTTCTAGGTGCTACAGTCTGGATTTAGTACCAATGTAACTTTATTACACAATAAGTATGCCCTCACAAACACTGGAAACCTGAAGGGAAAACCTGCACCATGGTAACGAAAAAGCAAAAACAGTTCAAGAATCTAGGAGACATTGCACATTGAGCTTACAAACGACCTCCTCCCCCTGAACATAAAATTGATTACAAGCAGAAAGAAAACAGAGTCAATCAATATGGGAACCGAGCGAGGTGGCACAGTGGTTAGTACACTGGACTTGCATTCGGAAGGACGACGGTTCAATCCCGTGTCCGGCCATCCTGATTTAGGTTTTCCGTGATTTCCCTAAATCGCTCCAGGCAAATGCCGGGATGGTTCCTCTGAAAGGGCACAGCCGACTTCCTTCCCCATCCTTCTCTAATCTGATGAGACCGACGACCACGCTGTCTGGTCTCCTTCCCCAAACAACCAAACCAAACCAATCAATATGGGAGAAACGATAACTAGAGTGTGCAAATACATTAATCTAAGCATAAAGACCGGATGCTCTATGGAAAAGCTTCTGTGATCTAGGGAGGAATAGGCAAAGTAGAAGCTACAGCTGATCCCATTGTTCCAAACAAGGAACTACACCAGTACTTCACTTAAGTGATAACCTTTGTGGAACTGTAAATTAAACATAGAAATACTGATTGTTTTGCCATGGTAAATGATAGTAGTAGCGAAAAATTCCTTCTTGAGCTGACAACATTGTCAACTACTGCTCCCTAGACCTTGCCTGGGCAACACAGCAGAAACACTCGTTCCCATAAGAACAAAAGAACTAGAGATCTGACTGCTAAGAAGAGTAGCTGGATACATTCTGTCTGACAGGAGAGTGAATGTAGACATCAGAAAAGAACTGATAGTGAAAAACATAAATGAACAGATTAAAGAATACAGAAACAACTGTAAGAATTATGTCACAAGAATGGAAGACAACAGATTATCAAAATTGGTGTTAATTATTATCCAGTATACAGAAGACATTTAGGAAGACTGAGGAAAATCAACAGTTTCAACCAAGAGGGCATAACAGGCAAATGCATAACAAATGCAGAGAGAAGAAGAGATAAAATATTAAAAATATTATAATTTTTTAAGTTACTGTGATTTTAATAAGTGTTGTGATTTCATATAAAACTCTGGTCTGATTAAGAGGATTCCTGAGGGAATTAATATGTTTAGGTTAAATGAATAAGTAAAAATTAAAAATAATATACAGGTTGTCCCCAGATAAATGGTCAATATACGTAGATATGACAGGAACAACCATTTGAAGGAAAATATGCATTATTCTGGATGGTTTCCAGGACAGAACGTATTTAATGGACATTGCTTCTTATTTTATTTATTTTTCAGTACATTGTCATTGTTTGCAACATATGATAGTAGTTTAGAAGAAGTTGAGAAGAATAATTTGATGTAGGACATGTGGTCTATCAAATCAGGAAACTACCGCAAACTGGCTTATCTACACCTCAACACATCCGCACTGCGCAAGATTTTCCATTTTCTCTCACCCTCTTCATGCAACCTGTTAACCCTTGAGGAAAAAGGATAAGGACCTTTTTAAAGGAAATTTAATGTAGTTTAAGTTTAGGCTGCATCAAGTTTTCGCTCAAGGCCGCAGATTTCGTGTTGTTCAAGAAAAACGAATAAAAGTAACATTAAGTATGTTCCACCCCAGAAAACATTTGCAATAGGGCATATGTCCATATTTAGTTTTCTGCTTCAAATGATCGTTCCTGTCATATCTCTGAATATTGACCATTTCTTCCAAGACAACCTTTATACACAGACTATCTTCTTCTTCTTTTGCTTGTGCCTTGTCCCACATTTTTTGCAGGGTCGGCAGAGTTACAACCGGTTTCTGCATGGTTAATTTGAAGCGGTGGCCGGATGCCCTTCCTGCCGCCACCCCATACCCCCAGGACAGAATCAGTGTACCCCAGCTGTCTGTGTCTTGTGTAAATCACGAAATAGTGCAAACATGTTTCAAATGTCTGTGAGTCGTGTATCTGAGGCGGGACTAGCCCAGTATTCACCTAGGGCGATGTGGAAAACCGCCTACAAACCACATCCAGGCTGGCCGGCACAATGGCACTCATCGTTAATCCGCTGTCCAGGAAGCAACACATTAGTGCTATCGACTAACCTGGCAGCTCATACATGGACCATCTTGTATGTTAAAATAATTATGTGTTATACATACTGTTATATTCAGTGTCCTATCAACCCAAAGTAACTAAATTCTTCATAAATTCTACCAACACACCAACAACAGTAACTACAAATGCAACAGGCGTACAACAAGACATAATAGTCCACACAACAAGGGCACTCACACAACAAGAAAGCAGAAGAGCAACAACACAAGAAGATGACAACTAGAAAGAAATAAATAAGGATACAAAGAATAAAGAGCTGAACTCAGATGGATAGGTGCTCAGTCAAGAAAGCGAATTGGAAGCTGTATCACAGTGCCAAGAACGCAGAGAATGGAGTGATGCCTCAAGTCACTGTGTCATGTGCTCCATGCGATCTCGTCTGCGAGAGCTAGTTGCCTTAGTGGGGAGCAGTGAGCTAGCCTGCAATCTGATCTCTAAGAGTGGTTGGGAGTATTGAGCTAGAGAGCCATCTTGCAATACGATTCCTGAGAGTGGTGGTGAGCAGTGAGCTACTGAGATGGTGTAGGGTCCAATCAGTGAGAGTGGTGGGAGGGAAGTGACGCCTGGATTACTTTGCGATATGCTCTGAACACATGGTAGTTGAAGACTGCAGCTTCTGTTACCATTGGCAACACATTCTGAGTGCAGTGCTAAGTCAAAGGACAAGAAATCACAACTCACTCAACAGTATGTAACCGCTTATTGAATTTCTGAAATTTGAGATATTCTTTTGAACTCAAGAGCGTATACATGATGCAGGAAGTGTTTCCCGCGTTAATAGATTGTACTGAATCGCTTCCATGCTGGTTGCGTCGGTAGCTGCGCGTGCACTGTGGCGGATTGTGAAGTGAAGCGATTCCCAGTGGGTTTGGAGATTTCTTTTTCACTCAGAGACTGGGTAAAGTGTTGTGTTTACTTTCATATCATCATAATTAGTATTATAATTGAAATGTCTGAATGGGTACAGCCCACCAATCAATAAATCGAAAATAAACTGAATTTTCTTTATTTTCTGTTTTCATGGAAGAGAAAAGGTTTATGTATTAGCGATGTATGTAAATCCACATGTGCACACTGTGTATACATTTCTTGTAGCTTGGGAAACGTTTTCTTAAGGATATGGGGTGCAACACCACCACATTAGGCTACAATAGAATTTTCATCCCGTTCATTACAACCACTAGAGTAGCATTTTGAAATCAGATGAGCTACCATTCATTTTTTTCCAATCATCCATCATCCACTCTTTAGAAAGATCTGGCTCTTGAATCAATTCAAGAGCGGAATGCCCAACTCTATCCATCGCACCCTGTCCAGGAGGGGAAAACCATATGCACTAGGTATGCAGCCTATAAATGTAACTGATGACACAATACAGCTTGGAGATAGGCGCTTTGAGAGACTCCCGAGCTTAATTAATCTTATTCTTCTAAGACCCATGAGAAAGATGAGAAATTATTTAGTTAACGATGTACCATGAAGTACTGCATTTGAGTTATGTACATAAGATAGCAAACAGCCAGAGCAAATAGAAATACTTGATTTTGAAAACAACAACAGAAGAAGCAGCAATGATGGTGGTATTGAAATTGAGCATAAAGCAGTAAACAATCGAATCCTGCAAAATATATATATATATATATATATATATATATATATATATATATATATATATAATGATGACCCCAACAAGCTAATAGATCAACTACACCTGTTCATGAGCATCAGTTGCTCCAGGTAATACAGCTCATTCGAATGTAGCTGTTTCAATAAGCTCTACACTTAAACAGAGAGATATCATCAAGTAAATATGGTGACAGTAGTTCGAGAACTGCACAAACCAGAACACAAAACACACCCTCATATGCATGTTATGGTTGAAGATTTGGCGACTTATGGCATGCTGATCTTGTAGATATGTGGGAACATTCACATGAGAATAATGGATTGAAATATATTTTAATGGTTATTGATACATACTCCAAATTTACCTGGGCATTATCTGCTAAAACAATGAACAGGGAGAAATGTTGTGGATGTGTTTGAGCATTTGCTGCAGACAGGTAAGACTTGATGCCCAGACAGCCTCCAAACCAATCATGATGCAGAGTATTTCAAGACGGTAATGCAGCAGTATGGAACACATCACTACTCAACAATCACCCACCTGAAGGCGAGTATCGTGGAACATCTGAACAGAATAATGAAGAGTAGAATGTGGATGCTTCTTAATCTTTGTGACTCATACAAATGAACAGATATCCTTCCAGAAATAATAGCTCAGTATAATCGAAACAAATATAGTTCAATAAAAATGAGACTAATCGATGTTCATGATAATGCACTCATGGTTATGATGTACCATCGGGTCAAAATTCTGGGTTCATGAAAACAGAAATTTAATGTAGATGACTTGGTACATATCTCCAAACACAAAACAGTGTTCGAGAAATCATACCTGCCAAACTGGTGTACAGAGTTCCTTACCGTACAAAGGTGCAAGGAACGAATTCAAGAACTTGTATCTTGAAGGATAATAAATTTGAAGAAATTACAGGTTGCGTCTACATCAGAAGTTGCAGAAAAGCTCAGAACCAGAGGTGTTTCTCTTGGAGTCAGTCATAAGCCGTCAGGGAAATCGAGCACTAGTCAAATGGCTTGGTTTTTGTGCAGCTCAAAACTGTTGATTGATGCTGACGATCTGCTATAAAATGTGGTGCGCAGTCCATAACTACTGCAGTAGCACAACGAACTTGCTAGGAGAAACAATAGAGGAGGAGGTGGTATTCTAGGTGAATTGCCAGGGGAATACAAATTCTGTGATATTACTATTGTGTGCTGGAAAATGGTTCAAAACCGCCTGGCATGAGGTGATAAGGGGATTAACCTATTCGACTAAGCATGTATGAAACACGACGTTGCATATGCTGCAAATAAAAATCTCCCAAGTCGTCACATTGCAGGCAGTATTTTAGCTGATAAGGCTAAGGCGATACGCACAAGAAAGGAATTGGTATAGGTCAACGCATTGCAGCATATACAGTTGATAAAATTATGCATGAATAAATTAAGTTGGGTTTAGGAGTGATAAATTTGAAGTGAATTATGAATTCTAGACATTGTATGCTAAAGAAGAAGAAGAAGAAGAAGAAGAAGGGTCAGCAGCAAAGGTGTTTGAAGAACTGTATCCTGACAGCGATTTATGCAGCTACAAACGGTCTGAAGCAGAAGGGTGTGGTAAGAAGAAGAGGATCGGTTAAAGCATCTCGACTTCTATCATTATCCAAGACGTCTGGTGGTTTTCTCCCATTCCTCATCCCAGCCCTCTCTCGATGGTAGTACCTTCGCTGGTGATCCTGAAACTATTGCACGAATGGTCAAGAATATGCAAAATTCTCAAGCACAATTAAAAGAAGCAAGAGGACATAACCACATGATGGAAGCCACAGCTATCAGAAAAGACTATACTTGAAACCAAAAATATAAAAAAAACTCACTAGCGGTCATACCAGATCAGACACTCACAAATACTGATCTTCTTAAGTTTGTTAGAAAAAAAATTTAACATTAAAAGATTCTGTGGCATATATACGTAGAATACATTTCCAAAGGCCATGTGGAATGTAAATGTAGTACTGTGAATTTAGATGTTGCTGGAGGCTATGAAAAATACATATTCCATTTACTGTTTCAAATCATTTAGTGACCTGCAACAGCCAGAAGAATTACAAGTCGTGTATTGTACAATTTTTGGCACTATCACGTCTTTTATATGCACCTTTGTGGACATCCATGCATCATGTTTCTCTTGACATTTACAAAGAGGAAGAAGAGTATATAAGAATAGCTTTAAACATTCCTTCATCAGTTGAGGTTGAGATGCAATTCATACACTTTGACTTAAATAGAAAGATCATCTGTATTCTGGGTAAATTCCTTCCTACATTAGTATATGTATGAGGGTTCTGATGCAAAGAACATATTTTTTAAAGATTATATTATATAAACCAAGATTATAATTTTTCTGTATCCCTCATTCAGTAATTTATCTATACCTACATACAAAATCTTCATTTAATTAAAAAAATTAAATGAGCTAAGAAAATCAATATTCAGCATTCTTCATGTATTCAGTTAAAATTTTAAAAAATTCTAAAATTTATTCAAATTCAGTAGGATGAATCCAATAATTTTTATTTTGTTTTTACCTCAATATATAAAATTCAATCCAACAATTTTCTCCAATTTGTCATTGACTACTAAAACGATTTTAGTACAACTATCTGGAAGAGTAATTTGATATTTATCATGTAAAAGTAACAAAACTTTATGACCAGAGTTAGGTACCAAAATTCCGGTTTTTTAAATATTGTACGATTTATTTTTTGTTCAGTTATGTTAATTTAGTTAATACTTATGCTTAGCCATTACTGTTAAGTTCATTTACTAAATTTTCAATGCCACCATTCATATTAATTTTGTTTTGCTTTTACTTATAAACAAAATAACCAGATTTTCAAAAATTAACACATTTGATAATCCTTTTAATTTTTTAAAATCACAATTTGTCAGTTTTTTCCTCTATCTTTCTGAAAATACTTCAAAAGGAATTGTAAATATAAAGTTAATACTTCTACAGCTTTTTCTAATTTTTATTCATTTATCTAATTACAAATTTTCAGCAAGTATTCTACCTTGTGAATCATAAGTTCAATTCCTTTTACCATACATAATTATATATGTAATTGTTTAATTTGGTATTTTTCCTTAAAACAGGTGTATAATTTAATTTTTGTTTTTCTGTACTGAAACAATCACTCTCCTATGCATATTTATTACATAGATATGACATTTTCTGATAAAAATGAATGGACTTACATTTGCATCGTTACTTGATCACGTTACTCTTTTAAAATCTCTAAAAGCATCATAAGCTTTTAAAAAAGTATTTGGTGGATCAAGATTCTATAATTCTTGAGGGACAATTCCATTTCTTCCATGTGTTACATACATATTTTGTACTTTAACATGATTGAATAAAGAAAAATCATGTAACTGGTATTTTTCAATGACTTTGGGAACGAAGAAAATAAAGTAAGCCATATGAAATACAACAGAATTATAATAATTAGTATTATCTAGTTCAAAATTAATTTTTCCTTTCAATCCAGCAGTTTCAGTTGATTGTGGTACAAAAAAAGAAATGGGACTTTTTTTTATTTTTCAGACATTCTTGCGCCAGTTCAAGTGAGTATCCTGGTTCATATTTAACAACAGGAACACGAATTTCTATACTTTTAACTACAATTTTCCTTGTTTTGGAAGTCTGCTGTAATCAGTATCACTAAGCCAGCTAATAATAGAATCATCTTGATCTTTGTCTTCAACTCCAAGTGAAAATTATTGTTAAATCTCCTTCTCAAATTATTTTTATAATCCTTAAAAATCCTCTGAGTAATTCTAGTGGGTGAAATACTTCACTTTGTTTGTTCTCAATTTCACCATTGTTGAGAATGTGTCCTACCATAGTTATTTCATTTGATACAGATGAAGTTAAACAAATAAGAGTTGATAGGAAAATAAATGGATGTTCTGTTTTAGACAAAATATTGTTTCCTTTTTGAGCTGTAATAACATCGAACAAGTTAAAAACATAATTATAAATTAGTTTGATATCTAATATGCTGAAAAATCTGTTCCATTGGGTGAATGACATTAAATTTCATACAAAGTTGTGATTGAACTGGATTAATCGATCCACCCTCTATATTAATATTAATTTCTGTTTCCTTGTTTGGAGTATTTATATTATTTTTTGTTTTCTCATTTACAAGGACTGAGTAGAATTGTTAACTCCTGAATTTGTTCATGATTTATTAGTGAAAAATTTATTAATACATCTTTTAAAATTAGTGTTGCCCAAACACCACTGAAGTCAGTCAAATGCCATTTTCATTTGTTGTAGTTGTTTCTAAAGACTGAATAGGTTTAAAAATTGGAATATATGCAGGATAATTTGTTTCAAAAATTATTGGTCCTCCAGATTCATCATGTGGCTTAAATGTAGAAATAATATTTGTTTCAATATGGAAAGATCACTATGTTTACAAGCATTCCATCAGCTAGATTAAAATTTATATTAATTAATGCAAATGGAATAATTTTAGAAACTTCATTAGGTTCTGTAATTTGACCATTAAAACCTAAAATATCTCAAATAAATCTTCATTATCCATAACTAATTTATCATATCTTTCAGTAGCATCTCTGTTTAAAGTTTTATGTATTTTAAAGCAAATATTAGAATTCTTTTAATTGAATAAATTTGTACAAATTTTGCAAACTGTACTGAGCAATGGGAATTTGTATTGTTTCTCCATCACTATAATTTTTATTATTTTTTTATATAATATTTGGAGTTAAAATTTGAATAAACACCTTCAGCTAAAGCTTTTTTATAAGTTTCTCTTACTGGTACAGAAGAATTATCACTTAATTGAAATAAAACCCATTTACATTATCAAAAATAATGTAAATAAATAACAGATTGGGAACCAAAAATTGTAATCTCAGAAAAGAAATTAAATAATTAACATGATAAGCATTGTACAAATTCTATTCAATGCTAAATAATAGGATCAAGCGGTTGTGTAAAAACAACACTAATGATTGGTAATTATATTCTAGTTGGAAGATTAAAAATTGGAATAAAGTAAATCCTTTTTCGTATATTCTAAGTTTAGATCAGCCAAAACATCAATTCATGAGAGAGTGTGAAAAAATTGAAGATAAAATTAATGAAAAATTAGTACTTTTATTGAGAATAAAGGCGAAATTATTAAGTTTGATGAATATGAAGTTGTAGTTTTTGGTGATTCCATTCTTGAAAATCAAGGTTTATTTAGAGTATATTTTACTATCAGTGGACATCCAGGAATAAATGGTATTTATTAAGGTCAAACATATTCAAAAATACCGAAACAGTTAATTAGAGATAATGTCAAGTTTTTAAATAATTTCAGATAAGATGATACAAATTTAAATAATATTAATCATAAGTTCATTGGCGACAATTTAAAATTCGAAAAAATGTGTAGTAAATGATGGAATAGAGATGAATTTGATTTTATTACAATATAATGAGAATAAAAATTAATAATGTCAAATACAGAGGAGAGATTAACAATTTTTTAATTTTGAACTTAACCATTCAAGATAAATGATGAATGTAAAACAAAACAAATTATTATTATACATAATAAATGTTTTCACAATACAACAGAGAGGTTGCTAAAAATCTAGACGAAAGAGAAAAGGAAAAGAAAAATTAAAAGAGGAATTTAAAAAATGGGAAAAACAACCTAGAACAGAATACGAAAAATTTAAAATGAACAACCAGTTATTGCCACAACTGAACAAGTTCATGAAGGAATCTAAGGTTTAGGTGATGATGTTTTGAAACCTATGGAAGAAAATACAGAAGATTAAAAAGAAATGGTTCCCTGTAATCAAAGTTATTTAGAAGAATTTAACAGTCCAAGAACTGAATAATATCATAGCGATAAAAGATATTACACATTAACTGAATCAAAAATTAATACCTTTTAGAGAATTATGAAAAGGAGAAAAAACTTAAAAGACAAAAATCCTAAAAAAGTATATATAAGTGGAAGAATTTAACAGTGCTAGTGGAGATGCTGTTTTTGTATTAAGACCTGTAGGTACTTTTAAACATATTAGCAAATTCTGAGTGGAATTCAATGGTTATCAATTAAAACTTGGTGAGAAAGAATTTGAAGATACTGATTGATTAATAAATCTGTTAAATTAAAAATAAATTTACTGGGGATGATTTAGGTGATGAATATGATTCTGCTCATTTACAAAATTGTCACAGAATTTTATTAAACTCAAATGCTGTATATAATTAAGGTAATCTAAATCAAATCAAATCAAGTGAAGCAAATAATATAATAATTTGATAAATCAATCCTTGAAGGTTATTTTTCTAGTTTTTTAGAAAATTTCTTATCTATTCATTTCTAAATGTAGAAGAAGGTTTAATTAAAAATTTTCATATAAAAACAATCGAATATATTTGGATGAATGATGTTAGATGTTTAATCAATGGGTTAAATAATTCATGGTGAAGAATTAGCTGGAAATAATGCATCTTTCTCGTTATAATTAAAATGCATCTTTATGGTTACACTTAAAAATTTATCTTTCTGGTTACAATTAAAAATGCATCTTTAAGGATATAATTATTGTGGCCCAGAAACAAAATTAGAAGAAATATTATCTGGCGAAGATCAAGGAATAAATCTGTTAGATAAAGCTTGTAAAAACATCACATTAGAGAGATAACAAAGAGTAATCTAAAAGGTGTGAAGCAGATAAAGGACTTCACTTAATTGTAAAAGAAAGAATGCATGCTTTGGGTGCTTCTATTAGTGAAAAATTAGCTGCAGCTGCAGTTTGAGGAGTAATGTATGAAAAACGAAAATTAGGAATGGATTTAATGTTGCACTAGCTAGAGCAGAGTTGAGTCTGATGCTTGATGAAATCGGATAGTGTTTATAAATAAAATTGTTGATTACTTTTTAATCTATATAAATGTATAACTCCAGTATTGATTATACTTTGCTACCTAGTGGCAAAACTGAACTAATATCAATTAACATGAAATTGAATAATAAACAAATAAACAGTATTGTGGCATTTGTAACTGATGTTCAGAAAAGAAAAAGGGATAAGAAAACTGGTGGAAATTTTCATATTACATTAGATATTACAGTGGTGAAAAAAGTTATTGAATATCTAACAAAAAGAGAATGAAAACATTAAGGCAGATTTCTACCATTACTACTTACTGCATTACCATATCTGGAAAGTTTTAGTGCACTTGATAGTGGTTCTGCAGCAATCACAACTGCTGTACTAAAGAAGAAAAAATTGAAAAAATAGTCCATATGTATCCTACACATTAAGTAATTTTTGTAAAGAAAAATTAGTTATCAATTAAAAATTAAACATTTTTCTGGTGTATTCGTGACTGATGTATTACTAAATCATACTAGAGAATATGCATCTGGAATAGTACATTTAGATGGATCTAATCAAGTTGGTACTCAATAGATTTGTTATCAGAAGAATAAAGATATAAAATTTGTTTTTGATTCATTTAGTCATAATATACCAAAACAACTAGTAACTATTTGGAATAAATGACTTATATAATTACGATGAAAGGGTACAGAATTTTGGTGCTGTCATGATGCTTATTTCCATCAAACTATCCTCAAACATTTTAACTTTAATGAAATTTTGACTTAAATAACCGAACATTTTAGAAAATAATTTATATTATAAAGAGAGTAGAGAATTTTAAAAAATTAAAGATTGTCAAGCAAATATAGATATGAAAATTAATGAAGTATTAGATTCAGAATATAAAAAATCGAACAATAATCCCTGTAGTCAGTAAAAAAAATTAAAGATACCCTTAACTTTTCAATTATCAGTAAATCTAAAAATCTATGTTAGAATCAAGCAATTTCAAAAAGAAATGGATAACATTTTTAGCTCAAACACATATTTTACTCAAACACATGATCCTCAAAGATAAGAAATAGAAATGGAAGACAAAGAATTAAAGGTCTTAGTACAATTTGTAATCTAAAAAAGAAAATGTGTTAAAAAAATTCGTAGATAATGGATTATGTGTTCGTGAACAAATTATTAATGATATAAATTATCTGATAAGAAAAAATTTAAAAGTAAGCATAGTTTCACTTGGTGTTAATGATTTATGACAATGATTTAATCGATATGTTTTCAGATGGTTTGAAAGGAATTTCAAAAAATCAAGTAGAGGATATAAATATTTATTGATCATTAGAGATATTTTTTACAAGACATATTTCGACAATTTCAGTTACAAACAAAACAGGTAGATGTTCCTTTTGAAAAAATATTTACAAAGGGAAACCAAAAAGTTTATACACAGACAATGGTGAGAATTTTATATTAAAAAATTACACAGATTAATGAAAAAATATTTTTAAATCATTATTCAGCATTTACCTAATGAAAAGAAACTGTTGTTGAAAGATTTAATAGTACAATGAAAGAAAAGATGTGGAAAAATTTGACTTCAAGGAAATTATGACTGAATTGATTTAGTTAAAAATCTTGTTGATGATCATAATAACACAAAACATTCAACACTAAAAATCAAACCACTGGATGTAAACAAAGAATGGAAATATCTTATTGAAGACTGTTTATGTAACAAATTTGTTAGATACTATGCCTAGATATAAAAAGTAAGAATAAGTAAACTATAAGAAGGAGGAGTAAGGAATTTGGTCAACAGAAATTTTTGTAACTGAAGATCTTATTTAATCTAATTTAATCACAAATACATTAAAAGAATTAAATGGTGAAAAAAATAAACAGAATTTTTTGAATAAGAACTGTTGAAAAACGCTTTTTCAGATGTTTATCTGGTTGAAAAAGTTTTGAATAAAAAAGGAGAGAAAAGTGTATGTTAAATTGTTAGTTTAGAGCGATTTACAATTTCGAAAGATTTAGTGATATCTCCTTTAATCTTTTAATATTTTTGGGTGTCATGCCTTTTGATTTTCTCAATGGATATTAATTCTAGTTCATACAATTTTTTAACCACCATTTTTAAAATGTACATATAAATGGAGGTAATGAGTGAACAAATAAACCTTTTGTATTGAATATAATATTCATTGTGCACATCATTTTATTAATCAATCGTTATGTATGTTGCATTAATTTCGAATGGGATAAAAATACTTGAAGTTTAGTTTCACATTCTAAGAAACTTTCACAGGACTAATTACACAATCATACAATTTTTCTCATCAATACTTATTCAAAATATTGAAATAATTATGACAACATAACAATACAATCTTTTTTTCATTTTTTGGAATAAATTTATTGGGTTAGGTACATAATTAATTCTTATAAGTTCTTTACTGTTTATATGCCTATTTGTGATAATATTTTTCTGAATATTTAATTTGTGTTTGACTAACATAGTACTCATTTAATTGTAATGTAAGAAAAGTAGGTATTAATTTTTATCATTTAACTCAGGTTCAATGTGTAGTAATGTGCTAGTTACTTGCTCATTCTTTCAAGTAAAATTTCTATAGTTGCATCATATATTTCATCTGATCTTTTTATGTAACTGTCTTTATTTTATTTAGACCATCTAAATGATTTATTTGACCTCCATACAGTTTTTTAATATTAGTCATTATTTTATATTGACCATGCTATCGTATTGATGGGAAAACTTCTTCATAAATCCAATCATGAAAATCTTCTGCAAAAGGCCTTTTGGAATTCATATCTAAAGAATATAATCTGGTTCATATATAAAATTTGTATTTGAATTTAGATGTAGCTGCTGGTGGTCCTTTGATTTTTTATTTACTTTTAACGTTAACAGCTAAAGCTTCTTTAGAATTCCAGTATTCCAAAATATCACAAACATCTTTTTCTTTAAACCATGGATATTTTTTCCATCAATAATCATTAAAATTTGTTTATTAGTAAACATATGTTTGTTATTTTTAAAATCCAGAAATAAATCCATTTATATATAAAAACGTATATTAAATTTTATTATTTTATTTGTTCCTATGTAATGGAAAGTGAAAATAATGTGGTTCGAACACTGTGTAATGAAGAAAAAGAAATTAATAAATAAATAAAAATTACAATAAAGGATTCTCATTGAGTGTATAAAAAAGGAACAAAAAGTAGATAGGGAAAATAAATCAGAAAATACAAAATAATTTATTAATAATTGGAATAAAAAACATTTACTTTTGAGAACTATAAAAAGAATATGAGAATGAAGGCTTTCTCGGCAAATATCGTTGATGAAATCTTCTCGGGTTGACAGCCTAGTCAATGTGTTGTTCTCCAGCAATGTTTCAGCAAGTTTCTTGCTTGCCATCTTCAGGCGAAATGTCGTGTTCACGTCTCGTCCGGATCTTTATAGCCGTCTGCTGTCTGAAGCCCCTGAAGAGGTGAGAAAGGAGACCTGCAGAAGCCTAGACAAAGCGAGAATGCCGAAGTCCAATACCTCGGCGGCGGAATGCAAGACGATACGCAGCCTCAGAGAAGATAAGGATACTATCATTCTACCAGCAGACAAAGAGAATGCGACGGTGCCGCTAAGAGCGGCTGACTACTGGGATAAGATTAATTCGTTGTTGCAGGACCAGGCCTACAAACAAGGGCAGAAGGACCCTACAACAGCTGTGACTAGAAAGATCATCGATCTTCTCAACAACTCAGGTCCGAACCAGGACCTGATAAAAAGGCTTTACCCCAGAGCTCTTGTTCCACCACGGTTATACAGCCTTCCCAAGATACACAAGAGGGAGGTAACACTACACTACACCAACTTAAGCCTCTCATGGGTAAATGTCCCCACCACATCAAGAATTCCACGAAATTTGTGAAGACACTCAAGGAGTGGTGTCTTGACAAAAATGATATTATGGTCAGTTTTGACAATATGTCCCTCTTCACTCCTTGAAACTATTGGAGAATCATTTTGACGAAGACACAGTGGAATAATTCCGCCATGCGCTCACGAGCACATATATACAGTATGGGGGCAAGTTTTACCAACAGGTGGATGGAGTCGCCTTGGGATCCCCACTGGAACCATGTATAACTAATCTGTATGTAGAACACTTCGAGGATATCGCCTTGGAAACAGGACACGTTAAGCCCAAGGTCTTTTATTGGTACGTGGATGATAGTTTCGCGGTCTAGCCCCACGGCTAGGACACTCTAGTGGACTTTCTCAACCATCTGAACAGCATACACGAGAACATCAAGTTCACAATGGAATTGGAAGAGAATGGGTGCCTACCCTTCACGACATCCTAATACAGAAGAAAACAGACGGCACCCTGGGACACTCGGTCTACCAAAAAAAAACACACACAGATCTGTAGTTCAACGCCAACAACTGCCATCAACCAACATGTCCAAGCTCACTAGTCTTGTCCGCAGAGCTCATGACATATGCGAGAAGGGCATTTTATCTACTGAGATGCAGCACCGGAAGAAAACTTTCCAGGAGAATGGATACACTGAAATGCAAATTAGACGTGCTCTCAAGATGGACAAGAAGAAGGAGGAGAAGGACCTTTAGGAAGAAGAGAACAACAATGGTCTGGCGTTCCTCCCGAATGCAGGGCAGCCCATGGCCAAGATTGCCAGGATACTGAAGAAGAATAAGATAAAACCATCTTCAGTCCTCCATCAAAAATCAGAAATATGCTGGACTCAATGAAGGAAAACTTGGTTCTAAGAACACCAGGTGTCTACAGTATTTCTTGTGAATGTGGGAAACAATATATCGGACAGACACAGCATTGTATAACACAACACATCTCTGAACATGTGAGAAGTATCCGCCTCAGGCGAAAAGAAAAATTCGCAGTTGCGGAGCACAGCCTCAGTGAAGAACACACATTTCAATTTGAAGAAACCAAGAGACAGTGCTGAGCGAAAGGTTTCTGGGACTCTATTATTAAAGAGGTAGTGATAACCTGGTCAATCAGGATTGTGGCTCCCAACTCAGCAATGCGTGGAACACAAAATTATCAAGAATGAAACGAGAGTGCACCAATGGAGACAGGTCAGTGGTGGTCGATGGAATAAACAGGCCGCACCGAGACGAGACGCCAGGACCCGGCGCCTGCTCCTCGCCGCCCCCCCCCCCCCCACCACCACCACGCGCCATCACACCGATTCCGCCCGCGTCTATAAAGTTCATGACGAGACGTGAACCCGACACTTCGCCTGAAGATTGCAAGTAAGAAACTTGCTGAAACATTGCTGGAGAACAACACATTGACTCAGCTGTCAACCCGAGAAGATTTTATCAAATGTAAAAATAAGATAAAAATTCTTCTAAATGTGTTCACAGATGTGGTTACTCAATACAAGAGAAAAATCTTTCGATTATTCAAAACATAAAGAAGATTATTTTTGAAACGTTGAATGCTTCTGTGGCAAATTTGTTTGGAAAAAATATATGAAAAAACACTAAAAATAACAATTTCAAAAAATATATATAAAAAACAATTAAAATTTTATTTCTTAATGAAATATTCTATTCAAATGTTTAATTTGCAGAGAAAAACATAATTACATCGTTCATGATTCTTTTCGTTATTTTATAATGATGATGTGGTAATGTATTAATTCCACCTTGTAATATAATATGTTTATAATCGTCTGAATTTAAAACAATTTTATTATATTCCACTGTATATAATTGATGTTCGATTGTGAAAAAAATACTTGGAAGTTTAGTTTCACATTCTAAGAAACTTCCACAAGACTAATTATATAATCAAATGAAAACATCCTGTTTATGTTAACTTTTTTTGTAATTTTTCTTCAGACTCCATTTTTACGTAAAGCTTATCAACCTCCCATGAAAGTTTTTCTATCTCAGTGAGCAGTCGAACTGCAGGATTATCCCCGACGTAAGATTTGTAGCAGTTATGACTTGAATCATAGGACGATACAATTTGGTACACTGTCACATATGGTATACATTTCTCTGTGAAGCTGGTATAGGAGGCTGTAGGGTCACCTTCACAGCAGGTCCCAGGAGCGAGGAGGCATTCAAAGTCGGCATGCACTGCAAACAGACATCGCTCCTGGTGGTGAGCATTTTTAAAGTTTATGAATTTGTTTTCCTCAATAGGCACAATAACACATACTGCATCCTTGGGAGCGCGATCTACTAGATGCTCTGCTAATAATTTGTTTGAGCAAAAGGAATAGGGGCACCTTCAGCAAATATGCTTTTACACTTGGGGTTATTCAACTGAGAGAATAAGAGTCAGGACACGTCTATGATCCATATATAATGATAATTATCACCTGTGGAGAAGAGCAGCATGTTTACACACGTCTCACGGTCACCAGCAAATTTTGAGAAATGGAAGGGGCCGACAATAGTATGCTTGTCATACTCATCTGACAAGCTTTTCTTCTCCAGGCAGTAAACATGAACCGATATTCTAGTATTCTGCGCCTCAAATTTAGGTATGTCCTGGATCTTGATGAGAAACTCGATACCATCAAAGTTACAACACCCAAGAATATTTTTACCTATGTGGTATGTACCGGGACGCTCAGGATGATCTCTGTAATTGTAGTTTCACTCGCAAACCAGGACCGACCATGCAAAACACGCCTGATCCTTTTTATTTTCGACATTAATACACGCCTTTGTATTATCTCTATCCTATGGGAGCTTGATATAGCTAGACTGTCCATTTAGTGGATCATAGACGTGTCTGTGGCTGTCCAGGCATAGTATTCAGCTGAGTGTTTTAGCTGACCCTCTCACTTCCATATCGGAAAACTGGGGCAGTATACCACTCAAGGTGGATACATGTAACTACACGGCGATTGACGTTCTCCGCGTTATCACGCCATTTTCCCCTAAAGATAATGAAGACTTGTCTCTTCAATGCCAGAGGCAACTCTTGGGAGGGGGGGAGGGAGGTTCGACTAAGAGCAATGCACCGCACGATACACTGACTGCTTTGAGCAGCTCTTTTCCCATGACAGGAAGGCACGCCCTTAGAAACCCGACAGGGTCACAGTACCCATCTGCTGGATTCTCGATCCCTGTGAACGAGATTCGCTCTTCAAAGGCGTCTGCAATCACCAAGTATTCTAACTGCATATGATGTCACTGACCTGAGGGCTTTCACTAAAAGGACGGAAGAGGAAACTGTCGCTAGATGCAGCATCATCTCTACTACTACTACTACTGTTACAGGATGATAAGGTCCATCCTGTCGATGATGGAGTTGGCGAGGTGCACTGGAGTATGTGCTGAGGCACACATACCTCCCACTGCTGGCGAGGCCAAACAGTCAGAGCTGGAGTAGGATAAGGTGACAGCAATGAGGGCCAATGGGAACATTCTGGATGCGACGACGGTGTCCGGTGATGCTGATGCTACATGCTGGAGCCTTCGCCACCGCCAGACTGGGGGGTGGGAGGGGGGGAGGAAGATCGTTGCTGTTCTTCTTCTTCCAGCTGAACCACCTATTGATCGGGGGGGAGGGGGGGTTTCAATGGTGCAGCTGCTATCTCTAGTGTATCTGCAGTCGTGCTTTGCACAGAAGTGCATGCCAGTCAGATGCGTACTTGATTACTGCCCCTGGAACCACTGCCCTAGGCACTCGTGCGACAGCAAGCTATTGTGGTGCTGGAGGTGACTGTGGAACCTCTGTAATATACATATAACGAAAAAAATTAATTACCATACTCAAGATTTTTAAAAAAGTATGTGCTGTAAACTAGTAACAGCATTTCAGATTAATAATAATTATATTCTGTAACGACAAAAGTTGAATTATAATCACCTTTTCCACTCTGGGTCCAAGAACTGAGCAGTGTAATTGGTTTTTCCAGTAGATCTCCCACCCAACCCAGTATTTCCTCATCCTATGTCGAAAGGGAGAGAGGGTGCTGCCTTTCAGCTGCCTCTGCGGCAACCGCCATCTCATGTAGCCATTCTGGTATTTCACTCTCGCCTTGGGGCCACTTATCTTGCTCACTGACACTGAGTATAACAATAAGATATTGAATGTAATTATTTCTTGCAAATGCTAGAGACATACACACAGAGAATCGTATTGAAAATCGTTTTCGTTAACTCACTGAAATATTAACAGAAAATCGTATTCTCTAGTCCACTGAAATTACTTATGTGTGAAACACACTGAATTTGAAAATCGTACTCTGCTACTTAGAAGCTGAATCGATTGCTCCAGGCTCTCGGCCTCGACACATGCCCCAACACCGC
Organism: Schistocerca americana; assembly: GCF_021461395.2. Lineage (NCBI taxonomy): Eukaryota > Metazoa > Arthropoda > Insecta > Orthoptera > Acrididae > Schistocerca > Schistocerca americana. The sequence goes on from NC_060125.1 coordinate 499,692,271, forward strand.
CTTCCTCATCCATAGAAACTAGAAAAGCAAAGAATATATCTCAGACATCTGAATACATCATGTTATGAAAAATGAATGTATACACATTTCCCACCCCTCATCATTAAGACCATAGTACAATACATGAACAAAAAAAATATTTTGTCTAATAGCAACATATTTAAAAAATACAATAAAATAAAAAATAAATGCACTTACGTTCTTGCTGCGCCGATACGGTTATTATTGCTGGAGGCTGTTGTTGCAATAGTCTTTCAGACTCCAGCTGCTGATCTAGATCAGCCAACATCTCAGGGAAGAAGGCTACAAGGACACGAAAAAAGAACGACTATAATACCAGCTATGGAATAAAAATTTGTCACACACTAAAATCACAGCAACAAGCCATTGAAAAGCTTGGTAGTAAGGAGGTATGCCTCTATCGATTACGAGTAAATAAGTGATGTCAGGAATACTAAAATTATGGGTGACACAAAGTTATATTGAATGATTAGAACAATTAACTTACACAGTAGACTTTCCTGGTGAAGGCGTTTGCTGCTGCTGCTAGAGCTGCTGATGCTGTCGCTGGAATTTTTACGCTTCATTCTTTTTCCCGGAAAAAAAAGTTGGCGCAAGAACACACACCCAACCAGACAGGCGATCTGACGAAGGCAGAATCAGAGCGCCTGCTCCACGACAAGGATTTAATAACCTCTACCCCTCCACCCGCCATTTTGCCCAGGAAGCCAATTGGAGTGCGGCATTCTACCCCACCTGAACATGAATGCTGGTCTATGCACACAGAACAAGTTGGTGCTGGTCTGTCTGCCACAGTTTTGACGCGCTCGCGGAGCCAGCCTGAAAACCCCGCTTCCAGTCGCTGCTTTACTCTGTGGCGAGCTGCGGCCGCTGACGGATGCTACGAAGCATTGAGGGCCCTGAGTTATGACCGTGCCTCATGTAACAAATTACTGTGATGGTGTGTTTAATAATATCTTTTTGCGTGATGTACGATCGTCTTCAGAGTTTAAAAGCGGTGTATTTGCGCTCATTTATTTTGGTTTCAATTTATAAACAATATTCCTGCTCGATATATTTTCGAGTATATTTGCCATAATATATTTCCGTTACAGGGGCACCTAGGAAGACAGAGTGCAGTGTTTTGTGTACAGGTGTATCTGAAGAAAATTGTTTGAAGCCACATTTGCAAATGTACTGAAGTGTTAAACACTTTACATCATTTGTTTATGCACGCAAATATTCCAGAGTACTTGGAGGAAGACTGAGAGGTTTCGCAAATGTGCCACAATCTTTTTTTAGAGTCTGTGTTAAAGCGTGGCGGAATCCATAGCAAACCTGAGGTAATCTAATGTGCAGTGATCTTTTTAAAAGTGTATTTAGAGACATTTTCTATTGGACTTAGTAACTTTCGAAGCAGTTCGTGCTCAAAGTCAAGGATATTTTCCACAAAAGCGCTCGAATTGTCTCAGGGATGCTTACACAAATGTGTTGCGATCTTTTTAAAGAGTCGGTGTTCGATTGCGGTGGTGGTATTCCTCGGAATAAAACGTGTAATTACATCACAAATTGTTTAAATATGCTTGCGTCATCTACAAAGCACTTTCACTCTCTTAGTTCAGTGATACATTTAGTTCCTGTGACATCTTCGAGTTATGTATGTGACAATATTCCACACACTGCTGAAACACCAGATGTAGAAGGGTATTTGTGTGCTGGGGAGGGGAAGGAGTAAGGCTGCAGTTATCTCCTGTTTAGCACACGTGGCAGCCCTGTGGCTACTGTGTGCCGGCATTGTGAGTCCTACTCCAGAGCCCTGCCGCTGCTGGAAAAGGCCAAGGGCCAGAGTGGGTGAACGTCCTGCCTCTTGGCAGTCCTGAAGACTGACTGGACTTCTACTGAATGATCTACAGTTAAAGCACATGCATTTAACAGCAAGAGTTGTGAAATGTAACTTAGCCCCATCCTGCAGCATTTTCATTATTTGATCAAGCATATACATCTTCTTCATACAATCACAAGATATCATTGGTTTCCAAGCATCATGCAGATGACTATATACACAGTCCTCAGCCCATTAAACTCCTCCTTCTCCAGCACAGACATTTCATCCATCGAACACATAGTACACAAAGTAAATAATTACATCTGTCCTCACACCGCAGCAGCTAGACACTGACTGAGCGAATTTCCCACTATTTTTCCCCTACTGCCATCTTGGATTACATCACGAGAGGGGAGGGGAAGGGCCAACAGCGCCCTATGGTGGTCGTGGTGGTGTTGTGAACTATATCAGTTGGACTTCGGACCTCAAGGTGAACACACTGGATGGAGCTACAGTCTATGATAAGTCAGATTGTTTAAATAAAAAATTGCATACAAAATCAAGACTTACATCTGTCCTATCCTTCAGCCCAGAACAGTTTCCAGATGGGGGAGGGGAGGGTGGAAGGGTGGGATTAGGTTAGTGGAGATGGCCCAATTCACCTGTTTTCCCAAAAAAATACGAACTTCTCGAGATGATGTCAGTACGATGTTGCCACATCCATTGCCGCCATCTTGAATAAATTTGGCAACAATACAGAATGGGGTGACGCTGCCTATGTTCCACTGCTCCCTCTTTCATCACATATTACACAATTGTCACATATAAGGCACTATGTCTCGAATTTGACATGTTTTATGCTCATTACACGGCAAAGTATGTCAGCATCATCCTAGACAGTTCCACACAGATCCTCTAAGTTTTGTCTCTTACTTCCGTAAACATCATTTGAAAATAAAATACTGATGAAGGCTTTTAAATTCAGTAACATCTTTTGCATGTCAAAACGAAATTCTGATGCTCTCGGTATACTTCTTCGTTCACATAACTACAAAGGAAAGAATGTGGTAAACCATGATGTAATTATGCATTCCTAAGGCGTTCTCATTGCTTTTGCCACACCTGTTGGTCCAGATACATATCGAATAACACTGGGGAGCTTGGAACATACCCTCTGCAGTGGTGGAACAAAATTCCATTTTGTCTCTGCTCTTTCCAATATAGCAATGATTGTCTTCTTCGAGTACCTCTCCATGGTATTTCTGTCATCATCCTTTGTTTCTGAATATTCCTGTAAATTTCAACTTCATCATCACAGTTTGTATCCACTCCATCATCAAAATCCATTTAACATAATTACTGTTGTCTCCAAATAATACATTTTGGTTTCTTTGAAAGTGTTTTAGTTGGAGGCGATTATATATATTACTTTAGCCTGATATGCTCAAGTGTAGCCCAACTAAAACAATTAAATTCCTGTGAAATGAAACAGTCAGATACAGTTCATCTGTCCGATACTTGATATTCAGACAACTGTAACAAATGATTAAGTGATCCAAAAAGAGAATAAATGCAATTTACATTTCAAAGTAGCTTGGCACTTCTTATTAAGTTATGTTGATATGCAAATAAACGTGCAGTTGAAATGAAATGAGAATAGCAAATTGTATGAAATTGAGAAATCAGAAGATATCTCGACAAGTGAAGCATGCGACAAGTGTTCAAAGAAGGGAAGTTGCTAGTAAGAAGGTATCACTGTCATCGATTATTAATAAATATTTAACAGAAATCTGAGCAATGTAAGAGTTTGATCAGCAATGCGCAATGGAAGTTTCATTCCCACCACACACAACACAGAGGCTTCACATACAATTTTATGAAGTCTTCTTTAAAATCTAAGTATACATATGGTTATGCAAAGACAAAGGCAGTGTTACTAAGTGCTTAATGTCAATTTACAATCTTTTAAAAAACACATAAATCGTAATTTGTCTCAGAAATTGCCTTATTTAATCACAATAAAATCTTTAAATTATAACATTTTATTCCTGTTGCAAAATTATAACACGAACCATTAACTGAAGTCACTGTGCACATTATATCCAAATGCTTAACAGAACATTTGAAATAATTTCTATCATAATTTCATTTACATTACTTAGTGAAGGAAAACCTATGGGATACAAACTTAGTAAATTTGTACATTAATAGTGCTACGCAGCTGTTGGGAAATAAATTAATAACTGATTGTTATTAAAAAGCTACAAATTTATTTGTATTTATTTTTGCTAAATTTAACACTGAAAAATCTATAGGAAAGTTGACCTTTTTGACCATCACTTTAAACAGTGTAGGTTTTCTCTAGCCACTGACATATATCTGTCTGACCACATTACAATTTAACATAGAACAACAATTTTATAGATGTCCTAAAATCAACAAAATCTTCATCTTGAGAATAAAGGTATAAAGATTTCATAAAATTTTAGTCTTTGAATTTAGGTAGTGAAATAGTGTTGACAGGAGATCACTAATAAGATGAAATTTTATTATTTTTTCAAATTTCAAAGTTTCTAATTTCCAATTTTCTAATGCAAGTGAATGCAAAAGAAAAAGCGATGGTTATATGTTTACATATATCCAGTACAACAAAACCCTTGTGACTAGACATATACAGTATCAATGAAGTTATTGAAGTATTGTCACACTATTACCATGTGACCCTGTTTAATCTTTGTTCAAACTATATATATCATACCTACAGGTAACCAAAATGGTAATAATAAGTTAGTTGGGACATAGTTCCATATATTCAACTGTTTCGCTAGAAAGCAGCCTCTCAAGCATTCAGGTGCAGGATCTCAGCATGTGGAATGTCTTGTAAAGTCCTACTCTCACTACAAGCTGTTAAATAAAATGAACATTATTGTACCATTCAAATGAATATAAGTATTGGTATTACACTGAGAAAGCATGTTGCTAATAGCAATTTTGGTCGGTTTGTAACATGTCTAACATAAACAGAAACTATTATTTGAGGTGTGTCAACTATTAAATCCCGATGTTTAAGGTGGTTATGGTGTTCGATCATATATCTAACGCATATACATAAATAAACATCACTGTAGTTCCACATCTCCTACCTATATTATCAATCTGACAACTTGATTAGACCTATCAGATCAAAATATCTCTTTTCCACATAAAGAAGAGAGCTGCTATCAATTCACCTTATGACATTCACAGTGAAATAAATACTAAATTATGAAAATATGGTCGCCAAGCTCTGACTGAGCTACTTTTGTTATTTTTTCTGAAATCTATTGAATAACGTTGAATCAGAATTTCTTTTAACAAAACTGTTACTTACTAACAATATGGGTGCCAGCAGTATTGTTTCCCACATAAAGCTTTTGGCACCACGTTTGAATCTGTGACTAAATAAATACTGAAAATTATTTGTCTGAACTTGAAAGTTATTTCAAACGAAATCAACATAACAAGAAAGAAGGTGCCCAACACAATAAAACTACACTCAGTTTTTGGTGAAATACCCTGCAATCATTACGTTATTTACACAACTCAGAGACACTGTCATAATATTTACGCACAATTTATGAAATTGAAATTTTAATGCAAACCATTAATTAAAATTTGAAGTTGCTATCTCTACAGATATCATTGGTCATCTTACAGCTCTCGAAGAATGAAATATAGACCTTTAGGTGCTTACAGGCATTGATAAATATCAATGGGGACAGTTGAAAAATGTGTGCCTCGACCAGGACTCAGAACCAGAACCTCCTGCTTACATGGTAGACATTCCATCCGACTGAGCCACCGAGTACACAGACAATAGAGCGACTGCAGGGACTTACCTCTGGCATGCTCCCTGTGAGACCCACACTTTCCAACTTTCTGTCCATACACTATATTTGTTGTACCCCTGCCCACCATACTCATTACTCATGGCAGTCAATCCACTTCTCAAAACGAAAAAACATAGGATTCTATGATTACAATATCAGTGAGTCACAACTGGAATATGAAGCTGGTATCTGTTCTTTCAGACATGTCCGAAAGAACAGATATCAGCTTCATATACACTCCTGGAAATGGAAAAAAGAACACATTGACACCGGTGTGTCAGACCCACCATACTTGCTCCGGACACTGCGAGACGGCTGTACAAGCAATGATCACACGCACGGCACAGCGGACACACCAGGAACCGCGGTGTTGGCCGTCGAATGGCACTAGCTGTGCAGCATTTGTGCACCGCCGCCGTCAGTGTCAGCCAGTTTGCCGTGGCATACGGAGCTCCATCGCAGTCTTTAACACTGGTAGCATGCCGTGACAGCGTGGACGTTAACCGTATGTGCAGTTGACGGACTTTGAGCGAGGGCGTATAGTGGGCATGCGGGAGGCCGGGTGGACGTACCGCCGAATTGCTCAACACGTGGGGCGTGAGGTCTCCACAGTACATCGATGTTGTCGCCAGTGGTCGGCGGAAGGTGCACGTGCCCGTCGACCTGGGACCGGACCGCAGCGACGCACGGATGCACGCCAAGACCGTAGGTCCTACGCAGTGCCGTAGGGGACCCCACCGCCACTTCCCAGCAAATTAGGGACACTGTTGCTCCTGGGGTATCGGCGAGGACCATTCGCAACCGTCTCCATGAAGCTGGGCTACGGTCCCGCACACCGTTAGGCCGTCTCCCGCTCACGCCCCAACATCGTGCAGCCCGCCTCCAGTGGTGTCGCGACAGGCGTGAATGGAGGGACGAATGGAGACGTGTCGTCTTCAGCGATGAAAGTCGCTTCTACCTTGGTGCCAATGATGGTCGTATGCGTGTTTGGCGCCGTGCAGGTGAGCGCCACAATCAGGACTGCATACGACCGAGGCACACAGGGCCAACACCCGGCATCATGGTGTGGGGAGCGATCTCCTACACTGGCCATACACCACTGGTGATCGTCGAGGGGACACTGAATAGTGCACGGTACATCCAAACCGTCATCGAACCCATCGTTCTACCATTCCTAGACCGGCAAGGGAACTTGCTGTTCCAACAGGACAATGCACGTCCGGATGTATCCTGTGCCACCCAAAGTGCTCTAGAAGGTGTAAGTCAACTACCCTGGCCAGCAAGATCTCCGGATCTGTCCCCCATTGAGCATGTTTGGGACTGGATGAAGCGTCGTCTCACGCGGTCTGCACGTCCAGCACGAACGCTGGTCCAACTGAGGCGCCAGGTGGAAATGGCATGGCAAGCCGTTCCACAGGACTACATCCAGCATCTCTACGATCGTCTCCATGGGAGAATAGCACCCTGCATTGCTGCGAAAGGTGGATATACACTGTACTAGTGCCGACATTGTGCATGCTCTGTTGCCTGTGTCTATGTGCCTGTGGTTCTGTCAGTGTGATCATGTGATGTATCTGACCCCAGGAATGTGTCAATAAAGTTTCCCCTTCCTGGGACTATGAATTCACGGTGTTCTTATTTCAATTTCCAGGAGTGTAGATAAGGCTTACCGGTCAATGATCTTCTTTAGTGTGGATGCACTCAGATAGCTCAAACTCTTATGGAAATCGGTAGAGTGACTGCTGCAAATAATGAGTATGGCTGGCAGGGGCACTGCAAATGTAGTGTGTGGACAGAAAGTTGGAAAGTGTGGGTCTCACGGGGAGTGTGCCAGAGATAAGTCCTTGCAGTCCCACTATCGTCTGTGTCCTTAGTGGCTCAGTCGGATAGAGCATCTACCATGCAAGCAGGAGGTCCCGGGTTAGAGTTCCGATTGGGGCACACATTTTTCAAGTGTCCTCCTTGATATTTATCAACATCTGTAAGCAGCTAAAGGTCTAGATTTCATTATAATTTCATTAATTAAAAATCTAGACAAAAAAGTAGGAGCATGAAATATGTATAGGCAAAATTGAATGGGGATCTACTTGGAAAATAAAATTTATGTTATTCCATAGAAGCAATGTTCAACACTTGCATGAAATGACTCACACTCCATGAACTAATTAAAACAGTATAATAAATTTCTTGCCTCATTATTGATGTGCCATCATAATGGTATCAACGAATCTACACATTTTCTTCATATCTGTGGCAATGAGAGTTAGTATAGTTCATTATGATGCCTTCCCAAAGCCACTGTTACTGCTGCTGTAGTGGCTCAAAACTTTTATATTATGTGTGTTTGGAAATTCTTATATATGTGAACCATAAATTTCAGAGGTGGTTTATAAATGTAAACGGGATAGCAACACCACAAGATACACCATTCAATGCGTACTAGGCATAATTTTAAATTTACATCTCCAGACATCAACAACAATTCCATACATTGTCTGGTCTCCTGCTTTTCCCTACTCTTTGATACCATGCATACCATCAGAGTCATCCAAACAAGATGCTCGAAGGAAAGCACAATGTAATTACCTGGTTTATGTGGATGACAGTTTGAAAACTGACTCTAACAAAATACAATTACCTGGGAGTATTACAGTCGTTCACATTTTTTATAATTATAGTTTTTATCATATTCTAAATTCTATTCAATACCTATTAATAAAAAGTCGTTCAAGTAGTTCCAAAGACAGTTGCATTTTTCATCATGACAATATGAAGTGCACATACACAACACGGTAGCTTATATGCGTGGATGCTAGAGTCCACATTTTTACGAAAATGATATTTCATCATCATCATCGTTTAAGACTGGTTATGCCTTTCAGCGCTCAGTCTGGAGCATAGCCCCCTTATAAAATTCCTCCATGATCCCCTATTCAGTGCTAACATTGGTACCTCTTCTGTGTTAAACCTATTACTTCAAAATCATTCTTAACCAAATCCAGGTACCTTCTCCTTGGTCTGCCCTGACTCCTCCTACCCTCTACTGCTGAACCCATGAGTCTCTTGGGTAACCTTGCTTCTCCCATGTGTGTAACATGACCCCACCATCTAAGCCTGTTTGCCCTGACTGCTACCTCTATAGAGTTCATTCCCAGTTTTTCTTTGATTTCCTCATTGTGGACACCTTCCTGCCATTGTTCCCATCTACTAGTACCTGCAATCATCCTAGCTACTTTCATATCCGTAACCTCAACCTTGTTGATAAGGTGAAATGAATCCACCCAGCTTTCGCTCCCATACAACAAAGTTGGTCGAAAGATTGAACGGTGCACAGATAACTTAGTCTTGGTACTGACTTTCTTCTTGCAGAAGAGAGTAGATCGTAGCTGAGCGCTCACTGCATTAGCTTTGCTACACCTCACCCAGTTCTTTCACTATGTTGCCATCCTGTGAGGATATGCATCCTAAGTACTTGAAACCGTCCACCTGTTCTAACTTTGTTCCTCCTATTTGGCACTCAGTCCGTTTATATTTCTTTCCCACTGACATTGCTTTCGTTTTGGAGATGCTAATCTTCATACCATAGTCCTTACCTTTCTGATCTAGCTCTGAAATATTACTTTGCAAACTTTCAATCGAATCTGCCATCACAACTAAGTCATCCGCATATACAAGACTGCTTATTTTGTGTTCACATATCTTAATCTCACCCAGCCAGTCTATTGTTTTCAACGTATGATCCATAAATAATGTGAACAACCGTGGAGACAGGTTGCAGCCTTGTCTTACCCCTGAAACTACTCTGAACCATGAACTCAATTTACCGTCAACTCTAACTGCTGCCTGACTATCCATGTAAAGACCTTTAACTGCTTGCAAAAGTTTGCCTCCTATTCCATAATTTCGTAGAACAGACAATAACTTCCTCCTAGGAACCCAGTCATATGCCTTTTCTAGATCTATAAAGCATAGATACAATTATCTGTTCCACTCATAACACTTCTCCATTATTTGCCGTAAGCTAAAGATCTGGTCCTGACAACCTCTAAGAGGCCTAATCCCACACTGATTTTCATCCAATTGGTCCTCAACTAATACTCGAACTTTCCTTTCAACAATACCTGAGAAAATTTTACCCACAACGCTGATTGAAGAGATACGTCTGTAGCTGTTACAATCTTTTCTGTTTCCATGTTTAAAGATTGGTGTGATTACTGCTTTTGTCCAGTCTGATGGAACCTGTCCCGACTCCCAGGCCATTTCAATTATCCTGTGTAGCCATTTAAGACCTGATATTCCACTGTATTTGATGAATTCCGACTTAATTTCATCCACCCCAGCTGCTTTATTGCACTGCAATCTATTGACCATTTTCTCCACTTCCTCAAATGTGATCCTATTTCCATCATCACTCCTATCCCATTCTACCTCGAAATCTGAAACATTACTGATCGTATTTTCACCTACATTGAGCAACTCTTCAAAATATTCCCTCCATCTGCCCAAGGCATCCACAGGATTCACCAGCAGTTTTCCTGACCTGTTCAAAATACTTGTCATTTCCTTCTTACCTCCCTTTCGAAGACTACTAATTACACTCCAGAATGGTTTTCCAGCAGCTTGACCCATAGTCTCCAACCTGTTTCCAAAGTCTTCCCACGATTTCTTCTTGGATGCTGCAATTATCTGTTTGGCTTTGTTTCTTTCTTCAACATAACTTTCTCTGTCTACCTGTGTTCTAGTATGTAGCCATTTTTGATACGCCTTCTTTTTCCTTTTACAGGCTGCCTTGACTGTGTCATTCCACCAAGCTGTTTGCTTCATCCTACTTTTACACACTACTGTTCCAAGACATTCTTTAGCCACTTCTAGTACTGTGTCCCTGTACCTTGTCCATTCCTTTTCAATGACTGTAATTGACTACATTCAACTAACTGGTACCTTTCTGAGATCGCTGTTATGTACTTGTGCCTGATTTCTTTATCCTGAAGTTTCTCCCCTCTTATCCTCCTACATACGGACCTGACCTCCTGCACTTTCGGCCTCACAATCTCAATTTCACTGCAGATTAAATAATGATCAGTGTCATCAAAGAATCCCCTGAATACACGTGTGTCCCTCACAGCCTTCCTGAATTCCTGATCTGTTATTATATAGTCAATGACAGATCTGGTTCCCCTGCCTTGCCAAGTATACTGGTGAATGTTCTTATGTTTAAAAAAGGAGTTTGTGATTACTAAGCCCATAGTGGCACTGAAATCCAAGAGTTGTTTCCCGTTCCTGTTGGCCTCAATATCCTCTCCAAATTTACCCATAACCTTTTCATACCGTCCTGTTCGATTTCCAATCCTGGCATTAAAATCACCCATGAGCAGAACACTGTCGTTGTCCTTTACTCTAACAACTACAGCACTGAGTGCCTCATAAAAACTATCCATCTTATCTTGATCTGTCCCTTCACAATGCGAATATACTGACACAATCCTAATTTTCTTGCTAGACACTGTCAAATCTATCCACATCAGTCGTTCATTTACATACCTTATTGCAACTACGCTCGGTTCCATTTCTTTCCTGATGTAAAGCCCTACACCCCATTGTGCTATTCCTGCTTCGGCTCCTGACAGGTAGACCTTGTATTCTCCCACTTCCTCTTCTTTCTCACCCCTTACCCGAATGTCACTAACAGCTAAAACGTCCAGCCCCATCTTACTTGCAGCCTCTGCCAGCTCTACCTTCTTCCCAGAGTAGCCCCCATTGATATTAATAGCTCCCCATCTCATTACCATTTGTTTGCCAAGTCGTATCTTAGGAGTCCCTGGTTTGTCAGTTAGTGGGACTCCATCACCTCCAAAGGTCCGAGGCGTTTTGCTCTGATTGTTGCCAGCATCATATTTAAAGTACCAGGGAAGCAGGTTGCTAACCTTACTTGCCCCGAGTCCCATTGGGTTTTACCCCTAATGGTTGAGGGACTAACTGGTGGATTTGGTAGTCTTTGCCATATGAGCACAAAGGTGACCACGACTCAGAATGTGTCCGAGATGCCCAGCCTTATTCCAAAGTAACTGGTATGCCGACTGTCGGGACCACTTACTTGGCCACTCATATGTTGCCCGTGGTTCATGAACTAGGACGTGACTACAGGAACCCACACCATGAACCACGAAAATGATATTTATTGGACTCAAATGGTTTGCAGTTTGTAGTAGTAGCTTGTATATTAGAGAAGGAAGGTGTAAGTACAAAACAACACAAAAAAGAGTGTGGGTACACAGAATGTCATTACATGGTACAAAAGGGGAATTTCACACACTATGCAAGGGGACCTGGGAAGAGGAATCTGCACTTTATATTTAAGACAGTCAAAGAGTCAGTTTTTTTCATTTTTTACATAAAATTGCAACCAGAATTACTAAAATGAATGCAGTGTTATGAGCCGCCATCACATCTCTTGAAAGAATGGTTTGTTCAAAGTTAAGTTTAGTCTCTAGTACAGTGCAAATTTCTGTGCTGTAGTCATATCGCCTTCAATATTTTTCACTTCAAGATTTATAGGTTTTCTCCACATCTTGTATCTGGCTTTTAATAGTTCAAGTACCTTATTTGTTCCGGGGTTAGCTAGTAAAACCATATAAATATCGACCACCAATGCTTCCAAAACTGTTTCACACACAATCCAGAGACCTACTTAACAATAAATAAGCCTGCCACAAAAACATATCTAAACAAACAACTTGCAGTGTCTGAATGTTTCAGTCCATTTCTTTAGCAAACACTACAAATATCTGACCTTAAAATACATTACACCTAGTAATCAATCTGGTTCTACTCACAGTACTGTTCTCACTTCATGTTGCACCCACACTGAAAACCATTTCATTGTAAAATATTAAATATGGTACTGGTATGTATAAAAATCCGCTTTGTAAATGTAGTAGAGGGTACATAATTTAGTTCATTTATGTCGTATAATTCAGACCTGAACCTCACTGCTTCTGTTAATATTCCATCATTTATTGTAAATTTTAACAAAAGAAATAACAAAACAGAACAATTTGTAATAAATAACCAACAACAAACAACTGATATCAACCATTAAAACTGTTAAAAGAAAAGAAAAAATTCCTTGACGTCTATATTTATGTGCTGCTCCACGACTCTGCTGTCAATATCTTTATTCTTGGCTTGTATGTAACTTCTGTGTTTTCTTTCAGTAAATGTGTTTTTTTCGTATCCAGGGTGTAATTACAAAGCTAATAAAATGTTTTCTTGCCTTTAAAATAATATTTTTCATCAGTTTATGGGTCCAGTACACATGTAAAGGCAAACAACATAGTTTAATTAAAACAATATTTGAAATGAGCCTACGTATGTAAAGAAACATGACTGCTAGCGGCGATTATAAGGTCAGCATTGATAAGCTTGAAGGACCTGACGACTGGGCCAAATGGAAATGGCATATTTCTATGGTGCTGCGTTCATACGGACTAGAAGATATTATTAACAGTACACGTGAACGTGTAGAATTGCCGCAAGATGCGACAAGTGCACAATAAGAAGCGTATGTGGAATGGCACAAGGACGACGCAAAGGCAGCAAGTCTTATAGCAAGCGCACTAAGTAAAACTGTTGCAAAACTCGTCTTAATGTGCAAGAATGCTAAAGAAATCTGGGACAAATTACGCGCCCGATTTGAACGTAGCAGTACTCAGCGTTTGAATATGTTGATTGAAGCATTTTTCCGTGTTAAACGTGATGAAACGGAAGATATTAGTGCACATGTGGCCGAACTGCAAAAGTTATTTGTGGACCTGAACGATGAATTAGCAAAACATGAAGAAAATACGCTATCTGAAAGAATCTTAAATGGTCGGATTTTGTCTACACTGGGAAAAGACTATAACAATTTTAAGGATCTCTGGGATACGATACCGACAGAAAAGCAAAGCTTGAATTTATTGATTGAAAAACTGTGTACTATTGAACTGCGTGAACAAGACATTAATGGAAGTGCAGCTTTTCTCGTTTCTAAAACAAGAAAATGGCAAACAAGTAATCAGCAAGTAAAGATGACGAAGTCACAATTAAAACAGAAGTTTCCGTGTAATATATGCAAACAATTAGGTCACTAGGCAGCAGAGTGTCCACAGAACACTCGTGACAGCAATAAAAGAAAAGAGAAGAAGCGAGAAAGTGAACACGCTGCATTTACTTCATACGCTATGGGTGTGTGTACCAGTAATCACAGTGATGCAAATAAATGGTATTGCGACAGTAGCGCTACAAATCATATCACTCCCAACAAGCAGTATTTTGTTTCGTATAGTGAATTTGATGTTCCTCAAGTAATTTCATTGGGAAAACAAGATGTCAAAATGTGTGCGTACGGTCGAGGAACAGTTTCTATCCAAATTCAACGAAACAATAAATGGTACAATGCTAGAATGGACAATGTTTTGTACGTCCCTGATGCAAGTACTAATTTGTTCTCTGTGAGAGCCATTGCCTGCAGAGGCTACAGTACTAATTTTAGTTAGAATAATGTCTGTGTTCTAAAACAAGTCAGTGGCAATATCGTTATGACAGGTTATGTGAGAAAATGGACTTTATGTGTTGAACATGCGGCGGGGTCAGGGATTTTCTCTGCCTCGTGATGGCTGGGTGTTGTGTGATGTCCTTAGGTTAGTTAGGTTTAAGTAGTTCTAAGTTCTAGGGGACTCATGACCATAGATGTTAAGTCCCATAGTGCTCAGAGCCATTTGAACCATTTTTTGTTGAACATGCGTGTTGTTAGAAATGTAAAAATGAATCGTGTGAACTTGATGACTTCATCCGAAACATTGCAAGTGTACCATGAAAGGTTTGGTCATCAAAATAAACAGCATGTGAAGAATATTCTAAAAGGAATGAACATTAATGTGGAAGATGCCAAGAGTGAATTTTGTGATGGCTGTGCGATTGGAAAGATGCATAGGCTGCCATTCAAAACACAAACAATACGCGCTACCAGTACTGGTGAACTAATTCACGCGGATGTCAATGGGCCAATGAGCACGAAATCTTTTGGAGGCAAGCGTTATTATGTATGTTTCAAAGACGATTTTAGTAAATTTCGTCGAATTTTCTTTTTAAGACACAGAAGTGGAGTGTGTACTGTGCTTAAGCAGTTTTTAAATGAACCACGAACGAATGGACATGTTGTCAAACAATTTAGATGTGATGGTGGCAAAGAATTTAACTATAAGAATGTCAGTGAACTGTTTGCAGACAGGGGAATAGAGCTACTGATTCCTCCTCCTTACACTCCTGAACAAAATGGTGTGACTGAATGGGAAAATAGGACCATTGTTGAAGCTGGCCGGTCAATGCTAAATCCAAGTAAATTACCTAAAGGGTTGTGGGCAGAGGCATGTAACACAGCAGTCTACCTAATAAATCGTACTGGAAAATCTTCAGTTGAAAATAAAACCCCTTATGAACTATGATTTAATCTACCAGTAGGACGACTTGGTCATCTCAGAATTTTTGGCACAGGATGCTATGTTCACATTAACAAACAATTCCGTTCCAAGTTTGATGATAAGGCAGTTTTTGGACGACTTGTTGGATATGTTAATGACAAAGATGGGTTTAGAGTTTGGATTCCATCTAAAATAAAAGTGGTGTTGAGTCACGATGTGAAATTTAAGCCAGCAATTGTTTGTGATTTACATAGTGAGCATGTTGAATATAGTGATCATGTTGAATTTGAAGTCCCTCAGGAAGAATTTAATGATCTGAATTCATCTAAAGATGACCAATGTAAATCTCCTAGGCTGTACACTTCTGGAGGAAGCCAAAGTCAAGAAAAAACTGGCACTCTTTACTCTAGAGAAAGTCAAGAGTCGAGTGAATCTGATGAAAATAAAGAATTAACAGAATTTCTAAAAGCAGAAGCTGCTGAATCTTCTAATGAAGAGAAACGGAAGAGAAAGACAACGAAGAAAACCAACCTGGATGGAAAGTGGTGAATTTTGTATGGCAACAAAAGTTGATGCACTTGAATACAAAGATCCAAACTGTTTTTCAGAAATATTGCAGTCAAACGAGCAGGAAGAATGGAAGCAAGCTATTAGTGAAGAACTTCGATCACTAAAGAAAAACAATACCTGGGTGCTGGTTGACTGACCGAAGAATGCCAAAGTATTGAAAAACCGCTGGGTTCTACGGCGAAAGGTCGCAGTCAATGGAGGTACTCGCTTTAAAGCCAGATTGGTTGCAAAAGGCGTATTCAGAAAGCAGGAATTGATTATGACAACGCCTTTAGCCCTGTGGCACGTTATGACACCATACGAACTCTGTTTGCTGTAGCTGCTTCAAAGAAAATGCTGCTAGAACAATTCGATGTAAATACAGCTTTTTTGAATGTAAATACTTGAAGATGAAGTATATATGGAACAACCAGAAGGTTTCGAAGATGGTACAGGTCGAGTGTGTTTCTTAAAAAAGAGTCTTTATGGGTTGAAGCAAGCACCACGTTGCTGGAACAAACGTTTTGTTGAGTTCATGAAGAAAGTTGGCTTTTCAGACAGTGATGCAGATCCATGCCTATTTTATCGTAGACAAAATGGAAATAGCCTTTATGTGGCAATCTACGTTGACGATGGCCTGATTGTCGGCAGTAACAAGAAAGAAATTACTGTTTTTATTGCCACGTTTTTCTCGAAAAAAGCGTCCTTATCACTTCTGTGATTTATAATTTTGCTTATTTTCTCACGAAAAAGTTTCTTCGCTTCGAAATTTAGATGCATCTCATATCTGGTATGTGGACATTTGTCCATTTTACCTATATCCACTATTTTACATTTCCCAAACGAAGTACCGGTACACATCTGTTTGATTTTGATGTTCGTTTTCCGTATCTTCTTGTTGACACACCAATTAGTTCAATTAGTTTATGCCTGCGAGGTAGCGTTGTAACTATTATGTTTCCAGGTTTGTTAGTTTCTAAGAACGTTTCTAGGCTTGCTAAACAATTTTGTGGCTCATTTCTTGCAACTTCGTTGGCACCAGCTACGTACACGACATATTCAATTTTTACTATTCCCATTGCTTAGAAGTCTTGTATTATAAAATACTCGCCAGGTTTCTGCCGTGGTGCTCTGTTAAGAAAAGAACATCGCACCTTTTTTGCGACTGATTTTTGGTTGTGATGTCACTGTGTCTCGTTTGTACCACCGCTTCGTTGTTTCGTTGGGATCACACTTTACACTTTCATGTTAAACATCTGTGTCCAGTAGTAATTGCAGTCCACATTTTTGGAACAGTTTGACTGTCATCCATAAATGTACTCGACTGTCGTAGCGATGACGGTTCACAACACTTTTTGGACGTTAGTTTTTTCGTATTCATATTTGGAACAGTTTGGCCTTCACGTGAAAGTATACGTGATTTTCGTAGCAGCCCACACTTGTTAGAAGTAAGTTTTTTTTTATATCACTCATTAGAACGTTATTTGTTAGTTGAAGACTACTTATAAGATCATTTAACTTTCCGTTTTGGTCACTACACTTCGTGCATACGCTGCTTCTACTGGTATAATTTTCACTTTATTTCGCGTGAACACGACATGTGTTTGTACAAGTCGCCATCTTATCTTCAGTTGTAACACCAGACACGTCATTTGGTAACTGACATTCCCATTTGCTAATAAGTATCAAACTGAAATAAAAAGATTTGGACGAGAGACTTTATGATTACAAGACCTTTATGCTGTATGCTCAGCTACTGAAAACAGTTTCCCAGAAATCTTATAATGTTAAAAGGCATGTGTTGTACTACTTTATGAAATTGATGCATGGCACTGAGCTTCGAACTGTCGAAGTATGGCGATAACTGAAGAGGGCCTGTCCATAAGGAGCTTTTGTCAGACAGTTTCGGATGCTTGGCTTTCAGAATCCCAATTATTTACCACAAACTCTCCAGGCCATTCCTGTTCTTCTACATATTTACTGTGCAAGCACATTGAAGAGCGATAGAGGGTGCTTTGTTCAAAAAATGGTTCAGATGGCTCTGAGCACTATGGGACTTAACTTCTAAGGTCATCAGTCCCCTAGAACTTAGAACTACTTAAACCTAACTAACCTACGGGCATCACACACATCCATGCCCGAGGCAGGATTCGAACCTGCGACCATAGCGGTCGCGCGGTTCCAGACTGAAGCGCCTAGAACCGCTCGACCACTCCGGCCGGCGGGTGCTTTGTATATCAGTGGCACTTCTCCCTTTTTCTTTACAAGGATCACTTTCTGTCCTTCGCGTTTCCGACTGGTTTGATGTAGCTCAAAACGACATCATATGTTCATCTCGAGTAGCACGTGTGCCGAATGTCCTTAATTATTTGTTGAATGCATTCCAATCTCCGCCCCACTACAACTCCCACTACTACCATGGAAGTTATTCTCTGACGTCATTACACAAATGCTGTCATTGTAAAATGTACGTTAGGCATAGCGTACGTTGGCGGCAGTAGAATCATTCGGCAGTCAGCTTCAAATACTGGTCCTCTAAATTTTCTCAATAGTGTTTCTTGAATAGAACGTCACCTTCTCGCAAGGGATTTCCATTTGTGTTCGTGATGCATTTCAGTAACACTTAAGTATTGTTCAAACCTACCGGTAATAAATCTAGCAGCCCACCTTTGAATTGCTTAGATGTCTTCCTTCAATCCGACCTGTTATGTAACCCAAATACTCGAGTAGTACTCAAGAATGGGTCACACCAGTGTTCTATATGTAGTCCCCTTTACAGGTGAATCACTCTTTCGTAAAATTCTTCCAATAAACCAAAGTCAATCATTCGCCTTCTCTACCACAGTTCTTCCATGATCTTTCCATCCCATATCTACTTCTGCATCAACAATCATGGTGAGGTGCTAGGCAGAGGGTACGCCCCATTATTCCAGTTATTAGGATTTCTTCCTATTCCACTCACGTATGGAGTGCGGGAACAATGATTGTTTGAATGCCTCTGTCCCTGCAGCAATTATTCTCATCTTATCCCCATGATCCCTATGTGAGTGATATGTAGGGGGTTGTAGTATATCCCTAGAATAATAATTTAAAGCTGTTTCTTGAAACTTTGTTGATAGTCTTTCACAGGATAGTTTACGGTTGTCTTCAAGAGTGTGCAAGGTCAGTTCCTTCAGTACTCTGTGACACTCTCCCACTGATTAACAACACCTGTGACCATTCATGCTGCCTTTCTCTGTATACATTCAGTATCCCCAGTTAGTCCTATCTGGTATGGGCCCCACACACTTGAACAGTATTCTGTAACCAGTCGCCCAAGTGATTTGTAAGCAAATTCATTTGTAGACTGATTACACTTCCAGAGTATTCTACCAATAAACCAAAGTGTACCATCTGCTTTACCCACGACTTTGCTTTCCAGCGTTATGCCCAAATATTTAAACTATTGACTGTGTCAAGCAAGACACTAGTAATACTGTATTCGAACATTAAAAGTTTGATCTTCCTATTCACCCATGTTAACTTACATTTTTCCACATTTAGAGCTAGGTGCCATTCTTCACACCAGCTGGAAATTTTGTCTAAGTGATTTTGTATCTTCCTACAGTCACTCAACTTTGACACCTTACCGTACACCACACCGTCATCAGCAAAAAACCACAGATTGGTGCCAACCCTGTCTGATAAATCATTTATGTATATAGAGAACAACAACAGTCCTATCACACTTCCCTGGGGCACTCCTGATGATGCTCTTGTCTCCTATGAACTCTTTCTGTTGATCACAATGTACTGGGTTCTGTTATTTAAGAAGTCTTTGAGCCACTCACATCTCTGTGAACTTCTTCCATATGATGTGCATGTAACTACTGTATCAGATTTTGCAGAATTCCAGTACTAGAAAATATGCAAATTAGTCATTATCTGGATGACATTTAGAACTTAGATGCTAGATTTTTCTACTAAAATTCTGTAAGTGCTGTCATGGGAATGAGTCCATACTGTTAGGGTCTTAGTCCAACTGAGCGATATCTGTGTAAAATGGAAATAAATACTGTTCAATTCTCTTAGAATATCTCTTAAGTTAAAAAAAGCCAGCCAGTATTGTAGCCACCACTGTACTTAATAGTATTTAATAACACTACTTGACATCCAAATGGTAGCCATTTCATTTTCACCCACTGTCCACCCACAGAGTTCATCATAAAATTGTTTATTCTCTTCAGGTGTATAACATAGCAGTTTTGTTACATTACTCAACTTGACACATTTGATTGCTGCATGTTCTGTTGATTATGCTACGGTGTTTAGTAGACTAGGCACAGGTCATCCTGGTTGAATCACATGGAAAGTGTTATTGGTCATGGCATTAGTGAAGCCCCTGGCAATAATGCAGCTTGATATTACAGATTAAATGCTTGAAACTGCTGATGTTAAGCTGTACTTCCTGGTATTAAGAAATGCTTTTATTAGCAATTTCATCTGAGATGCAAGTCTTTTTATAGAAGACATTCCAGAAATTTTAAAACCAAAAAAATCATATGTAAGCACTTCCATGATGGGAAACTTGATTTTGCTGCTGCTTATGATGATCTCTGGTAACTTGTCTGCACTGTAGATTTGGTCATGCTTCCTTAGCGACTGTTGTACAAAACCGAAGTCCCTGTCACAAGAAAGCAGAGAAATATCCCTGACTGGGAAGTACTGTTCTGCCTTCTGCAACCTTTGTCAGTTGGATAAGGGGGGGGGGGGGGGGGGGGGGGAAGGCATTCTAGCCAGATTATGATTTTTCTTTCGCCCCTCACAGTTGTTTGATAAGAAGTGAAATTTATTTATTTCTAATGGAATGTCATTATGTGTGTTATCAAGAAGGAAAGGACACACATCATTGAACACTTAACTGTATTGTCTTCATGTTATCCCTGCATTTCTCAATTCTTTTTTTCCCATCACTTTCTTCTATGCTGTGCCGTAGTCTATGACACTTCGCAGCAATGCTTGAAACACAGCAAAAATCCTCTTACTCACTGCCAATAAAAAAAGTGTGGGACAGAGGAAATAAATATAGAAGGCAGCTGTCTTCAGTACCTAGTATACAATGGGTCTCAGCTGCAGATGGAAACACTTTCTCTGTGGAGTTACAAAAAGTGTGTATCAGTTTCTCCATTTTACAAACTTGGTACTGCTGTCCTTTCACTGTAGCACTTTAGGTTGGTCCCAAAGAGCATTAATTTGACAATAACTTATTTTCTCTAATGTTGAGACAGAAGTCATTCAGTAAATTTCAAAACAATTAATTTATCTGAAAAGTTTGCAGAAGATGCACACTGGGAGAAAATAATAACTGATCTTTCAAGAAAGCATATTCATTAATATTTGCTGAAGCCATTATTTCCTCATATTGCACCAAACAATCATGTTTTCATTTATTTAGCTAAGTAACCTGCCACATACACAGATAATATTCATTGTGTAATTTATCAGAATATCTGAACTTTAGGATGTAAGTCCAGATAATACTAATGGTCACATTATACAGGTTTTCAACTTGATTACTGTGTAGACAGTTGAAAAGTGTTCTCTAAATGAACTAATGTTATATGTTTATTAGTCTGAAGCATTAGATAGAAACAGCAACTGATTATTCTAATATGATGAACAGTAACTTGTTCAAAGTAACTGCATTTATCCTTACATAGCAAATGTCTTTTCTAAAAGTAGTCAGACACATTTTCTCTGGTGTTTAGTTAGAGTTTTACTCTGGCATTAGTTTGGTTTTACTTTGTATAGGTGAAATCGGCCTGAACATGTTTTTTTGTGACAGCCAGTGCCAACAGAAAATGTGACATTAAACTGAAAATTGGACTAGGCTAATCTGACACTGTACTATTGGCTGGGTACATAAAATCCCACTGTGAAAAACATTTTGTTTGTAACAAGTCAAAATTAAACATTTTCCTTGAGCATCAGGTACCACATGAAATCTGTGATGAGGGTTGTGTGTGTGTGTGTGTGTGTGTGTGTGTGTGTGTGTGTGTGTGTGTGTGTGTGTGTGTGTGTGCGCATGTTTTATGTGGAACACATTCCTGACAGCTCTAAGTTCATGATAGATTTAACAAACACGATGACTGAATAAATGAATGTGTAATAGTGATGAATGTTAGTATTTTCTGTATATCTATGAACCTTAGGTAGACATCATATTAACAAAAACCACTGATAGGTTACTTTGCACACATTTGCTCTGTTGTTATTCCCCAATAACTCGCCTCAGTTCACCGGCAGGTTTGGCAAACAACATTTCGCCATAGCCAAATTCAGTTCTCTCTGGATCATAAGCTGAAGTTTTTGTATGGAATCCACTTTTATTAAATGTGTTTCAGATTAAACCAAATGAGATGAATTTAATTCCCATATTAACATTTAGCATGACTAAAATGGACACACATTCATGCAGTTAACTTGAACTAGTGTATGCCTGTTTTGACAAATACAGTGTGCGTGAGATCCTTATGTAGAGTCAGTAAAATAATGTGAACATTGCTGTAAGATTTTCATAACTAGAATGATTATGCAAGATAAAGATGTATGTGTATTGCTATGTCATATCTGGGAACTTGCTGTGGTACCAGGTTGCCGGCACACTACTCTCAAATACCCTGCCAACAGCATCTGCATGAGCTGGCCATCACAGGTTGCCCGCGACTTGTGCACATGGCATGGCACCCACCAGGCCATCTACCGATACTCTCCTTTCTACAAGGACAGCACAGTAGGCACCCATCCTCAGATTGTTTTCTGTACCATTTATATGTTTGTTGTTTCCTTAATGTGGATAAATAAACTTTTGTTCTTTGTAGCTGTACTATTATTTGTGTCTAGCACTATGACAGAACGGACGAGTGCGGTGTTCCCTTCTGTGTGTTCAGCGTATTTGGTTGTTCCATCAGATCTCAGGTACATGGAGGTAGTGCTCAAATCTCTCCTCAAGCAGCAGCAGACTCCTACACTTGCTACCACAAATTTGTTGGCCACATCAACTATGCAGGCTTCTGCACTGTCCTTTCCCCCTGACTGGAAGGCTTATGAGAAGTCGCATCAGCAACACTTCCTTGCTTTTGCTCTCGTTGATGCAAACATGTTTAAGGCTTTGTTCCTTTCTTGGATTTCCCCCAGTTTGTTAGTTGTGGTTTCAGTGAGCTCCTCTCCAGGAACCAGCTTCACTTTTGTTTCATGATGTGTAAGTTTTCCCAGTTATTACCGTAAGTGCACATGTCACTGCAGTGCATTTTGAGTTGTGTTGAGCCTGCCGCGGTGGCCGAGCGGTTCTAGGCGCTTCAGTCCGGAACCACGCGACTGCTATGGTCGCAGGTTCGCATCCTGCCTCAGGCATGGATGTGTGTGCTGTCCTTAGGTTAGTTCAGTTTATGTAGTTCTAAGTTCTAGGGGACTGATGACCTCAGATGTTAAATCCCATAGTTCTCAGAGCCATTTGAACCAGAGCCATTTTGAGTTGTGTTGTTGTCATAAACAGCCCCACCAGTCCAATCAGGCTTGGGTGGCCGAACACTGTGGCCTCAGTTGCAAATGTCAGTTTGTTAGTGATGCTCATCAGGATTCCTGTGCTGACTCTATGGTCTATGACATCATCATTTGGTAGGCTCTGGACAAGATGTGCATCCATGTATGCTATAGTGCGAGAATCCATCTTTGGCTAAAGTGTTGAATATTGCTCAGTCTCTCAAGGTGTCTCATGCTCCTAGAATGAAATTTTCACTCTACAGTGGAGTGTGTGCTGATATGAAACTTCCTGGCAGATTAAAACTGTCTGCGGGACTGAGACTCGAACTTGGGACCATTGCCTTTTGCAGGCAAGTGCTCTACCAAGTGAGCTACCCAAGCACGACTCATGCCCTGTCCTCACAGCTTTAATTCCGCCAGTACCTCGTCTCCTACCTTCCAAACTTTACAGAAGCTCTCCCGCGAACGTTGCAGAACTAGCATTCCTGAAAGAAAGGATATTGCGGAGACATGATTTAGCCACAGCCTGGGGGATGTTTCCAGAATGAGATTTTCACTCTGCAGTGAAGTGTGCGCTGATATGAAACTTCCTGGCAGATTAAAACTGTGTGCCAGACCGAGACTCGAACTCAGGACCATTGCCTTTTGCGGGCAAGTGCTTTACCAACTGCAAGGTTCGCAGGAGAGCTTCTGTGAAGTTTGGAAGGTAGGAGACGAGGTACTGGCAGAATTAAAGCTGTGAGGACGGGGCATGAGTCATGCTTGGGTAGCTCAGTTGGTAGAGCACTTGCCTGCAAAAGGCAGTGGTCCTGAGTTCGAGTCTCAGTTGGGAACACAGTTTTAACCTGCCAGGAAGTTTCATATCTCATGCTGCTGGTGATCAGATTGAGGCTTGGCGTGATGTCACTATGCTGGCTCTCATTCCTGGTTGTTGGGCGTCAGTTAGTTCTCAAGTGGAGGGTGATGCAGCAACTGTGCAAATGCAGCCCCCTTGCCACACTGGGCAGCAATGTGCCAAACAACAACAACAATGAGTCATGAGTCTTCTGACTCGTTTGATATGGCCCACTATGAACTTCTCTCCTGTGCCAACCGCTTCATCTCAGAGTAGCACTTGCAAACTAAATCCTTAATTACTCACTGGATGTATTCCAATCTCTGTCCTCTTTACAGTTTTTGCGCTCTACAGCTCCCTCTAGTACCACTGAAGTTATTCGCTGATGTCTTAACAGATGTCCTATCATCCTGTCCCTTCCTCTTGTTAGTGTTTTCCACATATTCCTTTCCTCTCCGATCCTGTGCAGAACCTCCTCATTCCTTACCTTATCAATCCACCCAATTTTCAACATATGTCTGTGGCACCACATCTCAGATGCTTTAATCCTCTTCTGTTCTGGATTTCCAATAGTCCATAATTCACATCCATACAATGCTGTGCTCAATACACTGAAAAAAAAACAAACAAATGGTGAGCTTTGCCTCTATGGCTATTTTAAAGCTTCCGTTAATACTCAGTCTATCACTGACACCTAATTATCCCATCAAGGCAAGTTGTTGGCCAAACTTGCGGGGGCTAGTTTTTCTCTAAAACTGATTTATCTAAAGCCTGTTTACGGGTTCCATTGGGTGAGGACTCGAAAAGGCTCATTGTGATTAGCACATCCTTCTGGTTCTACCAATACCAGTGCCTCCTGTTCAGTGTGGCTAGTGCCCCCAACAGTTTTTCAGAGTTTTCTGGAACAATTGACAATGTTTGTTCCAGGATGCATCAACTATCTCAATAACATTGCATGATGGGTGCATCCACAGAAGAGCATTTATGCAACTTATGCACCTCGATCATGGTCTTACATAATGCAGGGTTAAAGTGCAGCTATGCCAAACCCCACTTTCTTGGGATGGTTTAAAGCCCTTACGTCATCATGTCCCCACTGTCATACCTCTGCCTCGCACTTCCAGTGTCAAGGAATGTCAAGCATTGTTAGGGAAAATTGCCCACTATGGCTATTTTATTCTGGGTGCAGCCAAGTTGGCCCATCTTCTCCATGAATTGCTCCACAAGGATGGTCCATTTTGGTGGATGATTGCCTGTGACTGCACATTCACACTTTTGAAATGTAAATTGTGAGGATCATTTTGAAAATAATGCCTCCCATTTTTTGTGGTGACACTTTTGATGTCTGTACCAGATGTTATTGGTGTAGCACAAATGCTTGAACCTTCCTTTTTCATTTGCAGGTGGTTCTGTTATTCTGTGGTAGTTGGGGCCAGCAGAGGAGTGTTCCAAAATGAAGTTTGATATGGACACACGTATAAAACAGCGATGTGTGATTGAATTCCTCACTGCTGAAGAAATTGTGCTGATTGAAATTGATTGATGCTTGCTAAAGGTGTATGGAGGCAATACAATAGATGTTATTAATGTGAGGCAATGGATATGGCATTTTTGAGGTGGTGCAAAAGGGCATGCATGACAAGCCAAGGCCTGGTTGACCCTGCACAGCTCTCATTCTCTGCAAAGAAGCACGTATTGATAAACTCATCCATACTGATCGGCGGATAATGACCAGAGAATTGTGTGCAAAGCTGATTGCCAGCTTTAATGCCTTGGAAGCAATGATGGAACATCTTGGTTATCACAAAGTCTGTGCTAGATGGGTCCCGCGGATGCTTACAGAAGAACAAAAAACTCATTGAATGAAAATTTGTTGGGACCTGCTAGACCAGCATGAAGCTGAAGGTGACAATTTTCTGAATAGCATCATCACCGGTGATGAGATGTAGTGTCACCACTATGAGCTGGAATCTGAAAGACAGTCCATGGAATTGTGACAGGGGAATTCTCAAGATACAGCCATCTGCAGGCAAAGTAATGTGCACAGTCTTCTGGGATAGCCAGGATATTCTGGAGCCTGGAGAAACAGTCAAGTGCACAGTCTTCTTGGATAGCCAGGATGTCGTGGAGCCTGGAGAAACAGTCAATTCAGCACGCTACAAGATGACACTAACTAAGCTAAAAGCCCAAATTTCCAGGGTAAGGCCAGAGAAGAAGACTAGCTATCACCTGCAACATGATATTGCTCCACACCAGTTCTGCAAAATTATGCTATACTGTCTTACCACATCGACCATATAGTGCCGATTTAGCGCCTTCAGATTTTCCCTTTGGGCCGCTCAGAGAAGGACTAAATGATGAGCATTTTCAAGACTCGGATGCTGTTGTCAAAGCTGTAAGAAAGTGGTTAGCCTCAGCTGGTTCTGATTTTTACAAGAGCAGCATGCAGGCTTGGTTCATCATTGGCAAAAGTCCATAATGAATAGTGGTGATTATATGGAAAAATGACAATGTGGAGCTGAAATGTGGCTCTATTTAGCTGTGCTGTTGTGATTTTTGTATCTCCAGTAGTTTCCTGGAATAAAGATAGGAGGAATTACTTTCGGAACGACCCTCATACATTCTGCTCCTTGTTTAGCCATCTTTCATCATGGCCACCACCTGGTCTTAGCAACATTCGCCTCCCAGTTTGGCCTCGGGGCTGTTCTTGCACATCACTGTAAGGATGGTTCCAAATGTCCAACAGCTTGCATGTAAAAAAGGCTCAACTCCACTCGCTGCACTACACCCAAGCTTAAAAAAAAGAAACTTCCTGGCAGATTAAAACTGTGCTGGACCGAGACTCAAACTCGGGACTTGGCTGCGAAAGGCAAAGGTCCTGAGTTTGAGTCTTGGTCTGGCACACAGTTTTAATCTGCCAGAAAGTTTCGTATCAGAGCAGACTCCACTGCAAAGTGAAAATTTCATTCTGAAAAAAAAAAGAGTTTGTTATTGTCTACACCCTTAAAACATTTCATTCTATGTTGTGTGGGTCTGAGTTCCAACTAAAGACTTACAACAAGCCTTTGGTTTTGTTGTTTAACCCTTCTGCTTTATTGCCTGACAAAGCAGCCCATTGCCTCCAGTTCTAGACTTGCTTCTGTTTCCCTGCAACTGTGGTTTACATTTTCAGCCTACCAAGCAGCATGCCAATATCAAAGTGTTGTCCCGGCTTCCGATGGGGCTGGATCCAACTTTTTATCAGGATGATCTCCTATGGTTGCACTTAGATGTGGAGGCACAACACTCAGTGGAGGTATGGGCTCCCATATTGCAGCTGCTGTTGCTGCTCATTCAGTTTTCCACCAAGTTGGTCACTTTGTTCAGCATGGTTGGCTGGACAGGACTACGAGCAGTGCTCCCGATCCTTTACAGAACTATTTTGTCCCTCTGACACCACCTTTCGGTGTTTGATGGTGGTTTTCTCTTAGCTACAGACAGGCTGTCACTCAAGTTTGTGATCCTGTGTGCCCTACAGTGGGACATTGGGAGATCTTTCATACTAAGCCACTGTCCCATTGACACATGTTTTGGCCTGGCATTGACAGTGACATTTTGCATCTTGTTGCAGCCTGCTCTCAGTGCTACACAGTAGGTAATGCTGCGGGTGATGCTCCCTCTGTGACCCATTCTGCAACTTCCATGGTAACATGTCCGTATTGATTTTGTATGTCCCTAGGTTGTTGGTTGTCATTGGTTCTTCAAAATTTCCATATATTCTCCACTTCTTCCACTTAAGCTATGACTGTGATTCAGGTCCTCTCAAACATTTTTCTCAGTGAAAGGTTGCCTTATCCACCTGTGAAGGATAATGATCCATAGTTTGTATTTCGTACCTTTTACGATTTCTGCACCCGTCAAGGCATTTGCAAAGTGACCACTTTTCCCTTCTACCTCCAATCTACTAGCGAGGCAGAATATCTCATTCACATGTTCAAGGTTCAGATGAAGAAGTACATCATGGACTCTTCCATGGACGATGCCTTGACATGTTTCTTGAGTTCCTACAGCTTTATGCTGGTGGAGGGTCAGAGTCCAGCAGAGATGCTCCATAGTCACCAGCCACATACTCTTCTACATCTGTTTGAGCTGTCCCACCAACATCCATCGGCTTGGCAGGGGTCATCGCAGTTTGCTTGTGGCTCTGCGATCTGGGCTAGGGGATTTGGCCTCTGACTAAAGTGGATTCGGGCCACAGTCCACAGTTGCCACAGCCACTGCCTCTATATGTTGTGCAGCAGTGATGGACTGGTTGTGCGTCACCACAATCAGCTGTGCCCTTATGCCATGGTGAGGACCACAGGTCCACCACCACTACCTTTGCCTCCTCCTTCGGGACCCTCCCAGACCTCGCAGGGCATCCCCACTGTGAGGGTTGGCACAGCCTCCTTGTAGATGTTACTGCCTCTTGCCTCTCCTCTGGGGTGCAGCACCCTGATGCATGCTGCTGGCCCTTCCCATGATGCTTCACTGCCACCAGTATTACGCTGCCAGTTGGACCAGCACTGTCAGGTCGTTCACTACTGGTGTCCCTGCCCGAGTGGCCAGTACCTTCACTGTCAATT
The DNA here is from genome assembly GCF_021461395.2 of Schistocerca americana. Taxonomy (NCBI): domain Eukaryota; kingdom Metazoa; phylum Arthropoda; class Insecta; order Orthoptera; family Acrididae; genus Schistocerca; species Schistocerca americana. Next base: position 499,720,935 of record NC_060125.1, read on the forward strand.
CACTAATACCTTGTTTAGGACCCAGGCATTGAGATACTTCCAGTGATCATATCACCAGTCTTCTCTTATAGTACTGTGGAGGGTGGAAGGGGGGGGGGGGGCTGCCATGCTTGTCTGCTGCCACTCCACTTCTGACTTCTGCCCCCTACTCTCCTTCTGCTGTTGCCATCACCATCTGCGGTGCCCACCACAGAACTCGTGGATGTGTCATCATTTGTGACAAGATTGTGCTGAATGAAAATTACAAGTGCAACAGCTTCATAAGTAAAATTAAAAATTGCAATGGAAAGTGCATAATGTACGAAAAAATCAGTACTTATTGTGATAATACTTGTCTGGCGTGCTATATTATTAAAAAAGTTGACAAAAGAAGAAGTGCAAACACTGAAAAATACATAGATGAACTTGTGTGTGCAGCATCAACAACCAACACGGAACATTTGCAACAAAATGGGGCGTCTTCCCTCTGCTATTGTAATAATGTGCCAACAAAGGAATAATGTGCCTAAAATGTGAAACAGTTTACCAATATAAAAACGCAAACGTAAGTTCAAAATGAAAGACTTGGTACTGTTTGAATTGCTGCAAAGACGAAACGCATGATAATGTAAACAGCAAAGACACTAAAGACAATATTGTAGCATTTATATTAGATGAAATTCATGTGTTAAAACTAAAAAATGATTAACTTAAACAGCAGTGTGAATTTCCAATGAACAGTAATGTGGTAACAGAAAATTTGACTAGTACAAATACAGGCGACAGGACCAATACACATTGTCAAAAATGCCAGAAAACTGTGAGAAGTGGTGTTGAGTGCATGGAATTTGGAAACATATTTCATTTTCGATGTGGAAAAGTAGATCCTTCACTAAAGGGACAGGAGATAATCATAAAAAACTGGAACTGTGATGAATGTAGGTTGAAAACTATTAGGCCTAAAGTATGTAACATACCCGATTATAATGGACCTGAAGATAATGAAGTTCACAAAATCTCATCTGAAGCCAAACACACAAAGCAGAACAACATGAATTGTGGCACAAAAAGCGCAGATGTATTTAAATCATTGAAAAAGAAACACATCAAAGAATCTTGCAGAAACGCAGATTTGATGGTACCTGCTTTGAAACTGAATAAAACAAACAATGTATCATATGCAACAATAAAGAACAAGATGGAGCACAGAGTCAAGAAATATGAAGAGAAGAAACAACACACATCAGAATCTACTCTGATGGTTTTGGAAGAGGGATGGCTACAAAAACGAAGACCCTGACAACTCAAAAAAACATGAAAATTGAAGGCCTAGTGAAACCTGGAGCAAGATTTAACCAGATCCTCACCAACACTGAAGATTGCAGTAATTTGTTAAGGAGTGACTTTGCAGTTCTTATAGGTGGTCCCAATGATGTATACTATAATGAAACAGCTGCAGCAACAACAGCTCTGAAGACAACACTGGGCAGGTTAACAAACACAAATGTTATATTATTTGAAATACCTCATCATTACGATTTAATTGAAACATCATGTGTAAACAGAGAAATAACCAAAGCTAACAAATATTTTGAAACAATTTGCAAACAGTTTAAAAATGTAATGCTTTTAAATATTAAGGAATGTATCAGTTGTAACCATGAACCCTCTGACAGTTGTAACTGCTCGAGAACTTGTCATACAAGACATGGTCAAGGTCTAAGTGGAATAGGAAAGACACTGCTGGCCAAAAAAATACTTAATGTGGTAAATAACAAATTATCTTGTATCAGCAATTTGGAACATATGTCTCAAAACTCAGAACGAGATCAGGGAACAGATCGGGGAAATGTATAAGGCTGACCAAGCCTGAAATGTGTCAGACTTGGTCAAAACCTAAAGGGGACACTAAGGTGAGCTGTGTACCAAATCTAGATGGCTTGACGTTGCTGTATCAGAATGTACAAGGACTAGGCAACAACATGTGTGATCTGCAAGTAATTTTAAACTCTAATCTTAAGGAGGTTTCTGTGCTGTGTATCAATGAGCACTGGCTTTGGGACACTTAGATTTGTGCAGCAAATATACCAGACTTTGATTTAATAAGTAGCTTTTGCAGGGAAACTTATAAATGTGGAGGAGTATGCATCTACATTAGAAGTAATGTTAAATCTAAGGAGGTAAAACTTAGCAAGGTGAAGTGTGTAGGAAAAGATTTTGAATGTTGTATTTTTGAACTTACAGACTGTCAAACTACCATTGCTTGCATCTATAGGTCCCTATCAGGTGACTTTACCCAATTCTTATATTATATAGGTGATCGATCTTTTAAATAAATTGAGAGGCAAGTCAAAATGCACAATAGTTCTTGGTGACTTTAACATTAATTTTAACAAAAGTAATAAGAACAAGGTACAATTATTAAATCTGTTTAACACATACAACATGCAGCCTACAGTGCAGAAAATTACCAGATATGGGGATGGGTCTGAAACAACACTTAATCAGATATTTACCAACAAACAAAGCTGGGAGTACAATGTTGAAGTAACAGATACAGGATTTTCTGACCATATGGCTTTAAAAATGATGATAAGGAATGAGAACAATAAGAAATGCACAGTCACTGAAAAATGTGTACAAAGAAGACTTATTAATGCAAACAACATAAGGGTATTTAATAGTATGCTAAAAAGGGTGCAGTGGGGCACAGAACATACTGATGATGCAGACAAAAAGTATGACAGTTTTCTCACTGACTATAAATATTGCTAAGATGTAGCATTCTCGTTAAAAAGAATTAAAGTTAGTGAGAAGACATACACATGGGTAACACAAGGGATTAAAAAATCAGCAACCACCCTTAGAAAACTAAGCAAACATGCTAAAATAAATAAAACAATAAAACCATACTATAGGAAATACAGAAGGGTCTATAGGAAAGTTTTACAGGCAGCAAAAAGGCTAAGCAATGATTCATACGTTAATAAGAGAAGCAATAAATCAAAATAGATTTGGAAGGTTATAAACAGTAGCTTAGGAAAATGTAAAACCAAGACCAATAATTTCAAAATTAAAAGTAAGGGCAAAGTGGTAGAAGGTGCTCAACAGGTAGCCAATATATTCAATGAACATTATGTGAACATAGCACCAAACCTAATTAAAAGTCTGTGCAATTCAAACAAAAAAAATGTAAAAGCACCAACTTGTGAAAAGACAATGTTTCTGTAAATGGTAACAGAATTTGAAGTTACAAATGCTATTAATAAACTAAAAAATAAAATGTCTTGTGGTATTGATGGAATTCCAAAAGAGGTAATCAAACATAGCTCTACCAGTATAGATACTCACCTAACTGACATTACTAATACTTCTTTCAGGATAGGGGTGTTCCCATCAAAACTAAAACTCTCCACAATAAAGCCACTTCACAAAAAGGATAGTACAGCTGACATAAATATAGGCTAGTGTCATTTTTGTCAGGTTTCTCTGAAGTGATTGAAAGAGTAATATATGAAAGGCTAGCTGACTTCCTGAATAAAAATAAAATACTGACTAATGCTCAAAATGAGTTTAGAAAGAACAGATCCACAGAAACAGTCTTCCAATACATGAAAATGGTTCTAAATGCCTTGGACAAGAACGAATTAAGCTGCGGGATATTCTTAGATTTATCTAATGCATTTGATTTAATCAGGCATGACTTATTGCTTATGAAACTAGAATTTTATGGGGTCCGGGGACTTGAATTCAAATTGTTCAAGTCTTATCTCTCTGATAGACAACAGAAAGTACAAATATGCCATGAAGGCAAAGAGTATCTTTCAGATTTCAAAAAAACTAGCTATGGAGTGTCCCAGGGTTCTGTGTTAGGCCCTTCTGTTGTTCTTAGTGTACATAAATGATTTGCCAAATCATCTGACAGTCGCAGAAACAGTTATGTTTGCTGACGACACTAGCATTTTTATAAAAGGATACACTGAGGATAATCTGCAGCAGAGTGTCTCTAGGACAATAAATGAGACAGGAAAATGGTTTAGCGATAGTGCTTTGATCATAAATGAGGATAAAACGGTATTGATGAATTTGACTAATATTAAAAGTAAAGCTAGAAAAAGAATAAAAGCTGAGTTAGGGAACTATGTTATTGCACAAGTTCCATACATAAAATTCCTTGGTGTATGGATGGATGAGCATTTAAGATGGGAAAAGCATCTAGAAGTTTTGAGTAAAAAATTGAGTTAATGCTGCTATGTGGTAAGAATGCTTCGGGAGTATTGCAACACTGAATCATTGCTGTGTGCCTATTATGCTTATGTGAACAGTTTGCTTAGATATGGTGTGATCTTCTGGGGAAATACAGGTAAGGCAAAACAAGCTTTCAAACTTCAAAAAAGGACTATTAGAATAATGAAAGGGGTTTGCTGCAGAGTGTCATGCAGGGAAATATTTAAAGAATTTAAAATAATGACTCATCCTAGCTTATACATCTATGAATGTATATGCTTTCTGAAAACTCACTAGGAATTTTCAACATTAAATAATCAGGTTCATAACCATGAAACAAGAAACAGGGATGATTTTCACACCCACACCCACAAAGGCACACTCTACCAAAAAAGTGTAAGCTACCAGCCCAAAATACTTTTTAGCGCATTGCCTTCTACAATAAAAAAAATTAAAGAATTTCATAAATTCAAAGTAGATCTTAAACAATTTTTACTAACACATAGTTTTTATAACATTGAAGAATATCTAAATATGGAAAAGTAATATTATTTATATATACCGATATAAAATATTCCAAGTTTTTTTAAACAAATTAAATATAAGAAACTATATTGTAATTGACTACATTCATACAATGTATATTATTAATGGATGAATAAAGAGATTGATCACCAACAGCATCTACTTGGGCTGGCCACCAGAGGCCCTCTACAGTTTGTGCACACAGCATGGCACCTGCTGCACTGTCTGCTGGGATTGTTCTCTATATAAGGACAGCATGGTAGGTGCCCATTCTCAGAATGTGTTCTACTGCTTATTGTACCATTTCGATGTTTGTTATTTATTTGAATGTGGATAAATGAACTTTGCTCTTTTCGGACGCACTATTGTTTGTGTCTTGCAGTACGATGTGTGTATGTGTGCATATGAGCATGTGCACATGTGTGTGTTTGTGTGTTTAGACTTACAAATACATTTGAAGTTCCAAGATATTATAAAATTTAAATAAGTAACTCATTGTCTACACACCAAGCGGTAGTGCAGGAGACACAAGTCATCTTAATTATATTTTACTCTCTGTTATGATGCTGGCTTCTGCAGGAGCATTATTCGTAAGAAATGTATATTATCTCAGGATGTGGTTATTGGTGAGAGATGAAATATAACCTTGTGGATGAAATATATATATATATATTTAAATGTTTAATGTTGCTTTGTTAACAAAATCATTTCCAATTTTCAGCATGTACAAAGCGTAAATAATGTGGATGATGTACATATAGGTTTTGAGAAGGTACATTACATCATGATTCATCTTTTCTCATTGATAGCAATTAAGCTGTAGGCATGACTTCCTTTCATAAAAATACGCTCTGTGCTTTTCTAAAGCAACATATTTATATTTTGTAACACTACATAGTAAGACACAGACACACACAGCCTTCCTGTTTAAATGATCTAAAATGAACTTGCTACAACATAGTTTACTTGCACATTTAAACTTTTAATACTTTTAACAAATACCACAATATATATTGTAATAATCAAATATTTACAGTGACAGTTCAGTCATTTGATAAATATGGATATCTGTTAGGAAAATCAATAAACTACATTTTAATTTTGACAACCATACAGTTGGCATCCTTGCACAGAATAATAGTTCTTGGATGCATGCAAAGCACTTTTCACTCATTCTTAGACAGGAGCATCCCTGAAAGGCACTTGTGTGGAGGTGCTAGCTAATTTATTGTTTTATGCACATAATACATTTAAGAGAGAAACTCTCCTATATGGTTTATTGAACAAAAATACACCTGCCATACACAGATCACAATTCTGATAGTACCAAAAAGTACAATGGCTTAATACAACAAAAATATTTGGAAATAGTATACTGTACCTATGGAGATATAATACAATTGTGTTTATATACAATTAAATATATATGTACACACTTATACAAAAATATCACTCGTTAGTTAACACAGTCCAGAAATGAAAGTATGTAAAATTAATTTATGATATGCCATAAATTTTAATTCACTTTATCTAGAAGTATACTCTCTATCTATTCTGGAAAAAATAAAAGAATGATTCAACAGTTATGTGAGATGCCATTGTCACATGACAATTGCTTCATCAAAAGAACAGAACACAGAAGACACATACTGTGTATAATGGCTGTGGAATTATTTAAGCATAATATCAGATGGATAGCACATCAGAAACTAGAATCTGTAAAGAAAATTTAAATTTTACAAGCATTTTCCAAAAACAAGGAAAAGAACAAACAGTGGAATGATTATAAATGAAAGAAGTGTTGATGTATGGCATCTTGCTTCAAGAAAAAGAAATCATGAAATAAAACTCTTTCAAATTTTGTGACTGAAAGAACATGGAGAAATACTCTCTTTACATAATTTACTAATTCACATATGGAGGGGGAAAAAAAAAAAAAAAAAAAAAAAAAAAAAAAAAAAAAAAAAAAAAACATATATTTCATTGTCATGAATGAGCTCAAAAGTGAATTCAAATGCATAGTTTTCAGACCTTAATACACCATTAATAACTTTCAAGATATCTGCTGGAAGATCACTTCTGAATGTGTGGTTATTGGTCAGCAGATCATTACACAGATATCTAATGTTACAAATTCCTTCAGCTTGTTAAAAAAAGGTTGAATTTCGATAGAGATGTAGGTCAGTTAGCCAAACTTATTAAAAACTCAGTTGCTGAGTTCTACTTCATGACATTTTCTGTCTCTAAGCTGTGGCAGAGTCTCTCTTCCAATACTCACCATCGTGCTTTGTTTTTATAGTTTCATTTTTCTTGCACAGGGTAGTATTTATTTATAAGTCATTTGAAATAAATGTCTCATCTGAAATGCATTACCACAAAAACTCCACAATGAAACTATGCACCTTTGGACATAAAAAAGTCTAAAATATGTAACCTTATCTCACAAAATGTTATGAAAAGCTATTCATGTGACAAGCTAATATTTTATCTAAAAAGTGTAAAATTACACAGTCGTCTCCACTATTGAAATACTTCGCCATTAGCATTACAAAATATGGTTTATGTAGTTGCAGTGATTGCTCCATGAAACCAATTTCACTCTTTGTGAAGTGAGTAACAAAATATTCATGTAATTTGCTACCATCTCCAGCAATGGAGGAGAACATTTCTTTTGTTTCTTCTTGGGTTACATTCTGTAAAATAAAGAGAGGAAAATTTCAGTATTATGATTTTCAGACATAAAAGTGCAACTAAACTAAGACAAAAGTGATATAAACAACATTAATAAGTACTACAGTACTGTTCAGAATGCATCCTAGAACTGAGAGACATAGCTTGATCTTGTGAGGTCACAGTTTTTTCCCTTTTGTTATCTAGGCTGCGAGGCAAAAAGTTGAAATGAACCAGATAAATAAAGTCAACACGGCAGATAAGAATGTTATCCAAATGAAGGTTTTTGTGACATGTCAGTACAATAAAAATGTTGGGTTTCTTCCCACATCAGTTCACTGAGGTGAACAATGTTTCCAAAGGTATATACTCTCCTTCCAATCTTCTGGAAAAATGCTAGTATTTTGCTATCCAACTCCTTGTATAGTCACCAGGAGTGACTGAAATTCAAACCCCCATGACAGACCCTACACAACAGTTTGTCACCTGACCCTGTGTTTACATGGAGAGCAGCTTGCATTTGCTCTCCATTGTCACCACATGAACTGCAGCATGTCACTCCCATCTTATTGCTTCCAGTGCAGGTTGACAAGATGCACTGAAGAAAAGAAACATAGGTAAAGATTGAAAAAAGATACCATAACTGCATTCTTTCTGTGAATGTATGCTTTCCCGGCATATACAGCTGGCGAAGAGTTCTCGGGCTTCCAGCCGGGTGGCGGTGTCTTCAAACTGTGACGTTTCGACAAGTGACATACTCATCATCTTCTGGCGAAGTGCCGAGACTTTGCGGATGCCGGTCCCTTTATACCTGCGGTGTGCCCCCCACCACCTGGCCGCGGGAGGCACTTCGCCAGAAGATGATGAGTATGTCACTTGTCGAAACGTCGCAGTTTGAAGACATCGCCACCCAGCTGGAAGCCCGAGAACTCTTCGCCAGCTGCATTCTTACTGTATGCTAACTCAGCCTTCACAAGAATTGGTCAAGCTCTAAACAAGAAGGAATCAAGTCATCTTCTGATCACCAACAAACACTAACAAATGTTTGAGCATCATAAAATACAACCTTGGGCTTCGTAGATCTGAGATCTGTTACATTCCTTTCTAATATGGAAAGTCTTTACATCAGACTGACACAGGGCTGTATTCTGTACATTGTACTGAACATACGTGCAATGTAATACAAAGTTATAGATGAATCATGTTTGCTGAGCAGTGTTTAATGGAGGAGCATAAGTTTAATTTCAATAATATGTCTGTCGTCTGCCCAGCAAATGGATTCTGCAACACTACAGTTCAGGAGGCATTTAGATCAAGTGTGACGCCAAACCTCATGAGATGTGGTAGGGATGTTTGCCTTCAGTGCAGTTCATAAACCTGCATTGGAAGAAGTAAGACATGTATTTCATTGAGCATCAGCGCAATATGTAAGCCATATAAACCTAGGGCTGGTTGTTGGTTAAATTGCTATTGAGGGGCCAATGTGGTGATCCACCATCAATGGCCAAAGACAACCGGCTATGGGTATTGGCACTTTTACAAAAGATGGAAGTGTATAGCACAGGCCTGCCAAAACATTACAGGCTCACTGTGAACTGACACAGCAAGAAATCCAAGAAGAGTCAAAAGCTTTAATCATACATGCCAAGGGAAGTGACAAGAAAGGAATATTGTCCTTTTGTGAAGCCTGGAAAGGAAACACGCTCCTCATATAGTTAAAGATGAATCAGCATAACATACAGACTTTTTCAAGTTATTAGAAAGGATGGTAAACTGGTGAATTCTTGGGTGTCTCAAGTCATATGGGCTCTTATTCTGATATCAAATTTGGCTTCCATGCATTCTAATACACCACTAACCCCTGGTACATTTGGACTCCACAGCTCGAGACACTTTTGTAAATTGCCACCACCTAATTGCTGTGTCCTCTTATCTGCATAAAACACACAATAGTGCCTAGCATCATCATAACCTATCAACACTCCATGGATGTAGTTTTTGGGCCACCTGCAGATTTTCATAAGTAACTTCCTATCTCTATCTAGGCTTTGTGTCCAGATTGGAGTGATATAAGTGGATGATGTGAACAGGAGGATGGAGAATCCCAGGTATTTGCTCTGAGTGTCACAGTGTTTGGCATCAGTATTAAAGCAGTTCATGACCACAGTGGGCCAGATGGTCTTGCCATCACTATATGTGGACGACTTTTGCCTCCAGCACAGTGCTGCACAATAGGCACTACTGAGCATCACCTCCAGCACCCAAAGGCACAAAACTGAGTAGAGAAATATGGACTTCAGTTATCTCTATCAAAAGCCCATTTATGGTCCCTGAGCTCTATGTGGGCAACAAATTACTAGAACTGATTGAACACTGTTTCCTGAGTTTTCTTCTTGACAGCAAGCTGATGATTGCCACCTGTATTTATGTCAACTGAAAGCCAACTGCATGATGAAGCTTAATACACACTGGTTCCTCAGTAGCACCAATTGGGAAGGTGATCACATGACTCAGCAACATTTTTACAATTCACTATGGGTTGTTATGTATGGATCAAGTTGCTCTTTTAGTATAATATTTCCTCAGTCTGGTCTACCATAGTGGCATGACACTGACAACTGGAGCTTCCATGTGAACTCTATCAACAATCTGCTGGAAGAGACAGGAACCCCATCACTAAGAGTCTTGTGACATCAGTTACACGTAAATTATGCAATAACAATCCACCAGATGCCCAAACATGTATGTTACTAAGTTTTTTTTTTTTCGCCAACAATCCATCAGATGCCCAATCACATATGTTACTAAGTTCTTTTTCATCACTATCAGGACACACTCTTTATGAACCAAACATTGAATAAGTAAACCAGCCTGGACAAAAATAGAAGCTCTGAGAAATGACCTATAACCTCGTTCACTGGTTTATGCACACAAAACTCTTCCTAGGGTACCTCCATGGTAACTGAATCATTCTGTGATGCTTCTGGCCTGCCTCTGGGGTCAAGGGAGAACACTTTCTGATGACTGCTTTGCTCAGTTCTCAAATACTGTCCCAACCCAAAAAAAGTCTACATTTATGGTTCAAGAATTAACAGTTGAGTTGGCTTTGCTTTCAGTCACACAGGTGGCTCTGAACAGTGATCCATACTGAATGCATGTAGTGTGTTTACTGTTGAAATTTCAGCCATCACCCAATCCCTGCATCACCTCAGTAGAGAAAGATCTTCCTATTTTGCTGTGATTCAATGAGATGCTTACAAACCACTGTTAAATGTTACCAACATTAAATACTGGTATCTGACATCCAGGACCAGTTAGAAGTTTCACCATGCTGCTTCTTCCTTACGTTCATACACCTGGCTGATCAAATGGCCAAACAAGCCATGAAAAGATTTTTAGATCTTTGAATAGCTGCTGCTGATGTACACTTACAACAAAGGCATTTAATTTTAAAATTATTGCTTGAGGAATAGCAAATTACAGCCACCCCTAACAAATTAAGACAGGTTAAGTGAATCACAGTTGTTTGAATGACATCCCAAAGATGTCACACCAGGTAGACCCACACATTTCATCATAATGAAAATGACTCCAACCTAATTTGTTTATGAGCCCCTGGACAATGGCCCATATTCTTGGGGAATGTACCACATTGTTCAGCATGAGGAAGGAGCTAAAGTTGGATACATTCATAGCTCTCACAATCTCAGACACAAAATAGCCACAAAATAAATTTTGTATTTCATGAGAATGTAGTACTTCTATAATTGTGTTGATAGCTCTCACAATCTCATACACAAAATAGCCATAAAATAAATTTTGTATTTCATGAGAACGTAGTACTTCTATAATTGTGTTGGTGTAGGGGATAGGCATGTAGGATGAGCCCCAGCCAAGGGCAGCCACCCACTGGACCACTACCATGCACTGATATTCTCTACATACCATTCACTGATGTCTAGCTTGGGGGAAAGGAGCTAGGGCTGCTCCTGCAGACTAAGGCCTGAGAGTCACCAACCTTGCAGCCCCCCCCCCCCCCCCCCCCAACCACCTTTGCCTGACACTTCTACAAGGCCACCGTTTTGCTTTCATACCACAGTGCATCAGAAAGTCTGTCATTATTTATCACCGTGCCGATTAGAATGGCGTCAACATTTTACTACTACATTTCATTTTCAGGAACAGAAGAAAGCTGTTGCTTCTGCATCATACCATCTATTTGAAAACAGTGCAGAAACTGAGCCCCTAAGTACCACATGGTGCAGTCAACAATATTTTTCCCCTTTTTGAAGCCTTGTAACAACAGTGTGAAAATCATAATATGGGTTCTTCATATCATGTATAATCTTTACCAAACAATGAAAATTTTGGAGGGAGGTGTGAAAGTTAGATTTGGAGAAAAGAATAGTGCAGACGATTCTGAGGAGTGTTGGACACATCTCAAAGAAATCAGTACATGTTAAATCTGGGAACTGGTGGAAGACAGGGAAACATTGAAACTGAAATTAGTGAGTTTTCAAAGGAATGACATGGTGGAATAAAGAGATATCATATTTTGTCTCTCTTGTGTATTGTGGTTCATATTGTGAAACCCGAGTTTCTCCTAGCATATAAAATGTTCATATAATTTAATTGAACGCAGCCCAGTGATGTCTTCAGTGTCTGTTCAACAAGTGCACACCCTGTCATTTTCAAGGCACAAATGCAGTAAGAACACACTGTGCAAGGGAATTTGAAATCTAGGTATTCAGAGCATATTCAAAAAGGTAAAACACACACACACACACACACACACACACACACACACACACACACACACACACACAAAACGAGAGAGGGGGAGAGGGAGTGGGGGAGAGCATAAAGTATGATGTGAAACTCCTTATTCACTTAGATGCAGGTACTATTTGACAGTTACAATTATTTGGTGGTTTTATAAATTTAATTATTACAGTCTACAAATCAATGAAGTTACTTATTCCCATACCTGATGCCTCCACTTCCTCTCCTTGTTATGGTGTTCGTGCATTTCCTAAACACCTTGAGGTGATTTATTCTTCTATAATGCTAGATTCGCCAATTTTCAGTGTTATTGGCTTTCATTTGTAAGAGATACAATTGGTTAGAGCCTGTCCCAACATGCTCATCCCTGTCCTCCCGTCATCCCTTTCCCATCCGCTCTCATATGAATCACTTGATTTTTTATGTACTTTGTCTGTACACTTTTGACTATAGTTTTTGTTTTGGCTGGACCCTAACTGGGCCACTACAATCACCAACATTATCTTGGATACTGTGGATGTCTTTTGGCTGGGCTGCAATTTCCCATTAAGCTGCAAGTACACCACTGACAGTGGGTTGGTCATTATGGAACTATTTTCTTCACCTGTGATCACATGGCTACTGCACATGCACTGTCCATAGTGGCACTGCAACCAAAGTCACGTGATTACTGGTGAATCAGTTCACTTTCCTTTATAGGCTGTGCTGAGGCCACCAGCAGGCAGATGATTCTTCCAGTCTCGGCAATTACGCCAGGCTCTTGCAGCCCACCAGTAAGAGTCTCATCATCCGTCTCACCTGTCCATCAGTATTGCCACATTCTTGGGGGCTGCCTTGGGTGACCCATCACTCCCTTTGGTCCCTGACACTTACTAATGTTTCAGCTCTATGCCAGCACACTCCGTCGATATCGTCCCAGGCAGTCTCACTGGCCGAGCACTATCTTCCAGCTGCCGCCAATGCAGCAGAGACCAGAGCAACATCACTCTCACTGGCCTGTTGGTGTTGCCACACCCTTGGTGGTCACTGCTGATCAATCACTGCCTTGCCAGTGGCTGCCAATGTCTGTGCTCTTGCTACCATGCGTGGGCGCATAAGGCGGTGATGTGGTTGTTCCAGTGTTCCCAACATCTGGGCCAACACCCTGCTCATCCTTCTGCATCTCCACTGGCTGTCGATGATCAAGCTCATGACTCCCACCAGCTACAGGTGCCTGGCCAGCCCTGTCATGTATCCAGCAGCTGCTGGTGGTTGGGTCTCTCCTCCCATTAGCCGCCGATGACACAATCACAGTTTCCCACTGTTGCGGGACACCTGTTAGTCCTTCTAGTGTTCTTCTGTGCTTTCTGTGTCATCTTTGGCATGTTTCAGCATGTTTCAAGCCCAAGCCTTTCTCTGGGTGCCTGTGCATTGTCTGTCTTTCTTTTCAGTGGTGCATCTTCCTATCATTTGCACATGTCATCATCCTATGCCTGTGGCACACCTGGTGACATCTTCACTGACACTTTGGGCCTCCTTCCTGGCTCTCCTTTGCATGTTTTTCTGCACACCGTGCATCCTGGGAGCTACCATCAAGCCTTCAGTTCTAATGGCTGTCAATGCCCTTGCAGTCGCTCTTCCTTATGGTGTTCCTTGTGGACCCTCCACTCAGGGTCTCTGGGCTTCCATTTCCCCCTCTCTGTCATTTCTTTTCAGTTGAGATCGCCCCACTATCTCCTCCTAAGCTTGGAGGAGTATTATAGCTAGTCCTTACCTGAGTCACTACAACCACTAAAATTACCCCTCCATGCTGCTGTTTATCTGGTGGCTGGCTGAAGGCATTTCTTCGTCAGAGGCACCAGTTCCCTGCTAGCTGTACACTCACTGCTGACAGCAGTGTGGAGGCACCAGTTCCCTGCTAAGCTGTACACTTGCTGCTGATAGCAGCATGATGATCACAGAAACATGTCCCTCATCTGCAGTCGCGTGGCTACAGATGTATGTGTGCACACTATCAATAGCAGTGCTGTGATCATAGTCATATGATTATGCACATATCAGTCTGCCTACCTTCATTGGCTGTGTTGAAGCCACAAACAAGCAGAGGTTCTCACACTGGGCAATTACATCAGCCACTGCAGCCTGCTAGTCAGAGCTGACTCCACTATCAGCGAGAGTAAAATTGCCCTCAGTGGCCTGTAGGGCTCACCGCATCCCAGGAGGTCACTGCTGATTCAGTGCTACTTTGCCAGCAGCTGCCAATGCATGCTGCAGTAGCAGCTGGCTCATTGTGCTACTGATGCTGCAAGTCTCAATGGATACCACCACACCACACTCATTGCAGTGTCAGTTACCAGGTGCCTGCTGTGCCCCGCCGAGCATTACCAAGTGCCAGCCATGCCCTAACCACAGCACCACACTGGGTCCAGACCACATCCAGAAGAGATTTATCTATTGTAATAACATATGCATTGTTATTGTTAAACTTGTGGAATAAACCCTTGCAGATTTCACTGGGAACTACTGTTTTACTTTTCTTATAGATGATTGCTCCAATTATCTTTACATTATTTCTGATATTGGTTTTATATTAATTTGTCTGCTTACTTTTAGTGTATATTTTTAAAGCCACTACAAACATAAAGTGATGCCACTGGGTGGCATGTATTGATAATTACTCTTTGAAACAGTAGCCTGCCATTAGCTGAACTCCAGTGTTGTGATTGTAATTATGTGACACTGCACTATGTGTTAAAGCTTTCTATATGTTATCTAGACTTAATTGTGAATGTTTTTGAATACTTTTACTCTTAGTGGCATGGATATATTGTGCTTATACTTTCAGGAAATGGTGTTTCATTTGGGAGATTTGCTGATGGTGGGCTATGCTCACATGTACACAAATATAATTTTTTACAACTAGTGATCTGTTGAGTTTAGTGACCCAATAAACCACAGACATACGATGTGCTCAGAGTTTACATAATGGTCACAGGCCTTCTTCTCAACTTTGTTGCAACTACCTATAGTCAAGAAGTCAAACAATGGGAAATCCAGTTTGGAATACCAGAAATACTATAGAATGGACAGACTCCTCTCGCCATAAAGACAATACATTGAGTTACAGGCTGGATCATCAAAAAGACAGTTACATACGAGCTTTCAGTGAAGGCCTTCTTCTGAAAAGAAAGAAACACAGACATTCACACAAGCAAAGAACACCTTCTATCCACAGCCATTCTAACTAGAATGCTTTTGTGTGTGTGTGTGTGTGTGTGTGTGTGTGTGTGTGTGTGTGTGTGTGTGTGTGTGTGTGAGGAGGGGAGGGGGTCTATTTTGGACATTGGCCTTGTTGGCCAAAAGCTTATTTTGTGGCAGCCTTTTTGTTGTGCCTATCAGTGACAGCATCTCCACTATACGGTGAAATGCATACTCATTACTTATAGTACCTATTATCTTGTGTAACACTTCATCAAACTCAAAAGGAAGTGTTTATTTAGCAGTCTGTTAGTCAAATATAAGCTCCATTTATTTATTTGTGTTTTCAATTTTTGTCTTTAATTTTTAGCTTAAAGTTTTGTAAACATAAATACAAAATGTCTGCTGTAAAACAATATATGTTGTTGAGTTCTGTTTGACTGCATAGTATAAAATGAAACATGTTGTTAATTACACTTCAGCAAGCAAGTTCAAAAGCTTATTAAGCATAGAATCAGTTGTAAGTAAGTCAGTTCCGAAATAAAAATGTAAGGTTGTAGGCTTAAAATTTCATACTTGTCGGTTACTTTAGAACTTTCAGCTGTACAAGTAACTGATATGAAATGTGTAATTTCTAGCATCTATACTTTTTTTAAATTTTTGATTGCACTTACCGGTTTTAGCACCTAAGGCAGATTCCTCTTTGAGGCCAGCTGTGCTCGTTGCTCCCATTCCTCTCGCCTCTGCTGTATGCGCTTGAATCTTGGAATGCTGCTTTCTTCAACCTCTGAAGCATTAGTCTCATTTTCAGTCTGAGTATTCAGTCTCTCTGCTGCTGTTTTGCTCTCAGTGCTTACAATGTGCATTTCTTTCTCTTTGTATATGTTTGCCCAAGCTCTGTGTGGAGTTCTTTCTGAAGAAATGAAGCAACTATCTGTGCGCTGTGATTCAGGAACAGTTCTATTTCTAATGCGTTTTTCGGGGCTCATGTTATCCTTTTTATAGGGTGATAAAATGTTCTCGTTTATGTTTGTGTTCTCATTGCTTGCAGTGCTGCTTCCACTTATACTTCTTTGATACTTAAAATTTGCTGGGCTGCTGTGTCGGGTATTATTCACGGGGGCAGCTACTTTAATAGGTGGTTCAGGGACTATGTCTGTGTGGTGTTTTGACTCAACAAGTGGTTCCTTAACAGGCAACTTTTTCCTCTCTTCTTTAGGTGAATCTCCACATTCATTTTCTTTGTCACTATCTCTTGATTTTGTTGCCTGAGCGTCAGAGACGGCTTGGTTTTCCCGGTTCTTTGATGAGAGACTTTGTTGACTAAGAACTTCAATATCACTATCTTTCAGTTTAAGAGATCTTCTAGCAAATACTTTGAGTAACTCAGGTTCTTCCTCATTTTTAAGGCCTATCTCTTTTGTCACTGACTTTTTACGTAGAACTACTTCGTTCATACTATTCTCAAATACACTGCCTGACTCTGATCCAAAAGTTTCTTTTGATTTTGAGCTCCTGTGGCTATTATCTGTAGAACTTGCCTCAGAACAGACTGACTCACGTCCTGATGAAAACCTTTCAACAGGAGGAAAACAGTCTTCCTCCTTTCTGAGGATGGGGTCCCTTTGCACAGATTTTTTACGAATTACTACATCTTGTGTACCAAAATCTTTTGTACTTATGGACCCTTCATACTTATTTATGGTCTTCATATCTTCAGATTCATTTAGGATATTATCATTCAAAGGGATGTGAGAATCTGGAGAATCAAAACTAGACGATTGTTTCTTAAAAGCAAACTTTGATGGGTGGCGTGCTGTTTGCATTTCAGATGATATTGAAACAACTGAGTAATTTCTATTCTGTTGACTTGGAGTTGCTGTCAATGATATACTTCTCTTTGTTTTCACAGGATTGTTTATTCCTGCTTCTGGCTTTGCTATTTCTTCAAATGTAGAAGCAGGTTCACATATCTTCTGTATGCCATCCGATGTGTGGCCAACAGGTTTTCCAGTTACATTTCTACCATCAGCACCATCCTTAACTGCTTTGAACTGTTCTTCTCTAAAGAGCTTCTGCTTAATGGAAGATGTTGTTCCATTTGTTTCCTGGGATGTCTCAGAAATGAGTGATGTCCTTTTTGCTTGTTCATCAGCTTCATCTGTCTGTTCAGTCTTTATACCTAACTTCTCATCAATACTTTTCAAACGACTTCTTTGTGGATCAGGTTTATCAGTATCAAAAATTACATTCACTGCAGGCTGACTATCAACACGATTCAGCTGGATTCTGAGAAATTCAGGAACGTGTTCTGATGCAGTAGCAAGCCGAGGTTCACGTTTTGTTGGTTGTGGTCGGGGAGTAAAATTGTGTGCAAGTAAATCTTTTTCCTGCTGAGATAATCCAGGGGATGTTTTTGGTAAATCAGCACTTTTCTTGGCATTATCAAAACTCTTTGCGGTACTTTCTTGTCCACTTAGCATTTCAGGTAAATTCGACTCAGTTTTTGTTGATTCTTGTGCAGTTATCACCAGCTCGTTTGGCTGTTGAGTTGCATCATTTATTGCTGCTATAGAAGGCTGAGTGTCTACTGAAAGGTCAGCTTTTACAACTTCCTCCATTGTATTTTCACCTTTATAGATATCCATGTTATGCTGCTGCATGAAATGTGAACCATTCCCTTTTAAGTCTGTTTTAGTTTCTTCATGTTTTGTGAATGTTTGTGTGATAGTGATACCATCAGTGCCAGGTGGCAACACTACATGTTGAGTGTAGTTGGTATCATTTTCACTACCTGAGGATGTTTTTGCTGGTTTTGAGTCCAGCACAGACGAAGTTTTGGAATAATGATCAGTACTGATACTTTCTGAAGAGGCAGCCTTTTCAAGAGATCCTACATTTTCCTTAGCTAGAGGAACTTCAGGAGATGAAACACTTGTGAATATATTTTCAATTGTCTTTTCTTTTAGAACGCTTGTTGTTGATACATAAACATTGTTTGCAAACAGGTTTGTCTTCTCATTGGTAGCGGTTTCATCGTAAAACAATAATTCTTTTTCCATTGGTTTTGTACTCAGTGGTCTTTCACTACTGATTGTCATAATGTTTGTTTCATCAGCAGATATTGTTGCTGAAATTGTGCTTTTGTAAGATATTGTTGTCTCTTCTACTTCTCTTACATCTTCCTGAAAGCTCAGATCTTGGCTTTCTTTAACAATGTTACTTAATGTATTGCTTGTATTTGATGCTGGTTTTTTGTGAGTTTTCTGTGAAAAATCTATATCAGTTCTAAAGCTCTGAGACTTTTTGACTGGAAATTTTGGAGAGCTTGGTTTCTCAACTGTGTTCACCAAGGAACTGCATTCTCTTTCATCAGTTTCATCATACGCACTAGGAAGTGGTTGCTCACGAGGTAGTGCTTCACCAATTCTGAAGGAAGATTTGTATTCATTTTCATTGGAGAGAGAATCTTGACTTTCAGATCTTTTATCTGCATTTATATGCTGCAATGAAGTGGAATTAAGTTCTTTGCTACCTCCTGCACTATGTGATGTCCACACATGTTTTGGAGGAGAAACAGAGAGATTTCCATGCATCACATCTGGAACTACTTTTTCTGCTACACTTACATTATCATTTTTGTCAGTCACTAAAATATCTGAGCCATAATCATTTGGAGGAATGGAAGTAACTTCAGGGACTTCAAGAACTTTTCCTCTTTTTTCTATTTCAGGACTTGGTGGTAAATTAATTGGCTCTACTCTCTGACGTGAGGCAGCAGAACTTCGTGGCTGTAATTTGGTATTATGATGCCTAGATGACGCATGGGAAGTAAAATCAGTGAAAAAGTCATTGGCATATTGCCCACCTTCATTTATTCGCTTTGGTATGAGTGGTGGAGCTGAAATCTGTTTGTTTAAGTTATCACCAAGATTGCTGTCTACATCATCTGATTTTTCCTTTTTCTTTTTCCCACTACGTCTCGACAAGAGCCGTCCGAAAAAGGTTGTTTCCTCTTTCTTTTCATCTTTTTCTTTATTTTCATCCTTATCTTCTGCAATGTCTGCTTTCTCATCTTCATCCTCTTCCCCAACAACGCCAAACATTTCCCTTGATTTTGTGAGAGCTTCTAGGGCAATTATACTTGACATATTCATTTCAAGTTCTGAAGCAGATGCTGCTCGTTTGTAGCGGCTGCTTGAAGATGCTTCAGTCTGTCTGTATGCAGCATTTGACCGGCTTCGAGGCAGTTTGTTCACATGTTCTCCGGGAGTGAGAGCTAATCCAGGAGGGAGAGATGCAGATTTTTGTTGAATTTCAATAGGCAGATTCACAAGAGGTGGCAGCATGTGTTCAGTTGCAGTGGAAGGCCAAGCAGGAATTTCAGTGTCATCATTCTTGCTAAATTCAGATGCGTTTTCTGCAAGCATCAGTAAATAAAGCCATGCATCAGCGCTTGTGAACATGCAAGCTTTAATATAAATGTTTCATTACAAGGTATTAAATTAAATAAACACATATGTATATAAATAATGAGCCATGCTCACTGAAAAGACGTAACATGCAGATTTGGAAAATATGCCGTTGGTGTAGCTACAGAAGAAAGACTGTTAAACACAAAATAAAATCCTGAAAGCACTGAATAAATGTAAGTGATTTTGTGGTATGAGAGCAAAGTCTGAACTCGTTGTACATGCAGTGTAGTGAAATGGGAGGGGAAAAGCACACAATAAGAAAAATGTGACATGTAAATATCATGATATTTCAACTCACACAACAATGTGAATATTATTAGAGCTATATACACTTAGTCATATTTCAAAATGTAGAAAAAATGTATTATTGCAAATTAGTGATAGTGTGTAATTAATTATAAACATTGGATCATACAAAGAGAAGGAACTTAAACCCTAATCTTTCCCCCTTTCTGCATGACTTAAGTAAAAGAGCTACATGATATACAGTATGTTTGGAGAGAACATTAGACTTAGATCAAAAGAACATCAGTTTACCAGTAGTAAATAATGATAAAACATTCTTCACTATACTAGAGCACATTAAAAAGTTACCAGACTTGCACAATATTGGCATTGATATCAATGGTAAATGTCATACATTCTACATGATAATCTCAATAAGTGTCAACTGCACTTGCTGAATAGTTCTGTTCACATATCTTTCGAAAGTGATGACTGTGTCTATTTCATTCAGATGGATAAATCCCAGTAATGTATATTTGTTCTGAGTAGTTTATCATACGTGGGAATTCATCCAAAGCTGGTGAGGATTTACAAGGACTCAGATTCTTCATACCCAGCATTTGGAAGAAAAAATATGAGATATGGCTGTACTACTCCACATAAAGGACACACTAAAAATAGAAGCACAGATCAAACACTGAGAAAGTGTACTGTGTGGCACTGAAGCATTTGCAATTAAGAGTTTATGAAACAGCTGATACCAGAGAAAATATCAGCAATCAGAGAAATGAGGGTGGCACTCATTACAAGAAAAATTAAGTAAGTCCTGCAGTGTACAACAATGGATAAAAATCCTTCATCTTGACAATTCACTTGTCACCTTAGATGTGTTGCAATTGGAAAAGTGAGTAAATTAAAGTATACATTTTTAGAATAACCACTGTATTCACCAGATCACTTGCTGATTGCACTCTATTTCTGAAACTAAGTACAATTTTGGCCGAAAAGCATTTTGAGTTCACAGAAAACTTTATGGCTGCCTCGATGGGAATTCTGCCGAGTGTAGTGCCTTCCTTAACCATTTGTCCCTTCACACAGTAAAGTGCAAAAATATAAACTAGGACTATATTCCAAAAGTAAATAGATTTTTCTGCCCAAAAAACCACAGTCATTTACTGCTTAACTGATAACTTTTCAACTTACTCTTGTAGTTTGACTACATGCAATGAGGTGACAAAAGTCATAGGATAGTGATATGCACATCTACTAGTGATGGTAGAATCATGTACACATGGTATAAAAGGACACTGCATTGGCAGATTTGTCATTTGTACTCAGGTGATTCATGTGAAATGGATTCCAACTGAGCATGGCTGCACGGCAGGAATTAACATACTTTGAATGCAGAATGTTAGTTGGAGCTAGACACATGGGATATTCCATTTAAGAAATCATAAGGGAATTCAGTATTCTGAGACCCACAGTATCAAGAGTGTACTGAGAATAACAAATTTCAGGCACAACCTCTCACTGCAAACAATGCAGTGGCTGACAGCCTTCACTTAATGACTGAACACAGTAGCGTTTGCGTAGAGTGGTCAGTGTTACCAGACAAAGAAACTGCATGAGCTAACCACCAGAGTCAATGTGGAATGTATGATGAATGTATCCATTAGGACAGTGAGGCAAAATTTGGCATTAATGGGCCATGGCAGCAGACGACTGACATGAGTGCCTTTGCTAATAGCACTACATTGCCTGCAGCACCTCTCCTGAGCTCACGATCATATCGGTCGGATGCTTGACAGCTGTGGCCTGGCCAGGTGAGTCCTGATTTCAGATGGTAAGAGCTGATGGTAGGGTTGAAGTGTGGTGCAGACACCACGAAGCCAAGGACCCAAGTTGTCAACGAGACACTGCAAGCTGGTGGTTGCTCCATAATGGTGTGGGGTGTATTTACCTGGAATGGACTGGGTCTTGTGGTCCAACTGAACTGATCATTAACTGTAAATGTTTATGTTCAGGTACTTGAAGACCATTTGCAGCCATTCATGAACTTCATGTTCCCTAACAATGATGGAATTATCACCGGGCCACAATTGTTCGTGATTAGTTTTAAGAACATTCTGGACAATTTAAGTAAATGTTTTGACCACTCAGATTGCCTCACATGAATCCCATCAAACACGTATGGGACATAACTGAGAGGTCAGTTCAGGCACAAAATTCTGTACCAGCAACACTTTCACATTTATGGATGGCTGTAGAGGCAGTGTGGCTTAATATTTATGCAAGGACTTCCAACCTTGTTGAGTCCCTGCCATGTTGAGTTGCTGCACTATGCTGGGAGAAAGAAATCTGACACAATATCAGGAGATATGCCATGAATTTTGTCAGCTCAGTGTAAAGTAAAATGTTTACAAGATACGTTATATAAGTGGTCATGATTCTCAGTTGGTTCAGTAACTTTCTTTTCTGAAATGCATTCCACATCCATATAAGAAAGTAACATAAAATAATGAAAATGAAAACAGTTGCAAGGTCCAAAAATAAATGGAATGAAAAGCAGAAATGTTTGAGTGTCATACATAGTGGAAGTTAAACAGCACTTGTATAAAATCAAGTCCTGTAGAATGTACTAAGTTGAAGTGAACTGAAGAGACAGCTCTTACTTATAGAGTTCAGAAAACTTTTTGGATAATAGAATAAAACAAATGACATGTGTCATGAACAACATATTTGTTTCCAGAATGAATTTTCTCGGTGCACTTAAGTGTGTGATGATTTGAAACTTTTGGCAGATTAAAACTGTGTGCCTACCTGGTACTCAAAATGCAGATCTGGGCCCTTTGTGGGCAAATGCGCTGCTCACTGAACTTTCCCAGCATGACTCATAATATACCCTCACTGCCTAACTTCCACCAGTACCTTTTCCCTAGAGTCCAAACTTCACGCAAGTTCCCTTGCATACCATATGGAATTAGTACTCCACAAAGAATGGATATTGCACAGAACTGACTTAGACATAGCCTAGGGGACTGTTTCCTGAATCTGACAAGAAGTTTCAAATCAGTGCTGTCTATGCTGCAGAGTAAAAATTCGCTATGGAAATAATCTGTAACGTTCTGTGCTATGTCTGCAATATAAGCAGGAGAACATCTGTTTTGGAAGGTAGGAGAGAGGTACTGGCAGAGCTAAGACTCTGGAGGTAGGTTGTGAATCATGCCTGGATTGATCAGTCTGTAGAGTACTGCCCATGAAAAGCAGAGGTTTTGGGTTCACATCCTGATCTGGTTTGCAGTTTTAATCTGTCAGGAATTACATATTTGTTGATTACACATGGATAACTGTTGGTAACTTGAGATTTATATTGCTCAGTGTGTTTCATTTTTCCAGCTTTGCTTGATTTTCAAGCTAAACAAGGAGCTTTATTAGCTCCTGTTACTCCCCTTTGTGTTACTTTTTTTCATAAACATAAACAAAATTAAGAATATTACACCTTGGCTTTCATAGACAAGGTATTGGTAAAATATACCTTTCCTTTGTTTCACCTCTGGACTTGTACTCCTACAAGATGCTTCTTCATTTACTTCTGGGGTTGTAGGCAGGGAGCTCCCAGCAGAAATCTATGAACATGGAAGAAGATAGTCAGTTACAATTATGATACATGTTGTTCTAATATTTTGTTACTAGCTATTAAAAAATTGTGTACAGAGATCACAATTCTTGGAAGGAATGTGTTACTACTATTTACTTTATGAGTAAAGAAGTGTAACAATGCCCAACAATCATATTATATTATAATCTTTGATGTAGGCTAGATTTTGGATTTCATATCAGAACTCAGATATGATAGCAACAACAGATAGGGTAATCACCCCTCATTCTGCAGTACCTGCCCTTTTTATGCTTATGCACTAAAATAGTGTAAGAAATTTAATGCGTAGGTTAAAGTAGTCTCGGTCAAGAGATATTTTTTGCCATTAGTTTCACTAATTATATGTTTTTGCAACCTTGGTTTTGTTTTTTAGTGGGGCAGATCTGGTAAAGATTTAAGTTACTCTTCAGTTCTTGAAACTGCTAAATCTGTGTGATTACCCAAGCAAAATTTGTTGAATTGCACACCACTATAAATCGATGTGCCAGTGAATTATATAATTCAGTGTTTTATAGTTATAAATTGATATTATGTATACTTAGTGTTAACAATTAATTTCTCTGGTGACTATAAAATCTTTGCTTTTCAAGTTTGTACCATTACGCACATCATCATCTCCAATTACAAGACAAATAACCTGACAAATAAAACATGTACAATAAATTTTGCTTAGTATGTAAAGCAAATCAAGTGGATAATACTGATTGGTGTTTATGACTTTAAGCTAAAAGGGGCTGTCAGCTAGTTGTAAAAAGAGAACAGAGGGCAGTGAGAAAGGATATAGCCAACAAATGGAATGATTGAAAGGAAAAAAATTATGATCTACTCATAATAGCATCTGTGAGAAAGAGAAGGCTGTTACTGCGTTACTCACAATGACCAACAAACTGTACTCCAGCTCCTGCAGTCTTAAACCAGAGGCTCAGACAGTTGGGTGAGGTTCTCGGATGCAGGTTTCTTTACCTCCACCATTGACAGAAAGTTGTAGAACCAACACCCTCCCCCTTAACGCCATAAATGACCAGGCACAAGAAATGGCTACTGGGGTACTGGAGTAGATGTGCTGTAAACATTTAGATTTTTAGGATAGAGAAATCCCTCCACAGACATAGTAATAATCGTTCTAATCTCGGACAAGGAAGAATGCTGTCCACATTAATTAAAGAGAGTAGCATTCATCATGGCAGATCAGAGAAAGAAAATGTTAATATAGTATTAGTTACCTTCAGGGGTGTCTATGGAAAGGTCCCAGAACTAGTCTTGCTGATAAGTGGCAACAATGTCCACATAATACTAAGGACAGAAACCTGGCTGTAAACAGGTGTTAATAGCAGTGAAATACTAAATTCAGATTGGAATGTACAGTATATTGCAGGGAGAGAGTGAATGCCAGTAGTGAGGGCATGTTTATAGCTGTAAAAAATGTGATGATCATTAGTGATGTTAGTACAGATTCTGAATGCTAAATAATTTGGGTGAAGATAGTGTTAAAGATGGATCAAACATGGTCAATAGATGCTCTTATTAGACCCCCTGCCTCAGTAACAATAGTAGTGCAGCATTTGAGGAGAAACTGGAAGAATATTCTATCTAAATCTCCAGGTTACGATATTAGGTGGAGACTTCCACTTACCATCTGTGGACTGGGATACTCAAGTGATTTAGATGGTTAGTCAGGACAGAGAATCATGTGAATCTGTTCTAGATGTTTTATCTGAAAAGTATCTTGAGCAGCTAATCAGGTAACTGGCATGTGAAGGTAACATATTAGATCTCTTTGTAATCAATAGGAATGAAGTTTTTGGCTCATTTAGCATAGACATGGAATCAGTGATCATAAGGCCATTACAGTTATCAATCAGCATGGTGGATGAAGAAAGATAGGAAGTTATTTCTGCTTAGCAAAAGTGACCTAAAACAGATAACAGATTACCTGTATGGTGAACATGAAAATTTCATCGCTAGTACAGACGATGGTCAGCATCAATGGACTAAGTTCTAGACTATTGTATAATATGCTTTAGAAAGGCACATGCTGTACAAAGTTGCAAGGGTTGGGTTGACCTGCCATGTTAGACAGTTAGTATGAAAGAGAACTTTACTGTAAATCTGAACATAGCCAAAGCCTGACACACAAACAAAGACAGAGCAAAGCCAAAATTAATGTGAGGCGAGTCAAGTGTGAAACATTCAACAAATTGGAAAGTAAAATTCCACGTACTGGCTTGACAAAAATCCGAAGAAGTTTTGGTCTTATGTTGAATCAGTATGCGGATTGAATCCATATGTCCAGATACTTTTTGACCATAACTGCATCAAAATGGCAAATGACAAAGACAAGGCTGATATAGTAAATGTCTTTTTCCGAAATTGTTTTACTGAAGAAGATCATGCAGTAGTTCCTCCTTTAAATCATTGCATAAATGTCAACATGATAGATATTGAAATAAGTGATCACTGCTCCTCTTCTAGCAGCAGTGTGCTGCAGGTTGCTGGAGAAGAGAAGCATTCCTAATGGTTGAAAAAGAGCACAGGTCATTCTCTTCCTCAAGAATACTCATTGAACATAAACACAAATTTGTAGGCCCATGTCTCTGGTGACAGTCTGTTGTAGAATTTTGGAGCATGTGTATGCTTGCACAGTATGAAATTTTTGTATGCTGAAAATTTCATTAGAGATCAATATGGGTTCTGAGAACAACAGTCATGTGAAACCCAGCACACTCTGTTTATCAAAAGATCCAGAAAGTGGTATATACCAGTACCCAGGTTGATGCCATGTTCCTTTACTTCTGGAAGGTGTTCGAAATAGTTCTGTAGTTCGTAATGAACAAAATGTCAGCATATGGAATATCATACCATTACATGTGATTCTTAAGGCAGAGTTATCTGCATACAAAGAAATATCTTCAGATGCACCGCAAGGGAGTGTTATCAGACACTTATTGTTCACAAATTCTATAAATGACCTGGTGGATAATTTTGGAAGTTCCACGAGGCATTTCACAGATAATGCTGGTGTATACAGAAAAGTCGCAACACTAGAAAATTGTAGTGAAATGCAGGAAGACCTGTGGAGGATTGAGGCTTCACGCGTGGAGTGGCAATTGACTTTCAACAAAAACAAATTTAATTTACTGCATGTATATAGACAGAAAGACCCATTATTGTATGATTACACTGTTGCAGAACAATCATGGAAAGCAATCATGGCCATAAATTATTTAGGAGCTGCGTACAGAGTTGTTTGAAATGGAAAATCACATAAACTAATTGCAGTTGAGGCAGGTGCTGGAGTGAGATTCACTGGAAGACTCCTCAGAAAGTATAGTCCATCCACAAAGGAAGTAGTGTAATAAACCCTCATTTGATCAATACTTGAATACTGCTTGTCGGTCTAAGATCCATACCAGATAGGATAGGTAGAGGAAATATAAAAGATCCAAAGCAAAGAATTGTGTTTTGTTACAGGATCATTTTATAAATGTGAGGCTGTCATAGAGTGCTCTGACAACTCCAGTGTCAGGTGCTATCAGAGGGGCATCATGGTGTGCTTTACCGTTAGAAGTTCGACAGCATATATTCCTAGAAGAATCAACCAACATATTATAATGCCTCTTCCTATGCATATCTTGCGAATAAACATTGAGTATAAACTTACACATACGCTTGCCAGCAATCATTCTTCCCAGAAACTCTTTGTGACTGGAGCAGGATAAGGGAAAGTGGCAGTGATGCACAAAGCACCCTCCACCATAGATCACAAGGTGGCATGTAGAGTGTAGATGTGGGTGTAGTCAAATATAACTGAGTCATTTGATCTTATGGGAATACAAGTGTATTTATGTTTATAGTTACCAGATTTATGTGTTTAAAAAATCTGTAAGTGTATATAAGATAAGGAAAGTAAAGTGAAGAATATGATGATACAGTTTTCAAAGAAATATATAAAAGTTCTTTCTCACATCAAACTAGTGCAGCAGTTCATCTTTCCAGTGTTGTAATAGCTATGAAAATACCTTTGACCTTTTATTTGTGTTTTTGACATCCCCTGACTCCATTGCTCTCACACAGTATGCCCTTTACCTTCTTCATATTTTATTTCTTTTTTATGCTCAACCAGCTGTCACCTCTTACAGGTACACTGATTTAATTTTAGCTCTCGAATCTTGTGTTTAGTTTTCCAGTTGGCATCTTGTGGCACGCTACTGAACACAGGTTACTTTTGAATCTTCTGCCACATGATTGGGCTTCTCTTCTTCAGCCTTCTTTTTCCTTTAGTTCCCACACACATTGTTACATACCACATCATTCACCATTAGAAATTAGTACTGTTTTTCGAGGTTGTGCTAACACAAAATTGTCATTCTTCAACAGTGGCAGAAACGCAAGGAAGAAAATATATAGGCCAAATTGTTTGTTGATAAGCAGCTTACACAGACTATATGTTTGTACTGTACAGGATCACAGAAATAAAAATGGAACAGAAAATGTTTGTCAGTCTGACATGGTTGCCTTTCTTCAGTCTATCTCCTAAGACATCTACATCTACATCCAAACTCTGCAAAGCACAAAAAAGTGCATGGTAGAGGGTACATCCCATTGTACCAGTTAGTAGTATTTCTTCCCATTCCATTCATGTATAGAACATGGGGAGAATGACTGTTTGAATGCCTTTGTGTGTGCTGTAATTATTCTAATCTTGTCGTTGCGATCCCTATATGAGCAATACATAGGAGGCTGTAGTATATTCCTAGTGTCATCATATAAAGCTGGTTCTTGAAATTTTGTCAGTAGTTTACATCTATCTTCAATAGTCTGTCAGTTCACTTTCTTCAGCATCACTGTAAGACTCCTGCCTGGGTCAAACAAACCTGTAACCATTCGTTCTGTGCTTCTCTGTATATGTTAAATATCCCCTGTTAGTCCCATTTGGTATGGGTCCCATACACTTGAGCAGTATTCTAGAATACTGCACAAGTGATTTGTAAGCAATCTCCTTTGTGTACTGATTGCACTGATTCAGTATTCTACGAATAAATTGAAGTCTACTACCTGCTTTACCCAAAACTAAGTCTATGTGATCATACCATTTTATATCCCTGCAATGTGTTACACCCAAGTATTTGTATGAGTTGGCTGATTCCAACTGTGACTCATTGATATTGTAGTCATAGGATACTATGTTTCTTTATTTTGTGTAATGCACAATTTTACATTTATGAATATTTATAGCAAGTTACCAATCTTTGTATCTCTTTGAAATATTATAAAGGTCTGACTGAATATTTAAGCAACTTCTTTTAGAGACTACTTCATTACAGATAACTGCATTGTCTGTAAAAAGTCTGAGGTCCATAAGGTCATTAATATACAACATGGACAGCAAGGGTCCCCACACACTTCCTTGGGGTGCACCGAAAATTACTTGTATGTCTGACAATGACTCCATCCAATATAACATGCCGTTTCCACCATTCCTTGTAAATGGGCATTACCTGCGCTTTCCTCCAACCACTGGGCATGGTTTTTTTGTTCGCTGGGTCTATGATAGATTGGAGTTACAAGAGGGGCTAACTCAGCTGCAAATTCGCTATAGAATTTGATAGGGATTCCATCAGGCCCTAGAGCTTTGTTGAATTTTAACCGAATCATTTCAGCTTTTGCATTGCTACAGTCAGTTTCAGTTCCTGCATCACTCACTTGGGATTGAACGCAAACTTTGGTGCCACTAGAAGCCTTTACAAATGACCAGAATTTCTTTGGGCTTTCTGATATGTCATTTGACAATATTCTACTACTTTCATCAATAAACGCTTGACATGTTGCTCTCTTGACAGCCAAACACATTTCATTTAGCATCGCTCTATCTACAGTCCTATGCTATGTTTTACACCTGTTATGCAGTAGTCACTGTTTCTTTAGGCGTTTCCTTACAGTGACTGCATACCATGGAGGGTCCCTTCCATTATGATCTGTTCCACACTTTGCATATCTATTCAGTGCTGATCTTTTTAAACTTGGGCCATAGTTTCTTTACATGCTCCTGCTTAAGCTAAAAGTTTCAAGTTCCTCATCGAAATATGACATGACTGATTTTTTATCTAGTGTAATGAACATATACAGGGTGAAGCGAAATTCGCTCACTCGGCTTTGCAGCGTGACTCCTCACATGCCAGTGGTAAAAAAATGTCGTCCAGCAAATATATCTGGCAGAAAAAGGACATTAAAGAGTGGCAATCTGGCAACACTGTAAACACATGTATGGTAACTACCTCTGTCAGTACACAGTAGTTGTGCTGTACAGTTGGTGCAGTAGAGGTAGAGTTTTGGGTTAGCGCGCAGGAGGTCGAGGGTTGGATCCTGGGTTGAACCATATGTTTTTTACTTGGTGAATGTAGTCCAGGTAGTACTGTAGCTGGCATTTTAATTGTCAACAGCCATTGCAGTGGGTCATCTAGAAAACACTTGCACTTACATAGCCACATGGCACGTTCCGTGCGGCTCCCCCTTTTGGAGGTTTGAGTCCTCCCTCAGGTGTATGTGTGTGTGTGTGTGTGAGTGTGTGTGTGTGTGTGTGTGTGTGTGTGTTGTCTATAGCATAAGTTAATTTAAGTTATATTAAGTAGTGTGTAGTTTGGTCTTATGACCTCAATAGTTTGGTCTTATGACCTTACCAAAAATTTCCAAATTTTGCACTTACATACTACAATCATAGAAATGGAAGATTGGTCAGCTTTGGAAGGGCCCCTTTCCTCATCATGGGTGTGAATTTATTCGCACCACTTCATCTACTAGATGCGAAACCTGTTTTCCTTGTATCCTCCTCCAACGGCCCCATAAATTAGTAACAAACTATTATTTTTGCCTCGTTCAGGTGGATTACTTTTTGTTAGGGCCTTACGTTACCAACAGGACTAGCAATGTGCTTGCGAATAAAGTCCAAACTCGGTTACTGTTTGTATGTGTTATCAATTCTGTTTAGTACATATCTGAATGCATTATTATTATTATTATTATTATTCTATTGATGGGATTTTGGAAACATCACGTCTATTACTGTTAGGGAAACAGTGTAATTCGAAACCGAACATTTCACAATTAGTGGTGTTGGGATGAATCATGCAGAACAATATCTGTCAGAGTGGTAATGCATTTTAGGTGGAACAGGGCGCAAGAATGACAGCGTGTTTATACTCTATGCACTGTTCACCAAACAGGAACTAGTTGTGAGTGGAGTAACGTGCCTGTGACAGACTCCAATGTACATGTATACATATCACTGTAACCAGTGTGGCAGACATATGGCATACGCAAATGATGAATATGTGGATATTATTTGGTCCTTGGTGCATCTGATAACCACCGGGCTGGTGTTGCCACTCATGAATTTGCTGCTAGATACCCTCGTTGATGCCATCCAGATAAAAATGTGCTTCGTTGTCTGGAGCTGCACCTTCGGGAGTCAGGTTCTCTCCTTTCACCACTGCATGACAGAGGTCGTCCACAGACTCACAGTACTCCAGCAACTGAGGAAGCTATTCTGGAGGTCGTACACCAAGAACCTCAGTGAAGTACACAGAGCGTAGCAAGGCAGCTGTGTGTCTCACAATGCACAGTCGTTACATGCTGCATGAGCATGGGCTGAACCCCTATCATCATGCTTTCACGCAACACCTGCGTTCTGCAGACCGCCATCGGTATTTGGACTGAACATTACCAGGGTAATGGCTCAGATGTGGAGGTCCAGTTGGATGGCCACCACGTTCACATGACCTAAATCCTTTGGATTTCTTCCTGTCAGTACACCTGAAGGTGCACATGCACTCTACTCTGCCGACAAATGTGGAAGAATTGTTAGTGTTTGTTCATGCTCCTCTTGTTACTGTGGATGCAGCTTTACTGCAAAGGGTCCAGAGCTGTATGATCCAGCAGATTGCGCAATGTTTGGACGTGCAGGGAGGTCGCTTTGAGCATCTGTTGTTCTGTGGACAACGTATTTTGTTGTGAAGGTATTGCAGTCATTAATATGGACATTATTATTGTCACTGGTTGCTAATGTGCGACATCTGAGTGCTCATATTACATGTAATATAAATGACAAGTAGATGTTGTGTTATTGTACTGTGCCATCATCTTTAGCATCTCAAAATTGATATTGTTTTGGTAGTTATTCTGTCCTATGACAGGTCATTTGTTTCCTCTGTCTATTTATTATTTGCCTAACCACATACACTCCTGGAAATGGAAAAAAGAACACATTGACACCGGTGTGTCAGACCCACCATACTTGCTCCGGACACTGGGAGAGGGCTGTACAAGCAATGATCACACGCACGGCACAGCGGACACACCAGGAACCACGGTGTTGGCCGTCGAATGGC
Source organism: Schistocerca americana (assembly GCF_021461395.2). NCBI lineage: Eukaryota > Metazoa > Arthropoda > Insecta > Orthoptera > Acrididae > Schistocerca > Schistocerca americana. The sequence goes on from NC_060125.1 coordinate 499,753,037, forward strand.
GCTAGCTGCGCAGCATTTGTGCACTGCCGCCGTCAGTGTCAGCCAGTTTGCCGTGGCATACGGAGCTCCATCGCAGTCTTTAACACTGGTAGCATGCCGCGACAGCGTGGACGTGAACCGTATGTGCAGTTGACGGACTTTGAGCGAGGGCGTATAGTGGGCATGCGGGAGGCCGGGTGGACGTACCGCCGAATTGCTCAACACGTGGGGCGTGAGGTCTCCACAGTACATCGATGTTGTCGCCAGTGGTCGGCGGAAGGTGCACGTGCCCGTTGACCTGGGACCGGACCGCAGTGACGCACGGATGCACGCCAAGACCGTAGGATCCTACGTAGTGCCGTAGGGGACCGCACCGCCACTTCCCAGCAAATTAGGGACACTGTTGCTCCTGGGGTATCGGCGAAGACCATTCGCAACCGTCTCCATGAAGCTGGGCTACGGTCACGCACACCGTTAGGCCGTCTTCCGCTCACGCCCCAACATCGTGCAGCCCGCCTCCAGTGGTGTCGCGACAGGCGTGAATGGAGGGACGAATGGAGACGTGTCGTCTTCAGCGATGAGAGTCGCTTCTGCCTTGGTGCCAATGATGGTCGTATGCGTGTTTGGCGCCGTGCAGGTGAGCGCCACAATCAGGACTGCATACGACCGAGGCACACAGGGCCAACACCCGGCATCATGGTGTGGGGTGCGATCTCCTACACTGGCCGTACACCACAGGTGATCGCGAGGGGACACTGAATAGTGCACGGTACATCCAAACCGTCATCGAACCCATCGTTCTACCATTCCTAGACTGGCAAGGGAACTTGCTGTTCCAACAGGACAATGCACGTCCGCATGTATCCCGTGCCACCCAACGTGCTCTAGAAGGTGTAAGTCAACTACCCTGGCCAGCAAGATCTCCGGATCTGTCCCCCATTGAGCATGTTTGGGACTGGATGAGCGTCGTCTCACGCGGTCTGCACGTCCAGCACGAACGCTGGTCCAACTGAGGCGCCAGGTGGAAATGGCATGGCAAGCCGTTCCACAGGACTACATCCAGCATCTCTACGATCGTCTCCATGGGAGAATAGCAGCCTGCATTGCTGCGAAAGGTGGATATACACTGTACTAGTGCCGACATTGTGCATGCTCTGTTGCCTGTGTCTATGTGCCTGTGGTTCTGTCAGTGTGATCATGTGATGTATCTGACCCCAGGAATGTGTCAATAAAGTTTCCCCTTCCTGGGACAATGAATTCACGGTGTTCTTATTTCAATTTCCAGGAGTGTATTTGTTATATTCAGCATTACAAAATGTTGTAAATTTGGGATACATGTGACCTAAGAAATTGTGTATATTACAGTATGAAATGTCAGAATGAAATTTGCCATAAAAAAAAAGTGCCCCAACCCAGGATCGAACCCTCGACCTCCTGCAGGCTAACCCAAAACTCTATCCACTGCACCAACTATGCAGCACACCTCAGGTGTACTAAGAGAGGCAGTTACCATACATGTGGTTACAGTATTGCAATATTGCCACTCTTTGATGTCCTTTTTCTGCTGGATGTACTCGCCGGACAAGATTTTGTGACAGACTTTTTTTTATCGTTGGCATGTGAGGAGTCACACTGCGAAGCCCGAGTGTGCGAATTTGGCTTCAACCTGTATATCTTTCATAGGAACAAGTCAAAGTGGCAAGATTGGCTTGTATGTTTTTGCATTTCCCCAGAGCCCAAACATTCCTTTCCTGAGGTCAGTATCTATGTCTTTCCATATTTCTGGAATCAATTTTTTTCTTACACCTTGCAACCATGATATACATTAGACTGCTACATCATTAATATTTCCACTCGTCAGCATTCTCCTGCTTTGGAAATGGAATTATTAACTCTTCTTAAAGTCCGGGATATTTTGCCTGCTTCAGATGTCTTGCTTGAAAGTGGAATAGTTATATCATATTGATTCCCCCAAGCATTTCAATAATTCTGAAGGAATGTTGCTATTCTGGGTTTCTCTTGGCATTACAAAATTACAGATGAAAATGCCTTATATTGATGAACAAAAAACATTTATCCAGAAGACACACCACCAAGTAGATCTGTGCCTTTGCAAGATGGGCAAATGATATACAGGGTGCCAATGATTAAAGTTCCAGTTTCATAACACTGTACAAGGAGAAGAATGAAGGCAAATTTGAACAGCATATTATTGATGCAGGGGGAAACATGGAAAATATTAACAAAAATTTTACTAATAGATGGAGCTCTAATTCTCAGAATATGCACATACCAACATAAGTGCAGTACTTGGCTTTTCCTCACTTCACATCCAAGATGCCCAAATGGCTGTCTCCATGAAGGATCGTGCATTGCTGGTAAAGCCCTTTTTCAAGAGTGGAGACTGTGTTCCAAGTGCCCTTCAGAAGTTCTGTACATTCAAGAGTACAAAAAAAGGCATTGGTCCAATGTGTGCTAAGGGTCTGGAGAAAATTATTACAAGATTTGAATAGACGGGTTCTTCTGAAGTGCAGTGTGGCAAAGAGAAGAAAGCAGGTAATCCAACATCTGTCAAAGATGTGGCCATAGCATTGCTGGAGGGGTTGAGCGGTGGTGTGCAAACATGCACTGTGCAGGGATATGCCTGTGAGCAAAGTGCGTAAAATCCTATGAAACATACTGCATTGCTATCCATACAAAATCACCCATATTCAGGTGTTGCCTCCTGCTGACCTGCTCGCAAGACAAATGTTCGCTGTGAAATTTCTTGCTCACAGGGAAGTGGACAATGTATGGACTTGGAACATTCTGTGGATAGACCCATTTCCAATGACATGTCAGTATGCAGAAATGAAGAATATGGGCAATGGAAAATCCACACGCACATCAACCTGTACCATTTCACTCTGCAAACGTGACTGTGTGGCGCTGGTTGATGGCATCATTTATCGTAGGGCCATATTTTTTCAAGGAGATGAGTCCTGCAAGTCATTTACAGTTACTGGTAAATGCTATGAGAGTCTTTTGCACAGCAACAGCATTCCAACCATTCAACACTGCACATTGCACAGCCAGTGAAGCGGCTGCTGTAGAGGCGTTTTGGAAATAGGAGGGTTGCCCAGAAAGTAATACACTGCATTTTTTTTTCTCAGCCAAAAACGATGCTACAAATTTGAAACATTATGTATGTATTATTTGAAGTGTCCTGACAGAAAGCGTAGCTGCAAGATAGTTTCAAAATGGTGTCTGTAGGTGACGTACATTACAAGCAACGTCCTGTCACTGAATTTCTCACTGCAGAGGAAGAAACTGTGGGGAATATTCACAAATGCTTGTGAAAAGTCTATGGAACATCTGCCATGGACAGAAGTACAGTTAGTCACTTGGCACAGAGGGCGAGGTCATCAGAAGGCGGTTCCGCGGAGCTCCACAATTTGCATTGGTCAGGGAGACCATCCACAGCTGTCAAACCTGACATGTTGCAGTGAGCTGCTGATGTCATTCGTGAGGATGGACGCATTATGACTCAGCAGTTGGCGTTTCATCTGTCAATCAGCAAAGGAGAGAACTTTTCTTCAGACACTGATCTGTATTTGTGTCATAGAAGTTAATTTTTCTTTCATTAAATGTTCATTTTTCTTTGAGTCTTACAGGGTGTACATGTTGAACAAGTGTGGGAAATAACTTCTCTCTCTTGGATCAAAGAAATACTACAGAAGGCCATTACTTAATATTACTCAAAAGCTTCATTTCAAAAAATAGGGTCTTAATTTTTAGTTCCTGTTAAAATGAGCTGTACTTGCAGTTTTGGTACATGGCACCTCTTCTGAACTTTAATGCTGAACATTTTTGTGAATCTTGTATGTTCCATATTTTATTTCAGAACTGATGTAACAGAATTTCACAATGATCTGTCACAGAGCTTGTCAGAACAAGGGCAAAAGGATTATCACATAAATCCACATCCATATTCTGCAAACCTCTGTGAAGTGCGTGGCAGACAGTACTTTTCAGTGTTTCACATATTAGCGTTTTGTCCTATTCCATTTGAATTTGGAGCACAGGAAGGATGGCTGTGTAAATGACTTCTGTTCATGCTATAATTAGTTTAATCTTTTCTTCACAGTACTTAGCAAGAGCAATACATAGAGGGCTACTGCTTATTCCTAAATTTGTCACTTAATAGTGGGTTCTAACATTCTGGAAGTAGGCTGTTGTGCTGCAATTTGCCTCACTCAAAGTGCCTGGCAGTTTAGGTTTTTCAGCATTTCCGTGACATTCTCCCATGGGTCAGACAAACCTGTGACAATTTGTAGTGTTCTTCTTAAAGTAGTCCTGTTTGTTATTGTTACCACACACTTGAATGATATCCTAGCAAGCAATCTATAAGGGTGATCAAATATTTTACTTTTGAGAGCATTGCTGCAGGTTATATGCAATTTAGCATGACTCTGATGGAGGTATACAAGCATCGACATGTAAGCAAGGGATTAGTGTGGCATTCATGTGTTTCCAATGTGTGTGCAGCAAATACAGAAACGTGAACTATGGTGACATTATCACCAAATGTGACCAAACAGGACCAACATGCTGTTTTTTGTTTCTTGGCTGCTGAAGGCCAAAGACTGGTAGGCATTCATCAAAGAATGAAAAATTTGTATTTGGCAGCGTGTCTGTCAAAAACCACAATTGTGGAATTGAGTGCAAAATTCTGGTTGGTTGTGGTTTGACACAAGACGCTGGTCACTCTAGGAGGCCAGCCTCATCCATTATAGACAGGTGGGAGACACTTGAGCACCCACTTTACAGTTGCTGATCTCTCCCCATGTGATTGTCATGCCTATGGTCCCCTGAAAAGGCCGTGAAGGCTTGATGGTCCCTGTAAGATGAAAATGTGCAGCAGGCAGTTATGTTCTTCCTCAAACAGCAAGACACAGTGTTTTACCAAATTGGTATCTTCAATCTGGTGCATCGGTGGGATGATTGTCTCAATGCTCATGGCAATTTTGCCAGTTCACTCCCAGCCTGAAAGAAGCTGGAATATGTAATGTGTGTTGTCTAGTTGCAAGTGTATTCAGAATCATTTGTTGCAAAATTTCAAAATTATTTCTCTGTTCACTGTTGTTCTCCTTGCTACTAAAAAGGTCAGATGGCTCTGTTTTGTAAACTCTTTCAATTGAACTGTACCTTCAGTCTGATATGTTTCCTCTTGTGCTACCAGCCAGCATAAAAAGCTACTAAATTATGCATGTAGAAAGTATTCACATATCCCCAAATATCACCTGGGTGTCAATAAAATAATATACACAAATCTCAAATAAACTGTACATTGTAGGTAGCAGACGCGGCAGCGCATTCTTCGTGTGCGTGTGTTCTAGAAACGGGGCACCGAAGTGCGGATACCGTTAGTCGTACCGAGCCACCAGCAAGGTTGAACCACCTAAAGATGTCGGACAGTTGATCTGAGGAAATACTGTGGAATTTGCACAACGTGATCCAGCGGCAAACCCGTGAAGACTATTTACAACGCATCCATTGGGAAAACTTGAAGAGTCACATAGTAGACATTTGTTATAAAGCGGAAGCATCAGTATGTTTTCAGTAGTTTTGAGTTTTAATTTGTAATAAATTTTGCTTAGAAATTGTGCTTTGTTTCCTCTGCTTACCTCCTTCTGTGAAGTTAATATGACAAGCTAACAACCAAACAAAACTAGCTTTTGGAACTGTGAGTATGAAAGGCCCCCATCTTATGAAGACAAGTGAGTCCCTCTAATTCTGATGTCTGAATGGCCTATCCCTACTTTCTAACCTGCCCCAACCTCCCTCTTTTCTCTCTGATGAACCAACTAATAGTTCTGAAAGTTAGGATTGGTTTTCTCAGTTTTAAATGTTTCTAATGATATTACTGGAATTTTGCCTACTGAAGGTAAGAATTGGTAAGCAACTCAGTCTGTGAGTAATCGTAGAAAATAAATTCTTATATACAAGGGCAGCACACAATATTGTGGTCTTGATAATGATTTCACTGTCAGCAGTACATGAAGTTTTGTATATAAAAAGAGAAGTGCTAGTCAGCACTCAACCAGGTCAGTAATGCTTCACCTACCTGCTGCATTCAGCTATTCATTAAATTTTGTATTTAAAAAAAGAAGGAACACTAATTTACAACTGACCCTAAACCAGGTCATTACCTCTTTACCTACCTGCTGCATTCTGTGTCGTCTGGGTGCTCCGTGTGTTCTTTTAGGCCGCACAGCCATCTTATGCCTTGCTGCACTGTGGCTGAGTGGTACAGCTAACACTCCAATGTCCAGTTCAGCATCTGATGCTATCAAAAATGAAATTATCAATTAAACAATGGAACCGTGTGTGTGTGTCTATTGTTGAGGAAGGTCTTAATGGCCGAAAGCTATAATTGTGAGAGTCTTTTTGTTGTGCCTATCTGCGACTCAGCATATCTGCTATATGGTGAGTAGCAACTTTCCTTCTCATATTATCGTTACAAATTGTCAATTAATATTTTTACAAATTGTCAATTAATATTTTCTTTTATACAGGGTGGCCCATTGATAGTGACCGGGCCAAATATCTCACGAAATAAGCATCAAACAAAAAAACTACAAAGAACGAAACTCGTCTGGCTTGAAGGTGGAAACCAGATGCCGCTATGGTTGGTCCGCTAGATGGCGCTGCCATAGGTCAAACGGATATCAACTGCGATTTTTTAAATAGGAACCCCCATTTTTAATTGCATATTCGTGTAGTACGTAAAGAAATATGAATGTTTTAGTTGGATCACTTTTTTCGCTTTGTGACAGATGGCGCTGTAATAGTCACAACCGTATAAGTACGTGGTACCACGTAACATTCCGCCAGTGCGGACGGTATTTGCTTTGTGATACATAACCCGTGATAAAATGGACCGCTCGGTATCCTGGGCGACATCATCCAAGTGTCCGGACCGTTCGCCGGAAAGTTACGTTATTAAAGGAAACAGGAAGCGTTCAGCCACATGTGAAACGTCAACCACGACCTACAACAAATTATGATGTCCAAGTAGGTGTTTTAGCTGCTGTCGCGGCTAATCCGTACATCAGTAGCAGAAATATTGCGCGAGAATCGGGAATCTCAAAAACGTCGGTGTTGAGTATACTACATCAACATCGATTGCACCCGTACCATATTTCTATGCACCAGAAATTGCATGGCGACGACTTTGAACGTCGTGTACAGTTCTGCCACTGGGCACAAGAGAAATTACGGGACGATGACAGATTTTTTGCACGCGTTCTATTTAGCGACGAAGCATCATTTACCAAGAGCTGTAACGTAAACCGGCATAATATGCATTATTGGGCAACGGAAAATCCACGATGGCTGCGACAAGTGGAACATCAGCGACCTTGGCGGGTTAATGTATGGTGCGGCATTATGGGAGGAAGGATAATTGGCCCCCATTTTATCTATGGCAATCTACATGGTGCAATGTATGCTGATTTCCTACGTAATGTTCTACCGATGTTACCATAAGATGTTTCACTGCATGATAGAATGGCGATGTACTTCCAACATGATGGATGTCCGCTACATAGCTCGCGTGCGGTTGAAGCGGTACTGAATAGCATATTTCATGACAGGTGGATTGGTCGTCGAAGCACCATACTATGGCCCGCACGTTCACCGGATCTGACGTCCCCGGATTTCTTTCTGTGGGGGAAGTTGAAGGATATTTGCTATCGTGATCCACCGACAACGCCTGACAACATGGCATCAGCGCATTGTCAATGCATGTGCGAACATTACGGAAGGCGAACTACTCGCTGTTTAGAGGAATGTCGTTAGACGTATTGCCAAATGCATTGAGGTTGACGGACATCATTTTGAGCATTTATTGCATTAAAGTGGTATTTACTGGTAATCACGCTGTAACAGCATGCGTTCTCAGAAATGATAAGTTCACAAAGGTACATGTATCACATTGGAACAACCGAAACAAAATGTTCAAACGTAACTGCGTTCTGAATTTTAATTTTAAAAAAAATCTACCTGTTACCAACTGTTCGTCTAAAATTATGAGCCATATGTTTGCGACTATTGCAGCGCCATCTATCACAAAGCGAAAAAAGTGGTCCAACTAAAACATTAATATTTCTTTACGTACTACACGAATATGTAATAAAAATGGGGCTTCCTACTTAAAAAAACAAAAAAAAAACGCAGCTGATATCCGTTTGACCTACGGCAGCGCCATCTAGAGGGCCAACTATAGCGCCATCTGGTTTCCCCCTTCAAGCTAGACAAGTTTCGTTCTTCGTAATTTTTTCGTTTGACGCTTATTTCGTGAGATATTTGGCCCGGTGGCGACCAGTGGACCACCCTGTATACATATATATTGAAAAATGTTATTCCTTGAGTCAAAGAACTAATTTTTTTAAACTAGTTAAAAGTAGTCAAATGAATAGAAATTACTTTCGCACAAATAAAGTTCACTTTCATATTTACCATTTTCCTGGTAAATTTTCTTGTCTTGAAGAGAAATCTTTGAGGAATGACCAGAGTTTTGTTCCATGGAGTCCTATAAAGAAAAAGAAAATGTTCTTCATTCCACAAGAGTATGTATCCAAAAATTATTGAACATGAAATTTCTAACTGTCATTGTCCTCGCGAAATAAAAAAGTTGGCAAGTTTCATGTGCAGTATGGTATTTGTGTGTTTCCTTTTTAATAAATATTTTTGGTTTGCCATAGTGTCAATTCAGTTGTGAAAGACTACAAAAGAAATTAAGCCTTTCACAGAGTAAATGAAACACTTTCATTTGGATAGTTACATTTAAAACAAGAATTTTATTTTAAATTAAATGTATGTTAGTTCTCAGATGTTTCACTGCCATTCCTATGAATTTATAGTGCTGTAAGTTCTCTACAAGAGATGTCACTGTTTACAGCCTCTGAGTATTCACAACAAAATTTTAGACGGATTAAGGAGAAACATTATACTTTTTGTTCATACCTCGTCCATTTCGGAGCTACCCATGCTGAGTAACGACCCATCACTGCATGTGCTATGAGATTTGGTTGGGTTTTCCTGCAAAAAAAGAAGAAAAAATTAATAAGAGATTCACATACTTCAGCTATGACTACTATTGTTATGACTGAATTGGATGCAGTTGAATGGCAATGAACCTATCAGAAGGAAAATCAGTTAATGTGGATCCTTAGCTTCCATGTACATTGAAATATGACTGAGTTTTTTTCTAATATGTCAAATTTATTACAGAATTGTAAAAACTCAGTTATTTGTTGGGGCAATAGGGATACTGTTTGGTTACTAATTTTACACTTGTCCTTGAATTCTGTCACCATTCATTGTATAAATATCAAAATTTCATTTAAAAATTCGTTAAATTCACAGATGGACAGACAGAAGTATTTACCTTCAGGAGGTGACATGGTCAGTACTGCCAATAGAATGCAAACAGTCACCGTGCTGCTGCAAGGTTAGAAGAAAGAAAATAAGTTGGTTGAAGATTATACAGCATATAAAACGATCAAGTCGTTCAGAACCCAGGCTAGGAGGAACTTATCTTGTAGATTTGTGGGTTTCTATTAGCTGTACTGTGACAGGAAACTTCCTGAAATAAGTACTGGTCATCCCACCACCCTTTTCCCAAATTTAATATTGTTCATCATATTCCATTTTTTTTGCCTCTCACGGATTTCTGCCATAATATAGCAAAACACGTTTTTTGTCTTTAGGCAATTTATCTTGACATTTGTGTAATATTTTGGCAGTCAACCCATTTCAGAAAAACTGATTTTAATCGTCTCAAACATTTATCTTGTTTGGAAACCACGTGTGAAGTTATTTATTATGACTATCTTGGAAAGGGGGGAAGGGGGGGGGGGGATGGAAGGCGGGTGGTGTCTGTTAGAATTCAAGAGTAACAGAGTTTACAAAGACATTGACACACATGTCTGTTATCGTTAGGAAAGGACTCTAGAGTAGGATGAGTATTCCACTTCCCAATTAAGTTTGAGGTTCTCAGGCATCTGAAATAGCCAAAAAGAAATCTGTGTGGGATTTTCAAATTGGCAATGGCGTACATTTGACTTTCACCGTTTCTCCATAGTGCCTTTTCTGTCTACAACCATTTTTTACATTTCTTGACAGAACTTTCATAGTTCACTAACAGGTTAGGGTATTTACATTTACTAGAGTAGCAACTAGTTTTTGGACATACGAATAATGGAATCTGTCTTTTAGTATGTGACTTTTTTTTTCTTCTACTTCCTTTCACTTTGGTGCATTAACATCTCTGTAAGATCAGTGGGTAAGTGAACTCAACCCTTACCCACACCACTTTTTTAAAAAAAATTTGCATTATCTCTTCTGACAGCCTATTCTGGTAAGAAGACCAGAGGAACAGCACTCACATAAAACAGATGAGAAAATTTGAACAATGTTAATTAGTATGCTAAACATCCATAGAGTTTTGCATCTAAAATGCCGTCTGGCATTTGCCTTCCTCTTATTTTGACAGATCATCACAAATAAGGTTTGTCAGTGATCAACATGTGTGGCATCAACCCGAATGGCATTCCGCCCGGGTTCGATTCCCGGCGGGGTCAGGGATTTTCTCTGCCTCGTGATGGCTGGATGTTGTGTGCCGTTCTTAGGTTAGTTAGGTTTAAGTAGTTCTAAGTTCTAGGGGACTGATGACCATAGATGTTGAGTCCCATAGTGCTCAGAGCCATTGGAACCATTGGCATTCATTATGGGATCTGAGCCTAATTAATGAAGAGAGTAAGTTGGATTTTATACAAAATTTGTTCCTGAAATGCGTTATGATTTTTTATTGATGAGTTCTTTAGTTTCTTTAGGGGTCACTGTGTTTGACTTATAAATTGTACAAGAAAATGGCACCAACAGCATAGGTTACTCACTTAAGTGTTCTCTTATTACTTTTGCAAAGGTAACAGAAGAGAAAAGATTCCTAGTACCCCTCTGTGTAAATCCAAATTCCTCTAATTTCACTATCACAATTAGTACTGAAATGTATGCTTGAAAACTAATAAGCTTCTTCAGTCATGTTAAATTATTGGAGTTTTCATTGTAAAACTGTCACTGTGGCACATTACTGCCCTTGAAGTGTCTCAGACTGGAGTTTGTTCAGCATTTCTGTGATGATCTCGCATTGACTAAAGAAACCAAACCAAGCAGCTCTTGGAATCTCTAGTATCTCATATGTTAAACCCTCTCACTATGTTCACAGATTGATGAAATGCTTGAGTATAATTGTTACTTTTGAGTCATTCCATGTAAAATCAACCAATAAAAAATTTAAATCTTGATGATTAGCAATTTTATAATTTTTTGTCATTGTATCCTACCTACCAAAATGAGAGAAGATAAAGTGTTATTCTGGACATTTCATTTTAAAGTTATTAATATTTAAATGTCCCAAAATTTTGCGATTTCTGCCATGTTTCGAAACCTTAAAATGCCAATATTTCAAAAGGTAATTGGCATACAGACCTGAAATTTATGCAACTTTATTTAGTTTATTACAGGCTTTTAAAATATGTGTACCTTCACCAAACTCATTATAATGCAAAATTTTCCCAAACTAAAACTTTTTTAACTTTTGAAAATTTCGAAAAAGGATTTTTTTGTTTAAAAAAAATTTTTTTAGCTGTACACTATCTATTAATGTGTGTGCCAAATTTCATTTTGGTATCTCAAATGGAACTGCTTATTCATATTGTCGGCTGTGTCTCAACTGTACTTGGTTTGCAAGCTGGTTTATTGAACTACTGTTAAAATGAAATTATTGAGAACTAATTAAGCACACTTTGAACTTTCATTTTAAAATTGTACTGAACTATGTGATATAATGATTAACATAAATAATGTAAGGGATAGTGTGCATCTTTCATTGTATATAACTTTTAATTATTGGTAGTTGTAGTTCATATTTATAGAGCAACTCTGTGTGTGTGTGTGTGTGTGTGTGTGTGTGTGTGTGTGTGTGTGTGTGTGCGTGCGTGTGCATTCACTTCTATTGCTAGTCATTTACTTCAGTTGAGATGAAATTAGCAAAGTATTGGTGAGAGAAAGGGGACTTGGTTGCTTTGTACATGTATAAGTCTTTAAGCACAAGTCATCATGTGCAAAGTGGCAGAAAACTGCCAGTGTCATTATTTCTAATGCTTAACCGCCCAATAAAATGTTGAAGGGCATGTGTTGGAATATGATAAGTATCAAGTGCAGTGCACGAATTGAATTGTTGTACTTGTCAGATCCCAACATTAGTGGTTCAACATTTTGCTGGGAAATCAATTCATGACTCTGGCACATTTGTGCCACTTTGTCACTGAGGATGTTAATATAGAATGAAACGAGTGGCTTAATAAATGCACATAAAACAATAGTCGAAGTGGTTTTCTTAACACTCATATTAATCTGTTGTGGAAGCACTACATGGTCAAGTATTAATTTCATTTCAATTATCTGAGTGAAGTAATTCAATATTGCCTAATTATAGTTGGTGACCCCTATAACACTTTATGGTGAATGGCAATGAATACCATTCACAGGTGACACTATGACTCTCCTAATCAAACTGCCCTATTACTAGGGACAGGAAAAAATCGTTTTATTTTATGGACAAATTCAGTGTTATTCTTTGCAAAATTCGGTGTTATTTTTTCTAATTTCAGTGTTGTTTATTACCAGTTTCTGTGGTTTTTGCTATTTTGGTACTTTTCTTGTCAAACTCAGTGCTGTTTTTTTTGGTCAGTTTCTCTATTTTTGCCAATTTCGGTGTTAATTTTTGTTAAATTGGGTCATTTTTCTTAACAAATTCGGTATTATTTTTTACCAATTTCAATGTAATCTCGGTGTTATTTCATTTTTGGTGCTATTTATTTGTCACATTCGGCGTTACCTGCCACTGTCGCTGTTAATTTTTTAGCCAATTTCGGTAGTGCATTCTTCCCTTTTTCTTGTTTATATTTTTTCCTGTTTTGGTGTGTTTCTTCCACTTTCCATGTTCCAACCATTGTACACTCGTAGGTGGGGTTCCGCGTGTCATCCTCATATTTGGAGGCAATACTGAATTCATCTTTGCTGTGAGTTACGAATTTTTTGAAACATTCTCGAATCATATGGTAAATCTTGACAATATTGTACAATTCGGTGCTCCAATTCTTCAATTTTATCAACGGGAGTGCTGTACGCTTTACTTTTGAGAAGACCACAGGCAGAAAAATTCAAAATGGAAAGGCCTTGTACGTCAAGATAGAGGCCGTGCTTGTCCTATATGCCTTGGACCTTTCTCGCGCATGAGGTGTGTTAAATGAGCAGCAAAATATGTTTGTGTCCTATAAAGATCCATATCCAAACACTGAAAAGTTGCGCATGTCACACCAATATTCAAGAAAGGCAATAGAAAAGTCCGCTAAATTACAGGCCCATATCGTTAACGACAACATGCAGCCAGATTTTGGAACGTGTACTGTGTTCGAACATAATGAATTATCTCGAAGAGAACGGTCTATTGATACATAGTCAACACGGATTTACAAAATATCGTCCTTGTGAAACATAACTAACTATTTACTCAGAAGAGGTGTTGAGCGCTATCGACAAGGGATTTCAAATTGATTGCGTGTTTCTAGCTTTCCAGAAGGCTTCTGACACCGTACCTCACAAGTTGCTTGTACTCAAACTGCGTGCTTGTGGAATATCATCTAAGTTACGCGACTGGGTTCGCGATTTCCTATCAGAGAGGCCACAGTTCGTAATAATTGGCGGAAAGTCATCGAGTAAAACAGAAGTGATTTCTGGCGTTCCCCAAGATAGTACTATATATAGGCCCTCTGTTGTTCATTATCTATATAAACGATTTAGGAGATAGCCTGAGCAGCCGTCTTAGGCTGGTTGGAAATGGCTCTGAGCACTATGGGACTTAACATCTATGGTCATCAGTCCCCTAGAACTTAGAACTACTTAAACCTAACTAACCTAAAGACATCACACAACACCCAGCCATCACGAGGCAGAGAAAATCCCTGACCCCGCCGGGAATCGAACCCGGGAACCCGGGCGTGGGAAGCGAGAACGCTACCGCACGACCACGAGATGCGGGCGGTTGGAAATGATGCTGGCGTTTATCGTGTAGTAAAGTCATCCGAAGATTAAAACAAATTGCATAACCATTTAGAAAAAGGTATCTACGTGGTGCGGGAATTGGTAATTGACCCCAAATAATGAAAAGTGTGAGGTCATCCACATGAGTGCTAAAAGGAATCCGTTAAACTTCGCTTACACGATAAAATCAATCAAATCCAAAGGCCGTAAATGCAACTAAATACCTAGGAATTAGACGTACGAACAACTTAAATTGGAAAGAGCACATGGAAAATGTTATGGGAGGAAGACGAACCAAAGATGCGTTTTATTGGCGGAATACTTAGAAGATGCAACAGATCTACTAAAGAGACTGCCTACATTACGCTCGTCCGTTCTCTTTTGAACTGCTGCGCGGTGTGAGGTCTTTACTAGATAGGATTAACGGAGTACATCGAGAAAGTTCAAAGAAAGGCAGCACTTTTTGTATTATCGAAAAGCAGGGGAGAGACTGTCACGGACGTGATACGTGATTTAGGGTGGCCATCATTAAAACAAAGGCATTTCTCTTTGCGACAGGATCTACTCATGAAATTTCAATCACCAACTTTCGCCTTCGAATGTGAAAATATTTTTTTGACGCCGATCTACATAGAGAGAAACGATCTTCATAGAACAGGGTGTATCAAAAAGACTCATCTCATTAAAAAAAAAAAAATGATAACTGTTACGCTCTTTGAGGTCCGTACGCGAACTGTTGGAAAGAGCAAACTATAGCAGCAGTGTGCGTCCACTTCAGTTCTAGTAAAAATGGTACATGTATTACATATCACATATTAAAGAAATAGGCGCCTAAAAACACGCCTGTGTCAGAATGCAACGTTGTGTCAAAATTTCAAAGCAATCGGTCAAGAGCTTTCCGAGATACACTATTTTTAACAAACGAACATTTACATTTTTGAAACTTACTGCCAGATTAAAACTGTATGCCGGACCGAGACTCGAACTCAGGACCTTTGCCTTTCGCGGGCAAGTGCTCTACCAACTGAGCTATCCAAGCACGACTCACGCTCCGTCCTCACAGCTTACAAAGGTCCCGAGTTCGAGTCTCGGTCCGGCACACAGTTTTAATATACCAGGAAGTTTCATATGAGCGCACACTCCGCTGCAGAGTGAAAATCTCATTGTGGCATTTACATTTTTATTTATATAGATTAATCATCCGCTCACACAGGCAACAGAACAACACTTCTTCAGGCAATGACAGTTTGACAACACGCTGAGGATTGCAACAATCTCAAACAGAGAACTCTCGACGCGAAGTGTTCGGAACAATCAGCGGTACTTGGGAGCCGGATGTCAACTTACCTCGTCCTTACTACAGCTAGGGTGTTAGGTGCTTATAACTTACTATTTTATTTAGATTACCAATTAACAGTGAGATCGTTACATCCGCAGCCCGAGGTGCCACCACCCCGTCCCCACAACGTCAGTATTGGCTCCTGAGCAAGAACACTTGACGATCACATTCTGAGGTCTAAGGTTGTAACCCACGGTTCTCCTCTCCCACGTGTATCCTCCCAAGGCGCCGGTCTGCTTCCTGAAATGCAGAGCGTGCGTTTGTAGCCCCTCTCCGCTGCTAGGCACGCACGCCAGCTGCCGTATGGCGTCTGCTGATTCACGGCGGTAACCCATTGGCCTCCTTACGGCGTCTGCGGCACATAAGCACGGCCAGCCATTGCCCTGGGACTCCGCGGTCTCGCGTACGGCGAACGTTCGGGCTGCAGTCTCGGCTACCTGTTACAGATCTATCGGCTGCAAGCTCGGCTACATGTCACCATTTTGTCACCCGAGTTCACCAATGTAACAGCCGTCCAATGCGTCAAATTCGTTTGTCATTGGCGGACCGCAGACGCCCAATTCTCCATTTGCTACAGATAAACCTCTCCGTCCGAACAGGCCTTGGAAGGCCCAACGGTACCGACCGGCCGCCGTGGCATCTCAGCGCACAGCCGTCACTGGAGGCGGATATGGAGAGGCATGTGGTCAGCACACCGCTCTCCCGGCCGTATGTCAGTTTACGAGACCGGAGCAGCTACTTCTCAATCAACTAGCTCTTCAGTTTGCCTCACAAGGGCTCAGTCCAACCCGCTTGCCAACAGCGCTCGGCAGACTGGATGGTCACCCATCCAAGTGCTAGCCCAGCTCGACAGCGCTTAACATCGGTGATCTGACGGGAACCGGTGTTACCACTGCGGCAAGGCCGTTGGCCAGATAAACCTCGACTCACGGAATTTTCCGACTATGAAGAGAAATTTTATGCCGGCACCTGTGCGTCGGATCTACGATCGCACAGTCAGCGCTGCTCCGACAGTAGAACGCTGTGAACTCTTCTGTGTTAACAGAGCTGTACATTTTTCGTCAGTAAGCAAACAGTGTCGGATCTTCTGCATTATAAGCTCCATAACATGCGTCAGCGTGGTACTGCGATCTTTCACAGTGGTCACATGACACTAGGGTCTGACTGTTTTGTGTAAACATTTCGGCCTCGTGAGCCTGTTTGTTTATTTATTTACTTTTTAACCTGGTAGGATTAGGGCCTTTATGCGCTCTGTTACATCTAACTAGACATCCTTAGTGAGTCAACACTACGATTTGTATAGTACATGACCAATACATGGGAGAGGTGGGCAAGGTGGCCACTGGGATCCTCGGGGCTGTAATGTGCTGGCATGGTGCGGAAAGTGCGTAGACTTAGCCTGCCTGGAGGGCCCGCTCACCCCATGACGTCTAAACAGTCTGCTGTGCCGCTTCTCAGAGTTATAATAATTTTTGTGGTTTAAAAAAAAAAATGGTTCAAATGGCTCTAAGCACTATGGGACTTAACATCTGAGGTCATCAGTCCCCTAGACACACGTCCATGTCTGAGGCAGGATTCGAACCTGCGACCATAGTAGTAGCGCCTAGAACCACTCGGCCACAGCGGCCGGCTGTGGATTTTAGTAATCTTAATGTAAGATAAATGGTTAGTTCGTGTATTTATTGTCGAGAGGTAATGGTACTTTCGTAGTTTTAATGAAATTATGTCAAAAATGTCATGGATTGACTCCGTAATACTACTTTCGTGCCGCGCGGGATTAACCGAGCGGTCTTGGGGCGCTGCAGTCATGGACTGTGTGGCGGGTCCCGGCGGAGGTTCGAGTCCTCCCTCGGACATGGGTGTGTGTGTTTGTTCTTAGGATAATTTAGATCATGTAGTGTGTAAGCTTAGGGACTGATGACCTTAGCAGTTAAGTCCCTTAACATTTCACACACATTTGAACTACTTTCGTTATTGGAAGTTCGGTCATGCTTTTAGAGCGTGTACAGCTTTTGTGTAATGTCGTCAATGCGGGCAAAGACGCCATCTCGGCTGTGGCTTCTGACCTCTTTGTATAGTACGGGAAAATGTAAAAGCAGTGGCTGAAAGAAGGTCTCCTCGGAGATACTTACAGCAAGTCCTTATAAGAGTCAACTAAAAGCGGCAAATAAAGAGAGAGGAGAAAAAGAAATTAGAAAGAAGCAAAAAGACAGTTAAAAGAAGAGAAGAAGAGCAGGAAACCCAACCTTAGATGAGCTCTTTTGATGATAACGATGAAAACAGAGAACGCATTTACTAAGAAGAAAAAAAATTTCAAATTCAAGGCCAGAAGAGCAGTCAGTTTAGTGCCAACTGGGTTCCCTCTGTCGAACTGGCGTACTTCCGAGTCCAGCGTCACCGCACAGGCGTCGTTTAGCGACGTAGGCGACTTTTTTTTACTCTATCCCGTAAACCATTTTATTATCTTTCTTTTCGGGGAAAGAATTGCCGTGTTTCCTTGGACGTTCTCGTCTTCGTCCTTGGTAGGTCGCATTTCTGAATACCAAAGTAAGTAATTTAACCATCATACACAAGATTTAAATAAAAGGAAGGATAAATGAATGTAAATACACCGAAGCGTCAAAGAAACTGGTATAGGCATGCGTATTCAAATACAGAGATATCTAAACAGGCAGAATACGGCGCTGCGGTCGGCAGCGCATATATAAGACAACAAGTGCCTGGCTACAATTGCAGCTTATCAATATTTAAGTGAGTTTGAACGTGGTGTTAGAGTTGGCGCACGAGCGATCGGACACAGCATCTCAGAGGTAGTGATGGAGAGGGGATTTTCCCGAACGACCATTTCACGAGTGTATCGTGAATATCAGGAATCCGGTAAAACATCAAATCCCTGACATCGCTGCGGCGGAAACAGATCCTGCAAGAACGGGACCAACGACGACTGAAGAAAATCTTTCAACGTGAGTGCAATCCTTCCGCAAGTTGTCGCAGATTTCAATGCTGGGCCATCAACAAGTGTCAGCGTGCGAACCATTCAACGAAACATCATCGGTATGGGCATTCGGAGCCGAAGGCCCACTGGTGTACCCTTGATGACTGCACGACCGAATCCTTGACGCCTCGCTTGTGCCCGTAAGCACCGACATTGAACTGTTGATGACTGTAAACATTGTATCGAGCGGATGGACGTGTCCGGGTATGAAGACAACCTCATGAATCCATGGACCCTACATGTCAGCAGGGGACTGTTCAAACTGGTGTGGGGCGCGTGCAGTTGGAGTGATATGGGACCCCTTATACACCTAGATACGACTCTGACAGGTGACACGTACGTAAGCATCCTGTCTGGTCACCTGCATCCATTCATATCCATTCTGCGCTCCTACGGACTTGGGCAATTCCAGCAGGACAATGGGACACCCTACATAATTGCTACAGAGTGGCTCTAGGAACACTTAAGTTTAAACACTTCCGCTGGCCACCAAACTCCCCAGACATGAACATTATTGACCATATGTGGGATGTCTTGCAACGTGCTGTTCGGAAGAGATCTCCAGCCCTTCATACTAATACGGATTTATGGAAAGCCGTGCAAGATTCATGGTGTCATTTCCCTCCACCACTACTACAGACGTTAGTCGAGTCCATGCCACGTCGTATTGCGGCACTTCTGCATGCTCGAGGGGGCCCTACACGATATTAGGCAGGTGTATCAGTTTCTTCGGCTTTTCAATGTAAATGTAGTCCTTAGTTACGAATCTTTTCCCATCGCAGAACATTAAGAAATTATAGCCTGAATTTTCATACACTCGTACATTTTCCACTGCTTTGTGCAGATAGTTTTGGAAAGTAATTTTATATTTCTCATAAAATCGGCCTCTCAGTATCCAGTGTTTCTGATGGAGGTAGTCCTGGTAAGCCTGTATAAAGTGATGTTTTGTCTTCACGGTGTACTAGACACGCTTTCCGATCTACCAAATGTAGCTACGGCGTTTTGCAGTTGGAAATGACTTCTAATCTGGTCGCAGTATGGTCGTGATATCAGTCTGTTGAGGGGGCGTCTTGATATCACAGACAACTTCTTTTTCGTCCAACTCCAAATGCTGCTGAAGCTGATGTGGACAAATGATGTCGTTGTGAATAACCGCCGGGAAAATAGCAGCGCCATTAATCTTGGACGTGAACATCGATAACGACGGCGAGTAAACATCAACCGACATGTTATAGCGGAACAGCTTGCTATCTAAATATTTCCGATGGTAACCAATCTCTTCATTACCACAGTAGTTCAGTGAACAGTTCGGCGCATGTGCTTACGTATTCTAAGTACTGTGCATCGACTTGCATTTTCGCTATAGCCGGCATATTTGTCCCGCGAGAATCAGCAACTGTATTGCTATTTAAGATAATTCTCCTTTGTTGTTCAGTCTCAGTTGCACATTTTTAATTAAATGATATGTTTCGATCTTTCAGGGTTATCTTCAGATCGAAGTACTTGCGTCAGCAACCCGTCTTTTATATTGAGAATCTCATATTGGAGTAGTTGCGTCAGCAACCCGTCTGATATGAAGTTCTGAACAGACAAGACGGGTTGCTGACGCAGCTACTTAGATCTGAAGATAATCCTGAAAGATCGAAACATATCATGTAATTAAAAATATGCAACTGACACGCAACAATAAATGAGAATTATCTTAGAGTTGCATTTGCTTTTTAAGCCTGAGGACTTTTAATTGGCGGCAGTCAGAATCTTTCGGACAGTGACATTTTCTACTAGACAGAACTTAACGAGGTCACGTGTCCGTTGAGCAATGTATGAGACCAAACGTCGTTAAAGCAAAATTTTCGACCTGAGGACTGTTTCGTTAATTCATACGGAAAGCACTTAATCGATTTTGTTTTAAATCCAACCACAAATATGTTAATTATCATGCCTGGGTGATGCGATGTATACATGTATACAACACACCGTAGACGAGGTCACTGGAAATGGAAAAGGAATTCGGCCGTATCCTTTCACTTGAGAGAAGCATTTCGGTGGCAAAATGGGATTGCAAATCCAAAGTTCAGGCTTCAATCTCCAACAAGTTCTAATAACTTTTTTATCATTTATCAGTCCTTTCATATTTGGCACTGATATGTTGTACGGTAGTGTGGAGATCAAATTGATCAAATTAAACTCTAAGTCCCCCAATAAATGACTAGGCAAGTCACTTCAAAGGTTAGTGGAAAGAAAGAACATACCACTTTCGATAAAGCACTGCAATGTTCAAGCTTATCTTCAGTTTGAAAACAGCTTACGTTTTTACATTTTCAGAGAAAGTATCCCGCCATTAGTATTAAGCAAATTTTCCTTAACACTCTAAATATATTTTGAATTACTGTAAAGTACAAAACATTTCCATCTTATTATCATACCGAGCGAGGTGGCGCAATGGTTAGCGCACTACACTCGCATTCGGGAGGACGACGGTTCAATCCCGCATCCGGCCATCCTTAATTAGGTTTTCCGTGCTTTCCCTAAATCGCTTCAGGCAAATGCCGGGATGGTTCCTTTAAAAGGGACGGCCGATTTCCCTTTCCAACCTTCCCTAATCCGAGCTTGTGCTCCGTCTCTAATGACCTCGTTGTCGACGAGACGTTAAACACTAATCTCCTCCTCCTCTTATTATCATACTCAATGGTAGCTGAGTGAAAATACACTACTGCCCATTAAAATTGCTACACCACGAAGATGACGTGCTACAGACGCGAAATTTAACCGACAGGGAGAAGATGCTGTGATATGCAAATGATTAGCTTTTCAGAGCATTCACACAAGGTTGGCGCCGGTGGCGACACCTACAACGTGCTGACATGAAAGTTTCCAACTGATTTCTGATACACAAACAGCAGTTGACCGGCGTTGCTTGGTGAAACGTTGCTGTGATGCCTTGTGTAAAGAGAAGAAATGTGTACCATCACGTTTCCGACTTTGATAAAGGTCGGACCGTAGCCTATCGCGATTGCGGTTTATCGTATCGCGACATTGCTGCTCGCCTTGGTCGAGATCCAATGACTGTTACCAGAATACGGAATCGGTGGGTTCAGGAGGGTAATACGGAACGCTGGATCCGAACGGCCTCTTATCACTAGCAGTCGAGATGACAGGTATCTTATTCGCATGGATGAAACGGATCGTGCAGCCATGTCTCGATCCCTGAGGCAACAGATGCGGAAGTTTGCAAGAGAACAACCATCTGCACGAATAGTTCGACGACGTTTGCAGCAGCATCGACTATCAGCTCGGAGACCATGGCTGCGGTTACCCTTGACGCTGCATCACAGACAGGAGCGCCTGCCATGGTGTACTCAACGACGAACCTGGGTGCACGAACGGCAAAACGTCATTTTTTCGGATGAACCCAGGTTCTGTTTACAGCGTCATGATGGTCGCATCGGTGTTTGGCGACATCGCAGTGAACGCACATTGGAAGCGTGTATTCGTCATCGCTGTACTGGCGTATCACCCGGCATGATGGTATGGGGTGCCATTGGTTACTCGTCTCGGTCACCTCCTGTTCGCATTGACGGCACCCTGAACCGTGGACGTTACATTTCAGATGTGTTACGACCCGTGGCTCTATCCTTCATTCGATCCCTGCGAAACCCTACATTTCAGCAGGATAATGCACCACCGCATGTTGCAGGTCCTGTCCTGCCCTGGCCAGCACATTCTCCAGACCTCTCACCAATTGAAAACGTCTGGTCAATGATAGCCGAGCAACTGGCTCGTCACAACACGCCAGTCACTACTCGTGATGAACTGTGGTATCGTGTTGAAGCTGCATGGGCAGCTGTACGTGTACACGCCATCTTCTCTCTGTTTGACTCAATGCCCAGGCGTATGAAGGCCGTTATTACGGCCAGAGGTGGTTGTTCTGGGTACTGATTTCTCGGGATCTATACACCCAAATTGCGTGAAAATGTAATTACATGTCAATTCTAGTATAATATATTTGTCCAATGAATACCCGTTTATCATCTGCATTTCTTCTTGGTGTAGCAATTTTAATGGGCAGTAGTGTATTTAGACGTTCCTGTATATTTTGTGCTTATTCTTGCAAGGTAGTCAGAAGTCTTGTTTCGTTGACAGGTCGGTACCTTTCACCCGGTTCTCGCACGAATTTCACCGTCGGTTCTTTCCGCACAGGGAATTCGCGAAGGGAATTGACGGGTGCCGGCGGCGGAACCTGCATCGCAGTGGAGCATCTCATCCGCGGCCAGGAAGTGCCCTCACGAGTTCGCTCGCACCATCCGGTGGGAACCAGAACGCGGGAACAGCTGTGGGCTTTGTGCCACTTGCTGGGAGGCGTGCTAGCATACCGCCTGCGAGCCGTTTTTAAAGGACTTCGTTCAGCGATCCAGAGATGAGATAAACGTCTGCTACTGCTGTAAGAAATATTGTTGTGTTTAGTATCATCTCCATACCTGTCAAGCACCTGAAGCTTTTAAATAGCGAACACCTCTTTCTTGCGTTTTATGAGCTAATTTTTAATTTTGTAAAAATATCGAAGGGGAGGAAGTGATAGATTTGTGCGAAAAGATAGCAAGTAGGAGTTATGATGTCGAGACCACCCAGTAGCAGTTACTGGTTTCTAACAAAATTTAAACTCGAGTCGTATCACCCGATCACTCGGAATAACCTTCCAGCCACAGCGTGTATGAGACGTTCATAATCTTCGTGTCTCGTTGTTCCAAAAATGTCTAACATGTGTGCCTACATTCGAGAACCGTTAAATAAATATGTTTAAACTTGGCGGCTCCTCGCCATCTCATTTACTCACAAAATTTCGAAAACAAAACAGAACGATTCTCCCATACTGATTATGAATGCTAACACTCCCGTTAATGTCTATATGTAAAATGAAATGTGCTGACTGATTCACTGTCCCAACATCGTCCAGCCCAAACTGCTAAGGATGGAAACTTGAAATTTGGAGAGCGCGTTGATCTAATATTACAGGCATCGTTTAAGAAGGTATTTTCCGAAATTCTATCCCTAAGGGAGTGGAACAAGGGGATGAATGGTTTTATGAAAATGTTTTGCTATTTATTATTATGCTATTTATTATCATAATGTTGAAGCTATACCTACGGAAATTGATACATGGTTTCTCCGTCAGAAAGAAAAAATTAACTGTTTCTGTATTTTTCGAAATTCAACCGCTGACGGGGCGAAAGAGTGGGTGAAGGTTTTTTTTTTTTAAATAAACCATTATTAAAGAATTACTAATGCATTTTGAAAGCTACATCTTTGAAAATTAGTATTTTACTTCTCGGTTAAATTCAACCCATAAAGGGATGAAATAAGGGATGAGAAGTTTTATGGAAATATTTGATGATGAAAGCAGAATCGCTTTCGGTCAGAAAAGACCATGCTTCTATGGTCTTAATAAGCACGACAAGTTTAGAGGCTGTTGTATTTTGTGAACTAAATTAGTGAAAACTATTTAACAGTCACCACGACAAATTGGCTTTGTCAAAACTGCATGGAAAAAGAAACAGATCTTTAATCCATTAATTTTTCATAAGGCCTAACATATATTTGTAAATTTTTTTGTTCTAACTACTAAGCAAGCTAATCATTACTCATGACAAAATAGATGCGACGTTTAAATGTGATTCCACGTACATGTATATCCTTTTGAGATGAGAGAATTCAGTACCGGGTGCGAGACTGGCGCTAATAACTATAGAATCATTTGTCTCCTTTTTTTGATTACGTTAAGCCCGTTGGAACGCAACCATGTAAATGGCCAGTAATTCTTTTATAGTGTGTAGATTCACATACGAGCAATGGGCGTAACAACATATAAATTCCATTAAAGAAGGGAAAAAAGAATCTGTGGGGACCACACAGTCTACGTGAGTGAATCAGCGGGTGCTTGAGCTATTTTTAATATAAAAAATGTAGAGGTATGAGTATGTAGGTAAAAACAAAAATTTATTTAAATTATAAAACAAAATCCATTGTGTTACTCGTTAACAGAACTGATGTTACGTAGGTGTTGAACAGCTCTGCCTATGTGATAAACTTGTTCAAAAGGAAGCTCTTATTCTTTAATATGACTCAATGCACACTCTGTGCAATTTGATAGCAACTGAGTCGCTATATCCTGCGATGTGGATGCTCTTGGCTGCTACGTAGATTCGTAGATTCTGGTAGGTACCACTGTAGTATATTGTTAAGCCACTGTTTAATCTTGTCACCTGTAATTCGCTATTTTCAGTATTCTGGTTGTTAGCCTTGAATTACGGAGTTTTGGAGGCAGGTCGAGATATCCGTGAACTATGGGAGATAGTCTGTCAAGTGGGAAAACGCAGGCCTTCCGGTAAATTCTTGCAGATGAGTGAATGGCACGGAGGTGACTGGAAATTTTAAGCCGCTAACAAGGAGAACGTGATCGAAGAAAGTCAGGACAAAATTATTCTGGCTGGCTATTCTGTCCTGAAAAATTCGCCCAGTTAGAACGACAGCCTGCTTTGCTGGAGAGCCTCTGTTAATTGATGCCAGTGAAACTTATTAGAGGATACAGTCAACTGTATCCGAACAACCGTAGTGCGGTAATTGTATTTATTACTCAATGTCAAAAAATCGGGTCTAAGTGAAAACCACAATAATCAGTGAGGTACCATTTGTGGAACTCTTTTGGATCGTCATCGTTTAGCTCTTGAATAATACTTATTATTATACAACACTGTACGTGGTGGCAGGACATCGTGCAATTGCGTCATCAAATCTGAAGCTGCCCTAGGTTAGTTAGTTAGTTAGTTTCGTGTGCCATTAAATCGTAATGATCGTTTACATTCATATCTCAAATTAATTTGTAAGTATGGCTACATGCTGAACATTTATAAGATTAAAAGAATGTATACAGATGTCACTTGGTAGTTCCTGCCTACCACCTTTTACAGGCCGGTCGGGGTGGCCGAGCGGTTCTAGGCGCTACAGTCCGGAACCGTGCGACCGCTACAGTCGCAGGTTCGAATCCTGCCTCGGGCATGGATGTGTGTGATGTCCTTAGGTTAGTTAGGTTTAAGTGGTTCTAAGTTCTAGGAGACTGGTGACCTCAGAAATTAAGTCCCATAGTGCTCAGAGCCATTTGATTTGAACCACCTTTTACACATTATAACAATAGAAATTCATCTATGGACAGGAGGAGTTGTCAAAGAGAAATTCTTTCAATTTGTTTTTCAATTTTACTTTGCTTCTGTCTGACATTTTATATCACTGGTAAGTTATCAAACATTTAATTACAGCTTTGTGCACACTTTTTTGTGCTAAGGCAACCTGTGGAGTAATGAATGTCATTTTTCCGTCCGATATTGTAATTATGTACGTCATTGTTCCTTTTGAACAAATTTCTTAAAAGTATTATTGACTCGTTTTCTGCGAGTGGCCTCGCCCTCAATTTTAAAAGAGGCACAACATATGCAGTTCTGTAGATCTAGGGGTACTACACCAACAATCAATGTAACACATGGTGAGGAACTAATAAATGCTGTGGAAGTGGTCTAAAACCACTTCTGCACAATAAATAATATTTAAAAAATATTTAAGGTTTTCATTTGACTCACCCTCGTACATGAAATGTTGAAACTGTGCCGGCGGGGGTGGCTGAGCAGTTCTAGGCGCTACAGTCTGGAATTGCGCGACCGCTACTGTCGCAGGTTCGAATCCTGCCTCGGGCATGGCTGTGTGTGATATCCTTAGCTTAGTTAGGTTTAAGTAGTTCTAAGTTCTAGGGGACTGATGACCTTAGAATTAAGTCCCATAGTGCTCAGAGCCATTTGAACCATCTGAACTTCTTCTGTATCTGAATGTATGCTTGGAATGATTACAGTACTAGTGTCATCTACAAAAGGATCCCATTCTCCTTGTTGTTTGTTAGATGGCAGATCGTTTACATTATATGAGGAACAATAGTGGTCCTAAGGTGTAGCCTTTTGGACATTCATACGCGATTTCTCCCATTTGAATAACGCTCCTGGACTACATTGACTGAATTACGAAGTCTAGCTTTTCTGCATTCTTTTGGCTAGAATGACGTTACCATTGGTTGGCATACCATAAATACCGTAAAAATCAATTTATCTAGGACAATACTGTGATTCACACAGCCAAATGTCTTAGACAGGTCGCAGAAAATACCAACCGGCAGTGCTTAATTATTTGATGCTTGTCAGATCTGGTGAGTGAACATGTACATGGCATTCTCAGTAGAGCAACTCTTCTGAAGCTCAAACTTTAATTAACGGGTTGGTATTGCTCTACGACAACGACACAGTTCATTCTATTGCGGACACACCCACAAAGGCTGCTTCTTTGGGCTGTCAAATTTTGCCTAATACTCGTATTCTCCTGATGTGACACCCAATAACTTACCCTCTTTCCTCAGATGCAGAAACCACTGCTTGTCAGTCATTTCAAGAACGACCACGACGAGGTTATCCTGGTGGAACGTTTCTCGAACTCGGAAAAATGCAAAGTTCTCCAACCAAACTATCCGCAAAGTCAATCACTATTGGTAAAAATGTGTCGCATTTATGAGTGATTATGTAGAGGGGGATCAACACCACCACCAGCAAGTTTTATGTTCGCAACCTGACTTTCCTTAAGGGATAATTGAAACGTTTCCTAAGGGGATAATTGAAACGCTAATACTACCCGCTAACGACCGCTAAAGCCACCACGGCAGCTGACGCTGACATCTCGTCGAGACACGCTGTGGAACGCTGACTCCTAGCAGAGCAGTTCAGGTCCGTGGAAGGTGAGTCGACGTAACAGTCTTTCTGCTAAAGGAGGCGTTACCGCCGCGGCATCAGGCGGACGGACTAGCAGGGACGAGTCGACGCGGCTGACGGGTTGCACCGTTGCAGCTCCTCATTACGCAAAAATGCGTAACGTGGGACGTCGGCCGCAGCAGGCCGTTGACACATGCGTCCCTCAGCACCGTGCAGCACTGACAGGTAGCCGCAAGAAACGCCTGCAGTAATGTGTGGTGTGCGCTGGTGTGACTTTCATCCTCTTCTATCATTGCGGGATTCAGCCATGTAGAGGCCTCTGGGCAAGCCAAACAATCCCTTTCTTCCTCCAAATCTACCGCGTTTTTATTCACTACTGGCCATTAAAATTGCTACACCAAGAAGAAACGCAGATGAAAAACGGGTATTCATTGGACAAATATATTATACTAGAACTGACATGCGATTACATTTTCACGCAGTTTGGGTGCATAGATCCTGAGAAATCAGTACCCAGAACAACCACCTCTGGCCGTAATAACGGCCTTGATGCGCCTGGGCATTGAGTCAAACAGAGCTTGCATGGCGTGTACAGGTACAGCTGCCCATGCATCTACAACACGGTACCACAGTTCATCAAGAGTAGCGACTGGCGTATTGTGACGAGCCAGTTGCTCGGCCACCACTGACCAGACGTTTTCAGTTGGTGAGAGATCTGCAAAATGTGCTGGCCAGGGCAGCAGTCGAACATTTTCTGTATCCAGAAAGGCCCGCACAGGACCTGCTACATGCGGTCGTCCATCATCCTGCTGAAATGTAGGGTTTCTCAGGGATCGAATGAAGGGTAGAGCCACGGGTCGTAACACATCTGAAATGTAACGTCCACTGTTCAAAGTGCCGTCAATGCGAACAAGAGGTGACCGAGACGTGTAACCAATGGCACACAATACCATCACACCGGGTGTTACGCCAGTATGGCGACGACGAATACACGCTTCCAATGTGCGCTCACCGCGATGTCGCCAAACACCGATGCGACCATCATGATGCTGTAAACAGAACCTGGATTCATCCGAAAAAATGACGTTTTGCCATTCGTGCACGAAGGTTCGTCGTTGAGTACACCATCGCAGGCGCTCCTGTTTGTGATGCAGCATCAAGGGTAACCGCAGCCATGGTCTCCGAGCTGACAGTCCATGGTGCTGCAAACGTCGTCGAACTATTCGTGCAGATGGTTGTCGTCTTGCAAACGTCCCCATCTGTTGCCTCAGGGATCTAGACGTGGCTGCACGATCCGTTACAGCCATGCGGATAAGATGCCTGTCATCTCGACTGCTAGTGGTACGAGGCCGTTGGGATCCAGCACGGCGTTCCGTATTACCCTCCTGAACCCACCGATTCTATATTCTGGTAATAGTCATTGGATCTCGACCAAGGCGAGCAGCAATGTCGCGATACTATAAACCGCAATCACGATAGGGTACAATCCGACCTTGATCGAAGTCGGAAACGTGAGGGTACGCATTTCTCCTCCTGACACGAGGCATCACAACAACGTTTCCCAGGCAACGCCGGTCAACTGCTGTTTGTGTATGAGAAATCGGTTGGAAACTTTCCTCATGTGAGCACGTTGTAGGTGTCGCCACCAGCGCCAACCTTGTGTGAATGCTCTGAAAAGCTAATCATCTGCATATCACAGCATCTTCTTCCTGTCGGTTAAATTACGCGTCTGTAGCACGTCATCTTCGTGGTGTAGCAATTTTAATGGCCAGTATTGTAATTAAAGAGCGGCTACTCACAGTGGTAGAGTGTGAGCTGCAGTTATCACATGGCAGCAAAACTTGGCAGATATTGTAATGCGTTAATGTTGAACCGATATAAGCTGGAAAAAATTAGTTCCAGAGTTGGTCATCAGGTGCAAATATGACGCTGTGAATTAAAAAAAAGTATAGAAATGTTCCATATGTATTGGATTGGGAAAGAGATGTGGGCGGAAAAAGTCAAACAAGTGAGAAACGCTTACACAGTTCGTTCAATACGAGCGCCAGAGACGTAGATGAGATGCGGTACAGCGCCAGTTTTGCACCTGGTGGCCAAAATTGGAACTAATGTTTGTCCAGCGTAAAGAGGTTCCACATTAACGCATTAGCGTATCTACCGAGTTTCGCTGCCATTTGATAGTTACAGCCCACAATGTACCTTGGTGAGTAGCTGCATTTTAATTATAACCTCCCACTGTATTATTAAATGGCTAACCCGCTTCATGGTGCCCGGCCTTGGCTGTAGGTTGCCTATCTAGCGCCTTCCAGGGCCAGCAGAAAATTGAGTTTCAACATTTCATGTACGAGGGTGAGTCAAATGAAAACCTTAAATATTTTTTAAAATATTATTTATTGTGCAGAAGTGGTACAACGCTGTATCATATTTCAACATAATCTCTTCCACGCTCAATGCAAATCCTACAGCACTTACAAAGTGCATAAATTCCTTTAGAACAAAAATTCTTTTGGTAGTCCGCGCAACCACTCATGCACCGCGTGGCGTACCTCTTCATCAGAACGGAACTTCTTTCCTCCCACTGCGTCTTTGAGTGGTCCAAACATATGGAAACCACTTGGGGCAAGGACTGGTGAGTATGGTGGATGAGGAAGACACTCAAAATGTATGTCTGTGATTGTTGCAACTGTTGCACGGGCAGTGTGGGGCCTTGCACTGTCATGTTGCAAAGGGACACCTGCTGACAGCAATCCACGTCGCTTTGATTTGATTGCTGGCCGCAGCTGATTTTTTAGGAGATCTGTGTATGATGCACTGGTGACAGTGGTCCCTCTAGGCATGTAATGCTCCAAAATTACGCCTTTTTCGTCCCAAAAGACAGTCAGCATAACCTTCGCTGCTGATGGTTCTGTTCGAAACTTCTTTGGTTTTGGTGATGAGGAATGGCGGTATTCCTTGCTCGCTCTCTTCGTTTCCGGTTGGTGGAAGTGAACCCAGGTTTCGTCCCCAGTAACGATTCTTGCAAGGAAGCCATCACCTTCTCGTTCAAAGCGCCGAAGAAGTTCTTCACAAACATCAACACGTCATTCTCTCATTTCAGGAGTCAGCTGCCGTGGCACACATCTTGCAGACACTTTGTGAAACTGGAGCACATCGTGCACAATGTGGTGTGCTGACCCATGACTAATTTGTAAACATGCTGCAATGTCATTCAGAGTCACTCGACGGTTTTCCTTCACAATGGCTTCAACTGCTGCAATGTTCTGTGGAGTCACAACTCGTCGTGCCTGACCTGGACGAGGAGCATCTTCCATTGAAATCACACCATTTGCGAAATTCCTACTCCATTCGTAGACTTGCTGCTGTGACAAACATGCATCACCGTACTGAACCTTCATTCGTTGATGAATTTCAATAGGTTTCACACCTTCACTATGCAAAAACAGAATAACAGAACGCTGCCTGCTTTCATCGAGGCAGTGCTTTTTTTCATTTGTATTCTTAAATTCACGCAATTTTCAACCGAGAAACGATATCTAAAGTCTTATGACAGAAGTCTTACAGTTTTTTAAAGTTTTTTTTGACACCATTTTTCCGTATGTAGAGCCTAACGGTTAAAGCAGAGGAAGAAGCATTTAGTTCTATTAATACTAGCACATATTCGGGGCTATTTTTGGTTCACTGGTGTGGGGTCTGAATTTAGTTTTCCCCTGTAACTGTAGTTTGTTTGTAATGCGACGTTCAAAGTTTGCCTACATTGATTATTTAAAAAAAAGGCTAATCAACAATTCGACTTGAATCTTATTTTAGACTCCATACCAACAAAAATATTTTTCGTTCACTAAAAAAAAAATTAGCAAATCCGTTTGCCGGCCGCGGTGGTCGTGCGGTTCTAGGCGCTGCAGTCCGCAACCGCGGGACTGCTACGGTCGCAGGTTAGAATCCTGCCTCGGGCATGGATGTGTGTGATGTCCTTAGGTTAGTTAGGTTTAAGTAGTTCTAAGTTCTAGGGGACTGATGACCTAAGATGTTGAGTCCCATAGTGCTCAGAGCCATTTGAACCATTTGACCCAATCCGTTTGAACAGATATTATACCAAAAATACGACAAAACAAAAATAGCTTTTGTTCGGGGTATTGAATATGTCTTCATTAGTATAGACCTAATGAAGATGAAGATAATATACTCCAACAATGTGCATTAATCAGAAATACTACATACACGCAAAAATTTGCTCTAAAAAGTTTTACATTTGTGTATAAGCACAGGGCAGTCTCGTTTTATGTTCCCCGAGCGGTCAACCAATGTACTTCTGCTCCATGGTCCGATGCTGTTACATTATCTGCCATGCACGATGGAGTCGTTCTCTCTGTTCATCACCAATGGCCTCAATGTTAGCACGAAACTATACCAGTTGACTGTACATGCAAAATGTGTCTTCACAATTATGTTGCACCCAATATCCTTAAGAATTTCCGAAGTGCAAAGGTGAGGGGATGGGGGATGGAGTCCCGAAGTATAAGAGAACGAACTAGATCGTAAGCCTGGAGCTACTGAGATGTAGACGCCCTTAGTTTCCTGACAATACCTCGAATGGTACGGCAACTACAACGAGAGTACATTTCGGCCTTGCGTTGACGTTACGACTTATGGTTAATACTATAATGGCCAGCCGATTTTTTTGCACTTGGTTGCTGATGAAACGTGCATAAGTTAATAGACGCAAGTTTATGTGTAAGATGCTGTAAGTAAAAGCTATATGACAGTAAACAGGCTTCATTAAGCTCGATGTAGCATTAATGTCTGACTTGAAGAATGTCGCTGAACAAAAACTAGTTGTGTGTAAACAAACAGTACAACAACAACTTTTGGTGATTCCCTGCTGCCGCTCATTAAATGCACTGATCAGCCATAACATTACGACCACCGACGTGCTATCGATATAAACCCGTCCACGCGATACGAGCGTCACCTGGCAAGTAACGACTCTCGAAGAAAATGATTTATTGACACATAGCACGGTTTCAGAAAATATTGTTCTTGTGAAACACAACTAGTTCTTTATACTTGTAAAGTAATAAGTGCTATCGACGGGGGATGTCAAATTGATTCCATATTTTTGGGTTTCCAGAAGGCTTTCGATACCGTTCCTCACAAGCGTCTTCTAACCAAACTGCGTGTCTACGGAGTATCGCCTCATTTGTGCGGCTGGATTCGTGATTTCCTGTCAGAAAGGTCACAGTTCGTAGTAATAGACGGAAAGTCATTGAGTAAAACAGAAGTAACATCAAGCGTTCCCCACGGAAGTGTTATAGGCCCTCTATTGTTCCTGATGTATATTAACGACATACGAGACAATCTGAGTAGCCGTCTTAGATTGTTTGCAGATGATGCTGTCATTTACCGTCTTGTAAAGTCATCAGATGATCAAAACGACTTGCAAAATGATTTAGATAAGATATCTGTGTGGTGTGAAAAGTGGCAATTGACCCTGAATAAGGAAAAGTGTGAAGTTATTCACTTGAGTACTACAGGAAATCAGCAAAATTTCCATTACGCGATAAGTCACTCAAATCTGAAGACTGCAAATTCAGCTAAATACTTAAAAATGATTACAATTACCAATAACCTAAATTGGAACGATCACATAGATAATGTTGTGGGTAGAGCAAACCAAAGACTGCGATTCATTGGCAGAACACTTAGAAGGTGCGCCGGCCGAAGTGACCGAGCGGTTCTAGGCGCTACAATCTGGAACCACGCGACTGCTACGGCCGCAGATTCGAATCCTGCCTCAGGCATGGATGTGTGTGATGTCCTTAGGTTAGTTATGTTTAAGTAGTTCTAAGTTCTAGGGGACTCAGAAGTTAAGTCCCATAGTGTTCAGCCCCATTTGAACCATTTTTGAACTTAGAAGGTGCAACAGGTGTACTAAAGAGACTGCTTACACCACGCTTGTCCGCCCTATTCCGGAGTATTTCTGTGCGGTGTGGGTACCGCATCAGATGCGACTGACGGATGACATCGAAAAAGTGCAAAGAGGGGCAGCTCGTTTTGTATTATCGCGAAATAGGGGAGATAGTGTCGAAGACATGATACGTGAATTGGAGTGGCAATCATTAAAACAAAGGCGTTTTTCGTTGCGACGGGATCTTCTCATGAAATTTCAATCACCAGTTTTCTCCTCCGATTGCGAAAACATTCTGTTGGCACCCACCTACATAGGGAGAAATGATCATCACGATAAAATAAGAGGAATCAGGGCTCGCATAGAAAAATTTAAGTGCTCGCTTTTCCCGCGTGCCGTTCGAGAGTGGAACGGTAGAGAGACAGCTTGAAAGTGGTTCATTGAACCCTCTGCCAGGCATTTTATTGTGAATAGCAGAGTAATCACGTAGATGTAGATGTAGATGTAGACTGCTAGTCAGACACACGCACGGTGCATGTAGTACCAGTGAGCTTGCCGTCCGTGTATCGAGTGGGCAAGGCGCGCGATCTATCTGAGTTCGACCGAAAGCAGATTGTGATGTCCCGGAGGCTCAGCACGAGCTTTTCGGAAACTGCACGTCTTGTCGAGTGTTCCAGGAGTAGTGTGGTGAGTGTCTTCAACACGTGGCGAGACCGTGAAACCATGTCCAGATATTGTGGGGTTGGGCAGTCACCCCAGATTACAGATGGCGGACGTCGTAGGGTGGGCAGACTGGTAAAACAGGACAGGCGGCGAACTGTGGCGAAACTAACATCAGACTTTATTGCTGGGCAGAGTACAAGTGTGTCTGAACGCACAGTGCACAGAACACTCCTAATGATGGGTCTCCGCAGCCGACGACACATACACGTGCCAACGTTAACACCACGACATCGGCAACTACTACTGAAATGGGCACGTGACCATCAACACTGGACGTTGGTGCAGTGGCAGAGCGTTGCATGATCTGACTAATCCGGATACTGTCTTCATCATGCCGATGTGAAGGTGAGAATCCGTCGTCTTCCAGGAGAACAGCTTCTTGACACATGTACTGCGGGACGGAGATAAGCTGACGGCGGCTCAATTATTTTCTGGGGGACATTCACGTGGACGACCATGGGTCCAGTGCAGCTAATGCAAGGCACTATGACGGTCAAGGAGTATCGTACACTGGTTGCAGACCACGTACACTCCTTCATGACGATCATGTTTCCCGACAGCAGTTTCATTTTTCAACAAGATAATGCGCCGTGTCACACGGCCAGGTGTATGACAGAGTGGTTCGAGAAACACAATGCTGAGTTCCAATTAATGTGCTGCTCCAACTCGTCAGATCTGGACACGATCGAACACATTTGGGATGTGACTGAACGTGGCGCAAGAGCTCGTCACCCCCCTCCCCGGAATTTACGGGAATTAAGTGAGACGTGTGTGTGCAGATGTAGTACCAACTCCCTTCAGCGACCTACCAAGACCTAAATGCTTCCATGCCAGGACGCGTCGCTGCTGTTATCCGTACCAAAGGTGGACATACCGGCTATTGGATAGGTTGTCATAATGCACTTATGAAACAATCGTGGACTTTGTAAGGTACTGTAACCTGCACACGTAACTCAATGTCCGTTTCCAAAGTGGTCCGTGTCATACAATGAATTGTATGTCGGACAATTCATCTATATCTACATCTATACTCAACAAGCCACCTTGCAGTGTGTGGCGGAGGGTACTTTGGGTAACCTTGTCACTTCCGCCTTTTGTATTTCAGTCGCGAAGAACGATTGCGGGTAAACCTCTGTGTGGGTTCGAATCTCTTAAATTTTATCTTTATAGTTTTATGGTCTTTTCGAGGAATATTCCTAGAAGGACTGCCCTATGTACGTATTACTTGACCATTCCCTGTTGGTAGCAATTGTATAACCAAAAGTCAATGCTCTGAGTAGAAGAAATTAGAATTTTTGTATCGTTCTTTACCTTTTTGTTTTTCTCTAATAACCTGAATTAATTGTTCTTGATGGCCCTTACAAGATGTATTATTGAGATCTTTGTCAGGTTTCAGTTTGTATGTGCCTTGTATGTACTAACAAAAATTTGTTGCAGGTTATCGGATGTAGTGCTAATGTAATACTATGTTGTCTGCGTGGTATAAACACCAAATGTAAATAATAATAATAATAATAATAATAATAATAATAATCCGTTTCCATGCTTAAGATCGGCATCAAAAATAGCTAGAAACTGTTAAAAAATCTCATGCAACAGAATTTAAGAGAAAAATTCTCTCTCAAGTGCTAGAAACTGTTGAAAAATATCATGCAACAGAATTTAAGAAAAAATTCTCGTAGAGCCATCTCTCTCCCCCCCCCCCCACCTCTCTCCTTTTTTGGAATGGGGAGGCATCCACGCTGATATGTTTTCTGAGAACCTCATCCATCACGCCAAGTTGCGAGACACTGCTATCCTGTCTCAGGTGGGCACCAAAGAAGTCAATGCCCTGAGTAGGCAGCATCCGGATACAGTTATACGAGGCCTCACCTCTTGTCGCCCATCAACCGCGAGCTTGAGGTTGCGTGTTGCTTTAATTCCCAGCACTCTCTTTAATGCGCAAAAAATGTCTCATCCTCTTAGAAAAATCCGTTGTAGCTTCAGCACAAATGGGAAGATATGGTGTAACGACGCTGTCGTATCAAAGCCATTACAGTCTAAGCACCAGCTCAGTTCATGAAGGATGCAGCGAGAAGAGGCTTTAGACTGTTGAAGGAACTATGCTAGCAATGTTCAAGACACGGTATAAAGT
The DNA here is from genome assembly GCF_021461395.2 of Schistocerca americana. Classification (NCBI taxonomy): domain Eukaryota; kingdom Metazoa; phylum Arthropoda; class Insecta; order Orthoptera; family Acrididae; genus Schistocerca; species Schistocerca americana. The sequence continues at coordinate 499,789,058 of NC_060125.1, forward strand.
GTCTTCAGGTGCAAGGCACTCAGTAGCGTCCTAGATGTGGTCCAACTACTGGTGTTCTCTAAGTTTATGCGGTTAATGTCGCGTTAACATCATTTATATTACATTTATGTACTTTTATCATTAATACCACCAGTACTGGTGGTTCTCAAAAGACGTAGACAAGTGAGAAGAAACACCAGGCAGATAAGAAGCTGGAGAGGAAAGGAAAACCAGTGAATATTTGCAGTGGAAGGCAGGCGGTGGTACTATTGACAACGCCGAAAGAGCATTTGCTGTAACAATATGAAAAAGGAAAGAAGTATTCTATAAATAACTAGAAAAATATGTCACACCTAAATAACACATAGCGTTAATAATTTCTTGAAGAATAAACGTACTAAGTGCTCGTAATGTTTACAGCGTAACCAACGGGAAAATTTTTTCAAAAAGACCCGAGTTTTACAATTTACAGTACGCTTAAAGCACGAAAAAGAATAATAAAAATTAAACGGCAACTTAAGCTTAAATATCCATGTGCTATACTCGGAGGACGGTAAAGCCATGCTTGCTATCGACATCAGGAATTTCCCCGCTACACACCGGCGCTCTCTAAATAGAAGATGTGCCTCAAGTAGCGTGCAGCAGGCAAATAGCGTCGTAAATATTGTAAGCCTATCGATAGCATCGTTGGCCGAAGTTTCAACTGTACATTCTGTCTATTCCGGCTGTCACCATAGTACTTAAAGTACGAAATGTTCACGAACAATCGACATTACTTCTCCCGCGAACCGATATGGCGAATGTGGTACAATGCAGAATTCCGTCGATTACAGAAAAATAAAACAATTCTACACAAAACGGATGTCTCCAGCCGCCTTCCCCCCCAGTGCATAACTGGCTGGGTACGACGTTTTACAGGTCAAAACATGACAATGGCTCGCTGTCTCAGACAGCATTCAAACCCACCATAGATACGGTTAGTTTTACCGACAGGGAATATTTCTACACCGTATAAGAGTGGTTATTGTGGTTATAAATTTGATTCAACGTGCTCTTAAATTGTAAGGCTCGAAACAGACTGTTTTACCGTTCCCATCAATCGAGAAATAAATCTTGTGAAAGTTTGTTTGTGTGTGTGTGTGTGTGTGTGTGTGTGTGTGTGTGTGTGTGTTACTCCTTCACGCCGAAATGGTTGGAAGGATTTGGACGAAATTTAGAATATACGTAGCTTATACTCTGAATTAACAGGTAGGCAACCTATCAAAAGGGTGAGGGTGGAAAAGAGGTATAGCCTACGACGCGCGAATAGCCATATTTTAGTGATCCAGTAATTGAGAATAATAAACTTTGTGACTATCAACAGACTTTACACATAATATGAAACCTTTATGAAACTTTTTCTCGGTGATTACCCCCGCAAAATGATGAAAGAAAAAAGATTCATCGTTTACTACATTTTCGCTGTTCATGCAGTAAAGCTGCCGCATAAAGAATGACATTTTAATTTATTGCTTCTTTACTACTAACTCTACCCGCGACACATTCTACAGACAGTATACACATGTACCACTGAATGTACCAGCAGAATTATTCATTGTACAGTACATTGTTCAGGAGATAAGACGTCAAATACGAGATGCGTAAAAAACTGCTGCGTAATGCATGACGTTTTAATTTTTCACTTCTCTACTATTAACTCTATTCACAACACATTTCGCAGACAGTGACCACCTACACTACTGGATGTATCTGCAAAATTATATCATTTTACGACGTATAGTTCAGGAGATATGTTGTCATAAACACTGAGCTGCGTGAAAATGAAATGGCAGGGCGAAATTTGCTAGAGATCCTGCTGAAATGTGTGTACAAATACGTGGGAAATAGGCTAAATACATATGAAATGTATTTGAAATGTGCGTACAAGGGCAAATTCACGGGTAAAACCCGTGGAACGATTTCAAACAAATCTGGAAAGAACTATTGTGGGGATAAGAATCACCATCTTCCTATCGGGGTGGGAGTGATAACGTGGAGAGAGAAACAGGGAGGAGGAGCTTAAGAAATAGACAGGGAGATGGTAGGAGGAGGAGATGGACAAATAGAGGGAGAGGGGTAAATGGACAGAGAGAGGAGAGAGCAGGAGATGAACAGAGGAAAGAAAGAGGAGGAGATGGACAGAGGCTGGGGGCGGAAGAGGCAGGCAGAGAGAGGGGGAGGGGAGATGAGTAGGAGATGGACAGCGAGAGGGGACAGGAGGGGATGGACAGGGAGAGGGAAGAAGGCGAGATGGACAAGGGAAAGAGGGGATGGACGGGAAGGGGAGAATGTGTTGGACAGAAAAAGGGTGGTGGAAGAGGAGATCGACAGAGAGTGGGAGGTTGAGAAGGTGGACAGAGAGAGGGGGTGGAGGAGATGGACAGAGTGTGGGGTGGGGTGGAGAAGGTGGACAGAGAGAGGGGGTGGAGGAGATAGAGAGAGGGGAAGGAGAATACGGACTAATAGAGTATTGGAATAAACACATACTCGGGCATTTTTTCTGATAAATAACTGTTCAACCGTGGGGGCGGAGGTAGTTGAATAATAGTACTCATTTGCATGACTGAAGAGAAAAGCCAATTCACAGTCAGTGTATAAATTTTGAATTCAATCATAATACTTGCCATTCGATATATACGATGTATCATAACTATTGTAACAATTCAGTGCATTGCTCTTTCCGAGCAGATATAAACTGATGAGATAAATTATTATGGCCGCGTGCTTAATGCGGTGATGGTCGACCTACGCAACGGTGCACAGCAGCGATTCTGTTTGCCACGGATTCGACAAGCCCTTGGTATGTTTCAAAAATGCGTGTGAAATCTTATGGGACTTAATTGCTAAGGTCATCAGTCCCTAAGCTTACAGGCTACTTAACCTAAATTATCCTAAGGACAAACACACCCACCCATGCCCGAGGGAGGACTCGAACCTCCGCCGGGACCAGCCGCGCAGCCTTGTTAGGTTTGCGAGGTATGTGGCGCCAGATGTCAACGCACAGCAGGTCTCCCAAGTCTAAATTACTTGTCGATACCTTGTGGGCGCAGAACTGACGCCCGACTGCTTTCCACGCGTGTTCCGTGGGGTTCAGATCAGACGAATTTCGTGGTCAAGACATCAACGTGAGTTCACTACCACGCTCCTCAAAGCACTGTAGCACGATTCTCGCCTTGTGACACGGACAATGATCCTGCTGAAAGCTGCCGTCGCCGTCAATGAAGGCATCAAGCATGAAGGAATGCATTCGCCGAAATCCACAGTTGTCAAAGTGCCTTCGATTACTACCGCAGGTTACATGGACGTCGAGGTGACTGTCCCTCATACCATAATACGCGTCCGTGGCGCGATGCATTTTTCGACCAGTTGTTCACCTGGATGGTGGCGCATCCCTCCGTACCATCGATCTGATGTAACAAGAAACGTAATTCACCCGAACAGGCGTCACGTTTCCACTGATCCACAATCCAGTCGCAAAGATATCGTACCAACTGCAGTCGTAACTGACGATGTCGTTGGGTCAACTTTGGAACAGATATGGGCTGTCTGATGCTCCATGTTCAACAATATACACCAAACAGTGTGCCCTGAAATACTTGTGCGTGCACGAACAATCTACGCTGTTTCAGATCTACCACAGATCGACTCCTATGCTACATCACAGAGTGGGCAAGCCTCTGACTTCTTCGTTTTATGATGAGGCGTGAACATATAATACCCTGTGGCTTACTCGTGGTTTCACTGTCCTTCAACCACTTTCCATAGTTGCTGACGACTGTACCACGCGAGAAAAGGACCAGCTCTACCGTATTCGAGATTCTCGTTTCCAAGCGCCGGCCATAACAATTTGCCATTGTCAAAGTCGCTTATGTCGATGGGTTTCCCCATCTACGGCCCTTATTGTCGCTAGAACGAGTTCCCATTAGTCTGTGCTTCGCTTATATGCTTTTCTTGGAGCGTGACGTGCCCGCAACACACCGGGTGGCATTCAATTCAGCAGTGGACGGGGGTCATAATGTATCCTATCAGGCTATCCCTTTTTTAGTCAACCTGTACCACAGATTTCTTTTCTGCCCTATACGGTATAGTGCTTCTGTACTAGTTATTCGATCTACATATCTAATCTTCACCATTCTTCCGTAATACATACCTAATACTGCTGCTCTTTTCTTGCATGTGAAATTTATCGTCCACGATTCACTAGCTGTGGTGCAGCGCATGTATAAACTGTTATAGGAATAACTAGTTTGGAGAAATACGAATGGATGGATCAGAAGTCGGCTGTGACATGACAGAGGAACTAATGTAACATTCATTTGCAATGATTTAATACCTCCCCGCGCATGTACTAACAGGGTGAAGATGCTACTGTACCATTTCGCTTGGTTTTGGTCTACTAAGAGACTGATGTGATGCTCATCAAAGTAGAGATTTTTAAGTAAAACTAACTTTATTTACATTCTACAACTTTATTCTTCATTTCTACATATTTATTTCTCAGCATAGTCACCCTGGCGACGAACACATGTGTCTCAACAAGAGACCAGCTTGTTTGCCTACAAATACCTCTTACTCCGCAAGCCACCTAACGGCGGTGTGTGATGGAGGGCACTTTTGGGATCACTAACTGATCCATCCCTAGCCTGTTCCACTCGCGAATGGCGTCTAGGAAGAATGATTGTCGGTAAGCCTCTATATTAGCTCTAGTTTCTCGAATTTTCTCATTGTGGTCATTTCACAAGATGTGTGCGGGAGGAAATAATCCTCTCTTGCAAAGTCTTCAAAATAGTTCAGATGGCTCTGAGCACTATGGGACTTAACATCTGAGGTCATCAGTCCCCTATAACTTAGAACTACTTAAACCTAACTAACATAAGGACAACACACACATCCATGCCCGAGGCACGATTCGAACTTGCGACCGTAGCGGTCGCGCGGTTCCGGACTGAAGAGCCTAGAACCGCTCTGTCACAGCGGCCGGCTTGTAACGTCTGCCACTGTAGTCTGTTGATCATCCCTGGAACGTTCTCGCGCCGACTAAACGATCCGTGGCGGAAGGTAAGGATCCCAAACTGACGCACTATAGTCAAGAATCGGTTGAACTAGTACCTTATAAGCCAATTTCTTCGTGAATGAGTTATACTTCTTTAACATCGCCGGCCAGAGTGGCCGTGCGGTTCTAGGCGCTACAGCCTGCAGCCGAGCGACCGCTACGGTCCCAGGTTCGACTCCTGCCTAGGGCATGGATGTGTGTGATGTCCTTAGGTTAGTTAGGTTTAATTAGTTCTAAGTTCTAGGCGACTGATGACCTCAGAAGTTAAGTCGCATAGTGCTCAGAGCCATTTGAACCATTTTTTTTCTTTAACATCCTTCCTATGAATCTCAGTCTGGTGTCTGTTTTTCCTACTGTCTGTTTTATGCGATCATTCCACTTTTGGTCTCTCTGGAAAGTTACTTCTAGATATTTTACGGTAGATACTGATTCCAACAGTGTGTCATCAATAGATTACTTGTACAGTAGCGTGATTATTTTCCCTAAGTATGCGCCATATGCTACATTTATTTACGTGCAGGGTTAACTGCACCATTCACGAATCCTCTGCAGGTTATTCTGCAAATCGCTACTGTCTTTTGGCGTTGTTACTTTCTTATAAGCCGGCCGGAGTGGCCGAGCGGTTCTAGGCGCTACAGTCTGGACCCCGCGACTTCTACGGTCGCAGGTTCGAATCCTGTCTCGGGCATGGATGTGTGTGATGTCCTTAGGTTAGTAAGGTTTAAGTAGTTCTAAGTTCTAGGGGACTGATGACCTCAGAAGTTAAGTCCCATAGTGCTCAGAGCCATTTGAACCATTTGAACTTTCTTATAAGCAACCGCGTCATCCGCAAATAGTCTTAAAGAGTTTCCGAAGCTTTCTACTGGATCATTTATAGGCATTGTAAACAGCAACTGTCCTATCACACTTCCTTGCTGCACTGCGGAAATTACCTCTACATCTATCGATTTTGTTGACCTAAGAGGTACGCAAATCTGGTCTGATACTCGATAAGGTCGTATTTTATTTCACTAACCAGCAGTGCAGGACGCTGTCAAATTGCTTCCTGAAATCAAGGAACGCGGCATCAAACTGTGGCCGTTGCCTATAGCGCTATGGATCTCATGGAGTATACGTCACTGAAAAATGTTTGACTTTGTTGACGGAACCACACGCCACCTGTGCTTTCACTACTTCATCACTATCGAAGTGAGCTCATTGAAGATGTTCTTTAAGTTCTGGAAACAGATGAAAATTGGATGGGGACAAGTCGGGACTGTATGAGGGATACCAAAGGCAGCGAACCCCAAGGGGTCGGATTGCTGCAGATGTTGCAGCGTTCGGGCGTGGTATGACATTGTCTTGCTCAATGAGAGAGTCCACAATGTGTGGACGAACTCTTCGAACCCGTGATTTCATTTTTCCTCACGCACCGACATAGTTACATTACAGGCTATAATTAGGAAAACGGGAAAGTCGGCAGAGTAACAGGTGTGACGTTTAATAACTCAACCGATATTGAGAATAGAATAAAAAATTCGGAGGCATTACTTTTCAGCGCGCTCGTATTAGGAACAGACGAGATGACCGACGTAAATTTAATGCTAATAAAAAAAAACACCGTCTAGTTCAGTTGGTTTTTTTTAATAAGATCCAGAAATTGTAGTACCATAAAGCACAGCTTATCAGCTGGCAAATATTCAGTAAAAACTACCTCATGTTGACAAGTTGCGTTTCGCAGTAATTAGATTTATGGATGATCTGTACTGCAGGTCGGAAATGGTTATTCTAATACAACATACCAAGTGTCCCAAACGGCGACTTTCTTCATTATGATTACAAGTGGTCACACTTCCCTGAGAGATCGTGCATTTGATGATGAATTTAGGGCGACAACAGCAAGCACAGTTGTAGTTTAGTATTTTAATAAAAGGCACTTTGGTTACAATAAAATTTTATTTTAATCCTGGTCATCGGTTTCGGTCTATACCAACACCCTCAGAGCAAGGTATACATAACGTAAGTCATCGGCGCAAGGAGCTGCTTTGGAACGCCGACTGGTACCTGTCACGTCAGTTCGTAACAGGCACCAGCCGGTATTGTACTCCTGCACGGACACCTGACGTCATCTGGAGCCTTTGTAATATCTCTTTATATTCGATGAATTATTCTGATACAATTCTACCCTTGAATGACGTTTACTCATTTTCTATCTTCATACTCGCAGAATCCATGCGCAAAGTAGTTTCATACAATAGCTACGCCATGCTCGTTCATACAAAAGGTGTGTAACAATTTACATTACTTGACATTTGAGAATTAATGACATTCATCGATATATATTAATCAGAAGGGAACTTCCGAAAGACTGGATACGAACCTGCATTTAATAATCCAAGAGCTCAATTACTTCTTTGGAAGGTTAAACTTCATCAAAGCCAAATATCCGCTTGATCTGAGGTTTCCCGACTGATTATACAACGCTCCCAAAAATACGAGGCATTTTATTTGTACAGATTAGCAGACTGTCGCAAAGCACGAGCCTACAGAGAAGAAGAATCATCGCCTGATTTCATTCTAACAACTAAAATTTCTGAATCATTTTGAGTGACTGAGTTATGACTATGTTTCCTATTATGAATGATTGATTGCTCGAACGAATTGAGAACTACATAACTACATAATTACATAGATAGGAGGAAAAATTACACCTTGGTGTGAAGATGGTCTTATAGACCGAAACTCGTCACCAGAACTAAAAAGGTATTGCGATTTTGATTGCTTTTTTACTAAAATATTAAATAGGATCGCGGTGTTCCACAACGTTGTAAAAAATTTTACCAGGTGTAGCGCCACAAAATGACGCTACCGCGACCAGGTGTGGGTACTCACACGTCGCAAACAGATCGGCGTGACGCCGAGGTAGCCGACAGCGATCATTTGCGGCGGGGTAGGAGCCAGCAAGGCAGCTAGCAAGAGTCTCGTCTGCTCATGTGGGCCGCAGGTCGCGGCGGAGGCGGCGCATCCCGGGCTGGTAGCAATCGGCTGTGCGCGGAGCTAGCGGCAGTGTCTCGTGCGAGGAGTCGGTGAAGACTGGAGGTCGCGCAGACGGAGCGCCTGCCACCTGCGCGCTGCGCGGGGTGTCTACGCCGCAGGCGCCACAGTTCCCGTTACGGCATTCGCGTCGCGGGGTCCAGAGACTATGGTCGCAGATTGCCCGCAGGACACCGGACACTATAATCGCTGCCGTTAGCAGCGTACACGGTCATTTGCGCTTCCGTCCGCGAAGAAAAAGTACGGGTGAAAACAAAAGTTCCTTCTAAAGGGTGCCATGTGCAGGATATCGTGATACACACTTTTAAGAACTGTGGAGAAGGGCAAATTTACCCGCCGGATAGCCACGCACGCTAGTACGGTGCTTGTGGGATTCGGGGAGAAGTTAAGGCACTGGATCGAATCCGTCTGACAGATTAACTCCATGCCGTACCATTTAGTTAGACGAAATCTGTACCCGAGTGATTGGACACGGAGTGTGCGAAACGGGTCAGCGTGTTGCGCGAGACAATCGCAGTTCAAGCCGACGTGCGGACACGTGTTATGTAGCTACAGATTTATTTAGTTCACGTGATATTGAACTCGCAGACTTTAATACTAATTTAATTCTTGTTCCTTTACAAACATTACTTAAAAATATACACAAATTTTTGCATATAAGCAATACTATAACAGGAATTATGATCTTGATGGGTGTCTTTAGGTGTGGCTTCTTCAGAAGCATTGTAATAACACGACGCCTAAACGTAGATGTAATCAACAAAAAATGTAATTACTAGAAGACATGCTCCCCTTAACCAAATTAGGAAAATACCTACAACTCTAAAAATTAATTGTCCTGCAAGGCAAGGTCGTTTTGGAAGTACTGTCGTAGATGTAACGCCACATTACAATCCTTGTATTTCCACGTCGTTTTGCTTCGTACTTTCTGCTTCGTGCAAACTTCGTACGTCTTTATGGGGTTCTTTTAGGCGTCTGATCGGTATTTTTTGGGGAATGAGGCCAATATTGCGCTTGGAATGGAGGAGGTGGTTCATCTAGCAATGATTTCGCTCTCATTACGCAGTTTAACATTTATTTATTCGGTAATCAACATACGTTTCATTTCTATAACCACGTATTGTTTTTTGGACAGTGTACGTATAGAATAGAGCCATACCGACACACAAAAAAAGTTGCGCCTCAATTTCGTTCCTATGAGTACGGCTCGTGATGTTCATGTTTGGTTCGCATTTGTTTGCACGAGTCGGACTCGTCCAAGTATGCCAAGCGGTTAAAGACGACGGTCTGTGTGCCGGCCAGCCTGGATGTGGTTTTTAGCCGGTTTCCGACATCAGAATAAGTGAATAAAGGGCTGAGAACCAGGTCCCGCATCACTTACACGATTAGCAAACATTTAGAAAACGTACGCACACATTCACTTGGGATACCACTAGACACAGACAGTTAGGGAGCAGAAATTCCGTCCAGTAATTAACATGCCGACCTTCTGAAGATACGGGATAAAGGCTAAGCAATGAAAGTAGAAGTGGATAGAAGCTAATGTATCAGTATAGACCCTAGTCCGCAACCGACTGAGTAGAAACTTATGAACTAGTCGTATCAGAACTCTGAAAGTCGAAGCTGAGAACATACTGAAACGCTGCTTACGTCCGTATGTCCAAGGAATCACACGAAGTCCCATTCACGGCCGCTGAAAGAATCCACACATTTAGCGACGTTCGACGAAAACGCGAGACAAATTATCCGACGTACTGCTCAGCAAGTTTACTTGGAAACGTTTGCGGGAGGAATCGAATTGAGTCTTTGCCCTGCTACACTATTAAAAACGATGTAAATAAGTGTCGCAACACCTGCTTAGAGCCGTGAGACTGGGTTAAAGTTATCACTGCGCGAAAATCAATAATTAAATCCCTGTAGTTACCAAAGAATCTGCTGCACGATGAGTTGGATGAAATGAACAGTCTAACCAGTACCGAATATGGATTGGGAGTAAACCGAAGAAAGTCGAAAGTAATGGGAAGTAGAAGAAATGAGAATAGCTAGAAGCTTAAGACCAAAATTGGTGATCACAAGTCGACGAATTTAAGGAATTCTTCCCATTAAAGTAAATAAGAACAGTTTTGATATAAAACAACCAGGCATATTAAAACTGTGTGCCGGACTGAGACTCGAACTCGGGACTTTTGCCTTTACGGGGCAAGGTAATGGCAGAATGGAAGCTGTGAGGCTTGGTCGTGAGTGGTGCTTGGGTAGCTCAGACGGTAGAGCTCTTGCCCGCGAAAGGCAAAGGTTTCGAGTTCGAGTCTCGGTCCAGCACACAGTTTTAATCTGCAAGGAAGTTTCATATGAGCGCACACTCCGCTGCAGAGTGAAAATCTCATTCTGGAGTTTTGATACAGAAACCGGCAGCAATACCAAATATAAAATTGAATGCAGCCAGTCTCGAACAAGTCATCAGTCTTAAGTAGCTAAGAATGACCGCGGATGGGAGCTAAAAATTTGCAATTGGGCAAATAAAAGTAACAGCGATAAGAACTTGTACCTATTAATATCAACCATAGGCTGTTATTTGAAACTTCAGGAAGACTTTTAAGAACGGAGAAGACTGTTTGCCCTGTTATAATAAATCTCATGGCAGGAAAGAGCAATACAAAAAATAATCCACGAGAAATATCAGAACTATAGGCAGGCAATCAAATAACGCAAGATCTAAAATTAACAAGCTAAACACATTGAAGAGTCTTACAAGAGGTAGAAATAAGTAGAGAATGAAAGCTGCTGTCTGTCAGTCTACGGATTGGTAAATTAAGAAGAAGAAGATTTTTTTAGGCCACTTTTTGTTCGTGACGAATTACGCAGTAATGAGCGGCCTATAAAGATAACGCTGTTAGCATCCCGGCACGCAGATGACGCTGTGGCGAAAACGGAAGTGAGGATACGTTTACTGAGGCCTTCTGACGCTAAGGAGGCCGTGGTTGTGTGTCCACAGCACATCCTCAACAAACCCTCAGATACGACGGATTACAAAACTGCGGGTACTTACTTGGGACTACACAGAGTTACCTACGTGCCACTTGGAGTATTTTAAGATGAAGGGAACTACACTTCTCTCCTAGTTCCATTAATCAGGATCTGGCGTACCTACCATTTGAGCACTGCCTAGAAGCTGTGCTATCGCAGCGATTCTAAGAGGTCCCAAGTGGGACGAAACAAAATTTGGGATGAAAATTAACAGGAGGTAACAGAAAATCAGTGGACTTCGCGCTTCTCCTCTGTCGCTTAGTACTGTTCACGCTGAAGGTTTAAAAAGTGGTTTTTGAGAAGACGATGATAAAGTATTGACATTGTAAGAGTATGCAAACTGTTACAACGTGACGGTTCGCTCAGCTGCGTCGATGCCAACGATAATGTTAGCAAACTTGTCAAAATAAAGGGTTGAAGAAGCAGAATTGTTATTGACACTCACAAAAAGGTATCACGGTGTACCAAGAGTGAAGGGCATTTTTTCCATAACTTGACAGCACCTGTAAACAGGAGTTCGAAGTTCTTGTTTTATCGATGTGTACAGCTAGGATACTAGTTAAGCAAGATTCTAAAAAAAAAAGTGGCTCTGAGCACTATGGTACTTAACATCTTAGGTCATCAGTCCCCTAGAACTTAGAACTACTTAAACCTAACTAACCTAAGGACATCACACACATCCATGCCCGAGGCAGGATTCGAACCTGCGACCGTAGCAGTCCCGCGGTTCCGGACTGAGCGCCTAGAACCGCACGGCCACCGCGGCCGGCTGTAAGATTCTATATTACCACTATAATGAGATGCTTTGCGATATGAGTTACTGAGGAAGATGCACACAGAGTAGCCGGCGAGTAAATTAACTCTTCTACTGGGCCGTAGGAAACAATCGAATGACTAAACGGGCGGGTATTTCAGACATAATTCATACACCCATTTCTACGTGGTTCTAACAGCCTAGTATATCCAGTTAGTGGTTCAAATGGTTCAAATGGCTCTGAGCACTATGGGACTTAACATCTGTGGTCATCAGTCCCCTAGAACTTAGAACTACTTAAACCTAACTAACCTAAGGACATCACACACATCCATGCCCGAGGCAGGATTCGAACCTGCGACCGTAGTCCAGTTAGTGTCGTCTATGTTTATACTGAAATGGTAGTAGTTCAGCAGAACGTATGACTAAACAAGTTTCCGTTTCATATCTATGGGAACTTGTTTCGAAATGTTTGGAGGCTTAGGACAAACGGAAGACTCCCTGAGCGTGGCAACATGTCCTGTCCAGGTCTGGTGCTCACCCAAAACTACGCCTTTATCCTTTACCGTCATCAGCTACTGATTTGATGTGTTGTCAGTGAGCACATGGGGAGTTCAGCAGCGGAATTCAGGATTAATTAACGTCTGACGAGCTACTAAAACTACCTTTTTTAAATTAAGTATTGGCTATTGGGCATCACTCATGCAGCCAGGTTCAGAACCAAGAAAAGACAATTATCTGTTACATCCATTTAAACTGAACTTAGGTGAACGATCTAAGCAAATTAACATTTTCACTAAATTTTAACGTAAAAAAATGCTCTTTTCCTATGTTTTTATTTGGTCCTCTGTTAGAAATCGTATAGGAGGTTACACACTTTTGTATCTTCTGTTGCTGTTAATGTTTGTTGGTAAACCATTTCTAGAGGTCATCTGATCCTGTATTAGTTTAGAAGACAAGACGTCATCATTTTGGGGCAGTAGGGATGTTGCCAGAATCTCCCTGACTGAATCAAAGTCATACCAGTGTCACTATAAATTTTCTGTTGTATCTTGTAATCTTGATACCAAGGCTGTGATGGGAGATTAAGTACCACTGCGGCATAGTGTCTCCCTTTAATTTTGTAAGATCGTTGGAGGTTTTCATTCCATCGGGCCAGAATAAAGTCCTTATGGTACGAAGAAGAACGTCTGGTGGCACCTTATCGTATTTCAATGAACCCGTATGTAAAGTTCCTTGGCCAAGGTATCTACTTTTTCATTTTCCTTTATTTCACTATACGCCTTCACCCATAACAAGATGGTCGTCTTATTAAGGCTAGAAAGCTCCTGCTCTGCTCCTGTAATGCGATATACTACATAATGTTTGGTAGTGTTGGCATCTTATCATTTTAACAGAACCAGTGCTGAGCGTCAGTTACTTGGTATTATTTCACATTTAATTTTAGGTGCAAACTCCGCCTTCCTCTGAATACTGAAGATGACTCATAATTCATTGTGGTACTGGCAGCACTAATATCTTCAAGTCTTGTATTCAATTACAGCAAGAGGTGGTCGGCATAGGAAAGTAATTTACAGAAAGACAGACGTGACAAGCAGACCCTGACATACAAGAGTGCCAAGAATGAGTCCTATGGTACTCCTGAAAGAATCTGCTTCCGTTCCTGCAAACAAAAGACCACCTGCATATACATAGTGTTAGGAGTGTAAGTGCAGATTTGTGATCATTGTTACCTTAATATGTACCTACTTCAGGACGTTAGTTGTTCCTTTCTCTGCATCTAACAGTCTTCCCACAACAACATCACATAATCTACTATCTGATGTTTTCTGAACGGTCGTAACTGCACCGTTAAGTGGACTAGGCCATTCAGTATAGACTGGCCGTTTTGCATCCACGTGTCCAACCTTAAACAACTGACCTGCTCCCTAGAGGAAAACAAGCATTAATGGCTTGCTCTTGTCACATGTACTTGGAGGTACTAACCAACCTAAGAACATACTACTCTTAATAGCTATAATAATTAGTCTGCAGATGAAGTAAATGCTGATGTAATGATGTTCAATAGACTGGTCTCAGTCACCAATAAAAATATCTACTCTTATACCCTTAACATCCTGTATACTCCGCAAGCCACGGTACGGTAATTCGTACCGGTATTAGGAATATTCAATCCTTTTCCGTTCACGTAACGAGCAAGGGAAAATGCCTGCCTACTTGCTTCTGTATAGAGGCGACTTTCATTCTCCGTACGCGAGACGTGCGGCGGTTGCAGCAGAATGGTCGAACATCCTTCCTGGAATACAAGTTCTCTAAATTTACCCTTCACAGTTCTGCGAGAAGAACATCGCCTTTCTTAGATTTCATTTCTGTTCCTAGAGGACCTCAGTGACACGTCCGTAAGCTATGTTGCGATATGTTATGATTCTAGCAACGAGTCTGTAAAATTGTTCCATGTCTCTTAAGGGGCTACGGAAAGGCTCAAAATCATGAAAAGTTCAATTTTTACTTTTTTGCGTTTTCTGAATCTGCAGACTATTACCTTTTAATAGATATATAATTTATTCAATTCCGAAGACTACAACTATTTTTAATTTTTTTTTGAAATGTGTTCTACATGGGCGTGACCCACTGTGGCGCTGTTAAACTGCTGTCAAATGGTGTTATTATTAACGTCCGTGTTCATCAGGTACATTTTAGTGATGTGAGATAAAGTATGTGTTGTGGCTAACCTGTGATGGTTCAATATATATCGCTGGTGTGATTGTCGATTGTTTCATGTTTATTTACTCTTTCGTTATCTCGAAAATATTCCTAATTAATTCTGTTTCTTGAGTCTCTGTTTTGTTGAAGTATAATAATGAGTAAAAGTAAAGTTATTAGAAATCCTCTGAAGGCTTTTAAGAAAATAAGAAATGTTGGAAAGCTAAAGGTATGTGTTATTACTGTAAACAATAAAGACGATAACCAAGTGAGTGAACCTAACCTCTCAAGTACACCTGCCCATAGCAGTCAAAGTGGGAAAGAAAATACTTCACAGAAGAAGCTTGGTTCAATGAGTGAAAACTATGAATGTTTTATGGGCGAATCGGATGTGAATGAAATATTTGATATGTCGGTTGTCAAAGGAATTTTTTCAAACTGTGTAAGATGTATTCATTGTAGTGAAGTTGGTCTGGAACTCTCCATAATAAAGCACGTAGGACTTGCTAGTGAAATACAACTGAAATGTGATAAGTGTTCATACATGACCACCTTTTGGAACAGTGTTGCAGTAACTGCAACTGAAGAAAATGGTAGCAAAATCTACGAACACAACAACGAGCGATGCTTGCTTTAGACAAGGAACGCCTTCGGGCTGCAGACAGGGCTGTAAAGAGTCTAGAAATACAAGCAAGAGTAAACAGGAGGAGGAACAAGAGGAAGCTGGAGGAGGAGTTTGCAGAGGATGAAGATAATCCATCCTATGGACCTGGAATGCACTAAAAAGTTAATCCAATCTTTGTCGCTCGATTCCCAAAACTTTTATTTTCTCATACTAATTACATGTTTTCTAAGGATCTTCCAAACATATTTGTTTCAAACTTTCAGTAAATGTTACACAGTACCTTCTGCATACTTTAACACAGCCTTTTTCCAAAAAACTGTATATTTTTGAATATATAAATAAAAAATTGCAAAAAAATGTTGTGAATTTTCATTACAATTGAAAAAAATCATCTTTAATAACTGAACTAAAATTTTGTAAAATCCCTGTGTTAAGTTGTAGCCCATATTCCAATAAATAATCTGTAAAAAGTTCAACTTCCTACCTCAAATACTTTGTGAGGAAAGATGTAATTTATAAGCGTTATTTTAACATTGGAAGTATAGGGCGTTCCGGAGCCCCTTAAGGCTACTTGATAACGACTCCAAACGCTGCGATATTGGTCTATAGCTGGCTGCACTAACGCCAGTATGCTGTTTCCCTTACAGATGCACTGCACTTTCCGAGAACATTTCCTTCAAATCCGAAAGTCCTCAGTTAGCTTTTCCCAATACTAACGTGACCGTGTCATTTTATGCCGCTTCTTAGTCAGTATCAATATCCTTCTTGACTGCTAGTTATATTTCAGTTTTTTTTTAAAATGTACACCTCAGCGCGTTTCAGCCACAGCCATCATCAAAATTTCACAGATGAACAGAACAAAACGAAGACAGACCACTATATTCTTTATGGGACATCCACAACTCTTCCTAAAATTTTTCATGATGAATAAATCCGCTCCAGCTTTATTTTGGCTCTGAGCACTATGGGACTTAACATCTATGGTCATCAGTCCCCTAGAACTTAGAACTACTTAAACCTAACTAACCTAAGGACATCACACAACACCCAGCAATCACCTTTATTTTGATAAAATACCAGACATGTATAGTAATCTAGCAAATTTATGAAGTAGCATGTGACATTTCGCGTGCTACTAGACAAATTTGCTGGTTTTTTTGTTACCTGGCTTGTACGATTTTCTCGTAAGCGATCAAGCGCGAGAAGGTAGAAATTACGTCCTGAAACCCGGGTCGTGTGTGCAACTTTATCCAAATAAAGGATTTTTCAATGACACCAGGAGCGAATTTATTCATCATGAAACACACATTTAAAATCTTGATACACTGTATCTCGTCAATCGAGATGCACATTTTTACCACGACTGGTGATGTTTAGTGAGACTGTCTACCTTATATGACAATATGCGGCCGTTAGCGGCGTTGAATGCTATTGGATTTTCCATCTAAAACTCGGATCAATGTCTTCAAATTAAGCACAAAGTCAATTCAAAAATAATCCACAAAAATAACGAACTGGAACTGGCGCACTAAAATTCAAAGTAACGTCTTCAAATCGAACATACAGTAATATCATAAAAGTAGCATACAGACATTTCATAAAACAACATAGGCTACAGTTAAAATACGCCACATGCAAGATAATTTAGAAACTGTTCACAAGGCAACTAATATTAGAAGAAATGGAAATTTTTATTTAGGGCAAAAGAGAACAATAGTGTGTACTTAATGAACAAATGACTTCAGATTAAGGTGGTATTTTGAAACCTTCCAAAACTTGTTGGTGTGCCTGTGCTGCATGTGGGGAGGGTTCGGCCGAAGATGCTGCTCGCCTACTGTCCACTGTTCGTTCTTCTTTTGGCAGCCCGCTGTGCGCGACTTGTCACGGTGGCACTGTGGCCTTTTCCTTACGTGATGGAAGCGCCAGTAGTGTCCCAGGACTCACATCTCAGCGCGTTTGCCGCAAGTCCCCGGGCACGGACTCCTAGAGGACGTCAGATGGCGCCGGCGGACGTTGCGCAGCGGGTCCCGCGGAAGGCAAGGCGGCCCGCAGACGGCCGGCGCGCCGTGCTCTGCTTGCCCGCCTGTTGCGTCACTTCCCACTTTCCTGGGCATTGTTATGCGCGCGGCGTCCGTCACACCCGCGCGCGCCCCTCGGCATGCGTAGCGCATCGCCGACACGGCGCCGGCGCCGGCGCGATATTCCGTCCGGTTTCCGCAGAACGGCACTCGGGGGCCCAGCGCGGCGTGCAGTGGCGCAACTGGTCGCTCTGCGGGGCTCCTCCGCGAGCACTTGTTGCAGCTCGGGTCCGGTGGCGTAACACTTCTCGAGTGCCCCTGTTCCGCTGGAGACGAACCTTGCTGGTAATGCTGATGTTGCAAAGACCTCACGCTCGTTTATTTAAACATACGATTTCAAATGAGGCAAAATGAAGCGCGCTGCTAGTATTTCGAAACACGGCATTTCTTCTGGAAGACGAAACGACAGAAGAACGATAAGAGCTTTATGCCACTTTGTAATATCCAGGGGACGATCGTTAAACGCGATGACTTTACTGTAACTCGACTTTGTTGACATTGTCAACCAGAAGATACGAAATTCGTTGAACATTTTTTTGTTTTGTTTATGTTAGCGACTGAAAACGCTTGATGTCAAATTTCCATGTATTACTGGTTTCGGCCGGGCAACGGCCTTGCCGCAGCGGCTACACCGGTTCCCGGGAGATCACCGAAGTTAAGCGCTGTAGGGCGTGGTCGGCACTTGGATGGGTGACCATCCAGGCCGCTAAGCCTTTTGCCATTTTTTCGGGGTGCACTCAGCCTCGTGATGCCAATTGAGGAGCTACTCGACCGATAGTGGCGGCTTCGGTCAAGAATATCATCATAACGACCGGGAGAGCGGTGTGCTGACCCCACGCCCCTCCTATCCGCATCCTCCTCTGAGGATGACACGGCGGTCGGATGGTCCTGGTAGGCCACTCGTGGCCTGAAGACGAAGTGTTTTTTGTTTTTACTAGTTTCAGCAAACAGTCTGGCCATCTTCAGATCATAAAACATTCTTGATTAGTGTTGATGCCATTACGGGTTCACACTGCGTTAAAAAGCTTTCTTAAAATTACAAAACCATACATAACATAGTTAAAAACGACTATTCATCGTTCGTGGCCAAAATAATTGAACGATGGTTTGAAAACAAAGGCGTTGTGCCATTAAAACTTAGTAACTGACACAATCACTGTTTACATTACCTCGTAACTGACATCATCGTATATTGTTGATACCACCTTGTGGCCAGCATGAGACACGTTGCACAGCATGACTCATTATTAAGAACCTTGTCTCGTCATTTGTAATGTCCGTCGAACCATCATGAACGGTGGTGACGTCAATGTAATTATTGTCTTTGCATGAAAGTGTTTTCTGTTCGTTTCACTGGTATTTCTCCCAGTTACCTTCTGTACTATGATGTACTAATTTTATGTACGGTCCAAGTATCACAGCAATATGTTACTTGGCAGTGACGCATCACACATAAGTTCCTTTCGTTCTCAAGTTTTGCACACCAGTGTACGTACAAAATATTCACATTATCGGTTTCGGCAAGTAGTCGCCGTCTTCAGATGTGGTACAGCCACTAAAAAAGCTTCGCACAGATATATAACAAGTATTCTTAGGCACTTTGACGTCAAGTAAAATTCTTCAATGGATGTATTTAGCATCGTCACGCAGTAGGTAAGACTAAAATTAAAATATGACCCAAACCTAATGTTTATTTTATGTTGTTAAAAATTCACAAAACTGTTAGGTAAAAGTTACACAAACGTCAATTTTACGATTTGTAAGTGTTCTGCTAAGCGTCAGTCAAGGAAGACCAAAAAAGGTCGAGTGTGGGACTAATTTGTGCAGTCGCAAATATTTGTACAGTGGTAGAAGGGAGTGCCATGAACAGCATACTAGAAATCCTGACAGGAGGGGGCTGAGTGTGGGATTGGGGGTGCATTTAAAGGTCACTTTTGTACGTTTTTCTTGAATAACTCAAAAACTACGGCCTCCAGTGAAAATGTATCCCAGTATAAAATTTTACTGCACTGAATTTCCTACCATGAAGCCCTGTCGATTTTTTCTCTTGGGCTAATAGTTTGCTCGTTGAGAGCGAGAGAATATGAATGTCTCGCTCATGGTTTACGAAGGCCAGCAGTAACATTGCGGGTTGCATAAAACGTCAGCGGTAGGGGTAGCTGAATCACCCTGTACGGGGATCATGGGAGAGAGGGATACAGGAATGTGGGGGACAGGGTAAAAAGGGGAGACACAGGAGAAATGGGGTGGGTACAGTGTACTCAGTATAATTTAAAACTGATATTTTAAAAGCGCATGCAAGAGTAGACATAATTAAAGACATAAACCGTTGAAAAAATATTAGAAAAACTGTTTAAAAATGTAACATGATAAATCATAAAAAATAAAAACCATCAAGAATGTATAGACTTTTATCCTTGGTCTAACATTCTCAACAAATTTTATAAAAATGTGTTGCATTATATTACAAGTGCTCAAATTAAATATTTCTTTTCTTTATTGTTATTTCGTCTCTCTCACCCGATGTGGGTGGGGGATGGGCTGCCGGCTGCTGATCTTCAGCCAAAAGATTTTACGGAAGATGAGTGAAGGCAGACAAAATTTATGGGTGCAAAATTTAAAACATTATTAAAATGTTGTTTTCTACATTTAAAAATTTAGAAAAGAAATAAATTTCTGACAAAATACATCATTAAAAAGGACGTCCATGTTAATTTAACTGTGCACTGCACTGTCACTAAAAAGGTGAAGGACCTGAGCTGGATAGAAGCTTGTGGTGATATGAATGTGGGGTGTGCTATAAAGAGATTGATTGTGGGAATAAATTTTTAAGTCCACAGTGTTTTGATAAAAAGAAGCTAATCGTCTCGTCTCTCAGTGGGATAGATGTCTTAATGCGTGTGTGGTTTAAATGGAATCATTCCATGGTCTCGTTCTATCGGCTGTTCGGATATTATTTCATTACCCTGCATACACTCATTGAAATGTCTTTTAACTGCAAAATATTCAAAAAGTCAGTATAAATTTGAAAACTTAATAAACCACGGAATAATGTAGATAGAGAGGTAAAAATTGACACACATGCTTGGAATGACGTGGGGTTTCATTAGAACCACCCGATATAGCTAGACGCGTGAAAGATCTCTTGCGCGCGTCGTTTGGTGATGATCGTGTGCTCCGCCGCCACTTTCGTCATGCTTGGCCTCCCAGGTCCCCAGACCTCAGTCCGTGCGATTATTGGCTTTGGGCTTACCTGAAGTCGCAAGTGTATCGTGATCGACCGACATCTCTAGGGATGCTGAAAGACAACATCCGACGCCGATGACTCACCATAACTCCGGACATGCTTTACAGTGCTGTTCACAACATTATTCCTCGACTACAGCTATTGTTGAGAAATGGTGGTGGACGTATTGAGCATTTCCTGTAAAGAACATCATCTTTGCTTTGTCTTAGTTTGTTATGCTAATTATTGCTATTCTGATCATATCAAGCGCCATCTATCGGACATTTTTTGAACTTTTGTATTTTTTTGGTTCTAATAAAACCCCATGTCATTCGGAGCATGTGTGTCAATTTGTACCTCTCTATCTACATTATTCCGTGATTTATTCAGTTTTCAAATTGATACTGACTTTTTGATCACCCGGTATATCTGTAGGGGATATATCATATCTGAAGATGGCAACTACTTGCCGAAACCGATAATGTGAGTATTTTACATATATTTGAGCGTCATAAATTATTATACAGTTATCTGTACTTTGATTTTCTATACACATCGAAAAGTTATCCCGTGTACTAAACGCAAAGGATTAACTTTCCTCTCCGACACGGCTTAGGAGCAGAAGGTTGCACTGCGTAGCAATTGCTGGATGCACCAGTTCGTTCTCTCGAATTTCGCTTCCGGGTTTTCAGAGGCAGCGGAATAATTACGGAAGCGCGCAGCCAGCGACGCCTGGGCACCGTCTTCCTCGTTAGTCATCCCGCATAATGGCCGCCGGGCGCACGTCTTTTCAGCGCAGACAAGTTTCACTTTTTGCATCCTACATAGAACGCCCTTACAAAGCCAAAGAGCCCACGGTGACTGCAACGACGCGAAATGCACGTGGACTACCGCTACCTGTCCTTCATGTCGGCGGCTTTCGCTAGGAACATATTTTGAAGTTCTCCACATTGACTTAGGGACTGTATGTAGGATGTTTATTGTGTGACAACTTTTAGCAGACGTTGAAAGCAAATGTCTGTACTCCATTTAGGACCTTCTGCAATCTATACAGGGTGTTACAAGAAGATTGGTCAAATTTTCAGCAAACATTCTGTCACATGTAGACCGAGAAAATATGTTATAGTAGCTTAAAGCCCGCTGCTTTTTTCACGTAGACTGTACGGTCTGCACATGTTTTTGTTTTGTTTTTCTTTAATCGAATTTTTATGTTGTTTACAAATTGCAATACCTAAACTTCTCAGGTTAATGAACACTATAGAAGCACGATCTTTTCCGAGTGTCCTTCTGAGGAAAAAGCGATTCTGGTAGCTGGAGTCCAAGGTTTCTGTTAATCATTGCTTTTGCGTTCTTGTGGTGATATTTCCGTAGAAAGTTTCATTCCGTAACATATATTTCTTTATATCTAACCGGAAGTGAAACACCAATTTTCATTGCTTTAACTTTAAATTTTTTTTATACAATGAAATATTTTCTTAAAAATTTTCATCTCCTTTCCCCTCAGAAGGGACTGAATTACTGAAAAGAGTGAAACACGAGTTATTTTAATTTATGACTGAGAAACCAAATATCAATTTTGGTAGTTTTAGATTCAAAATTGCCTTAATGGGACATGTTCCCCTGTTTCACTTCCATAGGAGTAGATTTTCGAACAGTCACTTCTTTAACGATGCGTACAGTACACTATCTACACGCTCTCCAAATTTCAAGTTTCTGTCCTTAGCAATTTGTGCTGGGCGATGGTGACTCAGTGAATCAGTCCGGCCCTGGTTCACCCCCGTATGAGTTGAGTTACCAGAAAACGGCGGTACACGTATTTTTTTTATTTCTAACCGAGAAGGCAAATACCAATTTTCATAGATTTAGTGTTAAAAATGCTTTCACAGTGAAATGATTTCATAAAACATTTTACTTTCTCTTTCAACCCTTTAGAGGTTGAAATTCCAAGAAAACGTTGAACAAAAAAATCTTGCATAATGAAATATTCCAATAAAAAGTTTTATTTCCCATTTCACCCTCAAAGGGTTTTCAAAAACAGTGAAACACCGATTTGTTTCAATTTCTGACCGAGAAGCCATATTCAGTTTTTCATAGATTTAACTTCAAAAATTTATTCATAATGAATTGTTTGATAAAGAATTTCATCCCCTATTTCATCCCTTAGAGGCTGAATTTCCAAAACACTAAAACGCGTTCTTTTTTTAAAAAAAATTGTAACCGAGAAGTCAAATACCAGCTTTCGTTGATGTAGCTTTAAAAATACTTTAGTAGTTTCTTAACCCACTGTTTCACCCAAACAGGGGCTAAATCTCCAAAAATGCTGAAACACTCATTTGTTTATTTCTGCCGAAGAAACCAAATACCAATTTTCGTAGGTCTAGCTTCAAAACTTCTTTAATAGCGACTTTTTTCCAAAACACCTTTCATTCCACCCCCTTAGGGGTAGAATTTGAAACATTCCTTCTTGAACAGCGCTTGCAGTATAAGACCCACATCCTCCTCACATTTCAAGTTTCTATTCTTGGCGGTTTGGGCTAGGCTATGTAGAGTCAGTTAGTCAGGACATTGTCTTTTATGTATATAGATGGAAATGGAACCAGAGGCACTTTATTTCCATGTTAGAGCTCAGTTTCTTCAGCTCTTCAACACACTCATCATGGGAAACACATAGGGGAAGAACGTATCAACACCGTATGAGACACTTTCATAAATGAAATGTTCAAAATACCCCCCCCCCCCCTCCAGGTAGTCGTGTGGTCTTTATTATTGTTGAGCTAATTATCTTCCGCTGACATTAGAGTAGTCAATTGCACGACGATGTTCCTCCTCTAGCTGAGGCATCCTCGTCCTTTTACGCCTCCCCCAGTTACGAGTAGTAGGCTTAAACGTCCCGTGCTCCCTAAGGCGACGGTCAGTTGCTTCAAACGCCCACTTGTCAGGGTACCGTCTGCAAAGGTTTCCCTATACAAACGTTGGCCCCGTGGTCGTGACCTTCTGCTAATCCACACGAGGGGCGTTTGAAAAGACCGTGCAAAAATAAAAACTACTTACGTGTTTGGGGTAAAACTTTTTTTATTTTTCGACATAGTCTCCTTTTAGACTTATACACTTCGTCTTACGCTGTTCTAATTTGTTGATCCCTTCCGAATAATAGGAATTGTCCAAGTCTGCAAAATAGCTATTAGTTGCTGCAATTACCTCCTCGTTAGAATAAAGTCTTTGTCCCGCCAGCCATTTCCTCAAATCGGGGAACAAATAGTAGTCCGAGGGAGCCATGTCTGGAGAATAGGGGGATGTGAAACGAGTTGGAATCCTATTTACAATAATTTTGCGACCACAGCTGCTGAGGTGTGTGCTGGTGCATTGTCGTGATGGAAAAGGACTTTTTTTTGCGATCCAATCTCCGGCGTTTTTCTTGCAGCTCGGTTTTCAAACGGTCCAATAACGATGAATAATATGCACCTGCAAACGTTTTACCCTTTTCCAGATATCTGATGAGGATTATCCCTTGCGAATCCCAAAAGACAGTCGCCATAACCTTTCCGGCCGAAGGAATGGTCTTCGCCTTTTTTGATGCAGATTCTCCCTTGGTAACCCATTATTTAGATTGTTATTTATTCTCAGGAGTATAGTAATATATTCTTGTTTCATCCACAGTGACGAAACTA
Source organism: Schistocerca americana (assembly GCF_021461395.2). Lineage (NCBI taxonomy): Eukaryota > Metazoa > Arthropoda > Insecta > Orthoptera > Acrididae > Schistocerca > Schistocerca americana. Next base: position 499,813,240 of record NC_060125.1, read on the forward strand.
CGCTTGAAGTCCTGAGGATTCTTCCTGAACAGCGGCAAACCATCCTTACAATACTTCACACGATTCCGTTTTTGGTCAAGCGTGAGAAATCGCGAAACCTATCTTGCGGTTAGCTTTCTCATGTCCAAATGTTTATGCAAAATATTATGTACCCGTTCATTCTAGATGCCCACAGCACTGGCAATCTCAGGAACCTTAACTCTTCTGTCATCCATCACGATCATGGATTTTATCAGTGATTTCTGGAATCATAACCTCCACAGGGCGTCCAGAACGTTCAGCATCACTTGTGCCCATATGGCCACTCCGAAAATTTTCAAACCACTTATAAACTGTTCTAATCGAAGGTGCAGAGTCACCGTAATGTCTATCAAGCTTCTCTTTAGACTTCTGAAGCGTTTTGCCTTTCAAAAGTAATATTTAATCACCACACGAAATTCTTTCTCGTCCATTTCTTGACAATCGCTCGACTTCCTTGATTCACAGGAATGCCAAACACAAAGAAATAGATAAATGTGGCTGAAACTTGGTGTCCGTTCTTTGCAAAGATGCTACTAACTAAACATGACCTCGATACGCGCCAGTGGTGCCATCTCTCGGACTTTGCACCGACTTTTCAAACGCCCCTCGTACAGCAAATGAGTATCTGCCACTTCCACATTTGAGTACACTTCCATTGCACTGTACGTGAAACAACTTCGCGACTAACATTAAACAGTTGATGCTAGCAGAGCAATGAAGTTAGTCGTAAGTCATCACAAGCAGTCAAGTCTGTCGCATGTCAGAGCAAGCAATGAAGTGAGTCACATGTCAACAACACCTTCGTTTAACTGTAACAACAAACACTGGCAGTGAACCTGAGACTTAAAACTTTTTGAACATGCTAACCAAACACAACCAAAAAGGTATTTTAAAATGTCAAGTAAGCAAGCGTTTGATGTAATGCTGGTAACACCCTTTCTCTGTTCCCCATGATTAACGTGATTATGAAGAGAACTGTAAAATGAGCTCTAACATGGAAATAAAGCGTTTACGAACCCATGTCCATAAATAAGGGAAGTTCAAAAAGAAACGAGCCGGAGGCATAATTACAGAAACCAGTACCTGTATGTTAGAAGTACTGACCCTGGCTGTTGAGACACCTGTTCCCCTCTGACACAAGGCGGTGAATGGCTGTCTCATAAAATTCCCGGGGCTGCGATGTTAACCAGTTCCGCACGCACAACTGGACGTCGTCGTCCGAGGTGAACTGTTTGCCACTCAGAGGCTTTTTAAGAGAACCAAAAATGGCGTAATCACAGAGAGGGAGGTCCGGACCGTATGGAGGGTGGCCCGAACCTCCCATTTGAATTTCTGCTGGAGTGCCGCGACTGTGTTGGCCGTATGAGGCTTTGCATCGTCATGGAGCAGAATGACCCCAAGGGAGAGATTGCCTGGTCGTTTTGATTTGATCGCTTGGCGAAGAGTAGTCAATGTTTGCGAATAACGCTGGGCATTCACTGTTGTCCCGTGCTGCAGGAAGTGAATCAGAAGGGGGCCATCTTGGTCAAAGAAGAACGTCAGCATAACCTTTCCGATTCACGTCGGACGACGACGTCCAGCTGTACATGCGGAACTGGTTAACATCGCATCCCCGGGAATTTTATGAGACAGCCATTCACCGCCTTGTGTCACAGCGGGATAATTATCGTAATGGCCAGGGTCAATACTTCTAACACACAGGTACTGGTTTCTGTAATTATTCCTCCGACTCATTTCTTTTTAAATGCCCCTTATAACACACACTCCTGGAAATTGAAATAAGAACACCGTGAATTCATTGTCCCAGGAAGGGGAAACTACTTTATTGACACATTCCTGGGGTCAGATACATCACATGATCACACTGACAGAACCACAGGCACATAGACACAGGCAACAGAGCATGCACAATGTCGGCACTAGTACAGTGTATATCCACCTTTCGCAGCAATGCAGGCTGCTATTCTCCCATGGAGACGATCGTAGAGATGCTGGATGTAGTCCTGTGGAACGGCTTGCCATGCCATTTCCACCTGGCGCCTCAGTTGGACCAGCGTTCGTGCTGGACGTGCAGACCGCGTGAGACGACGCTTCATCCAGTCCCAAACATGCTCAATGGGGGACAGATCCGGAGATCTTGCTGGCCAGGGTAGTTGACTTACACCTTCTAGAGCACGTTGGGTGGCACGGGATACATGCGGACGTGCATTGTCCTGTTGGAACAGCAAGTTCCCTTGCCGGTCTAGGAATGGTAGAACGATGGGTTCGATGACGGTTTGGATGTACCGTGCACTATTCAGTGTCCCCTCGACGATCACCAGTGGTGTACGGCCAGTGTAGGAGATCGCTCCCCACACCATGATGCCGGGTGTTGGCCCTGTGTGCCTCGGTCGTATGCAGTCCTGATTGTGGCGCTCACCTGCACGGCGCCAAACACGCATACGACCATCATTGGCACCAAGGCAGAAGCGACTCTCATCGCTGAAGACGACACGTCTCCATTCGTCCCTCCATTCACGCCTGTCGCGACACCACTGGAGGCGGGCTGCACGATGTTGGGGCGTGAGCGGAAGACGGCCTAACGGTGTGCGGGACCGTAGCCCAGCTTCATGGAGACGGTTGCGAATGGTCCTCGGCGATACCCCAGGAGCAACAGTGTCCCTAATATGCTGGGAAGTGGCGCTGCGGTCCCCTACGGCACTGCGTAGGATCCTACGGTCTTGGCGTGCATCCGTGCGTCGCTGCGGTCCGGTCCCAGGTCGACGGGCACGTGCACCTTCCGCCGACCACTGGCGACAACATCGATGTACTGTGGAGACCTCACGCCCCACGTGTTGAGCAATTCGGCGGTACGTCCACCCGGCCTCCCGCGTGCCCACTATACGCCCTCGCTCAAAGTCCGTCAACTGCACATACGGTTCACGTCCACGCTGTCGCGGCATGCTACCAGTGTTAAAGACTTCGATGGAGCTCCGTATGCCACGGCAAACTGGCTGACACTGACGGCGGCGGTGCACAAATGCTGCGCAGCTAGCGCCATTCGACGGCCAACACCGCGGTTCCTGGTGTGTCCGCTGTGCCGTGCGTGTGATCATTGCTTGTACAGCCCTCTCGCAGTGTCCGGAGCAAGTATGGTGGGTCTGACACACCGGTGTCAATGTGTTCTTTTTTCCATTTCCAGGAGTGTATTTTCTTACTCAACACGTGAGGGATGTTTCCTTAAAGTTACCTTTTTGTTACGCCCTGTATTTTTTTTCTCTTAATGGCACGCATCGTACGTCACTGATGACGAAGAAGGATGTACGACATTTTTTTGCGACGCGGTATGGAAGAACTTTTACGGAGTACTAGCACTGTTGTCGCTGTCGTATTCGTTTGAGATTTCAGAGGCGAGCCATGAAGAGCAGTCGCTTTATTAGAGCTGATTCTAACACTTACCGTAACGAGTGCAAAGTTTATGCAGAAAGTAGTATCTTTCATTGCTGCTGCGTTGGTACGTAGGTACACGCTAGTCTACTCACCATCCGCACACAGCTACCTCGCTGCCGACATTCGTAAAATATGCATTTATCCCCCTTGCAAAAGGGGAATATTACGGGCTTTCACGGCCAAGAGTGGCAATATCACTGAAACGGAGCATTTTGTTAACGATCCTGTGCTGCCAAGGGGAAGGTTTATTGTGCGCGGACTCACGGTGAGTAACTAGTGAAAGCTGGCGAATAATATGAGCTAGGAAAGACAGATATTAACATAGGCTGAGAACCGGCCTTGAAAGCTGTAATAAACAAAGTTATTGTTCTGCCACTTTCCCAGATGACAATTCAGCAAACTCTCTCCCGAATGGAAATCAGCTGCAAACACTTTGTCGCAAAACGGAGGTGGCATTGGCGGAATGTTGAATTTCACAGCATAATGAATTCTCTGTTTCGATATGTGACGGTTTCTTCTCCACGCGACTATTCGCGTACTGTGTTCTCGGTGTCTGGAGTGACCAGCTACAGCAGCAATGAAGCAGGGAATATAACACGTCATGCAGTCGCAAATATCTGACTCTGTTATGATGCGAGCAAACATGTCTCCCAAGGATTTTCCACTCCCTCTCTGTCAATAGTAATTGCCCTATGATATCGTCGCTTCTCACTCTTTAGACGTTGTAGAAAACACTGCGTACAGGGCAATTGGGTATCGTGGTGAAGTTCAAATTTATATTTCAGTATTACCTTTTGTGACCCGAATCGGTAGCCAAGATCGCTAACGACATTCCTTATGTCTCATAAACTGTATATCACTGGCTTCGAATCCTCGAAGGGGCGATGGTACAATCCCCGATATAAAACTGTGTGTCAGTTTCTAATCCTCTTTGAAGTGTTCTGCAGAGTGAGGGGATGTGATGCTCTTACTGCTGTCCTATCTGACATTAAGCTCAGTGACCTCATTCGTGCTATTTGGGAGGAGTAGGTTATGTTACCCTCCGTCTTCTTTCCCTTTCACAACAACACAAACTCCACATTACAATGCCCGTGCAATCATCATAATCATCAAACAGATAGAGTGACATACCGAAAACAAAACCATACCAACAGCCACGACCACGTCACAATTGGTAGGCTTAAACGAATAACTGTTTAGGAACCCAAGACAAGATCCCTTAGTTGCCTATTCGACATACATTTTAAATACACATGAAAGGAATGATATCAGGATACATTTCAGTTTCGTCTCAATGAGACTGCTCACATACTATGATTCTCGGTACAGTGCTAATGGAAGACCGAACGTCTCAATCGCGGTAACCCAGTGCAACTGGACCGTTATCCATTAGGACTTGGCTTGCAGATGAAGCAGCTCGAGCAAAGGAGACAACGAACCTGACAGGCCGACAAATCCAGAAGCTACTGGAGACCATAGCAGTCCAGCAGCAGGAGTAGTGGTTTAGTGGTTCAGTACCGATTCTGGCACAGTTTATGTGGTTGCCAGAATTCAAGGTCATAGATGATTTACTATTCCCCTGTGGAGTGTTGGCAGATTTCAATCAGGAAAAATATGTGAGACTACAGAAAGATCTCATTTGTGGCAAGTTAAAATGATAGGAGAGAATAGGGATTTTTGCAAATTTGCAAGGACTGAACAAGTACCGGGTGATCAAAAAGTCAGTATAAATTTGAAAACTTAATAAACCACGGAATAATGTAGAAAGAGAGGTAAAAATTGACACACACGCTTGGAATGACATGGGGTTTTATGAGAACCACCCCATATTGCTAGACGCGTGGAAGATCTCTTGCGCGCGTCGTTTGGGGCTGATCGTGTGCTCAGCCGCCACTTTCGTCATACTTGGCCTCCCAGGTCCCAAGACCTCAGTCCGTGGGATTATTGGCTTTGGGCTTACCTGAAGTCGCAAGTGTATCGTGATCGACCGACACCTCTAGGGATGCTGAAAGGCAACATCCGACGCCAATGCCTCACCATAACTCCGGACATGCTTTACAGTGCTGTTCACAACATTATTCCTCGACTACAGCTATTGTTGAGGAATGATGGCGGTCATATTGAGCATTTCCTGTAAAGAACATCATCTTTGCTTTGTCTTACTTTGTTATGCTAATTATTGCTATTCTGATCAGATGAAGCGCCATCTGTCGGACATTTTTTGAACTTTTGTATTTTTTTTCTTTTTTTGGTTCTAATGAAAACCTATGTCATTCCAAGCATGTGTGTCAATTTGTACCTCTCTATTGCATTATTCCGTGATTTATTCAGTTTTCAAATTTATACTGACTTTTTGATCACCCGGTATATCATGTCACATTCGCATTTCACATTGTGTATATTGAACCGGAGAGGCTTCGTCCCGCCGAAGTAAATGAATTTACAATTAAATCAATACCATTAGCTGCTGACAAGCGTTGAAATACATCAACGGGGACAGTTGAAAATGTGTGCCCCGACCGGGACTCGAACCCGAGCTCTCCTGCTTACATGGTAGACCCTCTATCCATCTTTTTTTCCAATTTATTGGTCATAACATTCTACAGCAGAACAGAATTTTCAACTGGCATTTAAAAGTAATAACAAACTAAAATTAATTACAGGTTCCTTGACATTTTAGAATAAATCCAAGTCTAGATCAGAGAGTGAAGTTAGGCATTTGATCGTACAAATTGTCTCTCGTTTCTCCATGTTCTGAATTGCGTAATCGACAGTTGGAGTTCACATGACGGTTCTTCTGAGGAAGGTGGCGTGTGTACCATAGTAATTATTGATGCGCAGTAGCTGGTCGGAGATGTATGTCCAAAAGTGTCCTTCGCCCCTTTCTTTACTGGACAGTAGGTAAAAAACCGCGTGTCCCTTCAACCGGCTGACGGCATTTTTCTCCGAGGCGGGGTATAGTTCTTCTTCCAGGTACAAAAGGCACGTTGGTGTTATCAAATACGGCGGTTTTCTCTGCATAGTTGTTAATTTTATCTGATTGACAACAGTATCTTATTTGCATTGCCACATATAAACTGATGTTCATCTGTGTCAGTCAGGTTGCAAGTGGTACACAAAGGGGAATCAGTTAGATGAATGGAATGTAGTCTGGAGTTCGTTGAAAATTTCCCATTCACAAAATAATACCACAATGACCGCACTTTTGTTGGTAAATGCGTGTGGTGTATGTTCCTCCAGATATCATGCCAAGAGTGACCGACGTCTTTTTGTCTTATAATGTTCTTGGTCTGAAAGTTCATTAAGTTTTGGTATATTTTCTTGACTTTGATGACAGCTTTCTCGGGTGTTCCCAGTCTAATATAGCTGTATTCTACGAAGAAATATTTGAGGCGGTAAAGTTCATTTGGGATGTGGTGAACGTCTGTTGGGGCGTCCAGGATGCCCGGTGCTATTTCATGTAACAGAAATGCAGCAACACTATTGACTGACCGTTTCCACAGTTTATATGTTTTACAGACGTACAATGCTTGTGCTTTATTGTTCACGTCTGTAAGATTCAATCCACCGTTCTCGGTCGTTAGAGTCAACGTTTGGTATTTGACGTTGAAGATGTGACCGAGGGTGACGAAGCAGCCAAAATCCTGTTCGCCACTTCTCTCGGCATTGGCAGGGCTTGAGCCACGTAATTTAATTTAGAGGATAAACAGATGTCTGAGCCACCGAGGGCACAGAGGATAGTGCGACTGCAGGGACTTATCGCCAGGCCGGCCGAAGTGGCCGTGCGGTTCCAGGCGCTGTAGTCTGGAACCGCGAGACCGCTACGGTCGCAGGTTCGAATCCTGCCTCGGGCATGGATGTGTGTGATGTCCTTAGGTTAGTTAGGTTTAAGTATTTCTAAGTTCTAGGGGACTGATGACCTCAGAAGTTAAGTCCCATAGTGCTCAGAGCCATTTGAACCATTTGAACTTATCGCCAGCACGCTTCCCGTGACACCCACATTCTCAATTTATAGTCCACACACTACATTCGTAGCGCCCCTGCCATTATACCCACTACTCGCGGCAAGCAATTCACCGAGTCCCGTAAGAGTTCAGGCAATTCGTGTGCATCCGCACTGAAGGAGGTCATCAGCCGGTTGGCCTTAACGATATGAAGATGGTATCTGTTCTTTCGGACATTATTGAGTATTACAACTGTTTCGGAAGTTTTTATTTTCAAGTACGTCTACATTGTCCTGAAGTATATATAACATCTGGTGTGACTTTATCTGGTGACTGTTCTCGTTATATTTCAAATTAATTCTAATATATCGATTTCACGGCGATTTTGTCCTTTTTATGCAGTGTAGCGTGATATTTTGATATAATATTGTAAATGTGTCCTGTAATTTTTTTACAGTTCACACCATAGGTGCTTTAGATTTCTCTGTTGCACTGCCCTGCCTGTAAGCCTACAAAGACCGCAAAAACTATATATGTTAATTTACAGGAAATATTCACATAATCATTTTATTGGATGTACTTTTTCTTAAATGTAGATGTCTAATATAAATGAGATTTGTTTACTAGCGGCTGAGTCTAACGACACAAATAACCAAAGAACATTCTTAATCTATGCAAACCTGAGATTTTACTGCTCATTATATCTAGTTTCTTCTTTCCAGAATTATTGGATTAGGAAAGGAAATAATAAAAAATCAACCAATGGCTTTGTGAATGGATACATACTGGGACATAATAACCGAACAGAATTGGCTGGCTCTGAGCACTATGGGACTTAACAGCTATGGTCATCAGTCCCCTAGAACTTAGAACTACTTAAACCTAACTAACCTAAGGACAGCACACAACACCCAGCCATCACGAGGCAGAGAAAATCCCTGACCCCGCCGGGAATCGAACCCGGGAACCCGGGCGTGGGAAGCGAGAACGCTACCGCACGACCACGAGATGCGGGCACCGAACAGATTTTTCGAAACCATGGTGACGGTTGACCAATGCAACCACTCGTGCAGAAATAAAATTAGACATTGCTCCTACACGCTGTGTAATGCTGCGATTTGTCATGACTGCTTCTTGCACAACACATTTGGCTTTGTGGTATTAGGCTCGCGGATTTGTATTTTGGTCTACGTTCCTTTTCAGTGAAATATTGCTCCTGGTGAAGTTAACAAGTTAGCTGCTGTAAATGTTACGTGAAACTGCGAGATGACGGGTCTCCAGCAGCAGAAAAACAGGTAATTGTATGAGAAATCGTGTACAAGCGGTAAAGGATACCGTTCTGTGGCAGTACAAACCAAAAGATTATTAACTGTAGCAAAATTATTTGATGATAAGGACAGCACGTTATTTTACCAGAATACCATGATTTTATCGGCGCTGGAAGACTGAGTACTCCAAAATCAGAGAACTACAGTAGTAAATTCCTGATGAAACGAAAACTTTTTTTTTGACTGAGGAACTTTTGATAGATGTGGGTTTAGTGGATGTAATTTCGTCGACGGGTAGATCAATATGGTTGTGCTCTAGCTTAGTTGTGCAAGGTTGTTGTAGGTAATCGATAATAGGCACACTCTTTGAAATTGCAGAAGAAATCAATAACTGACAATATCTCGAGTAATGTTATGTGTTGTTCATTCGTTTTACATCTTACTTACTACTTCCAATTGTCCAGTTCTTCCAGTTATTATTGTGGGCAGAAAATCATAGACGACTTGGTGGGCGTCATAAAAGCAGACGTCAAACTGAGCAGTTTATTCACAACATCGCAACACTAGAAGAAGAGCTAATGTATTTTGAAGATAGAGTCGAAGTACAAACATAAATCGTTGCGTGCCTTTGCACTGTTATCAACTAGGGAAGCCGCAATGATTTCTGGTGTGGTTTAGTGGGGAAAGGAAAGGACGATTAATAAATACACCAAAAGTAGGCTCCTTGCTGGCATAGCTCTCCAGGGTAAGCTGGATGATAATTGGGAAGGCACTTGGTCGTATCATTATCGTAATAACGACCTCAACTTTCACATGAAACAGTTTTGCGAGGAATCGAGGGAAAAAAGAGTTCAGATAGCGCGGTTGGGGGTTTGAATCCAGTTTTCTGCGAGGCAAGTTTCTTATTAGTGCATCAGCTCGCTCTGTATAAAATTCTGCCGCAGCGCATGGTCTCCACATTTAGCTAAACTATTTGCCCACGACTTCGCGCGCTTATGCATATGTCACATGTATACATTTCACACGTACTTCTCCTGTCCTGATGTTTCATTTGAATCATGAGGAAACTTGTAATTCTTCTTGGATACGAAGTCATGAAAAGTCGAGGACAATGATTCAACATTTTAGGTTTGAAAACGAAAAAACACTTTCATACATTGAACGCATTGCAGATTAAATACAGCTATCTTACTCCCAAAGAATCTGTATTAATGAAAAAAATGGTTCAAATGGCTCTGAGCACTATGGGAGGTCATCAGTCCCCTAGAACTTAGAACTACTTAACCTAACTAACCTAAGGACATCACACACACCCACGCCCGAGGCAGGATTCGAACCTGCAACCGTAGCGGTCGCGCGGTTCCAGACTGTAGCGCCTAGAACTGCTCGGCCACCGCGGCCGGTTGTATTAATGAGTTACGTACACACTAAATTTGGTTGAAATTGATCCAAGCGTTGCTAGGGTATGTTTTTACGTCACTCTTTTTCACTCCCGTGGCCAGAAACACTAGTTAGCAGATACATTTGCCAGTGCCTGTTACTTGCTAATTGCGACTAACCATATAGGAACATCTATGTTGATAAATAGCGGAAGTCGCAGAAATCGCATTTTAACATTAGTAGAGTGCGGAGGGATTCAAGTTGTGATTTAGTGAACTGTGATTTTAAATTGTAATAAATCACAGCTAAGAATCGCAGTTATTGAAAAGTAGCATTCGCAGAAATCACTGACATTGGCAAGTCAGAGCGAAACGTGTAACTTTACTGTTCACTGATAAGTCTATTATATTTTCGTAAATCACGTTGCTATACAGACATCCTGTAATACTGTAGTGTGTTTTGTAAGATTAAAATAGGTTCAAGGAATCCCGCGACTGTATAGAGACAGTAAGAAGCCAATTATAGGTGGTCCATAGGAACACATTATATGTATATCGTCGCAGAGAAACAATACTAAAGACGCAATGCCCCTCCGCATCGCTAGCATCGTTTCCAAGCAAAATGCGCTATTTTATCACTGCCCTCGCGTGATATCATACCGGCACGGGCCTAAGAGAACGCTCAAGATCACCGTGTCTCGGATCGCAACCTAATTACAGGGCTGTTGGCAAGAGAAACCGCGACGGATGAAGTATGTATCTGGTGCGCACGGAGAGAAAGCTAGTCTTCCCATAAAGCACTGCGGCACAGTAATGAACAGTTAGGCCATCACTTACCCCCACGGAAATGACTGCGGTTCGTGGACGTGTGTCAGCATACAGATCGCTTTCCTTCCAAGCGCCCTCCCTTTCCATTTCTGTAGCATCGGAGAGGTACATTGATGCCTACATCTGTGAATGACAACTTTGGACTTCAGTATGCGTATATTTAAAGGAGCGAGCCCGTAACGGAAAACTATCTCTTAAATTTCTGGATATGTCCATCAGCAGCAGTATAATATAAGAAGCAAATACATTTGGAGTACTCCGACCTGAACAAAACATAATTTCTTGTTTCTCTCTTTTTACTCGTAATGGTGACTTTATACCACCATCAGTGGGTTTCACGTTATTCAACAGGAAATCGTAAGTAAATATTATACGGAAATCTATCTGCATATTAATAGTAAAACTGTAAAATCACCGTGTCTCTCTGTTTGAACACATTAATTTCCAAAACTGATAGACAAATTTTCATAGGGTTCTCACAGGAAACATGAGCGTAGCAGGGAGGGACGTATAGGACTTATTTCATCAACATCCTGTCATTCTACTATGGATTTTTTAAAAATATGATAGTTCCTTTCAATTATCTGTTTCTGTGGAAAGGTATTATCACATTTAAGATTACGTTTAAGAATTTGTAGGTCAGTTGTAACTAGCAACCCGTCAGTCAAGTGCGGAAGGAAGTGGAAGAGATAAGGGTATAAAATTCCATGATGTGTGGAACAGACGTAAACAGACTGAAATGATGAATTGCTAGATTGGTTTCAGAAATCAGGATAAATATAAAAACGAGCAAGACATGAAATGTCAAGTAAGAAAACACGGGAATGACAAAATACTATGATGGAAAAAGACACAACACCAAATAATAATTAATGTAGAGTAATTCAATTTCGGGAATGCATTTGTATAGTAACATACTTCAGTGATTAACACTGCAAGATCACAGGTTAACGTAAGCGTGAGACAAGCCACTGAACAAGTGAAATGCTGGTACATTAATAACCTGTGTAACAGCCAGAACGTTGAATGCAAGAGTGAAAACATGCATGCATTGTGTTGTACAGGTGCCGGATGTTAGTTTAGGGGATGGAGCTCCATGTCTGTTGCACTTGGTCAGTCAATACAGGGCGGTTAATACTGTTTGAGGATGACGTTAGAGTTGTCGTCCAATGATGTTCCATTTGTGTTCGATTGGAGATAGACCAGGTGATCGGGCAGGCCAAGGCAACTTGTTGCGCTCTGTAGAGCATGTTGGGTTACAACAACGGTATGTGGGCGAGCTTTATGCAACTGGAAAACACCCCTGGATTGCTGTTCATGAACTACCAGACTAACGTACAATTTTGCAGTCAAGGTGCCTGGTATAACCACGAGAGTTCTCCTGCTGTAATAGAAAATCGCACCGCACGCCATAACTCATGGTGTAGGTGCAGTGAGTCTAGCACGCAGACTGGCTCCTTCTAACCATGGTCAGCACTGGTACCGAGACTCAACCGAATTTCATTAAAAAACACAAAAGACCTCCACCTGCCCTTCAGTGAGTACTCGCTTGATACCCCTGAAGTCCCAAATGGCGGTGGTCTGGGGCCAGTGGAATAGGACTTCAGTCTCGGAGCTGTCCTTAAAGTAACAATTTGTAACAGTTCCGTGGTGCCAATTGTTGCTCAAATTGCTGCTGCAGATGCAGTACGATACCCCTGAGCCATATGCCGAACACGATAGCCATCCCTCTCGGTAGTGCCACGTGGTCGTCCGGAATCTGGTCTTTTTCCGATCGTACATTCTCGTGACCACCGCTACCAGGAATCACGTACAGTGGCTACATTCCTGCCCGAGTCTTTCTGCAGTATCGCAGATGGAACATTCAGTTTATCGTAGCCCTATTTTACGGCCTCGTTCAAACTCAGTGAGGTACTGATAATGGCGTCTTTGTCACGTTGAAGGCATTCTTGACCAACACCAACTCACCACGTCCAATATCAAAGCTAAATAACGCTCACGGCCGTTGCAGAGAGTATTTAAGACAAACCTTATTTGCATCCTCATCGTGGCGCTACCGAGCGAGGTGGCGCATTGTTTAGCACACTGGACTCGCATACGGGTGAACGGCGGTTCAAACCCGCGTCCGGCCATACTGATTTAGATTTTCCGTGATTTTCCTAAATCGTTTCAGGCAAATACTGGGATGGTTCCTTTGAAAGGGCACGGTCGACTTCCTTTCCGTCCTTCCCTAACCCGATGGGACCAATGACCTCGCTGTTTGGTCCCCTCCCCCAAATCCAGCCAACCAACCAAGCTCTAATAGCGTCAGTCTTAAGCGTCTGGCGCGAAATTTGAATAGGCACCATGTTTCAGGTGCAGAAACACGCCTAATAACTTTCATTTATGTCATAAAACTATTTCTTCTTGTTGTTACGATTTTTTTCCGTCAGTGTACCATGTTAAGAGGAAACGGCGCAGGCGCAGGAGAGAGGATGAAACGTTCCGACCTAAATGTCTCCTCTCTTACCAAATGCTTGTACCAACATTAAATAAAAGAAATTCGCCTATAAAAAGACAATGGAAAGGAAAAGTTATGTGAGAGAAACGAGTACACCAAAACAACAGGCTGCTGTGGTCGAGCGGTTCTAGGCGCTTCAGTCCGGAACCACGCGGCTGCTACGGTCGCAGGTTCGAATTCTGCTTCGCGCATGGATGTATGTGATGTCCTTAGGTTAGTTAGGTTTAAGTAGTTCTAAGTCTAGGAGACTGATGACATCAGATGTTAAGTCCCATAGTGGTTAGAGCCATTTATGAACACCAATTCAAACCGCCGGTCCTTCGCTGCCGGATAGTATGTGCTGTGGAAATTTGAATCACATATAACAGTATGCGTTCGGTAGGAGATGCACATGCCAAAGAATGGAGATCAAGCATTCATGATATAAAGTGAAACAGCAGCCAAATTGAGTTACCGCAAAGGCAGATAAAATATCACATGATGATGATGACGGAAAAATGTTATTTAACTATTCACAGTTTAATAAGGTAGAGAAGTTTATTGTAGAAGAAAAGTCAAGGAAATGACAAGTGTGAAATGAAGATATAGATATCGTGGTTTTGAGTTCGAAGACTGATTTGATGGTGTTGTACATGCTAGTTTAACCTGTGGAAGCCTTTCTCCCTCTGCCTAACTACTGCAACCAACATCTATTTGAATCTGCTTAATGTAGATGACCCTTCGTCTTTCTCTACGATATAATCGCCACACTTGTCTACATTAACAAATAGACGATTCCTTAAGGCTTCAATAAACGGATCTCCCTTTTCCTTTTAGTCAAATTCTGGAATAAATTTATTTTCTCTCCAATCCTGTTCTGTGACTCTTCAGCCATAGATCAAACCATCTAATCGTCAGGATTATTCTATAGCACGATATTTCAAAGACTATTCTCTTCTCGTCTGAACTGCTTATCGTCCACTTTTCGTTTCCGTGCAAGGCTACATCCTACACAAGTACCTCTAAAAAACTTAATAACACTTAAATTTGTGTTTGATACTAACTAAATTATATTTTTTAAAAACGCTTTTCTTGGTTGGTTGGTTGATTTGGGGGGAGGGGACCAAACAGCGAGGTCATCGGTCCCATCGGATTAGGGAAGAATGGGGAAGGAAGTCAGCCGTGACCTTTCAAAGGAACTATACCGGCATGTGTCTGAAGCGATTTAGGGAAATCACGAAAAACCTAAATCAGGATGGCCGGACGCAGGTTTGAACCGTTGTTCTCCCGAATGCGAGTCCAGTGTGATAACCACTGCACCACCCCGCTCGGTCGCTTTTTTTGGTATTGCCATTTTGTATCCGCTCTCCATCAGCCATGATCAGTTATTTTACTGCCCAGAAAGCAAAATTCAATGCTAATTTTAGTGTCCAAGTTCATAACTTACGAGGGGCGTTCAATAAGCAACGCAACACACTTTTTTCCTCGGCCGGTTTCGGTTGAAAAAACGCGGAATTTAAGATGGGACATTGTGGAATATTCTCGCTTCAGCCCCTACAGTTTCATGAAGTTGCGACAGGTGGTGGCGCTATAGGTAGCCTTCAAAATGGTGTGTATAACGGAGGTGCGTTCCAAGCACAGAGCCGTCAATGAGATTATTTTGGCGGAACACCAGAGTATCGGAGATATTCATTGGCGCTACAGTAAACAAAAGCACGGTGAGCCGTTGGGCGAGGAGACTGTCATCATCGCAACAAGGTCGCGCACACCTCTCCAATCTCCCGCGTGTCGGCCGGCCGCACACAGCTGCGACTCCTGCAGTGCTGGAACGTGCGGACACTCTCACCCAATGTGATCAACGGATCACAGTCAAACACCTCTCTGCTCAATCGGACGTCTCTGTTGGTAATGCTGACACAAGTCTGCGCACCCGAGAGGAGCTCACAAAACTTCATTGGACTGATGTTGCTCATTCACCCTACGGCCCGGATCTCGCACCTTCCATCTGCCAGGCTCGATGAAGGATGGACTCCACGGGAAGCAGTACGTGGATGATGGGAAGGTTGTTGATGCAGCAAGACGTTGGCCCCGACGTCAACCCGTGGAGTGGTACCATGTCGGTAAGGTGGCGTAAAGTCATCGCATTGAACGGAGATTATGTTGAAAAATAGGGTTTTATATCCAGAAGAATGGGAAATAATATGGTGTAATGGAACCCTGAATAAAGCCAACCCGCTCTGAGAAAAAAAAAGTGTTGCATTACTTATTAACGACCCTCGTAGATCCCTTAGCGTCGCCTGTTTGGTCTCACTACATTCCATTACACTTGTTTTACAGTTATTTTTGTTTAACTCATAACCCCTTTCCATCAATTGCGCTCAGCTGAGTGTCCATGTGGTTTTGCATCTCAGAATTACTATTATAGCGGGAAGCCTCAAAGTTTCAATACCCTTTCAAAATTTTTCCTAGGTTTTCTTTACTGCTTGTTCGAAATTCAGGTTGTATAGCTCTGGGGACACGTTACATCTCTCACTCCCTTCCTATAGAAATAGACACAGATAAAATTTCTGAGGAAGCGACAATAATCCGTGCTCCAATCAGACTGTGCAACGTATTGAAGTAAATGTTTTGGTTGGCAGGAGAGCCAACACCGTTTTACTAGAGGAAGCCGAAAGGCACGCGTTTTAGCTCACGCAGGCTGGCGTGAGGTCTGGAACAGTACAAGGAAACTAGAATTTAGAAAAACGGACGTAGATGGTGGAATACTTAACTTTAATCCGTTAATGAAGAACGTCGGTCTTGACGGTAGATTATTACAGTATCAGTAGTAACTGGTAATGGCGCCTTGCTAGGTCGTAGCAAATGACGTAGCTGAAGGCTATGCTAACTATCGTCTCGGCAAATGAGAGCGTATTTTGTCAGTGAACTATCGCTAGCAAAGTCGGTTGTACAACTGGGGCGAGTGCTAGGAAGTCTCTCTAGACCTGCCGTGTGGCGGCGCTCGGTCTGCAATCACTGATAGTAACGACACGCGGGTCCGACGTATACTAACGGACCGTGGCCGATTTAAAGGCTACCACCTAGCAAGTGTGGTGTCTGGCGGTGACACCACAGTTAATAACCACAAAAATATGAAAGATAGTTACTGTAAGAAATCGTGTAAACTTTTTGAAAGCTTAGTGTTTAATAGAATGATTTCCCAGAAGTCTTATATACTTCATTCCTTTCTTGCGATTCCCGTAGAATCCAAGTGGAGAAACTAACATCTCGTGGCAGACCATGCGAACTACATCAATCTGCACACTACTACTATTATTTACAATCGCTACGGTTCCTATCAGCTCTAAATAAAAACGTGCACCTTTCAATTTACGGTAAACTCTTACGTCCTGTCACGACGCCGTTTCTGGTTTGACGAAGACATAACTAAAGAGTCTGGCGAAGTGACCATGCAGGAGAACGTGAGTATTCGCCTCCCAGCACAGGGGGACGTTGTGTGCGTTCGGCGCGGCTGGATTTCCCCCGACAGCAATGCCGCTTCAATCAGAGGGTGCTCCGTCCATCACAGCGGCCACACCAGTATCTCGGCCCTGCACCTAGGGCTCTTTTCCCAATGCCTAAGCAATCTCTTTTTTTATTTACATTGGCTTCTGTATTGTACCTTGACATAAACTAGGCAGGTCACTACCACGAACCACACAGCGTTCAGAAACCAAGTTACAGACCTGTATTCTCAACATCAGTTTCCTGCAGAATTCTAGACAGAGTGCGAATGTAATAAATTTCCTAGAGACCGAATGCTTTTGTCTACGAATGAGCACGGTTTAGAAAACACCGCTTTGATGAACACTCGCCGGCGAGGACAACACATTGGGTTCTTTTACTTAAGAAGTCTTAGAGCCACTCACGTATCTGGGAACGTATACCATATGGTCGTACCTTCATTAACAGCCTGTAATCGAGCACGTGCCAAATGCTTTTCTGAAATCTAGAAAATGGAATCTGTCTGTTGCCCTTCATCCATAGGTCGCAGTATATCATGTGAAAAAAGGGGCAGGCTGAGTCTCCGCCGGCCGCTGTGGTCGAGCGGTTGTAGGCGCTTCAGTCCGGAACCGCGCGACTGCTACGGTCGCAGGTTCGAATCCTGCCTCGGGCATGGATGTGTTTGATGTCCTTAGGTTAGTTATGTTTAAGCAGTTCTAAGTACTAGGGGACTGATGACCTCAGACGTTAAGTCCCATAGTGCTCAGAGCCATTTGAACCATTTGAACAACAATTTAGAAAGCTTTCTCCAACAATGATAAAGTGCTTAGTCGGCTGTGCCTATTTAGATTTTGAAAACAGGGAGAATGGACTATTTCGGCTACCGAAAGAGGTGTCAATTCACACGGCTGTGCTCCTAGCCACTGAGAGGGAACTATGATATGGCATGACCATCACAGCTAATCATATATCGTAATAACCATGGATTCGCTCTCCGAGGTGCAAACATTGACATTAATTGGTGAAGACAAAGCGAATAGTTATTTACCATTCCAGAGGACGATATACAACTACTGTGGACAGAGACATTGCCAAAAGCGAATGGAACAAGACGGCGGAGACCGAAGATCTGCACAACAGCACCTGGCACCAACAAATTCATCGGCATTTACCGAAGGCCCATGGTGCGCTGAAAAGTGGGATATGAAATGTAACTCATCTGGCATAGGAAACAAGAGACAATTTGTAAGGACCACAAAATTAAACCATGGCTGCTGCTACCGTCAATACCTCTGTAGAATCCACGTCATATCATCGGCATACTGCGACTTTGTGCAGATCCAAGACACATCACATCTACTTTGCGTGCCCTGGATACAGAATAGAATGAGACCGGTTCCTTACAGAGCTGGTCCACATGAATCAAGAACTTCCCTCGAATATATTAATACTCTTGACGACGAAGATAAGAGTTGGAATTAAATTGTAGCTATTCAATTTGTGTGTGTGTGTGTTTTTTTATTTGCTAGAAACCTGTCAGTGTCCACCCCTCCACCGTATTAAACTATGTGCTATTAACATCATCATCATCATCATTTAAGACTGATTATGCCTTTTAGCGTTCAGTCTGGAGCATAGTCCCCCTTATAAAATTCCTCCATGATCCCCTGTTCAGTGCTAACATTGGTGCCTCTTCTGATGTTAAGCCTATTACTTCAAAATCATTCTTAACCGAATCCAGGTACTTTCTCCTTGGTATACCCCGACTCCTCCTACCCTCTACTGCTGAACCCATGAGTCTCTTGGGTAACCTTGCTTCTCCCATGCGCCCCCCCCCCCCCCCCCCCCCCCGCCATCTAAGCCTGTTCGCCCTGACTGCTACATCTATAGAGTTCATTCCCAGTTTTTCTTTGATTTTCTCATTGTGGACACACTCCTGCCATTGTTCCCATCTACTAGTACATGCAATCATCCCAGCTACTTTCATATCCGTAACCTCAACCTTATATCAACGATTTTTTTAAATTCCTCAGAAAATGTGGAAAAGATAGATTAATGCTTTCAAAGAACAAGCAATCCTTTAAGTTTGAATTGCTGTATTGGGGAGGAATCCATAAGCCAATAAATCGAATTAAAAAAAGATAAGTCTACTGCTAGTAATTTATACAGTTACACAAAAATTGATTTCAGTAATAAATGAAATGTCACTCTTAGTTTTCTGTCTTCTAAAGGCTAAAGAAACAAAAAAGCAGTAAACAGAATAACAGTGCAATGCTCACCGCTTACCATGTGCCTGACAATGAAACTACCGTACGTGATGCAGATAAGGTGTCACGTTGTATGCACCGCGAAGGTGATGTAATGCGGTCGCTTTACCTCCATGACCAAGGTTACAGTGCCGTTAACAAAAGCAAGGAAACAAACTAATTGTTGGTGGTTCAATTGTTCACTTGCCATCTGCGCGGGAAATCTGTACGTCATTGACCCACTTACGACGGTTCAGCAGGGCGTCGCCTTACCGACTTGCCGCTGATGGTGGTGCCACCTCGTAGCAGCGGTATAAACTTCCAACAGCGCTCTGGACTCAAAGACTGCCTACCTGCGCTTGAAGTAGCTGACGACGTCTACAATAGACAGATTCACATTTTCATTCGTTCTCGCAGTAGACCGTAGCAGCACCGCAAGATACGTCTTGCCTGATCTTTAAAGAAATTTTTCAGTCATCAAAACAGCACGTTGTTTAGAAAGAACGTGATTAACGTTATGGAAGCTCGACACGTATTAATCAGTGAACAGTGAGCATGCAGCGGCTTTCTTTCAGATGCTAGCCACTATATCAAAAACAGATCTGCTACTGCTCTCTGTTTCCATTTTGATGAAAATCAATTGAGTATACAATTCTTGAATCGATTAAAGTACATTCTAAATAAAAATAAATCAGAGAATCGTAACGGTGCAGAATGTCATGCAGATCGGTAACCAACCAAAGAATGTATGTGCATATGCTGATTTCGCTGCAGTACTATTTTTTTCTTTTCCTTGCTGTAAAGGTTTATCAATCATGTGTCCGATGCTATGGAAGTACATGAAACAATTCCTTTGCAGAAACCATGCTTATTTTTATATATCACTTCTTTGACTGCAGGAGGTAAGTTAAGCGAAAGTTAACACACAGGGTGTTTCATAAAGAATATACGTATTACAAAGTATTATTTTGTCCAAACTATCGATCGCTGCGCCTCGCCTCGCCTCGGCTATTGGAGAAACGAATACATAATCTAGTTTATATTAATTGCCGCTAGATGTCAGATGTCTTCTGTTTTGCTTGGTAACTGTCATAATTATTTTTAAAATGGCTACTCCGCAGCAGAAATCATTTTGTGCTATCGAGTTTGCGAAGTGCAATTCCGTGATTACAGTGCAAAGACGTTTCAGGATGAGGCACCAAACTGATCCTCCGAATGGGCGGAACATTCGCAGATGGTATCGACAGTTTATAGGTACAGGATGTGTATATAAAGGAAAGAGTCCTTGCCGCCCTCGTGTTCTTGGAGAAAATGTTACCCTAATTCAAACTGCTTTCCAACGTAGTCTTTCAAAATCAACTCGTCGTGCCACATTCAGGAATTACAACTGCCTACAACAACAATTTGGCATGTCTTGAGACGTCAGTTGGTTATGAAGCTGTACAAGTTACAGCTGTTATAAACTCTGCGTCCTGACGACAAACGCAAACGTGTGGCATTTTGTAACGAGATTCTTGATGCTATT
The DNA here is from genome assembly GCF_021461395.2 of Schistocerca americana. NCBI lineage: Eukaryota > Metazoa > Arthropoda > Insecta > Orthoptera > Acrididae > Schistocerca > Schistocerca americana. The sequence goes on from NC_060125.1 coordinate 499,833,842, forward strand.
GACAATGACAATACTTTCGCACAACACATCGTATTCAGTGATGAAGCGGTTTTCCATGTCAGTGGTCAGGTAAACAAACAAAATGTTCGAGTTTGGGGCCTACAGAACCCACATGCAGCAACTGAACATGTACGAGATTCGCCCAAAGTCAATGTGTTTTGTGCGATATCCCGATCATCTGTTAACGGCCCATTCTTCTTTGATGGAAACATGATTAATGGTCAGCAGTATCTTGCTATGTTACAAAACTGGTTGTTTCCGAGGCTGCACGAAGACAACTTCATTTTTGAACAAGACGGGGCACCCCTCACTGGAGTCGCCAAGTGCGTGAATATCTGAATGAAACTCTAACGAACCGTTGGGTTTGTCGTCAAGGAGCTGGCGACTTAGCATGTCTCAGCTGGGTTCCACGGTTACCAGATTTGACCCTCTGACTTGTTCCTGTGGCCTTTCTTTATAGACAGCGTTTATCTACCACCACTCCCACAGAACTTGGAAGAGCTGAAGAACCAGATTCGTACTGCCATAACATCAGTGACGATGCTTTCCGAGTATGGGAGGAATTTGAGTATCAAGGTGATATTGTCCGTGTCGCCGATGGAGGACATAATCTGAACTTGAGAGGTTCTTACATATGTGTGTAAAGTTTCATATTCGTATGTCTTACAGCTTAATAAATATATGCATTCGAAATACGTATATTCTTTGTGAAACACCCTGCAGTATCACCTTCACAGATAAGACCTACAGAATAAAGTGTTATACGATGTAGTTACTACTTAGTGCTCAGGTAAACAACGTAAGGCGTACTGAACGTCATGTTTGTCGAAGTAGACACCTGCGAGATAATGCCGAGCGACTGTATCACTTACCATTACATAATCTGTATGCGCTGTCACATTGCAGTATTAACTAACAGTTCTTTTGTTGATAAAGTCTCAGTTTAGGAAGAAAACAGGCAGCCTTAACGTGTGGCATTAAAATATTAACTATATTTCTGGGCTATCAGAAGTTTCGGATATTTTCCAATGAAATCCATAGGGTTTGTCAGATTGGAAATAAATAGACTGCTGTTTTGGCTCAGTCGATGAGATAAGAACTGATTGTCGAAACATCAGATCACATATGAACTGATGACTCGGTGGAACTACTGGACCTGGCACTCCAAGAAAGTGTCCCATTGTGATAAGTTGGCTGGCTGTGGGCGTTGAAATAATAATAAAAAATATAACTATTTTATAATATTTTGTTTGCTAACGGAATTACTGGTTGGTCCACCATTTAAAAACAAAAACTGGTGGGTAGAAACCAATTTATAGTGAAGTATATGAATCGGGGGAGGAGAAAAACAGTGAAGCTATGTTACCAACATGGCGGCCATTTTGGAGGCCGTCGTTTTAGACGTATCTCGTAATTTTCAAGTTGAAAGGGAACATGTGTCGCGTCGCGTCAAGCAGACAGAGAAATAAATGAGAAAAACATGCCTTTCAGCGCAAGGCAAGTTCATCAAGAATGATATTACTTTCAGTTCGCCCTGTCCGCAGCTCGTGGTCGTGCGGTAGCGTTCTCGCTTCCCACGCCCGGGTTCCCGGGTTCGATTCCCGGCGGGGTCGGGGATTTTCTCTGCCTCGTGATGATTTCAGTTCGCCCTCAAACTGACGCAGTGCCAAACATATATAGCATACACAACTGCCTTTCCATGTTCTCACAGATGGAAATCTAATGGGATTATATCCGTGGAATGTGCTGGCTGCTCCACGAGACCTTAGCTACTTATCCATCTCCGAGAAGACTGGATATTCATGTGTGCCAGGCAGCTAGCCTGTGATGAGGTGGGGCACCAACGAGTCTAAATTAAGATGTCCGCAGCTCGTGGTCTAGTGGCATGCGTTGCTGGCTGTGGATCACAGGGACCCGGGTTAGATTCCTGGCCAAGTTGGGGATTTTCTCCACCTGGTGTTAGTGTTGTCCTCATCATTTCATCGTCATCTTGGAACGTGGCATAACTAGATAGTGTAAAGATTAGGAATTTGAACGGGCGCCCATAAACATGCAGTTGAACGCCCCCCAAATCAAATAGCATCATCATCATCATCATCTAAAGAAAGCTGTAAGTGTCCCGTCTTCAGACGGCAGCATGGCTTCGTCTAACAAATGGTTCAAATGGCTCTGAGCACTATGCGACTTAACTTCTGAGGTCATCAGTCGCCTAGAACTTAGAACTAATTAAACCTAACTAACCTAAGGACATCACACACGTCCATGCCCGAGGCAGGATTAGAACCTGCGACCTTAGCGGTCGCTCGGCTCCAGACTGTAGCGCCTAGAACCGCACGGCCACTCCGGCCGGCTTCGTCTAACAACCTAAGAAAATGAGCTGCTGTTCGTGAGAAAGTGTCCAAGGAAACGAAAACCACTTCTTCCACGCTAACTGATGCGGCATTTATGCTGTCTACTTACATCAATCGACCTCCTGTTAAAAGCCCGAATAACAACATTTTGCAATGTGGACCTTTGCGAGACGTGCACGAAGAGAGTCAATGAGGTTCTTGAAGGTTCCAGGTATGTGGAGGCACGCCGACTACAGCGCCATGGCCTGCTTGGTTAGGTTTTTCGGTTGAGGATCCATGGTGCGAACAGCCCAAACGAGGTGGTCCCACTGATTCTCGATTGGGTTTTAATCTGGGGAGTTTGGTGGCCAGGGGTGTATGGTAAACACATCCTGGTGCTCTCCGAATCAAGCACATTCACTGCGAGCTGCGTAACACGTTGCATCGTCCTGCTGGTACATGCCATCATGCCGAAGAAAAACAAGCTGCACTTAGGGTTAGACATGGTCCCCAAGGATACAGGCATGTTTTTGTTCATCCACTGTTCCTTCCAGAACTACGAGATTAGCCATGGAATGCTACAAAAACATTTCGCTGACCATAACGCTCCCGTCTCCGGTCTGGAGCCTTCCGACAATTCTTACAGGATGTTTGCCTTCAGTCAGATGGAGCAGAAAAGGTCACCAGTCGCTACTCAGTGAACGTCCAGGTACGATATTGGCGTGTTAATTCCAGCCTTTGTCGCTGATGAAGAGTAGTCAGCATGGGTGCATTGAAACAGGCGCAGATGCAGAGGCCTATAAGCAGCAACGTTCGCTGAACGGTCGTTAAGGAGACACTATTGGTAGCCCCTTAGTTCATCTGGGTGGTCAGTTGTTCACCTGTTGCACGTCTATTCGCCCGTACGCGTCTCCACAACCGTCGATCACGCCTGTCATCTATGGCCCATAATGCTCCACAACTGCCTCGCAACCGGTTTTGGATGTTGCCTAGAACCGCTCGGCCACAACTGCAGTGAGGGTTGACATCTGACCAGTATAAGTGACTCTGTTTCTTTACCTCTCCGTTCACATATAAATCAGCTTCATCTCTTTACAGACGCCATTAGTAAGCGACCGTTTTCGTCCAGTTCGTGTGTCACACATTCTGTCTAGTACTGTGCCCTGGACACTTAACGATGTCAGAACACTGAATGATGTTGCTTCATCCTTAGCCTGCCCAACTTTCGGTCTATCTGCGACAGAGGCAGCTTCAGTAAATTTCGCGAGAGGTTTGACAACCGCACTGCGACTAATGGGTTGGCTGATATCGTCTGCGATAACACGAGTGCTTCTCTCTCTTGTTATCAGCATAGTTTCAGTACCTTCGGTTTGTGACAAACTCATCAGTTTTTACGTCAATATTAAGGAAGAAACATCACTCATAATTCGAGAGTGAATAAAACTATGCTCAAATGAAACTCGCCAATGTTTTTGAGACGTAGTTCTCTGTTTTATATGTCAGATGACACCCCTTTCACTTGATAATTACGAGTTGCATCGGAGATGTTGATTCCAAAATGGTCTAATGCCCCATCTCATTCTACTTTAAATATCTGTTTGTCCACATGTGTTTGTTTTACAAGGGTTGTTCCACACATAATGACCACCACATACAAACGATCCGTTTAGTCTTTAGCCCTCAGAAAAGTTCATTTTGCGTTACATTAGGGCTAATTACCCCAGCGTGGGAACCACTGGTCTAGAATTGAATCATTACTTGCGCCCCTCCATCCCTCCTCCCCTCCCCTCCACTCTCCCCTGCTCCTCTGCCGAAATCATTCCATTCTTTCAATCTTTACCACTACAAAAACTTTTCTTTTTTTGTGAGATTAACATGGCTCTTCAATGAACTAAAAGCTACAGTTTCAAAAATTAAGACAATTCAAACCAAATGACAACCAGCAGTCCAAAGCTGCAGTGCTTGCAACAGTAATACGAGTTCTTTTTCACTGTTTCTTCCCGATTAAACAAAAGTCGTAACAAACAGAACCCCACTATACGTAGTTCAGAACCTGTAAGATATTTCCTTCCAGCATATGTATGAGATATGAAGACATGCAGATCGTAAAGGTTGAGAGTGTTTGATTTTTTGGATTACAACTCGATAATAAATTCAGTTGGGAAGGGCATACCATAGAATTGCTTAAGCACCTGAACAAATCTGTATTTGCAGAGAGAATTATGTCACACGTAGGAGATATAAATATAAAAAAAACTATTTGCATATTTTGCTTAGTTTCGTACTATTATGCCGTACAGGATCGTATTCTGGGGAAAAGTTTTTAGGCTGCAAATGCGTGTGATTAGAGTCATATGTGGTGTACATTCAAGAACATCATGTAGAAACCTGTTCAAGGATCTTTGTGTTCTAACCACTGCTTCTCAGTATATTTATTCCTTAATAAAATTTGTTGCAAGTAATATATCTCCATTTCCAAACAATAGCTCAATACATAATATCAATACTAGGAATAAGAAAAATCTACTTACAGACCTAAAATCACTTACCTTGGTCCAAAAAGGGGTCCAATATTCAGGAACATACATTTTCAATAAATTGCGAGCAACCATCAAAAACTTGGTTTCAGGTAAAGCACGGTTTAAAAAGAGTTTGAAAGACTTTTTGATAGGCAACTCCTTCTACTCCATAGATGAATATCTTAACAGAGACTGTTAAGCCAGCTTAAGTAAAATTTGCAGTTTTGACAGCACTTGGTCACAACAGTCAAGATTAGGTATTTTCTGTATGATAAATTTATTACTAATGCATAACAATGTTTCATTCTGACAGCGTGTTAATTCTGTAAATATTAGCTGTTCCAGTTTACCGCATTGTATTCACCTATTTCGACAATCTCCTGACAAATGATCAGGGTAGTAAGTATTATATTCAAATGTTTTATGTTTTTGTGTTATACTTTCTGAAACGTTCCTCAATCCTCGAGAATCACCTCATTTTTTGGGATATGGAACGAAAATCGAATCTAATCTTATCAACGAATTAGACTTGCGTTAGCTTACTTACTATGACGGAAATGCTCCAGTTAGCAGCCGAAAACAGGAGAGCACTGTCTCGATACCAGTGAGTAGTAGCTTGTACAGAACGGAAAGTATGAATTAAAAAACGCCTCTAATCACAAATTTTCGTCTTTTATTAAATACACAATGCATTTCGGACCCTGTGGGTCCATCATCAGGTGTAAGTCGTCTTAATACACTCCTGGAAATTGAAATAAGAACACCGTGAATTCATTGTCCCAGGAAGGGGAAACTTTATTGACACATTCCTGGGGTCAGATACATCACATGATCACACTGACAGAACCACAGGCACATAGACACAGGCAACAGAGCATGCACAATGTCGGCACTAATACAGTGTATATCCACCTCTCGCAGCAATGCAGGCTGCTATTCTCCCATGGAGACGATCGTAGAGATGCTGGATGTAGTCCTGTGGAACGGCTTGCCATGCCATTTCCACCTGGCGCCTCAGTTGGGCCAGCGTTCGTGCTGGACGTGCAGACCGCGTGAGACGACGCTTCATCCAGTCCCAAACATGCTCAATGGGGGACAGATCCGGAGATCTTGCTGGCCAGGGTAGTTGACTTACACCTTCTAGAGCACGTTGGGTGGCACGGGATACATGCGGACGTGCATTGTCCTGTTGGAACAGCAAGTTCCCTTGCCGGTCTAGGAATGGTAGAACGATGGGTTCGATGACGGTTTGGATGTACCGTGCACTATTCAGTGTCCCCTCGACGATCACCAGTGGTGTACGGCCAGTGTAGGAGATCGCTCCCCACACCATGATGCCGGGTGTTGGCCCTGTGTGCCTCGGTCGTATGCAGTCCTGATTGTGGCGCTCACCTGCACGGCGCCAAACACGCATACGACCATCATTGGCACCAAGGCAGAAGCGACTCTCATCGCTGAAGACGACACGTCTCCATTCGTCCCTCCATTCACGCCTGTCGCGACACCACTGGAGGCGGGCTGCACGATGTTGGGGCGTGAGCGGAAGACGGCCTAACGGTGTGCGGGACCGTAGCCCAAATTCATGGAGACGGTTGCGAATGGTCCTCGCCGATACCCCAGGAGCAACAGTGTCCCTAATTTGCTGGGAAGTGGCGGTGCGGTCCCTACGGCACTGCGTAGGATCCTACGGTCTTGGCGTGCATCCGTGCGTCGCTGCGGTCCGGTCCCTGGTCGACGGGCACGTGCACCTTCCGCCGACCACTGGCGACAACATCGATGTACTGTGGAGACCTCACGCCCCACGTGTTGAGCAATTCGGCGGTACGTCCACCCGGCCTCCCGCGTGCCCACTATACGCCCTCGCTCAAACTCCATCAACTGCACATACGGTTCACGTCCACGCTGTCGCGGCATGCTACCAGTGTTAAAGACTGCGATGGAGCTCCGTATGCCACGGCAAACTGGCTGACACTGACGGCGGCGGTGCACAAATGCTGCGCAGCTAGCGCCATTCGACGGCCAACACCGCGGTTCCTGGTGTGTCCGCTGTGCCGTGCGTGTGACCATTGCTTGTGCAGCCCTCTCGCAGTGTCCGGAGCAAGTATGGTGGGTCTGACACACCGGTGTCAATGTGTTCTTTTTTCCATTTCCAGGAGTGTATATGATTTATTTTTGCTCTTGAATGAGATGAAATGCATGTTCCGCACAATCCGAGGAACTTTTAAACTTTTTAACACCATCATACATTGGTTTCTTCATCCTGTTCGTGCATATCGCTTCACACATTTTGTTTACAAGAATGTGTATACAAGTGTGCCTCTTGAGTGAAGCGATAGGCATTAACAATACGGAGAAACCAATGTATGATGGTGTTAAAAAGTTTAAAAGTTCCTCGGATTGTGTGGAACATGCATTTCACCTTATTCAAAAGCAAAAATAAATCATTTATTTAGATGACTCACACCTGATGATGGGCCTACAGGGCTCCAGAAGCATAAAAAATGAAATCTGTGACTGAAGGCGTCTTTTAATTCAGTTTCTAGTGCACTGAATACAGTCAGGTTTGCAACTACAAAATATGGATAAAATTAAACTGTATGGAACTGTTGCTGGCATACCCGAGTTTCGCCACTGCCTTAGAGTACTATGTTCCGAAACAGGTTCGGAACTTCGTGTGGCCCAACTTCCTGGAGCAAGTCTTTCAGACGAACATAACCAGGACCCAGTCCATTCCATGTAAGCACAGCACACCATTACGGAGTCAACAGCAGCTTCCGCAGTGACTTGTTCACAACTTGGGTCTATGGCTTCGTGGTGTCTGCACTACACTCGAATCCTGCCATCTGCTCTTATCAGTAATGATAGAAGTAAAAGAAAAGTTCAAGAGTGGGATTATAATTCAGAGTGAAACGATATCAATGATACGATTCGCTAATGACGTTGCTATCTGCAGTGAAAGTAAGGAAGAATTACATGATCTGCTGAATGGAATGCACAGTGCAATGAGTACAGAATATGGATTGAGAATAAAGCGAAGAAAAACGAAAGTAATAACAAGTAGCAGAAATGAGAACAGTGATAAATTTAACTTCGGAATGAAATAGATGAAGTCAATGAATTCTACTACCTAGGAGGCAAAATAATCAAAGACGGAAAGAGGAAGGAAGACAGCAAAAGCAGTCGTGCACTGGAGAAAAGGGCATTCCAGGCCAAGAGAAGTCTACTAGAATCAAACACACGCCTTAATTTGAGGAAGAAATTTCTGAGAATGTGCTTTTGGGGTACAGTGATCCACCAGGTTAGCCGAGAGCGCTGTACTCGGGTAGGCGCGCCAGCCCCGGATCGAATCCTCCCGGCAGACTACCGACGAAGGCCAGTGTGCTGGCCAGTCTGGATATGGGTTTTAGGCGGTTTTCCACATCCCACTAGGTGAATACTGGGCTGGTCCCCACGTCCCGCCTCATTTACACGATTTGCAGACATTTGCAACATGTTTGCACTCTTTCATGATTTACACTAGATGCAGACAGCTGGAGTACACTGATTCTGTCCTGGGGCAGGAATGGCATCTGGTCACCCCTTCAAATTAACATTGTCAAATCCGATTTTAACCACGCCGACCTTGCGTGGACTGCGGGACAAACAAACAAACAAACGCTTGGAGTATAGCATTATATGGTAGAGAAACGTGGACTGTGGAAAAATCGGAAGAGGATCAAAGCATTTGATATGTGGTGCTACAGGAGGATGTTGAAAATTAGGTAGACTGTTAAGGTAAGAAATGAGGAAGTTCTGTGCAGAATCGGAGTGGGGTATAATATGTGGAAAACACTGATAAGGAGAAGGGATAGGACGATAGGGAATCTGTTAAGACATTAGGGAATAACTTCCGTGGTACTAGAGGGAGCTGTAGAGGGCCCAAACTGCTGAGGAAGACAGAGATTGGAATACATCCAACAAATAATTGAAAGTGTAGGCTGCATGTGCTACTGTGAGATGAAGAGGTTGGGACAGGAGAGGAAAAAAGTTTACTCTTCTTAGTTGCATTATCTGCTTGATTCTGTACTTTAATTATCTCTTGTTGTTAAAATACAGTAATTCTTCTGAACGATGGAAAAATACAGTAACTTAACCATTTTGTATGATGAGAAACTTTTTGTGTATTTAAATCGAATTTCTTTTGAACTGTAAATTAAATGAAGAAAATTTTTCATTTCGTTTAACTGAAATAAGAAATAGTAAACTACACACCCTATACATCTTCCTTCAATCTTAAAATTTAATTCCCCTACTCTTCTGAAATATTTTATGTCTCAGTTTTTTCTAGAACTGAAATTTATGCTTTTTTTTTATAAATGCATGAGTCCTGTGATTTTGTCCAAATCCAGTCTCTTCGTCATCTATAGAAACTAAAGTACTTGTTTCCTATTAAGGGAAAAAAAATCATAAAATTAAGTTTTTCTCCTTCGTCGTTGGAACCTTTCTCCTTTTTAACACGTAATCGCTGGACTGCCAAGCTCGACTATGTTTGGAATAGCATTCCCACAAAATTCCTCAGCTTTCGCATCACCAACGAGCTGGCGAGGAAGCTTGCGTGGCTTGCCTACTGCTACGTGGGGTAGTGGGCAACCCCCAGAGACCCATCTAGCAGGGAAAAGGAGACGGCAGGTGGCGTCCCGCCATAAACAACCCGGTCGCCACCACGGAATTTATCGCCTTGTCACTCCGCTACGGCTGTTGCACGCAAACTACCAATAACCACCACCAAAGACGGAGTCCGATGGAGTTTATTTCTCAAGAGTCTTCAGTTAGAATAGTATTCCTCCCTCATTTTAAGAGAGTTTGGTGAAGTAACAGACTCTAAAAGCCGTTAACTTCAATGAAACTACGATAACGGTGGTTGAACTCTGTGGCTGCAGATTCAGTTACTTGCAGAAATACAGCAAACAGCCATTTTTCAAATGTTTATTTATAGTAAGAGGCGTTTCGGGTTTCCAGCAATCTTCAACTGACGCATGCGTTTTTATCGTCATCAATACAGCCACCGCCGTAGCATATGTCGCCAACGCACGCCCATGCAGTAGTGCTGAACTCGGAAGCTGCCGGTTCGAGTTCTGGTTGTGGAAGCAATTTTCGACGCCAGTATTTTCCCGGAGAGCGGAGGGGGTGGTGGTGGCGTTAGGTTCCTGATCACCTGGCTTTGCACTAATATCCTGGATTCAGGTCCGGAACTCTCTGCGGTGTCTTTTGGAGTTAGAGCACGGAACACTACTGGGAATGTTAACACCGGAAATACCCCTTGCTGCTATTCACGAGGAGTACGCTATGTGCCGGCACCGGGTTTCACCCCCTCTCTTCTCTCATCGTCATACAACACTAACATGGCACACAAACATATTCAGCTCGATGATGTACTGTTACATCGCAACTTAATAAGGAACTGGAAGTTATACCATTAAAGGTAGCTGCATCGTTCAAAATGGCGTGGAGAAAAATAGTAATGATGAAGATAAAAATGTATTATACAAAGAGAAACTGGGGAAAAAAGTTGAAATGTGTCTTCACATAAATGGAATCCAATGAAAAGCGACTTGTTGCTGTATTTATTCAAGTAACTATAACCACTTGAGTAAATCGAACCAGTTGATGAGGCCGCTGCTTGCTAGAGAACGTATACCTCCGTGAAATACGATTTTTATCATCAAAGAGTATCTGTGATGTACTGCTACAGTAACGCAATCCGTAACAATGCAAGTACTCCTTAGCTATACGACCTTTGATAAAAGTAAAGTAGTCATTATGCCGAAATGTGGTTCTGATACAACACAGCTTTGCAAGCTCTATTCGAGAAGGTCATATCTCTTTTCCTGCCCCTTGAGAACCGATTCGTCAGGCTGTTTAATGCAGTCAAGACCACTGAGTGACTTTACAAGTACTCGAACCATTACCAGAATTGAACGTCATGTGAAGTGCCTCGAAATTGCTAAACTTCAGTAGGATTGGAGCCCTAAACCTATCGATTTCCAGCTTAAAGTGTACTCTTTTACGAGTCTGTGTTGAGTAAGTATTACAATTGCGAGAAAATATGAAAAATTATGGATGCTTGTAATTGAATTGGTGGCTCGAAATCTGCGCTCAAGCTTCTCACCATCCGAAATGTCATTGGATTTTATGAAAACAATACGGTATATTGTCTACAAGAAAACCTCTGACAAAGTACACAGTCTGATCTAAAATTTCCAGACACTCCTGTGTAATGCGGAACTGACCACCAGATGTCACTAGAGCGGGTCACGCCCCTATAAGAGGTGGGTAGTATTATCAGTGGATAAGTAGTAAAAGCAGAATGGGTCGGTCAGGAATGCTAAGTGATATCGAGTGCTGACTAGTCACAGGATGTCACCTGAGTAACAAATACATCAAGGATTTTCGACTTTTATAAAGCTGCCCAAATTGATTGCTGGTGATGGGCTTATGAAGTGGAAATGCGAAGGAATAACCATAGCCCCCCAAATCCTGTAAGTACCTCCCGATCCTCGAACGCCATGCACTCTGCCTCGCCTTCCGTATACGCCTCCTGTCCCCCACACGGATCCTCTACGACCTAATTCCTTTCCCCCCATCTGCTCCTATTCCTCGAACATACCCGCATACTCTACACCTCCCGCCGCCTTGGTCCCCCTCATCGCCTGGTTGCTCCTCCCCTCTTCAACCCCCACCCTCTGCTGCGCCTTCACCGTTGTGTACCCCCTACCTTCCATCTCTACATCCTTCATCTCCTTTCCCAAGGTGGATTCCGTTAGCTCCCCCTCCTGGATGATGCCCTCTCTCCCTCCATTTATCCCTCCTATCAACTCTAATCCTCACCTCCCCCTCCCTTCCTCTGTCCTTTTCCCAGGCTCCCTCCCCCCCCTTTCCGTCCTGTTTTTCCCCTCCTATCCTTTCTCTGCCTCTCTTCTCTCCACTGACTCCTTCTGCATTCCCCTCCTCTGCCTTTCCCCACTCCCTCTCGCATCTGCCCTGCCCCCCCCCCCCTTATGAGTCCTCTCCCTCCGTCAGTTCCCCCCCCCCCTTTGTTTTTCCTCTCCTCCCCCCTTTTCCCCCCCTCATCTGTCTAGGTTCCCCCCACCCTCACCCCCATCTGCCTTGGCTGTGGTGTGTCATCTTCATGCCGACTTTTTAGTGCAGTGTTTCCAGTGAGTGTTAAGTGTTCTGCGTCTTTTACGAAGTGCAAAGTGTTGCGAACGGACATCATACTGTCGCTGGGTGTGATTTTTATATCTCTTGCAAACAGAAACCAGACTGTCGCCGTGTTTTTTAATTGTTTGTCTACTATTTTACCTGTCTGCTTCTTGCGTATTTTATTAGCATCGCCAACTCCTTTATTTTATGATTTAACTTTCCACAATGTTCCACCGTTTTACAATTAAGTCACCGTTTTATCGCCTCCTTTTATTGTTTCTTATTTTCTTATGTTTTAAAAATTCTGTAGGCCGAAGAGCAGCGTACTAAGCTGCTGCCAGCCCGCCCCCTTCGGGGCGGGGGGGGGGGGGGGAATCGAAATATAATAAAGGAAAAAAAAAAAGATCAACCACACCTGCTCCAAGACCAGCAGGGCCTACTTACTGACCGTCAGATACAGACGAGCATTGCGGAGGGTGGAAGTAAAAACTCGGCAAACTAACGGAAGAAATCATTCGTGAGGAAGGTAGGAGACGAGGTACTGGCGAGAGTGAAGCTGTGAGGACGAGTCGAGAGTCATGCTTGGGTAGCTCAGTCGGTAGAGCATTTGCCCGTGAAAGGCAAAGGTCCCGAGTTCGAGTATTGGTCCGGCTCACTGCCAGGAAGTTTCTAACCACACGTGAGTTTCGAAATGCAACCAACAGCCTAGCCACCACAGTGACTGTATTTTGCAATTATAAAGAATGGAGTGCAATGGTCGAGCAGCTTCTCATAAACCACTCATTTCTGTAGTCAGTGCAGAGCGATGCCCGAGGCGGTGGAAAGAGTGACTGAAGCGATGACTCACGCTGTACCCTGTGGCAATCCGATGGAAGGTTTTGGTTTGGCGAGCGCATATAGAACGTACCTGTAATAAGGTGTAGTACCAACAGTGAAGTACGGAGGGAGTAGTGTTACGGTGTGGGGATGTTTTTCGAGGTGGAAGTTTGCGTGTAAGAAAATGCTAAATGCAGAAGGATGTGAACACAATTCACAGCATTGTGTGGTGCATACAACAGAGGAACTGTTCCGAGACGACGATTGTTTTTATCAGCACCAAAATGTACCATGTCTTAAAGCAGTGTCTGTGAGGCAGTGGTTTGTGGACAGTAACATTCCTGAAACGGACTGGCCTACCCAGAGTCCTGCCATGAACCAATCGAAAACGCTTGGGAAGAGTTAGGAAGTTGACTTCGCCCCAGACCCAAGTGTAAGACAGCACTGCCTTTTTTTCCGGCTCTTGAGGAAGAATGGGTTGCCATTGACTACAGACATTCTGACAAAAAAAAAAAATGGTTCAAATGGCTCTGAGCACTATGGGACTTAGCATCTGAGGTCATCAGTCCCCTAGACTAGAACTACTTAAACCTAACTAACCTAAGGACATCACACACATCCATGCCCGAGGCAGGATTCGAACGTACGACCGTAGCAGCAGCGCGGTTCCGGAGTGAAGCGCCTAAATCGCTCGGCCACAAGAGGCGGCACTTTCAGACACCTCACAGGAAGAATCCCCAGCAGAGTTCAAGGTTTGATCAGATAGCGTAATGCGATGTGCCTCCATTGCAGGATGCACTGGAATAGAGTCCGCCTCGGTAGCTCAGTGGATGCCGGCATGGTAGCTCAGCGTGTTCGGTCAGAGGGTTAGCTGCCCTTTGTAATAAAAAAAAACTGAGTCAATGGATCAACAACGAACCTCAACGGTTGTCTTACGACGTCCGCCCCGAGCAGATGCAACGAACGAAAATGAACAAAAAAGAGATTAAAAAAAAAAGTGGTCAGCGCGACAGAATGCCATGCGAAGGGGCCCGGGTTCGATTCCCGGCAGGGTCGGATATTTTTCTCCGCTCAGGGACTGGGTGTTGTGTCGTCTTCATCATCATATCATCGACGCGCAAGTCGCCGAAGTGGCGTCAACTAAAAAGACATACACCAGCCCGTCTACCCGACGGGAGGCCCTAGCCACACGACACTCCATTTCACTGTAATGGAAGTCCAACACATCCTAAGTGAAACGTGAATCGGTTTTCTCGGACTTCTTTCCAACGCCATTTCTAACTCGCCCAGTTGGTTCTCGGTTAAAATTTATACGCTACGCTGTCCCAACAACGGCACAGGGCATCAGACGGCCCTCGGAGTCTACCCAAGGGGTACAAGTTCCCGCACAATGCCGGAGGTCGCTCTTGCGTCGTACGTGAGACATCTTATAAGTCACTAAAGCAAAAACGGCTGCACACACTTATACTCGAATCAGCTAGGAATGTGACTAGCCGCAACAGGAAGTCTGTACCGGCATTGCTCCAAGAGGAGAATGTTGAGCACACAAGTGTAAGTAATTTCGTAGATTACCGACCACGCTGGGGAGCAGATGAAACCCGGTAACTGAGGCAACTTCTGTCCATCAGCGACCGGGGATTACTGGTAATCTACTGCCGACTAGACAAATGCTTCCCGCTAATAACGTCAGCATCTTGCAGGCTGCGCGAGATTAAAGGCGCGTCCTCTCGCCCCCTCCTTCCTATCCCCCCTCCCCGCTGCTTCCTATCCCCCCCCCTCCACCCCTCCACCCCTTCGCAACCCGCCCACCAACCTTAATCCAGATGGAACGCAGCTCCGCGGATAGACGACAAAGCAGGAAGCGGCAGTTCTCTGCCGCATTTCTCAGAACGGGCCGCAGCTGCGTGACGGACAGTTAACAGGAAAAGCGCCAGTTCCCTCTACCATGGCGGTATCTTAAGAAAGGAACACACTGGATTCCTTCTTGTTAACGGTTGCGCTCATTTGAAGTCAAACTACAATATACAAGTTCCGCACGGTCGTTTCGTGAGCAAAGCAGGAGCTTACCGAGTACTGGAACACATTTGTGACTGGACGAGGACTTCCTAGCAGATAGAACTCAACACGTTGTTGTTAACGGAACGAAATCGACAGATAACGTGTGTGTGATTTCCTAAAGGACCAAAATACTGAGGTCATTGGTCCCTAAACTTCCACCCTACAGAAACTAACTTACGCTAAGAACAAAACACACCCATGCCCGAGGGAGGACTCGAAGCTCCGCCGGGAGGGAAATCGACAGATACACTAGTAATTCTGGTAGAAACCCAAGCGACTGATACAGGAACGTTAGTGTTCACAACATACGAAGAGTCTTCAGAAAGTAAGCTATATTTGTCTTCCAACACTAACGTCCTCTTGAGTAGTCCCCGCCCGGAGATCCGAATGGGGGGGACTGTTTTGCCTCCGGAATATTTTACCCAAGAGGACGCCATCAACATTTAATCATACAGTCAGTAAAGCTGCATGCCCTCGGGAAAAGTTACGGCTGTGTTAGTGCTAGTGTTCACAATATACGAATAGTCTTCAGAAAGTAAGCTGTATTTGTCGTCCAACACTAACTGGGGATCGCAGGACAACCGGACTTTTGTTCCTTTTTTTATTTATTTATGGTCCGTAAAGTTCAGAATCCGAATATCAGTTACCAAAAGGCAGTTCGATGCAACTTTCAAAACTTCGCGAGAAAATCTACTTTGAAGTTTTCGGATCGACTTTATTATGCTAAAGGAAGGTCGCTTTTTCGCGACAGGAGGTGTGCCTGTGTGGTAGATGTCCGTCTGCCCTGTAGGGGTTTTAAGTTCGATTTCTAACTGATATAAATTTTTAAACATTGGTGTGTGCTCTACTAGCATTTCTGTGAAGTTTTAAGTACAAAAAATGGCTCTGAGCACTATGGGACTTAACTTCTGAGGTCATCAGTCCCCTAGAACTTAGAACTACTTAAACCTAACTAACGTAAGCACATCACACACGTCCATGCCCGAGGCAGGATTCGAACCTGCGACCGTGGCGGTCGCGTGGTTCCAGACTGTAGCGCCTAGAACCGCTCGGCCACCCTGTTGTTGTTGTTGTTGTGGTCTTCAGTCCTGAGACTGGTTTGATGCAGCTCTCCATGCTACTCTATCATGTGCAAGCTTCTTCATCTCCCAGTACCTACTGCAACCTACATCCTTCTGAATCTGCTTAGTGTATTGATCTCTTGGTCTCCCTCTACGATTTTTACCCTCCACGCTGCCCTCCAACGCTAAATTTGTGATCCCTTGATGCCTCAAAACATGTCCTACCAACCGATCCCTTCTTCTAGTCAAGTTGTGCCACAAACTTCTCTTCTCCCCAATCCTATTCAATACCTCCTCATTAGTTACGTGATCTACCCACCTTATCTTCAGCATTCTTCTGTAGCACCACATTTCGAAAGCTTCTATTCTCTTCTTGTCCAAACTGGTTATCGTCTATGTTTCACTTCCATACATGGCTACACTCCATACAAATACTTTCAGAAACGACTTCCTGACACTTAAATCTATACTCGATGTTAACAAATTTCTCTTCTGCAGAAACGATTTCCTTGCCATTGCCAGTCTACATTTTATATCCTCTCTACTTCTACCATCATCAGTTATTTTACTCCCTAAATAGCAAAACTCCTTTACTACTTTAAGTGTCTCATTTCCTAATCTAATCCCCTCAGCATCACCCGATTTAATTTGACTACATTCCATTATCCTTGTTTTGCTTTTGTTGATGTTCATCTTATATCCTCCTTTCAAGACACTGTCCATTCCGTTCAACTGCTCTTCCACGTCCTTTGCTGTCTCTGACAGAATTACAATGTCATCGGCGAACCTCAAAGTTTTTACTTCTTCTCCATGAATCTTAATACCTACTCCGAATTTTTCTTTTGTTTCCTTTACTGCTTGCTCAATATACAGATTGAATAACATCGGGGACAGGCTACAACCCTGTCTCACTCCTTTCCCAACCACTGCTTCCCTTTCATGCCCCTCGACTCTTATAATTGCCATCTGGTTTCTGTACAAATTGTAAATAGCCTTTCGCTCCCTGTATTTTACCCCTGCCACCTTCAGAATTTGAAAGAGAGTATTCCAGTTAACGTTGTCAAAAGCTTTCTCTAAGTCTACAAATGCTAGAAATGTAGGTTTGCCTTTTCTTAATCTTTCTTCTAAGATAAGTCGTAAGGCCACCCTAGCCGGCTTTAAAGTACATAAAAAAATATCGCCCAGCGGTTCAAGGCACTGCATTCATGGACTGTGCGGCTGGTCCCGGCGGAGGTTCGAGCCCTCCCTCGGGCCTGGGTGTGTATGTTTGTCCTTAGGATAATTTAGGTTAAGTAGTGTAAGCTTAGGGAGTGATGGCCTTAGCAGTTAAGTCCCATAAGATTTCACACACATTTGAATATTTTTTTTATTTTTTTTATATATCAGTAACGCTTGAGACTGGCAACCGATGATTTGAACCTAGTTACGGTCATTTTTTTTCCTTTTTTCGTTCACCTCGAATACTTACGTCATTTAAATATAAAATTCATCAAATATATGCTAATTAACATATATCTAATTGCTGTTCTTGCAAAAAATGCACGACTTATTTCTAAATACATATCGCACACAAAATTTCATATTTCATTACAAATATAAGTTCTTCATTACCAGTCTTTCATAAGAGATTTTTAATTTAATAAAATTCCAGATTTTATTCTTTTTCATTCCTGTTATTTTACGTTTTGGGGAAATGTTCATGGAACATCCACTTATGTTTAAAATTTTGTCAGGGCTGGAAATCGAGCCTGCGCAACACAAATGGTAAGGGAGCGTTCTACTACACAGCCACACGACCTTCCGGGAAAAATAGACATCGCTTTAGTACATTAAAGAAAGTACGTAAAACAGAAAAGTCGAATTTCTCGAGAATTTTTGAGAGCTGCATCGACCTGCTTTCGATAACTGGTATTGGGGTTCTGAACTTCATGTACAAGAAATATAAGAAAGGTACAAAAGCCCGTTACCGTCCCATTGCAAGACTACTTGTAAGTACGCTGATTAGGTGTTTATGTTGGTAACGCCACGTAGCGCTCTGTATGAAAATCTCTGACTGTGCTGTGTGCAGTCTGTGGCTGGTTTGCATTGTTGGAATTTTTGCTATTGTAGTGTTGGGCAGTTGGATGTCAACAGCGCGTAGCGTTATTACGCAGTTGGAGGTGAGCCGCCAGCAGTGGTGGATGGGGGGGGGGGGGGGGGGCGACATGGCAGAATTTTGAGAGCGGACGATCTGGACGTGTGTCCATCAGAAAGAGTAAATTTGTAATACTGTATATCATGCACTGATATATATATGATGACTTTAGAATATTATTAAGGTAAATACATTGTTATTTCTGTGGTGTCACCGCCAGACACCACACTTGCTAGGTGGTAGCCTTTAAATCGGCCGCGGTCCATTAGTATACGCCGGACCCGCGTGTCGCCACTGTCAGTAATTGCAGACCGAGCGCCACCACACGGCAGGTCTAGAGAGACGTACTAGCACTCGCCCCAGTTGTACAGCCGACGTTCATAGCAATGGTTCACTGACAAATACGCCCTCATTTGCCGAGACGATAGTTAGCATAGTCTTCAGCTAAGTCATTGGCTACGACCTAGCAAGGCGCCATAGCTTTGATAATTAACATTGTGAAGCATGTATCATCAAGAGCGATGTTCTACAAATGTGGATTAAAGTTAAGTAATACAGCAACTGCGTCCATTTTCTAAGTTCTCAATTCCTTTTAACTGTTCCAGACCTCACGCCAATCTGCGTGAGCTTAACGCGTGCCTTTCGGCTTCCTCTCGTTGTGACTTGGCTGTCTTGCTAAGTCACAACAATTTCTCTATCAGAATCTTTCATTTGCTAACTATGCCTATCAGTAGTTAGTGCCTTCAGTAGTTAGAATCTTTTATTTAGCTGGCAGTATTGGCGCTCGCTGTGTTGCAGTAGTTCAAGTAACGAAGATTTTTGTTAGGTAAGTGATTCATGAAAGGTGTAGGTTATTGTTAGTCAGGGCCATTCTTTTGTAGGGATTATTGAAAGTCAGATTACGTTGCGCTAAAAATATTGTGTGTCAGTTTAGTGTTGATCAGAATAAGTAAAGAGAGAAATGTCTGAGTACGTTCAGTTCTGCTCATCTGTTTGAAAATCAAATAACGTAAGAGGTTTATCAGCACAGTAATTCATTAATTTTTCTAAGGGGATGTTTCATACTGAAAACAAGGGCGGCGCGTTGTCATAAGATTGAACATGTCCTGCACAGCCTGCAGACAAAGTTCTGCTGCGGAACGGATAACACGGGCCTCATAGTGTGGGAATGAAAAGGAGGAGCAACTGGAAACGTACTCCACAGTTAAAGCACATGGGACAGTGAGATTCTTATCGGAAAAAGTCCAAATTGTGTGGTGTCACCGCCAGACACCACACTTGCTAGGTGGTAGCCTTTAAATCGGCTGCGGCCCGTTAGTATACGTCAGACCCGCGTGTCGGCACTGTCAGTGATTGCAGACCGAGCGCCACCACACGGCAGGTCTAAAGAGACTTCCTAGCACTCGCCCCAGTTGTACAGCCGACGTTAATAGCAATGGTTCACTGACAAATACGCTCTCATTTGCCGAGACGATAGTTAGCATAGCCTTCGGCTACGTCATTTGCTACGACCTAGTAAGGCGCCATTATCAATAGATATTTAACTTGTGATGCCTGTACCGTCAGACCGATGTACACCACTTATAGATTAAAGTTAAGTATTACATCAACTACGTACTTTATTTGGTACTATTAATTCCCTTAACTGTTCCAGACCTCGCGCCAGCCTGCGTGAGCTTAAACGCGTGCCTTTCGGCTTCCTCTCATAGTGTCTTGGCTGTCTTGCCAAGTCACAACAAATTGCACACTGATTCACAGTGAAATTCCGACGATATGTAGACCAAATGCCATGTAGCGTCCCGACGTAGTGGGATGGTGCCAACAGCGTGGCCAAATGATGCTCATCGGGAGGAAAGACATTGATCACAGACGACAATATCCAGCCAATAGAGGACTTGATTCGCAGCAGTCGCAGATTTCCCGGCGATGAGGATGTTCAAACAGCGGGTCTCGAATAGTTCCTTCACCAAGGAGTGCATTTCCATCGTCAAGTGATTGAACGATTGCTAGAACGTTCCGACCATCATTTACAGAGACTCAATGATTGTATTGAGAAATAGTGTCACTTATCTAAGTCCAAATTTGTGTGAATTTCTAAGGGACCAAACTGCTGAGGTCATCGGTCCCTAGACTTACACACTACTCAAACTAACTTATGCTAAGAACAAAACACACGCCCATGCCCGAGGGAGGAGTCGAACCTCCGATGGGAGGGGCCGCGCAATCCGTGGCAGGGCGCCCTAAACCCCGCGGCCACTCCGTTCGGCGTCGCTTATCTCTCCTACTTTGAAATGTAGTATCGCATTCAATAATAGTTACTTGGACTGCGATACAACGTGCAACTCATATTTTGAAGCTCCCTGGTGTATAGATAGGGGTGAACAAAAATATGTAAACACCAAAAACACAAGACATTGCCACGCCTAATACGGTGTAGAATAATCGCTGGCATTCAAAACAGCTTCCAGTAATCGCCAATACGATTTTCAAGGGAATAGCATACCATTCTTCCTGCAAAATATTGGCGTATTCAGGTAACGATGATGGAGGTGGATAGCGATAACACACCCTTTTCTCCAATGTAGACTGCAAAGGGTCAATAATGTTGGTGACCGTGGTGGCCAGGGGAGATAAGACCCTTCATGCTCCTGGTTATTAAACCAGTCCGGAATGATGTGAGCAGGGGCGTATATGTCTTGAAACACAGCATCGCTATTCGGGAACAAACATTCCACCATCGGATGCTCTGATCGGGCAAAATGGTCATATAATCTTAGCCAGCAATGCAACCATACAGCATGGTGCCCCATGCAATATCACGGTATGGCTGCCCAAATCATCACCGAACCCCCGGCATGTTTCAGTTTTGGGACATGGACCCGGTCAGAAGTTGGAAACTCATCTGACCAAATGACAATCTTCCATTGTGTTAAGTCTTCGAAACTACGTTTCCCTCAAATGGCTCTAATCACTATGGGACTTAACATCTGAAGTCATCAGCCCCCTAGACTTAGAACTACTTAAACCTAACTAACCTAAGCACATCACACACACCCATGCCCGAGGCAGGATTCGAACCTGCGACAGTAGCAGCGGCGCGGTTCCCGACTGACGCGCCCTGAAGAACTCGGCCACAGTTGCCTGCTACGTTTTCCTGTTCGGGGCATTTGCATCATTGATGAAGTGATGAGTGGTTTTGGAATTTCAGCCCACCATGCAATTCTCTGGTTATGGAGTTCCTTTCGTGTTGTTTCGGAACTGACTGCGTTCGCGAGGCTGACATTCAGTTCTGCAGCGAATTTTGCAGCTGTCCATACTCTTCAAGGACCATATTTCACGATCACTCAACACATACTGTCGTGACTTAGTGGCCGCGGTATTATTCTTCCATACGGTGCCTCTTGAAACACTAGAGCTCTCTCGGTTATGGAGGCACCCACCATATGAGCACCAACGATTTACCTACGTTCCAATGCGCTTAGCTCCGACATAATGCTCTCACAACTACACAGAACACTGTTCTGACCGCAACCGACACTTGCAACGTATTTAGGGTGCTGCACAAGGCGTTCGTGTTCAGATAAAACAGCGCAACTTGCAATCTCCATTTATGTGCAAGCGTATATTTCTCGGGGCGTTTCTGTATCTTTGTAAATGCTGATGTCGGAAGCTCCATGATGCAGCTGTCTACGGGATGGTAGCGGAGGCAGAAGAGTATCGAAATGCAAGAAGACTTGGGGTGTATCGATGACTAGTCCAACGTGTGACAGTTGAAAGTTGGCGTAAATGAATGTTACGTATTGTGCATAAATAGCCGACGAGACAGATTACTTTCAGATTATACTATTGGCGAAAATATCTCTGGGAACAGTAATAATCGTGAAATACGTAAGAGCGACCTTAAGTTGAATGACCTCGGGAAACTGCTTGTAGGAAAAGAAAATGGCAGACTGAGATTCATTTGATGTATCTTGAGGAAATGCAATTCACCCACGGAAGTAGTGGCTTACAGAAGTCCAAAATGAGAAGTTTGGAAGGTAGGAGACGAAGAACTGGCAGAATTGAAGCCGTGAGGACCGGTCGTGAGTCGTGCTTGGGTAGCTCAGATCGTAGAGCACTTGCCCGCGAAAGGCAAAGGTCCTGAGTTCGAGTCTCGGTCCGGCACACAGTTTTAATCTGCCAGGAAGTTTCATACATAACACTTGTTTGACAGACTCTTCGGTACTGCTCGTCACCCCTGGATCTTTACTAACTTGCTTTAAAAGACGAAACAGAGAAGTTTCGACAAGTGCGAAACGTTTCGTCACGGTATCGGATGGTAAGCGCGAGAGAGTTGCGGATATATAGTGACAAACGCTACAAGAGTGGCTTTGGGTAAGACCTAGAGATTTACTATTGAAATTCGGAACGCGTACGTTCCAAGTAGAGACGGGAAGGTAATTTAGAAGACTTGTTTTGGGAATCGATGTCATGGTCTCATTGGAAGCGATATACATCGAACGGGTGAATTGACGGAGGAGACAACAAAAGACGAACGCGACTCTCGCAGCGGCAAGTTAGGATGTCGTTCCGTTTTATCGACAGCGATGAGTGAATATGAAGTAATTTCGAGGTCACATAGTCTTACGTGGAAGAATTTATTTAAAAATTCGTGTAGTGCAGAAAAATGCTTGGAGTTGTTTTGTGTAGTATAGATAAATGTTTGGAGCTCTGTTAGGAATATGGCTGCTGGAGAACCAAAAGCCCGAAAACTACATTGACTATAGCGTGAATTTATACAAGAAAATTGCCGATGTACATTTTCCGTTTGAGTTATATTGTACCAAACGCAGAAAAAGAACTGCGATAATAGTTGCTTACTGTGATAATAAAGATTAAATTCGTGAAAAATTTTACATTTATATTCCAAAGTGCAGCCACGTCCTGAAAACAATTGTTTACTTTTTGCCAATTTCGTCTTGTATTCGTTGCTTACTATAGTAATAAAGGTCAATTGCGCGATAAATTTTAAAATTACCCATTTTTTCCTAGTCTTGGGACCCAAGGAGTAACCATTGGTCTTTTTTTCACTAAACAACTGTTGTCAGCTACGTTAACACATCATAATTATACATTTGTATTGTCTGCAACGGGGAAAACAGAGTGTGTTACAGTTCCATTTCCCTTTGCGCCTCTGCTCACCTCCCTCTTTCCCCTCCCCCTCCTCCTCTCTTTTTCTCTCTTCGCCATCCGTCTCACCATGCTGCCTCGTTCTCACACTCACCCTCCGCTCTCCCTCTGTATATTCTTCTTGCTCCCCTTCTCCAACTTCAGATAATCATCATCCCATATTCCAGTATCCTCCCTCTCTCACACCCCACATCCTTCCTCCCCCACCCGGCCCCCCCCCCCCTCTCTCTCTCTCTCTCTCTCTCTCTCTCTCTCTCTCTCTCTCTCTCTGTATCGCATCAGCGCGCCACAAACAACACAGCACTACGCTCATCGCATTACGCATACACTGGACTGGGATGCATAAACGTCTTAAGACGAACATTAATAACTTGCCTTTTGTAAATATTGCATATTGCACATCAGTACTCCCCACCACCACCACCACCACCACCATTTTATCACCGATATCTTTGTGTCACTAGTCGTCTGCCATTACAGCGAGTGCGGCGCTGATCATTGTACGCGTCGTCTCGGCCGCTGTTGGTGCCGGCTGATAGCATCGGCATGCGAGGCAGGCGGCGACAGAGGCTGTCTGGCGGTCGGCGAGTCGCTTCAGTCCCGTCCTGTAATCTCGCGCCTTTCGCGGGCGCGCCGCCAAGCTGTTGGCACGTGCACCAGCTGAACGTGACGTGGAGTGAGGGGGGGGGGGGGGGGGGCTTCCCCTACTACATGACGCCGACTCGGCTCGCTCCCGCTCCTTACTACCCACCCAATCTCCCCCCCCCCCCCCTCTCCCTCCCTCTGCAACAGTGTTGCATTTAGTGATTTTCCTGTGGTAATGTGACAAGTATTCTCAAAGCACTGTGCTAGCTAGCCTAGTTTCAATAAATATTACCATTAAGTATGCACACTACATAAGTCGAGTGAACTCTCTGTTTTACAGGCAAGCATATATTCAAACATGCACTAACCCATCACATTTTTTCCCCCTCAGGGGCCATATTGTTCCAGAAATAATCCTCCGGTTTAAGGCAATGTTTTGAGAGATTTCCCTTGGTTGTAAAACAAATTCCGGAACGGGAATACAGGGTGAAAAGTATTTAAGTCGACAAACTCTGGGAGGTTGTAGGGGACATCAAAACAAATATTTTTCCCTAAAGTCATTTTTTCCTATGAGGATTATTTAAACCGGTGGAGGCCGTATTACGCTCTTCAGTTGTTAAGAGGCTGTTGTAGGCAACTGCTGTCCACCAGTGCAGTAGTGCATTGTCTCTGTTTACTAATGGAGCGTTACACCTGGAGTGAGTACACTGATACGGTTGGTGCGTACTACGTAGCGCACCACAACGGACGAGCTGCACAGCGGGTTTATCAACAACAATATCCTAATCGCCGTATCTCGCATCATACGACCTTTGCTGCTGTGTATCAACATGTGCGCGAGACCGGGTCATTTAGCAGATTACCTGGACAGGGACGCCGTCGCACGGTAAGAACGCTGTAATTTGAGGAACCTGTCTTGCAGCATGTGGAGCGGGATTCTTCAATCAGCACTCGCGCAATTGCACGTAACATGAGAACGAATCAGACGAATGTAAGAACAGTCCTTCGAGAGCAATTGTTACATCCATTTCACTTACAGCGTGTCCACAACCTGTAACCAGTTGATTATCCACCCAGAGCACAGTTTTCGCAGTGGTACCTGGAACAGTGTGAAATGCATCCTACATTTTCATTCTCTGTGTTTTTTTTACCGATGAAGCAACGTTCGGGCGTGATGGAGTCTTCAACATGCACAATTCGCATGTTTGGAGTGAGGATAACCCACAAGCCACAGTTACTAGTGCTCATCAAGTGCGGTTCTTCGTTAATGTATGGGTCGGTGTTATTGGGGACTGTTTAATTGGGGCCCGCATCTCGTGGTCGTGCGGTAGCGTTCTCGCTTCCCACGCCCGGGTTCCCGGGTTCGATTCCCGGCGGGGTCAGGGATTTTCTCTGCCTCGTGATGGCTGGGTGTTGTGTGCTGTCCTTAGGTTAGTTAGGTTTAAGTAGTTCTAAGTTCTAGGGGACTGATGACCTAAGATGTTAAGTCCCATAGTGCTCAGAGCCATTTGAACCATTTGAACCATTTTTTGTTTAATTGGGCCGTATCTGCTACCTAGGCCATTAAATGGCAGGCACTATTACAATTTTCTCTCCAGAGCATTGCCAGAATTGCTGGAAGACGTCCCGCTCCCTACAAGACAATGCGTGTAGTTCCAACATGATGGGGCGCCTGCACATTTCAGTCGCCGTGTGCGTCGATTCCTGGACCGACGGTTCCCAGAAACGTGGATTGACAGAGGTGGTCCAGTACCATGGCCTGCTCGATCCCCAGATGTGTCCCCTCTGGACTTTTTTGTGTTCACGCAACTCCTTTTGCATCAGAAGAGGATCTGGTTGCCCGGATAGTAGCAGCAGCAGGAACAATTCAGGATACTCCTGGGGTTTTTGCCCGTGTCACACAAAACATGATCCGACGGTGTAACTTTTGTTTACGTGTCAATGGAGGAATTTTTGAAAACCTACTGTAATTGAAATTGGGTTGTGTTAATTTGTTGTCTCTTGGTGATAAATAAACGGAAAAGTGTTTGTGGGTTTAATTAATTTCCCGCCAGAGAAATCTTCCTCTACCGGTTTAAATACTCCTCATAGGAAAAAATGACATTAGGGAAAAATATTTGTTTTGATGTACCCTACAACCTCCGAGAGTTTGTCGGTTTAAATACTTTTCACCCTGTATATTCCCAATGATTTAGTTTAGTTTTTTTGCACATTCCGAGGAGCATAATCACAATACCCTCATCACGTGAGGTACGTGACAGCATATTCACAAATTAAATACATTTCCTCTTTGGACATTTACATAATTGTAATTGGTCTTCTGACGGGTTTGATGCTGTCCAGCACGAATTCATCTCCTGTGCCAACCTTTTTTCTACAAAAAAATAAAATTTTAAAGAGGTAATTTGAAACAAGCAGTTTTTCACAATCAGCTGTACAGTTGCATGTTTATCCTATTAAAACCATCTTCACAGGAGAAAAACAGTTACATCAATGGATCAAAAATACATGTTCGTGAAACGTGACCCAATCAAATGTAACTGTCGTAAGGGTCTGTCTGAACACAGGCCTTGGCACAATTACAGTAATGCATCAGAGTAGTGCATCATGCTCCTCAAACCACTGTCACGCGATTCTTGCCTTGCGACACCGACAGTTATCCTGCTGGATAAATCGGTGTGCTCTTTTAAAGGGGTGACGAATATTTTATTTGGCTAGGTTATTTCTTTTGTACGAGACGAACAGCCCCATGTTTCCATGATACATGTACATCTAAATCTGTACTCCGCTCAACGGTGTATGTAGGAGGGTACTCTGTGCACCCTGATTCCTGTTCCAGACGCGAATGGTTCGCGGGAAGAACGATTGCTGGTAAGAGTGTCATGTCGCACCTCTCTAATTTTTCCTTCGTGTTCTCTGCGCGACATATATGTAAGAGGAAGCGATGTAATGGTTGACTCTTCTAGCAACGTACGTTCTCAAGATTTTAACAGTTAACCACATTGTGATGAAGAACGCCTGGCTTGTAGCGTCTACGGCTGTAGCTGACTGAGCTTCTCCGTGACGATCCCAGGTTTACTAAATGAACCTGTAACGAAACGCGCTGCTCTTCTTTCGATCTTCTCATTCCCTCTATCAGTCCTACACTACTGGCCATTAAAATTGCTACACCACGAAGATGACGTACTACAGACGCGAAATTTAACCGACAGGAAGAAGATGCTGTGATATGCAAATTATTAGCTTTTCAGAGCATTCACACAAGGTTGGCGCCGCTGACGACACCTACAACGTGCTGACACGAGGAAAATTTCCAACCGAATTCTCATACACAAACGGCAGTTGACCGGCGTTGCCTGGTGAAACGTTGTTGTGATGCCTCGTGTGAGGAGGAGAAATGCGTACCATCACGTTTCCGACTTTGATAAAGGTCGGATTGTAGCCTATCGCGATTGCGGTTTATCGTATCGCGACACTGCTGCTCGCGTTGGTCGAGATCCAATGACTGTTACCAGAATATGGAATCGGTGGGTTCAAGGGTAATACCGAACGCCGTGCTGGATCCCAACGGCCTCGTATCACTAGCAGTCGAGATGACAGGCATCTTATCCGCATGGCTGTAACGGATCGTGCAGCCACGTCGCGATCCCTGAGTCAACAGGTGGGGACGCTTGCAAGACAACCACCATCTACACGAACAGTTCGACGACGTTTGCAGCAGCTCGGAGACCATGGCTGCGGTTACCCTTAATGCTGCATCACATACAGGAGCGCCTGCGATGGTGTACTCAACGACGAACCTGGGTGCACGAATGGCAAAACGTCATTTTTTCGGATGAATCCAGGTTCTGTTACAGCATCATGATGGTCGCATCCGTGTTTGGCGACATCGCGGTGAACGCACATTAGACGCATGCATTCGTCATCGCCATACTGGCGTGTCACCGGCATGATGGTATGGGGTGCCATTGGTTACACGTCTCGGTCACCTCTTGTTCGCACTGACGGCACTTTGAACAGTGGACGTTACATTTCAGATGTGTTACGACCCGTGGCTCTACCCTTCATTCGATCCCTGCGAAACCCTAAATCTCAGCAGGATAACACACGACCGCATGTTGCAGGTCCTGTACGGGCCTCTCTGGGTACAGAAAATGTTCGACTGCTGCCCTGGCCAGCACATTGTCCAGATCTCTCACCAACTGAAAACGTCTGGTCAATGGTGGCCGAGCAACTGGCTCGTCACAATACACCAGTCGCTACTCTTGATGAACTGTGGTACCGTGTTGTAGCTGCATGGGCAGCTGTACCTGTACACGCCATCCAAGCTCTGTTTGACTCAATGCCCAGGCGTATCATCGCCGTTATTACGGCCAGAGGTGGTTATTCTGGGTACTGATTCCTCAGGATCTATGCACCCAAACTACGTGAAAATGTAATCACATGTCAGTTCTAGTGTAATATATTTGTCCAATGAGTACTCGTTTATCATCTGCATTTCTTCTTGGTGTAGCAATTATTATGGCCAGTAGTGTATTTGGTACGGATTCCAGAATAACGAGCAATTTTCAAATATTGCTTGAACAGGGCTTTTTAAGCTACCTCCTTTTGAGGTTCGACTACATATCCTGACGATTCTTCCACTGAATCTCAGTCTCGTATCAGCCCTGCCCGCGATTAGTTTTATGTCGCCGTTAGCCTCCCCAGAGAGGTCAACTTCCGCAGTTCATTAGTGCATGTGTTCCATGAATCAGTGGGGATGTAGGTGCCTCTGGCGCCTCTCATGGGTCGTCCAGCACTCAACCGTAGCTGGGGAAACCTCAAGGACGGACAGTGTCCGCCGGATTGCTGGCATGGACTCAACGCACGGCCAATGATCCACCGTGTCCTCCGAGGCCGCCACCGCCGCTACGGATCTCTTAGCGGTCTAGTCACGCGTCTCGTCGTCCTCCAAGTCGGAAAGTTTTCTTCCACCCGCAAAAGCACGGACCCACGTGTCGAGGCAATAGTCAAATAATTCTCAATTGCTACAGCACAGAACTGGAAGTCCTCAAGGTATCTCACTCACATCCACGCTCGGAAAGTGATCATAAAGTGACTTGAAACCCTGTACTTTCAGTTTACTGCGTTTGTTTGTGCTAGATGTCACGTGCCAGCGAAGCGCTAAAGAAACTGGTATGGGCATGGGTATTCAAATACAGAGATATGTAAACAGACAGAGTACGGCTCCGCGGTCAGCAACACCTATATAAAAGACAAGTGTCTGGTGCAGTTATTAGATCGGTTACTGCTGCTACAATGGCAGGTTATCAAGATTTAAATGAGTTTGAACGTGGTATTACAGTTGGCGCACGAGCGATGGGACACGGGATTTCCGAGGTAGCGATGAAGTGGGGATTTTCCCGTACGACCATTTCACGAGTGTACCGTGAATATCAGGAATCTGGTAAAACATCAGATCTCCGACAGCGTTGCGGCCGAAAAAAGATCCTACAATAACGGGACCAACGACGACTGAAGAGAATCGTTCAGCGTGTCAGAGGTGCAACTCTTTTGCAAATTGCTGCAGATTTCAGTGCTGGGCCATCAACAAGTATCACCGTGCGAACCATTCAACAAAACATCATCGATATGGGTTTCGGAGACGAAGGCCCACTCGTGTACCCTTGATGACTGTACGACACAAAGCTTTGCGCCTCGCCTGAGCCCATCAACACTAACATTGGACTATTGACGACTGGAAAAATGTTGCCTCGTCGGACGAGTCTCGTTTCAATTTGTATCGGGCGAATCAACGTGAACAGGTATGGGGACAACCTCATGAATCCATGGACACTGCATGTCAGCAGGGGACTGTTCAAGCTGGTGGAGGTTCTGCAGTGGTGTGGGGTGTGTGCAGTTGGGAGTGATACGGGACCCTTGATGCGTCTAGATACGACTCTGGTAGGGGACACGTACGTAAGCATCCTGTCTGATCACCTGCATCCTCTCATGTCCATTGTGCATTCCGACGAACTTAGGCAGTTTCAGCGGGACAAGGGGACACCCCATACATCCAGAATTGCTACAGAGTGGCTCCAGGAACACTCTTTTGAGTTTAAACACTTCCACTGGCCACCAAACTCCGCAGACGTAAACATTATTGAGCATATCTGGGATGCCTTGCAACGTCTGGTTCAGAAGATATCTCCACCCCCTGGTATTCTTACGGATTTCCTTGCAACGTCTTGTTCAGAAGATATCTGCACGCCCTGGTATTCTTACGGATTTATGAACAGACCTACATGATCCATGGCATCAATTCCTTCCAGTACTACTTCAGACTTTAATCCAGTCCATGCCACGTCGTGTTGCGGCACCTCTGCGTGCTCGTGGGGCCCTATACGATATTAGGCAGGTGTACCATTTTCTTTGGCTCTTCAGTATACACGAGCCTGGCAGTTTCACACTGCAGTTAGGCTGGCCAAAAAATGTGTTACCTTTCATACTGCTCTTTTTCCTATCTAGTCTACGTCCCCTACTAGCACAACGAGATATGGATCCGACAGAGTTCATCATATTCCAGTATGGGCTGTGAGTGAGTTTTTCACGCCATGTCTTTTTAAGAATCTGGAAGCACCGAACAGATGTCATGACACCACATGAGAGGAAAACGAGCTAAGTTTCACAAGATCAGCGTTTTTTCATGAATTCGTATACGTTACTGTGGAGCAGGTCGCTTAGTACGAAATCAATCACCCTGTTTACGATTGCAGATGAAAGACGAAATAATGTCAATCGTGACTGGGTTAGATGATACTTAATTTGGTCATTGGAATCCTCAAATCCCAAAGAACTGTCGTCCCACCATCGTGTAGCACTCTCAAAAACTGACTACTGCGCGAAATTCAGCGCTTGTCTCTCTTCAAATCTAGACCAGAGCAACTCCGGAAAATTGTTTTTAGCCTTTTGGATATTTCATCCCAACACTACTATCGCCACGATTTCATTTCCTTTTAGCTCAGTCCCACATACAACTGACTAACTCCATTTTCACTAACTGCATCCCTCTATCGACGTTGCCTCCTGGCTCGATCTCTAATACAATTACTAACCAACCTAGACAATGACACTCTCACTCTCAACTCACTCGCGTTGATCCACACATTCACTCTATCTTACAGGCCGTAAGACAACGGAGAAAGAGTGAAAGTCGCTACATCTGGGGTTAAAATATAAGGAAACGACAGAGGAGCTAAAATGACAGCACAAGGAGATATGGCTAGCTGACGTCTTAATATAAACATGGGTGAGCCTGACACCCTGGTTTTATTTATTTTGAGTCGTCAGTCTTCTGGCTGGTTTGATGCGACCCGCCGCGAATTCCTCTCCTGGCCAACTTCTTCACCTCAGAGTAGGACTTGCAACTTACGTCCTCAATCATTTTCTGGATGTATTCCAGTCTCTGTCTTCCTCTACATTTTTTGCCCTCTACAGTTTCCTCTGCTACCATGGAAGTCATTCCCTCATGTCTTTACAGATGTCCTATCATCCTGTCCCTTCTCCTTATCAGTGTTTTCCATATATTCCTTTCCTCTCCGATACTGCGCAGAACCTCCTCATTCCTTACCTTACCAGACCATCTAATTTTCAACTTCCGTCTGTAACACCACATCTCAAACGCTTTTATTTTCTTTTGTTCCGGTTTTCCCACAGTCCATGTTTCACTGCCATACAATTCTGTGCTCCAAATGTACATTCTCCGAAATTTCTTCCTCAATTTAAGGCCTATGTTTGATACTAGTAAACTTCACTTGGCCAGGAATGCCCTTTTTCTCAGTGCACGTCTGCTTTTGATTTCCTCCTTGCTCCGTCCATCATAGGTTATTTTGCTGCCTAGGTAGTAGAATTCCTTCAATCCTGATATTAAATTTCTCGCAGTTTTCATTTCTTCTACTTCTCATTACTTTCGTCTTGATTCGATTCACTCTCAATCCATATTCTTTACTCATTAGACTGTTCATTCCATTCAGCAGATCATGTAATTCTTCTTCACTTTCACTCAGGATAGCAATGTCATCAGCGAAACGTGTCATTGATATCCTTTCACTTTGAATGTCAATCCCACTCCTGGGCCTTTCTTTTATTTCTATCTTTGCTGATAAGAGCTGATGGCAGGATTCGAGTGTAGTGCAGACACCACGAAGCCATAGACCCAAGTTGTGAACAAGGTACTGTGGGAGCTGCTGTTGACTCTATAATGGTGTGGGCTGAGCTTACATCTTCGGCTACTTGGGGTCCATTTGTAGTCATTCATGGACTTCACGTTCCCAAACAACATTGGAATTTTTTATGATTGACATTGCGCCTTGTCACCGGTCCACAATTGCTAGAACATTTTGGACAGTTCGAGCGAATGATTTGCCCACCCAGACCACCCAACATGATTCCTATTGAACATTTAAGAGACATAATCGAGAGATCGTTTCGACCACCACAAAATCCGGCATCAGCCACCCTTCCGCATATATGGATGGTTAAAGAGGCAGCGTGGCTCAATACTTCCGCATTGGACTTCCAACGGCTTGTTGAGTCCCTGCCACGTCGAGTTGCTGCGCTGTGTCGTGCAAAGGAAAGTCCGATGCGATGTTAGGAGGTATCCCATGTCACCTCATTTTAGTGCTGAAGGCAAAAGAAGCGTCCCAGCTAGATTCGTCCGAACTCCTTCTTCTGTGAATACAGATAACGACCTGGCTCGTCGTAGTCATACGAATATTTCTCCCCAACTGAGGCCCTTTTGCACAGCAGCTAACGTGCTCTGTGTCTAGTGTGGTATGTGTGTGCCTGAAGTGAAAAGATGAATTATCTAGTCTGGAAAGACTCAGCCCATCAGACAGGCTGTGCCGAATGAAAGTTTTTGGATCAAGACTGGAAACAACGCGAGAGTGAATTGGAGCTACACTCAGTCGCATAAGTATTCAGACAGCACGTAACGGCGCATAATTTTGCAGTTTGCCGCATGAACAAATACAAAAATTGCACATTGTAATGTATTTGGGACTCTGGGTGCGATGTCGCAACGTGAAACACGCGTCAAGTACAAAGAATTGTTGTTGGACATGTGTCTGTTACGTAATATTTCCTGAAAACAGCATGGGAAGGCGCAACAAAAGTATTCGGACAAAGGCGGACAACGTGAGAGAACAGTTCATTCAGAGACGCACAGAGGGTGAATCGACTGCAATGTGTCGAACATTTCCGCGAGACGATAGCGATGATTAGTAAACACTTATCGTGAGCCTGTACAGGTCGACGATGGGACGCAGAGGGAAGTGTTCTACGTTCGAGCAAAGGAAACTTGTCGTTTATCATCAGGCGGAGGGGAAAACCTGCAGGGAGATTGCCGCAATAGTGAACATGAAGAAAAGTACAGTTCACGACATTATTAAACGGTTCGAGAAAGAAGACCGATTGGAATTCCGTTGCAGTACAGGACGGCCACGGACATTTTCACAGAGAGATGAACGTGTGATTGTGCGAAGGTTACAATAGAACCCGAAAATATCTGCCACACGAATTGCAAGTGAGGTGGAGGGAGACCTTGGTATAAAAGTTCATCCCGAAACCGTGCGGAGAGTACTATGACGATCGCAGTACCATGGTCGAGTGGCACGTCGAAAGCCATTCATAAATGCAGTGAACCAGAAGAAACGTATGCAGTTTGCGAGGGAATACGCCGAATACGATCAGGCTTGGTGGAATCGGGTGATATTTTGCGACGAATGTAAATTTACATTGTGGCAAAGCGACGGAAAGGCAAACGTGTGGCGAAAGACCAATGAAGAGCTGAATCCGAGGAACCTCGAACCAACAGTAAAGTTTGGAAGTGGGAGCATCATGGTGTGGGGTGCATGTCCGGCAATGGTGTGGGTGATTTAGTGTTCATTGATGATGCGATGAACAAGGAAGCGTATTTGAATAAACTGCAGCCGGCCGGTGTGGCCGTGCGGTTCTAGGCGCTTCAGTCTGGAACCGCGTGACAGCTACGGTCGCAGGTTCGAATCCTGCCTCGGGCATGGATGTGTGTGCTGTCCTTAGGTTAGTAACGTTTAAGTAGTTCTAAGTTCTAGGGGACTGATGACCACAGATGTTAAGTCCCATAGTGCTGCGAGCCATTTTTTTTTTAATAAACTGCGAGGATATTTGAAGCAGAGTGCACGACTTCTAGGTATTGCGAACAACTTTCATTTTTATCAGGATAATGATCCCAAGCATACCGCGCATATTGTACAAATGTGGTTGCTCTTCAATTGCCCGAAAGTATTGCACCCCCCCTCACCATTCACCAGACCTTAACCCTATCGAACATTTGTGGGATAGCCGGCCGCGGTGGTCTCGCGGTTCTAGGCGCGCAGTCCGGAACCGTGCGACTGCTACGGTCGCAGGTTCGAATCCTGCCTCGGGCATGGATGTGTGTGATGTCCTTAGGATAGTTAGGTCTAAGTAGTTCTAAGTTCTAGGGGACTGATGACCACAGCAGTTGAGTCCCATAGTGCTCAGAGCCATTTGTGGGATAAATTGAAACGGACCCACCGCGCGGACATCTATACGAAGGAGACCTTGAAAGAGAAACTACGCCAAGAATGGGCAAATATAGGCCCAGATTTCACGAAAAAGCTCGGGGAAAGTATGCCTAGTAGATTGGAGGAGGTATTGAAAATGAAAGGTGGACCCACAAGGTATTGACATTTTCATCGTACAACTTACGAACATTTACTGGACAGTGTCCGAATACTTTTGTAGCAGCAGGGTGTGCAGGATGTTTCATTTTTGTTGTTAATTTTTCTGTTATTTATGTTTTGGAAACGAAAGAATGCCATAATTCTTTTCTAATTAATGTTGTTACGCGTATGTATTGCTAATAAATATGTTTGGGTTTCATAGTCAGTGTTTCTCGAGTACTCATTGTGAAACTTCCCACTGTCCGAATACTTTTGTGACAGTGTATATTCGCAGTGACAGGTGGCCGTGTCGAGGCGGCCCGGGAAGGGCGAAGCGGCCAGCGGCAGCGGGCGTCAACCGCGGCGAATACAGTTCCGGCCGGCGGCATCCGGGAAGCCGGCTCGTTGGGAAACTGCTGGCTGGCCGGGTCCAAGCAGGAGCCACTGCGTCGCCGGCTGCGGCTCTTCAACACCACCGGATCCCTCAGAGCGCTCCACGACAAACCAAACTTGCCACGACCGGATCGTTGTCGAAATTACCAGGTGCAGTCTCCCCCACAGATACCAGAAACACATTTTGAAATAGATTTAATTTGTAATCAGGAATAGGTAGGGGGCAAATGCAAGGCTGTAGAAGCAGTTAGAGGAAAGGTGGAGCACGCCAATAAGAAAACTGAAGAAGAATTTGGAGGGTAGAAAAGCAACTGTAGGAATACCAAGAGCTCTGATGGAAGACCAGATCTGAGCAACATAGGGGCAGCTGAAAGGTGGAAGGAATAGACATTGATCAGCCAGAACATACGATCACCTACATAATAGTCGGTAAGTCAACTTTTCGCACGGATAGCACGTCCTGGTATGTTAGCAATAAGGCCTTAGTAGGTCCTGGAGGAAGTTGGATCCACATCTGCACACGCAAGTTACGTAATTCCCGTAAATTCCGGGGAGGGAGTGCGATGAGCTCTGACGCCACGTTCAGTCACATCCGAGATGCGTTCGAACGGGTTCGAATCTGGCGAGTTGGCGGGCTAGCATATCCATTGGAGCTCACCACTGTGTTCCACTCCATCATACTCCTGGCCTTATGACTAGTGCATTATCTTGTT
Source organism: Schistocerca americana (assembly GCF_021461395.2). Lineage (NCBI taxonomy): Eukaryota > Metazoa > Arthropoda > Insecta > Orthoptera > Acrididae > Schistocerca > Schistocerca americana. Next base: position 499,869,502 of record NC_060125.1, read on the forward strand.
GAAAAACGCCGATGTCGTCGGGAAACATGATCGTCATGAAGGAATGTACGTGGTCTGCAAACAGTGTACAATTCTCCTCGGCCGTCATGGTGCCTTGCGCTAGCTCCGCTGGACCCAAGGATACCCACGTGAATGTTCGCCAGGACATAAGGAAGCTGCTGACACATTGTCCCCCTCCCACAGTACAGGTGTCAAGGAGCTGTTCCCCTGGACGACGACGGATTCGCGCCCTCCCACCGGCATGATGAAGAAGGTATCAGGATTCATCAGACCACGGAACGCCCTGCCACTGCATCAGTGTCCAATATCCAGCGTCTCGTGCCCATTTCAGTCGTAGCTGCTGATGTCGTGGTGTTAACATTGGCACATGCATGGGCCGACGGCTGCGGAGGCCCATCATTAGGAGTGTTCGGTACACTGTGTATTCATGCACACTTGTACTCTGCCCAGCATTAAAGTCTGATGTTAGTTTCGCCACAGTTCGCCGCCTGTCCTGTTTTACCAGTCTGCCCACCCTACGACGTCCGACATTAACGAGGAATGGCCGTCCAAGTACATCACGTCTGAACATGGTTTCACCTCGGTTTTGCCAGGTGTTGAAGACTCTCGCCACGGAACTCCTCGAACACCTGACAGGTCGCGCAGTTTCCGAAATGCTCGTGCCGAGCCACCGGGCCATCACAGTCTGTTCTCGGCCAAACTCAGATAGATCTCCCGCCTTCCCCATACTGTTCACGGACCACGCTCACTGATACTGCAACCGTGCGTGTGTCTGACGAGCGATCATTCGTCGCGGAGGTGACGCTCCTACCACCTGGACAGGTTTATATCGATAGTAGGTAAACGGTCGTAATGTTCTGGCTGATCAGTGCATAGAGGGCATATGCAAGGGAAACGAGCTTTAACGCAAGATTATAGAAAGTGAAGTAGATGGAGATGGGAGTTAAGTAGAAGAGGTACGGGGTATTGGAGATATAAGTAGAGATACTGTGGTAATTTCGTACTTTAATATGCGCCCACTTCAGTGCGTTCGTTTTTTTTTCTCTGTATGTAACCGTTCTGCCGCAAACACATCATATAATTTACTTCCTAATGTTTTCGGCACGGTCGCAACTGCATCACGAAGTGGACTACGCTTTTCAGTATAGATTAACTGTTTTGCGATTACATGTCCACTTTTCAATGCCTGATCTGCAGCACAGGGGAAAATAAACATTAATGGTTTGCTTGTGCACATGTACTTGGAGGTACTAACCAACCTAAAAATGTACTACTCTGTACTGTACTAGTCTGCAAATGAAGTAGATACTGATGTGATGTTGTTCAGAATACTAGCCTTAGTCATTAACAGAAACATCTACACTTATATCCCTGACACTCTATATAGTTCGCAGCAGTGAAGATGGAAAAGTGCTCTTAGCTCCTAAGGTACGCATTTAGAACCCATGTTTACTGGACACTTTTTCCTATTTTGGTCGATACTAACACCTGTTTCAAAATACGGCAAGAAATGGACAAGCGGGAGTAGGACTCGCACTCTTAGATTTCTGTACAAACTAAGGTATGTATATAGACACTACAGCTATAAGTTTTGATGAGTGAGTTTGCATGAAAATATGTGACGCAAATAAAGGTATCTTTTCATTGCATTGACTTAAAATTTCTAAGCAGGAGTGGCTAAGGGGCAAATGCAAGGCTATAAAACATGTGGAACTAGTGGAAAGATAGATAGCGTCCGTATGAAAACTGAAGAGGAATGTGGACCAAAGAAGAGCAACTGTAGGAGTACCAAGAGCTCAGACGGAAAACCAATCCTAAGCAAAGAAGGGAAAGCTGGGAGGTGCAAAGAGTATATAGAAAGGGTATACAAGGGAAATGAACCTCAAGGCATGTTTATAGAAAGGATAGAAGAAATAGATGAAGATGAGATGGAAGACGCGACACCGAAAGACCTTAAGTCGAAACAAGGCCCCTGGAGTAGTCGACATTCCATAGGAACTACTGATAGCCTTGGGTGATATAAAATTATTCCACCTGGTGTGCAAGGTATATGAGACAGGCGCCAAAGAAAGCAGGACCAGACATGTGTGAGTATTACCGAACTGTCAGTTTAATAAGTCACTGTTGCAAAATACTAACACGAATTCTTTACAGGAGAAACTGGCACCTGGTGTGCAAGACATATGAGACAGGAGCCAAAGAAATCACTGTTGCAAAAGACTATCACGAATTCTTTACGGGAAAAAGGAGAAACTGCGAGAAGCCAACCACGTGAAAGATCGGTTTGGATTACAGAGAAATGTAGGAACATGCGAGGTAATACTGGCCCTACAGACATCTCTTAGAAGATAGGTTAACTAAAAGCAAACTTACTTTTGTAGCAATTGTAGACTTAGAAAAAGCTTTTCACAATGTTGACTGAGACACTCTTTTCGAAATTCTGATGGTAGGAGGGGCAAAGTCCAAAGAACGAGAGGCTATTCACATTTTGTATCAGAAACCAGATGTATCATATAGGAGTCAAAGTGGCATGAAATGGAAGCAGCAGTTCAGAAGCAGGTGGAATAGCTGATATGGATCGTAAATGATGACAAACTTTGACTCAGGTGCGGCGAATTATTAATGCCGAGAGTAACATAAACTGCCCTCGAGAATTGGACGTTCCGCGCTAGGGACGCATCTCTCTGGAATAACTAACCAAAGATGTACATTTGAGCACTCTGTGTGAGGCGATTACAGAGATCGGAAGTGTTTTATGTTGGAGAGATTTTGCTATGGTTGTGCGACGCTATTAAGCTCGATTATGTATGTTTAGTTAGTCGATGGCACAATAAACAAATTCAAGAAAATAATACGCATTCAAGGTGTGTATTTATCGATTTATAAAAGATTTGACAAACATTCTTCAGATATCATGTGACGTGCAGTGTTGAATGATAGTGCGAGCCTGCTTCTTTTCACGGTCAGTATTCTTCGAGAGAATATCTCCGAAGCAATAAACTTTTCGTTGAGAAAAAAGTTAGACACATCAGTACATACGCATCATACAACATAGCACCTAGTTGTGCCGAACGATCTTCACAGCGAAATAAATATTTTAGAAATTTCAGGTGGAGCAGTTCCGACGAGGAATATCAGCGAGATCGACGCTGCGGGACATATATCTAGCTCTCCTGTGGTACTTAAAACCAAAGACTTATATTCTTTAGCTTTTAAAAGACTGAAGCTAAAAACTAAATTAAACCATTAGAAATCCTAACTAAAAATACCAAAAATAAATAAGAAGCAGAGAATTTTCTTAAACAAAATTTCTTAAATAAATAAATTAATTAATTAAAATGTAATAAACAGGGTTGAAGCCTGTCCCCGATGTTATTCAATGTGTACACTGAGCAAGCAGGAAAAAAAAGGGGGCCAAAGAGAAATTTGGAGAAGGCATTTAAATTCAGGGGGAGGAAGTAAAAACTTGAGGTTTATCAATGATGCAGTACTTCTACCAGAGACAGCAAAGGAATGGAAGAGCAGTTGAACGGAATGGTCAGTGTCTAGAAATGACGATATAAGATGAACATCAAAAGAAGTGAAACAAGGATACTGGAATGTAGCCCAATTAAATCAGGCGATGACGAGGGAAATAGATTAGGAAATGAGACAATAAAATTAGTAGGCGAGTTTTGTTATTTGGGCAGCAAAATAACTGATGACGGCCCAAGTGGAGAGGGTATAAAATGTAGCCCTGGCAACGGCTAGAAAAAAAGAATGCTGAACATTAGATGGATAGATCGTAACTAATAAGGAGGTACTGAACAGAAATGGGGAGAAAGGAAATCTGTGACACGGCTAAAGAAAGGGACTGGATGATTCAATAGACTCTGAGAAATTAAGAAATCATCAATTAAGTGAAGTGTGTGTGTGTGTGTGTGGCGGTGAGGGGGGGGGGGGTGTAGAATAGAGGGAGATCAAAAGATAAGTACAGTAAGCAGGTTAAAATGGATGTAGGATGCACTAGTTGTTCAGAGATGAAGAGATATGCGCATGACAGAGTGTTATCATAGTCTAACATAACAGTCGCGACACTCCGTTTGGTTTTTGTTACCCACGGTGATAGCAAGGCGCGAAGCAGCCAGCAAGTGCCACTTCTGAATACGACATCGGATGCGTGCGAATACTATTGTTTATACTGATTTTCAGCATAGTTTTTACAATAAGGCCACATGTTGTGCCATAAAAATCGACAATTACTAAAAAATGACACCACATTAGTTTGTCTTTAGTTTCTTAATGACCTTGGGAGATACGAAACTGTAGATTACAGGACAGTGTATTTACGATTTCTTGTAGCGTACGGATACTTACTGAATAATGCCATTTCCGTTAACAACAAAAAATTGGCAGTAAATCCAGAAAGACGTCATATATGTACCCAACAACGTTAAGTTTTGTTCGCTTCACTTCCAGCCAAATCAGTACAAGTCACCACTCCTGTAGGGAAAACCATACAGACGTCATCATAAAATATCAAAAAGCAATGAAACTTTCGCAACAGGGAAGGAAGCAACTGCTCAACTGTTGCTACATCTGAGACACAAACCGCAAGACTCTTCAACACATTCGCTTTTGAAGCAAAAGTAATTACATTTACAAAAGTATTCGTGTATCAGAAAGCCGAGTGAAGTGTAAGAATGGGCGAATCGTTAGAAACCATAATTTTTCTTTACGTGTTAAAGAAAGTGCCTACCATAATATCAGACAATAACATAAATAGATATTTCTCAATCTTGAAATAAGTATTTATGTTCTCTTGGTGTCAGCGGAGTACGCTGCAATTAAGCGCATGTTATAAACTACTTGTTCATGAATATGTTGTTGTTTATGTATTAAATCAGTGGAATTTGACTGTTTTGGTATTTATTTCAAGATTTACAGGTCCCTTGGTAATTTAGTTGTTCATAGAAAGCAAAAATAAAACAATTATTTCGTTAATTAACAGGAAAAATACATTATCCCTGCGATCATTTCACAATCTACTTTCTCACCGCTTGGAGCGCTAGTGTTGCTCCATCTGTCAAACGGTAACAACTTTCACACCAGTGTCGCAACTGCATTGTTTTAGACTGTGGTAGCATGGAGAACTGCATCAAAGCAGTCTTCGGACTGAAGATTGCAGCAGCAACATCAAGATCACAGGACACAGCAACTCCCTAAAAAAGGCTGTTGTGGTTACTTTGAAACGTGGTAGATGGCGTATAACTGGTACCAGACGGTCATGTGAGCCTCCACAGCTGGCGTAACTCACGGAAACTCTTCATTCAGGCACAGGGCAACACGCATTCGTTCCTCGTTCGACCAACATTCTGGCACACTATGGAACGACTGGCCTGCTGAATCACCTGATCTGAATCCCACAGAAAATGTCTGGCAGTGTTCGGAAGAACGGATGAAACGTAGCCATCAGCATACCCCATTATAAGTTAATAGCCTTCCACCAGGGCTGTTGATAGTATATCGAAATATCTATGTATCGATACGCAGGTAAATTACTCAGAAATAGTCGATATTTTCGAATGCATGTTTTCAACGATATATCGATATACAGGTGTCGAAATGGAATTTCGAGTGCCGATACTTTTATTTTATGTTATAGTTTTTTCGCAGTTTTCTCTAAATATTTGAAATTACAGTAGAACATGATTTTACTTTCACTGTGTGAAGCAGTCTTGCTATTTTTTGAGCTTCCATCAAGCTCAGCCTCTCTCTTTGGGGGAAGTGCAAAGAAAATGGATGGAATAACAAGATATCCGATGTGAAGAAACAGCACACCAGTTGTGTTAAAAAAAATCTAAATGACAAGACTTGTCTTTTCGATGGGCGGAGACTTGTGGGAGGAAATGCTTGGCGCTACCAACAGAAACTGAAACGTTTAACTTCACCACACAGTTTTGACACTACAACTGCTAGGTCGCTGGAGTTCGCAGAAATGAAAAAACAGGGAAGTCGGCATCACGTATTCCGGACAAGTCCGCTGTGTATCGAAACCGAACGACGTACGCATCTGACACCTTTTATTGTGCCACTTACATGCAGTTCCCATTATTAGCAAAGTGGCTATCGCAAAGCGTGAACGTGCATCTTTTTCCTTTCAATTCTTCCTCTAAGGGGGGTAAACAGGCTTCTAGCTTGTTGAAGTACAGAATATCTAATACTTAATCAATACTTATATATACAGCTCTAAAACTGCCAGTATATTTACAATGTGCAGTCGATATTTTTTGGCCGGTACGTCGATATTTTTTACAGTGATATATCGATAACATTTTTCAATATGTCGAGGGCATATTATGATATCTTTTTAAATATCCATGTATCGGATTCCAGATTTTTTTTAAAATATCAGCAGTCCTAGCTCCCATGGCCAGTGTCATCTTGAATAAAATAATTTGAATGTTAGGCTGCGTCATTGCACAACACTGAGGAAAATAAATGGCAGTTTCGTTGCTTTAGTGTTTTACAATGAAGCGGGCAAACACCCAAAATTGTTTCAATCAAAACATACCCCCAGTTTGGTAGCACTATGCGACGTCATCGTCAATGAATTGCTTCAGCTGGATATGGCACATGTGAAGATACTTGTGGACTGTCTTACCAAACTGAGACCATGATCTGGGCTAGAGGCGATGTTACACAGTATTAGCAGATGTCACCTGAGAGTGAGAAATGCTTCCTCCTGTTTGTTTTCTTCCAACAGCAAATTTAACTAAGAAATGGTATGGTATTTGCTTCTCAAATATCTCTTTCTTCTAGGATCTGTATTTATTTCTCACGTGTTATCATAAATAAAGTTTTAATTTTTAACAACGACTTCCAATAGTTATAATACAGCAAGATCCATTTTACAAAGTTCAAAGTGTCGGGTTTTCATGTCAGTTACTGTGACTACGGGACATGCTAGTGACGTGAATTTTATTATTTTAATTGGATATTCTTTATTTATGCACGTTTTGGTAGTATTGTTTTCATTTATCTCAATGTGATCTGAATTTGGTAGCTGTCTAGATGTCATCTCACACTAATTAATTAGTACGTACTAACCCAGATTTCGAGGGAGCCGTATTTAGCTCACTGCAAGAAATGTACGCACGACGCAACACGTCACGTAGTCGGCATCTATTCCTAGTACCGTGTCTACAGAAGAGCGTAAACTGAGTTTCCACGGCCAAGCAGCTGGCCACAAGCTATGCGTCATACTGACAAACGCTAGCGGCTATTTCGCTTCGTACAGGGAAGGACGCCAGGGGTGTCTATAAGTAGGAATGCATGTACTGCGCAGTAATGAATCATGGTACAGCACGTAATTTGTGCAGTTTTGGCTAATCTGCAGATGGGACGCGTGCAGCGTAGGGCTATTGTCCGAGGTATCAGATCTGCTCTGCATGACAAAGCCACTGTCGATTATTACAAGTGTATTTTGACTCGTTACTTGCTGCCACATCAGCGAACAGCCTGGGCGGGTTACTATATGTACGAGGGTTGGAACTTAAATAAGGGCAACTATTTATTCACAACCGATACAAAAGAGTTACATGTTTTCACCTGTTACTGTCCTTCAAAGCATTCACCAGCTTTGTGTAGAACCTGTTGCCAGCGATGTGGAAGGCTTAGTATACCGTTAGTAGAGCCTGTTCTGTTGATGGTGCGAATGGAGCGGTCTACTGCCTGTCGAATCTCTGGAACAGTTCTGAAGCGAATGCCACGAAGCCAAAACTGAAACACCAGTCCAACGAATGGCGTCATTATGGGTCGCCGCGAAAGTCGAAAGTGCGCCAGAGCCCCAGTGTGCTGAAAGTTATGGTGGTTCTCGTGTACGACTGTGATGGTGTTATCCTAACGCATTACGTTCCTCCAAGGCAGATCGTCAGTGCACAGTATTACTGTTCGTTTTTGGAGCATCACCTGCGACCAGCTTTGCGAAAGAAGTGGCGACACTTTCTGCGCAATCCACCCGTCATTTTGCACGACAATGCGCGGGGTCATACAGCGCAAGCTGTGGCTGCTCTGTTCGGTCGATGGGACTGGGAAGTACTGTACCATCCACCATTAGCCACCTCTATCATCGTTACCGGAACGTGTCACTATCCAGTACGAAGAAACCATAAAGGACCGGTTTTTATCCGTTCCGAGCCGACTGGAAGCCAACGGGTTTCTTACGTAGTATTAAGCGCTGTAAAGTGTTGTGTTTTTGGCGTTTCCGTATATTAGGCCACCACTAATACGGGGGCTGGATAGCCTTAACTACCCCACCAAGTGGATGTAGATGTAGACTATCTGATTTGAATTGATTTAATTTAGTCAGGGAAACAAAGCCCTTTGTTTGCCAACGCCGAACGTTTATTCTGCACTATCTTTCCTTGACATTCTAAAAAAGTAAATCACTACCCTTAAAGATTAATAGTATGCTCTACTATGTCTATTAGCCGCAATTTCTCCGGTAATTAATGACCCAAATGTTGCGTGTCTTTCAGCCTTTAGTGCTTTGCATTCGAGGATTGAATACGGCGCCTCTTCATCCCCCATACGACCCACTGTGTACTTACGGGCTTCCATTCCCAACGTGTGCTGATGTTTCCTGAAGTTACCATGGCCAGTCATTAGACCTGCCATGGGTTTAATAAGCCTGTTACCACGCCCAGGACTGCAGAACTTTCTTTAAATCATGGTTTCATTAGCTTTTCATGTTTTTGTTTTTGGATTTTAGTGCAATATTTTATTTGTTGCCTTATGATCCAGCTACGTAGAGTAGATTTCACTATCACCTTGGCGACGGTTGAGACAGGTTCCGGTCCAGCTAATGAACTCCTGCCCTGGCCAGTCTATCTGCTTGTTCGTTACCAGAGTGACGAGGGACCCACAGGAGGTTTACCGTGTTGCTTTTCCTAGTCCCACGAGAGTTTCATGGCGCTCTGCAACGATCTCGTGGCAGGGGTCGATAGAGACGTCAGAGCTGCTTGCCTGCCCAGATGAATGTAGATGCTAAGATCCTTGTTACACCTACGTAGATTATCCTCCTCCCATACTCTGATAGCGAATAGCTCCGCCAGGTCGAAAAGGCGGAAGGAAGATTAGGGTTTAACATACCGTCGACAACGAGGTCTTGCAGCACAAGCTCGGTTTCAAGCGTGGGGAAGGAAATCGGCCATGCCCTCTCAGAGAAACCATCCTGGTATTTGCCTGGAGCGATTTAGAGAAATAATGGAAAACCCAAATCAGGATGGTCGAACGCAGATTTGAACCATTATTCAATACAATTCGAGTCCACTGTGCTACTTACTGTGCCACCTACCTCGGTGCTGCAGTAGACACATTTGCTCTGCAGGGGGGCAAACTCTTTAACAGACACGCTTACATGACATAGACCCACAGATAAACGTTGACTAGATATGGCAGCGAGCGTCCGAATATTTCTCAATAAATTATGTATAGTCGTAATAATTGAGAGTGGTGAAGCCTATCCTTCCCACAAATGCCCCATTCTGGAGAATTCGTGCCAGAAGATACCATCTGAGAAACCCAGTTGGGTGGTAGAGGCGGCAAGCTTCTGCGAAAGGCGCTCCTAGATAGGTAGCAGGTGGCGGTGCGGGTGGAGGTGGGCGTGTGGCGGCGATATAGCCGGCGCGTTACCCACACAAAGGACGCGCTAATGGCCTACGCGGGCCGATAAGCAACCCCGTACCACCCTCTGTGTCCCTCAAAAACACCTTTCAGCAAACAACGTGGCTCGGGGCGGCGCCTCCACTGAACGGGCGCCAATCAGCCACGTGAAAGGCCGCTGTGCAGAGGCGCTCTGGGGTCCATGGCGCCTCTTCCGATACCATCGCTACCGTCGTGTTAGCATCACGTACTCGCCAAGTCATTTCACCATTATAAATTATATGCTCGTTGTACACACGATTTTAATCTCCAGAGAATGAAAGACTGAAACCATGTAATACACTGAACGTTAACACACTTGCAACGTTACTAAGGTCCCAGCTTTAAAAAACTTGGTTTAAGGACTTTTCAGGAGGCGAACAATTCTGCAATCATATCATCGCATAGACATCAAGAATAATACTTGAAACACAAGCATCTTTGAGTGGCCCTAGTACGTCTAGTAATACGTCTACGAGTTTGAAATAGGAGATTTTTTTTTCCCCCAGTCAGCAGCTGTTTAACGTCGACGTCGTTACACTAGTCAATGATTCTATGATTTTATAATTGACCTACGTCAGTATTTTAAAAGCCGACTACAGACAGGTATGTCTGTGTAGCTGAGTACTGTTACGTGTAGTGCCCTATAAATATTTGTGCTGTAGAGCGACTTCAGTTCCTGCAGACGGGGTTTTCTCTAAGGCAAGAGAAATAATTAATGAAAAACGCATACTACAGGACAAGAACGTAAATATCTTACTTTTTATAAAACAAAATTTCCGTAACCTGTATTGGAATCGGCTATTTTAAACAATAAAAAATTATCGTAAAATTATTTTTAATTTGAACTGTTTGACTAGAACAATCGATGGTTTATCGGTTTATTGATATTTTAAAGAAGTACTATCGATACTATCGGATATTTAAACTATTAACGTTTAAGTTATACAAATTCTCACACATACAGTAATACTGCACGATACTCGCTGTACGTTGGCGCGCACCAAACCTCGCTCACTGTTGATACCACAAAAAAAAAAAGAGCAATACACTCTCACAACAGTACATAATTCAGGAAACTGATCAAACAAACACACACACACACACACACACACACACACATATATATATATATATATATATATATATATATATATATATATATATATATATATATATATACCGTTCAATAAGTTGATACGAAACTGGAACACGTGCGTTACACACATCCCACCCCAGCAAACCAATAACACAACTTAAAAATACGATACTTGAGAAAACTCGAGTTGAAGAAATAACGCTATAAAACGCATCTTGAAATAGTATAAGCTTCCTTTAAATTTCAAGTAAATGTCGCTGGCAGTAAATTCCATTACGTTTTTCGTGCATGTTGGGATACTTCACAGATATTTTTCAATGACGCGAACCAAAGAAGCCGTTTTTCGACACGTGTCAAGGCAAAGAAATTCTTCCCCACCCCAAACAGTGACGCTCTAGCCACTTCTGCCACATCTGCCTGTAGCGTGACCGTCAGGGTGCGCCTAGAACATTTAGCGTTGATGTTTATGATAGTTTAGACGTGGTGAAGGTACGCAGCAACCATATTGTAGCATGAAGGAAACATTACAAGTATTACGCTAACAAGCGCCAGTGACAGCTTTCTGAACTTACCGATAAGGCCATATTCTTTATGCTAATTGAAGCAACGCAGTGCAAGTGTTAGGGCGGGTCAACACACCAAGGCCTTTGTTGGCGCCAACAGTATTGGTCCAATGTGTGGATCAATGAAATAGCATCGGAACCAATGTCGGCCCCGCTTTTGGTACAAATCAGTTGTTTGCCGGTATTTCGACCAAACTTCAAAGGACGATGGGCCAATGCCTGTTAAAGGACTCTTCTATACGCCATGAGGTGTACTAGCAATTTTTTACTTGCCAAAACTGGTTTTCGCGTTTATAACCCGATTTCTACGAAATCATAACGATATATGTATAGCAGTAATATAAATCTACTTAAATTATGCATATATATTGGAGTGACATGTTGTCAGTTAATATTACAGGATGTGAAGTATGCTCTGTACAATAGTTCACAGACTGTCATGTAAGTTACTGCTGTCAAATCTTAGTCAGTGACAGTTCTTGATAACGTTTGTCATGTAGAGTAAACATGGAACTGACAGGTCAAGTAGTCTCTATTACCTGTCTATGTTATATCTAAGATGACAATTATTGAACTATATGAAATAAAATCGTCATAACTTCTCAACGGTTTGCGTTAGGATGTTCAAACTGCGCGGTTAACCGCGGTCATGATGGGACTTAGTATGCGCCGTATGATTTGATTTAGCTACAAAGCCCACTTTCATTTGGATGGGTTCATCAATAAGCAAAACTGGCTCATGTGGGCGGCTGAGAATCCTCAACGGGTGACTGTATGGTGTGCAATGTCCTCTTACGGAACAATCGATGCGATAGTCCTTGATGCCACGGTGACTACCGGACGGGACGTGAAGGTTTTGGAAGATGATTTCAGCCCCATTTTAAAAGTGACTTTGATTTCGACAAGATGTGGTTCATGCAAGATGGAGCTCGACCCCCATGGAAGCAGGAGAGTGTTTGATATCCCGGAGGAGCACTTTGGGGACCAACTTCTGGCTCTGGGTTGCCCAGAGGCCACTGGCATGGGCCTCGATTGGCCGCCATATGCTACGGATCTGAACACACGTGACTCCTCTTTGTGGGACTATGTTAAAGACAAGGTGTACAGCAGTAACACCAAAACCACTGCTGAGCTGAAAACAGCCATTTAGGAGGTCCTCGACAGCATCGATGTTCCGTCACTTCAGCGAGTCATGCAGAATTTCGCTGTTCGTCTGCGTCACATCGCGGCCAGTGATGGCAGGCTTATCGAACACGTCATAACCTAAATCCGAATATCTGTAGTGACTTTCACATGTTGAATTAAGTGTGTGCTGTAAATAATTTACATTTTTTTCCTTATAGTCCAATAATTGTCATCTGGCGTAGCTGTGACATGCATTTATACAATTATATAAATTACAATTTGCAACCATTGGCATGTGAAGTAGAATATACAAAAGGAATAAAATTGCAGAACAATCGAACATATTACGTCAAATTTTTACATGTAGGACATGAACAGCAAACCAAAATTGTTCGGTTACTACACTGCTGAAGTTTTGTAAATACATCTTATTACGTAACTCTATTTGCTCATTAATTAGATTGTCCAGTCGTTCTGTCACTGAAATGTACGACCATATGACGAAACAACCGGTCCTATTAACTAACAAACGTGTCATTGCTATGCAAGTGTATGATGTAAGTAGACTTACATTACTACTATATATATACAGTTATCATTTCGTAGAAATCAATGTACACACAGTTGTTTATACCTCTGTATCAGATGCCATTCATGATGGGTTATACCCGAAAAACGGTTTTGGCAAATAAACATTTGTAATGGAGCTCCTAGTGTATGGAAGATGTCATTTAACAAATATCTGAAAGCTATGGAGGCCAAGTATTTACGATTTTGGGCCAATATCGATAGGCCTACCACGCTGGCACCAATTTGTTTGTTTTCTGCCTTTACCATTTCGATACCGAGTTAGTTTCTTTGTGCGTCGTCGTCGTATTTTCACATGCAGAGGCCGCGTCTGTACGTCAGACGTACTGAATTAGCTCTGTAAGGAATCAACTGAATGCTTGCTTCAGTGTGTGGGCTCTGTCTCTTAAATCCATAAATACTGGCACCAGTGTGTGAATGAAGGGTAAAAACTATGTTTTGCAATTGTTCTTTTGTTTGTTACGGCTTTGCACTGACCGGCAATGGAAACAAAGTAAAAGGAATCGCGTTATGTTGCAAGTTTTTTGACTTTCGACTATATACTCTTCTGTGGTTCGAGCTGTATCAGACAAAAAAGAATTTTGATGAGACTACCTTCTACTTTATTGTACTGCCGTGTTGCTCCGAACAAAGGGATAAACGGGTTAAGCAGCGCTGGATAGATGACTAAACTAAATAAATGAGATATTGATAGTCGAGGAAGAGTGGCTGAAGGCGTGGGTTTTGCCCTGGACCCCAGGTAGAAAATGCTCTGTTTGAAAAGAGAGGCAGGCGACGGTTATTATAATAGTTCTGCATTCGGGCTGACTGGGTCGCAATGCTTAAAGTCAAACATCAGCCAAGGAATGACTTTATTGCTCATATGGCGCGTTTCGGAACTTATCCGTCAGACATCTAGAAAAAAAAGGTACAAAAATGTTTTATAAAACATAGCAATGAATGGCTGGCTGTAGCATTCCACTTTGACTGAGAACACCTGGCACAAACTATAATACATCTCCTACGAGCGATTGCTGCGCATAGATAGTGTTTCCAATTATATGTGAAACAATTATTCGCAGACAGCTGACATAATTCCGAAGAGTGCGGACCAGGAAGTCATTTTTGTCACCAGGTGGCATTACAAAATGTATAGTGGCGCCAAGGTGCGTCAATTGCTGTACATTTATTATACTATGTGTCTCACGGCTATGAACCACCTTATTGTAAAAGAAATATTTTTTATACAAATGCTGATGACTTTTCAATGACCAAAGGTTACACAAAGTATTTGTTGTATTACGAAGGGTCACAAGTCGCCAAAGGCTATAATCACAGCAACTGTGCAATGTTACAAGTGACAAGAAATTAAAAGGTACAATAGCAATACAAACATATGCCACGAATTTAAATACAGGCATTAAGCGAGGGGACGGAGAATACAATATTTTCGTTAAAACTAGGACATTCCGTCTATCAGATTCAAATCCGGTACCAGAGGTACCCAATATGCGCTTACATCAAATAGAAGAAGAAAATTCTGCTAATGAGAACAACTAGTTCTTATGAAACATGGGAAGTACTTTACAACAAACAAAAATCGGATGTGGGGAATTGCACGTTATATCCACATAAGTAAGAAATATTATTTGTTCCATGTACCGTCAAATGTTAAAATCTTAGTTTCTTGTAACGCTTTACAATAGTTATAAAGTCAAGGTATACAATACATAGTGTAATCGTGCATCTTAACCCATATTAATATAAAACGTATACAGCAGAAATTTGGGGGGGGGGGGGGGGGAGGAGGGAAGGAAACCAGTGTATATGAGCAACAATCACACCTGGGTAGGTGTATTGTAGTTTGTGCCAGGTATTTTCAACCGAAGTGGAATGTTACTTCCATGCATTATGTTTTATAAAATATTTGGTATCTTTTTTTTTTTTTTTTGTAGATGTCTTCTGGCAAATTCATTTAGCCAGGAGATATTTGAGCTTATGTGGCTGCCTCTGCTTCTTGTCTTTAGATATTTCAGATACTCTCTAGAGGGAGGCAAATCTTCACCACTATCGCGTGACTGTGATGCGGAACGAAAGACATTTGCCCATGTTGTACCGACGTATCCCGCAAGGGTCAACAAGGGTCCTTTTGAAGAGTTCCTCACAGCGACGAGTGATGTTATAAAATTCTTAAAAGCACTTAATATCCATATATAGCTGTTGTCATTTGTATTATTTTATGCTGGAGAGCTGTGCTTAAATGTTGGCGTGTAATAGTTTTGTAATCTTTGTATATGTATTGCCATACGAGAAATAAATAAATAAATAAAATTTTTTTTGTAGGTGTCTCATGGATAAATTCCTAAACGCGTCGTATGAGCAATAAAGTCATTCATTGTTTGATGTCTGATTGACCAGCCAGTCTGAATATAGAACTACTGATTATTAAAATGCGGAATATTCATGAATGAATATTTCTTCCGAAAAACTAAGTAAGATTCTTTCTTTTATGCGTATGGATATTTGTAAGGATGGGGAGGAGGGGGGGGGGGCGAGTAAGAAAACGAGAAAGACATGGCCAAATTAGAAAGCTTTTGTAACTATCCAAATAGCCGCGACAGAACAAGTTCCTGCTCGTAAACTGTATCTTGTCGTTAAGTATGTGGGATAGAACTTGAAAAGGATTGTAAATGAATGCTTAAAAATTGTCTGAAAGGTGCCACCAAAGCTGCTGGGTTATATGGGGCACAGAGTAAGTGATTGAGGGAAATCACGGAAAAGCTGGCCGGTCGGAGTGGTCGACCGGTTCTAGGCGCTTCAGTCTGGAACCGCGCGACCGATACGGTCGCAGGTTCGAATCTTGCCTCGGGCATGGACGTGTGTGATGTCCTTACCTTAGTTAGGTTTAAGTAGTTCTAAGTTCTAGGGGACTGATGACCTCAGATGTTAAGTCCCATAGTGCTCAGAGCCATTTGAACCATTTTTTGAACGGAAAACCTAAATCAGGACGGCCGTACTCGGGTTTGAACCGTCGTCTTCCCAAATGCGAGTCCGGTGTGCTAACCACTGCGCCACCTCACCCGTTGTGCCAGTCCGAGATCTTTCGCGAAAGGCAAGAGTACCTCTGGCACAACGTTTTAATCTGCCCGGATGTCTGAAAGCAGCACACAGTCCACTCTGGAAACAATAAGCGGCGTCTAAGCCATTTCTTCATGTAATCGTTTTTCTCGAGACGTGCTATCCCAGAAAGGTATGCAGGAGCGCTTCTGTGAAGTATGCAAAGAAGGAGAGAGTGAAAGGCAGATATTTCGTAGCGAGCGCCTTTCATACATTGTGGTATCGCTCCCTGCATAAGTCACCAGTTGTTTCACAGTCACGAGTCGCCTCTGTCTGCGAAAGCGACTCATCTTCGCCAAAACAAGGAAGTGCGTGTATCTCTTACAGAGGGGACAAAGCTTCGACCGGAACCGGCCAGTGTTTTAGAGCGTTAGGCGCGCATCGTTTCGTTTAGTTCCACCTTGCTTTTGAAATACAGACGCACTTCCATCTCTTTTTTCAGCTATTGCCAACATGCAGTGACGAGCAGTATTCAGAAATATGTCTTGTTACGATCGCATTCGACCAGCAATTTTTGGTGTGATGGTGAAATTGCAGAAAGCAGCAATAATTTCAGTTGCATTCATATGGTTGAAATCAATGATAACATTCAGTTTAGTTAAAATCGTGTCTTTTTTCGGCATATTTTGCATGTCGGCTTCCGTGTTTAGTTGTCTCGACCATCAAAATCATAACATCTTATTTGTACACACCGAATGTAAATGAGCAAAGAAATTAAGACGCTCTTAATGGAGAGGCTTCCACAGTGGCATTGTTCAAAAGTAAAACACATTTCCCTCTATGTCACGAATTTATTCGTTACCTGCAGCCAATATACGTTTAGTTCTTACATTTGCAATTGAGGTGCTGCTTTGTAGCCAGAATTAACAAAGTAGTACAATTTCCCTACGGAGGTGTTGTAATACGCACAACGGTATAAACAGTTACACTTTATTTGTCATTTATTCACACTGTTTAAGATGAATGATGATGGACGAAACTATTAGTGATTGTAGGTATTTTCAATGGTGTTCTGCGGATCCGAATTTCTTATTGGATAGGATAATGTGGGACAATTGATCACGAACTTCCTTTCTTACAGCTTTTAACACATACAGTGGCCTGCCAAAAGGTTGCTCAGAATTGCCTGCGTAGCCGCACAAAACACGAACAGTACTCTTTTTCAGTCTTACATATATGACGTAACTAGCGAATGAGGTAACGTAAATCAGTTATATAACGAGCTTATTAAGATAATAAGTACATTGTCACATTATTTCACACAAAATGAAGAATTACCTGGAGAGAAACTCATTGCGAGCAGATACCAACACTATCTACAGGAAAACATGTCGTTTTGAAGGAAATTATCTAGTGTGGAACTTATGGAGCAATCCACACGCGAAAAATTCTCATTTTGCACATATACAGCTGTTACAAATATAGAAAGGAGTAAAATTTGGAAAAAATAGAAATGTGAAATATTTCGGTCAGTCTTCGTTCTACATTTGTGGATGATGCAGGAGGAAAACCAATGTCCTCGCTGTCGGGAGAACATTAGGCTCTGACTACAAAAAAGAGGGAAGAGAGGGACAGAGCTTCCTGTGTCCTCGGGTGGACAGTGATTGGTGGGGCAGTGACCTCATTACAGCAGTACGTGACGTGGCCGAATGACGTGCCGTGCCGAAATGGCACCGACCCATCGATCTTTCGCACTGAAGGCTCGCACACACACACACACACACACACACACACACATGGCTTTAGCACTGGGAGTAAAGCAACGGTGTTGCCAGGGTGAGGCTATCGGGCCACGTGCTTGATTAGCCGTTCCCATGTGTGCTGTTTAGTGACGGAAACAAAGGGGGAAGAGGGGGGGGCGAAGGACGAGGAAATGATGAAGAAGAAGAAGAAGAGAAAGGATTGGAAGGTAATTAAGTGTGGAGGGGATAGAGATCTATGAAGCTAAATCATGAGGAGATAAGGATTGGAATACCGGGTGATCAAAACAGTCAGTATAAATTTGAAAACTTAGTAAACCACGAGCTAATATAGATAGAGAGGTAAAAATTGACACACATGCTTGGAATGACATGGGGTTTTATTAGAACAAAAAAAAAAAAAACAAAGTTCACAAAATGTCCGACAGATGGCGCTGGACAGCAAAACGTCAGTGACTGCGCATGACAATCGTGTATAAAAGGCGCTGTAATGAGAGAGAGAATGAGATGCGCCAGCAGTCGCAGCATGTTCACCTTACCTGAAAAGGCGCTTTTAGTGAAGCTGTATTATCAGAATGGGGAATGTGCTAGTTTGGTGATGATCGTGTGCTCAGCCGCCACTTTCGTCATGCTTGGCCTCCCAGGTCCCCAGACCTCAGTCCGTGCGATTATTCGCTTTGGGGTTACCTGAAGTTGCAAGTGTATCGTGATCGACCGACATCTCTAGGGATACTAAAAGACAACATCCGACGCCAATGCCTCACCATAACTCCGGACATGCTTTACAGTGCTGTTCACAACATTATTCCTCGAATACAGCTATTGTTGAGGAGTGATGGTGGACATATTGAGAATTTCCTGTAAAGAACGTCATCTTTGCTTTGTCTTACTTTGTTATGCTAATTATTGCTATTCTGATCAGTTGAAGCGCCATCTGCCGCACATTTTTTGAACTTTTGTATTTTTTTGGTTCTAATAAAACCCAATGTCATTCCAAGCATGTGTGTCAATTTGTACCTCTCTACTACATTATTCCGTGATTTATTCAGTTTTCAAATTTATACTGACTTTTTGATCACCCGGTATATTCAGCAACATTACGATGATAACTATCTCTCCTGGGTACGGAGACGTCTGTTTCTCGTCTTCGACAGTTAGGTACAGTTCCTCCAATTTTGCCAAGTGAGCCTACGCAACGAGCACATTCTGCGTTTGTTGCACACGTTAAATTTGATCCTTAGCGTTATGAATATCAGCTGAAACCACAGGCTGCTGTAACCAGTCACATTTACTATAATTTTCAATAAGCGTTTCAGAAAGCAACACCACCATCACCACGTGGATTTATGTCCATTAGATATATATGTACAGTACATACGATTTTTGGCACTGTCTTTCAGTGTTTTGTAAACACGGCCACATATATGTAACATGTGAAACGTGAATGGCAATGCCGCAGGTTATCCAAAGTTACACAAACTATCGTATCGACGCCTTGTTAACTTAGATAAATCCACCTGATGGCGAAATATATAATCCTCCGAAACGCATAGCGAAAATAATAATAAATAGCTGGTTACAATCTTTTCAGTATCAACTCATTTTCGTTTTTCTTCCGGCTGATCAGAAATGAAACGCTGAAAAAGTAATCACGTTACTGCCAGCAATGCAGTTTGGAAATGTGTGTCGTTCCACTTTTGAACTGTGTCATACAAAATAAGAATTATTAAAATATGTACTTTTTTTTACTAAGTTCGTAGGGTTCCATGGCTAGTGTCAATTAAAAAAAAAATCATTTTCGGTGTTAGGCAGCGACATTATGAAACACCAAAACAACTAGACTACGATCTTTAGACCGTCTTTTCAGCGGTCTTCTTCAGGTTCTCATGAGGACGGGCTTAAAGTTTCCTCTGAGCTCCATTTATCCTTGTAACGCCACTGGAGTAATGATTGAAGCAAGATGAACCAAATGAAATTAGTCCATCCCCTAAAGGATGAGCAAGTAGTACATATTTATGTCTTCAAAAAGTGTTCAAATGTGTGTGAATTCCTAAGGGACCAAACTGCTGAGGTTATCGGTCCCTAGACTTACACACTACTTGAACTACCTTATACTAAGAACAGCTCACACACCCATGCCCGAGAGAGGACTTCAACTTCCGGCGGGAGGGAATTTTTGTGTTCTCGGAGTCTTTCGCGGTGGCATGTCACAGTAAAATCTTCACCGTTTACAAGCCGCGTCATTTCGAATAAAACACTCGAGCTTCCGATAGTTGTCTCCGCCATCGCCATCAGAAGTCGAAAGCTCGAGTCTTTTATGTTTTGTTCGAAATGACGCGGCTTGTAAACAGAGAAGATTTTATTGAAGTAAATGTTTAGACCGAGACACGGCATTCCTCCAAGACCGTAGGCGCTATTCTACAAGGTTCTGTCGAGGAAGGGCACAAAGTTTTTCTGAGCGCCAGTTACCCTTGTTATGGCACTGGAGACATGACTGAAGCAAAATGGACCACATGGAGCAGGCCATTCCCTCGATAATAGGGGAAGTAGTACACATTTAGACAGAGACATGGCACTTCTTCAAGTCCGCAACTATTTGCCGATACACGTACATAAACACAAAAGCGAAATCGTTCCTCCAACCGCTGGCGAAAGTGTGGGCTGACCTGGAAGGGGCCGTGGAACAGCAACCCGCGCCGCGCTGCGTATTGGCGACCTTTGGCCAGGTTTCCCACGGTCAGCACTGGGCACGCAGTACAGAAAGGAGATCAGGCAGGCGCTTCGGCCTCTCCAAGGAGGAGTGTCACGATCACCGACTCGCTTCTCGCCAGGGGCTCCACCCATCTCCTACACCTTCTGCGAGCACTTTCAAAGCGAGCTATCGGTCACTGCTGACGAAATAAAACGGTACAGCCGAACAAGTACCCCAGAATACCGTCTCGTCACTTCACATCCGACAGTACTTACGCCGAAGAGGCAAAACTTTATGATAGCGTACTTAATAGGGTGCTGGGCCACCTCTACACGCAATAGAGCGGAGATTCTGCGTCTCATGGATTCGGCAAGTCAATGGCAGATCTCCATAAGGATGTGACACGCGGCGAATATGCACATGTCAAGCAAACACTTCCCGTAAATTACAGGGAGGCGGTTTGTTGGCGCGGAGCTAGCATCTTACAGCGTCCCAGATGTGTTCCATCGAGTACAGTTCAGCCAATTTGGTGGCCATGACATCAACGTGACCTTATCATGTTCCTAAAACTACTGTGACACTGTTCTGGCCTTATGACACGGCCAGTTGTACCGCTGAACAACCGCGCGCAGTGGCCGCGCGGTTTGAGGCGCCATGTCACAGATTGCGCGGCCCCTCCCGCCGGAGGTTCGAGTCCTCCCTCGGGCATGGGTGCGTGTGTTGTTCTTAACATAAGTTAGATTAAGTTATTTTAAGTAGTGTGTAAGTCTAGGGACCGATGGCCTCAGCAGTTTGATCCATTAGGAATTCACACACACACACACACATTTGAACCGCTGAATGACGCCATGGGCTTTGCAGAAGCCATCATCATGCAATGTTCAATATATTTTCAAGAGGCGGGGTTCCCCGGCTCGTAGAGGCTCGAAAAATGTTATGGTTCAAATGGCTCCAAGCACTATGGGACTTAACATCTGCCGGCCGGGGTGGCCGAGCGGTTCTAAGCGCTATAGTCTGGAACCGCGCGACCGCTACGGTCGCAGGTTCGAATCCTGCTTCGGGCATGGATGTGTGTGTTGTCCTTAGGTTAGTTAGGTTTAAGTAGTTCTAAGTTCTAGGGGACTGACGACCTCAGCAGTTAAGTCCCATAGTGCTCAGAGCCATTTGAACCATTGAACTTAACATCTGAGGTCATCAGTCCATCAGTCCCCTGGACTTAGAACTACTTAAACCTAACTAACCTAAGGGCATCACACACATCCATTCCCGAGGCAGGATTCGAACCTGCGACCGCAGCAAAAAAATGTTATGATTACTGCCTTGAGCTGTTGATGTAATCTTTATTTTAACACCCAGTTTCAGTCGAGTGACAATCATCAGGTTCTTAAAAGCCTCTACAGCATCGTATTACGTGAATAAAGTCATTGACGTCAGATGATTAAACCATGAATTGGTCACTAATGTCACATCATAATATAAACCATAGTGCATCCGTTCACAACTGATGTAATACGAGAGAGAGCATTGCCTAGCACAGTTTATATATTGACGGTGTAATTTACGTCACGAAGTGACTCAATTGTCAAACTCAACTGGTCAAACTGTTAATCGTTCGATCGTTCAAAGATGGTATTAACCATTTCTAGCCATAAGTTCAGCATCTAAAGGATTAGCCAAGTATGTCGAACAGCTGTGATCTACGTTGATTTTGTAGTATGCACTCGATGGATCGTGATGGCATCTTATATGTGCGTTGTCCTTAGTGTATCCAATAGAAAGACAACATCGTCTGGTGCTGTGGCCAGAAGACTTCGGGAAGGCACCACGTACTTCGTGTGTGCAGCTCGGCACATGGGGGGGGGGGGGGGGGGGTGACTGAAGTGGGACTATCAACTTTTCCCCTGTGCCCAGATCATTAGCGAGCCTTTCTCCTCAGTGTCTCGATTTAGCTTGCGAAGTTACAGCAGAGTTGCCCTCGGCAGAGTCTGTGCGTAAAGTCACGCTGAGCGGCACTTACAGGCCTTCATGTCATTGACAGGGAATGGTGTCTGTGTGCGTCTGTAGATAATACTTTTTTATTGAAGAGCAAGTGTTTGTGCTACATTACGTGACAATTTGATGCTACAAGGCAACAACGTTCCCCCGATTAGACCTTGTCTCGCAGATAAGCACGTTTAGCAAGCTGTGAGGAGCTGCGATGCAATATACATTGCCTCTTACAGACATCTGCTCCACTGAAAGTATGTTTGCAAGGAGAACGGCAATCTCTCCTATGAAGGTCACAGTCACCATCATCAACTGCGCACATCTGCTGCAATCGTGTTCGGGGCAATCAGATTCTGTATAGGTGGCCTCCGCTCTACACTTAACTTATACATTCGTCTTGTGTATTTGGAAGTATGTTATTGCCCGGTTACTTATTTTTGTGTCGCCCCATTCCCACTTCTAACGAGACACTAAGAGTGAAATCATATTAAAACTCTCGCCAGTCTGTTAGCTAACATATGAAACCACTGATTCGACACTAGTTCTACTTGTCATCGTCCTCCGCCCTCACAAACACGATTACCAGGGAGCCTTATTCTCCCTTCCCCGGCATTTTTTCCACATAGTATGTCATACTGGTACTAAACTCGGTTGAGATTGCTCTAGGCGTTCGTAGTTGTGAGTAAATGTCACTCCTTTTCCTTCCCCCGCCCCCCTTTCCCTACCATCATCTGTAATAGTTATAGTGGTGCCCTAGTCGCATGCATTTTTTTTCCAGATACTAAGTCATTTGTGTACCAAGTTTGACTGAAATTGCCTCTACGGTTCGAGAGTATCACAGTTAAAGCATTACCTAGGGGTTCATCCTAAAGCTGATTACATTGCTCTGATGAGTCAGAGAAAATATTGACTATATATAAAATTGTTAATCACTGTCTCTTGACGAAATGACATTTTGTTCCAAAAGGATATCCGACCAGATCTGGGACTGGATTCAGGACTTCTTAATGGAAAGAACTCGGCACGTCGCTCTTAATAGAACAAAATCAACGATTATAAAGCTCATTTCAGGAGTACCCTAAGTGTTACAGCGCCGTTACTGTTTAAAATACATAAAAATGATCTAGTGGATAACGTCAGACGCTACGTGAGGCTATTCGCAGACTGTGCGGTTGTTTGTAAGAAGGTAGCAATGGCAGAAGAGTACAGGAGTCTGTTTGGAGACCTGCAGAAGTGTGATGATTGGTGCAGGGACTGACATCTGATCGTGAACGCAAATAAAGGTAACACATTGGGCTTAAACAGGCGAAGAAGTCACAGATAAGAAATCAGAGGAAACAGTAACTATCGTAAAACACCGAGGATTAGTCACCCGGGTCGTCCTCAAGTGGAATGACCACATAAAACATTTCGACCAGTTCTTGAGTATTCCCCGTTAGCCTGGGATCCTTACCTGGTTAGATTAAATAGAAGAGATGGACAAGGTCCAACGAAGAGCATTTCATGACGTGATCGTTAATCTGCATGAGAATATAACAAAGATGCTTATCAAAATCCAGTGGCAGATATTTAAAGAGAACCGTTGTGTACCACAGCGAGACTTACTTCTGAAATTCCAAGAGAGTACGCTTTGGTGAGAATCGGGCAACATATTGTGTCCTCCCACAAGAGTCTCGCGAAATGACCACAAAAAGGGAAAATCCGAGAAGTGAGAGCTACTACCGTGATTTACCGACGATCGTTCTTCCCCTGGACTGTTCTCAGATGAAACACACCGTGAGGTGGCTTGTAGAGTATAGGTTTACATGTAGACATTAACTGTACGTCGTCTGATTTTCCGTACAGATCAGAGAGACCCTTGTATGTGCTATGTTATGTTTACAGTTCGGTTACGGTTCAGCACATTAGAAACACAGCCTTCTGAATGTTTATTCCATTCGTGCACCCAGGTTCGTCGTTGAGTACACCATCGCAGGCGCTCCTATCTGTGATGCAGCGGCAAGGGTAACCGCAACCATGGTCTCCGAGCTGATAGTCCATGCTGCTGCAAACGTCGTCCAACTGTTCGTGCAGATGGTTGTCGTCTTGCAAACTTCCCCATCTGTTGACTCAGGGGTCGAGACGTGGCTGCACGATCCGTTACAGCCATGCGGATAAGATGCCTGTCATCTCGACTGCTAGTGATACGAGGCCGTTGGGATCCAGCACGGCGTTTCGTATTACCCTCCTGAACCCACCGATCCCATATTCTGCTAACAGTAATCGGATCTCGACCAACACGAGCAGCAATGTCGCGATACGATAAACCGCAATCGCAATAGGCTACAATCCGACCTTTATCAAAGTCGGAAACGTGATGGTACGCATTTCTCCTCCTTACACTAGGTATCACAACAACGTTTCACCAGGCAACGCCGGTCAACTGGTGTTTGTGTATGAGAAATCGGTTAGAAACTTTCCTCGTGTCAGCACGTTGTAGGTGTCGCCACCGGCGCCAACCTTGTGTGAATGCTCTGAAAAGCTAATCATTTGCATATCACAGCATCTTCTTCCTGTCGGTTAAATTTCGCGTCTGTAGTACGTCATCTTCGTGGTGTAGCAATTTTAATGGCCAGTAGTGTAATTCAGAATGACGCAGTTATAGCAATGTCACAGGTGTCGGGCTTTACGAGGGTTGGGTCCACAGCGAAGCCGCGTCACCTGCCCCGCGGGACAAAGGCGGCGCGGGCTCATGGGCAGCGGCGGCGGCAGCGGCCACCGAGCACCGGCTGCGGGTCCCGTTACGTTATGACCCGCCAGGGGCCAGCGGTCGGCGGTCGGGACCAGCGGGCCGGGCCTTCCCTGACCACTGCGGGGTGAACACCGCGGTCGACTCTTACTGAACGAGCAGCCAGGTCAGGGAGTCTGGTCCATCTAGGTCAACACCTTGAGGACACCCCACAAGACCTTAGTGCAGCCGTCAACAGTCGGGTGGCACTGTTGAAGAGCAAGTCAATAACTAACTGCGTTCTTTGTTTCTTATCTTTTTTGTGCTGCGTAGGTTGACGACAGTGACTTAACTTCATTGTTACTCTTCCGCATCAGCTGTGTTGCTTCAGTGATTTCCGAACATTGTACTATGAGTGCCCTCGTTGTGTGTATGCACTGAGGAGGAAATGAAAGGAGTGACGTGTTTTCCGCAGCTTCAGCATAGTACTGGTAGTACTAATAAAGTTCTAACGATCAACTTAGAAAATTGTAGTTACATGACTATTTTTTCTTGTTTGCTGTTACAAGTTTGTAGTTCCAGTACGCTTAGAAATTATTGCGCACGAGTAGCATAGCAGGCCAGTAAAGCAGCTAAAAATGGCTGACTCACTGGTCAAGTGAAGAACTACGAGGTAATTCGTTTCTTGCCACAGCGTAAATACTGGAGCTGTTTCGGACAAACTAAGAGACTAGTTTAGCCATCGCATGACGAGCCTTGTAGTGAACGCACGTTTTCAGTGGACTGTCATACGGCAAGTCTCCTATTTATTTATTTTATTTATTTACACATCAAGTTCCGTAGGACCAAATTGAGGAGCAAATCTCCAAGGTCATGGAACATGAAATTACAACATTAAAGTAATAACAGATAAAAATAAATGTTGATGAACCCGAAGAAAGTCCATCCATAAGTTTAAGTAAACGCAGTCAACAATACAGCTTAATTTTTCAAGGAACTCCTCGACAGAATAGGAGTGACCCATGAGGAAACTCTTCAGTTTCGATTTGAAAGCGCGTGTATTACTACTAAGATTTTTGAATTCGAGTGGTAGCTTGCCACAGCGTAAATATTGCAGCTGTTTCAGACAAACTAAGAGACTAGTTTAGTGAGGGTGCACTTTCACTGGACTGTCACATCAGAGGTTTTGTAGTCAAGGTATACTTTCACTAGACCATTGCATCATCGACCATGCACTGACTACACACTTTTATTGGTCCATTATATGACAGGCCTTGTAGCGAGGGTATGCTTTCGTTGCTCTGTAATATGACAGGCCTCACAGTGAAAATGTGCTTTGTTTGGATTGTCATATGATGAGCCTCATAGCGAATCAACACTTTCATTCAACTCTCGCATGACAGGTCTCATAGTGAAAATTGGACTTTCATATCACAGGCCTCATAATGAGGGCACACACTGCTTGGACTGTCATATCACAGACCTGGTAGTGCAGGCACTCCTTTGACTTGTCAAATGAAGTGCTTCATGGTAAAGGTAGGCTGTCTTTGGTCAGTCACGTGATGGGTATTCTAGCGAAGGCTCGATTTCATTTAGACGGTACTGCTACGGGCCTCTTTGCAAAAATATGTTTTCATTTGCTCTCCATATGATGAGATAGTGCAGGCATGCTATTACTGGACAATCATATGACAGGTCTCACAGTAGCATGTATTCATCTGATGGTCTTATAATGAGCTTCATACTAAGGGTATACTTTTATTGGTCAATCATATGGCATGACTCTATTGTACTCTTTATGTAATGAGCCTGACAAGGAGGTCAAGGTTTCATTTGTCTGTCATGTGACAGGCCTCATCGTGAGGGCACAGTTCTGGTAGACTGTCATAAGCTAAAATTCATGATGAGGGTTGGGTTTCATTGGATGATCGTAACATGAGCGTCGTACTGAAGACAGTTTTATTAGACTGTGATATAATAGGCCTAATGGTAGTTCTACACTTTCATTGGTCAGTCATATGATGGAAAGGTATGCTTTTACTGGACTGTCATACGGTGACCTTCAGAGTAATGACATACTTTCATTGTATCATCACATAATTAGTCTCATATTGAGGGCATGCTTTCATTGGATCGTGATATGGTGAGTCCTTAAGTAAGGACTTGGTTTCATTGGATTGTCACATGAAGGGCCTCATAGTAAGGGCACATTTCAATACACTGTCACATGATGAGTCTCATGGAGAGGGGATGCTTTCATTGGATCATCATATGACTACTTTTATACCTTATAATGAGGATTGGTCCCTCAAATAATGGGTCTCTTCCTTGAAGGATTAACCCAGCATTGTAAGCTCCGACCACAAACTTCAGACAGTTTAGGGAGTAACAGACCCATCAGCTCCAACATCTTTAAAGCCCCTTCCACCATATGTTGTGCGCCTGCTCTCGTGGCCCCACTGGCCCAAAGAATGACGCCACGCCAGGGCCAGGACGTGCGTTACAACCATAAAGAGGGTCGCACGTACCTTGAGCGTCTTGTCGAGCAGCACGTCCGCGGTGGTCGGCGGCGAGTTGGTGGGCGAGCGCGGCAGCCCCAGGTCCTCGTCCGTGTCCTCGCTCGTGTCCTGCTGGTCCCTCTGCTGCCCGCTGCGCCGCCGCCGCACCGCGTCCAGCAGCTCATCCTGCACACACCACACACACCAATACGTCAGCTCCAGTATGGCAACTAGCGGCCAAGCACGGTGCGCACTATAAGTTTTGATCACAGTCACACTACTGGACATTAAAATTGCTACACCACGAAGATGAAGTGCTACAGACGCGAAACTCAATCGACAAGAAGAAGATGCTGTGATATGCGAATGATTAGCTTTTCAGAGCATTCACACAGCGTTAGCGCCGGTGGCGACACCTACAACGTGCTGACATGAGGAAAGTTTCCAACCGATTTCTCATACACAAACACCAGTTGACCGGCGTTGCCTGGTGAAACGTTGTTGTGATGCCTCGTGTAAGGAGGAGAAATGCGTACCATCACGTTTCCGATTTTGATAAAGGTCGGATTGTAGCCTATCGCGATTGCGGTTTATCGTATCGCGACATTGCTGCTCGCGTCGGTCGAGATCCAATGACTGTTAGCAGAATATGGAATCGGTGGGTTCAGGAGAGTAAGTGTGATAACCACTGGGACACCTCGCTGGGTTTTACATAGAGTCGTCAGTGCTAACAGAGAAGCAACATTGCGTGCAATAACCGCAGAAAGCGATATGGGACGCACGATGAAAGTATCAGTCGGGACAGTGTGGCGAAATTTGACATTAATGGGCTATAGCAGCAGCACGACATCGCCTGCAGCGCCTCTCCTGGGCTCGTGACCATATCGGTTTGGCCCTAGACGACTGGAAAACCATGTCCTGATCAGATGAGTTCCGATTTGAGCAGATAAGAGCTGATGGTATGGTTCGAGTGTGGCGCAGATCCCACGAATCCACGGACCCAAGTTGTCAATATGGCACTGTGCAAGTTGGTAGAGGCTCCATAATGGTGTGTGCTGTGTTTCAGTGGAGTGTGCTGGGTCCCTTGGTCCAACTGAACCGATCAATGACTGGAAATGATGATGTTTGGCTACTTGCAGGCCATCTGCTGCCACTCATGTTCCCAAACAACGATAGAGTTTTTATGGATGACAAAGCACCACGTCACTGTGGCACAGTAGTTCGTGACTGCTTTGAAGAACATTTTGGGCAATTCGAGTGAATAATATGGCCAGCTAGATCGCCCGACGTGAATCCCATTGAACATTTATGGTACATATTTGAGAGAACAAATCGTGCACAAAATCCATTACTGCTAGCCGCTGTGGCCGAGTGGTTCTAGGCGCTTCAGTCCGGAACCGCGCGGCTATTACGGTCACAGGTTCGAATCCTGCCTCGGGCATGGATGTGTGTAATGTCCTTAGGTTAGTTAGGTTTAAGTAGTTCTAACTTTAGGGGACTGAATACCTCAGATGTTGAGTCCCATAGTGCTCAGAGCCATTTGAGCCATTTTGAATCCCTCAATGGCAACACTTTTGCAATAATAAACAGCTACAGAGGCATCATGCTCAATATTTCTGCAGGGGGCTCCCAGTGACTTTATCCCACGTTGAGATGCTGCACTACACGATACTGGGAGGTATCCTATGTCTTTTGTCACGTCTGTGTATAATAAATGCGAAAGTTTGTGTGTGTGTGTGTATTTGTTTGTTACTCCTTCACGCTGAAACGACAGGAAGACGGATGTGTATGGAATTTTGAATTGAGGTAGCTTATACTCTCAATTAAAATACATGCTACCTTACATCTACTTGCCTATCAAAGGGGTGGCGTGGGGATAAAAAAGGAGTGTGTAGCTCACGACACGAAAACACACACTTTTAATTCATCCAGTATTTGAGAACGAGAGCATTTTGTAACTTGGAACAAACTTTACACACAATATCAATCCTTTGCGAAACTTTTCCTCTCTGACAACCCCCAGAAAATCATGAAAGGAAAAAAAGTTTATCGTTTACTACATTTTCTTTTTGTAGCAAAATCGTCGCATGAAGCACGACGTTTTAGTTTATTACTTAATTACTCGTAAAGCATTCGAGATGCATTTTGCTGACAGTATTCACCAGCAAAATTGTATCACTGAACGACACGTAGTTCAAGCGATACAATGTCATAAGCATTCAGCTACATGGAAATGGAATTGCAGGGCGAAATTCGCTAAAGATACAGGTGAAATATGTGTGCACATGCAGAGAAATATATTTGACATGTGTGTACGCAGGCAAAGAAATGAATAGAGAGCTCATTCTAAACCCCTGGAACGACTTCAACCAAATATGGTAAAGTATTAGTTATCATCTGGAAATAAATACTATCGGGGTAAGAACCACCAGCCTCCTATTGGGGTGGGCGTGATAACGTGGGGAGAGAAGGGGAGAAGGAGGAATTAGACAGGCAGAGAAATGATACGAGGAGTATGACACAAATGAGGGAGGAGGGGGCAAGAGACGGGCACAGGGAGGGGTAAAGAGGGGATGGACAGAGAATGGGGGAAGAGGAGGTGAAAACAGAGAGGCGTGGAGCACGTTTCCACACAGGGTGGGAAGGAGGAGATGGAAGGAGAAGAGGGACTAATACAAGACTGGAAGAAGTACATACCCGGGTATTCATTTTTATAAATAACTCTTTAGTTGCGGGTAACATCGCAGCCCGCAGCTGGTTTTCTAATATGAACACGCAGGTTTCCATAAAGTGATTGAATAATGTTGTGCTTTCAGGTGCCGAGTCATGTAGTTGATTTCACTTTTCAACATGTTTCCACGACTCAGTCGTCTTCCTGTGTATTTCGTTCCCGTCAGTAAAGATAAAAAGTCTTCTTCGTAACGTTAATACGACAATCATCTCCGAAAGTCGGCTGTGTACCGCATCGCATGCGAATGTCGCTTGACTTGCGTGGGGCAGCGTGTTATAACAGTCAAGGAGCAAGGGCGATACAAACGGCTAAAATAACCAAGCAAAGCTCTC
Organism: Schistocerca americana; assembly: GCF_021461395.2. Classification (NCBI taxonomy): domain Eukaryota; kingdom Metazoa; phylum Arthropoda; class Insecta; order Orthoptera; family Acrididae; genus Schistocerca; species Schistocerca americana. The sequence continues at coordinate 499,900,303 of NC_060125.1, forward strand.
GCTGAAAACTGCCTCGAATATAATCATGAAATGAAATACAGTGAGACCAGCATAGTGACGTAAACGCCAAGTTTCTGCGTCAGTGCAGTTAGGAAGTCTGTCGAGATGAAGAGAGCGGAAGATCTGATGAATCAAGAGTTAAAGTCCGGCGCTTAAATTATTAAAGGCTAGCCGGCCAGTATATTCATCAGAGCTGGGAAATGTTGAGACAATCTGCGTTTCCTGGAATAACTTGTGCAGTCTCTGAAAAACAACTGAGCATCGACCACGCAGTCGCCGATAGTCGTCCAGCTGTTCTGTACAGGGCTGTAACAGGTATAAGGGCAGATATTTTTATATATGGTTCCTTAATATGTACACACATCAGTGTGTTGATTGCTTTTTCTCTGCATAAAACAGTCTTCCCACAAACACATCCCAAACTGTACAAAAATGGTTCAAATGGCTCTGAGCACTATGGGACTTAACTTCTAAGGTCATCAGTCCCCTAGAACTTAGAATTACTTAAACCTAACTAACCTAAGGACATCACACACATCCATGCCCGAGGCAGGATTCGAACCTGCGACCGTAGCGGTCGCGCGGTTCCAGACTGTAGCGCCTTTAACCGCTTGTCCACACCGGCCGGCACAAACTATACGACCTGATGTCTTCTGCATGGTGGTTCTCTGACACTAAGTGGACCACGTAGGTCAGAGTAGACTATCCGATTTGCGTCCACACGTCCACACTTCAACACCTGACTTGATGCCTAGCGGAAAATAAGCATTCATAGCTTGCTCTTACCACATGAACTTGGAAGTACTAACCAACCTAAAAACATACAACTCGTAATGCCTATAAATATCAGTCTGCAAATGACGTAAACACTGATGTAACGCTGTTCAGTACACTGTCCTCAGCCACCAACAGAGATACAAGTACGTGCGCTTATATTCGTTACATTTTGTATATAGCGGCACAACACCAGCAACACTTCACAGTCTGGTTTGAGTACAAGAAGCGAGTACGCATAAAAATACAACTTGCCGCATCCGAAGAGGACGACTGGGTCAGTAGTCGGAATAGTGCAAATAATTCTTTTCATTTAATTGTCTTGATTGCAAATGTTTTTTGAATAGAACTACCGGTTTTGGCTAAGCAATAGCCTTGTTTAGAATCTCTCATTCTGTAGCAAGTAATAGCGATGCAAAAATAAGGTCACTTTTACATAATTTGACTTGTTACAGTGCAGCAAAATGAGATATTCTTAGAATGGTAACGGTAATTCTCTTCGAAAACTTTGCATTCAAGAAAATTAAGTAAAAAGTATGTACTTCATGACCGCTCTCCAGGTTTTCAGTTCAAGCCAGATTCTATTCTATTGTGCATAAAATAGAAACAAGAACCTGGCTGAACGCCCGAAAGTGGGTCATTAATTTTCTAATGCGTTGCTTTTATTACGACCTTAAAAATATATTGTGATGGATGTCTATGATGACGGTAATGCACTTGGTACAGTTTGAACGCCTTGACAATTTGCTGTTTGCAATGCTGCCTTATTGATAACGTGTCACAGTGTGCCTTACGATACTAGTTCCATTAGGAGCTGTGGTATGTTATCCGACATTAATTTTCAAATAAAGCATGTTGAGCTTAAACCAAAAATTTTTCCTTGCTGATAACCGTCTTCTTGTACTGTTAGTAGCTCTGAAAATTGTTGTTCAGTATCTGCAGCCAGTAATATAATAGCTTCTTTATACTGCAATCAAGACAAATAAATTTATAGCTAAGTACTACATCAGCAATGGAAACGAAGTTAGCTCTGTGGCTCAAATTTGTGAGAACTCGTTAGTATGTGCAAGGTCGAGATATCGCACCTCTTTGCTATTTTATTTTGTTAGTTAATTATCGTTCACTCACTCATGACACCCATCGACAAAACAGGTTGTGTACCAGCACGGCAAGTGCGGGCATATCTAAGCACGTACGTTAAAGCCATATAGGAATTCTGTACAAGCTGTAATTGTGGGATTAAAGTAGGAAAATTACTTTCCCAAGCGTCTCCAGCCTCAAAACAACTACCACAAGGGTGCTCTGTGGCTCCCAGCGTATTAAAATCTACTTAGAGTTTCTGAATTCTGCACACATGGCATCAATAGCTTCGTACGTCATTATGCACTAAATATTTACGAGGTTTATATTTTTAAAATCTGACATATGCACTAAAGCGTTAAAAGAACAGTTGTGTGTTTCTATGCAGTGGGTATACAATCAGCTTATACTACTTCAGTACGCTTGTACAATGCCTCCAGTCACGAAACTATGGCTTTCTTCTGCAGGAGCTGTCACTGTATCTTGCGTAGGATGTACAGTATTTTGTAACCTTCTGATATTTTCTGTTCTATTCAGTTTGTTTCTAACATCTCCGTTGGTCACTGGTCACCGAGGGAGACAGACATTTTGCTGTTGGCAAACTTAAGTCGAAAGTGTACTTTAGGATTCCACCAACAAAATCAAATGTGATCACACAAATGTCGCGATTCTTCGAGCTGAAAGTGAATTCTGAATGACTAGCAAGACTCAATTCCATCTTTCATCGACGTTCGACTACTGATGCTTTCATTTGCTTTTATTTTATTTTTGAAGCAGAGCCCATTTCACCGGAAACAATTCCATTATTCTTCTTGGAGAGTGTCCACCATCTAGGCAGAATCTCGAACATCACCTGTTAAAACCCAGAATACTCTCCGAAGTCACTGTTTCGATTTAAATTTTTTGTCCTTAACACAATGTGTAATGATCATTCCCTGCAGAACCGCCTCTTCTCCTATAGAAGTGGCGTCTTGCGAGATGAATACAACTATTGTTGACTTCCTGCGTCAGCAGCAACTGTCGAAGAGAAACCTCTTTAGCACAGTATGACGCATATTCTCCTGGAGAATCACAAATTGCAATCAAACACTTTTACCAAAAACCGTGAAAAAGTATCGATTCAATTTCTCTCTAGTTGCCTTCTACCTCTACAATAATTTTTTGCACAACTGAAGAACGTTGTAAAATTTGCAGCTGTATTTTCTAGCAATTTGCTCACCTGTGCTGTGTATATGACAGCCTTCTCCTGCATGCACTCAAGTGTTGTCTTGTATAACGGCACACACTCGTCAAACAGAACAAAAAGGAGAGTTGTGGCTGCAGGAAGGACACAGGCGTGAATGAGGTAATACGACTCTTGAGTCGCAGACATGTGAGGCCTAAGCGACAGTTAAAACTTTCGCATTGAAACTTAAATACGAGTTTCTGCTTAGGCCGTATTTACGCGTTGCATTATTCAGAATAAAAATAAGAGCTTTCTCTTTTCCACAATCCTGTAACAATCGGCGGCAGAGAAACTCGGAAAGAAATATTAAGACCTGTATTTGTACTTAACTTTTAGCTTCAACTGTTAGCGCTTAATGAACAAAGCAGCAGTTTTGTTTCGCGGGTGCTACCGTATTTAACAAGGGCTTCGTCTGTATATAGTGCATCATCTTTGAAGTTCATTTAGCCATGTATTACATGCAACTATATTTTCACGATTTTGATGCAGCATTAGTTTAGTTAAGGATAAGTTTAAAAATCTTTGGAAACTCCATAATGTGTTAAAATTTCTTTCTAGGTTTTGTGAAGAGACTGAGTAAGTTATGTCTCTCTTTCACCTGAGTAAGGAAATAAAATTTATTGGACACCATATTGAAATGCAAATAATATAATTATAGGAAGGTTATATCCATTAAAAACGTCTATGTAACAGAAAATATCTTAATGTAATTCACTGATCTGGAAACAATGACCTTCCCACTAAACGTTGGGACCAAGCGAGGTGGCGCAGTGGTTAGCACACTGGACTCGCATTCGGGAGGACGACGGTTCAATCCCGTCTCCGGCCATCCTGATTTAGGTTTTCCGTGATTTCCCTAAATTGTTTCAGGCGAATGCCGAGATGGTTCCTTTGAAAGGGCACGGCCGATTTCCTTCCCAATCCTTCCCTAACCCGAGCTTGCGCTCCGTCTCTAATGACCTCGTTGTCGACGGGACGTTAAACACTAACCACCACCACTAAACGTTGGTCCGCAGCTCGTGGTCGTGCGGTAGCGTTCTCGCTTCTCGCGCCCGGGTTCCCGGGTTCGATTCCCGGCGGGGTCAGGGATTTTCTCTGCCTCGTGATGACTGGGTGTTGTGTGATGTCCTTAGGTTAGTTAGGTTTAAGTAGTTCTAAGTTCTAGGGGACTCATGACCATAGATGTTAAGTGCCATAGTGCTCAGAGCCATTTGAACCATTTTGAACTAAACGTTGTATCAGGTAAAAGGAGTTTTTTTTCAGATTTGTTGTTATTAAAACACGTTTACAAACATCAAAGGAGCAAGAGAATCGAATGTTCCAAGAGTGCTGGCAGCTGCAAAACGAACGGCGAGAAACTGACAAATTGAAAAAAAAAGCAAGGATGACGTCCGTCAACTCATACATACATTCTATGAAGGTGTAGTATTGTGTATAAAACAGTAGAAAATGGTTTTATTGAAAATTTAAAGATGTCTGTGTACATCGTACAGCTACTTATCACACGGATGTATTGTAATTATGGCATCTAACTGCCACGTACACAGTGTTAAGAGTATAGATAAAGATATTGTGATCATCGGTACTTTAATATTTACCAATGTCAGTGTGTAAGTTGTTTCTTCTTTGCATCTAACAGTTTCCCCACAAACACATCACTTAATTTACTACCTGATATTTTCTGCACGGTCGTAACTGCACTACTAACAAGGGAAACTTCCCACCCCTCCCATCTTCAGATTTAGTAGTAAGATGGCCCAGTGGATAGCCCATGAGAAACTGAGCACAGGTCAAGGATGAAAACAGGAAGACAGTGTACTGAACTGTGGAGATGTGATGGGGAGTTTCCCTCGTATGTGGACTACGCCTGTCCGTATGGACTACCCTTTTGCCTCCACGCATTCACACTTCGGTACCTGAACTGCTCCCAGGGAAAAATAAACTTTAATGGCTTGTTTGAGCCACACTAACTAACCTAAAAATATATTACTCGTAATAGCTATGAATATTAGTCTGAAAATGAAGTAAATGCTGATGTAACGTTGTTCGATAGTCCTCACTCATCACGAGAAATATCTGCACTTATATCCCTAACAACCTTTATGACAATAAAAGGAACAGCCCCTGTACTAAACATGTACAACGTATCTAGCAGATTATTTCGCAGCCCTGGTAAATGACGATCGAGTACTTGTGGTACGGAGAAGAGTAACACTCTAGAAGTAGCGCCGCAAACATACTCTTCTGACGTCAGTAGGAGTATGAGGAAGTTGGACACAGGAAGCTCAGGTGATAGCCGGCCGCGAATGACTGTTGCATCGCTGCAGGACTCACTAGAATGAAATGCTGATATTAACTGACTACAGTGGTCGTGGTTACTAATTGTAAATTATCAGAGAGCTACAGCGTGGTTAAAACACAGGAGTAACTGATGACTTGGTCAGTGCCGGGTCTGTAGGCTGAACCTGAAATTAACACGTTTGGATGATAAGAGCGCGTCATTTTGCTCTTCTGCTCCTGTTGCGAAGTTGTAATTTCGATCTGTCTGCTGGAGATGGCGTCAGGTGGCTGAACTCCGTCAAGAAGACCGCATCACTGCAGTTAGCCAATAAATATGTGTTTTAAAAAAACGCATCAATCTAACCAAAATGTATAGACTGTGAAATGTGCCCGCAAATGTCAATAGCAAGTCATAATATTCAAATAAATTTTAAACCGGGGCTCAGATGCAAAGAATGTATCGCACCAAACTGTAATTTTGATCAATAAACGTTAAAACCTTTAGGAATTTGTGAGTAAAAAATGTTGTTTTTAACCTGCCTGAAGGGGGTTAACGGAGGAAAGATTATCGCACGCTACAATCAACACAGTGCTTGAAGGAACCAGGAGGGTCTGAAGACCAATGCTGAAGTGGGAGGGAGGAGATGGAAAGGACACAAGGAAAAGTGGAGTGAAGAATTCGAGGAGTTCAGCATCAAACAGGAAAGAATCAAATAATCTTCCACAGAACGGCAAGGCACACAAACGGCTGTCGCGCCACTGCGGATGGTGACGATTACACGCCACTTAAAATACTTCAAAAAGAAAGAGAAGCGAAGTAGGTACGGCAGAGGAACCTTAGGGTCCTTTTCATGGAATTCCGACATGACGTTAGTGGAAGTATCAGCAACAATTATTCTCTTCACTGTTTTAATTTCATACCGTCGCTGGATTCAACACTCAAATTTATAGGTAAATGCTTTCGAACACAATGTTCATTTTCAAACAATTACCAGATTCATCATCACGAGAATCGTTATTCATTATTTTAATAGAAGAGTTATGAACAGTCATGGATAGTAAGAAAACCGGAACAGAATAGAGTCGAATCGTTTGAGAAGTGGAGCTACAAAAGACTATTGAATATTAGGTGGATAGTTAGGGAATGAAGAGGTGAAGAAAACATATGGACAATACTGACAAGAAAAAAGGAAAGAATGATAGGACTTGTGTTACGACGTCAGAGAATAATCTCCATGCTGCTACAGGGAGAGGTAGAGGGCAAACCTGTAGGGGAAGACAGAGACTGGTATACATCCAGCAACAACTGAGGTCGTAGGGTTCAAATGCTATTCTGAGGTGAAGAGGTAATCGCAGCAGAGGAATTCGTGGCGGGCTGCATCACGTCAGGAGACTGATGACTTAAAAAATAAAAAGAACGTTTATACATTTATTATATTTAGCTGCATGGGGTCAGCTGCTCTGTGCTCAATCATTTGACAGACTGTAGGCTGGTATAGGCAATGATTGTGTTCATAACTAGGCGGCGATCAGTTTGAATGTGCATGTAAGTCGAAAGAAAAAGAAACCGTATTTTGACGAGGCGATGATTTACATCTTCTAGAAATTTTTGGAAAATTATCGTTTGTACACAGGGAGTCTTGCCATGTGCTTCGCCAAATTACCTACTTGTGCATTATGTACTGTAGTATTATAGTTGGATGTTAGATGATCGTTTATGGCGTGACGTTTGTTAATAGTTATTTGTCACGCATCTGACTAATGATGTCACATTATACCACAGGATGATCCGTTTCTGACAAACAGGTTGTTTAATAAAGTGACAATAGAGCTGTGTGCAAATCTTGATTTTCCGAAAGTAAATACAGTTAAAAAAGTCTTTTTTCAATAGCAGATACGGACATCCAATACTAAGTACTGTAAGTTGTAATGAAATAATCAAGAAAGGAATCACAAAAGACTCAAAATCCATACCAATATTATAAACGCGAAAATAACTCTGTCTGTTATGTTTTCACGACAATCTGGCTGAACGAATTTCGATGGAATCTGGTACTGAGTAGATCGAAACCTGAGGAAAAAACTGGGCTACTTTGGAAGATGTGTAGTCCAAGATACTTATTGATTTGAATATTATTGTGTTAATTAGGGAAGAATAATTATTCTCTGAAAAACTATATACTCTTTGACTTCTGATCTTTATTGTCCAGGTGTCCGGGTTAAACAGATAATAATATATATTGTAACAATTTGAGACATTTATTGGCGGTTTGCTTTTACAAGTATGGTAACCCAGAATGTTTTCTGTGTTTGATTGCGGAAGTATGTACCACGTGAGCGTATGCGTAACTGCTTTGTTCATGTAAAGCGTATCAGTAGCCTTGTAGATTCCAAAGAAGAAGGTGTTCTGTTCAAATGATTCAAAGCACTATGGGACTTAACATCTGAGGTCATCAGTCCCCTAGAACTTAGAACTATTTAAACCTAACTAACCTGAGGACATCACACACATCCATGCCCAAGACAGGATCTGAACCTGCGACCGTAGCAGCAGCGCGGTTCCGGACTGAAGCGCCTAGAACCGCTCGGTCACAGCGGCCGGCAGGTGTTCTGTATGCTGTCTCTAGAGGTGGTAAAGTCTGTTTCACTGGCACAGCGTCTTTCAACAATATGGCGCACAACGCCATTTTGCGAACATCGTGAGGGATTTCTCGCATCATATGTTCTTAGACCACTAGATTAGGAGGAGTAGCCCATCGATTGCTTGTCCCCCTGGAAGCCCAAACATTACGCCATTTAATTTTTCTCTGTGGGCGTTTATCAGAAATCAAGCGTACGAGCCACCAGTTTGTTATTTGCCAGACCTGCACCATCGCATTCGTGCAGCTATCGCAAATGTTATGTACACAGTGCTGCAAAACACTTGAAGAGAAGTGGGCAAAGATTAGATGTGTGCCGCGCCACTGATGATGCGCATATTGAAATGTGTGAAAAAACGTCTTGAGTCACCAAACTTGTAGGAACATGCCATGAATAGGTATCTCAATTTCTTCTCAAGTTATTACAATTTGTGTGGTGTCACCGCCAGACACCACACTTGCTAGGTGGTAGCTTAAATCGGCCGCGGTCCATTTAGTACATGTCGGACCCGCGTGTCGCCACTGTGTGATCGCAGACCGAGCGCCACCACAAGGCACGTCTCGAGATACGGACGAGCACTCGCCCCAGTTGTACGACGACTTTGCTAGCGACTACACTGACGAAGCCTTTCTCTCATTTGCCGAGAGACAGTTAGAATAGCCTTCAGCTAAGTCCATGGCTACGACCTAGCAAGGCGCCATTAGCCTTACATAGTTTGATAGTTATCGTATGAAAGGTCTCATCAAGAATGCTGTAAACAACAAGGATAAATAAAAGTTAAGTATTCGAGTTGCTGCATACTTTTCTTATTAGAATTCACTACTTATCCTGTTCCAGAATTCACGCCCGTCTGCGTTAGATAGCGTGCATTTAGGCCGCCTCTATCTACAAGGTGTTGGCACATTTACCAACACATAAATTTGTACTATTGTATACCCTGTATTTGTGAAAATACTTTTACTGGCAGATACGTGAGACATCCAGCTTGCTCTTTTCTCACATGATGTTCTGCGAAGTATGGATGAAGGGTAACTGGCAGATTTCATATTTCTAGATTTCCGGAAAGCATTCGACACCGTACCCCACTGCAGACTGCTACCGAAGGTACGTGCTCACGAAACAGGCTCCCAGATATGTGACTTGTTCGAAGACTTCTTAAGTAATAGAACGCAGTATGTTGTCTTCGACAGCGAGTGTTCATCGGAGACGGTAGTAACATCAGGAGCTCCCCAGAGAAGTGTGGTAGGACCGCTGCTATTTTCTGTATACATAAATGATATGGCAGACAGGGTAGGTAGCAATCTGTGGCTGTTCGCTGATGATGATGTGCTGTACAGAAAGGTGTCGAAGATAAGTGCCTTTAGGTTGATAGAAGATGACCTAGACGATACTTCTAGCTGGTGTGATGAACGGCAGCTGGCTCTTGATGTAGGAAAATGAGAGTTAATACGCACGAGTACGAAAAGTAAACCGACAATTTTCGGATACAGCATTAGCAGTGCTCTGCTTGACACAGTCACGTCGTTTAAATATCTGGACGTAACACTGCGAAGCTATATGAAACAGAACGAACATGTGTGGACCGACATAGGCAAAGCGAATGGTCGACTACGGTTTATTGGGAGAATTTTAGGAAAGTGTAGTTCACCTATAAAGAAGACCGTATAATAGGACGCTAGTGCGACGTATTCTTGAGTACTGATCGAGTGTTTGGGATCCGCACCAAGTTGAATTGAAAGAAGACTTCGCAACAATTCTGAGGCGAGCTGCTAGATTTGTTACCGGTAGGTCCGATCAGCGTACAGGTGTTACGGATATGCTTCGGGAGCTCAAGTGGGAATCCGTGGACGGAGGAAGACATTTACTTCGAAGAACACTACTGAGAAGATTTAGACAACCGGCATTTGAAGCTGACTGCAGAACGATCGTACTGCCGCTAACATACATTTCGCGTTGGGACCAAGAAGATGAGATTCTAGAAATTAGGGCTCATACGGAGGCATAGAGATAGTTGTTTTTTCCTTGCTCTATTTGCGATTGTAACAGGTAAGGAAACGACTAGCTGTGGTACCCTCCGTCACTCACCGTACGGTGGCTGGCGGAGTATGTATGTAGTTATGGATGTAGATGTTACGATTTAAAGTATTGAATATAATGCTTATAAAATTCTCAATACGTTTAACCCACATTTACACGCTATTTGTTGCATAATCTGTACATTGTACAATGTACAGCTATTTCAACAGCACGATGCGTAGATGCGTGCTCTTACCCCTGCCGCAGTATGTGTACTGCATGGCAGTGACGCAGAGACCATACCGACGCTTCGTGCGTTGAGACAGTTTGGGAATGAGGGGGGAGGAAAGCACATCAAGAGCTATACTTACCAGAACAGGCAGATATGTGAAGGCAGTTGACGTCATTGCACGTACAGTAGCTTACTTACTCACCATCACTCATCAAAACAAAACTAATGAGACGTGAGAGCAGCCGCGAGTAACAGCTAGTACAATATATGTCAAAACCTGCAAAACCTTCCACCGCAGATACGTGTATATTTCCGTAGACGAAGTAAGTGAAGTAATGGTTTCTTTTCAAACTGTCGTAGAATCCAAATCCTCTTTCTTTATTTTCTTTTCCTTCTTTTTTCCGTTTTCGTTTACTATTATTTTTGTTATCATTATTATAGTTATTCAACGTGTGCAAAAATTTTGCAGAAGAGTTTCTGTCATCTCTGTGAATAACAAGTATACATAGTGATAGTTCACAAGCAAACAGTTGATTCACAAAGAAGAAAGGTGCAGTTCTGTAAACCTTGATCCGCGTATCAGTAAAAACTAACAAGTGGGTGGGAGCTTTAGAGATAATAAAACTGACTGACTGAGATAACCTATAAAAACACCAGCTGCAACACGTCGCAAAACCTGGTCAGAGGCCGGAAACCAACGGGAATGTAAGTCACCGGGGTTCAGCCTTGGAGATCAGGCGGCTGACGGTGGCCAATTATTCAGGTTCCTTTCTGGTACCGGCGGGGAATTTAATAAGCTGTCGGCGTGTGGGCGCCCAGCGAGGTGACTCAGCAGAGGAACTCGAGAGGTCGGTCAGAGTTAACCGAGCGCGACGCTAGAAAAGTCCCGTATATTTTACACGTGCGTCAGCAGTCTGAGGGTCACACTACAAGGCAACACCTACGCCGAATGGGTCGTTCCGCTGGTTTCTCGCAAATAGGACTTTCACTTCTTGTCGTATATGCACAATTGATGCGTAGTGCTAAATAATACTCACATATAATTATGTGGTAGATTACTGTTGGGGTTACATTTGGTTCTTCAAAACCAGTACCGTCATTTCGAACTTTCAGATTTCTACCTCACCATCTGTAGCCAAACCATCCATCTTACTAATACGCTAAAATGTCTTGGACTAACTCTCGTCCACAAACAAACTTGGTACCGCTACTCATTAACCGTTCAACACAACGTTCAAAGGATATTAAAATGACAAGCTGCTTAACAGATCATACTTAGCATGTATTCTTTCACCATCTACCACACCCAAAAAGGTCTTACGCGATCCTATTCTTGGAGTCGCCAAAGTAGCTCGGATATCCACACTTCTAGAATCTTACTACTACTCAAAATTCGTGAAGCGCCAGGCACTTCGCTTCGTCTTCCGAAACCATCTTCCGCCTCCCATACGCATCATCTGCCAGCTGATTTAAGTTCCTTTGTTAATCAGAGACAAAAGTATCGTCAGCAATGCTCCAGGGAAGTGCGACAGGACCTCTGCTTTTCTCTACGTACTTAAAGTGTCGTATACGAGCATATAGGATGACTTGGACGGAACTTCTATTTGGTGTGATGAAAGGCATGTTGCTCTAAGAGTGGGAAAATAAAAACCAGATGAGTAGGAAAAACTGTCCTGTAATGTTCGTACTGTGACTGACGCAGCAGCGTCGATTACACACTGAAGCGCCAAAGAAACTGGTATACGCACGCGTATTCAAATACAGAGATATGTAAACAGGCAGAATACTGCGCAGTGGTCGGCAACGTCTGTACAATACAAGTGTTTGGCGCAGTTGTTAGATCGGTTATTGCTGCTACAGTGGCATGTTATCAAGATTTAAGTGAGTTTGAACGTGGTGCCATAGTCGGAGCACGAGCGATGGCACACAGCATCTCCGATGTAACGATGAAGTGGAGATTTTCCCCGTACGACCATTTCACGAGCGCACCGTGAATATCAGAAATCTGGTAGAAAAAAACATCAAATCTCCGACATCGCTGCGGCCGGAAAAAGATTATGCAAGAACGGGACCAACGACGGCTGAAGAGAAACTTTCAACGTGACAGAAGTGCAAACCTTACGCAAACTGTTCATATTGCAATGCTGGGCCATCAACAAGTGTCAGCTTGCGAACCATTCGAGGAAACATAATCCTTATGGGCTTTCGGAGCCGAAGCACCACTCGTGTACCATTGATGACTACACGACGCAAAGCTTTACGCCTCGCCTGGGACCGTCAACACCGACATTGGACTGTTGATGACTGGAAACATGTTGCCTGGTCGGACGAGTCTCGTTTCAAATTGTATCGAGCAGATGGACTTGTACGGGTATGGAGACAGCCTCATGAATCCATGGACCCTGCATGTCACCATGGGAGTCTTCAAGCTGGTGGAGGCTCTGTAATGGTGTAGGGCGTGAGCACTTGGAGTGATATGGGACCCCTCATACGTCTAGACACGACTCTGACAGGTGACACGTACGTAAGCATTCTGCCTGATCACCTGCATCCTTACTTGTCCATTGTGCATTCCGGAGGACTTAGACAATTCCAGCACGACAATGCGACACCCCACACATCCAGAATTGCTACAGAGTGGTTTCAGGAACACTCTTCTGAATTTAAACACTTCCGCTGGCCACAAAAGTCCCCAGACATGAACATTATTGAGCTTATCTGGGATGCCTTGCCACGTGCTATTCAGAAGAGATCTCCACCCCTCGTACTCAGACATTAATCGAGTCCATGCCAAGTCATATTGCGGCACTTCCGCGTGCTCGTGGATGCCCCACACGATATTAGGCAGGTGTACTAGTTTTTTTGGCTCTTTAGTGTAGAAGCGTAATGTTGCAAAGCGACATGATATGGAACGAGCAACTAAGGTCGGTTGATGGGAAGGTGAAAGGCTGATTTCGCACTATTGAGAGATTTCTATGAAAGTGTGGCTCATCTATAAACGAGAGGCCGTGTACATAGCACTTGTGCGACTCGTTAGTGAGCACTGCATGAGTGTTTGGGACCCCGACAGGTCGGATTAAAGGAAGACATCGGATCAATTCATAGGCAGACAGTTGGATTTGTTACCGGTAGATTTAATCAACACGCGAGTATTATGAAAATATTCCGTGAATTCAAATGTAGATCTCTCGCAGCAAAATGTTTCCTTCTTGAAACACTGATGAGAACGTTCAGAGCATCGGGTTAGCCATCTCTAGCCTATATGCTTCTTCATATCTCATTCTACCAGTATCTGAATACTGCTCGTTAACTTGGGATACGTGCCAAATAGGATAGTCAGAGACTGCAGAACGACCACAAAGGCAAGATTAATGTACATATACATCTAGATCTACACTTCACAAGCCATTTTACAGCGTGTACTTTGTCTAATACCACCACTTCACGCCTTTCTTGTTGCTGTCGCGAATGGTTCGCAGGAAGAACGATTGTTGGGAAGCTTCCGAGCAAGCTCGAATCTCTCAGTTTTACCTCCATGGTCTTTTGGCGAGATATACGTCGGAGAGACCAATATACTGGTTGGCTCTCCTTGCGACGTACTCAGATCTTTAACAGTAAGCTACATAGTGATGCAGAACTTTCTGTTGCTCCGACTGCTATTGCATGTGGCCGAGCATCTCCACGACGCTTTCACGCCTACTAAATGAACCTGTAACGAAACGCGCTGGTCTTCTTTCGATCTTCTCTATTTCCTCTGACTATTCTATTTGACACGGATCCCCAAGTTAACGAGCAGTATTCAAGTACTGGTCGAACGAGATATGCAGAAGCATATAGACCAAAGGTGTCCAACCCTCTATCCGCGGGCCGCATGCGGCGCAAAGCAGGTATCAATGCGGCCCAAGAAGTTAACATCGCTCACATGACTTGGAAAAAAACAAAAAAATGCCGCCCGTGCTATACTTGAACCCCCAGGGTCTCGTTCTTATAACCGATCAGACGTGCTGGTATGTTATCTTACGGCTACTTCAATTGCAACTGCGAAAATAGAGATTAGAGACAAGTAATGAAATTAATTTATTGAAAAGAAGGGGTTCTAAAATTAGTAGAAGACGATGCCTTTGCTGTCAGAAAATGTCATTTTGTAAAACAGCATTGCATAAAAGACCAAGAAAATTTATGCAGAAAAGTTTTAGAAATGGATAAAGTTATGCAAGTCGTAGTGGAGACTGCATTTTATAAAAGCCAGGGTACTGAATCATCGCCAATTCCCGGAATTCTTTAGAAGTTGAGTTGCTGAGTTTGGTGATATCGTATATTTTATAGAAGTAAGTTGGCTCAGTCGAGACTGATTAACTGAAATCACATCGTTCATCATATCAAAAGTAAAGTCTGGGTAACAGATTTGGCGTTTTTGTTACATCTGACTGCTCATATAGGTGACTTAAACAGGCATCTCTCAGGTAGAAACATATTAGTACAGTGTTTCAAACAATAAACGCTTTCCAAATGCAACTAAAATTATGGGAAGCACAAGCACATGAAGACTTTTTTTTTCATTTCAGTACGCTGGCCAAACATAATTCTAAAGGCGAGATGAAATACGAAAAATACTTTTCGATTTGAAGCAAGCATTTGAAAATTGATTTTAGGATTTTTGAAAAAATAATCAACATTTTTTTATTTATGCGACGCCTTTTACAAACGAATATAGACACGTTGCCAGAAGATTTTCAAGTAGATTGCAAAGAGTTTTGGTCTGACAAGCAACGGAAAGAAAAATATGATCATTTATTTTTGTTGGACTTCTTCAACTCATACCTGAACAGGGACAAATATCGGTTGCTGCACAGCCATGCGTTATACATGTCATCTTTATTTGGTAGCACGTGGATCATGCTTGTGCACAGTTATTTTCAAGAGTAAAGCAGCACAGAAAAGGGTGAAAACAGAACCAAAAACTCAGATGAACGCCTTGAGATCACCCTGAGAATTGCAACCACTTTGATCGAACCTGATATTGACTCATTAGTGTCCCAAATTCTAAGTTGAATGTCACATTAATTATATGATTTGTAATTATATATAAAATTATTAATGATATCTGATAGATAAAACGTCAAATTAATTCCATCTTACATTTTTAGAACAAAAAAAAATCATAAACTAACAAGCGGCCCTACACCGACATGTATCCTCTATCCTTCAACGTTCAACTTCTTCTCGTTCAAAACTCCAGTACCTCTCTTAGCCTCCCGACTACAGCTGCCCCACTATCATCCTTCTCCTTTTTTCCTTTCGGAATAATAGAGAAAGGGCGGTACGTTCCAGGCACTGACGGACGCGTACCCTGGTTTATGCAGTCTGACGCTTCGGGCTGTGTTGCTCATGGGCGACAGCCTCCCAGCGTCAATAGCAGCAGACTCAGCCGGACAGCCAGTGAGACACGTAATTTCCGGAGTGCGTGCTTTCCTGGGAACGGCGAGCGAGAATCGGGACCTGCCCACAGCACCGAAACGGCTCCACTTGTCTCCTGACGCAGCCCTAATCCACCGCTCCTCTACGACTACGTAGAAATCTCGGCAGTTTAATTTACACTTCACGTGTATTCGAATCAGGAGTTCATCTCAGGCGAAGTAGCTCCACTTCCTAGTAACACCGTTCCCCGTTGCTAACAAGTCACGACACGTATCCAACTGGACGGTATTTGATTCGAATTCTGACGTTCTAATACCCTGTTTTATATACATGACCTTCCCGTTAGCATATCAGTCAACAAAAACTTTCTCTTTGCTGGTGACACTACAATTCTCTCATTTCTCGCACAAAGGAACCAGACCAGACTGCAGTGAATGAAATAGGGCTATTGCTTATCATAAGTATTTGCTACTGCCAAGGAGACAATCCACCCAGCAAAAAGATTTTTTTTCATTATTTATATTTATATAACCTGAAGTTCAAAACTTAGATTTCTCTGTCCCATAGCAGTTCGATACAACTCTAAAAAATTCTCGAGTAAATCGACTTTGAAGTTTTCCGAGGAACTTAAGAAAATTTGATTCCCTGAAATAAAGCCACTTATTTGCGACAAGTAGCGTGGCTCTCCCGGTACAACTAAAGAATGGTTATCAGTGGATCGCTGGCTCGAATCTCACTATTGCCTTCAATTTTTTATTTCATTTTTTCGTTCAGTTCGGACACCTATATCATTTGACTAAGAATTCATATTTAACTTATTTTTATGAAAAATGCTCGTCTTCTTGTTTCTAATAACATATTGCATGCAAAAATCCAGTTTGATTCTTAATTATCGATATTTTATTAAAGATCATTAACAAAGTTATAATACATATTATTTTCAAAATGTAAACAATATTTATTAACAATCTTTCGTTCAATATCGATAACTACGAATTTGTATTTGCAATGAAAACTTGAATTTTGCATGCAGTACGTAATTACAAACAAGAAGACGTGCAATTTTCATAAAAATAATGCTTATATATATATATATATATATATATATATATATATATATATATATATATATATATGTTAATTAGCATATATTCGATGAATTGTGTATTAAATTATGTGAGGATTCGAAATGAACGGAAAAAGAGTATTGCGAGATTGGAACCGACGATCAAATGGTTCAAATGGCTCTGAGCACTATGGGACTTAACATCTATGGTCATCAGTCCCCTAGAACTTAGAACTACTTAAACCTAACTAACCTAAGGACATCACACAACACCCAGCCATCACGAGGCAGAGAAAATCCCTGACCCCGCCGGGAATCGAAGAACCGACGATCTTTTAATTACCAGATTACTATTCTCCAACGCCACCGAGCAAGCCACGGTATCCGTCGTAAAAAAAAATCGCCTTATTTTAGAAAATTACAGTTTCTTAAGTTCCTCGGAAAACTTCGTAGTCGATTTTGTCGAGAATTTTTGAGAGCTGCGTCAAACAGCTTTAAACGATTGATATTTGAGGTCTTCAACTCCACGTACCGTAAATATGATAAATTACAGAAATCCGATTGCTGAGTGGTCCCAATGAGTAATGTGTCTACCACGAGACTTGAAGTTCCGTTTCGTCGCTACCTGAAATGTTTAGTTACTTGCATGTTTTCTCCCCCGCAAGCAGTTCGTGCCAAACTCGGGTCACGTCGCGTTTTGCGTATTCTTCCAATTCTTTACAGTAAGCGGGAAGCGATTCGTTACTCTCCTATCTCCTTTCTTATGGCCTGCGTCAGTAGCTGCGCAATCAATGCGTCGGGTTGCTTAGTGAAGGGCCAGGCGTTGGATTCCCGACCGGGTCGGAGATCTTCTCCGCTTGGGGAATTGGCTATCGTGTTGTCCTTCCGTTCCATATCATCATAAATAACTCTCCACTGCTGAGATGGCTGTATCGGCAAGCACTGAAAACGAAATAAAAAAAATTCTTTCCTGCGCGTTCGTGCTGACTCTGTAGTTTTCGTATGCCTACAGTTTCTTGTTCTCAGCGGAGCAAGTCGTTAGTGCGCGATGTACGAATTCACTTTGTCACTCGTCGTATTTTCTTTTCCGCACGTAGTTCGCATCCGATTCTTGCAGCGTCGACAGTATCCTCCAATTCCTTCTTTTCATACGCTACGGTTTCGATAGTCTACTGCTCTAAACGGGGTTTCATCAGAACAACAGCAAATGGACTGAACACAGATACTGCTGTCCAGCGACCGCAGATATGTTGTCGTGCTGTACCATTGCCTGTAGTGGCCTACGTGTGGCAATGGCAATTTGATTCAGGTTGGAGTTATTTTGATATGGCGACCCGTTCAACTCCTCCAACTTCAGCAGTTACCATTAATACCAGTACTGCCACTGTGACTTCAATACTGCGTAGAAGATAAAAACCTGTCCAGTTGATACATCCAAATCGAACGGCTCACTCAAGATTAAGGTGTCAGCGACCGTGTCAGGATGGGTACACCGGTCCCTTACTTGGATGGGTGACCGTCCGGTTACCAGTGCAGTGTTGACAAAACGGCAGAGGGGACATTACGGTCGGTGGCGTGAAGTTCCTAATCACCAGTCTTCGCTCCAGTGTCCTGGGTTAAATCCCAAAACTCTCCACGGAGTCTCACGAAGTAATGGAAATAAGCGTTTAGCATCATTGGCCGGGGGGCCCCGTACGGGGCAGGTCCGGCCGCCTTGGTGCAGGTCTTATTACATTCTGCGCCACATTGGGCGACCTGCGCGCCGGATAGAGATGAAATGATGATGAAGACAACACAACATCCAGTACCTGAACGGAGAAAATCCCCGACCTAGCCGGGAATCGAACCCGGGCCCTTTAGGACAACAGTCCGTCACGCTGACCACTCAGCTATCGGTCTCACGAAGTGACGACACGCGACACTGCTGATGGTGATTCAACCGCTGGATGGGGATATCAAGGTCGGCCGTCCTCTTGGAGCTATTCGGGAGGAGTAGACTTCGTGCCAGTATCAGGTTTCATCCTCTCCCTCGTATCATCATCATCATCATCTCTAACACGGATATGACACTACACACACGCCCACTACAGTCATATACCATTACGCACACAGCTCTCCTACGTTGTGAAGACTGAGCAAAGTAGCGCAGTGGTTAGCACACTGGACTCGCATTCGGGAGGACAAAGGGTCAAACCCGCGTCCGGCCATCCAGGCAAATGCCGGAATGGTTCCTTTGAAAGGGCACTGCCGATTTCCTTCCCCATCCGTGACATAATCCATGCTTGTGCTCCAGCTCTAATGACCTCTATGTCGACGATACGCTAAATCCAATCTTCCTTCCTTTCTTACTTTGTGAAGGAAATAAGCTTGGGGGCGCCAGCGATAGTGAAAACATTTGCAATTACTCGGCTGAAGTTGCTCTTCTGGGTCTCCCAGCCGTTCATGCCACAGGACTTCCCTTTACTTTTCGGGAGCAAGGTCATATCCACAACTTAATGTGTTAACACAAAGATATTTATGTGTAATGACTACATCAGTAATGACGTTCATTATCGAAACTAATGAGTAACGAATACTTTTTAACGGCCAGGTTCCTCCTCAATATCGAATAAATACGGCACAAAATTAAGTCGTACCTTTTACATTCCTATAATAGAAGCACAACTGATTAAATTCAGCAAGAAAGCAGTCTGGCAATACTGTTCAGACAGACAAAGAAGCATGTAAACGACTGTTTAAGAGACTGCGTGTACCTGTGTTACTCCTTCCGTTCAGTATATACTAGAGCTACCGAATTTCACAAAGAAAAACTTGTGCAAACTAGAGAGGAACTCAGATTTTCACCACCAAAACACAAAATCACAAAAAGCTCATGAAGATTCGTTCCCCTCTCAATTAAACTGTACGGTAAAGATTTTAAATAAGAGGAGAAATTATACAACAACACCAATAAATAACATCGCGGAACTTATTGATTTTAGCATAAATCTATGGTCACTTTATTAAAGCTTTCTTAGAATCGGTCCTGACATAATTAGGAGCAGCATATCTGAACAACTTGAAACATTTTAAGTCATTTAATCAGCTTGTGTTGTTTATTTAAGTGCGAGTAAATGGACAATTAACTGACTCTTAGAGAAAGTAACCTACTTGAAGGATATGATAACGATATGGCTGGAGACTTCAAATATTCATTTGTTATCTTTTATTCGTGTAATAAATGTATCTGCTAGTTATATACTTACCGAACTCCTTAGTATATATTTACTCGCAAATTAATTCCCATTACGTGAAACAGCGTACCTTTTAAATGTTATCACCACAGCACTTTCCACCACCCGCCATAATATCACCTACTCTGATTAGTCCTATATCATGATGCGCTTGCTGTACAATGTATGATCTAAAAGTCCAATAAAAAGTAAAATGACACAAAGAAGGAAACTTACATGAAACTGAATATCACAAATGACTGTAAGTTGTAGCATTTACTTATATTTCCACAGCGCTTTTCTGATAACGGAAATACTTCAGCTAACAACAGCTAAAAGCGAATAAAAATTATTTCAATGTACGAAGATGTGTCTGTTCTACCGCCCATCAACGTCATTTATCTCTAAAATACTTCCTGTGTAACAGACAATTATGACGACCAGATTCACAAGAAGTCATAAAAGACATATTATTTGGCAAAAAACTAAAAGCTTTGTTTGAAAAAGTTGTTTGCTAACACATGCAGTACTTGCACAGTCACATTTCCCAAAACGTAAGTTGCTGTATTATCGAATGATAAACGAGATGTAAATGTGGAGCATCTCTGGGTACTTAGTCTGTCATTCCTGTACTTACTCGTCCTCACGCAATTTCAGTTAAGAACATGGACTACTTTATGATGAACTATAACTTTCATTCAACAAAAGAAATACACTACTATCCATTAAAATTGCTACACCACCAAGATGACGTGCTACAGACGCCAAATTTAACCGACAGGAAGAAGATGCTGTGATATGCAAATGATTAGTTTTTCAGAGCATTCACACAAGGTTGGCGCCAGTGGCGACACCTAAAACGTGCTGACATGAGGAAAGTTTCCAACCGATTTCTCATACACAAACAGCAATTGACCGGCGTTGCCTGGTGAAACGTTGTTGTGATGCCTCGTGTGAGGAGGAGAAATGCGTACCATCACGTTTCCGACTTTAATAAAGGTCGGATGGTAGCCAATCACGATTGCGGTTTATCGTATCGCGACACTGCTGCTCGCGTTGGTCGAGATCCAATGACTGTTAGCAGAATATGGAATCGGTGGGTTCAGGAGGGTAATACGGAACGCCATGCTGGATCCCAATGGCCTCGTATCACTAGCAGTCGAAATGACGGGCATCTTATCCGCATGGCTGCAACGGATCGTGCAGCCACGTCTCGATCCCTGAGTCAACAGATAGGGATGTTTGCAAGACAACAACCATCTGCACGAACAGTTCGACGACGTTTGCAGCAGCATGGACTATAAGCTCGGAGACCATGGCTGCGGTTACCCTTGACGCTGCATCATAGACAGGAGCGCCTGCGATGGTGTACTCAACGGCGAACCTGGGTGCACGAATGGCAAAACGTGATTTTTTCGGATGAATCCAGGTTCTGTTTACAGCATCATGATGGTCGCATCCGTGCTTGGCGACATCGCAGTGAACGCACATTGGAAGCGTGTATTCGCCATCGCCATACTGGCGTATCACCCGGCGTGATGGTATGGGGTGCCATTGGTTACACGTCTCGGTCACCTCTTGTTCGCACTGACGGCACTTTGAACAGTGTTACCCGTGGATCTACCCTTCATTCGAACCCTGCGAAACCATACATTCAGCAGGATAATGCACGACCGCATATTGCACGTCCTATACGGGCCTTTCTGGATACAGAAAATGTTCGACTGCTGCCTTGGCCAGCACAGTCTCCAGATCTCTCACCAATTGAAAACGTCTGGTCAATGGTAGCCGAGCAACTGGCTCGTCACAATACACTGGTCACTACTCTTGATGAACTGTGGTAATGTGGTATCGTGTTGAAGCTGCGTGGCCAGCTGTACCTATACACGCCATCCAAGCTCTGTTTGACTCAATGCCCAGGCGTATCGAGGCCGTTATTACGGCCAGAGGTGGTTGTTGTGGGTACCGATTTCTCAGGATCTATGCACCCAAATTGCGTGAAAATGTAATCACGTGTCAGCTATAGTATAATATATTTATCCAATGAATACCCGTTTATCATCTGCATTTCTTCTTGGTGTAGCAGTTTTAATGGCTAGTAGTGTATTTGCACTTGGCTGAGACTTCCTTAATCAGTGTACACATAGCTGCACACTATCAGGCACGAACCAATAGGCCTTCCTGAGGAGCTTAAAAATGTGATCGATAACATGGCAACTCCTTTCATTCTGCACAATGGTTTGTCAGAGTAGTTTAGAGCTGCAGTGTATTATTTTTAGTGATTGCAGAAAAATTTTGGTCAAGTGCCTCACCCTGTTTCTATAAAAAAATTAAGTTTTTTGTTGGCATTCTCTGAGTTATGTAGTGTCTAGTTCCGTGTTCCAGTGGAATAAACTCGGATTGGTCCACGTATCCCGATCAAGTTAAATCCATTAGTAAGATGAAAACGTTCCAATGATTTACTGCTCAGCTTTAATAAAAGTGTGGTCGTCGTAGCGGCAGTGCTACGTATGTTTGCGCCTAGCGGGTGACAAATGCAGATTTATGCTGACTGGTCAACTGGTTCCAGGGGCGCTTGGGCCTTCAACGGAACAGTGACGCTACAAAATGACTTCCGCCGCAAGCGTGGCTCACAAAACAGCCCACGATTTGGCTGTCCGTGTTTCCGTCGTTCCCTCCGGTCCTGGCACAGAGCGAAGAGCCGCAGCAGCTACCCACGTGTGTGGATACTGTGTGGAGAACTAACACAGTGGTGGACCTGCTCACGCCAAGAGAACAACACGCCAAACGCTCGAACACGTTTTCAACGTGTGACTGGAAATATTTGCGAGAAACTGTACCAAGGTTGTGTGATGGTCCGTGACTATAATACGGAAATCGTAGTGGCTACTGAGTTATTTAGCCCTACTGACAGCGGCATTAGACTGTTTGCCGATGACGCTGTAGTCTGCAGGAAAGTGGTATCGCACGAAAGTTGCGAACAAATCAATGAGGTTTTGCAGAAAATAAATGCGTGGTGTAATGACTGGCAGTTATCTCTCAATATTAGCAAGTGTAACCTACTGCGTATAACAAGGCGAAAATTCCCATTAATGTACGAGTACAAAATAAATGATCAGTCTTCGGAAGCGGTAACATCCGTCAAATATCTGGGTGTGACTATTAGAAATGATCTCAAATGGAATGATCTGATTACACAAGTAACGGGCAAGGCGAACTCTAGATTGCGGTTTATTTTTAGAAGCCTGAAGCGATGCAGTCCTTCAACAAAGGAAACAGCTTACAATACGTTAGTTCGTCCAGTCTTGGAGTATTGTTGGTCTGTGTGGGACCCTTACCAGTTGGGTCTCTTTCAAGAGATTGAAAAGGTCCAAAGTAGAGCGGCAAGATTCGTGACTGGTACATTTAGCTATAGCGAGAGCGTTACAAATCTCATAGAAAGTTTGAAGTGGGATACATGGGATACACATGCAGACAGACGACTCGCTAAACGGAAGGGGCTGCTCACTAAATTCCGAAATCTGATCTTCGCCGAGGATGTAGAGCATACATTATTACCACCAACTTTCAAATCGCGCAATGATCACCATTCAAAGATAAGGGACATAAGAGCTCGTACTGAGGCGTTCAGACAGTTCGTTTTTCCCTCGTGCGATCCGAGAGTGGAGCAGAGGAGGGGGGGGGGGGGATACGACTTTGGCGCGAATTGTGCCCTCCGCCACACACCGCTTGGTGGCTAGCGGAGTATATATGTAGATGTAGATGTATATATTTCTTTTTTCGTCAATTATGAAGCGACAGGAAAAAATACACAAGACCAATTGCTCCTCTGCGACAGTTTCTCATATCATAAATCCAGAAAGGTGTTTTGGGAGCTTAAGAAATTTCAATGAGGCAAACTCGAGTCACATTTTCGTATTCAATGTCTTAATCAATTGTCAAATTTAATCAAACCTGATATATTTTGTAATGGAGACAATATCAGAGAAAACGTTACAGTACGTTGCACTGTGCCTTTCTTAAACGTTCTTGTTGTACGATTATATAGGAAGCAGACTTTCTCGTCAAATTTCATTGGTGAAATCTTCTCGGGTTATCAGCCGAGTTGTGGTGTCGTTGGTGCAACGTTTCGAAGTGTTTCCTATTCGTCATCTTCAGGCGAAATGAAGGTGACGAGTAGGAAACTCGTAGAAACGTTGCTTCAACAAGACTCTACAACTCAGATGGTAACCAAAGAAGTCTTCACCAATCTTTTTGTAGCATTTTGACCTGCACATTACAGCAGACTTAGGAAGCTTACGTTTGCGCGTCGGTGGATCGGTAAATAGGAGTGCTATTCGGAAAGTTAGGAACGATAGGTCGTGAAATGGAAACCAAAGTGAAAATAAACTGTTTTATTTGCAACGGTTAGCTACATCTTCCAGCTACTTCTCTACACAGTCGCGGCTCAGACTTAAACATCTGTCGTAGCGTTGTACCAACTTTTCACTTACCTCGTTATAGAAGACAGCCGCCAGTGCTTTTCGACAGTTTTCTAATCTGGACTGCAGCTCGTTTTCTGTGTCAAAATATTGCCTCCATAGCCAGCGGATCATTCGAGCAGAGGTGAGCCTCAGGGGTAGCCAGTTACGGGCTGTATTGTGGGTGATGCCCCTGCAGAGCGCGGCCGCGAACTGTCGTGTAGATCGAACTGCATGACAGCTATGTTACGTGGATTGAATAGCTTCAGGCGAAATCTTTCGCAAGGCCCTCATACTTGGCGGGAGACGTTAATTTCTAACCAGCTTTACTTTATCACTGTGAGCTCAAAACTGAAAAGAGCGATGTGATGCGATCGACGGGCGTACTAGACATAGTGTCTAATGCATCTGTGCCAAGCTTCATCAGATTTTCACTGTATTTTCCATTTCGCGACCGATCGTTCCTTATTTTCCGAACAACCCTTGTAGTATAAGCGCTTATTTTACGACATAGTGTTTGAGGACTCACAAAGCGTTTTAGAACCAGTCACAGCCGTGAAAAATACGAATACACTATACACAACGAATTTCAATAAATTACTAATTTCATTTATTGCTTATTTATGAATTAATGTTGCAGTTCATCAGTGATACTATACCCAAATTACTGCACAAATCCGTTAACAGACACATTGCCTTCTTTTTTAGCGAGTCCATATCAGTTTCACTTGGTACACAGAGACAGTGAAAGATAAGTATTTTATCAATAAAAGCCCCTTTATAGATTTCTTGTCCGATGCATCGAGGTTTTCAACAAAATATGAGGCTTTCCGTCCTGAACTGCTGAAGCAAACGCACCTGTGTTTCGTCAGGGAAATAGATACTCACAACATGCAGGCCCGATTGCTTCACCAGTTCAAGACGGAACTTTATGCGAATGTTGGAAATTTTGATGGAGATTTCACACCGAAATGCGTAGCGGAAATAAAAATCTAAAAATTGAAATACAGAGAATCGACGGACTTTTATTCATAAAATATAAACACGTTGCTGTTTAGTTCACTCTATACGAAAGAATAAGACTCCCTTTTTGGTATTTGCTTCTCGTCTTCCATACATCGGCCAATGGGTAGGACTTCAGCAGGTAACATAGTAAAGACATTAGACATCTGACATACTGAGTACTAAACCATGAAAGCTCGTTAGTCGATCTAAAAGAGAGGGTTTAGAATGTCATCACGATTGCTTTGATTTATTCTGTGCCAAGTTTCAGAAACCACTGCCAGCGAACACTAATTAAGCTCTACAGTTCGATAACGTAAATAGTACTTGGTATTTAAGTTTCGGCAAATTATAAGGACGAGAGCTTTTGCACTAACATTAAACACAATAATTTTTGTATTCTGTGATTAGTCAGAAGCCGTGAATTATCGATCGTAACATAATTTATGTTTTTAGTTGTCTGCCCATCATCAACATCATCATCAATATTGTTCTGTGTGTTAGTAGATCCATACTCTAATAACGAGATTACATTCACTCTTCCTCTGTTTCCGATAGTTATTGTTCTTTTTCTTTACCTTCAATTTCTTTCTTGAACTGCCAGTATTTACTATTGATCCGGAATTTATGAACGAGTACTTACCTGCTTCTTACCACTCTAGTCCACTGCAGCGTCATGTAGAAGACACTAATATCTGGAAGCATCGCTTACTGAATTATATTTACTGCGAAAAATATATTTGTCAAAATAGGCTTTCTCTTGCCATTTCGTTTCAACGTATCTTTCTCATCATCCCATGTTACTCTTTCTATTCTCCTTCAAAATCACGTCTCAGAGCTCTCTAAATGTTTTCAGTCAGTTCGTATAAAGTTCCAAGTTTCTCATCCATCAAGTACCGTACTTCTTATAACATTTAAGCTTTTTCCCTTCGTCCCAGTATTAACAGTGCTATTTTCAACAAAGACCTCCATCTTGTGGAAGTCTCCTTGTCCCTGGAAATTCGATAACGAATTTTTTCCCCCTCGGCGTGTAGTAATGTTCCTTGGAGTTGAACCAGCCAAAATCATATGAGAAATAACGGAGAACATGACCACTACGAAAGCGTATCGCTGCTTTCCAACTTTCTAGCTTCATCAGTCACTCGGTTTCCAAATCAATTGTTGAACGGCTTTCCTACGTCAATTTGCCGTGTAGATTCTACCCATCCTACTTAAATATCAATCAGCGATTATGTAATATCCCTCGCTGGAGTTGAGCAAGAGAAACAATTCCCGTGCAAGTGACCACTGAGTGAAACGAGTTATTAAGCAACTGGAGAGGGAGAGCAGACTCGCCGGAGGCTTGCGCAGGTCCGGTGGCCATCACGGGCGACGTGTTTGTTTGGCCCTCGCGTGTATTTCGGGAGCTGTGTGACTGTGACGCACAGGAAACTGCCCATCACTTTCGGAGGATCACGGCCGTTGGCTGGGACTTTACACCACAAAGGCCTTTCTCGTTTTGGAGCGCCCTGCCCTATTCATTCGGCTTTGTAGCCGACACTGCATACCGCTACAGTTCAGTAGCGCTTGACTTAAATTAAGGAAGATTGATGTTAACTCCAAGTTGCTTTTGTAGTTGTGTTGCAATTGGGAAACCTTTGTTTCTGATTTGCTCTCAGCAGCAAATCACTCAGGATCTTTTCATTCAGGCAGCATATCTCGGAGTGCAGGCTTTATCGGAGAACTTCATTAATGAAATCCTCTCTGGTCAGCAGCCAACTTGTGGCATTGTGTTGATGTAACGTTTCAACGAGTTCCTTACTCGTAATATTTAGATAAAGCAACTTCGCCTGAGGACAACGCTACGACTTGGCCGATAACCTGAGAAGATTTCATTGAGAAGCATATCCTTTCTAATCCTTCATTTACGAGTATTGTGCATGAGACTCTTTTGGTCCTCCGTCACTTCCTCCGTTGTACCGATCTTTTCATATATACGTAACTACTCCATCCAAAATCCTTTGTTATCTGTTTTGGTTATTTTAGTCTTTATCTCCCCCCCCCCCTCCCCCCCCCCCCTCCCCCTCACACACTATTTTCCCACTTTATTGCTTCTCCCATCAACAAGCTTATTAATTCTATATGCCGTTGACACGTGTTTCACCAACCTGTCTTCTGGTAAAGGTTTTCCACAGACCTCTGTCCTCGCCTATTCTTTTTACATCTTCTCCATTCCGTGCTTCATCTGTCCATTTCCCTTTCAACATTCTTGGATAACATTTCAAACGCTTCCAATTGCTTCTTCTCTGCACTTCGGATGGACCATAATTCACTTGGTAATGCAGCAGATCGAAGAACCCGATACACAATTTCAGTAATCAAGCTGATATACCTTTTTCTACATTTGCAAAAGTTTACTATTACAATTTTTATTTTTGACTAACATGATCACTACTCATTAAGTAATTTGGAAGGATAGTCAAAAAATGGTTCAAATGGCTCTGAGCACTATGGAACTGCTGAGGTCATCAGTCTCCTAGAACTTAGAACTACTTAAACCTAACTAACCTACATCCATTCCCAAGGCAGGATTCGAACCTGCGACCGTAGTGGTCGCGCGGTTCCAGACTGTAGCGCCTAGAACCGCTCGGCCAGACCGGCCGGTGAACGATAATCAATGTCACTTTTACTCAGTTATGTGAAAGATATGTTTAAAACACTGTTATACTCCTAGTATTTTCGTAATTCCAATTATTAGTAAAAAGGCGACTGGTAGTGGAAAAAAATTTCACTGCCAGTAGTTGGCTGGCAAGGGGAAGAGAGATGGTAGCGTAAAGTTCCTGATCACCAGGCTTCACACCAATGTCCTGGTTTAAAATCAAACCTCTTCGCAGTGTCTCTTGAAGTGAGGGCATCTGACACTGCCGATGGTAATCTGTCCGTCGGATAGAGACGTTAAGCTTGGGCGGCTCCCTTGGTCCTATTCCGAAGGAATAGGCCGTGCGCCGGCACCAGGTTTCGTTCTCTCCCTTCTCTAATCATCATCATCATCACCATCATCATCATCATCATACAATAGCAACATTACAGAACACGTACACACGAACGCGTGCGCGCACACACACACACACACACACACACACACACACACACACACACACACACACAAAGTATGTACATGTTGTATTACAAATATTGTAATGGAGCATGTTACAAACAAATAAAAAAAGTAAAAACACGACATGATTCAATACAATGTTATGTTCTGAGACAAAGATTTGTAACATGTATGGTAAGGTAATTACATGTTTAATTAAAATCTGGTATTTTCTGTATTTCCGATAGTAAAAGCACGTATGTTTTTGAACTGACGCTGTAATTATGTATTTTACTTAATGATTAGAAAACCTGTGTTTACATTTTATTAAGTAAGTCGTTGAGCGTTTCAACAGCTCTGAATCAGTTTCTGAAATTATAATTTATTTTGATCTGATTCTTTCTATTGTAACTTCGTATACACAGGTTAGACAAAAGTATGGAATCACAGCACGGCCGGCATCAGTGGACGAGCGGTTCTAGGCGCTTCAGTCCGGAACTGCGCGACTGCTACGGTCGCAGGTTCGAATCCTGCCTCGGGCATGGATGTGTGTGATGTCCTTAGGTTAGTTAGGTTTAAGTAGTTCTAAGTTCTAGGGGATTGATGACTTCAGATGTTAAGTCTCGTAATGCTCAGAGCCATTTGAACCATTTTTTGAAACACCGGACAAAAGCACGCTTGAACATCACTGCACAGAGGCTTTCCGGCAGTCGTTCTTCCCGCGAACAATACGCGACTGGAACAGGAAAGGGAGGTAATGACAGTGGCACGTAAAGTGCCCTCCGACACACACCGTTGGGTGGCTTGCGGAGTATAAATGTAGATGTAGATGCAGATTGTAGCCAAGCCTGCAGATTGTACTGTTGTATTTGACCACGAACGGCAGCTGTGCAGTGTCCTCAACACGTTGCAAGTGTCAATCGTGGTCAAAACACTGTCCTATGTAGTTGTGAGTGCGTTATTTCGGAGCTGACTGCGCTCGAACGTGGGTATACTGTTGGTGCTCCTACTTCTGTAACCGTAACCAGAGGGGCCGAAGTGTTCGGTGTTTCAAGGGAACCGTACCAAAGATTTATCCTGCGTGAAAAAAAGAAATTGTAAGTTTGTGGTAAGATCTTATGGGACGAAACTGTGCTTAGGTCATCGGTCCCTAAGCTTACACACTACTTAATCTAACTTAAACTAACTTACGCTGTGGACAACACACACACCCGTGTCCGAGGGAGGACTCGAAACTCCGACGGGGGGGAGACACGCTACCTTGTGCAGGGTATGCGGAAACACAACATCCGCTATCGCTATGTCACAAAATGAACGAAGGTGTGTGCTGAGTGATCATGAAAGACGGTCATTGAAGAGAATTGTGACGAAAGTCACTGCAGAACTGAACGGCGGACTCACGAACTCTGTTACCATCTAAACAACACGAAGAGAGCTACAGAAGCAGGGAAATGCAGTGTAGGTGGAGTTCCAAAACCGTTCATCAACGATGCTAATGTCCATAAAATGAAAACGTGGTGCCGATGCAATAAAGCATCTACTATGAAGCAATAGAAGAACCATTTTGTCGGATGAATCTCGTTTGCACTCTTTCCATCTACTGGCTGGGTTTACATCCCAAGACATGGGGGGCATGCAGTGATGATTTGGACAGCCATATCGTGGAATATTACTTAGGGATGACATCATGGAATAACTTCTATGGTGCTACAGGGAGCTGTAGAGGATAAAAACTGTAGGCGAAGACACAGATTGGAATATATCCAGCAAATGACTGAGGATGTAGGTTGCAAGTACTACTCTGAAATGGAAAAGGTTGGCTCGGGAGAGGAATTCGTGGTCGGAAGAGAGAAAAAGTCGTGGTACTTCACGGGCCCCAGTGTTGCTCTGTAGGATCACGTTACTATCAAGGATTGTGTGACTGTTCTGGCTGATCAGGTCCGTCCCATGGTACAATGTTAATTCCCCAGTGGTGATGCCGTGTTCCAAGATTACAACGCCCCTGCTCACACAACTCGCTTCGTCCCGGACTGAGGATGAACTGTCGCATCTCCGCTGGCTACCAAAGTTACCAGATCTCAATATTGTTGGGACTTTGCGGTCTACTTTCTAGAGAATGGGTCATGATCGCTATCTAACTCCATCATCGTTAATTGAACTTGCCGCTATTTTGCAGCAATAATGGTATAAGATACAGGAAGCGTTTATCCATTCCGAGGCTAATGGAGGCTGGTTTGGATGCCAACAAGTTGCTTCCACTGTATTAGGCATGGTAATGTGTTTTTGATGATCCCATATTTTTGTCCAACCCCCTGTACCCTACTCGTACTTCTGTGACTGGGGAAAAGAAGCCGAAAAACAAGAAAAGGCAGCACTAATAATTACGAAGAAATGGGAAGACAATGCAGTTATTGTGGTATCAAAAAATGTAGCGATCCTAACGTACAAGTCGTATCATTAGATCATCACAGTCCACCGCCGTTACCACATCAGGTAGTAATTGGTTTACGCCGAGCGGATGTGGTAGCAAGTAGATGTAATGCAGACGTCAGCCTGGCGATTTACACTTGGAAGCGACGTGCAGCATACAAACACCGGCGCCCCAGTGGCGATCTGCTTTGTTATGCGAGGGACAATGCTTTCGCTTGCCGGCCACCGGGCTAACGGTACGATGCACGCTGCACGCGTGTGCCGAAAAACAATAGCTTACAAATATTGGCTCTCACGTGGCCAGCGTACCAAGGACGGACGGCGAATGCTGATGTTCCCGGTAAGTAACACGGTTCCTGAAGAACGCCATCTCAGGCTGTGGAACTTTAATTATGACTCCGTCCAATGTTTCGTGGTGAATGATAAATATAAACAACGTTTTTCCACTGTTCAACCGTCCACTGTTTACGCTCCTTACACCAAGCGAGGTATCGTTTGGCATTTACCGGAGTGATGTGTGGCTTATCCAAGTTTTCTCACCTCCCGCCTAACTGTCATAGTACTTGCAGTGGATCCCGAAGCAGTCTGGAATTCCTGTATGATGGTCTGGATAGATGTTTGCCTATTACACACTACGACCCTCGTCAACTGTCGGCGGTCTCTGTCAGTCAACAGACGAGGTCGACCTGTACGCTTTCGTGCTATATGTGTCCCTTCACGTTTCCATTTCACTATCACATCGGAAACAGTGGACCTAGGGATGTTTACGAGTGTGGAAATCTCGCGTACAGACGTATGACACAAGTAACACTCAATCACCTGACCACATTCGAAGTACGTGAGTTTCGCGGAGCGCCGCATTCTGCTCTCTCACGATGTCTAATTACTACTGAGGTCGCTGCCAGTACCTGGCAGTAGGTGGCAGCACAATGCACCTAATAGGAAAACATATGTTTTTGGGGGTGTCCGGATACCTTGTATCACATACTGTATCTTCTCTTCCCCCTCCATCTGTCCATTTATCCCCCCCCCCCCCCCCCCCGTCTCTTTGTGCATTTTCTCCTCCTTCTCCTCCTCCTCCTCCTCTCACTGTCCTTCTCCTCCTCCCCGTCTCTCTGTTCTTCTCCTCCTCCTCCTTCTCTCTCTGTTCACCTCCTCCTCTCTCCCCCCCCCCCTCTCACTATTTCTTCTTCCCTGCTCTCTCTGATCTTTTCTTCTTCCGCTGTCTCTCTCTCTCAATCAACTCATCTTTCCTTTCTGGGATCGTCTCCTTTTCTCCTCTTTCTCTATCCATCTACTTCTCTTGCTTCCTTTCATTTGCCCCCTCCTCCTCTCTCGCCACTAACTGTATCCCTCTCCTTCTTCCCCTCTCTGTTCATCTCCTACTTCCTCTTCTCCCGCCACAATATCACCCCTACACCAATAGGAGGATGCTTGTTCTTACTTCCACAATATTTCTTTCCAGATAGTGCTAAGTAGTATGTGTGCCAAGTTTGCTTGAAATCGATTAAGGGTTTTAGCAGGAATTTTCACCCGTGGCTTTGCCCATGTACGCTTATGTCATATGTACTTACACAGTTGACGCATAAACGCACACATAGTCCACCGTTATCTCGAGCTCATTTCATTCTGCAGTTTCGTTTTCTGTCAGCTGAATGTTTGTTACGTCATATCTTCTGAAGTATGTGTCGTAAAATGATATAATTTTGCAAGCATATTCAGTGGTATATGTGAACACTGTATGCAGAATGTGTTGCGAATACAATTCGTAGTGAAGAGGTAATAAACTGAAACGTCACGCCTGATGCGGCAGTTTTACTGCATGAAGAGCGAAAATGTAGTAAGCGATAACCTTGTTATCCTTTCATCATTTTGTGGGGTTTGTCAGCGAGAAAAAGTCTCGTAAAGGTTCTAAATTACGCGTAAAGTTTGTTGCAATTCTCTACGTGCTCTCTTTCTCAAATACTGAATGAGTATAGTGTGGCTATTTGTGCGTTGTGAACTACAGCGATTCTTTCCAGGCAGTAAGTGATATGTGTATCAAGTTTTGTTAAAATCGGTCCAGTGGTTTAGGAGGAAATGTGGAACACACACACACACACACACACACACACACACACACACACACACACACACACACACATCCATTTCATAATATGTATAGATCTGTCTTTCATTTCTTGTAAGATGTTGAAACAACGTGTATCCCATGTTCATCCATTTTTCTCTTACGTCAGATCTTTCTTTTAACATGTGTACCTCTTTTTTTATAATTTTTATCTTACGACGCACCTGAGGATGTCTCAGTGACGAAACACACAACCAGAAATAATAAAGTACGACCAACAAAGCGAACTTCATGTCTAAACTGGAGGATTTTACCTTCAATGCTAAGGGCCATGGAAACGTGGAGACTTATACTAGGAATAAATGAAGTGTATATGGACTGAAGCGGTGAGTGAAAATTTATATTACGGCCGGGAATAGAACCCGGGAACACGGAGAGCCTCGGCTATTGTTTGTGCGTAAGGGAGAAGTTAAAGTAGACTGGGGCGGCAGCGGAGTTTGGATCGAGGAGGAAGGCCTGCCACAGTAATCCGTACAGTTGTGTGAACCAGTGTGCCAAGGTGACTTAGTAGCTAACGCACCTGCCTAGTAAACAGGAGATCAGGGTTCGATTCCCGGCCTTGATAAAAATTTTCAGTCACCTCTTCACTCTGTATACATAAAATAATATTCGTATGAGACCATTTAAACCTATGAAATTATGTCATTTCACATGAATAAACGACGTGGTTGAAACCAGGCGGATTCAGAAACCTCAAACTGCTATTCTACACATACGTGTCGGCAGAACGCGCGCCTGCACACGCCGCCTGACAGCAGTGTGCAGCTATGCGTCACACGCGTTAGGGCAGACACGGCGACGCCCGCGGCCGGAATGCCGGAGCAGAGCGCCTGCTACAGAAATACGCGGCTCGCGCTGCCACGCCTCCGCTGCGCCCGTTTCGCCATATCGCCTCTCCCAGCTCTCAGCCCGTCAGGCAGAAAACTCCTTTC
Source organism: Schistocerca americana (assembly GCF_021461395.2). NCBI lineage: Eukaryota > Metazoa > Arthropoda > Insecta > Orthoptera > Acrididae > Schistocerca > Schistocerca americana. The sequence goes on from NC_060125.1 coordinate 499,934,274, forward strand.
GGCGATAGCGGCAGCGGCGTGAAACTCCGGAATAACTTGAAGCGCGTGAATCATCGCCGTTACTTCATCGCTGCGTTGACGGAGCTGGCTCCAGCTACGGACAGAGGCTTTTAGTGAAAGTTGTCACAGCGGTGGGAGGATCTCAAACGGCGAGGAGAGCTGCGGCAGGCTGCGGCTTTCAAGAGGGCTGAAACAACCTCCGACAGCTGCGACTCATCGCAGGAGGAAGAGGCGCCGAAAATGGCTTTTCATGTACCTCTGCATCAACATCCCTAACTGCAACCCAAAGTACTGTGCATCGCAGAGGGTGCAGTGTAACCAATATTTACTCATTTCTTTTCTATTCCATTCGCATACTGACTGGAAAAAGCACTGTCTATAAGAGGCGATCAGAAAGTTTTCGACTGAGCACAGTGGTGCAGCGCATATGCAACGTAGTATGACATCTATATGTGTATATAAGTACCGACATGTAGCCAAGGAATTAGTGAGGCATTCGTGTCCGTCTGACGAGCGTACTGCAAATGCGGGAACGTGAACTATGGCGAATTTATTTCCTTTTGAATGCAAACAGGACCAATGTGCGCCGGCCGGAGTGGCCGTGCGGTTCTAGGCGCTGCAGTCTGGAACCGAGCGATCGCTACGGACGCAGATTCGAATCCTGCCTCGGGCATGGATGTGTCTGATGTCCTTACGTCAGTTAGGTTTAATTAGTTCTAAGTTCTAGGCGACTGATGGCCTCAGAAGTTAAGTCGCATAGTGCTCAGAGCCATTTGAACCATTTGAACCAACGTGCAGTTATTGTTTTCTTTGCTGCCGAAGGAGAACACCAGTAGACATCAGTCGGAGAACGGAGAATGTGTATGGGACATCATGTCTCTAGAAAACTAACGTTCTGGAAAAACTACGATAAGGGGCGCCGCTGCGTCATGATAACGCACGTCCTCATATAGCAAATCTCATAACGCAGAAGTTACGAAAACTCAAGTAGGAGACACTGGAGCACCCGCTCTATACTTAGGATGTAGAGAGTGTTCAAGTGGAGGGTTGGTGTGATGTGTAGGCAGAGGCGCGACAGCACATTAAGACTGGAAAGGAGAGGGGACACAATATGATCATTGGAGTCGAGTTTTCGGATGGTGTACGTAATTTGGAGGTATTCAGTGCGAGCGAGGAAAGTCTGGAACTTGATGAGCTGGTAAAGGATCTTTATGGGGGGAGGAGTACCAGTCTCACTGCCGGTCACTTTGTACAGCATTCTCATACGGCATCACAGACATGTTGCTATCCAGCGCCATCTGCTGGCCATCTTTTGCGCTAGTTTTTGGTTTCAATAAAACCGTACGTGACTTCAGGCATTTGTGTCAACTCTTACCTCAGTACCTACATTACTCTGTGAATTAGTGCGTTTTCAAATGTTAACGGACTTTTGGGTCGCCCTGTACATCTAAATGTACATCTCAATACATACTCTGCAAATTGCTGAGGCCAGCATGCCAGAGGAGTCTTAGAATGTTACGGAATGTTATGGATTCTTCCCGTTACAATTGCTTATGCTGAATATCTGCTTAATTACTTGCGTGCGCGCCTTAATTGGTCTAACGTGTGTCTAGCTGCGTTACACACAATCGTTGCTTGCGTAATCTACGTTGTTTCCTAGAGAGAAAGTTTTTCGGTCTCCAGAAGGTAATAATACGCGAATGTAAAACGAGGCCGAAAGTCCTACAACCGTCTCACAGTGTTGCGGTGCGAGTAGATTCCGGGAGAGGGAGAGAGCGCTAGCGCGCCACGCTGAACGGACAAGGCCGCCCGCGGGCGAAGCGGCAGGTGCGAGCAGGTGTGTGGATCTCTGGCAGGCGAGGCCGAGTTACGGAGGCTGACAGATGTCTGCACGAATGCGCAGGCATTCCGGTTGTCTGCGAAACCTGGCGCGTTAGCCGCGCAGGCGCTTGCACCTCTGGGGTGCAGTCCTATTCGAAGTACTGTACTTGTCATTTGACAGCTAGTGGCCTGGGCTTATGCCGCCAGCAGTTCACCGATGGCTGTATGGCGTTGTCGGTTCCCACGGTGTTGCTACTTCCACAGCGCAAAGCTTTGTACCTGCCAATTCTGAGTGAACCGTTGCAGCACGAGTTTCACTTGGCTTACGATGTGCGACGAAAGTACTCGTAAGAGGGTGATCTGGGAAGCAAAATAGAGATCTATACCCTACATGAGTATCAGAATTCTTACGCGCTTTTTGAAGAAGATAGAAGCTTTGATCATCATACTTGAAACGAGTTCATTATCACTAGAAAGAAAAAAAAAATCCAGTTTTCCGAACATTATACATTGCTGTGCAATACTTAAGGAAAGTATTCGCGTGATGATTGACTGCTAAGTAACATAGCTCGATCAAGCTTGGACCATACATAGAAAGAATAGCTACAATGTACTACGCATTGAGACGAACAGAAATGAGACTTTTATTCAAAGAAAATAATTAACGCTAAAGTCACCGCCATTCGTTATGATCCCCTGGGCATCGCAGAAGCCGGGACATGGTTCTTACTACGGTGTGCGATCACCACGGGTGGCGATGCATGCTGCCCAAGTGGTTGGTAAGGATTTCTTGCAGAAGAGCGTTCCATTTTCTCGCCAACGCAGCTGACAACTGCTGAATGGACGATGGTGCATGAGGACGTGCTGCCTTGGCAATACATCTCATACGTGCTCGTTGGCATTTAAGTCGGGGGCTGGGGCAGGCCGAATACCCTATCGTTCCAGGAGCTTGTCCACCTGCAGTTTTCAATGCAACCGTGCATTCTCACCCAAGAAATAATGTAAGAACCGGAGGCACCTCTGAAAACACGCACATGGGGAAGCGACAAAGGAGTACAGTATCACAGCAACATTGATTGGTCAGTGTATCGTTCAGTGTACTGTGATCAAAGATTTTGAGATCTGTACGCCTGTGCAACATTATGCCTCTGCACAACATAATACCTGACCCACCAAAACGATCATGTTCGACAATGCTGGTAGTACCCTCACATAGAGAAGAGAAAGGATGGTTAAAAGTTAAATTGGGATTTCCCAAAATCTACATAAAATGCCCCACATTTCACACAGCAACTGCGCCATCTGAACTCAAGAAATAAAAAAAAATCCACGTAGAATCACGTTAAATCAGACAGATGTTGTTCCTCTCGGACGCCTGCAATCATCAAACTGACGCACACAGATCCTAGAACATGCTTTTGTCTGTCTCTCTCTCTCTCTTCCCTTATCTTCTTTTTTTCTTATTGTTGTTACAGACAATACTCAAGTGACACCCTGTTAAGGGTTAAAACGGCGTTCACTAGAACACATAAAATGCATATAACTCAGCAACCTTATATACATATACTACCATTTTTAGGACACTATCATATTTTTCTGCGTTAATCAAGTCGTTCACACAGTACTCCGTCGATCCAAAACATTTCCAGGCTGAATTAATAAAAAACAGAGAACAGATGGCGGTTTTAACGCTTCAGATATTCTACGTGGTCACTCCCCCCCTCAACTCCCCATGAGTGCAACGCACAGAACGTTCATACATCTATTCCTTTGGAGAGCTGTTCAACTCGCTCGTCACATTCGCGCCTTGTTCTGTCTTGGAGAACCATCAGAGATCCATTCTACACTTTGTCGTTTTGTGGTAGGTTCGTATTGATAACACCAGTCTCGTCTCCCTTGATAATTCTTTTCGAGAAAAGACTTGACCACGTTCTGCATTTGAATGAAGTCGATGCAGGCGTCGACGCTTCGTCGTTTTTAATCGGGTGTTCAGGCGTGCGGGACAAATTTTGTACTCACTTTTCTCTTCTTCGAAGCATTCTGAAGAAAGTCTTAAACGATTAATTTAGAGAAGTTCATTTCGTTGCTCCGTTGTCATTTGTGGCACAACAACGTTGACACTAACGATGTAAGTTCGCTACATAATACATTCGGAAAGGGTTAACATTATGACAAAACGAATCGTTCACAAGAACAGAATCACCTCTATCTTCACTGTAGGAGTCACTTGACAATACTGCCACCTTATGCTTCTTTGCAGATCTAATGATGTTACTGTCCTCCAAACCACAAAAACATTCGTTCACACTGTCAACGGGATCTTCATTCTCATTAGGAACATCTGAATAATCATCGTCACATACCTCCGAAAGTATTTCAGAGTCGTTCATTTTCTTCCGTTTGCCGAATAGGGCCATCTCTAACAGGAGGAGGAAATTCAAGACTAAATCAGCGACTATCTGATATGTCAAAATACAGTCAAAATGGTAAATACGTAAATAATACATAAAGGTAATCAAGTTTGATACCTCAACTAGGTAGACGAAGTAGCCAATATATATCACAGCAGGTGGCATCTACAGACAGCATGTAGAAAATACGAATTACCTCGAAATCCATCCGTAACGGATTGCGCGTGAAACACGAGTAAATTCGAGATCTGTCCGCAGTGTGTTAACACTGGCTATTCGCAATTGACTGGTCGAATGCATACACATCTGTTGTTTAAAGTTGATAGCCCAAGATGCCACTGTAGTTACTGCGCTGACGTCGCTTATACACCGGGAATAAAATCAGTCTCAGAAATTTATGGAGCGACGGTGAGTACAAAACGGCGCTAACCATCCGAATATCCTTAAGCGATTAAAGAGTAGACGACTTGCTGCTGAAGAATCTAATACACTGTGGTGACGAAAATCATAGCATAACTCCTAATATAGCATCGGACCTTCTTTTGCCCAGCGTAGTGCAGCAAGTCGACATGGCATTCATTGACTCAACAAGTCGTGCTCAAATGCTGAGCCATGCTGTCTATATTGTGAAACTGCTGCCGGTGCGGGATTTTGTCTACGAACTGACCTCTCGTTTGTGTCCCATAAATGCTCGATAGGAGCAAACCTGGTGGTTTGGGTGGCCAGTCATTCGCTCGAATTGTCCGCCGGCCAGTGTGGCCGAGCGGTTCTAGGCGCTTCAGTCTGGAACCGCGCGACCGCTACAGTCGCAGGTTCGAATCCTGCCCTCGGGCACGGATGTGTGTGATGTCCTTAGGTTAGTTAGGTTTAAGTAGTTCTACGTTCTAGGGGACTGATGACCTAAGATGTTAAGTCCCATAGTACTCAGAGCCATTTGAACCATTTTGAATCGAATTGTCCAGAATGTTCTTCAAACAAATCGCGCACAATTGTAACCCGGTGACATGGCACATTGTCATCCATAAAAATTCTATCGTCGTTTGGGAACATGAACTTCGTGAATGGCTGCAAATGGTCTTCAAGTAGCGGAATCCAACCATTTCCAGTCAATGTTTTTTTCGGTTGGAGCAGAGCACCCAGTCCATTCCATGCAAACACAGCCACCTCTGTACCTTGTTGACAGCTTGGGTCCATGGCTTCGTGGGGTCTGCGCCACACTCGAATCCTAGCATCAGCTCTTACCAACTGATACTGGGACTCATCTGACCAAGCCATGGTTTTCCAGTCGTCTATGGACCAACAATATAGTCATGAGCCCAGGAGAGGCGCTGAAAGCGATGTCGTGCTGTTAGCAAAGGCACTCACGTCGGTCGCCTGCTGCCACAGCCCATTATCGCCAGATTTCGCCGCACTATCCTAAGGGATACGTTCGCCGTACGTCCCACATAGATTTCTGCAGTTATTTCACGCAGTGTTGCTTGTCTGTTAGCACTGACAACTCTACGTAGACGCCGATGCTCTCGGTCGTTAAATGAAAGCCATCGGCCACTGTGTTGTCCGTGCTGAGACGTAATGCCTCAGATTTGGTATTCTCGGCACACTCCTGATGCTATGGATCTCGGAATATTGAATTCCCCATTGACTTCCGAAATAGAACGGCACATGCGTCTAGCTTCAACTACTATTCCGCTTCCTTTGTCTCTTTAATTCTAGTGCGGCCATAATCACGTCGGAAATATTTTCACGTTAATCATCCAAGTAAAAATGTACAGCTCCGCCAATGCACTGTCGTTTTATGCCTTGTGTACGCGTTACTACAGCTATCTGTATGTGTGCGTATCGCTATCACATGAGTTTTGCCACCTCAGTTTACAGTAGTAGAAAAAATCAAGCCATCTGAAGTTAGGCATAATAGCTCAGAATATGTCATGGCAATAAAATAAAGCTATTAAAGAAGTATTTACAGCTGGTTCTGTTCCACACCACCAACAATTAATTGTAACAGCCGCGGATTTAAACAAAATCCAGCAAGGACAGAATAGCATGAAAACAAGCGTTGGATTGGATTGTTTGAGGGAAGAGACCAAACAGCGAGGTCATCAGTCTCATCGGATTAGGGAGGACGGGGAAGGAAGTCGGCCGTGCCCTTTCAAAGGAACCATCCCGGCATTTGCCTGGAGCGATTAAGGGAAATCACGGAAAAACCTAAATCAGGATGGCCGGACGCGGGATTAAACCGTCGTCCTTCCGAATGCGAGTTCACTGCGCCACCTCGCTCGGTAAACAAGCGTTCCACCAGAATTGTCATCAATATTTTAAAACTTATTCTTGTTCATTACATGGCTGTTTTGTCTGCCGCGCGATTGTCAAGTGGTATTTAAAACATACCAAACGTACATCGAATATATTCAGGAGTAGATTATCATATACATTTGACTGATAATCATAAAAACTTGCACTGTAAGATGAGATAAATCTTAGAAGTAAATTTGACTATTTTTATGGTACATACTGACACATTCTTATATCTGTTCTAGAAGTGGAGCTGTGCACGTCGTGCTTGCCGGTTTCTGGTTAGAGGACAGAGACCTACGTTCACGAACAAGGTCGCCGACGTCACGTAACGCCAGCGCGGAGCATTCCTCCACAGTTCCGTCACGACTGAGGACAAGTGGTGAGGGGCGAAATGCGAGGACGCAGGAGCGCGTCAAGACGTACAGCGGTCTGGCGACGAAAACCAGAATTACGGCACGGCACGTACGCGAACTCAACACCGCGGCCGCTGCCGCTGTCGGTTTGTGATGCAATCCGTTCTGCTCGGCTGGCACTGTGCCGCGGCGCAGGATCTGCGTCAACCGATAAACGCCCGAGTATGCGCCGGCGCGTAGGCCCGCTTGCTATTTCTGTAGCCGGAGTAATGCTTTGTCTTCCTATAGACTGAGCACTCACCTAATCTTGCCCCTACTTCAGTACGCAAATGAGCGAAAGGCTGGACTCAATCACTCCTCGTGTTATTAATGACCTGAACTTGTTCATGTTTTCAGTCAGAACACTGCAGGTCTCCAGGCCGCTCTATTCTGTGCAAACCTCGTCACCTCTGTTTAACTACCGCATCCATTTGACCTACTTACTGTGTTCAAGCCTTGAGCTCCCTATTCACTTCTTATCTCCCACATTTCCTTTCGTTACCAGATTAACGATTTCTTGATGCCTCAGGATATGTAATATCAACTGATCTCGCCTTTCAGTTAAGTTTTCGCGCAGACTTATTTTTTCCTCCAAATCGACTCGGTACCTCTCCATTAATAATTCGATCTACTCATGTAAGCTATAGCACCAGACTTCAAAAGCTTATAGTTTCCTCTTGTCTAAACTGCTTATGGTACACATTTCACTTCCGTACAAGGCCACAGTCAATACAATTACCTTCGGAAAAGTCTTTCTAACTGATGGATTTTATCAGGGATTAAGAAACGTACCTCTGCCTGAAATTATTCTCTTACTGTTGCCAATCTGCTTTTATATCGTCTCTACTTCGACCGTCATTAGTTATTCTGCTGCCCAAACAGTTAAAAACTTCCACTATTTTTAGTTTATCATTTCGTGACCCGTAAGGGGGCTATCAAAAAGTTTCCTTTCGAAGGTAGTGCGATCAGGAATCGATATGCCAATCAGCAAAACTCGCGGTGAACGTTGAGGAAACCACCCCACCGACGCTCCGGGCCAGAGATACTCGTTTGGGAAAACACCGTGTTCTGCTACGTAAAGAAGTCCTTAACTGCCTGCTGTCCGACGGGAATCATCGATCCTTCAAGGTTTTTATGGGGGCCGAAGGCATGATAATCACGCGCGGAGAGACCAGGACTATAGGGAGGGTGCTGGAAAGTTTCCCACTTGAATTGGCGTAACTTCTCTGTTACACTGGCGACATGGCGATGTGCGTTATCACGAAGTAGCACGAAACTTGGCTCACCGTTCCACACAGGTGGTCTCAGATGGATGTCTACAGGTGTTTGTCCTTCGGCAGCCAAGAAAAGAATAACAGCACATTGGTCCCGCATGGACACATTTGGTAATAACGTCGCCATAGTTCACGTTTCCGTATGTGCCGCACGGAAGTCGGAAAGACGCTAATGCCACATTAAGCCGTTGCCTACATGTCGGTGCTTATATACCCACATCGGGGGCGCTATGTTGGATTTACGCTGCAGCAACGCCCTCAAACGGAAAATTTTTGATCGCCTTTATAACTCTAATAGCATCATCTGATATACTTCCACTACATTCCATTATCTGAGTTTTACTTGAGTTAATATTGAAAATCCATTTTGTTCAACAGATCTTCTTAGTCCTTTGCCACCTCTGAGAGTTACAATACTGGCAGACTTCAGAGTTTTTATTTCTTCTACCTGACCTTCAATTCCCCTTCCAAATTTCTTCTTGGTTTCCATTACTGCTTGCACAATGTACAGGTTCAATAATACTGGGCATATACTACAGCCATGTCTCTGTCCCTTTCCAAATACAGTCGTAAGCTCAACATTGCCTCGAGGATGCCTGCATTTCTAAGGAATCCAAAGTTATCTTCCCCGATGTCGGGTTCTATCAGCTTTTCTGTGTCTCTGTTAGTAACAGTTGCACTGTTTTGCAAGTATGGCTTATTAAACTCGTGGTTTTACAGTATTCACGCTTGTCAGCATCATTTATAAGGGATGCAGCGTTTGGGAGGGAAATGAGACAGGGCAGTATCCTCTTCCCACAGTTATTCAGTCTGCAGAGTGAGGAAGCTGTAAAGGAAACTAAGAATAAATCTGGAAAGAGAATTAAAGTTCAAGAAGAAGAAATAAAAACTCTGAGATTTACCGACAACATTGTAACTCTGTCAGACACTGACTTGAAACAACAGCTGAAGGGAAGGTATCGTGTTCTGAATAAAGAATATAAGAAATATCGACGAAACAAGGGTAACGGAATGTAGTAGAATTACGCCAGGCCCTTCTGAGGTAATTAGAATGAGAAATGAGACTCTAAAGGTAGCAGCTGAATTTTGCCATCATGCAGAAAAATAATTGATGATGGTACAAGTAGAGTGGATATAATATACAAACGGCAACAGCAAGAAGGGCATTTCTGAACAACAGGAATTTGTTAATACCGAATATAAATTAAAAATAAGGAAGTATTTTCTGTAGGCACTTGTATAGAGTGTGGCCTTGAACAGAGATCAAACGTGGACCATATGTAGCTCAGACAAGAAGAGAATAGAAGCTTTTGAAATGTGGTGATACAGAAGATAAGCCAAATTCAGCCAAATTTGGAACAGAAACACCAGGCCTCACGAGTACCGGCATTGTGAAGTTTATAACCTTTTGGTTCCAGTAGAAGCTGAGGTACAGGAAAGCGCATGGTATATAGGCTACTCTGTATGGAAGGTGTGCTGTTTGGGAATAGCATTGGCCTACAGAAGCAAACTGTTTTGCAGGGCAGCCTTCATGTCAGTGGCGAGAAACAGTTATCTAGGCCCTAAAATGTAGGCTGCCTTGCAGGACAGGAACGTTGTGTTGGAGTAATATCGACATGATGGCCTGTACATCAAGGAAAAATAAATGGCTTTCAGTCTCTGACGTGTAGCACACTCGGCATGACAGGTGATGATGATGATGTTTGGTTTTTGGGGCGTTCAACTGTGTGGTCATCAGTGCCCGTACAAATTTTCAGTCTGTACACAGTGCATTGTAGCCACTTTCACGAATGATGACGGAATGATTAAGACAACACAAACACCCAGTCCCTGCGCAGAGAAAATCCCTAACACAGCCGGCGATCGACCCAGGAGCCCGTGATACAGAGATAGCAGTGGTAGCCACTAGACCACGAGCTGTGGACTGCATGGCAGATGTGTCGTGGGAGTAGTATTGACCTGCTTTATTGATCAGTCTTGCAGAAGCTGCTGTCCAAGAGTGTGTCTGGGGATGGGTTCAATGGATCGAGGAGGGGATGGAGAGAGCGAGAGGAAGGAGCAGACAGACAGAGCAAGGGGGAAGTGGACACAGAGAAGGAAGGGAGTGGATATGTGTGAGGCAAGTGGAACTTGTAGAGGGTTAGGTGGAAAAAGAAGAGAGAGAGGTGCAGATGCAAAAAGTGAGTAGGAGGAGGATATTGTCAGAGGGAGGGGAGGAAGAAATGGACAAACAGAGAGGAAGGAAGAGATGATGACCAGCCGGAGTGGCGGAGTGGTTCTAGGTGCTACAGTCTGGAACCGCGCGACCGCTACGGTCGCAGGTTCGAATCCTGCCTCGGGCATGGATGTGTGTGATGTCCTAGGTCAGTTAGCTTTAAGTAGTTCTAAGTTATAGGGGACTGATGACCTCAGAAGTTAAGTCCCATAGTGCTCAGACCATTTGAACCATTTGAAGAGATGATGATGTTTGGTTTGTGGTTATCAGCACCCGTTTTTTTTTGGTTTTTTTTTTTTTTTTTTTTTTTTTTTTTGGTCATCAGTCTACTGACTGGTTTGATGCGGCCCGCCACGAATTCCTTTCCTGTGCTAACCTCTTCATCTCAGAGTAGCACTTGCAACCTACGTCCTCAATTATTTGGTTGACGTATTCCAATCTCTGTCTTCCTCTACAGTTTTTGCCCCCTACAGCTCCCTCTAGTACCATGGAAGTCTTTCCCTCATGTCTTAGCAGATGTCCTATCATCCTGTCCCTTCTCCTTATCAGTGTTTTCCACATATTCCTTTCCTCTCCGATTCTGCATAGTATCTCCTCATTTCTTACCTTATCAGTCCACCTAATTTTCAACATTCGTCTATAGCACCACATCTCAAATGCTTCGATTCTCTTCTGTTCCGGTTTTCCCACAGTCCATGTTTCACTACCATACAATGCTGTACTCGAGACGTACATCCTCAGAAACTTCTTCCTCAAATTAAGGCCGGTATTTGATATTAGTAGACTTCTCTTGGCCAGAAATGTCTTTTTTGCCATAGCGAGTCTGCTTTTGATGTCCTCCTTGCTCCGTCCGTCATTGGTTATTTTACTGCCTAGGTAGCAGAAGTCCTTAACTTCATTGATTTCGTGACCATCAATCCTGATGTTAAGTTTCTCGCTGTTCTCATTTCTACTACTTCTCATTACCTTCGTCTTTCTCCGATTTACTCTCAAACCATACTGTGTACTCATTAGACTGTTCATTCTGTTCAGCAGATCATTTAATTCTTCTTCACTTTCACTCAGGATAGCAATGTCATCAGCGAATCGTATCATTGGTATCCTTTCACCTTGTATTTTAATTCCACTCCTGAACCTTTCTTTTATTTCCATCATTGCTCCCTCGATGTACAGATTGAAGAGTAGGGACGAAAGGCTACAGCCTTGTATTACACCCTTCTTAATACGAGCACTTCGTTCTTGATCGTCCACTCTTATTATTCCCTCTTGGTTGTTGTACATATTGTATATGACCCGTCTCTCATTATAGCTTAACCCGACATTTTTCAGAATCTCGAACAGCTTGCATCATTTTATATTATCGAACGCTTTTTCCAGGTCGACAAATCCTATGAAAGTGTCTTGATTTTGTTTTAGCCTTGCTTCCGTTATTAGCTGTAACGTCAGAATTGCCTCTCTCGTCCCTTTACTTTTCCTAAAGCCAAACTGATCGTCACCTAGCGCATTCTCAATTTTCTTTTCTATTCTTCTGTATATTATTTTGTAAGCAGCTTCGATGCATGAGCTGTTAAGCTGATTGTGCGATAATTCTCGCACTTGCCAGGTCTTGCCGCCTTCGGAATTGTGGGGATGATGCTTTTCCGAAAGTCAGATGGTATGTCGCCAGACTCATATATTCTACACACCAACATCCCCCAATGATTTTAGAAATTCTGATGGAATGTTATCTATCCCTTCTGCCTTATTTGACCGTAAGTCCTCCAAAGCTCTTTTAAATTCCGATTCTAATACTGGATCCCCTATCTCTTCTAAATCAACTCCTGTTTCTTCTTCTATCACATCAGACAAATCTTCACCCTCATAGAGGCTTTCAATGTATTCTTTCCACCTATCTCCTCTCTCCTCTGCATTTAACAGTGGAATTCCCGTTGCACTCTTAATGTTAGCACCGTTGCTTTTAATGTCACCAAAGGTTGTTTTGACTTTCCTGTATGCTGAGTCTGTCTTTCCGACAATCATATCTTTTTCGATGTCTTCACATTTTTCCTGCAGCCATTTCGTCTTAGCTTCCCTGCACTTCCTATTTATTTCATTCCTCAGCGACTTGTATTTCTGTATTCCTGATTTTCCCGGAACGTGTTAGTACTTCCTCCTTTCATCAATCAACTGGAAGTATTTCTTCTGTTACCCATGGTTTCTTCGCAGCTACCTTCTTTGTACCTATGTTTTCCTTCCCAACTTCTGTGATGGCCCTTTTTAGAGATGTCCATTCCTCTTCTACTGTACTGCCTACTGCGCTATTCCTTATTGCTGTATCTATAGCGTTAGAGAACTTCAAACGTATCTCGTCATTCCTTAGTACTTCCGTATCCCACTTCTTTGCGTATTGATTCTTCCTGACTAATGTCTTGAACTTCAGCCTACTCTTCATCACTACTATATTATGATCTGAGTCTATATCTGCTCCTGGGTACGCCTTACAGTCCAGTATCTGATTTCGGAATCTCTGTCTGACCATGATGTAATCTAATTGATATCTTCCCGTATCTCCCGGCCTTTTCCAAGTATACCTCCTTCTCTTGTGATTCTTGAACAGGGTATTCGCTATTACTAGCTGAAACTTGTTACAGAACTCAATTAGTCTTTCTTCTCTTTCATTCCTTGTCCCAAGCCCATATTCTCCTGTAACCTTTTCTTCTACTCCTTCCCCTACAACTGCATTCCAGTCGCCTATGACTATTAGATTTTCGTCCCCCTTTACATACTGCATTACCCTTTCAATATCCTCATACACTTTCTCTATCTGTTCATCTTCAGCTTGCGACGTCGGCATGTATACCTCAACTATCATTGTCGGTGTTGGTCTGCTGTCGATTCTGATTAGAACAACCCGGTCACTGAACTGTTCACAGTAACACACCCTCTCCCCTACCTTCCTATTCATAACGAATCCTACACCTGTTATACCATTTTCTGCTGCTGTTGATATTACCCGATACTCATCTGACCAGAAATCCTTGTCTTCCTTCCACTTCACTTCACTGACCCCTACTATATCTAGATTGAGCCTCTGCATCTCCCTTTTCAGATTTTCTAGTTTCCCTACCACGTTCAAGCTTCTGACATTCCACTCCCCGACTCGTAGAACGTTATCCTTTCGTTGATTATTCAATCTTTTCTCATGGTAACATCCCCCTTGGCAGTCCCCTCCCGGAGATCCTAATGGGGGACTATTCCGGAATCTTTTGCCAATGGAGAGATCATCATTACACTTCTTCAATTACCGGCCACATGTCCTGTGGATACACGTTACGTGTCTTTAATTCAGTGGTTTCCATTGCCTTCTGCATCCTCATGTCGTTGATCATTGCTGATTCTTCCGCGTTTAGGGGCAATTTCCCACCCCTAGGACAAGAGAGTGCCCTGAACCTCTATCCGCTCCTCCGCCCTCTTTGACAAGGCCGTTGGCAGAATGAGGCTGACTTCTATTGCCGGAAGTCTTCGGCCGCCAATGCTCATTATTTATCAAAATTTAGGCAGTGGCGGGGATCGAACCCGGGACCGAAGACGTTTTGATTATGAGTCAAAGACGCTACCCCTAGACCCGTACAGATTCCCAATCGTTGCTAAGTCCAATCTCGCCACTTTCATGAATGATGATGAAATGATGAGGACAACACAGTCGGTCATACCGAGGCAGGTGAAAATCTCCGACCACGTCCGGAATCGAACCGGGACCCCGAGCTCGGGAAGCGAGAACGCGACCGCGAGACCACGAGCCGCGGACGAAGGAGTAGATGAAGAGAGTGTTGAGGATGAGATGGACACAGAGAAGGGGAGGTGGAAATGTGTTCAATATATGTGTTGAACATATACACTGGCAGGGTGTGGGTTAAAGGGTAGTTTTGTAATAAAATATAATACTTATTTTTAGATTTATCATTCGTATACTCTTACAATATGGCTCACTGATGTGTACTGCGGAATGGCCGAGAGGAAAATACAGGTCTGTTGCTAGTTGTAGCATAAGGGTAATGGCGGTGGGTTGGGTTGTTTGGGGGAAGAGACGAAACAGCTAGGTCATCGGTCTCATTGGATTAGGGAAGGACGGGGAAGGAAGTAGGCCGAGCCCTTTCAATGGAACCACTTCGGCATTTGCCTGGAGTGATTTAGGGAAATCGCGGAAAACCAGAATCAGAATGGCCGGACGCGGGACTGAACCGTCGTCCTCCCGAATAATGGCGGTGAGGGCCATTTGAGGGCAATTTTGGGCAAACTGCAAAGTTCGACTGTTGAGCAGGTGAAAGTTGTAGAGCTCGCGTAAGAGGCGCCAAAGCCCTCGTGGGAGAGGTCATCTTCAGCAAATATGAAAGGCCTGTCTCTTGCAGATACTACCTGCGATCAGAAGCCAATTTCGGTAATCATTTGCCGGTGATCGAGTGCCCGGAACTGGGTGAAGCTGTTACCCGATGCTACGACACGCGGATTCGCCTTTGGAGCGTTGTGTGTGCGTGCGGGATTAGTGCACTAACGGCGCCATTAGCCGGCGCTGATTTACGGCCGTCTGCGGTCGCCGCACAGTGCAGCGGCGGCGGCGGCTGCGACCGGCTCTCTCCGGCCGGTCAGCTAACGGTAGGGGCAGAGGCGGACCATATGAGACGAGGCACGCCGAGCCGAGCGACTGGACTCGCCCGCGTCTGGTCCCGCCCGACCCAGATCACCGGCCGCGGCTAACGGGACGACTCCGACTGCGGCCGGCCACCACCTGCACCAGCAGCCCGCCCTGCTGCTGTCTCGTTAACACACCGTCGTCTGACATCTCATCTACATCTACATACATACTCCACAATCCACCATACGGTGCGTGGCGGAGGGTACCTCATACGACAACTAGCATCTTCTCTCCCTATTCCAATCCCAAACAGAACGAGGGAAAAATGACTGCCTATAGGCCTCTGTATGAGCCCTAATCTCTCTTATCTTATCTTTGTGGTCTTTCCGCGAAATGTAAATTGGCGGCAGTAAAATTGTACTGCAGTCAGCCCCAAATGCTGGTTCTCTAAATTTCCTCAGTAGCGATTCACGAAAAGAACGCCTCCTTTCCTCCAGAGACTCCCACCCGAGTTCCTGAAGCATTTCCGTAACACTCGCGTGATGAACAAACCTACCAGTAACAAATCTAGCAGCCCGCCTCTGAATTGCTTCTATGTCCTCCCTCAATCCGACCTGATAGGGATCCCAAACGCTCGAGCAGTACTCAAGAATAGGTCGTATTAGTGTTTTATAAGCGGTCTCCTTTACAGATGAACTACATCTTCCCAAAATTCTACCAATGAACCGAAGATGACAATCCGCCTTCCCCACAACTGCCATTACATGCTTGTCCCACTTCATATCGCTCTGCAATGTTGCGCCCAAATATTTAATCGACGTGACTGTGTCAAGCGCTACACTATTAATGGAGTATTCAAACATTACGGGATTCTTTTCCCTATTCATCTGCATTAATTTACATTTATCTATATTTAGAGTTAGCTGCCACTCTTTACACCAATCACAAATCCTGTCCAAGTCATCTTGTATCCTCCTACAATCACTCAACGACGACACCTTCCCGTACACCACAGCATCATCAGCAAACAGCAGCACATTGCTATCCACCCTGTCCAAAATATCATTTATGTAGATAGAAAACAACAGCGGACCTACCACACTTCCCTGGGGCTCTCCAGATGATACCCTCACCTCCGAAGAACACTCACCATCGAGGACAACGTACTGGGTTCTATTACTTAAGAAGTTTTCGAGCCACTCACATATTTGGGAACCAATCGCATATGCTCGTACCTTAGTGCAGTGGGGCACCGACAAGGACAAGGTCGATTCGCGCCGGATCTATCAGCGCAGCTGCTGACTAAAGACACCAGACTTTGGAGTCTCCACATTAGGGATGGGCTAAACTGTGAATTATCAGTGACTGCCATGTATTTTACTTTCTGGTGACTGCGATTTTTAGTTGCTATTTGTCAGTATACGGCTTCACAATTTTTATTTCTCCGTAACAAAGCTGTTTCTGAGATTTATCACCCTTGGTGCTCACAGTGAGTTGGCAAAAGTCATGGGATAGCGATATGGAAATGTACAGATGGCGGTAGTATCGCGTCCACGAGGCATACAAGGGCAGCGTATTGGCGCAGCTGTCTTTTGCACTCAGGTGATTCATATGAAAAGGTTTCGAAAAAGACGATCGTGTGAAAACCAGCTCACGCTATTCGTCCACGAGACCCAGAGGGCCATAGACACGGGTTCCCAGGTAGATACCGTGTTTCTTGACTTCCGCAAGGCTTTCGATACAGTTCCCCACAGTCGTTTAATGGATAAAGTAAGAGCATATGGACCATCAGACCAGTGGTTTGATTGGATTGAAGAGTTCCTACATAACAGAACGCAACACGTCATTCACAATGGAGAGAAGTCATCCGAAGTAAGAGTGATTTCAGGTGTGCCGCAGGGGAGTGTCGTAGGACCGTTGCTATTCACAATATACATAAATGACCTTGTGGATGGCATCGGAAGTTCACTGAGGCTTTTTGCGCATGATGCTGTGGTATATCGAGAGGTTGTAACAATGGAAAATTGTACTGAAATGCAGGAGGATCTGCAGCGAATTGACGCATGGTGCAGGGAATTGCAATTGAATCTCAATGTAGACAATCGTAATGTACTGCGAATACATAGAAAGAAAGATCCTTTATCATTTAGCTACAATATAGCAGGTCAGCAACTGGAAGCAGTTAATTCCATAAATTATCTGGGAGTACGCATTAGGAGTGATTTAAACTGAGATGATCATATAAAGTTGATCGTCAGTAAAGCAGATGCCAGACTGAGATTCATTGGAAGAATCCTAAGGAAATGCAATCCGAAAACAAAGGAAGTAGGTTGCAGTAAGCTTGTTCACCCGCTGCTTGAATACTGTTCAGCAGTGTGGGATCCGTACCAGATAGCGTTGATAGAAGAGATAGAGAAGATCCAACGGAAAGCAGCGCGCTTCGTTACAGGATCATTTAGTAGTCGCGAAAGCGTTACGGAGATGTTAGATAAACTCCAGTGGAAGACTCTGCAGGAGAGACGCTCAGTAGCTCGGTACGGGCTTATGTTGAAGTTTCGAAAACATACCTTCACCGAAGAGTCAAGCAGTATATTGCTCCCTCCTACGTATATCTCGCGAAGAGACCATGAGGATAAAATCAGAGAGATTAGAGCCCACACAGAGGCATACCGACAATCCTTCTTTCCACGAACAATACGAGACTGGAATAGAAGGGAGAACCGATAGAGGTACTCAAGGTACCCTCCGCCACACGCCGTCAGGTGGCTTGCGGAGTATGGATGTAGATGAGGATGTAGATGGCAGCACGACGAGAATTAACTGATTTCGAATGCGGAATGGTAGTTGGAGCTAGACGCACTCGACATTCCATTTCGGAAATCGTTAGGGAATTCAATATTCCGAGATCCACAGTGTCAAGAGTCTGTCGATAATACCAGATTTCAGGCGTTACCTCTCACCATGGAGAACACCGTGGTCGACGGCCTTCACCCAACGACTGAGAGCAGCGGTGTTTCATAGAGTTGTCAGTGCTAACAGACAAGCAACACTGCGTGGAATAACTGCAGAAATCAGTATGAGACGTACGACGAACGTAGCCGCTAGGACAAAGCGACGGCGAAATTTTGGATAAATGGGCTATGGCAGCAGACGACCGACGCTAGTGCCTTTGCTAACAGCATAACATCGCTTGCAGCCCTCTCCTGGGCTCGTGACCATACCGGTTGGGCGCTAGACGACTGGAAGACGGTGCCTCGTCAGATAAGCACCGCCGGCCGTTGTGACCGAACGGTTCTAGGCGCTTCAGTCCGGAACCGCGTGACCGCTACGGTCGCAGTTTCGAACACTGCCCCGGGCATGGATGTGCGTGATGTCCATACGTTAGTTAGGTTTAAGTAGTTCTATGTTCTACGGGACTGATGACCTGAGATGTTAAGTCCCATAGTGCTCAGAGCCATTTGACCCATTTTTAGATAAGCACCGATTCCAGATGGTAACAGCTGATGGTAGGGTTCTAGGTTGGCAGAGGCCCCCCGAAGCCGTGAACCCAAGTTGTCGAGGAGGCATTGTGAAAGCTATTGGTGGTTCCACAATGATGTGGGCCGTGCTTACATGGAATGGATTGTGTCCGCAGGTCCACCTGAACCGATCACTCACCATTTGCAGTCATTCCCGGACTTCCCAAGCAACTATGGAATTTTCATGCGTGAATTGCAACATCTCATCGGACTACAATTTTTCTCAGTTGGTTTGGAGAACATTCTGGGCAGTCTGATTTGGCTACCCAGATCGCCCGATCTGAACCCCATCGATAGTTTATGGGACATAATCGAGAGACCAGTTCGTGCACAAAATTCTGCACCAGAAGCACTTTCGTAGTTATGTAGGGCTATAGAGGCAGCATGTGTTAATATTTCTCCATTTGACTTCCAAAGACTCGTTGAGTCCATGCCCCGTCGAGTTGCTGCACTAAGCCGGGCAAGAGGAAGCCAGACACGATATTTGGAGTTATCTCATGATTTTTGTCACCTCATTGTATTAAGAGATCACTGACGCTGAAAACATGTATGTATAAAGTTACTGTAACGTAAGTTTGAGTTTGTGCTACTGTGTTACGGGTGGTCTCTAAATGAAACCTCTGGAGCAGTATGTACATTTGATTTAATAAATTTATATTTTTGGCCCATTTTTGCTTCTTATGTAGGACTATGTTTTAGGCATTATGAGCCCATGGAAGTACGAGATGTGAGACTATGTATAGGAAAAGTGCGAAATTGGTTTCAAATATATCACATGAAATGGCGGGAGGTTGAAAACTATGTGTCCCAGTGGTTCCAAAGAGGATCCATAACTTTAAAACAGCTAATTGTTTACCTTTTGTCAATTTCTTCTTGCATCCGTTGCTTACTATGATAATAAAAGATCAATTTTGTGAACAATTCCAAAATTAAATAGACTGCTGGCCATTAAAATTGCTACACCACGAAGATGACGTGCTACAGACGCGAAATTTAACCGACAAGAAGAAGATGCTGTGATATGTAAATGATTAGCTTTTCAAAGCATTCGCACAAGGTGGGCGCCGGTGGGGACACTTACAACGTGCTGACATGAGGAAAGTTTCCAACCGATTTCTCATATACAAACAGCAGTTGACCGGCGTTGCCTGGTGAAACGTTGTTGTGATGCATCGTGTAAGGAGGAGAAATGCTTACCATCACGCTTCCGACTTTGATAAAGGTCGGATTCATTCGATCGCTGCGAAACCCTACATTTCAGCAGGATAATGCTCGACCGCATGTTGCAGGTCCTGTACGGGTCTTTCTGGATACAGAAAATGTTCGACTGTTCCCCTGGCCAGCACATTCCCCAGATCTGGTCAATGGTGGCCGACCAACTGGTTCGTCACAATACGCCAGTCACTACTGTTGATGAACTGTGGTAATCGTGTTCAAGCTGCATGGGCAGCTGTACCTGTACACGCCATCCAAGATCTGTTTGATTCAATGCCAAGGCGTATCAAGGCCGTTATTACGGCCAGAGGTGGTTGTTCTGGGTACTGATTTCTCAGGATCTATGCACCCAAATTGCGTGAAAATGAAATCACATGTCAGTTCCAGTGTAATATATTTGTCCAATGAACACCCGTCTGTATTTCTTCTTGGTGTAGTAATTTTAATGGCCAGTAGTGTATTTTTTATGTTGCTGAGTCTGGAAGGGTTGAGCATTGGATAGTTGAGCTGTGCTGGCGACGTATCATACGTCGTTCTATCACGTCAATTTCCTGTCCAACCAGACTCCAAGGTGCCTGAGTTTCTCCCGGAATCATATTGGACGAACGTGTAGCGTAATTTGTCTGCAGTGTCGGTGTTTGCGCAGTTGTTTCGGTGTATCTGTTAACAGAACTGCCTTGCGCTTGTCGACGTATACTCGAACACGCCATTTTTTCAGCCAAAACTCGACACTTCGAGTGCTGTGTGTGGTCGTGAGTTTATGACCTACGCCAGGATCAGCGTAGATGCTACTATTGTGTTATCTGTCGTTACTATACAGATTAAAGAGAATCAGAACCGATCATCCTACATCTACATCTGCCTTTACACTCCGAAAATCACGTCACGGTGACTGGCAGAGGGAACTTCTGGTACTCCCTCTACTGTCCCATTCACGAATGGTGCTTGGCGAGAGCGACTGGCAGTAATCCTCTACGGGAATTCTAATTTCCCTCACTTACTCGTTGTGCTAATTTCGCGAAACTTATGCAGGACGAAGCAATATGCTGTTAGACTCTTCTTGAAATGTACATTCTCAGTAATTAAACAGTAAACCTTTCCGTGATCCCCAACATTTTCTTGTAGGGTGTGTAACTGGAATTTAATGATCATTATCCGTGACATTTTCGTGCTTACTAAGCGGACATACTGTTTTTTATTCGGGCCTTTCTCTGTCCTAGCTACAGCCTATCTGGTATGCGTCTCACACTGACAAGGAAAGCTCATCATTTGGTTTGTAGTATATGTACTTGCAGATTGCAGACCTGACATCTGTCTCTCTTTGTTAAGTACAAATTATTAATTTACTTCTCCAAACTTGTTCCAATGCTTCCGTATTTTCAGCGGGTCCTTATATTTACTGCATATTAGAAAATATTAACTGTTTTAACAAAAGCAGTCAGGAATGGAAAATTTAGCCTATTTTTTGTTATTTAGGGCTTTTTATACAATTTTAATCTTGTTTGTTTGCTTCTTAAGGCCTCAATATCATTCTGTTCTCTAGTTTATCATCTGCAATAGCACTAGGTCCATAGAATACCATAACTGTGTGGGACATACACTTGGGGGTGCAGTTGATGGTCGATGGTTTCTTTTCTGGGACAATCGTGTCTCACACTGTCTCTTCAGTGTTGAACAACCATTACGTAGTTCTGTGTATTTCTTTTAAATCTGTTTCTCTTAGTCGTTTTCTTCAGTGAGATTTTATTTGTTGGGATACAGCTGGAGGTAAACATTCTTAAATTTTTCTATTTTTGTTGGGTATTGGTTGTGGAAAACAGCAAGCAGATGTAAAGTTAAAGTCGTTAATCCTCGACCACTTTCCTAACCACCGTGCAGGTGCAGAGACAAGGTCACCCAGAAGATGAATGGCTTAAAATTAACAAAAAAAGTATATTCTTACGTTTTCAGTCATCTGTTGTTTTTAAGACATTTAATAATTTCAAGTGACCAGTAAAAAGAAGGATCCATTACTGGTGGCACAACTGTGCTCAAACATGTTTGAGAAACCAAACGAGGAAGAATTTTTGCTTCAAACAAACATACTGAACTCAGTGTTATACGACCAAAATAAGATCAAATAGAACATGACTATAAGAATCTAGGTCAAGAAATCTGCCAGAGAAATGTTTCAAGATCTATACGTGCCCAGATCCACTGTTCCTACATATGAACACAGTTGTGTACACCTTCCCAACTTACTCCACGAAGTAAGTGATGGTGATGATGTATCCGTTACATCTGGACAATTTCAGTACTAATGTCAATTGTTTGTATAAGTTCAAACGTTGCTAACATGTTTATGTGATCAATACTCGTGTAGTGTGGTTAACCGTCATTAGTTTTTAATTCATAATTGGTAAATAATCTGTATGGCACTAAACATCATTACTCTTAGTATTAATTACCGTTTAAAAAAGACACAGATAAAAATAAGTGACTGACGCTTGACACCATTGTAAGGGGAAGTAACAAAGCACTAAAAAGTACCTTTAATTACTATACGGAATATACAAGTATACAGAAACACAAACGCGTACTTACGCAAAGTATCTGTACATCGCGAACACAGTGGCCCTGTACACTTTGACAAATCATTATCAAATAATCAACTATCACATAATAAAAGTCCTCTCATACTGGTTGCCAGAGAGTGCATTCACGAATGCTCGGAGAAAGTATTCTTGTTATGCGCTGTGCTTGGAGCACGAAATTGTTATACCATTCACGCCTCCTCCTTAGTAGCACCAACTTCGTAATACTGAATGCTCTAACTCGGACTAGAACGGCTGGCAATTTACCATGATTCCTTAGCATGTGCTTTATAGTTGTTATGTGTCGCCAATTTACGTTTCAGGTTGCAAGCGTTAGACCAGGGCCCATTTTTGGTTTTGGTTTTGCACCTAACTGTTACATATTCCTTTCGTGACCTTTGTGAATGCTAATATATGTTTCAGAAGTCTTTATCATTTATTGAACTCGTATCATTTACTGTAAACGCGGCGTGGGAAATGAGAGGGTATGTAACGTTTTTTAACCCACGTATTCACACATCTGACCACGTTTTGGCGTTTCTTTGCTGATTGTACAAGATATTACTGTGTGTGTGTTTCCAAACAAAACAGGTCATCGGTACAACTTTGAAAACATTTAGGCAAGTTGGAACCCTTTTGCTTGTGTCTTTGTCAGCCCTATTTATACCCAAACATTCCTAAACAAACATCGAACAGTGGTGAACGTCAGCAAAAACATTTGTTGTTGTCCTTAGTTTCGAGTTTGTTGCAAAGTCCCTGAATTGACTAATAGTCTTTTTATGTAAACTCTCTGAGTACAGTCTTTGCAAAATACAAATACGATCACGTGCTTAAATTTATTGCCCTCTCTCGCCTATAGCGGATGACGTGCTCTACAACGGGGAAGAACTTTCGCGAAGAGTCCGGTGTGTCAGTGGCCAGCGGGTCCGAAGGGAAGTGGTAGCAGTTCCGAAGTCGTCACGTGCAAAAACAGCGGCGTCTGCAGCCATATAAGACCCAGCTAGAGGCGACGTCATACTGAAACCGGAGCTGGTTTGCCAAGCAGGCGTTCGCGGAGAAACTGTCTCTTCCGCGATGCACAACCGCAAAGGTTGGATTTTGCGGTTTCGTGTTCGCATCGCTGTCGCCACGTAACTGGCCCACTGTGCTGCTTGGCAGTTACGTTTTCTGTGAATGCCTAGCTGCAAATTATGTTTCATGAGGAAATGAAGATAACTTTTTGTTTGTCTGATGCGGCCCGCCCCTAATTCCTCTTTACTACCAACCTCCACCGCCACTGTAGCGTACTTGACTTTGTTGACGTAGCCACAGTCTCACCTCTGGTTGCGCCGCTTCATCACTATCAAAGTGAAGTCCTCGATGGTAATCTTTGAGTTTTGGAAACAGATAAAAATCGGAAGGGACAATGTCGGGACTGTATGGAGGATGGTCGATGACAATGAACCCAAGCCGTCGGATTGTTGGAATGTCGCAGTGCTCGGTAGTGGTCAGGCATTGTCGTGCTGAAGGAGACAGTGCTCCATGTATGGACGAACTTTTCGAATTCGAAACACGATTATTGCATGCTGTATCTCACGCGCCGACATAGTTACGTTACACACCGCCATGTTACACGCTACAATACGGAGCGCTCTAGCGCCAGAAGGCTGCAAATATGTAGACATGTTAATAACGTTTGTTTTAATTAAAAAGCTTTCAGAGTTTTCACACATAAAATGCGGAGGTGTCAGCTTTCAGCGCACTCTTGTATCTATGCATGTATGATTTCAAGCCTCGGACAGTTGTTTCTGTCCTTATCTGCAGGCTAATCTCAGCAACTACTGTATGGATTTTCATACGGCTTTCACTAACAGACTGATTCATGAAGAAGATTTGTGTTCGTAATTTATCATTAAGCAAGACAGGTCGTCCATGCCAGATTATGTGATCAAAGTAAGCAATCTGATGATAACCTAGGCTTGTTTCAAAAACGAGGACAGTGCAGCATTGTCAGCGCCCAGACACAGCATTAGCGCAGCTGCTACTAACATATCCCTACACCTGTGCATCAACTATCGCTGCTGGCAACACAAATTCGCCTGCCCCTCTAGACTGTCGCAGAGGTTAGTTTTCCCCACGGTGCACGCTGTGGCACTGTTTTCCTACTCCTTAAAAACTCTACCAATCAAAATTTTTGGTTTTCCTGTTGTGGTAATGATATTCAGTCCGAGATTGGCATGATGCAGGTCTCCATGCTTCTGTATCCTGTGCAAGCGTCTTCATCTCCGAATAACTACTGCAGCCTACATTCTTCTGAATCTGCTTACTGTATTCATCTTTTGGCCTCCCTATACGATTTTTACCTCCCACACTTCTCTCCAATACTAAACTGGTCATCCCTTGATGCCTCAGAATGTGTCCAACCAACCGACACCTTCTTCCAGTCAACTGTGCCACACATTTCTTGTCTCCCCAATTCTATTAGTACCTCCTCATTTGCTACACTCTCTACCCACCTAATCTTCAGCATTGTTCTGTAGCACCGCATTTCAAAAGCCTCTATTCTCTTCTTGACTGAACTGTTTATCGTCCGTTTCACTTCTAGACATGGCTGCTCTCCAGACAAATACCTTCAGAAAATACTTTCTAGTTTCTGCATTTAAATCTGAATTCGATGTTAAATTTCTTTTCTTCTGAAATGGTTTTCTTGCCATTCTACAATTTATATCATGCCTACATCTGCCTTCATCAGTTATATAGCAAACCTTATCTACTGCTTTTAGTGTCTCGTTTCCTAATCTTATTCCCTCAGCATAACCTGATTTATTTCTACTACATTCCATTATCCTAGCTTTGGTTTTGTTGATTTTCATCTTACATCCTCCTTTCTAGTCACAGTCCATTCCATTCAACTGCTACTCCGAGTTCTTAACTGTCTCTCACAGATTTACAGTGTCATCGACGAACCTCAAAGTTTTTATTCCTTCTCCTTGAACTTTAATTCCTACTCCAAATTTTTCTACATTTCCTTTACTGCTGGCTCAGTGTGTAGATTGAATAGCATTGGGCATATACTACTACCGTGCCTCAGTTCCTTCCCAACCTCTGCTTCCCTTTCATGCCCCTTGCCTCTTATAATTGCCATCTGGTTTCTGTACATGCAGTTTTACACCTGTTTACCGCTGCTACCTCCAGAATTTCAAAACGAGTATTCCAGTCAACAATCTCAAACTCTTTTGTCTTTCCTTCAACTACATTCTAAGAGAAGTGGTAGGATCAGTATTGCCTCGCGTGTTCCCACATTTCCCCGGAATCCAAACTGATCTTCCCAGTGATCGTCTCTTACCAGTTTCTCCAATTTTCTGCAAGGAATTTTTGCTAGTATTTTGCAGCCGTGATTTATTAAACTGATAGTTCGGTAATATTTACACCTGTCAGCATCTGCTTGTTTTGCATTGGAATTATTACATTTTTCTTTAATTCTGAGGGTGTTTCGTCTGTCCCATACATCTTGTACATCAGATGGAGTGGTTTTGTCTTGGCTGGCTCTTCTAAGGCTATCAGTAGGTGTGACGGAATGTCGCCTGCTATAGGGGCATTTTTCTTTCAGTGTTCTATCAAATTTTTCACGTGGTATTATACCTCCAGCCTCATCTTCATCTACACCCTCTTCGCTTTCTGTGATATTGCCTTGAAGTTCATCTCCCTTGTACAGATCCTATATGTACTCCTTCCATCCTTCAGTTTCCCCTTCTTCGCTTAGTACTGGCTTTCCATCTGACCTCCCGTGCCGGCCGAGGCGGCCGAGCGGTTCTAGGCGCTACAGTCTGGAACCGCGCGACCGCTACGGTCACATGTTCGAATCCTGCGTCGGGCATGGATGTGTGTGATGTCCTTAGGTTAGTTAGGTTTAAGTAGTTCTAAGTTCTAGGGGACTGATGACCTCAGAAGTTAAGTCTCGTAGTGCTCAGAGCCATTTGGCCTCCCGATATTCATACAGATGCTTCTCTTTTTTTTCTTAAAGGCCTCTTTAATTTTCCTGTGAGTGGTATCCACCTTTCCCCTTGTGAAATATGCTTCTAAATCTTTACAGTTTTCCTCTAGACATTCCTGTTTAGGGATTTTACACTTCCTCAAACATCTCCTAAATGGAATCATATCAGTGAGTGTATACAAACAGATGTATGGATGTCACAAACCAACATCCTGCGAACCTCGACAGAAAGCTAATCCTTTCGCACAGGTGGCAGTAGAACTTTTTTGTGAAGGGCGCCACGCAAATGCGGGTGAGTGGGAGCTGCTTCACTTCTTTTGGTTCTAATTCTGTAGCCTCTCTCTGACGTCACACTGCGCGCTGTTCAGTGCGGAGCGATGAAGGCTCTCGGCTGTGTCGATTGCCGCACCGGCCAGACAGACAGGGAAACGGTGTTGGGAAGGGGGGGGGTGGAAGAGGGGGAGGGTGTTGCGGTAGGGTTGGCGATCGCGCGGCGAGCCAGCGACAGCTGCGGCAGGAAACTCGTCTGGCTTCCGGAGCGACCAGTTCTGCCAATGCTGCGGCAGAAAAAACGCGCCGCTCTCACAGCCATACACCACGAGCCTATTGGATTTAACCTGCGCTGCTCAACAGCGTGTGACTCGAAATGGGAAGTGCACCTGGGATTCGGCTGAAATAGGAAAGCGGTCACGTTATGTCCTTCGCTCGCTGCATCTGAGACGCCATGCTTGGTGAATAATATTTTGGTTGTTTCCGTAGTATGACAGTGCGCCGTTTTAAGGCAAAGATGCGATTAAGATTTATCACTCTAGGTGCGATCATTTATAGTGAAATGTCAATCGCATATCGTCTGTAAAAGACCTAAGAAAATTCATTATGAAAAATTTTAAAGCATTACTTCTGTAGTTAAGAGAGATGACGTTGTACAGCTGAAGGTCGTAGGTTCGTGTCCGCTTTTGTAACACATTCTGGGAGCTTCTTATTCATGTAACGGAAGTATGTTCTGCAATATTCGATTTTATTTATGCAGGGTGATTCGAAATTCCTATTGCAAGCTTCTAGAGGTTGTACAGATGACATAACGGATGAAGCTTTGATAAGGAACCCATGCCCGGGAAAGTACCGTTTGATCGTATCACTTTCAGATCTCCCGCTTCATGGTACGCACACAAGCTGAGAGCAAGGAGCCGTCATCAGTCCCTGTTGTAATGATGACGTTAAATAACATCTCCTACCGACTAAAACAACAGCTCTGGCAAACTGGTACGTTCGAAAACCGGAGGGCTGGCTGTGCTGCTCTGCAGACGCGTTACTCTCGAGTTTGAAGACGACGCCCTCCGTCACACAGAAGAGAACTCGAAACATTGTCCATGCCTTGTGCTCCTAAAGCACACAGCTGTGTGTCTCTGCTGTGTGCGTACTGTGAAGCAGGAGATTTGAAAGTGATCGGATCCTCAAACTGATTTTACATACAAACGTTATTTTTACGGATATGGGTTCCTTATCAAAATGTTCAAATGTGTGTAAAATCTTATGGGACTTAACTGCTAAGGTCATCAGTCCCTAAGCTTACACACTACTTAACCTAAATTATCCTAAGGACAAACACACACACCCATGCCCGAGGGAGGACTGGAACCTCCGCCGGGACCAGGTTCTTTATCAAAACTTTATCTACAAAATCCCCTCTACAGCCCCTAGAAGCATGTAATAGTAATTTTTAATCACCGAGTGTACAAGAGTGTGCTCTGTCAGTAATGAGTTCTTTCCGGTTTGTGACATCTGTGTGATTAAAGAAATTAAGATGAAACTGCTGCGAATGAAATAACCAACGCTGACATTTATATTCCTTCTTGTCACAAAGATTTGATTTTTTTTAAATATGTTGCGATTTCCGACGGTGTGCTTAGGCAGCTTTAAGTGCTGCGAGTAATACGAAGGGCAATCATGTGTATAGTCTTGCTTGTCACCAACACTTTGCTGTTTATTCAGAATATGACGCTATTTTCGAGGATTTGGTTGGGCAGGAAGCTAAGAGCACAGCTGCGAATGAAATGAGCAGCAATCATATTTATAGTCTTGCATGTCACAAATATTTAGTTGCGATCGATTCGGTAACAAGGCTTTCGTAAATTTGTTAGCCAAGACGAAGATCACACCACAAGTGCGAAGGACGTCACGTGACCGCTTTTCGATTTCAGCCGAATGCCAGACAGAATCGTGGCCAAACAGTAGCTTGTTTGTACTGCGACGCTGTACTCTCAATCGGCCGCTCCTATTCGTGCATGTTTCCAACACCAGAGAGACAATAATCATTTCTAAAAGCTCCTGATGGCATTTTTGCGTGTATGTGAATTAAGTTTGGGATTTTTAGAAGAATTCCCCCTTCTGCAAAACACAATGTTTTTCTTTTTTCTTTTCTTCTCTTTACTCAAACATATTTCGACACCAATGAGTCATCATCAGTGGGTCTCCTTTTTTTAATTCTGTAAAATATTATACAAACTTTTGGTTGGTTCCACACTCACAATTCCGTACTCACAACGTAAACAATGGTTCCCTCTGGACTTTCAGGTCGCTTACGCCCTATGTCCAGGTCTTGTGACTTCTGCACGAAGATACAGAAGAGTGTACAAACTGCTTAATTTCTTTCCACTGGATTGTTTTTTTTTTTTTTTTGGTTGATGCAAAACAAAAGAGATGAATATTACAAAAAACTTATGTCCCCATTTGATTTAAAGGAGAGCTATATTAATAAGACTTGTTCTGGGGCAAAAGGAATAGTGAGTTTACTACTGCAGGGGTAAATGGGGCCTAAAAATTGTGGAAGGAAACCCGCGTTTGACTACAGAAGTATGTTGCAGTAGTTATAGAGAGATGAAGAGGATTGCACATGTTATACAAGCGTGGAAACAAGGAAAACAAGGTCTTCAGGATGAAGATAACAACAACAAGAACAAGAACAACATTACGAGACCGAGTAAAGGTACGTCCTTTCATTGTTAATAGTGAATAAGAGAATATGTGAAAGTGCTACGTATTGTCTACTTGCACCTATCTGTTTTAAGTGAGCTCAAAGTTATGAAACTACCAGATGCTACAGCATACTTACAGAAGCGTGTAATACTACGTACATCAGTTGCCCTGTACCAAACAGTCAGAGCAGCTAGGCATGAACTGCGGCTCTACTCTCTATTTACTTCTTTACGAAGCTTATTGTTCGCAAATGGTCACACTGTCGATGCAAACGGTAACGTTCATAGATAACAATAAAAAATTACTTGTGCTGTTGGCGACTTCACCTTCTCGGTCAGAGAAAGGAGCAAGTTATGCATCCAGAAAATATTCCATAGCCTCTTTAGCGAATTACCAGTGAAACCCGGATTCTTTAAAGAAACGAAGTGCCATGTATAAAACAGTTCCAAACGTCTGATTTCTTTACAACTGAGCTACTGTGGTAAATATTTGACTTTAAGCTTGAAAGCGAAGGAAAGTTCAGGAAATGTACCAAATTATGCTGTAAGTGCTCTCTTTATGAAACCGTGGGTAATGTAGTGTGGGTAATTTGTCCTCCATTTTAAGCAAAATCAGTTCTCAATCATTCAATTATTTATACGTCATATCTCCTGAACTATGTGTCACACAGTGACATAATTTTGCGGCAACGTTCAATGATACACGTAGGCACTGTCTGAAAATTTTTTTACGAATAGAGTTAGTACCAAAGAATTATTAAATTAAAACTTCATGTCTGACAAGTTATATTGCATGAACAGCGAAAACGTAATAACGATAAACTTTTTTCCCTTTATCATTGTGTGTATGTGCGTGGGGGAGGGGTGTGAGCAAGAAAAAGTTTCGTAAAGGTTTGAAATTTTGTGTCAACTGTGTTGGAAGTCTCTGAGTACTCTAATTCTCAACTACTGGATGAATAAAGCACGGGTATATGTGCACCATCAGCGATGCTGCCTCAAGAAAAACTCACAGTTTCTTACTGTAATACTTGCCTCACTGCGTTATACTTTTAACATAAGAGTATATCTCTTAATGGGTACACGATCGCAGATTTAAAATTTTTAATCTCGGGCATTAATTATGCGAACTATTGAAAATCAAGTTTTTGTTCCCCACATATTAGGTAGGAAGCCTGGATGTGGTACCGGGTCCTTGGTTCCTGGTAGTAGCTTAGGCCCGTATTAAAATGTCGAATTTCTTTGACAAACATCTTTGATCAAAGCCCTTTGGTCAAACCTTCGACAGTGTACTAAGATATCTTTCATTAAAGATCTTTGTTCAGAGTTAGAGCAGGGGCCTAACTTTGATCAAAGACCGCTGTATTGGATACTCGTTCGACTCGCTTCAGCTGATTTTTACCTGTAAAATGACTTCAAAGTTTATTTGGTGTGCGGCTAGCACTACACTGAAAGTTTCAAAGTATGAAAAATGGCACATTCTTCGTAAAACCGAACACATCGGTCACAACAACTGCAATAAGCGGGTAGGCTGTTATTAAGAAATAGCTGTATTCGAAGTGGCTGAACTGTGGACGACATAACGATGAAATTTAGTAAAGCATGGTGTCTCTGGCAAAGTGAAAATAAAAGTGTTGTCGATACGCAGCACATAAGTGGAATAAATGTATTTATTTGTTACTTTAAATAATGTAACCTAACCTTCATAAGTTCTTCCTTAAGTGTTTTTCATTGATTCACAGGTTTTTGGAACAAGACACGAAATGGTACACGGTGGAATACGAGTACTATATTGCAAGCTCGACTAGATTTCGTCTGTTGCTAAAAATCTTACCTTAGCTGAGAAACGATCTTTAGCAGAAATCCCGTTAAATGAGCATCTTGTTCTAAATACGAAGAGCAACTTTCATAAGCGCAAATTAAAAGGTTTGTTCGTCCATTGTCACATTCTTAGCTCTTTACATACTCGAACAGTAGCTCACGAAGCAAATTCCAGTGAACCCCTCGTACTTCTCTTCTCGCTGTCCATGGTTTCACATACTTTCGTTTCTTTTTTTCTTTCTTCTTAACAATGCGCCCCCTGCCAATATTACATCCAAATGTTCAAATGTGTGTGAATTGCTAAGGGACAAACCTCCTGAGGTCATCAGTCTCTAGACTTATACACTACTTAAATTAGCTTAAACTAACTTATGCTAAGAACAACACACACACGCATGCCCGAGGGAGGACTCGAACCAGCGGCGGAATGGGCTGCGCAATCCTTGACATGATCCCTCAAATATTACATTAAATACTGCTACAGAGACGATTAACTGTTCAGCATTCGCACTCCAGTACTCACGACAAAAAATTTAACGACAGTATAAGTTCCAGCGAAGTACTTTGCTCAAAGAAATTTGACAAAATCAAAAAACTTTAACATTTTAATACGGGAATTAGTAATATGGATAGGTTCTGATTCTTTTTTGTTGATAACTTCTTTTCGTTCAGAGAAGACTTGTGACTTGTGCCTAAGAATAGGTGTTTCTTTTTCAGAACGCCGTACAGCCAAAGTGTTAATGTGAACTAAGCATGACGTATATGTAAACGTAAACCGCTCACGTAACAGTATATTCGTTTAAAACATCTAACATTTTGAGGTACTCCACGTGGTCGCGAGATAACACGGAAATGAAAACAACAGAAGGCGTCACTTAAAATGAGTCACGGAGACACTGACCTCTAGAGACAGACTTCAGATATCGAGTGCATAATTACGAGGCGTAATAGCTCCGAGCCCTGTTAATTCCGGTACGTAATAATTTCGAGACGTCAATGTAGTATTTAATGGACTGTGAAAACACATTGCGCACTCGGTCTTTATGCCATGCACGGTTTATTAACTCGCTAGGAAATCAACGGCATTCATTGTCTGGGAGTGGGTTCTGCAGAACAGTTTTGACACAAACTGTCGGTGTGATTCAGTGGGGTTTACAGTAAGAGCACTTTGGAGGAAACTACAGAGTAGAGATAGCCCGGGCTTGCGGTTCCGATGCGTCAGCTGCGAGTCGTCACAAATGCGATAAGATACCCTGCGAAGGGCACATAGCCTGCATGCGGGCGCTGCGAACTTGATTAGCGAGAGGATACACGCAGCATGAGGGCCAAGGCGGAGTGTTTAACAACAGAGAGGGGGCTACCGACAGTAATACTGAACGCGTCGTCACCAGTACTGGCTGCATGCTGGTCAAATAAAGCTGTGCCCTGGAAACCATAAGGTACGCTGCCATAAGGGATTTGGTGCTGAAAGTTCAACACAATTTTTCATCGCGGGTTACCGCTCCAGTCCTCACATTTTTCGCAGGAACCAACCTCGAGCGAAATGTCACGGGACCATGTCTACATCACACTTACTGGATGTTACTACGACGACGATGTGTACATTTAGGGGTAATGTACAAACGCAAACGAATTACCTTCAGGCAGGGAACCCAGGTACAGAAGCGAATAGGTCGAAAGTTACGAAGCAGCATGTGGATACGAAAACATGCGAATCGCTCAGGGTGTAATAATGCTTTGTGTGGTTTTCTGTGACGGAGAAACGTGAGCGACAGAGAAGGTACTATGCTGTCACCTCAATGTGAAAGAACAGTGTAAAGTAATCTTACTCATTTCATCACTGTACTTCTTGCATTTGCATCCTGCTGTATGCCTTTGTAAATAAGTTTAACTGAGAGATGTATAATGACCTTTGTATTTGCAATATACGTATAGACTGAATTTTGTTACCATAACTACATGCTGAATTTTTTCACCATAATCAGTGCCATCTCTCGGTTTGTGATACAACTCTACTTAGTACTTTCTTCCATAAGCAAAGCCTTCTTTCGGTTTGCCACTTAATTCATTTCAATGCAATCACTTGGAGGACCAGTTTTATAGACAATTAGCGATACGTCAGTATTTTCAACAGTATTTTAGCATCGAGGTTTTTTTGTATTTTGAAAATTTGGTAAGATTCCTACTTACACTTTACCAGATTCATTGTGACCATTAACTATTCATGATATCTAACTAACCTAAGGACATCACACACATCTATGCCCAAGGCAGGACTCGAACTTGCGACCGTAGCGGTCGCGCGGTTCCAGACTGTAGCGCCTAGAACCGCTCGTCCACCCCGGCCGGCAACCTTATGCGTCAATGCTCACAGCGATTTCGCCTAGTTGGAATACCGATTCCGGACTGTACGGCCTTCGAACAGAAACTTTCTGATCTCCACCTATATTTCGCTCTCGTAAGTAGCATACTGAAACAAAGGCCGGCCGGTGTGGCCGTGAGGTTCTAGGCGCTTCAGTCTGGAACCCCGTGACCGCTACGGTCAGAGGTTCGAATCCTGCCTGGGGCATGGATGTGTGTGATGCCCTTAGGTTAGTTAGGTTTAAGTAGTTCTAAGTTCTAGGGGACTGATGACCTTAGATGTTATGTCCCATAGTGCTCAGAGCCATTTGAACCATTTTTGAAACAAAGCTGTTTTTCCTGTGGTGACAGAGTGCAGAAATATGACACGCAATCTAATGACATGTCTAGGTCTTTGAAACTGCCGTCGTCAATACTACTTTTCCATGTCGAAATTAAAGGGTTCGTCACTGGAACTGCGGGCTACACAGAAAGGATTAGTTGCGATAGATTAAAACTAGTGTCATCACGAAGGGAAATGTACCGCTTGTTGCATGTAGGCGCTATTGAATCGGGCCATTAAGACATCTTCGTGTAAGAACAAAAATAATGGTTCAAATGGGTCTACGCACTATGGGACTTAACATCTGAGATCATCAGTCCCCTACTTAAACCTAACTAACCTAAGGACATCACACATATCCATGCCCGAGGCAGGATTCGAACCTGCGACCATAGCAGTCGCACGGTTCCAGACTGAAGTGGCTAGAATCGCTCGGTCACCGCGGCTGGCTCGTGGAAGAACACTGGCCGTGAATGCACGACCAGCGCGCAGTTGCAACTTGTCGCAAAGGATCGACACGGTATATGGCTCGGTAAAAACAAAGGATATTAAACTCATTTTAGAGCAAAACTGGTACGAGAAAAGAAATACACGTTTTCAGTCAATTCTCCAGTACTGTCTTATAAATGAGTGTGCTACATGGACAATCCGAAGTCACGCATCTGTACCTATACGTGTTCAGCACGTCTGTTGCGCAGCCTTTGCATTGCTGCTTTGCAAATAACGCACGTCATACGCACAATAGAACGAGCTTCCTCGTCTCGTCTTTATAGCATTACAAGAAGAAAAAGTGTGACTTCACGCGAGTTTCTCGCAGCTTCAGTCACATGAATACCGCTCTGATTCGTGCCGCACTTGTGACAATGTAAGTGACATCGGTCAAAATGTTGACAGCCTCCTCAAGTAGACAAACACACGACTCTTTCGAGATTCGAAAGGTGAGGCTGCGACGCAGGTCGGCGCCGCCAAAGGCCACAGTGTGGGTGAGCGCATGACTTCTACTTTCACTTGGATTTCCTCATATCGGCAGGGCTTATTTACATGTGTGTAAGAGCCACAGGCATCACTTCATGTTTAACTAGTTTCTCAGCCGTCCTTTCGAAGTGAAGTAGACTCTGTTCTAGTTGACCTGCATACGGAAAAATCCATGACAACCACGTTAACGGCCGAGCATCTATATGTCACTGAGATGCATACTGCTCAAAATATCTGCTCGTAAATATTATTTACGTTCATTTGCCCCGCCTGCAACGGTGAAACAGCAAAATCTGAAACGTTTCATACGCACGTAGATGTCGCACTTAGTTGCGAGTGGTGTAACGTGGTGATAAGGGAACGATTTGGAAGTGAGAGTCCCCAGCACGGAGTCCATCACAACGTAATAGGTCCGGTGCGGCCTGTTGCAGCTACGTCATCTCGCGTGACCACGCGTGGGAACACTCTTACTGGAGGATCGTAAATTCTTGTAGCCTTATTCTCTCGGCTCCCCGGGACGTTAATGGCTAGCACTTTCAACACAGCTTCTAAAAGAAATACTTTTACAAACGAAGATTTTTCGGTCACGTGTCTGTGTCGCAGTTTTTCCTTATGTGTGAGGAAAACTGATTCTGATACACGCTATATGTGAACTGTTTCAGTTTACACACAGATATAGGGCAATATCCTTTCTTCCAGGAGTGCTAGTTCTGCAAGGTTCGCAGAAGAGCTCGTGTGAAGTTTGGAAGGTGGGAGACGAGGTACTAGCAGAACTGAAGCTGTGAGGAGGGGTCGTGAGTCGTGCTTGGGTAGCTCAATTGGTAGAGCACTTGCCCGCGAGAGGCAAAGGTCTGGAATTCGAGTCTCGGTCCAGCACACAGTTTTAATCTGCCAAGAAGTTTCAGATACAGGGTGTCTCACAAAGGAGTTTACATTGTTTGAACTTTGATAACTGAAAACGTTTTAATGACAACCTGATCCAATTGTGATTATGTGGTGCTCTCATGACAAATCTCTAGAAAAAAATGGAAAATCGGTGTTAGGCGTCATTGGACGGGAGGCCCTTGCAGGGAAGTTCCGGCCGCCTTGGTGCAGGTCTTATTACATTCGACCCACATTGGGCGACCTGAGCGCCAGATGAGGATGAAATGATGAAGGCAGCACCACACCCAGTCCTTGCGCGGAGAAAATCCCCGACCCCATCGTAAATCGAACCCGGGCCCGTAGGACGGCAATCCGTCACCCTGACCACTCAGCTATCGGGGGGGACTTCAGTTGCTATAAACTGCAGGTAAATAAGAAAATGGCTGAAAACTTGTCCTTGAAGAAAAGAAAGTGGGTTTTACAGTTGACTGGGTACAGGAAAACACGACAGATGTGCAGAGATGAAGGCGGGCAGAGTTTGGTACTGCCCCAGTGTCACGTGTAACAATAACGAAGCTATGCGACAGATTTGAGATGGAAGGAAATGTGCGTGATCTGAAGAATGGACAGCGTGGCAGGAAGATATCAGTAGCGGACGAAAGAGGAGTTAAGTCAGTGGCACAGGCCTTCACAAGATCTCCAAAAAAGTCTACACGGCAAGCTGTGAATGAATCAGGTGTAAGTAAATCAAGTGTGTGCCGCATTTTAAAATAAGTAGAGTGGAAATCCTACATTCCTAGGTTGCTTCACGCGATCGATGACGACGATCCGGATGGGCGACTCGAATTTTGTGAATTGATTTGCGATACTGAATAGTCGGCTGATGTCACTGTTTGACCTAATGCGTTTAAGTTGAATGGAACCATCAGTAGCCATAACTATGTACAATGGGCTAGAGATAATCCCCTTGTTGCAGAAGAACGAGCTGTCAATCTTCGTGGCAGAGTGGTTCTAGGCGCTTCAGTCTGGAACTGCGCGACCGCTATAGTCGCAGGTTCGAATCTTGCCTCGGGCATGGATGTGTGTGATGTCCTTAGGTTAGTAGTTCTAAGTTCTAGGGGACTGATGACCTCAGATGTTAAGTCCCATAGTGCTCAGAACCATCTGAACCATTTTTTGTTAATCTTCCTGGGTTATCAGCGTGGTGTGGCACGTTTATCAGAGGACTTCAGGGACAGTGACAGGTGTAAAGCACTCACCTTGTTGCAGGAACGAATTGTACCGGCTCTTCACCAAATGTACCGAGATGAAGACTGTTTTTTTCACCAAGATGATGCACCGTCACATTATCACCGTGATGTGCGAAAATCCTTGGATGAAACGTTTACTTAAGAGGTGGATGGGCCAAAGAGGTAGTACTGAGATTCCACACAGATGTACAGATATAATACCACGTACGGTGGATAACACGGGGGAGGCGATTGTGACTACTTGTGAATCCATTCCAATGGCAACCGTAACACAGAGCCGCTGTGTAGCTGCAGATGGAAGGCATTTTGATCATCTTCACCATTGAAACATCATCAGTAATGTCGTGACCATCTATGTGACTTTGGAATTCCTATTCTTTGTATTTTTGTTCAAGTTACTGAAGTTCAAACAGTGTAAACCCGTTCGTAGGACACACTGTATGCTTTCTACGTGTATAATTCTTTCAACTGGCGCCTCGCTAATCAGCGTAGAATGCTTTTGACTATCTCAATACTGATTTCATTGCTCGACAGCGTTCTTTCTTGGTTTCCCAGTGCAACTAATGCTACACTACTTTCCTGGCATCCAGCCAGATCATATGAGTAGGATCGTGAGGTGAAAGTTCGCTCGAGTTCAGGCAGTGCATAATTTCATATCAGTGTTTACGAGTTGATGAAGGCGGCTATGCCAATCATCTGCGCAACAAAAGGGTGTTTGCATCGCTTAGGCATATTTGTAAATTTCTCTATTAATATTTATATGACTTAGACACATATTACTCACTTAGTGGCATCAATAACAACTATTTGAGACCGGTTTCACGCGTAACAAGCTGAAGGCAGACGTTCACAACCTGACGAAAACACTAGAACAGGTGCAAAATGTGAGGTGTCGAATTGTGCAATGAGTGAGATGATTTAAGTACGTCAAATGTGATCTATCTCTTTGTCAGATAGTACTGGGTACAGAAGAAGGGGTCAAAATATGTATGCAATAGGAAGAAACAAAGCCGATGAAGCAAATACTGCAACAGTTCGATGAAGCAAATACTGCAACAGTCCTTTCGTGAAAGTGGCCAAAACAGAAGAATACATTGCTTATTAAATCACATACTGAGAAAATCTGCAAAATGCAAGAAAGAGAATATGTACCATCCTCATCGCGACTCTGTACTTCCCTGACAGCTCTAAGCGCTCGATGCCTTTTGTGTCTCAAGGCGATTTATCCAGACGTGAACGTACTGATATCGACCACAGCGGTGTCATTTTCTTTCTCCTTTTCTTAATGTACCCAAGACGTCTCTTTTTTACATTGCTTTTCCACGTAGTATGTCCAAATATCAGTTTGATAATGAAGGGAAGAATTCGGGAGGGGGGAAGGGGGGGGGGCGGAGGGCGGTGAACGTTGTATAGATAGATCAAGGCTTGCCCAACAACAATAACAACAACAACTTGAATAGTTAGTTGTGGTGGCGTAAAGTTACTAATCATTATATTGTCCGCCATTCTAATGGGTAATCCGACATCTTTTCTTCCGCGATCATGGAATGGGGACACTTGACACTGTCGACTATCATACGTCAGATGGGGATGTTAAACTAATTGGGTGAGTAGAAGTAGCCTGAAATCTGTTACAGTGTTTCCCCCTCTCCCTTTTTTCTCACTGTCGCAACAGAGGCACGAAATTCTACATTGGTAGTCGCACTATGGCGTCACTGATTGGGTAGCAGGCAACAGGTGGTTCGCGTTTAGAAACAAGGAAGAATTTCTTAATTTTTTAAAAGACATCATAGTCGCCAATGACTCTAAAACTTATTTATTTGCAGCCTAATGGCCATTATCTACTGGCATACTGCAAACGATTGCTTTGGCACATCTCAAATCTAAGAATCATCTGGCATGTATACACACCATCGTCGTATTTTTATGTTGAGGCTTTTGAAATACCTCAACATTAAACGATTGCGAGAATGGCGTATAGATTTATACTGTTACCGATGTTGACATTTTTAACGTAAATCCCACCAAATCACTATTCCTGTACACTGTTTACATGACAATTGAGGCAGTTGGCAGTCACATGATTTCCTTTCAGGAACCTCCGCCGCCTTTCAGTTTTACTACCCTCTACTCCTTTTCCTTCTTCTTCCTCTTCTCCTTCGTCTTCTTTTTACCTCACCTACTTCCACCTCCCTCTTCCCTTTTCCTTTTTGTCGTTCGTTGTCATTCTCGACTGTCACAAACCATACGCTAGTTTCGCCTCTGCATGGAACATCCTCCACATAAAGAAAACTTTTCCTGCAAGATAGAAAGTAGAAAATTGAAAAAATCTTTAGAGTGATCTAATAGTGGCCTTGGACCGAAACTTGCTGTGGAAACAAATACGGTGGCTGGTTCCAGGTCGCTTCTTCACTGAGACTTGACTGTCGATTCACACATTTCGGAACGGAACGTCAAAACTTTTCACAACGTATTCCCACCGCCGGCATCCAAGCAGACTGTCAATGTAAAGGAGCGGGACGTGAACATCAAATATTCTCGGGAAGAAAGTTGTGGATATTTACGTTGATGGATTCTGTGCTTTTGTGTCTCCTTAATGTTTATTTTATTTTCGTGGAACATTGTTAAGGTTTCACACGGACTTCCATATTTTTCCTGTGAGCGTTCTTTCCCCTAATGACGCCAGATATCTGAAAGCTCAAAAATAATTTACTTTTTACAAAAACTGGGCAAAGCAATAGCCTAAATTGTGCATAAATACCATGAGTTTGTGAAACAATTTCCATTAAATGACATCGTTTTAGTAGTGAGAAAATCATCTCTGCTGAAGAGGAAATACACTGTTGTTTTTGATACTGCTTTGTACTTAGAATAAAAACACACAATGGATTAGGTGGAAAAGCTCTACATACCGAATTCTAAATATTGTTTTCTAGATTTGGGGTCAGGGAGTCGGTTGCAGGGGGCAAGAGGACCCAGAATCATTTGTCGTGAAATCTCAAAACTATTTCGCCGTTCACCGCGTAACTAATAGTTATCTCCTCATTGCCAGACGAAGTGGCCATGCGGTTAAAGGCGCTGCAGTCTGGAACCGCAAGACCGCTACGGTCGCAGGTTCGAATCCTGCCTCGGGCATGGATGTTTGTGATGTCCTTAGGTTAGTTAGGTTTAACTAGTTCTAAGTTCTAGGGGACTAATGACCTCAGCAGTTGAGTCCCATAGTGCTCAGAGCCATTTGAACCATTTTTTATCTCCTCATTACCTACGCAATACTCATGCTCCATCTGGTTCAGATCCTGGATATTCTGTTATGTGTTTTTATGTATATATTTTCTCCACGTTCTGAAATGTTTGGACGACACTTTTCTTATTCTTTCATTATTCTAACTTTGTAAAGATTGGTCTGTGGAAAACCGAGCATACTTATACAACCATATGTATTTGGATTCGAGCAGCTGAAAGGTGTGTTCCAGATTGCCACAACTTTAGTGTTGTAGAGCGGTCTTTAACATCACTCAATGAATGATAACGACAAAATGTAGAAATTGAAGCAGCAATAAATATTTTTAACAGCCTTATAGGCTACGTTCAGTAATTACATTAAGGCTTTTTTCAATCCAGCCCTCGGCAGAATTCTGTCTTCATTTAGATTTTGTCAAGCACATCGACTATGAATAATGATTTGGCCATTAATAAACATTATCAATGTTAAATCCTTTATTTTGAAACTATATTCCGGAATTTTGTCGAAGAACATAAAAAAAACCACTCCGTCTACAGGCCACAAGTGGCCCATCGGGACCATCTGACCGCCGCGTCATCCTCAGAGGAGGATGCGAATAGGAGGGGCGTGGGGTCAGCACACCGCTCTCCCGGTCGTTATGATGGTATTCTTGACCGAAGCCGCTACTATTCGGTCGAGTAGCTCCTCAATTGGCATCACGAGGCTGAGTGCAGCCCGAAAAAATGGCAACAGCGCATGGCGGCCTGGATGGTCACCCATCCAAGTGCCGACCACGCCCGACAGCGCTTAATAGCGGTGATCGCACGAGGACCGGTGTAGCCACTGCGGCAAGGTCGTTGCCTTTGTCGAAGAACATGCAGAGGAAAAATACTAAGTCTTCATGGAACCTTTGCGAGATGTCACGAAAACAAGGTAAAGCACTCAGCAGCATGAAGACTAGTTTGAAGGCCTTCCAGCCAGCTATAGGTGGACCTACAATTTAGCTTACACCCCCAACTACGGAGTAACACGGTATTTTTCACACATCAATAAACATTTCTCGAAATGAAGGAAGTGATACCTGAATATCGCTCGTTTGTCTGGGACCCGTGCCACGTAGCATTGATAGAGGAAATAAAGAAGATCCAAAGAAGAGCAGGGCGTTTCGTTACCTTTTTATTTAGAAAGGGCGAAAGCGACGCGAGAAGCTCACTTGACTCCAGCAGCAGACGCTGCAAGAGAGGCGTCCTGTATCGCGGTGTGCTTCACTATCGAAGTTCCGAGAGCGTACGTTTCTAAAAGACGTTTATCTGGTAATAAATATGAAACCAGTAGCATTTTTGCGATTTATTCAACCATGAACATGTTTTCGAACCACTGCAGGCTCATCTTCAGACGGAGGTATTACAGAAACATTATCTTGTGAACAAAGTGTAGCTAGATTCAGTGCTGGTGCTGCTGGTGGAAATGACGAAAATTTAGTAATCGGTGACGAAACATTTACGAATACGAAAGTTTTTTATGTTTTAGGTACTTGCAGTGCACTGCCTTGTGGTATTCACATCAAATTCCTTCTTATAACGTGCATTATTAAGCTATGTACACGAATAAACACAGTATGTAGCTGCACTTGGCTTTACACTGGCTCACAGGGTGCAAACATTCGATGTTTTTACAAATAATATGGATATGACAGATACTGCACTTTACTACATAATAGTCTTTGGCAAGAGATGCTTTGTATTATGATACAAACATTACTAGTACAGATTTTACATTTCAGCAAATGTTGCTAGCTGCATACAAAAGGTAAACAGCCAAGAGGTGAATATTCAACATATAATTAAAAACTTTTTGTAAGTTACAGAATACCATAGTCGCTACACGCCAAGAAGAACAAGATTTATGCAGGAAGATGAATTATTGTCATTTTGTTGTTTTGGTGCCAGGATATCCTGGAAATTCTGGAAGAAAAGGTGTTGTGTTGACTCAGTATGTTCATTCAGGATTTTTTAGGGTGGTTTTAGTTTGTAGATGAAAATTACTAATTGTTCAAGGAGGTCCATCTGTAGTCCTTTCTGAGCAATGTGTAGCATAGAAAGACTGTCATTGATATCATCAACAGAGTGTTCATAATGAGCAACATGTGATGCAAAACTGGACTTATTTATGTTTTTAAGTCGAAGGGCATCCATATGTTCTTTGTAGCGGGTTGCAAAATTGCTCCCTGTTTGGCCTATATAGAAGGAAGAACAGAAGCATATGAGTTTATATACGCCAGAATTTTTATGTCAAGCTCCAGTGGATTTATTATTGTGTACATTTTCATTTTGTAGTTACAGTCAGTGTGGAAGGATATTTTTATGTGGTGTGGTCTGAAAAGATTTGCAAGTTTATATGACACTTTGCCAAGGAACGGAAGACAGACAAATTTTGGCATTTCTTTCTTAGTTTCTAATGCTGATAGTAGTTCCTTGAGTTTAATTTGGATTTTTTCAACTACAGTGTTTATCACAGAGGCATTATAAGCATTATTTTGGGCTATAGATTTAAGTATGTTTCTTTCTTTACACGCATCTTTCACTGATAAGGCGCGGAGCATACGGTTTACAGATGACCTGAAGAAAACAGTTTTAAGTTGGTTCGCGTGGCATGAGGTACTGTTAATTGTAACATCACTTGTAGTGGGTTTAGCACTTTTATTTTCACAAGTCTGTATTGATCACATAGATTTCTTTACACTTTATGACCGGTTTTGGCTTATCGCCATCTTCAGATCTGTTGTAAATATAAATATTTATGACCGGTTTCGGCTTATCGCCGAACCAGTCATAAAGTGTAAAGAAATCTATGTGATCAAGACGGACTTGTGAAAATAAAAGTGATAAAAATAAAATGATTGCAGACTAATATGCAGACTTCATGTCTTCAATTGATAAGGTAGTGGATTTTCTGTATGGTCCACAACATAATATTCCTGTAACACCTCCATCTGAAAATGAACCTGCAGTGGCTGGAAAACATGTTCATGGTTGAATAAATCGTAAAAAAACGACTGGTTGCATATTTATTACCAGATAAACGCCAATTTAAATCACAGTCGCAGTTCGTCATCCAGAATGGATATACCAAAATTTCTTAGAGACTCTTACGTATATCTCGCTAAAAGACCGTGAATGTAAAATTAGAGAGATTCGAGCACACACGGAGGCTTCCAGCGATCTATTCTCGACGGGAACTGGAAAAACGGGGAAGTGAAACATGTACACAGAGCACCAGCCGTCACACACCACAAGATATATGTAGATATAAACAAGTGTCAGATAAAAATCCTGCGGCTAAGTGGCGACCTAACCCGAAGAATTATGATCCATAGTAGTTTTCAACTTTACTATTATGCTACCGAGGATAACAATATGAGAACGACTTACAAGGAGAGTTCCCCAAAGGTAAGGCAGATTTTTGAAACCATCTGTACGGTAATGTAGGTCAGGGTGCCACGTATCTCACCGCCGCAACCGTTCATCTTGGTGGACCTTGGTTTGGTTGTAATCGTCGAAATTTGTTAATTTTTCGTGACATTCTAGAGCCTTAAAATTAATAACATTAGGTATATCGACCTTGTGATGTTCTCGGTAACATACGAACCTGACGAGTAAAAGGTTGTAAGTTCGAATCTCGAC
Organism: Schistocerca americana; assembly: GCF_021461395.2. Classification (NCBI taxonomy): domain Eukaryota; kingdom Metazoa; phylum Arthropoda; class Insecta; order Orthoptera; family Acrididae; genus Schistocerca; species Schistocerca americana. Next base: position 499,978,044 of record NC_060125.1, read on the forward strand.
AGGTATTTAAAAAAAATTATATTTTTAAATATTTATCGCAATGACATTGACTATTTAATTCAATTACTTAGTTTAAAGGTGATTTTTTTTAACTTTCTAATCCTTTGTCACGTTATTTTAATCATCGTATCAACTTTTTCATTTTCTCTTACTTTTTCCTATCTTTTTTCGTTTGGAATCTTTATGCATTTAATTTTAATCATTTTCATTTATCGATCATGATGTTTAAAGCATTGAAAATGCCGATCTGTCGTTTAAAAGAACAAAATATGAAATAATCTTTTTATATTGGCTGTGCAATGGTGTCAAAAGTGTGTTATTCGTTACGTATAAGACGAAAAATTTTTTGAATGGTAATCCTGATACCAATATTTAAAACTATACACTATGGACTAATAACGCAAATGATGGAATTACAATTAAAACGATAAAAAATGGTTCAAGTGGCTCTGAGAACTATGGGACTCAACTGCTGTGGTTATCAGTCCCCTAGAACTTAGAACTACTTAAACCTAACTAACCTAAGGACATCACACACATCCATGCCCAAGGCAGGATTCGAACCTGCGACCGTAGCGGTCGCGCGGTTCGAGACTGTAGCGCGTAGAACCGCTTGGCCACTCCGGCCGGCTTAAAACGATATTGAAGCGAAATGACGAATAGAAATTATAAATGTATTAACATGGACAAAAATACAAGATGATGAAACGCAGTAAATTAAATCAAAAGTTAATACAAAAAGTAATTAAAATGACGTGTATAAAGATTCTAAATGAAAAAGGATGAGAATAAAAAATAATGCGCAAATGGAAAAGTTAAAACGAACGTTAAAATTACGTGTCAAAAAATATGTTTAAAGCAATTAATTGAATTAAGTAACGATCAGAGTCATTTCGACAGAGATTTAAAAAAAAAAAAAAGAAATTGAAGCACCTGACGAGAATCGAACCCACAACAATCTGTACGTCAGGCCATACACTCTTACCTGTAGAACATTCATGCAAAACTACGATTTTTTTTTTTTTTCGTGTATTACTCGCACAGGGTGACCACCAGGTTGAATGGCTGCGGTGTGATATACCCGGGACCCGAAACTGCGTCATCGTATAGATGGTTTCAAAAACTCAGTTCCTGCGCACCTCTCCTTGCTACAAGGCAGAAAAGCACAAAACGCAGCCGCGCGGGATTAGCCGAGCGGTCTTAGGAGCTGTAGTCATGCACTGTGCGGCTGGTCCCGGCGGATGTTCGAGTCCTCCCTCGGGCATGAGTGTGTGTGTGTGTGTGTGTCCTTAGGATAATTCAGAGTAAGTAGTGTATGACCTTAGGGACTGATGACCTTAGCAGTTAAGTCCCATAAGATTTCACACACATTTGAACACAAAACACAGGGACCGATGACCGAGCAGTTATGTCCCTTCCCCCCCTCCCTCCCCCCTTTTAAACCAACCAACCACAAAACGCACAACTATAGCGCGAGTGAGGCGGCGAGATTTCTTCCGATGTTAGCAGACCATGTCACCGTTCCTTCCACGAGCATCAACATTGACACTTGACGAGTGAAGAAACCTTCGCGAGAGACCACGTTCTGTTCCGTTCCGTTGACGATGTGTGTCAATTCCGCCATTTAAAATGCGCCGTGGTTTATTTTAGCGTTCCGTCCCGTTTAGTACACTGCGAATGGAATCGGTCAGTAACAGGACGAGCCCGCAGTCGAGCTAAGCGGACGACCGCAGCGCGTACGGAGCACATACCCAGAAGCGGCGGCAGGCGGAGACGGCGGGCTGACAGCAGCGGCAGCGGGGCCGTCGACGTTCGCGTCTCGAGGGCGGGGCCGGCGCGCCCGCCAGGGGTTTCTTGACGACGACGGCGGCGGCCGCCATCCGGCCTCCAGAGAACACCAGCGCGCCGCGTGCGTGGCCACGCTGCACCCGTCACCGCTCGCGCTGCACTGGACTGGAGCCGGCCGGAAGAGGGCCGCGCCGGCGGATTGGCCGGACAGGCTCACTTGCCGGAAGTGCGGTCGTGCGGCTGCTGCTGCTGCTGCCGCTGTCGCAAACGGACCCGCCTGGCGCCGCAATCGCTGGCTCGTCTGACGTTACCTCCTCTTATCTCCGCACCACTTGGAGAACCTGACGTGACCAGTTTGCGCACTCACACGGCTCCGTCTTGTTCCGATGTCACACGTTTGTTTCTACGTCATAAGTTGCGTCCACAGGGGAATGGACTCTGTGACTGCAAAAGCAGCAGCAGTACGAAAAACACATATAACCACTAGCTGTACAACCACTGTGCGTCGATCACTGTCACACACTCTCACTTAGAACGAAACTGAATTTCCAGAGCTGCACTTTGCACTCGCGTCCGTAACAGGCACACCAGTTAGCACTGAGACAAGCGTCAAGTAACCAATTTCAGCTCTTCCGTATTACATTAAAAAAAACTAAAATCTCGGTTCAAGGCATCATTACTGATAGCCTGACCGTCATTTCTCTCTGCTGATTCAGTACCTACCACATTTTTTGCCGCTTCGTATCTGCACCACCGCTCCGGGTTTTCAACCTTCACTTGTGAATCGAGATATCTTCACTCGATGATTTTGCACCGCACAACTCTACTCGCAGCGTAATAACCAAACATCAGTGGGGAAACATTAACCTCCCTGCGACAGCTATGACACTCCTTCACTCGTCAGTTTTGCACGGAACAGCGCAGTAACCAAACGTCAGCGAGGAAGCGGAAAAGTTCGCGCAACAGCTACGACACTGTACCAACGCAATCTCTGTGAAACCCCGACTAATAGCCGTGCGGGCGCCCATTTACAGCGCAATTACGAAGGCAGGACTTCGGTAATCGCTGGGTTCGTTTCCTCTCGAAAATCCATTTAAATGCCCTGCATAGCTCGCCCCGCGAAACCGATTACGAGTTTAACATGTACAGCTCTAAATAAAGCGCACTCTCGAGCACTGATCTCCTAGCCACATGACGGGTGCAGCGTTAATGAGCGAGCGCAGGATCTCTGGAAACGGGATTAAATGCTCCGCTTCGTCCGAATTGCTTGTGGCTTCTAACGATGACGAAAGAGCACAATTTTTTTTTCTTTTGAAGTAAAGTAGTGAGTATGTCAGTACTGCAGAGGAAGAAAAGAGGAACAGCACAAAAATATAGCTGGAAGAGACGGGCCGAGCCGACACTTTGAAGTCGCCGCAGATTTAGAGCTCATTTCTCGAACGAGCGTCGGATCAAAGTTCGTCGAAGTCGGCGCCGGCTGGAAGCATAGCAGATGACGCACGAAGGAACAGCTGTTTCTGATCACACACACATTCGGCCTCTGACTGCTATGCTTTACAGCGGAGAGCTTCAGCTGGAACAGGTTGCCAGTAACGTATGCTGGGCGATCAGCCGGCAAACGCAGAGGGTTGCGCACAAGGGGTGACGAGCCACCCTTAAACACTGAATGCTGCCTTCTTAACTACGCAACCCCTCGTAGAGGATGGAGAAAGCCGGTAGTGTGGCGGTCGCCGTTCACTTGTCACAGCCCGCCGAACGAGTGACAATCGCGCTGCTGCGGTTGCAGGTAGTGTTTCGCGGCGACGCCGTAAGAGGCGCTGGCGGAGCGGAGACGCGAAGCGACGCGATCGCGGAGTAGCGCGGAGCGGTCGCACCTCTGAGCGTGAGGCGGGCCCGGCGGTGACTGAGTGGCCACGGCGAGCCGGTGAGCTCAGCAGAAACCAGTCAGCCGCGGCCCACACGTAACGGGACCCCTCCACCGCTCTGGGGAGACGCCCCACCAGCCACGGCCGGGCCCGGCCCAGCCCAGCCGGCAAAGTGCACAGCTGCCTGCACACACGCCGGCCGCAATGCGTCTAGCCCCACAGTGGTCTCTAGCACCTTCTCCTGTCTCTTACCAAAGTGTCCAGTGTTTGCAGATGCCTGTAATTTACTGTCGTTGTTGTTATTGTCGTCTTCAGTCCTAAGGAATATTTGACGCGGCTCTCACGCTATTGTTGCACCCACGTTCATCTCTACCTAACACTCACAATCTACATCCACTTGAAGCTGCTTACTGCAGTCAAATCTGATTCTACTTTTACAATTTTTTATCAAGTAGACTCCGCTCTGTTAACGAAATAAACTATTCCTTGATACCTCAGGATGTCGTACCAAACTTTTTTATGGGTTCCTTACCTCAATTGGTAAAAACGTAATCCTCACAGGATTTAATGCCTAGACCACAGTTTCTTTCTCTTATAGAATTAAAGCACGATAACTACACTACTGGCCATTAAAATTGCTACACCGAGAAGAAATGTAGGTGATAAATGGGTATTCATTGGACAAATATATTATACTAGAACTGACATCTGATTACATTTTCACGCAATTTGGGTGCATAGATGCTGAGAAATCAGTACCCAGAACAACCACCTCTGGCCGTAATAACGGCCTTGATACGCCTGGGCATTGAGTCAAACAGAGCTTGGATAGTGTGTACAGGTACAGCTGCCCATGCAGCTTCAACACGATATCACAGTTCATGAAGAGTAGTGACTGGCGTATTGTGACGAGCCAGTTGCTCGGCCACCATTGACCAGACGTTTTCAATTGGTGAGAGATCTGGAGAATGTGCTGGCCAGGGCAGTAGTCGAACATTTTCTGTATCCAGAAAGGCCCGTACAGGACCTGCAACATGCGGTCGTGCATTATCCTGCTGAAATTTATGGTTTCGGAGGGATCGAATGAAGGGTAGAGCCATGGGTCGTAACACATCTGAAATGTAACGTGCACTGTTCAAAGTAAAGTCAATGCGAACAAGAGGTGACTGAGACGTGTAACCAATGGCACCCCATACCATCACGCCGGGTGATACGCCAGTATGGCGATGACGAATATACGCTTCGAATGTGCGTTCACCACGATGTCGCCAAACACGGATGCGACCATCATGATGCTGTAAACAGAACTTCGATTCATCCGAAAAAATGACGTTTTGCCATTCGTGCACCCAGGTTCGTCGTTGAGTACACTATCGCAGGCGCTCCTGTCTGTGATGCAGCATCAAGGGTAACCGCAACCATGGTCTCCGAGCTGATAGTCCATGCTGCTGCAAACGTCGTCGAACTGTTCGTGCAGATGGTTGTTGTCTTGCAAACGTCGCCATTTGTTGACTCAGGGATCGAGACGTGGCTGCACGATCCGTTACAGCCATGCGGATAAGATGCCTGTCATCTCGACTGCTAGTGATACGAGACCGTTGGGATCCAGCACGGAGTTCCGTATTACCCTCCTGAACCCACCGATTCCATATTCTGCTAACAGTCATTGGATCTCGACCAACGCGAGCACCAATGTCGCGATACGATAAACCGCAATCGCGATAGGCTACAATCCGTCCTTTATCAAAGTCGGAAACGTGATGGTACGCATTTCTCCTCCTTACACGAGGCATCACAACAACGTTTCACCAGGCAACTCCGGTCAACTGCTGTTTGTGTATGAGAAATCGGCTGGAAACTTTCTTCATGTCAGCACGTTATAAGTGTCGCCACCTGCGCCAACCTTGTGTAATTGCTCTGAAAAGCTAATCATTTGCATATCACAGCATCTTCTTCCTGTCGGTTAAATTTCGCGTCTGTAGCACGTCATCTTCGTGGTGTAGCAATGTGAATGGCCAGTAGTGTAGCTTCGGATGCTTTCTACAGTCATCTTCAAGTCGTCCAAACAGTAAAAAAGCAGTGAATATGCAGTGAAAATGATCATCATTAGCTGCAGTCATGCAATTACATGCATTCGTGTAGAGGGCTAACAGGAGTATCACACTGTATAGTTACGAACTTCATCGTAGGCGAGACAGGTCGTGAACCATAATCTAACAAGATGACGGTAATAAAGAATGCGTTTGGCAAGTTGCATTAGTAAAAATTGAATCAAAGGCCATGCGAATACATGTAATTGCTTGGTTATAGCTATTGATGATCGTTTTTATTGCATATTCAGCAACTTTTTACGGGTGGAGCGATCTTATGCTGACTGTAGAAAGCAACCGAAGCTAGTTATCGTAGCTTAATTGTGTGAGGGAAAAAAATAAAAAATAAATTTGCAGTCTAAACGTTAAAAACTTTTTCAAACTAAAAGACATTTATTTAGTAAATTACATAATGTAACGGGCTTGCCGGCCGCGGTGGTCTAGCGGTTCTAGGCGCTCAGTCCGGAACCGCGCGACTGCTACGGTCGCAGGTTCGAATCCTGCCTCGGGCATGGATGTGTGTGATGTCCTTAGGTTAGTTAGGTTTAAGTAGTTCTAAGTTCTAGGGGACTGATGACCACAGATGTTAAGTCCCATAGTGCTCAGAGCCATTTTTTTTTTTTTTTTTTTTTTGTAACGTGCTTAATATACATGCGTGACCTTTCACGTCAACAGCTATTAGAACATAAAGGTAGTTTGTCTGTTCCATGCTATTTGCGTTCATAGACCTCTCTTGATTCAGCTTCATGGTTCAGTACCTCAAGTACCTGATTTTAAGAAACTATTTTAGCTTTAGGTTCTTTTTACACTATTCTGGTACATATCGGATAGTACAAGGGCGATGAAGGCGACTTCCTTTCACGCAATTACATTAAGCCTGTCATACTAATTTGACCCTTATTTGGAAAATAGAACTTAGAATTTAATACAGTAACTTTACACGCTTATCCAAGCATAGTCATCAAATACTATCACCGACCCCAAGTAACTGAAAAAATGTTTCAAATGGCTCTGAGCACTATGAGACTGTAGCACCTAGAACCGCTCGTCCACCCCGGCCGGCGGTTATTCATCCCCCATATTTTTAGCCTGCTTCTAGCTGATGGTATTCTGCTGTCCTGCGTGCATACGTTTTGACCATCCGTGGAATCTGCTATCCCACTTATATAGTTTCAGCCTATCCACTTTCCATAGTTCTATAAAATCGTCCTCGAGCTAGGACATTATACATACACACGCATTAACTTCCTGCGCCCTCGACTCGGTCATCGGATCGCTTTCGTAACACATTTTATGCCAATCACATGGAAGGAGACGATTTCGCAATTTGCGCATGCGCGTTCCTTTCTGACATTTTCACATCCTAGCTGCCGGCGCCACCTCAGTTTACCTGAGAGCCCGCGGCCCACCGAACGTTGGCTGGAGTGAGGAAGCACGCTTCTGACGTTTGAGCTAAGTACAGATGTTGACATGGTACACACGTACCGTTTATTTAACATTGAAAGCGAGTCTTTTACACTTTTGGGCGTTCTGTACTAATGTTGGACCATGCCTCTTTAGGCAGTTTGTAGTTTTAGTATGTTCCGAAGAAGGCGTGCTTATCCGCGCCGAAACCTAGGTCAACATCCGGTTTCTATTTGCAATCGAGGCGGATTCTTTATAATCATTAAATAATATGTAGCTGACAACGTCGATTTAGGTCATCGAAGCAGACTATATGCAAACGAACACTTAACATATCCCCAAAAGAGAAGCTAGTAAAATACTTTACCAAGCCCATCGTAGGTAAGTGCAACAGCCAAGAACTATGCTGATTGTGGTTTTCACTGGTGATTTTCCTCAGTTATAAAATTAGGAATATAGATTTCGACCGCAAGTAGTAATATAGAAAAAGAAACGCAATCAAAAGAATAATAAGCAGGAAACCGGAACGAATGAAAAAAAACTCTGTGGTCTTTGCTTTTATGCTTTCGCTACCGCCTTTGTACCGCATTGTGCACAGGGTCGGCAGGGTTAAGTACGGATTTGGCATGTTTAATTGTAAGGGGTGCCTGGATGCCCTTCCTGCCGCCACCCCATACCCCCCGGGATGACAATAGTGTACCACAGCTGTCTGCGTCTAGTGTAAATCGTGAATAGTGTGAATGTGTTTCAAACGTCTGCGAGTCGTGTAAGTGAGGCGGGACGTGGGGACCAGCCTTGGATTTACCTAGTAGGATGTGGAAAACCGCCTAAACACCACATCCAGGCTGGCCGGCACACCGGTCGCCGTCGTTAATCCGCCGGGCGGATTCCATCTGGGGCCGGCGCGCCTACGCGAGACCAGGAAGCATCACGTTAGCGCTCTCGGCTACCCTGGCGGGTGAAAAAACTCTGTGGTCGAACATAACAAAATTCCTAAATCCTGGCTGGTAAGGGCATCAATTTTCTAAACGGTGGCCAGGAATTAAGACAGTCTTGAAAAAAAAAAAAGTAAAATTAAAATTAAAAAAATAGACGCACAGACTCTGCGCTGGCGCCAGCGATACAAAATCTTGCGACGTGCAGGATGGTCCCTAATAGTTGCTGTAAGCAGCAGCCAGCACTGCCTTGCACGCGAGGCACCACTTTACTGCAGGACACTGGAACAAAACACGCGCAGTAGTTGGCCGCTGTTGCCGGTTGTCCGACACTCACAATCAGATATCTGGTAAGGCCATATCTACAGACGGCGTGACGCACACACAACAGCGAAGGACAGGTGCAACTCCGGCTGTGCCTCCTGGCGGTCGCAATGGGCCCGTATTTAGAGCCCTCGCCACGTCATGTGCCGTATAAGACGGCGGCGCAGACGCTGCCCTGCCTACTATGGACGCTTCTGGGACGTGCCAGCCGTGGGATGCCGCGGGACTTGTCCTCGTGAGAAACGCACCTCTCGCGGTGAAGCTGGTAAGGAATGTCGAGTCAATCATTGTCACGTTGGTACAATGCCTATCCGTTATCTTATTGTGATGCGAACGAGTACTGCCTCTACCAGAAATTACAGTGTTTCATCTCATCTGCTTCGCGCTGCTTCAGTCCTCAAATCTACATTACGCAAGCCACCTTAGGGCATATGCTGGAGGCATCCATGTGTGCCAATATCCCTCCCCCCCCCCCCTCCTCCCACCCCATTTCCCGTCCTAGTCTCGAACGGTCCGCGGCAAGAGCGATTCTCTCTAATCCTACCCTCAGGGTTATTTCACAAGATATACGCAGGAGGAAGTAATTTATCACTTGTCTCTCCTGAGAACGCACGCTCTTCGAATTGTAACTAAGACCACCAACATCTCCCGTGCATTCGCGAACGCCTAGCCTTTGGCTATGTACACTACTGGCCATTAAAATTGCTACACCAAGAAGAAATGCAGATGACAAACGGGTATTCATTGGAGAGATATATTCTACTAGAACTGACATGCGATTGATTACCTTTTCACGGCCGGCTGGAGTGGCCGAGCGGTTCTAGGCGCTACATTCCGGAACAGCGCTGCTGCTACGGTCGCAGGTTCGAATCCTGCCTCGGGCATGGATGTGTGTGATGTCCTTAGGTTAGTTAGTTTCAAGTAGTTCTAAGTTCTAGGGGACTGATGACCTTAGAAGTTAAGTCCCATAGTGCTCAGAGCCATTTGAACCATTTTGAACCTTTTCACGCAATTTGGGTGCATAGGTCCTGAGAAAACAGTACCCAGAACAACCACCTCTGGCCGCAATAACGGCCTTGATACGCCTGGGCATTGAGTCAGACAGCTTCAACACAATACCACAGTTCATCATGAGTTAGTGCCTGGCGTATTTTGACAAGCCAGTTGCTCGGCCACCATTGTCCAGACGTTTTCAATTGGTGAGAGATCTGGAGAATGTGCTGGCCAGGCCAGCAGTCGAACATTTTCTGTATCCAGAAAGGTCCATACAGGACCTAGAACATGCGGTCGTGCATTATCCTGCTGAAATGTAGGGTTGCGCAGGGATCGAATGAAGGGTACAGCCTCGGGTCGTAACACATCTAAACGTCCACTGTTCAAAGTGCCGTCAATGCGAACAAGAGGTGACCGAGACGAGTAACCAATGGCACACCATACCATCACGCCGGGTGATACGCCATTATGGCGATGACCAATACACGCTTCCAATGTGCGTTCACCGCGATGTCGCCAAACACGGATGCGACCATCATGATGCTGTAAACAGAATATGGATTCATCCGAAAAAAATGACGTTTTGCCATTCGTGCACCCTGGTTCGCCGTTGAGTACACCATCGCAGGCGCTCCTGTTTGTGATGCAGCATCAAGGGTAACCGCAGCCATGGTCTTCGAGCTGATAGTCCATGCTGCTGCAAACGTCGTCGAACTGTTCGTGCAGATGGTTGTTGTCTTGCAAACGTCCCCATCTGTTGACTCAGGGATCGAGACGTGGCTGCACGATCCGTTACAGCCATGCGGATAAGATGCCTGTCATCTCGACTGCTAGTGATACGAGGCCGTTGGGATCCAGCACGGCGTTCCGTATTACCCTCCTGAACCCACCGATTCCACATGCTGCTAACAGTCATTGGATCTCGACCAACGCGAGCAGCAATGTCGTGATACGATAAACCGCAATCGCGATAGGCTACAATCAGACCTTTATCAAAGTCGGAAACATGATGGTACGCATTTCTCCTCCTTACACGAGGCATCATAACAACGTTTCACCAGGCAACGCCGGTCAACTGCTGTTTTTGTATGAGAAATCGGTTAGAAACTTCGCTCATGTCAGCACGTTGTAGGTGCCGCCACCGGCGCCAACCTTGTGTGAATGTTCTGAAAAGCTAATCATTTGCATATCACAGCATCTTCTTCCTGTCGGTTAAATTTCGCATCTGTAGCACGTCATCTTCGTGGTGTAGCAATTTTAATGGCCAGTAGTGTACAACCATACCAAGTCATGGGATCCCAAAGGCCTCGTATGACTAGCAGTCGAGATGACAGGCATCTTATCCGCATGGGCGTAACGGATCGTGCAGCCACGTCTCGATCCCTGAGTCAACAGATGGGGACGTTTGCAAGACAACAACCATCTGCACGAACAGTTCGACGACGTTTGCAGCAGTAAGGACCATCAGTTCGGAGACCATGGCAGCGGTTACCCTTCACGCTGCATCGCAGACAGGAACGCCTGCGATGGTGTACTCAACGACGAACCTGGGTGCACGAATGGCAAAACATCATTTTTTCGGATGAATCGAAGTTCTGTTTACAGCATCATGATGGTCGCATCCGTGTTTGGCGACATCGTGGTGAACGCACATTGGAAGCGTATATTCGTCATCGCCATACTGGCGTATCACCCGGCGTGATGGTATGGGGTGCCATTGGTTACACGTCTCGGTCACCTCTTGTTCGCATTGACGGTACTTTGAACAGTGCACGTTACATTTCAGATGTGTTACGACCCGTGGCTCTACCCTTCATTCGATCCCTGCGAAACCCAACATTTCAGCAGGATAATGCACTACCGCATGTTGCAGGTCCTGTACGGGCCTTTCTGGATACAGAAAAAGTTCGACTGCTGTTCTGGCGAGCACATTCTCCAGATCTCTCACCAATTGAAAACGTCTGGTCAATGGTGGCCGAGCAACTGGCTCGTCACAATACGCCAGTCACTACTCATGATGAACTGTGGTATCGTGTTGATGTTGGATGGGCAGCTGTACCTGTACACGCCATCCAAGCTCTGTTTGACTCAATGCGCAGGCATATCAAGGTCGTTATTACGGCCAGAGGTGGTTGTGCTGGTTACTGATTTCTCAGGATCTATGCACCCAAATTGCGTGAAAATGTAATCACATATCAGTTCTAGTATAATATATTTGTGCAATGAATACCTGTCATCTGCATTTCTTCTTAGTGTAGCAATTTTAATGGCCAGTAGTGTAGATCGCTCTTTCTTGAGCACTGCAGCTGGTTCAGCACCTTACGAGTTTGAGCAGAAGTGAGCGTCGTGAGCAGGCTCGCCGGCGGAGAACTGTGCCGGCCTTGGACGGGAGGTGAGCGTAGCTGTCTGTGGTGCCGGCGCCTCCCACGTCAGCCCGCTCCGTGCTGTGCTGTGCTGTGACTCACGCCAGTAATTGCCGCCGACGCCTCTTTGACAGGTATTCGAAATGGCGCGCTTAGCGGCACTCCGGGGCACCCAATGTGCGGCAAGCCACCCGGGCACATTCAGGCCACCGGCTCCTGGCCGCTATGTCAAAGTGCCAGCCACACCTGCTATAGCTGAGGTAACTGGCTCCGTGCCTGCCTGCCACCTGAATGCAAAAGCACGCGCAGCCACATCTGGTTATTATTGTTTGGTACGTATGTCTCCATTTTGTAAAGCAGTTCTCGATTTAAGGCTACAGTTGATGGAAATGGACCTCGCTTCACAAGACGATCTTCTCACTGAGAAATAAATCGTTGTCCACTTGAAGGTAGAGTATCAAAGTAGAGGTTCGTTTTGGATGTTATAGACAGCTATTAGCCACTGCACTAATCATCGAGCCGGCCGCGGTGGTCTAGCGGTTCTAGGCGCTCAGTCCGGAGCCGCGCGACTGCTACGGTCGCAGGTTCGAATCCTGCCTCGGGCATGGATGTGTGTGATGTCCTTAGGTTAGTTAGGTTTAAGTAGTTCTAAGTTCTAAGGGACTGATGACCACAGATGTTAAGTCCCATAGTGCTCAGAGCCATTTTTGAACTATTCATCGAACCGTTGCTGGTCCTCCAGAATTTCGCAACAGTCGTCTGGCATTGTAGCCTCCCTACAGGCAAGAGTACCGTCCATCATCCGCTTTCGTAATTTTCTTTTTTCCTTACGTCTTTTGGCTATATGGCCTTATTTTTCAACACGTATACCCGCATGGTACCACTCTATTGGTCGACGTCAGAGCCAACGTCTTGCTTCATCAATAACTTCCCCATAATCCACGTACTGCTTGCATCGAAGTGCATTCTTCATTGAGCCAAACAGATGGAAGTCGCAAGGTGCGAGATTCAGGTTGTAGAATGGATGAGGAAGAACTGTCCATCGAAGTTTTGGGAACTCCTTTCAGCTACGCAGACTCGTGTGTCAGCACTACCAACAGGGACGTCCAGTTGTGCAGCAGGGTGTTTCATTGCGATCGATCGATCAGTTCCAATGAAAGTCCCCACAGGCTGGAATGGTGCGGAAGTCACAGCTGTGTGCGGCTGACCGGCACACGGGCGATCGGGTAGGTTTGCACGATCTTGCTGCGATGATGACAGTCACTTCGCACAACGACTTATTGTGCTTTTGTTCACTGCTAGGTCACCTCAGACATTCTGCCAGCGCCTGTGAATATCAGCGATGCCCTAGTTTTCCGCCAAAAGAAACTCAATGACAGCTCTTTGCTTGGAATGTACGTCCGTTACAGACGCTATTTTCAAAGCTACGTATAGCGCAGCCACCTATGGGAACTTCATCAAATTATAGGGAATGAAGCGGGAATATTCCACTACGTCCCGCAACAAATTCTGCATTTTTTCAGCCGAAACTGGCCGAGAAAAAATGTGTTGCATTACTTGTTCAACGCCCCACGTATCTCGACGACGGAGCCAGTCGTCTTCTTCAGCTACTGTGCTATTCCGCGTACTGCCGGATCTCCAACCGTATTCTCAAGTACTGTTGGCATCGTGCCGCTATCGATAGCAGAATTCGACTCCAGCGCCCACATCTTGTATATAGTACTAAAATTGTTTTATATTATTCTTTCTACACGGATTTACAAAGCCCATGCATAGTTAACAGGTCCCTACAACATTTTCGTAATCTCTTACTTTAAAGTACAGTAAGAAAGAGAAGGTAAAGAAGAAAATAAATTAGTGTTGACAGCAGTTTACAATAATAGTACTATAATCAAACATTAGCAAAACGGAAAAAGCTGTACTTTCATTATAGGCCTAAATTTTCTGTAAATATATGTAACAAAATACTAGCTGTACTGCAAATTTCAAACACCCAAATGAGCTTCAGTAGGAGGTGATACTAAGGTGTATATTGTCAGTTAATAATGCCAGAAATATAAATTTTTATAATCTCAGAACTGTATATCATCTTGAAAAATCCTGATAGAATATAAATGAGCCCTGATAGAATCCTGACAGAATATAAATGAACCCAATGGTGAAAATTCGTCCAAACATGTCTGCGTGTTAAACAAGGATAATTTGTAAACCTTATAATTAAATTTTCCCCGAGAACTTCCCCATTACGGTCAACGCCAGGGTGCTATCCCAGTGCAGGAGAACCCCGCTAATAGTGACAATTTAGGGGGAAAATAAGCTGAAGATACGAATGTTCGTGTTGGGGAGTGCACTGTACTTGGGTAGTCCGTGCAGCAATGTTGGACATAGTGCTGCGGTCGTGCAATGGTCAGCACTCCTGCTTGTAAGCAAGGAGACCCGAGTTCGAGTCCCTGCCATGACACAAATTATCGGGGATATATCTGGACACTTCGTAATATGAACGATAGGGTACGACAACATATCACTCCGATTACACCGGATATGCTGCGAGTAACTATCGACCAAGCAGTGTTACGGAAGCAAACACCAACAACAATAAAAACACTCAACAACCAAAAAAATTATCATAAAAATTGTAACAATTAGAGAATGATGATGATGAGTTCCCAAAAGCCGCTTAGTTGTATGAGGCTGTTGTATTCGCAACTACCGGTTTGACGTCAGTATAGACGCATCTAATGGTTTATAATAGTTACGTCTCATAATGTAGATGGACAATCACGGAGTCCAACTTTTCGGGAAATTTTACTCTTATCATGGCTAACTTGCCGAAAGCTGGGACTCGATAGTTCAAACATGGCTCTGAGCACTATGGGACTTAACTTCTAAAGTCATCAGTCCCCTAGAACTTAGAACTACTTAAACCTAACTAACTTAAGGACATCACACATATCCATGCCCCAGGCAGGATTCGAACCTGCGACCGTAGCGGTCGCACGGCTTCAGGCTGTAGCGCCTAGAACCGCTCGGCCACTCTGGCCGGCGGACTCGTTAGTTGTCCATCTACGTTATGGAAATGTAACCATTGAACCTGATGATGCGTCTATACTGACTTGAAACCGGTAGCTGCGAATGAAGCACCTTCATACAGCTATGCGGGTTTGGAAACACCTTATCATTCCTGACTTTAATTGTTATAACTTTTGCGCCGGCCGGGGTGGCCGAGCGGTTCTAGGCGCTAGAGTCTGGAACCGCGCGACCGCTACGGTCGCAGGTTCAAATCCTGCCTCGGGCATGTGTGTCTGTGATGTCCTTAGCTTAGTTAGGTTTCAAATGTTCAAATGTGTGTGAAATCTTATGGGACTTAACTGCTAAGGTCATCAGTCCCTAAGTGTGCCACTAACTAACCTAAATTATCCTAAGGACAAACACACACACCCATGCCCGAGGGAGGACTCGAACCTCCGCCGGGATCAGCCGCACAGTCGATGACTGCAGCGCCCTAGACCGCTGGGCTAATCCCGCGCGGCTAGTTAGGTTTAAGTAGTTCTAAGTGCTAGGGGACTGATGACTTCAGAAGTTAAGTCCCATAGTGCTGAGAGCCATTTTGTTATACCTTTTATGATAACTGGAATGTTTGATGAGGTCTGAGTGTTGTTATGGTTATTACAAAGGAAGGCTGCAAGCACCTTTCAAACTTCTCAGTACCAATGGGAAACAACTACTGGGTTTAGAAAATGTGATCTTTCAATTCTACCGCGTAGTGTAGATTCCAGGACCAATAAAGTCTCTCCTTGCGGATAAAAAATAATTTTTGGAGGGATACTGGATAAAATTGAGCTATGAAGACTAGTATAGTTCGAGTACGCCCGAACCCAAAAAAAGAAAGTAAATAAAATAAAATAAAGAAAAAATGTGTTCAGTGTTGTATGTATGAGCAGCGCGGTCGATGGCGCCTTGCCACTGTTCCCGCGGCTCCCCCCGTCGGAGGTTTGAGGCCTCCCTCGGGCATGGGTGTGTGTGTGTTGTCCCTAGCGCAGGTTAGTTTAATTTAGATTAAGTAGTGTGTAAGCCTAGGGACCGATGACCTCAGCATTTTCATCCCATAGAAACTTACCACCACCAAACTTGTATGTACTCGTTTGAACAAAAATAAGGCATTAAAATCTGCTTCGCAGCTTCAAGCAGAGTCCCATCACACGACTATACCCGTATAGCTGTATAAGTGGCTGAGAGAAAAACTGCGGGACACGCACGTGCAGTGTTGGTTGTCCCCCTCTCCCCCGTCCTCTCTGCTTTTGCTCCCCCCCCTCCTTTCCCCACCTCCTGCCAGATGGGGGAGGCGGCATTAGTCAGCTCTGCTGTCGACCTTGGCGCCACCTGAGCAATGTCCGGCTGGCGGGCAGCGAGCCACCGGCTACGCAGAATTTCCTCGGCAGCTGCAAACTGCTCAATCCGCACCGGCGACAGGTCCGCGAGATAGCTGACCGCTCTCTTTGCTACTGAGAACCGGCCAGCCAACGGGAGAGGAGAGGCAACAAACATCTAGTGGCTGTTCATCTCCAGAGACGACCGTGGTCCAAGTAACCATCAACGGCGAACACCTCCTCTGATTTTCCCTGAATAGCATACTTTAGTGAGATAGACAGTTTTCTGAGTAGCTGTCAATTGCGTTAAATGTTGTCTGTGCTCTCGTCGCATTTACCCTCCATACAAATCTGAGTTTTGGAATATATCCACTACTATCATTATCAGGAGAGCTAGTAACTCTGAAGAAGTAACGGAATCACACAAATACTTTTGTAGAGCCCATTACGGCAATATACTGGCTTCAACAGAGAAGCCCAATTTCCAGCTGGTCTTATTTGCATTCCGATGGATTCTGCGGGACATATTGCTAGTCCTATTAGTTATTTTGATATCCGCTTACACGCTTTTTTGAGTGCGTAGCCCCTATCTTTTAAAGTTGTTGACACGCATACCATTTTCTACCAGGTGTTTGATTATTTAAACCAGTGTTTCAGATTAGATTAGATTTACTTTCATTCCAACTGATCCGTAGTGAGGAGGTCCTCCAGGATGTAGAACATGTCAGAAAAACAACAATACATGACAAATATTTACAACTCAAACAATTAAGCTAATGTACCTTTCCACAGGTCCCAAGTGGAATGATCGTCATTTTTTAATGAACAATATATGAAAGAATCATTTTACAAATTGATGTGTCGACAGAAGTGCCGACACAGTGTGATTTGAGGGGACCGCAATGCACGCTATAAACACACGAACGATGGCGTGAGGTCTGAAACAGGATACGTAATGAATGCTATAAAGAAAAGTACGTAGCTTTTGGAATACTTAACTTTAATCCATCCTTGTTGTATACATCGTTCTTGATGAGACATGCTTTATACGATAAGTATCAATTGCTATGTAAGGCTAATGGCGCCTTGCTAGGTCGTAGCCATGGACTTAGCTGAAGGCTATTCTAACTATCTGCTTGGCAAAGGAGCGAGGCTTCGTCAGTGTAGTCGCTAGCAAAGTCGTCCGTACAACTGGGGCGAGTGCTAGTCCGTATCTCGAGACCTGCCGTGTGGTGGCGCTCGGTCTGCGATCACTAACAGTGGCGACACGCGGGTCCGACATGTACTAAATGGACCGCGGCCGATTTAAAGCTACCACCTAGCAAGTGTGGTGTCTGGCGGTGACACCACACAAATACTAATGCACTGAATTTAAAATAAAAAAATTATTTATTTATTTATAAGGTAATAAACATGTAATACAACTACTATAATACTTATTTACAATGAACACATTACTGCACTGAAATGGTGCAGACGTTAGATTGTACTTACACACACACACACACACACACACACACACACACACACACACACAAGCACAGGCTAGAGCCTGTTTCCGTTGAAATAAGATTTTGTACTATATAGCAGCGCCTGTGTTGTTGCAGGCACTGCGCCAACTGTAGCCATTATGAATTACATGAAATGCATTCACAATTGCGAATATGGACAATCATCAGTAGTATGATGAAATGACGACAATGAAAATTTGTGCCGGAACAGGCTTGATCCCGGATTACCCGCATAAAGCGAGCGGCCGCCTTAACATTACGCTATCCGACCACCCTCCACGGCCACACCAAACTGCCATACGTCTTCAACCATGTGTCTACAACCTCCACTCTACATTCATTACGTATATTTCCATACAGGGAAGACATTTTAATTGAAAGTTGCTTTCCCTGTGTCGGCGAACAAAAATGATAACAGTGTGTTGTTCAGAATTACGATACAATGCTCTTTCGGACATGCAAGCTTTTTTTTTTTTTTTGCATCGTATTCTAAACAACACAGACACTGCAAAATCGTACAAATTTTCATTTTCCACATTCCATTACACATCTGATGGTTGTCTATATTCGCAACTGCAAATACCGTACATTTCATGCATAATATTTTGAGGTTTTCCCGCGTACGCACGTATCACGTATGTTATACATATAATTAACGTATTTCATACTTACTTGTATACATATTTCACCGGCATCTCTAGCGAATTTCGCCCTGCAGTTTAAACATCACGCAGCTCGATGTTTTTGACGTCATATCTCTTGAACTACGCGTCGGACAATGTCATAATTTTGCTGATACATTCAGTGGTATATAAGAATACTGTGTGCAAAATGTGTCGTAAGTACAGTTTCTACTAAAGGAGTAATGAATTAAAACGTCATGTTTATGTATTAGTTTTAGTGCATGGGCAGCAAAAATGTATTAAGCGACAAAATGTTCTTCCTTTCATCATTTTCTGGGGGGTTTCCAGTGAGAAAAAGTTTGGTAAAAGTTTGAAATCATGTGTAAGGTTTGTTGCGTGCTCTCATTCTCAAATACTGGATGAATAAAGAATGGGTATTCACACATCGTGGCCTACTTTGCTTTTCCATTCCTTCCCGTGAGTGGTAGGTAGTTTATTGACCCCAGAGCGTATCTTTCCAGACAGTAAACTATATGTGTACCAAGTTCGGTTGAAATCGCTCCAATGGTTTAGGACGAGATATAGAACATACTTACATACACACGTACGTGCAACCATTTTTATAATATGTATGGGTGTATGGATATACGCAACAAGTACACCAAGAATATTTAATACAACAAATACGCCTCAAAAAGCTTGGCGATTGTCAATTAGTTTAAAACGTTTCAGGGTGCTCGTAATTATTTCTTCTGTTGTCTACAAAATACGTGTCTACACCAATTGTGGCGTCTATTTTCTGGATCTACCCAGCTTCGTGCACGCATTCAATGTGATACCGTACACTCGCACGCACACACACACACACACACACACACACACACACACACAAATATATATATATCAGGTCTGCCTGGTGTTTTGGCAGTTATGTGCAGTTTCACTTTTGCAATTAGACAGAGTCGACCACATTAATACAATTACCTGTCAATTTAATCGAAGAATAAATCTGGGTGGCGTAGGTTGCAACTTCTTGTGTAGGACACGCGTCGGAATTATCACGCCAGTTTCCTGTCTGCCAGTTTCTGTACCAGTTCTTGCCTTGATGGACGTATTATTAGCAGAAACTTTGCCAGAAGTGTGAATGGTAGTGACGAACCTTTCTTAAATGATTCAAATGGCTCTGAGCACTATGGGACTTAACTTCTGACGTCATCAGTCCCCTAGAACTTAAAAATACTTAAACCTAACTAACCTAAGGACACCACATACATCCATGCCCGAGGCAGGATTCGAACCTGCGACCGTAGCGGTCGCGCGGTTCCAGACTGTAGCACCTAGAACCGCTCGGTCACTCCGGCCGCCTGAACCTTTCTTAGGTTTTTCTTTATCGCTATCGTACTTTTTCACTATACGGGGAAGCGAAATATTGACGTCATTATGCATTTGATCTTGTTCGCCATCCTCCGTTACGCCGTAGAACGTCTGAATTGTACCTTCAAAAGACTACCACTACCTCCTGCTGACAAGTGTTTCCTTCAGTACCTCGCGGTGGTGTTTTATTTCTCCTTTATCTTCTGCTCTACCCTTATCTTTATCGAAGACAACTTGTTACGACTGCAGTCAGACTCGAATTTACAAAGCGTAGGCAACACTGCGTATCATAAGACACCCGCATATGTTTAAAAGACTTGCCGTTGTTATTCGCATGTATAAGACGAGTGATCGTGATGGAAGCGTTAAGCCAGTGCACATAGTGTTTGGCATACTGAGTACGGCTAAACAGGTCAAGACCACGCCCAGTCTGGCATCTGCCGTGGCATGGAGTTTCCCCTCCATCGTGAGCGTGAGTCATGGCGACCCTTCCCAACTACAGGAAATACAACAGCTGACCAATAAATTAACGAGTGGTGTTAGCTAACTCTTATGAACCTTCTCTTGATTTGTATTATTATACGCTACATACAATTGCTATTACGACCAGATAACGATAAGTCACTTTTTGCATCAGTATGGAGATACTCAGCGTTTAGTCAATATCATGATTAAGTCTCTTGCTGAATTGATTTCCAAAAGTCGTGACTTGGTTCTCCTGTGGTTATATTGTTTAAAGAAGAGGGTAATATCAGTGACAATCCGCCGCAAAAGTACATCACATTACTAAGCAACGTTTGTCATATTGCACTAGCCCACGACCATTTTTCGACTGAATAAAAACCGATTAGCTTAGTAGCAATGTGCGGTCAACTTTCTGGTAGATAAAAGCATCCGAGCTTCGGCACGGCCTCGCGTGAAACAAAACACAAAAATGTTTTAAGCAGATCAGAAGGAATGATTTCAGACGTTTTGGACAAAAATTAGTCCAACTTTTCGATGCAATGACGCGTGACACAATGATTCATTTGAGAATTCTTGTACTACAAGTAGATGTATATATTCGCCACGTTTTCCTAATGTAACTTATAATGGTTCTTTATTTACGTGACCATTACGGCACTCCGACCCCATTTCTCGATACCAGTAACATCGTACTACTTTTCTGCGAAGTAACAGACATATTTTTGTGACAATATTCACATTTTGTTTTATTAATGTATAGGTACTCCGATGTATCGATATATTACAGTGATGTGGTTCTATGTCTACAGATAGTAGATGTACACTTTCGGTTCTAAGCTACGCTACAGATCACTTTATTTGTGAAAATACATTGTACAGTCTCCAACAAATTTAACATATTCACAAGTACCTTTCCCCTTAATCCAAATAAATACAGTTCCATTAACAGATATCTTACGTCTATTACGGGTGTACAAGGAGAAGGGTGACGGTGACATATAACATGATTTTCCAAAGTCTTTATTTGCAAATTCAGTCACGTGATATGTTCGATAGGCTATGACGTCACGATCGACGAAGCTTTCCAGTCCTGATGCATTGGGTACGCCTGTACCACCTCGTACAATTGCGACTGTTAACCAGCCATTACCATGCGAAAATGTATCATTCAGATCAATACTAATGTTCAGTCTGCATCCACAGAAGACAGCAGGTCCATCCAGTAGCGCCGCGCAGCGGCTCACTCGCGCTGCTGCTGCTGCACAGGCAACCGCATTGAACGCTGCCAAGATGCCATACAGAAGATACCGTCGTCGTGCAAGACAGACAATATATAAAACAATTGAAGACGTTGAAATGACAACATCTGCTGCTGACAAGAAAAAGAATACAATCAAATCTCTCGCTGCACACTCGCTACTGGATGGACCTACTGTCTTCTGTGGATGCAGACTGAACTTTAGTATTTCTGTGAGACTGTTATAATCTTTGACTTACTTGTAACCGTTTTGGCGCGAATGCGCACAGAGCAGTCTTAGTTTCACTTTGCAGAAGTTAAGTTGTTATTTCGCTTTGCAAAAGAACAGTCAAGTCTTGTGTTTGGTTAAAGTGGAAATTAAATATATGAAGATTGATATAAAACTGTTTTCTTGATGATGTGACAATTAAGAAGAAGTATATGTGAATTTACAAGAAATTTAATAAAAATGTGAATCGTGAACATCAAATCAAAAATAATTTCTACCATACCATTGTTCTGATCTGGGATTGTTTGATCATTAAGAATTTCCTGAAAAACGCATTTGTTAGGTCTACAAATATTGCTAAAATACAGATCTGGACCTTCTAGCAGTCAAAGTGGAATCACACTAGAATCAACAAGATGAGCCATGCCAACTTCGACGAAATTTGCGTGGGAATCCATTCAAGATAAGTGCCAAAATTAATGACTTTTTAAAGTGACTTCATTATTTCCATTCTGACGATACCATCCACAGTCAATAACTTTGTTGTTGCCCGGTAAAGCGAACATATGCTGCGTGAGCAACATTATTAATCTGATTTCTAACCTACTTTGCAAGTGGTGGTATTGTTAGAAACTGCTTGATAACCCAGCCTACGGAAACAATTTATAGTATACACGTCCTTGAGAGCTATTTCTACACAATTACGTATCACAGCTATTTTTATATCATTACAAGTTCTTCGTGAGAAGAATTTCGCTCTCATACTACAGATGTGTTCTTGCTCACTGCTTGAAAACATTGCCGGCCGTGGTGGTCTCGCGGTTCTAGGCGCTCAGTCCGGAACCGCGGGACTGCTACGGTCGCAGGTTCGAATCCTGCCTCGGGCATGGATGTGTGTGATGTCCTTAGGTTAGTTAGGTTTAAGTAGTTCTAAGTTCTAGGGGACTGATGACCACAGATGTTAAGTCCCATAGTGGTCAGAGCCATTTGAACCATTTGAAAACATTGTGTACCGTATCCGCCAGAAAAGAAACCACCCTGATACTGCAAAACTGTAAACTTGCCAACTTACATGACTACATTCATTATTCCCATTAGCGAAAACGTCTCGCTTTCCGAGTCTTTGTGTGTCCTAATTTGAAGGTGACCGCCACTAAGTACGTATATTTGGAAGCACGCGAATTTAGTCTGACTCGTTTCGCGTTACCGAGAGAAATGGAGCAGTGGTTAGCACACTGGACTCGCATTCGGAAGGGCGACAGTTCAGATCTTCGTACGACCATCCAGACTTAGGTTTTCCGTTATTTCCCTAAATCGGTGCAGACAACTACCGGGATGGTTCCTTTAAAAAATGGCGCGGCTGATTTTCTTCCCTTTCCTTCCGTATTCCGAGCTTTGCTGCGTCTTAATGACCACATCGGCGACGGATAATTAAACTGTAACCTTCCTTCCTTTCTTTTTTGTTCTGCGTTGGATATCGTACACGACGCTTTTCGGCAGTGCAGTAAAATACCCGTACACTGATCAGCTCGCCCACTGCCACTTATCTGGTCGAATTTTTTTGGTAACTTGTTACAACATAAGTTTGTTGTTATTGTCGTGCTGAGCGCTCAGCATTTAGTTCTATGATACCAGCGACGGCGAAGTCCACGACCTTGGCTGAGTGGTTAGCGCATCTGACTGCCATACAACGGGTCCAGATTGGATTCCCGACTGGGTCGGAAATTTTCTTCGCTCGGCGACTGGATGTTGTGTTGCCCTCATCATCATTTCAACATCATCGCCCATTGTGACGTCAATTGAAAAGTCTTGCGACTCGGCAGCCGAACTTCTCGAGGTGGGGAGTCGTGGCCATCAATACCATACGATCATTTCAGCGACAGCAAATATCTTCCTAAGAGGAATGAGCTTACAGAACTAATAAAATCTTTCATATCCATTAGCTAAAACAATAGCAGGAACTACAGGATAAAGTAATTTAAAATGAAAAATCCACTGTGGATGCGTGTGTGGTTGATGACGCATACGCATAAACACATACACCCTCACTTAGTCAGTTACAGAACCTCAAACATAAAATATTCTGTATTGGTTAAAGGAAGAAATATTATAAAACGAAGTAGTGAAACGAAAGTAGTTAAAACCTTTTCTCGAATTCTTGTAGCTGACCACTGCTGCAAAATAAGGGAAAAAAACCAGCCACCCCTCTGCTACTTAAAACCTATGCCATAAGATTTTGGGGAATAGTTCTGTTACCTCACAAAACTTGCTACACTCGTCTAGTCGTCATCTAAAGTTGAGCGCAAGTCCATAGGCAGTTGCAACGTTTCCCTCTTGTAAGCAAATAAAACATAGTCAAATAAAGTGTTGCTTGTCAGTGGAATATCGCAAGCACTGCAGACTGGTGGGTCCTCTCGCTGGAGCAGAAACCCATGGGCGGGATGTTAACAAAACATCACTCCGCTTGTGTTGGTGGAAGGAACTACGCTTCGGTAGGCTTGTTGGCTGCAGCACGGCATAAGCACACAACTCAAGGTAGGATACGCTGATCCACTAATCCGCCATGGTATATACTTGTTTAGTAACACGAGCAGTCTTGATTCTTTTTTGGAAGACCTCGTATTTCGCACTTACTGCAAATAGTTTGATAGGTCGGCGCAGAACTTTCGGCTACACACATGGGTCCTAGCAGCGAATTTAATTACACAGGAAACAGAATAGACTACCGAGCTGCTCCTGCTGCAATGCACAGAAATGGAAGGACCTATACCCATGTACAATCACGACATGCTTCGAAGGTCACTCTTGAGATGCTGGAACAACAGGGTCGGGATTGGGGGTAGGAAATGGGGGAGGGCTAGACGAAGCAAGGGCAGCCACTCGCCTCGAATCCGCTTAGCAGCTGCGCCATGCTAGTAGCCCTTTAAGCCTTTAGGCCTCCACTCCATTAAAACTTCGTAATGCGTCGGCGAAGCTTTGCAGAGCGCCGAAGGCCGTTTATTGTTTCCTGTATCAGCTCAGTCCAGCCCCACCCCAGGTAACGCCCTCACCTGCGCCATTACAGTAAGAACTTGAACAGGTCATAAAATTTTTCACGATGAAAATTAAAACTCTGAGATGTAACACAAACCACTGTCAAATCCAGATATGAACTCCAAAGATTCAGGGACTTAATCGTAATAGGGGATTACATTTGTACCTGATTTTAATATCTAGTCGAGAGTAAGATTATTGAATATGCTGTAGCCTGTAGATTCTAAAATGATCATAAAAGATAATTTTATTAAATCGTCTGATCTCAGGGGAAGGGAACGTAATTTACGGGAAACAATTTAGAGTATAGGGAAGTATTTCGGTGTTTCCAGATTAAATAGTAATCATGCTACTCCTGTACCATATTTTTAATGAATGCACAGTATACGACGCGCGTTGGAGGTATAAGAAGACGTCAAGATGATGATAAGAAATAAATGTCTCCCGTCGGGTAGACTGTTCGCCAGGTGCAAGTCTTTCGATCTCACTCCACTTCGGCGACTTGCGCGTCGATGGGGATGAAATGATGATCATTAAGACAACACAACACCCAGTCCCTGAGCGGAGAAAACCGACCCAGCCAGGAATCGAAACCCGGCCCTTACGATTGACATCCTGTCGCGCTGACCACTCAGCCACTGGGGGCAGACAAGATCATGATGAAAGAGAGGGGTGTTGTGTTCGAAAGAGTCAGTGGGCCACTTTCAGCTCGGGGGGCATTACTTCTGCACCGTAACACAGAGTGGCAATAAACCAAGGGATGTCAATCGTCGCGTGCTTAGGCCTCTGTGGTGCACTTGTCTCTGCACAGTCCTTCTAAAAATTGGGTTCCCGATACCCCATATTCAGACCGGCGGGGGTGTGACTCACAGCACACCATAGGCCGTTCCTTACGGCCATGCAGAGGTGACGTGACTTCCGTTTGACAAACACTTCTGGTTCTCCTATTCGGCGGTTTGCACGTGTGGGAACATTCCTCTGTGATGATGGAGATGAACTCTAGACACGGCCTCGGTAACCCGAATCTATGATGTGCAGCCATTCTCATCCCACGTTCAAAGTCGGTTAACTCGCTGCAAGCTGTCACGTTCACTGCACTTCTGTACAGACTGCTCAGACATCGTATCTATACTCGCACCACATACTTTATACGGCAAATCTTCAATAGGATAACCGTTTTCAAGACCAACCATTTTATTATTAGGTAACTTCGATATTCATTCAGTCTGTAGTGGACTAACCGCTGCGCATTTGCTTATTTATGGATTGAGCTCCAGTCGGTAAGTTAGAAACTATTTGCCTGTTACGAATGGGTCCGTGCTTTGCTCGATAACGAAAAACGTATAACTACACTCATGCTCATAAATTAAGGATAACTGTAGAATGTGGTGCCACACAACGTGGCACTATACATAACTGGCGCTAATAGCATAGGCACATAGGGAACACACAAGACACTGATCTGTAAGTCCATGATATTGGTGATAAGTTGAGAAAACCGTCTCGAAACACATGTGCTACAGAACGCCACTGTTTCATGCGTGTATACCCCGACATCATTATGGTATATGATCACCATGCACACGTACACAGGCCGCACAACGGACTGGCATACTCTGGATCAGGTGGTCCAGCAGCTGCTGGAGTATAGCCTCCCATTCTCGCACCATTGCCTGTCGGAGCCCCTGAAGTGTCCTAGGGGTTTGAAGACGTGCAGCGATACGTCGACCAGGAGCATCCCAGATGTGCCTGATGGGGTTTAGGTCTGGAGAACAAGCAGGCCACTCCATTCGCCTGACATATTCTGTTTCAAGGTACTCCTCCACGATGGCAGCTCGGTGGGGCCGGGCGTTATCATCCATCAAGAGGAAGGTGGGACCCACTGCACCCGTGAAAAGGCGGACATACTGGTGCAAATGACGTCCCGATACACCTGGCCTGTTGCAGTTCTTCTGTCAAAGACATGCATCAAAATCCCACCCCACAGCATCAAACCACGACCTCCATACAGGTTCCTTTCAAGGACAATAAGGGGTTGGTATCTGGTTCCTGGTTCACTCCAGATGAAAAACCGGCGAGAATCACTGTTCAGACTATACCTGGACTCGTTGGTGAACATAACCTGAAACCACTGTTCCAATGACCATGTATTGTGTTCTTGACACCAGGCTTTACGGGCTCTCCTGTGACCAGCAGTTAGTGGAATGCACCTTGCAGGTATCCGGGTGAATAAACATGTCTATTCAGTCGTCTGTAGACCGTGTGTCTGGAGGAAACTGTTCCAGTGGCTGCGGTAAGGTCCCGAGTAAGGCTACCTGCAGTACTCTGTGGCCGTCTGCGGGCACTGATCGTGAGATATCGGCCTTCTTGTGGTGTTGTACAATATGGACGTCCCGTACTGTAGCGCCTGGACACATTTCCAGTCTGCTGGAATCGTTGCCATAATCTTGAGATCACACTTTGTATCAACGGAGAGCCCGTGCTACGACCTGCTGTGTTTGACCAGCCTCCTGTCGCCCTAGTATTTTGCCCCTCACAACGTCATCAATAGGTGTTCTCTGAGCTATTTTCAACACACAGTCACCACTAGCACGTCTGAAAACGTCTGCATGCTTCCTCGCTGCACCGTATACTGACATGCACCAAAACACCTCTGCGTATGTGGACTGTTGCCAGCGCCACCGTGCGACGACCGCGGGTCAAATGCACCGCATGGTTATACCCGAGGTGATTTAAACCCGCAAACCGCCCACCAGAGCGTTGTTTCACCATGTACCTGAGCATGAGTGTATACACCACAATGCCTGCTATCAAGGAGGACACTTATTCCAAAGCTTAGAATGGAAATTCCAGGCTACTAGACCTGCTTACAGGTGGTGACCAAAAATACGGAAACACCTAACACGTGCTTTTAGTCAGTTATAGCGTGAAAGGGGCTACTCTTTGCTTGATAACAAAAGGTGTATTACTCTAAGCAGAGGACACTTACTATGTACCACAATGCCTACTATCAAGGAGCACACTCATTCCAAAGTTTACAATGGAACTTCCAGACTACTAGACCTGCTTACAGGCAGTGGACAAAAATACGAAAACACCAAAAACTTAACACATTACCAGTCGTCTCAGAATGAGAAATACAGCCCCTGTAAGGTTTTCAAGAGAATCTTATACCAATGTTTCTGCAAAATAGCCCAGGTAACGGCGATGGAGGTGGATAGCGACTACGCACCCTCATCTCCAAAGTAGACCACAAAGGCTCAATAACTTTGAGATGAGAGAGGCGACAGTCCATCGTCGTGTTCACAAATCCAGCCCTGGACAGTGTCACCTTTGTGAGCTGGGAGCCTGTCGTCTTAGAATACAGCATCACCACTAAGGAACACACGTTGTACCCCGCGATGGACCTGATCAGCCAAAATGGTCTACAATTCTTGTCAGTAATATGATCTTGAAGAGTACCCGTGGAGTCCCTCGGTATACCACAATATGGCTGCCCAAGTCACGACCGAAGCTGTGTCATTCTTACCTTTTGGGACCTTACCCTTCCTAGAAGCTGAAAATAGTGTTAAACAAAGCTCATCCGATCAAACAACTTTATACCGTTGCTCTATAGTTCAGGTTTTATGCCATAGGCACCAGATTCTCGTTTGGGGGCATTTGCATCGCTGATGAGTGGGTTTAGAATTCCAACTCGCGCTACAATTTCCTGCTTATGATGCTCTCTTCGTGCTATTTTGGTGCTGTCGGGTTTCGCGAGTGCGACATTCAACTCTGCATTGACTTTGGAGCTGTTGTCCTCTTACTTTTAGTCACAATCCTCTTCAATGATCGTGTCACGATCACTCGACACACACGCTTTCATCCGCGTTGTGACTTAGCGCATAATGTTTTTTTCCTTACCCTGTATGCGATATCAATTTTCGATTCGGTGCTTCATGAAACACCAAATACTTCGGCTATCTTGGTTACGGAACCACATCGTACGAGCATCAACCATTTTCCCAAGTTCTGATTCGCTTAGATTCTAAATACTGCACTCACAGCTACACAGGACACAGTTATGACCACGACTTATACGCGCAACGTATTGAGGACATTGTCCAGGTGCCGCTAGAGGTAAAACACAGCACCGGAATTTGCAGTTTTGACTAGCGTCTGCATTTAGGTTCATGCAAGCATTTCTCGTGGTTTCCGTATTTTTGCCCAACCCCTGTACTTGACAGGGTGAACCTATTTGCAGTAAACATTCATCAAAAACCTAAAGAGCCGCCAGTCAGCTACCAGGAGATCTTCGAACCCTGCTTTAGAGGTCTTGGGACGTCATGATGTGATGTGACAAAATTCATCACATCATATAATATTTAATATGTGTTTGGAATATTTTTTCATGATGTTCAAATTTACAGTAAGTTATCGCTTTTGCGGTTATGAACTTCATTCTTAGACATCCATATGGCAGTCTGAATAAATCGATGACTGAGTGCATGGAAAAACACGATTAGTGTACACTCTCGCCATCTAGTGAGCAAGCCAACTTTAAAGACATGAATAATGCAGATATGAACATCATAAATGAAGACATTCAAAACATAATATTTTTTAAGTGATTAATGCCGAACGTCCAAGAAATCTGTCTGGAAAGATGGATAACAAAAAGGAAAATATTGTGGACGGCCGCGCTTCTCTCTTCCAAAGCACTCTTGAAGATTTATTGGAAGCACGTAAGTTTTCTTCTGATGTAGGTCAGTGTTGGGCTGAACGCTGTGAAAATTTGACGGCTTGTGGACACGGAAAATAAGAAAACTTAAAAACTTCATAAGAAAAAACACGGTAGAGAACAGTCCTGACGTGGCTTCTACATTGACATTCTCTGATCGTACTGAGTCACATTCCAGCGTAAGTATATAGGATACCAGGCGCCCATGGGAAATTTCGATTTTGCGCTCACTTCCTGTCCCCATCAACAGTCTCCTATTTTTGTTTATTACTCATAGTTGCATAGCCCATTTTTACGTTTATTAACAGCAGCAAACTGCATAATCAAGTTTATCTACATGTTTCAGTAATTCGTTTTTGTGTGATACGATTCAAAACACGGAAATCACACGGTTCAAAGTCGCATACCTTGCAGCGATAAAGCGATTCCTTATTCGTTGTATCAATGCCGATAAACGCAAATCAGCAACAAAGGAAGGAACCAACGCAAAATATGCTCTCGCACTTTCGTTGTGTGGCTCCGCCACTAACTGAGGTAAATTTTATGGATCTGTTGCTCAACACTGTCCGATCCGAACCTCCTCATTACTGTCTTCCACACATCCCCACCCGTTCCTGTTTTAGTTCCCTCTAATCCTTTGCCTTCTTCTTCTTCTTCTCTCTCCTGCGTTACACATGCTCTTCCCTATTTGCTGTCTATCTACATTTTTTAATGTTTTTGTTTTATTTGATTTTTTTTTCCTTGTCATAAAAACGCGTCCCACACTGAAACGGTGCCCAGGGAACATCGCGTGTTGTCATCCCGTTCGTAACGCCATTTTTTTCAAGGCATTCATCCATCGTATCTAAGATTTCTTCGAGCACAGTTAATGACTGACATTGCTACTGAACTTAGATGATGACTTATAGAAGTCGCACTCCTCATACGGACGAAGAAAAAAGGCACCTCTATCTTCGAGATGATAAAGGGCCACTAATGTTTGTATCTCTCGATATGAAACACACTCGGCAGGATTACTCTGAATCAGGTTTGTGATATGTTGCCTGGCGCGGTTTATTATTACGGCAATCTGGACACCTGGCACTGGGAGCTCAATTGGCTTACCTCGCTGTTCGTGTGAGAGCAGGCGGGCAGCCTCACGTGCGGCCGTTGTATGAAATAACAGCTGCCACCGCAGGCCAGTTCCTGCTATTCAATGAAGCTCTCCGCACCACTCCGATAGGCGAACGAGTTCCATTACGATTGCAGATCTCCTTACGTGCCCTTGCGTAACAGTCAAAGCAGGAGTATTTCCACTTCCATTACGCAACGAAATGCCACAAGTAGTATAAAGGACTCCAGTCGTCTCACGAACTTCCTGTGGCATTTCGTTGCTGAGAACCTTATCATGGGCCGACTTCGACACGATTCCCGAGTAACGCGTATCACCCCTTTTGTCTCTAATTGGAATGACGAGTTGCTGCACGACATCACAACAAACCGCAAGAATTGGGCTGCTTTCTTATCCAGAAGCGCTCAACCACAGTCACTGTTTCACGGAGCATGGTCTGGGCAGCGCGTAAATCACGTGGATCCATCCCAACAGCGTCTCATACGTACCCAGGAGATTTGAGGTAAGGTAACCACTGTTAGAGATGAAACAAAGCTCGTAACTACTGTTAGAGAAGGAACAAAGCTCGCTTCGTGAAATGACAGCGAAAAATTTGGCAGTTATCTTGTCTATGGACTCAAAAAATATTCACCTTTACGTAAACTAGTGAACGTTTCAAGGAGGATAGCTAGACGTGCATTGGAGTCCCGGTCCTTTCATATAGGACACTCATGCCTTAACTGCTGTTTCACCTCATTTTGTGTTAAGCGGCCAATAGGCGGTCAGTAATAAAAAAAAATATCAGATGGCTCTGAGCACTATGGGACTTAACATCTGACGTCATCCGTCCCCTAGAACTAAGAACTACTTAAACCTAACTAACCTAAGGACAACACACTCATCCATGCCCGAGGCAGGATTCGAACCTGCGACCGTAGCGGTCTAAATACTGTGGTCCGAAATGTTAGGCGATGAGGACGCTATTGCGGTAACAATTGCCCTATTTTGTTGCAACCAAAAAAAAAAAAGAGATAGCTGAACAGCTGGTTAAAGGAGAGTCAAAGATCACTCACAAAAGCTTGTTAAGAGAATTGAGATCAAACTAAAAAAAAAAAAATTATCATTTCTGTTTTGGTGTTCATGGTCAAAATGTCGTACATTGCTGAAATGGTTTTCTCCATACATTGGCATCGCAGTACATAGGCACTTGAGCCGGAACAAATTTCTGCCGACGCTATAGACCCATCCAGGTTCACCAAGTTGGAGCTTATCTATTACGCTACGACACCTTGCAAATGGAAATTCTACATAAGTACTATATAGTGCTTGCAAAATACTATTGTGCAACATTACCGGTGTCTTCCCCCAAAACTGCTCAATAGTATTGTCAATAATATTGTGCTATAATACTGTGGTTCAAAATGTTAGGCGATGAGGACGCTACTGCAGTGATAATTGCCCATTTTGATGCAAGCAGAAAAAAAGATAGCTGAACAGTTGGTTAAAGGAGCGTCAAAGATCACTCACAAAAACTTGTTGAGAGAATTGAGATCAAACTAAAAAAAAGATTATCATTTCTTTTTTGGTGTTCATGGTCAAAATTTCATACAGTTCTGGAAATGGTTTTCTCCATACATTGGTATCGCAGTACATAGGCACTTGAGCCCGAACAAATTTCTGCATACGCCATATCGCCATCCAGTTCCACGAAGTCAGCGCTTTTCTATAATGCTACGACACCTTGCCAATGGAAAGTCTTTCGAAGTCTTGAAATTTACAGGTGCAGTTTTACATTAGAGTATTTGAACATAGTTATCGCTATGGAAATGAGTCCTACAGTAATACGTGTATTATAGGATTATATTCTGGTAGTAATTAATACACAGTCACATATCCATATAGTACTATTATTTATAACTTTGCACTAATTAATTCTTTTGAAAACATTTCCCCTCGTGGTCGGTCCCTGTACTTTCTAAGCAACAAATTATTCGAATCATCATTCTTAACACTTCCGTTTTTGCACTCAGCTTCTTTAACATTCCACAATACCTGCAATGATTTATAAATTGTGATGCACTCAAATAATAATGTTCTGTCGCCTTGTTTTGAATTCGTTTTCCACATTACAACAGGTCTCACTTCCTTGGTCTGTGCAGCAAGCGAGAAACTGTGACGGATATCGTCAATGCTGCCCACAGGCGGCACAATATTTCCGGGTTGCACAAAGCACAATGTATTTGAAAAGCTCTTAATGTTCTCAGTATTACTCCGCAACCTGCGTATCAGGAAAAATTCCGCAATGTTATTGACAGTCTAGGGGGTGCATTAACCTCTGGGGTTTCACACGTATCATCTTGAAGACAGAATTCATCGAAGCATTTTCCATCGTTCGGGTGGTCTTATGTCTTGCTGATAGTACAACTCTTTTACAAATTATTATAATCTCCCACTAGATTTTGTATCAGTGCGAGATATGACTGCAGGCGACGCTGTGATCCTGTTTCACCCGAACTGCCTAGAAAAAGACATCTTGCATTCTCTCCGAAATACCTACGAGCCATAATTTGTTAGTGGTTGTTATCAAGTGATGTTGATCGCGGGCGATAACAACAACAGTAGGTCTTCAGTATTTGGTGTCTCGCGATAACGGCAAAATTTTCGAATAATGCCCGCGGATTACGGTCAGTACTACGCTGACAATTCCTCACAGAACTGAGGAAGCTCAGAGTATCATCCCCTAAATCGTGACCGGTCTTTAACTACAGAAAGATGTCGGGTAAGATGTGTTTTCGTTAGCAATTTTAAAATCTGACCCCGAACCTACAGAGTGATTAATTAACAAAACTTCCTTGAATGATTCTGCAGCTAACTTATTGGAATTTTTGACAACTGTTTATGGCTCAATGAATTTTGACTGTAAGTACATGCTTTTAAGCATTTTTGTAAATAAAAATTTAATTATTACTTCCATACTCATAAATTAAAAAGCTTTTCCTTCTCTTTTTCTCTTGTTTCGTTATTTTTCAATTATTTGTAAATGTATATGTTATAAAAAAGGTTTATTATTGTTGATAGCTGAATAGTGTGATTGATGAAGGCTAAACAGTGTCATTGTTGTCGGCTAAATAGCGTATCCTCTCATAAGGCCAGAAAATAAAATTATGCTATGCTGAAAAAACCTTCTAGCTGTGAAGTAACAATACACGCTCGGTCTACCCTTGAGATGGCCCTTCGAGGCTTGTCGGTGGACTGACCAGGGAACACAAGCTGCCCTCTGCTCATCACGACTGGAGACCCACAGTGTTTCCTGATCGCAGTTCTACAGGTGGTTTCACGTAGCGATTTCTTTGGTCAGAACAGTACTCAGAAAGATATTTCAGATAAAAAAGAACATGCATTACGCAATTGACGAGGGTGTTTCAACCCACTGTAACACGTTTTTATTAGATCGCTTTCTTATTTGTTTGTACGGTACAAATTTTGCAATAGATTTGTTAGACATTTGGAACTTTCAACATAGCCCAGAACTGGATGAGAGTGCAGTATTAACTCTCTATCTCGCCTCGTGTGCGGCGGTGGTTGCTTTATTCAGCACTATCGTTCCTCGATGATTTACAGACTTGAAACATTCATCATAGCTCAGAAATCGATAACAATGCAATATTAACCCGCTTTCGTGTATGGCGCGTAGTGGAGTACCGTACACAGTACAACTACTGTTTTCCCATTTTCCTGTTCCCCTTGCGAACGTTTCGTTGTAGGAACGGTTGCTGGTAAGTCACTGTGTGTGCTTGAGATCCTTAATTTTTTTCCTCTGCGTGCTTTTCGTGAGATAATCGGAGATGGAATCAATGTATCGGTTAACTCATATGAAGAGAAAACTGAAATCATCCTGATATTTACCAGATGTCCCTTTGGAACCTCATCAAAATGCCCGAAATCAATTGAAAAATTTGACACACACAAGACTAAAAACCAGAAAATAATTATTTAAAAAAGCTTTTGAAGATAACACGTTTCTAAAACGGACTCAAAAGTGTAAAATAATTTCTCGTAGCCCAATACATATTCCTAGCCACCTAGAGATATTCATAAAAGTGTGTGCTTGTGAATTTTTAATAGCTATGAAAATACTTGTAGAATTTAAAACGAAAATCTTTGGGGGCATATGTAAATTATGTATTGCACGCCCTCAACGTTATTCTTTTTAAATCCTGCAAGTATTTTCGTGGCTATTAAAAATTCACAAGTACAAATTTTCAGGACTCTATGTATGGGTTTAGCAATCTCTATGGGGCTAGGAGAAATTATTTTACACTTTTAGTTCGTTTTAAATATTAAAAGACATTAATATTAAATATTAGAGATATTAAAAATTTTTTATTCAGATTATTATTTCGGCAGCTTAGTTGTTTGTAACAACGTTTCGAGATATGAAGCGTAACGATGGCAGGGCACACATATAGGTAAGGCACTTCACAGTGATATGCAGGGTGGGCGAAATAAAATTGGTCCGCAAATATTTCACGCACTTTAAGCTAGTCAACATCATCCACCCCGTGTGCAGAAGTTGTAAGGTGGGTTCCCTGTCTGACGGCGCATAAAGTATTTTCTGGTCCACTTTTATCTTGCCTACCCGTTGAAGTACAGGGGGTGGAACAAAAGCGTGGGAACACCAAAAACGCAACAGGTGACTGTAACTAATGCGGTGTAGGAAAACCTTTGGCATTCAAAGTAGCTTCCACTCGTGTCGAAATAGATAAATACAAGCCCTGTATGGTTTTCAAAAGACTCTTATACCGTCCTTTTTGGAAAACAGTGACAAATCCGGGTAACGATGATGGAGGTGGATAGCGATCATACACTCTTCTTCCACAAAATACAACACAAACGCGCAATAATATTGATATCTTGTAACTTAAGAAATGGTGGCCAGGAAAGATGCGACAGTTCATCCTTGTACGAACAAGACTAGTCCTGGACGATGTGACGTGTATGGACAGGGGCCATGTCGTCTTTGAACACAGCACCACCAATGAAAAACAAACATTGTACCGCGGCATGGATCTGATCAGCACAAACAATCTTTGGCAGTAATGCGATCTTGCAGAATAGCCGCGAGGCCCACGGAATACTTTGATATGGCTGCCCAAAACATCATCGAACAATGTTTCACTCCTTGGGACGTAAACTAGCCAGAAGTTGGAAACACTGTGAAGCAAGACTCACCCGACCAAATGAATTCCTTCAACTCCTTCTTAGTCCAGTATTTATAGCTTCCGCACCATGTTTTCCTGATGAGAGGTTTTGAAATTCCAGCCCACCCTGCAATTCCTTGCTTATGAGACTCCATTCGTGTCTCCATTCGTGTTGTTTTTTGAGGTGACTAGATTCGCGAGTGCGACATTCAGTTCTGTAGTGACTTTTACAGCACCGTCCTTTTATTTTTCGTCACAATCCTCTTCAATGACCGTGTGTCACGATCAGTCAACGGACACTTTCGTCCAAATGGTTCAAATGGCTCTGAGCATTATGGGACTTAATATCTGAGATCATCAGTCCCCTAGAACTTAGAACTACGTACACCTAACTAACTTAAGGACATCACACACATCCATGCCCGAGGCAGGATTCGCACCTGCGATCGTAGCGGCCGGGCGGTTCCAGACTGAAGCGCCTAGGACCGCTCTGCCACATCGGCCACCTCTTGAAACACCAAAAGCTACTACGACTACCTTGGTTACGGAAACACTTAGCATGCAAGCACCAACCATTTGCCGACGTTCGAATGCACTGAGCTCCACACAACACTGTTCTGACCATGATTGAAAATTGCAACGTACTGAGTACATTGCACAAGTTTCGTTCGTCGTCAAATACAAGAGCCCAACCTGCAGGCATGGTTAGAACCTGAATATGTGTCCAGGGATGCATTTCTCGCTCTGTTTCCGTATTTTTGTCCAGCCTTTGCAGACTTCAGCACTTTCCTTGCAGCGTAGTTGCTGTCGACAGTCCGGTACCTGTTTAGCAATCTGTGCAGAATCGGCCTAAGTTACATTCCACTCCTCCTCCTGAAACGCTGAAACAACAGGCGTTACAGTTTCATACGTTCCTGTACTGTCTCTCGTCAAGTTGTTTTCAGTAATGGATGGAAAGTAGTGTCACAAGTATTTGACATTACAGTCGATTTCGTCATTCGTCACCACTTCACTGATAAGATACTGCTTTTCTTGTCTTTACCTGATGTATATCAATGAGCAATGCTCATTACATAAACCTGTCATTAGGAACTACAGATTGTGAAAAAAAGAGAAGTTGTTTCCGTAACACAGAATTTTGAGGCGAAGATAACTGAAATGATAACGCTATCCCAATGAAAACATATGCGTCCTAATGGACTGGCCGGATGGCGATAGTGTTTCATGGGCAGGTTAGGATAATTAAGAATCGTCAACTATTTTTGCTAATTTAGCCCTATGTTGAGTGGTAGAACTGACTACGGGTCTCCTATGTATTGTATTGAATATTTACTTTCGCTTCATCCACTGCAGCGACCACGCATGTACACTGCAGACTGTGTCACAAGTTGCATTGTCCTGGTGGTAGATGTCATCGTGCCGATGCACAAGGGGGTCGATGTGGTTCCCATGGAGAGATACATGCGTTTGTTGATACACTGCGCTTTCCAGAATGACGAGATAACCAAGGGAATTCCACGAAAATATTCCCCAGACCACAACGCTCTCTCCTCCCGCCTGGGTCCTTTGCTTTCAGACTTTTCACTCCGTACACACCAACGGCTGTCTGTCCGATGGAGCGTTATACGTAATTCATCTCGAAAGACCACCTGTTGCCATTCAGCGGAAGTCTAGTTCCGGTATTGGCCTGCAATTACCAGCCTTCATCGTCAATGAACAGCACAGCAAGGGTGCATGAACCAGGCGCCCATAGCTAGCAACGTTCGCAGATCGGTCATTGAGCAGGCACTGTTGATAGCCTCTTGGTTCACCTGGGTGGTCAGCTGTCCGCCCGCAAACATCTCGTCGTCCACCCCTGTCATCTATGGCCCATTGCCTCTGCGCTGGTTTCGTACTGCACAATTTTGCAATGCACGATATACTTTAGCTACATGCGAACAGATTACAAACTTAGGTGAGTCAGAAATGCATCCACAGCTGTCCCGAAAGCTAGAGATGCCCTTTTGGAAGTGAGGTAAATTTCTCCGTTTCCGCATTATGACAACGACTGCTCTGTTTCTTCCCGATACGCTTTATATACCCTCCACTGCTAGCGCTCCCATGTCTCCTCTGTGAGTAGTTATTGCACGTTGATGTCGGACATAGGTGGTGGTCACATTAATGTGATTGCACCGCATATTTTCATGACGGGTAAGCTGTATATACTGAGTGACTGAAGGACATCAGTTCTCTCTTCGAAAGATCCTTTACACGTAACGTATATATTATTCGGTTCAGCTATGCTAATATTGCTCTTTGGTTTTCTCAAATAACGTTAAGAAAACGAAGGTGTTACGACGAGTAGTACAAACAGAATAAGTGAATGCGATTATTTGTCTACGAAAGAGTTTGTAGGTAGCCACTGCTTGAAATCCGATTAAAACTCATCAGAAATGACGGCCGAAAGTTACCAGCATAGGAAGTTACCTTCGTTCCCCAAAGGGCCTTGTCAAAGAGGGGAGAAGAGTAGACACACGTTCAGGGCACTCTCTTGCCCTTATGGTAGGAAACTGCCTCTGAGAGGCGGAAGAATCAGCAACGATCAACGACACGGATGCAGAAGGCATTAGAAACCACTGCATCAAAGATACGCAATGTATATGCAAGAGGCGTGAGATGTAATTCTAAAAGTGCCAGAGCCGGCCGGTGTGGCCGTGCGGTTCAAGGCGCTTCAGTCTGGAACCGCGTGACCGCTACGGTCGCAGGTACGAATCCTGCCTCGGGCATGGATGTGTGTGATGTCCTTAGGTTAGTTAGGTTTAATTAGTTCTAAGTTCTAGGCGACTGATGACCTCAGAAGTTAAGTCGCATAGTGGTCAGAGCCATTTGAACCATTTTAAAAGTGCCAGGTTGACCTCTCCATTGACAAAATATTCCGGGTTAGTCCCCCATCGGATTTCTGGGAGGGAACTGCTAAGGGGGAAGGGACGCTGCGGAAAAGACTGAATGATTACCAAAAGAATAACGTTCTACGAGCCGGAGTGTGAAATGTTGGTAGTCTGAATGTGACAGGAAAGATAGAAAACCTTAAAAGTAAAACGCAACTGTTGAGTCGAGATATAGTGTGTGGGTGGGTGGGGTGGTGGTGGGGGGGGGGGGAAATCAGTGAAGTTAAATAAAAAGATGATAAGGTTTTCTAGTCAGATGAATCTAGGGGAATATCATAAGTAGGAGAGAATAATGTACCAGTAGTAAGATTTGTCAGGATAAGAAGATAAATTGTTGAGTGCGTTACTGTGAACAGTTCAATGATAGGAGTATTATCATAATAACCGACAGGAGATGAAAGCCGAAACAGTTCACGTATACATGCGGACATCTCAAGCAGTAGTAGAGTAGAAAGAGAAAGTACAGGGGGTTCAAATTGGTTCAAATGGCTCTGAGCACTATGGGACTGAACTTCTGAGGTCATTAGTCCCCTAGAACTTAGAACTACTTAAACCTAATTAACCTAAGGACATCACACACATCCATGGCCGAGGCAGGATTCGAACCTGTGACCGTAGTGGTCGCGCGGTTCCAGACTGTAGTGCCTAGAACCGCTCGGCCACCCCGGCCGGCAACGTATAGGGGGTATTGAACATTTAATTCAGTATGTAAAGGGAGATGAAAAGCTTAACAATCACGAATGATTGCAGTAGGTGAAGAATAGAAAAAAGAGTTACGGGATAATGTAGACTAGGTAGCAGGACAGAGAAAGACTAATTGAGTTCTGCAGTAAATTTTAGCGAGTAAAAGTGAATACACTGTTTAAAAACCACAAAACGAGGAGGTGTACTTCGAAGAGGTTTGGAGACACGGGAAGATTCCAGCTAGATTACGTCATTGTCACAAATTAGTTACTAGATTATTTATTAGATTTTAAGGCGTATCCAGGAGCAGATATAGAGTCAGATCACACTATTTTAATGATAAAGAGTAGACTGAAGCTTAAGAGAACGTCTGGATGGATGAATCTGGAAAGAAGTGGGATGCTGTAGTTCTAAGGAATGCTGAGTGCATTTGTAGTTCTGTAGATCTGAAGCTACTATGATAATGGATACCACAAGTGGCAATCCAGTTGAATAGGAATGGACATTTCTAAAAAGGCCAGTCGCAGAAGTTGAACAGAAAAATATAGGTAAAAGGATGGTACCTGAGAAGAAATATTGGGTAACAGGAGCAATACTAGAATTTATCGATCAAAGAAGGAAGTACAAAATGTTGTTGAAAAAAAAAAGAAATACCACAACGTAAGTCAATAAGGAATGAGATAACTGGATAGCGCTGGAAAGCCAAGCCCAAATGGCTGCAGGAGAATTTGAAGAAGTCGAAATATAAACGATCGACGAAAGGACTGATTCAACCTGTAGGAGGTTCAAAAGTAAATTCGCCAACATCTATGGTGCAAGGGGAATTCCACTGTCAGACGTAGCTGAGGAAGCACTTAAGTGGAAAGGCCTCTACAAGTGGGAAGACCTGTCAGACAACGTGATATAAGAAGTGATAGGAGTCGATATGGAAGACATAGCGGATCCTATATTGGGAAGGCATAAATAACATCCCTTCGGGATTTCTAAAACCATTGGAGAAATTTGCAGCCAAACGACTATTCAAGCTGATCTGTGGAATCTATAACGCTGCAGACGTATCATCAGTCTTCCGAAAATTTATCATCCATATCATCTCGAAAATAGCTAGGTCAGGTAAATGCAAGAACTATCGCACTATCGGCTTAACAGCTCATGCATCCAACTTGCTGACACGAATAATGTACAGAACAATTGGAAATTGAGGATCAGTTAGGTGGCGGTCGGTTTGGCTTTAAGAAAGGCAAAGGCATCAAAGAGACGGTTCTGATGTTACGCTTGATAATGAAAGCAAGACATAGGAAAATCGAGACATATTCATAGGATTTGTCGATCTATGCAAAGTGTTCGGCGATGTATAATAGCCCAATATGTTCGAAAGAAAAACTGATGTAATTACAGAAGAAGACGGCTACTTCATCACTGTGGACGAAAAACAAAACGCTCGCGCTGTAAAGGGTGAATGAGAGGGACGTAGCTTCCTCCTTTACTACTGAATCTTTACAATGAAGAAATAATGTCGGAAATAACAGAAAGGCTCAGGATTGAGATTAAAATTTTGGGTGAAAGATGTCAATGATAATATTCGTTGATGACACTTCTATCCCCAGTGAATGTGAAGAATTACATGATGTGTTGATTAGAAAGAACAGCCTAATGAGTGAAGAATATTGATTGAGAATAAACCAAGAAAGATGGAAGTAATGAGGAATAGCAGAAATGAGATAAGTAAGAAACTTACCATCATCCATCACGAACAGACGAAGTCAAGTAATTTTGCTACCAGACTAAGCAAGAAGAACATAATAAACAGCCCGGCACAGACAAAGAAGACATTCATGGCCAAAAGAAGCCTACCTAACAGCATCTGCCATCGGCTTAATTTGAGCAAGGAATTACTGAGCACACCAGTGTACGGAAATGAATTGTGGGCAGTGTTAAAGCGGCAAAGAAGAGAATCGGAGCGTTTGAGAAGTGGTGTATAGAAGGGTGATGAAAAGTAAGTGGACTGATAAGGTTGAGGAGATTCTTTGCAGAATCGGCGAGGAAAGAGATGTGTAGAAAACATTCTCAAGAAGAAGGGAGAGGATGAAGGACATCTGTTAAGACGTCAGGGAATAACTTCCATCGTACTAGAGAGAGCTGTGGAGGGCAAAAATTGCAGAGCAGCACAGAGATTGGCATACATCCAGCAAATAACAGAGGGCATTATTCCGAGACGAAAGGGTTGGTATTGGAGAGGAATTCGTGGCGGGCAAATCAGTCAGAAGACTGATGGCTTAAAAAAAAAAAAAAAAAAAAAAAAAAAAAAGGCTTTGAAATTGATTGTTTCTTCTTTCCCTGTTGAATTTAGCACCTGCCTCTGAAACGTTATCTGCATTTGTATACATTTTCTGCATCATCAGAAAACAGCATGGTGTGTACATTTCCCAAATGATAAACGAAGATGTTGATGTCGACCATACGTTGCAGAAGGAAGCAATTGCGCTATACAGGACTGTTAAGTAGGTGAAGTCTCATTTGAGCGGCTGGCGTCCCTTCATAGTCGCAGTACCTCATCACTTCACCTGTGGTGTGATAAGCTCGCACCTGAAGTATTTGGTTACATCAACTTCTCGCTTCTTATGTGTGCTGCATGGCACCTATCATAACGATGGAATTTCTGCTAAACCCTTATTAGGCTTTTCTATATTCTCGTGGGGTCTAATCAGTTCCTTTCAATAACAGTTCCAATCTTTCAGGTAGACTGATGCCGCCTTCCGTTTATTTCAGTCCTTTGATCTTTACACCTCATCTCACTATGCGGTCTAGTTCATTTCTGGCTTGATCGCAATACATGTTGGGTGCTATTTTTTTATAGGTTGCGCTGTGAAGGTGATTGTAGCGTAGTAACGAACAGTATACCGTAGAACGAAATCTTCAGATGCCCAGTTTTCACAATACACGTTCACTTAGTCTGCTCACCAGCTTCTCCTAAGGACAGTCAGCAATAGGCGATCAAACAGTTCAATGAATTACAAAGAATTAGTTACGCACAGATACGCTCCCTAGCGTCGCCGAATCGACGATTGTTCTGAAGCGCGGGTGCGAGAAATCAAGGCTGCTGTGTCTGAGCAAGGTCGTATGAAATCACCAGCAGGGAAGGACAACTGCGCTTTCAAATTTGTTGTCCGTGTTTTGGGTCTCCGTAAAACAAATAACCGGATCTCCAAGTTCCCAGAATTATGCGTTCGACATTGCTTAGCTCGGGAATAAAGCGAAGTAAAGTTCACAATACAGAGCATTTGGAAATATTGGATCTGGCGATACCGCCCGTCTACTTTGACCTATGACGTCATGAAAATGGCGGACGTAAACCACTCGTCGAAACTCTATACGTGTTAAACACGCGCCTTAAAAAGAATTACAGTTATTCTCAAGATATCACATTCGTTGGCTTCGCCTTTCAATCTTACCTAAACCTAGGGCTCTGTTGTAGAAACCCCGTTTTCTCACGGATGTGTGTGCGCTACAGTTCTTCTTATGCAGCATTAAGTTAATAATATTTTACCTGCTACACTGAGGGTAGCCACGAATATTTTTTTGTACATAGGCTGTAATAACAGAAATGAAAGCTGTGGCTTCTGTGGAGGAGAACTACATCTAGAATGAAAAATGCACCGATTTCCGAAACAATCCGATATTCAACCGCTCGGCCACCGCGGCCGGCTGCTATAAAGGGTTTAGAATGGAAAGTGACTGATGTACACCAAATTTTGGAGTGAAGGTCGTGTACGCCACCATTCCCCCATTATTTACATTGGACAAAGCAATTAGTACTATGCATAACAAATAGAAAATTTTGGCTTCCAGTTATTCTCTTTAGGATATATTGTTTATGTTGGTAACACTGATAGTTTTCAGCATCTGTCAATTGTCATCTTTACGCCTGTTTATTTTCACTTCGATGAAGTGTTTTGTTTACGTCTTACTGAAAGTTTTTGACTGAGTACTATAGATTTTTGTGAGTGTATATGTTCATTAGTGTTCAATAAATACTAACAATGCCACACATCAAGAAATTCCCTGAAAGAAAATTCGAAGGTAACTAATTTACAAACTAAGGGGTGCATAGCACTGGGAGTAACGTATGTATCCGTTCTTCAGAGATGATTCATATTCTTGTGTCACCAGTGATGCTGTTTGTAGTGTGTTAATTTCAGGCAATCTACACCATCACATTGTTTATATTTCGCCACTTCCTTTACGAAAGAAGATGATCCGATAGTCAACAATTGTCTCTGAAATTATATCACAACCCCCCTCCCCATAATTTTATACATAATGATGATGAATTGAATGTAGAACTCTATTTATAGGCAGGCATACTTCTAGAGTAGCCTGAACATTTAAACCATGAATCTGGCAAGTGTCCCACTGCGTACGCCACGTTTGGAATTTTTACAGATTTTATTAATCTCGAACTAATAGATATTATAATTTCAATCTGTTTATTATTATCTCGAGACGCACAATCAACAGAAAGATACGTTCGTACTGAACACCGAGTCGCATTTTTTTGTAGTTACTCAAATGTACACGAGACCTTGCATAGGGTCTCATTGGTCACTGATCTGGTTAGAGACTGAACTGCCCTCTTTTTAAGGAAAAGCCAGACTCATTTCTGGCTTGGATTGATTATAGAGGAACACCTAAAGTAAGGAAAGAGTACGCAGAAATTCCACACTTCTCGGATCAGAATACGGTTACATTCTGCCACGGAGCTGAAAAGCAATTATAAGAGCGTCTTTTGGGATAAAATGTTCGACAACTGACACTTGCATCTGGATTCTGCAAGTAACAACGAAAATAAAGTAAACAAAATTTTAAGAAGATGCTCTTGTTTAATTGTGACGAATAGTGTAAAAATAACATACTTTTGAAACCATGAAGTATGACACAATCGAATGAATAAATTATTTAAGTAACAAAGTACATTGCAACTTGCAAATGTGTAGTCTTATGACTATATAATGAATACCGAAGCAGTTAATTTGTGTACTTGTTTCTCTGGACAACACTACATCATTTGTAACTTTTGTGTGGTTGTGTCCATAAATTATGCCAGTTAACAAGCGATAAACAGAGGCACAGTCAGAAGAAATACGTTTCATCACCTGCACTTGGCATCTTGATCTTATCACATCACTACACGGCAGATAAATGATAACATTCGACGTTAACTACAAGGTGGAAAACTTTTTTATCGTTGTGAGATAGCAATGAATAGAATGTGCATAAGTTTTACATGTTACAATACTTTTCAAAAGAAATGCAACAACTTAAAAAAAAATCTGCTTCGTCTAAAGCCTGAACTGAAAAACCTAATCCCGCGATCTGGCTTACACTTATGATAACTAAGCAAATAAACCTTTTTAACATTTTCCTCGTGATAACAATAACACAAACCAGACCAGTTTTTAACAAATCTTGTCTCAGGGACATCTTAATGATCTCAGTGGTGTCATTTCGGTTGCATGAATTCTTTTTTCCGGTGTTTCGAAATTCGTCGAAAGTTTTCTCACGTATCAAAAGAAATCAATGAATTGATAAATTCTATACCTTTGGAACCCTCTTAATAATAACAGCTTCTCCTGAGTTATCACGACTGTTACGATGTTTAACTGGCATACATGAAAAGTATGCGAGTATTTTTGGCAAGGCGAATAGGTAACGTAGCAAGTAACTGTGTGTACGTTGATTGTCACACAGGATGTTCCAAAA
This sequence comes from Schistocerca americana, assembly GCF_021461395.2. Classification (NCBI taxonomy): domain Eukaryota; kingdom Metazoa; phylum Arthropoda; class Insecta; order Orthoptera; family Acrididae; genus Schistocerca; species Schistocerca americana. The sequence goes on from NC_060125.1 coordinate 500,023,027, forward strand.
AGAATCCCTGCATTTTGAACAAACGCTACTGAAAAACTGTTCAACTAAAGAAAGTAACTGAGACCTGTTTACCGGTCGAGAGCAAGTGAAAACAAAGTTGAAGAAGTCCGGCAATTTTGTATCAGACGACGAAAAATTTCTTGCTCGACATTCAGTTAAACATTCCTAAGACAACATTCTTCAGTATCGTTCCTCTCATTAAGCAGCAGATTTCCAAATGATTGGACAGGGAGGGATGGTCCTGTTCCCTCGTCTGTCAGAAGTCCTGATCGTGCCCATCTGGACTTACTTTTCTGAGTATAATTAAACAACATTACCCACGCAGAAAAACTTCAGAATTCGAGGCTTCTGCTGCAGCGAATTTCGACAGCCATCACGACTGTAACACCTGAGATTCTATAAAACATACGACGTGTAATCGAGCATTGTTTTGGTTTCTGTAGAACAACAAATGGAGTTGAGAGCGAAACTCATTAACATATAAAAAACTTTTTTTTCTCTTCAATTTGACTCTTAAATTGCTTCATTATCTTATACTGTTTTTCTGTAGCGCTTGTTCAAAATCCCAACATTCTTTATGAAACACCATTTTACGTGCAGATGATCATCGAGATAATGCAAATATCTGGACGAATTTGGTAAATAGGGCGTTGGGCCACTTTCAGCCGGCCGCCCTGTTAATGTGAGGAAGCGACTGATTGATTATTGACTGAAGGCAAGCTTTGATTAGGAAAATCTTGAGCGATTTAGGGAAATGACGGAAAAACTAAGCCAGTACAGCCAGATGAAGATTTGAATGAATTCCTCCCGAATAAGAGTCAGATGTCTCTCCACTGCGCCACCTGCCTCTATCTGTCTCTTAGGGTGCGTTCACATGGGCTATAGAGATTTCATACTGCTGACCATATGGCCTGGCAGTGTGGCAGGCCACACGAATTGCAGACACACGTTCGGTAGCGCTGCCAACTGCAGTTGCCCGCCATGTTTGCGGCAATAAATTTCCGGAGCAGGACCACAGCATTGCCGCGAAATGGACGAAAGATAACTGATGGAAGTAACACTGGCTCTCCTGATTTTGCGTTCCTAAGAGAATAGCGCTGAACTGCTTACCAAACGTTACCTCATGAACCTTTTCCAGATTTTCACTAGAATGTATGCACACGATTTTGAATACACGGTAAAAGCAACTGGCTCGAAGTATGGTAAGACCAAGGCTGATATGAAAGACTTCACAGCGGTTACAACGCAAGTTCACAAGAGTCAACTTTCACACGCTGCCATTTGGCCTTTGGATTTTGGCTACTAATGATTCATACAGAATTTTAAGGTACCTCTAAAGCGCACTTCTCACCGATACAATCCAAAACAACAATCAAACGTTCGCGTCCGTATATTATTGTGATTCATCAGTACAGTGCGAGAGCTATAACTTTCATAAATACCATCCATCTACAACAAGGGTTTTGGGGTGTTGAAAGTAATACACACGAAGAACGAAATCAAGAAATGAACAACTGCCAACTTGCTTTCCATGAACGCGGCAACAAACGTGATGAATTCTAGAATACTTTCCAGAGCGGCGCATCACGATATACAATCACATCCTACACGGTTAAATTTTGAATTTATTACATTCAAATTGTAAGACGCATGTCAAAGTATACCAAACAGGGCAAGAGCAAGCCGAAAAAAGAAGCATCTGTTCCACATTAGTCGTCGATACTCGAGTATGTCGTATAACCTGTGTATAATGATATGCCACTGAAACTTATTTTAGGATCTGGCGTGATATGACATCTGTTGGTATGTTTATTTTAAACGTCGTTTTTTCGTTTATTTATTGGTGAAATAACTTTTCTTTCTTTGTTCAGCGCTGAGGATGAAAAACGAATTTGCCGAAACCGATCTACAAATAAAGGTTGGAGAAAATAATTGGTAGTCTTTCCTGGATTATTTCCTCTATTAAATTTATGCATTTTTTATTGCAGTTACGTATCCAAAAACCATTATTTTACAATTCAGGTTATTAATTTCGGTCGCTAATGTCCGTCTTCAGACCTGAGCACAAACATTCGGCTAATCATATCGATTAGTATATTTGAAAATGGTGCAGTCACAATAATGACCCAAGCAAGCTTCGTCGAATACACATAAAATTTAAGAACCACGTGCGTGGTTGTAACAGGCATGCTGACACTATGAAGAAACTTATTAGACTGCCTATATAATATTGTTCCGCTGTGCGGATTACGTGAACTAGTACTGCAAAACTGTCGGCGAGACAGAGGAAGCCGGAGTGAAAGTGTGAGGGAAGCATTTTGGATAAGGACAAAGGCAGATATGGTCCGCCTATACGAAGTATTCTCCAATAATGGTGGACAACAGCGGCATCACATCGGCCACACACCTAGGCAGCCAATGCGACAGCCTACTCCGTCACCAATACTGCCGGGCCATAAAGAGAAATAGACATTTATTACAGCCACAATGGAACAAAGTTGACGACAACGCTATTTTGACCACACATTGCCATATAAGATGACCCGCGTAAATGAAACTTTGGGTCAGACACCCTGCAAACATATCAACTCTAATGACACCGCCTCTCCTGCAGTCCGTCCTACGCTTCATTCATATCAACGGTCCCTTCACTTCCATATCGATAACCGCCTTTCCTTGTGGTGCCGTGTGACTAGGGCCTCCCGTCGGGTAGACCGTTCGCTGGTGCAAGTGTTGCGACTTGACGACACTTCGGCGATTTGCGTGTCGATGGGGATGAAATGATGAAGATTAGGACAACACAACACCCAGTCCCTGAGCGGAAAAAAAATCTCCGACCCCTCCGGGAAGGGAACCCGGGCCCCTAGGATTTACATTCTGTCGCGGTAACCACCAGCTACCGGGGGCGAACTCCTTTTCTGCTGTAACCAGTGGTAGGTTTCCATCGATCCTGCAGAAACCCAAGCAATAATTACAAGGAAAACCATCCGAGCATTCCATGTCAGAAATCTTTACCTGACAGTCCATAACCGTCCAGTCCACCTACTTAAAACTCTCAAATATCTGGGACTAACATTCGACCAAAAACTAACCTGAAACCCTTCTCTACTTAATACACTGTCTGACAAAAACAGTGAAGCACCAAGAAGAAACTGTCGGATGACAACGTAGCTACATGCATGTATACAACATCGGCTGATTCATAAACGATTACAGTTGCAATTCTCTGTGACAGGTAGAACGACCACCAGAAGGCACTAGCGTTGTTCGTGTTTAGTGTTGTTATCATGTCAGGTAGTGCATGCAACAGATGCTGAGTAAACACTGTGAAGGATATGGTGGGGTCGCGCAACCGTATGAGATAGCGTTATCAGCACCTGACAGGGTTTGAAAGTGGCCTTACTGTGGTCGTCTATTTGGCCGGCTGGTGGCATTGTGCAATATCCAGATTTGTGAGCATTCGTATGTGACAGTGGCCCGATATTGCACTGCATGGGAACTTGAGGGCAGACACACTTGTCGTCAAGGTTCCGGTCGGCCACGTCTGACCACCACAAGAGATGATCGCCGTATTGTGCACCAAGGAGACAGTAGTCTCTTCGATACTGCGCCTGCCATCCGAGAACATGTAATGGACTCCCCGCACCATTGGTTTGAGACTAGCAGCAGCCGAGGAAGGGAATGACCGAAACATGCGTATTCTGCTATTAAGACCACAACAGAAAGCGCTGCTTTTGGAGTCGTGCCGTGGCCGGGAAGCTTGGAATGGCGTCGCACTGTGTTCAGCGATGAATCGTGTTTGTGCACTATCCCAGAGAATCATCGTCGGCGAGTATGGCGGCGACATGGGGACAGGTCCCATTCCTCCAGTGTCCTGGAGGGGTACAGCGGTGCTCCTGGCGTCGTAGTATGGGGAGCCATCCGATATGACTTCAGATCACAAATGGTTCAAATGGCTCTGAGCACTATGGGACTCAACTTCTGAGATCATCAGTCCCCTAGAACTTAGAACTACTTAAACCTAACTAACCTAAGGGCATCACACACATCCATGCCCGAGGCAGGATTCGAACCTGCGACCATAGTTCAGGTCACAGATGGCAGTGTTTCACAGAACTCTGACGGCACAGTGGTACGTTATGGACAGTATTGCGGCGCATCTTTCAAGAAGGCCAAAGCTCGTCCACACATGGCACTTGTCTGTATGACTGAATTTTCTCATTATGGGAGTAATGAAGCGCGATCTCTTTTCAAGTTAAAAACCACTCAAGAACCAAGATCGCCAAAATATTTTTTTACTAAAGACAGCCGTTTTCAACAGTCTTAGCTGTCACAATCAGGTCTACAACATATTTTTGTAGTAAAATATATTAATTTTATGCTGAACATCATGCACGAGATGTCAAGTGGATAAAACTCAGCAAATGATAAAAATTTATCATGGTTCAAAATGGTTCAAATGGCTCTGAGTACTATGCGACTTAACTTCTGAGGTCATCAGTCGCCTAGAACTTAGAACTAATTAAACCTAACTAACCTAAGGACATCACACACATCCATGCCCGAGGCAGGATTCGAACCTACGACCGTAGCGGTCGTTCGGCTCCAGTCTGTAGTGCCTAGATCCGCACGGTCACTCCGGCCGGCAAAATTTATCATCGTTAAAATGTTTAGAAACACACAGCACCTTGTCCAAATGCTTTGTCTATATACTGTTGCTCACCGAAGCTTGTTACTTAAAATAAATACGGTAAACAATAGCACATCTGTTTACATATGTTGGACAGATACTAAACCGTCAATGTTTAAGACGTGAAGATGACACTGAAATTTCCCCTTTGTATGTAAAGAATGACAGTTATGTTATTTGATTTTCAAACAGCTGAGCAAAACTGAACGGACTCTGACAGTTCTCTCTTTACTTATGCAGATCATCACTAAACTGGCACACAATATTTTTAGCGCACCGCAATCTGACTTTCAATAATCCCTACAAAAGAATGGCCCTACTAACAATGACCTATACCTTTCATAAATGACTTACCTCACAAAAATCTTCGTTACTCGAACTACTGCAATACAGCGAGCGCCAATACTGCCAGCTAAACAAAAGATTCTAACTACCGAAGGCACTAACCGCTGATAGGCACAGTTAGCAAATGAAAAATTTTGATAGAGAACAAACAATGTATTTACCTTAACAGTGTTCTAAAGTATCCTCATGACATCCAGTCTTACAAATTTCCTTTTTCTGACGGACACACGTCCAGATAGTCCGCTCATAGTAACCTGTCAAAACTCTGGCATCTCTCTCCCCACATCCACCACTGTTCGCGGCTCACCTCCAACAGCCCAACGCTACGCGCTGTTCACATCCAACTGCCCAACACTACACTAGCGAATATTCCAACAATGAGTCCAACCAGCCACAGATTGTACACAGCGCAGTCAGCGATTTTCATACAGAGTACTACGTGGCGTTACCAACATAAAAACCTAAACAGCCTACTTATAACAGCTAAGACCGGTTGTTTTGAATAAGAAAAAAAGTGCGATCTTGGTTTTTGAATGCTTTTCAACTGTCTGTATGAAGTGTCGCCGTGATGTTGCGGTAGTCTCGTTGCCAGCAAGATCTCTAGATCTGTCCCCGACAGAACTTGTATGGGACCAGCTAGGGCATCAACTGTGTTCCAATGGCAGTATCCGGGATATCGAGGATCAGTTACAACAGTTTACCAAGGAAAATCGCCAAACATACGGTTATTTGGCGGTTTTGCTTGGCAAATATTTGACTAGCCACTGTTTCGTACCCACCACGGCTCAACAGAGAATTACAGCAATTGTGGGCCAGCTTTCCTCAGAAGAGGATACGACGGATTTATGAGGCCCGTCCCAACCAAATCCAGGCCAAAGGGTTTGCTATGACATACTGGTACATTGACTCATACTGCCAGATCACTTGTAAATCTGGCTGTATTTTGTAATCTCCGAACATCAAAGACCATCTCACCCAGTGAAGTTTCATTTCAGTTCTTCCTCCCCTTCTGGGTGGATCACTCACTGGTTTTGTCACTGAGAGGTGGGGAGGAAATCAGCAGAGACAGAGGTAGTACGTGGAGACAGCAGAGGAGCCAGGAGCCGGAGTGAGGCACCTCTGGGAGCAGTCGGAGTGTTTGGTGTTTTGCGCCGTCGGTGTTGCGGAAGCGACGGGACGGATCCCCGTGGAGCCGTCACGGGCCGACTCCGGGGGCTCTGTGCGCCGTCTGGCCAGACCGCAAGGTTTCTTTGGGAGCCGCCGGCTGCTTTCTCGCTCGCGCCAACTCTCGCGGCGCTCGTCTCAGCTTACATGATCGTCAGCGGCTGGCGGCGACAAGCTACGTTTTGTTTCGCAGAACAGCTACAGAGATTTAGCGGAAGTTGTTCGTATTTATCCTGGCGTGCTGACGAGGAAGTACTCGGTTGTTCTTGGAGCCGACGAAGTTGCAAAGTCCGTGAGGCGAACCTCCAGATACCGAGCCCAATCATATCGATGCCCCAAATGCCCAAAATACGGCAACCACTTCACCAAAGACTGCAAAATCTCTTCCACTTGTCCACACTGCAAAGCCAGTCGTCTATTGAAACAATGTCCAAATCTACAGTCCCCGGCCCTAGTAGCACCTGCGACCTCTCGCACCCAGCCTACTCCTATAAATACAAGGCCAAGCTTCCTCTCACCAAATGTGCATTAATCATCTCCTTCCGTCCCGTCGATACGCCATCCCACTTAAATTGTTTTTTACGCCAGCCACTTACTGTAAAAGTTCTAATCAGTACCATAACCACACTCCTCCAAAATATCCATTCTTTTGAGTGACTCCATAACCTCAAAAAAATTACATTAGCTGCCTGTTCCTTAATACCACATCAGTATACTCTCAGAACGACACTCATTTCACATTCTCCCACTTACATACCTTTATCTAATACAAATGCTACCTCATCCTTGTCAGCACCACTATACTTCTTCATTCACTCCCAAACATAAGAATAGCCAGATCCTGTTCCATTATCCCAACCCTCGCCAAACATACTTGATAAATTCACTTCTCCAACCTATAATCTCACTCCAGCTCCCAAAACTTATTTCATCTGTTATTTTCCTCCCAGTTACCCCTTCGAACCGGTCCATGAGCCTTGGGTCAGTCTTCAGTGGGACGCTTGCGTCCATCCTCTGTAAACACATCTACAAGCAGTTTGAACAACACCTCCCATTTCCTGTCACTCACTTCTGTGCCATCAACCGAACAAACGCCGTCTCTCTCCCCCTTCCTCTCCCTGAATATCGGAAACTCTACATTCATTCTGGTATTCATTTAAAACTTCAATGACCTGCACTTCCAACCAGTTACATCCAGCTAGAAGCATCCCTTCTGTCTATCCCATGTAACAATCAACAACACCCACATCCGAATTTTACGTCTAACTGCAGTGATCCGTTTTATTGCCTTTCCTTTATTTACTTACACAAGTGACGTCCCAAAACCACCCGCTCGTGTGCACCTTCTCCAGTATGCTGGTGACGAAACCTTCCTTCCAGCCCATCCCACCCTCCACTCATCCAAACGATAGCTTCAGTGCTGTCTTTATAATTTCACTTTCTTGTGTAACCATTCATCAACCTGACAAATACTCAGACTCTCTATTCTTACAAATACTCAGAATGAGGATCAAATTAAGTTTAAAAATAATTATAGAAAAACCAACGGAACATTTTTTCCCAGTGACCTTCACCTGACTGTCCATAACTATCCTGTCCATCTAACTGAAACAACAAAATACCTTCCATTAACAATGGATTAAAAACTAAATTGGAGCCCTCATTGACATACCATCCAAAAGAAAGCCCACAACTATTAGTCGGTTGAGTATGCGGATGAAATCCCATGAACATCATCCATTCATATAAAATGTTCATCTGCCCTTCCCTACCTGCGGCAAAGTAGCATGAACTTCGATTTCCCTCTAGGTTTTATCATTACCTCCAAATCCCAGGTCGATGTGAGTCCCACCTCACTTTCTGTATTTTTCTAGAGATCGTGCTATGTAGTTTGACACTTGCACAGAAACTCATTCTCGTTCTCAGAGCTGGGCGAGTAAACTCCTCTGTTCTGAACGGGTGGCCTCCATAGTTCGCTGTCGCCTGCTGTGCCGCGCACTTCGTCCGTTAGAAGTGCCCATCTCACTTGTTTATGAGCTAATTTTCTTGAACCATACCCTAGCCAGAAGCTACTGGCTTGTCAAATTACTTGTCGTACTGACATAACCTGTTAATACGGTCGTTTGCAGCTCGCTAGTTGTGCTTAGACGTTCTTCTCGCGAGTATGCTTCACCTTCTGAACTGAACCTAACGTACCGCGCGGTCACCGCACGCTACGTAGCACCACCACTGCCATTATTTCCTTCCCTACCATGTCGTCTGTACAAGTGTGGGCGAGCTTATTACGTGCGCTCTCTACCTTCTAACACTCGCATTCTGTGCCAGCTCATAAAGTTTTCACAGCTCCTCGAACGTTCACAATATCTCTACCTCTCTTACATCTCCCGTCAAATTGAGCCCCAGCACCCTACTGTTTTCTCATCTTGCGAATACAGGCACATTACTGTGCTCTTCCTTCCACATCCAAATACTCCTTTTACCAACGTAATTTCAGTAGCCATCTTCTCCCAGATAATGAGCTCATCCTATCCAACCCATCGTTTCCCTGACCAGCTGGCACCCCACATCCCCACCTATAACTTCCTTCCTACATGGACACCCCACATTCTTTTCGATTCCCTCGTCTCAACCTCCATCCACAGTAATCAGGAGCGCTCTTAAGACCATACTTGTAATAAGGAGAACGTATATCGTATCATCATCGTCCTCTCCTAAACATCACAATCGACTCTTCTTAAATTTTTAACGTTGAAATTATATATTTTCTAATACAATGATTGAAGCGTGGTAGTTTGGCCGCTGCCAGACCGTCCGCATTAGTGGTAATGGCCAGTCACGTTAACGTGACCACCCGTCAGGAGCCTGAATAAACATATTTTGCTGTGCGGACACGTAGGAAGATAGTAACGAGGTTCTGATGGTACCGACTGGGATATCGAGCAATACCAACTCAAGAGCGGTGGCCAGCTGCACTAGGTTTATTGATTAAGAATCAAAACAGCGAAAAACTCAATCAAGATAGTGCCACGGATTCTCGATTGCGTTTGAATCCGGTGAGTTTCGTAGCCAGGGAAGTACGCTAAATCCATTCCGGTGCACTAGAAACGACAAAAATACGCTGTGAGCTGTGTGACACGTTGCATTGTCCTGTTGCTAGAGGCCACCGTGCCGAGGGTAAACATGCAGGGGTGGACATGGTCCCCAAGGATAGATGCAAACTTGTGCTGATCAAATGGTTCAAATGGCTCTGAGCACTATGGGACTTAACTTCTGAGGTCACCAGTCCCCTAGAACTTAGAACTACTTAAACCTAACTAACCTAAGGACACCACACATATCCATGCCCGAGGCAGGATTCGAACCTGCGACAGTAGCGGTCACGCGGTTCCAGACTGTAGCGCCTAGAACCGCTCGGCCAGTCCGGCCGGCTTGTGCTGATCCACTGTGCCTTCGAGATCACCGAGGGGATGCCACGAAAGCACTCCCCAGACCATAAAACTACCTCCTCAGGGCTGGACCATCCCGCGATTGTTGCAGGGCTACACACGCCAACGGCTATCTGTCCACCTGAGAAGGTCACTTGTTATTCAGTGGAGAGGTCCAGTTGCGGTACGGGCTTGAGATTCCAGCCCTCGTCAGTAATGAACAGCAGTCAGTATTGGTGCATGAAACAGGAGCCTGCTGCGGAGGCCCATACGTAGCAATGTTCGCTGAACAGCCATTGAGGAGGCACTGTTGGTAGCCCCTTGGTTCATCTGGGCTGTCAGTTGCTCAACCGTTTCAAGTCTATTCGCCTGTACACATCTCCGCTGCCGTCGTTCACTGCTGTTATCATCGGCCCGTGGTGAATTACAGCTGCCTCAGCGTCGGTTTCGGATAGCGCCATTTTGCCATGCAGATCGATTCTATATTCCTAGATTTCCAGAAGGCTTTTCATACCGTTCGTCACAAGCGACTATTAATCAAACTGTGTGCATCTGGAGTATCGTCACACTTGTGTGACTGGATTCGTGATTCCCTCCGAGAGAGGTTCGGTTGGTTGTTTGGGGGAAGAGACCAAACAGCGAGGTCATCGGTCTCATCGGATTAGAAAAGGATAGGGAAGGAAGAAGTCGTCCGTGCCCTTTCAAAGGAACCATCCCAGCACTTTCCTGGAGCGATTTAGGGAAATCACGGAAAACCTAAATCTGGATGGCCGGACGCGGGATCCTCTGAGAGACGTCATAGTTCGTAGTGATAGATGGTAAATCATCGAGTAGAACAGAAGTGATATTTGGCGTTCCGCAAAGTAGAGTCATAGGCCCTCCGCTGTTCCTGATTTACATAAATGATCTAGGTGATAATCTGAGCAGCCCCCTTAGATTGTTTGCAGATGACGTTGTAATTTACCGTCTAGTAAAATCACCAGACGATCAATTTCAATTATAAAGTAATCTAGAGAGAATTTCTGTATGGTGTGAAAAGTGGCAATTGGCATTAAACAAAGAAAAGTGAGAGGTCATCCACATGGGTTCTAAAAGAAATCCGATAAATTTTGGGTATACCATTATTGACTAAATACCTAGGAATTACAATTACGAGCAACTTAAATTGCAAAGACAACGTAGATAATATTGTGGGGAAGGTGAATCAAAGACTGCTCTTTATTGGCAGAACACTTAGAAGATGCGACAAACCCACTAAAGAGACAGCCAACATTACACTTGTCCGTCCTCTGTTGGAGTATTGCTGCGCAGTGTGGAATCCTTACCATGTGGGATTGACGGAGAACATCGAAGGAGTGCAAAAAAGGGCGGCTTGTTTCGTGTTGTCGCGCAATAGGGGTGAGAGTGTCACTGATATGATACGCGAGTTGGGGTGGCAGTCACTGAAACAAAGGTGGTTTTCTTTGCGGCGAGATCTATTTACGAAATTTCAATCATCAACTTTCTCTTCCGAATGCGAAAATATTTTGTTGACACCCATCTACGTAAGGAGAAATGATCATCATGATAAAATAAGAGAAATCAGAGCTCGAACGGAAAGATTTACGTGTTCCTTTTTGGCACGCGCCATTCGAGAGTGGAATTGTAGAGAACTGCTATGAAAATGGCTCGATGAACCCTTTGTCAGGCAATCAAGTGTCAATTGCAGAGTAACCATGTAGATGTATACTTTAATAACGGTGACAAACAGCTGTTTCGGAAATGCTTCCGCTCTTGTCCCTTTTAGACGTAAAATAAACCGCTCTTTTTCGCATTACGACAACAATTCCACTATTTTCCGCGCACCCCCCCCCCCCCCCCTTCACGTTTTGTATACCCTCCACTGCTAGTGCTGCCACCTGCTGTCTGTAAGTGGTTATTGCACGCTGACGTCAAACATAGTCGATGCTTACATTAATGTGTTTGCACGTTGTATATGTATGACTCGCAGGCTAAGTGTTCGTTTGGACAACAATGTGATAGTAATCTGATGCCTCTAGCACAGACCGAAACAACGTTTTGGTGTCGGAATATTTCTCTTCCGACGGCTGCTTAATGCGCTGGCGAGCCGCTGCTCGCGTACAGTCTCTCTCTCTCTCTCTCTCTCTCTCTCTCTCTCTCACGCACACACACACACACACACACACACACACACTCACACACACACTACGTTGCACAGGCAGCGTGGGCGGCGGCATTTGGGCCATCGCATCGGCGCGAGGCCTGCCTCGCTGCCGCCGTGTCACGAGCAGATAACGGGATTGTGGCAGCGCCGACTGCCGACTGCCGACTGCCGCCGTTAAATAACGAATTTATCCGCAGCCAGCGGGTTGAGCGCCGCTGTCAGCCGTCTCGCAGACTGACACCTGCCGCCTACTTAGTGGGCGCCTCGATGGACTACGGAAATTCGAGTAAAATTTTCCTCTGGTCGACATATGTTGCTGGGGACATCATCCGTAAAGTGAAATTCGCACAAAAGTCGTACGTCAGTGTCATGCTGGATTTTCCTTCCCGATGTGATCAGAAAATCAATAGAAACAGCTAAATATTTGTTCCCAAATTCTCTGGTTGGTACACAATTGAAAATTCAATTTATTTACAGTATAAAAAATTCCATGAAGAAAGACACCAACCACGGTTAAAGTTTAAGCACACAAAATACACTGACGGAAAAGAAAATCGCAACGCCAAAAATAATTATAGTAATGAAATTCTGGGAATATATTTGTCTAGGCAACATATTTAAGCGATTAACACTGTGATGTCACAGGTTAATGCAAACGCGAGATAAGCAATGACAATATGAAATGCTGGCACATTAATACCCGGTGTAACCACCAGAACGCTGAATGCAAGGATCCAAACGTGCACGTAAAGCAGCTGCCGGATTTCAGTTTGTGGGATGCAGTTCCATGTCTACTGCACTTGGTCGGTCATTAGAGGGACGCTTACTACTGTTTGTGGATAACGCTGGATTTGTCCTCCGATGATGTACCAAGTGTGCTCGATTGGAGACAGATCTGGTGATCGAGCAGGCCAAAGCGGCATATCGACCCCCAGTAGAACATGTTGGGTTATAGCAGCGGTACGTGGGCGAGCGTTATCCTGTTGGAAGTCGTTGTCTGGATTCCTGCAGGAGGAGGAGGAGATTAGTGTTTAACAATCTCGACAACGAGGTTATTAAAGACAGAGCACAATCTCAGATGAGGAAAGGATGGAGAAGAAAAGCGTCTGTGGCCTTTCGAAGGAGCCATCCCAGCATTTGCCTTAAGCATTTTAGCGAAATCACGGAAAACCTAAGTCGGGAGGGCCGGACGCACGGTTGAACCGTTGTCCTCCCGAATGCGAAAAATGGTTGAAATGGCTCTAAGCACTATGGGACTTGACGTCTGAGGTCATCAATCCCCTAGACTTATAACTACTTAAACCTAACTAACCTAAGGACATCACACACATCCATGCCCTAGGCAGGATTCGAACCTGCGAGCGTAGCATCAGCGCGGTTCCGGACTGAAGCGCCTAGAACCGCTCGGCCACAAAGGCCGGCCCAGAATGCGAGTGCAGTGTGCTAACCATTGCGCAACATCGCTCGGTCCTGGATCTCTGTCCATAAATGGCAGCAAAATAGGTTGAATCACCAGACCGATGTACAAATTTGCTGTCGGGATGTCATACGAAATCGCATCCCATACCATAATTCCAGGTGATGTCCATTATGTCCAGCGCGCAGACAGGTCGGTTTCAGGCCCTCAGCAGGCCGCCTCCTGACCAACACACCACCATCAGTGGCAACGAGGCAGAACCAGCATTTATCATAAAACGCAACAGACCTCCACCACGCCCTCCAATGACCTCTCTCCTGACACCACTGAAGCGGCAAATGGCGGTGGTTTGGGGTCAGTGGTATGCATGCTACAGGGCGTCTGGCTCGAAGCTCTCCTTGAAGTAACCGATTTGTAACAGTTCATTTTGTCACTGTGGCGCCAACTGTTGATCAAATGGCTGCTGCAGATGCAGTACGTCACAACCATATGCTGAACATAATGGCCTTCCCTTTCGGTAGTGCCACATGGCCGTCCGGAGCCAGGTCTTCTTGTGAGCGTACATTCTCGTGACCACCGCGGCCAGCGATCATGGACAGTCTCTACAGTCCTTCCAAGTCTTTCCCCACTATCGTAGAAGGAACATCCAGTTCCTTGTAGCCCTATTAAACGACCTAGTTCAAACTCAGTGAGATGTTGATAATGGCGTCTTTGCAGCCTTAAAGGCATTCTTGACGAACAACTGATCACGATGTCAAATCTCAACGGTAACTAATGCCTATGACTACTACAGCGTGTATTTAAAGCAAACTTGTTTTGCATCCCCATAGTGATGCTACTAGTGCCATTCTTATGCGACAGTGTGAAATTTGAATTTACATCATCTTTTAGGTATCGCACAGCTTCTTCTTGGTGTATCGATTTTTTTCCGTCGTCAGTGTAGAACAACGCTTACAAATCAACATCAATACCCAATAAAAACCGAACCTAACATATTAGGTTCAAATGGTTCAAATGGCTCTAAGCACTATGGCACTTAACATCTGAGGTCATCAGACCCTAGACTTAGAACTACTTAAACCTAACTAACCTAAGGACATCACACACATCCATGCACGAGGAAGGATTCGAACCTGTGACTGTAGTAGCAGAGCGGTTCCGGACTGAAGCGCCTAGAACCGCTTTGCCACAGCGGCCGGATAACATATTAGGCCCTCCAACTTTCCAAGAAGCAGATTTGTTGGCTGTCTTGGAGTGAAAGGGGCTAAACTGCAAGGTCATCAGTCCTTTCCAAGAAGCGTAAAAAGCACTCAAAGCACAAAACATTACAAGTCATGTCCAGAATATCAGGTTTTTGTTGATATGTGGAAATATTCAAATGACGCAGTCAAAACCTTCTTCCACATGGCTCTAAAAAAAATTTGGATAACAGAAGAAATCCTCGAATGCTGGATCACGGCAGTCATCCACCCGCTACACAAGCCTGGGGATAAGAGCAATCAAGACAACTACAGACGAATCTCTCTTCTAGACCGCACATACAAGTTTTTATCCAAGATCCTATATGGATGAATCGAGGAACAACTAGAACAGGAGGTAGCGGAATACTAGGGACGTTTCATGGAAAAGCTATGCAGAGTAAATCACTAATTACTAGCTGATTGTGCTATACTACAGGAATCATCTGCCAATAACGTTTGTAGACTTTAAGAATGCCTCCATAGAGCTTTAATTTTGGAATTTTAAGGGATATAGGACTCCATAGCCCAAAGAACATAAGAATTGGAAGTGCGAACAATTATATAAGTTTACACTACTGGGGGTTTGCTGACTCCGCCGGAGGTTCAAGTCCTCCCTCAGGCAGGGGTGTGTGTGTTCTTCTTAGCATAAGTTAGTTTAAGTAGTGTGTAAGTCTATGGACCGGTGACCTAAGCAGTTTGGTCCCTTAGGAGTTCACACACATTTGAACATTTTTGGATTTGCTGATCATCTTGTTCTCTTCGGTTACAATGTTCAAGAAATCACACACAAGTTAAATCACTACAAGAAATAATACGGAAAATTGGCATTAGAATATGAGTTAAAAAAAAAAAAAACAGATCAGTAATAGGGCTACAGAAAGTGCGATCTCGGATGAAGAAAGAAATAAAATATCTGAAAGAATAAACACATATTGGGCAGACAAAAAGAGTGAAACACCGTTCCTATAATAATCCTTGTATATACACTGTGTTATTAAACTGTATTATTGAACTGAGTTGTAGTATTGAATAGCAAGAACTTATATAAACGTTTGTGTAACTACAGTAGTCCAATGAAGGCCATAAAATAGCTAATATAAATAATAATAATACGAAGAAAACTTACGTTAATGATCAACAAATGAAAATAATCTGTATATTAATGACCTTACAAAGAATTGTGTGGAAAAGCGGGTTAATTTTTTCACGATATAATACCCATAGACGCAGTCCAGGAATAGAGGCAGGTGACTATATAAAGTGGTAGTCCAACCGCCATCTGCACAACCAAACGATCGTGGAAAACGAATCTAGCTGTCGGTGACATATTTTTACTTTACTGCCATAATAACAGCCCATACCACTGCTGTCTCGTGCCACAAATGCATCAGGACGCCGTTCCATGTTTCGCAGGGAACACGTAGCACAGGATGTGATACGAGGTGGTTGTGACAGCCAATGGAAGAACACTTACAAGGGGACTTTGCCTATACTCATCACCGTTTTCGTTTACATTTGTGGTATATGCAGGGTTTGGCCAGAAATGGAAGTGACAGAGGTGAGAGCTTGAGATGCCCAAACGTTTAGAAAAAATTGTATTTTTCGCACAGGTCGGGCGAAGCAGAGCTATTTATATTAGAATAGTTTTCAGGAAGAGGTCGGTGGAAGGGTATGAAAGATGATTTACACATTCTTGGGTGATATACATCGTGATAACATCTAACACACGTTACATAGCGGTTTTAAAGTTTCTATAGAAGTACAAACTTGGTTTACAATCATAAAAGGTTCTCTCCCATCGCACGGTGTGGCAGGAAACCACGAGTAACGCATCACTTCACCAAATATTGGTAATGGAATATATTTTGCTGCAGTTTTCCAGGGGGTGCGATTTCGTTTTTTTTCTTTTCATCAGATGACAGTAATTTTGAATCTTTCTGACGAAGTTCTTTACCTGACGATAAAAACAGACATCGCAGGGTTGCATTTGTGAGTGCTTTTAGGATGGAATACTTTAGTTCTGCTTGGTGGCAATCCTTCTTAACCTTGAAAAAACTTCTCGTAAAATTGTGAATCCCCTCAAGTAAATTAACACGAGAAATTAGTTGTTCTCCTGCACTTAAGGCTTCATCAAATCAGTTACAAAAGCTTAATATAAGGTTGCTGTAAGTTTCCCTGACTTTAATTAAGTAATGACATCATTCCTGTGGTTTGCAGTGTACTCATCCACCAAATTTTCCTTTGCCTTCCCTTTTCATGCCTTGTACGAAAACCGTGATAAACACAATGTACTGAGCATTAAGGTGGTACACTAGGAGAGAAATGTTTTAGCTTAATTTTTTACTGGCTTAAAATGTTATTATTTTTAAGGGTCATTGATATAAGTGTGCCATAAATGTTAAAATAAAACCGCGATTTACTGCATGGGGGTCTGGCACTTTTGAGCGCTCGAATGCAACCGGCGTGAAAGTAGAATAGATAACGACGGAATAGTGGTCCTTTTACTTTCGGATAGTATAACAGAGGGAATCAGTGTCAACTAAAATGCTATTCTCAACAAGATTTCTCTTAGTAACATGATTCGCTTATGGTAAACAGTCCGAAAGCACGTGCTTGTCTCGCGTATGCGTAACTTGTCCTGTCGCTTGTTTTCCTATACGAAGTAAAAAGTGAGGGCTTAAAATGACCAACAAGCGTATTTATGCGGATAGAAATGGTTCTAAAAGTAATCCAAGTCGTGCAAAAAACGCTTCGATTGGTAAGCGTAAGCCAGTTAATCGACATAATTTCGTCAAAATAAAAATGTTTTAACACGGCGAAAAAACGATCTACTACTCGGTGTTGGCATTATCGATTAAACGTT
This sequence comes from Schistocerca americana, assembly GCF_021461395.2. Classification (NCBI taxonomy): domain Eukaryota; kingdom Metazoa; phylum Arthropoda; class Insecta; order Orthoptera; family Acrididae; genus Schistocerca; species Schistocerca americana. The sequence continues at coordinate 500,040,336 of NC_060125.1, forward strand.
TCTTCACGTTCAGTATGAAAAAACACAAGGTAAACACAAGTTAAAACTTTAAACGCTTATTTTTTGAAACAACATTTTTCAAGTTCGAGGCAGCTATAACTCACGAAATGTAATCGTAATTACCTTTTTGTAACCTGTAAGTCGGCGTTTTTTCTACTATAGTACGTAGGATTCTTGGTGCACGTTCGTATAACGACTTTTCTGTTGAAAAAAACCTGGATTTTATTTCAGAGTGCCGCAGTTTTGTTAAAAACTATTTTTTAAACTATCCCTACGTACTAGTTTGACAATACCATCGGCTTGAAAGTAGTTTTTGGAATTTTGTTCTAAGTTGAAAATTGGGGCATTCACAGCTCCGAAAAACCGGCCTCGCAGTCCGCGGAGGACTTTCGTTGGTGTCGTGTAGTATCCTCTGGGTGCAATTTTTTACCTAAAATAATTCATAACACAATCTTAAGGGTGTACAATAAAAGTCTAAAGTCAGTTTTGTAATTTGTTTGTTATTTTATTGAAAAAATCATGAATATCTGTTCCAAAACCGTTCATCATCCTGGTATATCCCCTTAATTTGGTTTATTTACAGTGAAACTAACGTAAAAACTAAAAATGTAAAAAAATTTAAAAAGTTTCAGCAGAGAGAATCGACCCCACGACCATCGGATTACCGTTCTGTACTTTTCATCGGCGCCAAGCGCTGCCTGAATCCGACGTGATCACAGAAGGCTCATGTTTCGGCAACCTGCACAAAAAAATGCTATTTTTTTTCTAAGCGCTTGACCATCTGGATCTCCTCCCTCTGTCACTTTCTTTTCTGACCAAGTCCTGCGTGTACCATAAATGTGAACGAAATCGGTGATGATGACTAGCCGTAGCTGCGGTCCCCTTGTAAATGCAGATGGACACAAGTGAGTGGGTTCAACGGTGCCAGCAGAATACGAAAACGACCAAATATAAGACGGAAACTATTTTATCGATGGTTTTACTCTTTCTGTTTTACTTTTTTGAGATTTTTGTAAATTTCGCCTGAAGATCAGTGCCTGTTTCGAAACGCGACGTGCCAATTTCGATCCTATCGCGATTTTTTTGTGGTGGACCCAAAATTGTGATATTTTACTGGGAATATTTTAGCTGGCATCAACAGTTGACACAGTCACTTCACCACAAGTCGCACGTGTTTACTGAGTTTCTTACAAACGAGGGGTGAAAATAAAGCAGACATGTGAATCGAATGAATCTGAAGTTACGACGCAGCGAGAGGGGCTGTCAGAAGCAGAGAACGGAGTCGTGTCCCGGATGGCTGGCGCTATTCCCGGAAGCGACAAGGACAGCATCCAGGGAGCGTCAGACGTCACAAAGAGCTCTGACAAGCACACTTCCTCGCAAGTAACCGGGCCAACGAGCGCTGGCGACAGTCAAGAGAAAATGCAGAAGAGCGATAAAGAAAGGAAACATATGTGGCCTGAGCGCTGACGACGTGCCATTTTTCGATAGGTGTATGCAGCTGTTTAAAACCGGTATGTTCTTCGAAGCATCGATGCGTGACATTCTTTAACTGGAGAAGGAAGGAGAGTAAGGAGATTAGCGCTTAACGTCTCTGCATTACATGTGGGACACAAGCTCGGATTGAATCGTTATAAGCAGTTTGGGGAAAACACAAAAACCCAAACTCTGAATGATTCTATGGCTCTTTCTGACGGCTACGCTAGTGTCTGAATCATTGCCGCCAACTGGTTTTACTATTCAAATAGCTATGTTGTCTATAGAACGTTGCAACGCCAGATGATAGTAACGAAACGTAGGAATGCCTGCCGAAGATCATCGTTATAAGCACCAACTATTTTCCAAGAAGCCGGCCAGTGTGGCCGAGCGGTTCTAGGTGCTTCAGTCTGGAACCGCGCGACCACTACGGTCGCAGGTTCGAATCCTGCCTCGGGCATGGATGTGTGTGATGTCCTCAGGTTAGTTAGGTTTAAGTAGTTCTAAGTTCTAGGGGACTGATGACCTCAGATGTTAAGTCCCATAGTGCTCAGAGCCATTTGAACTATTTTTTATTTTCCAAGATTACCACAGCCACTTTCATAGAGCTGCGCGCATGTTTTCCTCAGACACCCATTCGGATCTCCCCTGGCCCGCTAAATCAATCTCTCTCAATGCCACAGAAAATGTCTAGGACTATTTGGAACAGCGGCTGAAACTAAGCAGTCGTCATTCCGACAGTTTGATTGTTGTAATCTGACGATCAATGAGTAGCTTCAGCTGCATATGGCATACATGAAGTAACTTGCGGACTCCCCTCTTCGTCGTACTGAGGTCACTGAAAAACGCTACAGACGGTGTTACTCGGCCTTAGCGTGATCTCTTCTGCGGAAATTAATTGTTTGTCCGGTGTCTCGAAAATACTAGCTGTCATCCATGGCTCCTCATAACTGACAGCTGAAAAAAAGGTTCCGAAAAAGTCACACATCGACGTAAACATTTGCACGTATGTTGCCAGCTTTCCAACAAAAATAGGGGATTCATATATCAAATGAAAGGAGACACTTCCACCAATTAGAGAAAGGTTGCTACTTGTTATACATTGTAATATTCAGAGAATCTCGCACCAACGATCAGTCATGAAATGGATAATAGTTTTGGTATGAAGCACCCTCCGTCATGCCATTTGCTGTTTCTTGTGGATTAGGTACACTGATGAGCCACAAAACTGTGACCATTGCCCAGTGCAAGACTGAATTCCACCTGGGGCTGCTGCGGCTACGTGATACAGTAACGAAAGTATTGGGTGGAACGGATATAAGTACAGATATTTTGATCATTGGTACTTAATATGTACCCACTTCAGAGGTTTAGTTGTTTTCTCTCTGCGTCTTATAGCCCTCCCGCAAATACATCACTTACTTTACTACCTGATGTTTCACGTACAGTCGTAACTGCGCCACTAAGTGGACTACACCTATTGCTACAGACTAGCCGTTTTGCGTCCACGTGTGCACCCTTCAACGCCTAGTCTGCTGCGCAGGATGCAATGAGCATTGTCGGCTTGCTCCTGTCACATGTACTTATGTACTAACCAACCGAAAAACATACTACTCCTAATAACTACAATGATTAGTCTACAAATAAAGTTAACGGAATCCTGTTCAGTACACTTTTCTCTGTCATCAACAAAAATATCTGCACTTATACCGCTTACACACTGTATATATACATACATACAGCGTGCTCAGAAACATTCTGGGAAGCTTGAAAGAGTGTTGCAGGATAGATTGTGTTAAGAAATAATTATTAAGAATAAAATTCGATGCTTTACTCCATTTCTGGATTAACTAGTGTTGAAGTTAGCCAACCAGGCAGTTACGCGCGCAGTATCAAGCAGCCGCCCAGACATAATTAGTGTCAGTTCTTCTCTTAGTGTATATGATAGCGCACGAGACTACTGAGCCTTTGGCTCGGGTTCGATCCATATTACCGCCCCATGTCCAATTTTTGTATCGCTCTCTTGATCGGTTTTAGGGAACCAAACGTGTGGTTGGCGACACCGTCTCTGGGAGGGCTGCTTGAATTTTCTCACACAATGGCCTGATTGGCTAACATCAGTGTTAATTAAATTGGAAACGGCATAACGAATCAAATTTTTTTCTTAACGGTTGTTTCTCAGCACAAATGACCTCGAAACACCCTTACAAGCATTTCAAACGGTTTTGACCATTCTTTAAATACAGCGTGGTACAGCTGCCCCTACCGATAGGTTTCATGCAACTCGTAATGCCTACAAAAACCAAGTATCAGGTTTTCAAAAAATGGCTCTGAGCACTATGGGACTTAACTTCTGAGGTCATCAGTCCCCTAGAACTTAGATCTAGTTAAACCTAACTAACCTAAGGACATCACACACATCCATGCCCAAGGCAGGATTCGAATGTGCGACCGTAGCGGTCGCGTGGTTCCATACTCTAGCACCGAGAACCGCTCGGTCACACCGACCGGCTATCAGGTTTTCATATTCTGCCGTTCGCTACATGTAAACTACTGGCCCTACAGAAAAAATGAACAGGACCTTTGTTTGTAGGAAATTTAATGTAGTTAAAATTTTTACTGGGAGACGCTTTCGCTAGAGGCTGCTGTTTTTGAGGTATTCTAGAAAACGCCTTTGAAGGTCACATTTGTACGTTTTTCTTGAATAATCCGGAAACTACGTGCTCTAATGAAAACCTATCCCAGTACAAAATTTAACTACACTGAATTTCCTAGAAAAAGGTCTGTTCATTTTTTTTGGAGGACTAAATGTTTGCGCTTAGTGAGTGAGAGAATATGAAAATCTCGCGCTTGTTATTTGAAGGCGTTGCAGATTGCATCGGTAAGGGGCAGCTGAGTCATCCTATATTTACAGAATAGTGATAAACAAAGAGCTTGTAAGGGTATTTCGAGGTTGGTTGTGCAGAGAAAGCAACTGCTAAGAAAAAAAATTGAGTAGACAATAAAGGTCTTAGATCTTCGTTGATCCATTATGGACCTTGGGACAACGGCTGGCATATATTTCTTGATGTAATAATTTACCAACAGCCGTATGTATTGCAGAAATTTATATTATGAACTTCTTAGTGCTACCACTTTTGGCATTGCATTGTCGCCTGGCCACCAAGAGCTGTTGCATAACGATCTGATTCACAGATCCAGTTATATGGCTCCTTCTGTGTGTAGCGATTCTACGACTATGACGTGTGGGGCCTGAAGATGGCATCAATGGAACGCCGAAACTGGTAGCACATAAGAGGTTCATAAAATAAATTTCTACAATATAAACGGATGCTGGTAAATTGTTGCATCAATAAGGTCTTGGATGTTCACACCTCATCACATAATAACGAGGTCTGAGACTTAGTTGCTCTTTAAAGCAGGAAAGGCAGCCATCCGTAGTGGGTCTATCAGGTCTGGTGCAGGAACAAGTCTTTCAGAGCACAGCGATCAGTACTTGTTGCTGACAATGAGGTTCTACAGAAGAACTACTGCCCGTAACTTGTACAGCACCACGGACACAGGGTAGCGGGAGGCAGCATTATGCTTTGGGAACATTCACCTGGGCTTCCATAGGACCTAATCAAAGGCACCGTCACAATTGTGGATTACGTGAACATTACTGCGGACACAGGGATCTCTTCAAAATTGGTATCTTTCCTGACGACGATGGAATTTTCCAGCAGGATAACGCTGCCTGCGAGAAAGTCACAATTGAGCTGCAGCAGTTTGAGGAGCGTGGTAGTGGACTCACGTTGATGTCTAGGCCAAGTTCACCTGATCTAAACCCGATGGAACACATGTAGCACGCTCCCCTGCGCCAGCTCTGTGTCCACAAACAACAGGCTCGAATGAAACTCCTTGACAGATTGAAACTGTGTGCCGGACGGATACTCGAACTCGAGACCTTTGCCTTTCGCGGGCAAGTGCTCTGCCAACTGAGTTACCCATGCACGACTCACGACCCGTCCTCACAGCTTTAATTCTGCCAGTACGTCGTCTCCTACCTTCCAAACTTCACAAAAGCTCTTATGCGAACCTTGCAGAACTAGCACTCCTGGAAGAAATGATATTGTGGCAATATGCCACAGACGAGGTTCTGGCAGAAGTAAAGCTGTGAGGACGGGTCGTGAGCCGTGCTTGGGTAGCTCAGTTGCTGGAGCACTTGCCCGCGAAAGGCAACGGTCCTGAGTTCGAGTCTCGGTCCGGCACACAGTTTTAATCTGCCAGGAAATTTCATACCGGCGCACACTCCGCTGCAGAGTGAAAATCTCATTCTGGAACAGGCCCGTAATTTACGGGAATTGCGTGGCGTGTCCGAAGACGTCAGATGCCACACACTTCGATGACGCGCGAAGGACTTGTCGAATCCATGCTACACATAATCGTTGCTACATTGACTGGCGAAAGTGGCCAACGCGCTATTAAGCGGATGAGCACAGTATTGTGGCTCATCAGTGTACGCAGGTGACGATGGAGGAAGACATCCCGGAGCGCTGCACAAGCGCAGAGCAGAGTATGGCAGCGTGGCTCGCGAGCAACGCACGCGACTTGCGGCCTCTTCGTCTCGCCACGCCCCGACATTTCGACGCCGGTTCTGTCATTAGGAGCCGCCGTACCGAGAAAATGCTAGCCCGGCCTCGAGGCGCGGAGTCCATTGTGCGGCCGTGTTTATGCGGCTCGTCTGACTCACAGATTGGCCGCCCGTCAACCGCCCCAGACTCCTCGCTCCCTACTTAGAGCCTCTTCCTTTTTGCCTCGGAGACCACAATGCGTGATTAACTCGGCGCCGCGGTAAGCTAATATATTGTAATCGATGCGGTGAAGGGAAACTTCGCCTCGAGGCGGCTTCCACGCCAAACGACGGCTGGCGGCTGGTTGTGGATTTTTGCGGCTAACGGTACTGCTGCTAAGCATGTCACTTCCTACGCGGCACGCGCTCTGCTGATTGGCCGCGAAGTGTAACGCGCCTAACCGTGCGATATGAGAACCGGGAGAGAGCGCGTATCCGTGTAGTGTGCTGTATTTCGAAACAGCACACCCATCTCTCCGAGTATGTTATGTTTGCGGCGTTCAAGATTGAGTGACACTACAATGTTTTGTGTTCACAGGAACCACTTGTCCGCAGCTCGTGGTCGTGCGGTAGCGTTCTCGCTTCCCGCGCCCGGGTTCCCGGGTTCGATTCCCAGCGGGGTCAGGGATTTTCTCTGCCTAGTGATGACTGGGTGTTGTGTGCTGTCCTTAGGTTAGTTAGGTTTGAGTAGTTCTAAGTTCTAGGGGACTGATGACCATAGCTGTTAAGTCCCATAGTGCTCAGAGCCATTTGGAACCACTTACTGAACAAAAGAATATACACTACTGGTCATTAAAATAGCTACACCAAGAAGAAATGCAGATGATAAACGGTTATTCATTGGACAAATGTATTATACTAGAACTGACATGTGATTACATTTTCACGCAATTTGGGTGCATAGATCCTGAGAAATCAGTACCCGGAACAACCACCTCTGGCCGTAATAGCGGCCTTGATACGCCTGGGCATTGAGTCACACACAGCTTGGATAGTGTGTACATTTACAGCTGCCCATGCAGCTTCAACACGATACCATAGTTCATCAAGAGCAGTGACTGGCGTATTGTGACGAGCCAGTTGCTCGGCCACCATTGACCAGACGTTTTCAATTGGTGAGACATCTGAAGAATGTGCTGGCCAGGGCAGCAGTCGAACATTTTCTGTATCCAGAAAGGCCCGTACAGGACCTGCAACATGCGGTCGTGCATTATCCTGCTGAAATGTAGGGCCTCGCACGGATCAAATGAAGGGTAGAGCCACGGGTCGTAACACATCTGAAATGTAACGACCTCTGTTCAAAGTGCCGTCAATGCGAACAAGAGGTGACCGAGACGTGTAACCAATGTCACCCTATACCATCACGCCGGGTGATACGCCAGTATGGCGATGACGAATACACGCTTCCAATGTGCGTTCACCGCGATGTCGCCAAACACGGATGCGATCATGATGATGCTGTAAACAGAACCTGGATTCATCCGAAAAAATGATGTTTTGCCATTCTAGCAGCCAGGTTCATCGTTGAGTACACTATCGCAAGCGTTCCTGTCTGTGATGCAGCATCAAGGGTAACCGCAGCCATGGTCTCCGAGCTGATAGTCCATGCTGCTGCAAACGTCGTCGAACTGTTCGTGCAGATGGTTGTTGTCTTGCAAACGTCCCCATCTGTTGACTCAGGTATCGAGACGTGGCTGGACGATCCGTTACAGCCATGCGGATAAGATGCCTGTCATCTCGACTGCTAGTGATACGAGGCCGTTGGGATCCAGCACGGCGTTCGGTATTACCGTCCTGAACTCACCGATTCCACATTCTGCTAACAGTCATTGGATCTCCACCAACGCGAGCAGCAATGTCGCGATAAGATAAACCGCAATCGCGATAGGCTCCAATCCGACCTTTATCAAAGTCGGGAACGTGATGGGTATGCATTTCTCCTCCCTACAAGAGGCATCACAACAACGTTTCACCAGGCAACGCCGGTCAGCTGCCGTTTGTGTATGCGAAATCGGTTGGAAACTTTCCTCATGTCAGCACGTTGTAGGTGTCGCCACCGGTGCCAACCTTGTGTGAATGCTCTGAAAAGCTAATCATTTTCATATCACATCATCTTCTTCCTGTCGGTTAAATTTCGCGTCTGTAGCACGTCATCTTCGTGGTGTAGTAATTTTAATGGCCAGTAGTGTAGATTACATTAAAGGTATTCGCCGCCAATGTCTATGAAATTTTGCCATCGTTCTGGCACGTATTTGAATAGTAAACAACTGCCTGAGGGTATCCTGGCTCGACTGGTGGACGCTGCGCGAAGTTCGTCATTGATAGTCCAATTCTTAACCCGCATGGCCTCCTTCATTACGTCTATTATAGCACAGTCGGTAGGAGCCAGTGCAGGCGAATATGGAAGACGTGGCAGCATAGTAAGTAACCCCCAGTTCATGCACGGCGGCAATGGTCTGGCGGTTGCCACGTGGCCACGCATTGTCGTTTTGGAGCAGAATGCCACGGTCTCATTTTCCGTGGCGGCTTTGTTGAATGATGAACGATGCCTCAACTGCGCGGTTATCAGCGCCCGTACAAAATCCCAACCTTTGCCTTGTCCAATCTCGCCACTTTCATGAATGAGGATGAAATGATGAGGACAACACAAACCCTCAGGCGTTTCGAGGCATGTGAAAATCCCTGACCCCACGGGGAATCGAACCCGGGACCCCATGCTCGGGAAGCGAGAACGCGGCTGCAAGACTACTAGCTGCGGACGTTGTTGAATGCGTCGGCGGAGTTGATGGTTATGATGGTGGAGGTGATGGTGGTGATGGTGGCGAACTTCAATACTGATCGTTGTTGAGAGTCGTATTGGAATGGAGACACTGGAGCAGCACTATCCCTGTCGGATCCCAGAACACAGTTGTACGAGTAACTTGTTTCTCTGCGAATAGTTTCGGCGGTGACTCCTTGGGACTAGACCTCCCAGTATGCTTCCACTCCTTGCGGTTCTTTTCTAGAGTCTCATGGAAGAACCATGTTTCGTTGACGGTGACCAGACGGTCAAAAACGTCCCCTGGATCTGCACTCTTCTGTTGCAGCAACTGTTGACATGTCTCTACAGCTTCTGTTTCTGCTCAGGGGTGAAGGAATGAGCCGCCCATTATGCACACACCTTATACATCTTCAAATCCTTATTGCTGGTGGTGTGGAGGGCTCCCCGTGATAGACCTGTTGCCTTCTCTAGTTCATCACGTGATTCGCTTGTGTCCCATCGTCAAGTCATTTTCATGCTGGGCATTGGTTTACGTGTAGTAGCGGGGCACCCAGCGCTTTCGAGGTTTTCAGCACGGTCCTTGCGGTCCTTTGTCTCTGATACGCAAATAAAGCCGGCCGGGGTGGCCGAACGGTTGTAGGCGCTACAGTCCGGAACCGCGGGACTGCTACGGTGGCAGGTTAGAATCCTGCCTCGGGTATGGATGTGTGTGTTGTCCTTAGGTAAGTTAGGTTTAAGTAGTTCTAAGTTCTAGGGGACTTATGACCTAAGATGTTGAGTCCCATAGTGCTCAGAGCCATTTGAACCATTTTTGGGACTGTCATCGTGTGGGGCTGATAGACGTACTCGAGAAGGTTAGACGATCACACCCCCAAAATTTGGAATATGGAAATGAGTTTCTATTTGCTCCACGATAAAATCGAGTTCATTTTGCACAATTCTCAGTCACACATGCTATTTCTTTCGACTACCAAGTTTTGCTTCGCCCCCGCGTTCTCCTGGCAGGGGACGCGAGTGATTGCTTCCTCTTTCGTCGGATGAAGAAACCATTATGTGCCAGGCATTTCCAGAATGACATCGTGATTTTCGAGCTGAAACGTTTCCAGAATAGTCTAAATGCATACATACTTCTGCAACGAAGGTCACTGCCAATTCATCCATCGTTGGGAAAAATGTATCACATTGAATTTTGAGTACGAAGATAAAAGGTACACCACCACCAAATTTCAGGGCAGCATCCAAATTTTTTCGAGTTGATAATAGTAGAATAGATACACCTGTTGGAAATATATAATTTGTATCTTTACAATACACGTCTTAAGAACCTTAAAGCAGTTGGGAGTCGGTTGAGTGACATCGTCCCTTGCGACGGGCGTTAGAACACACTGAAACACGCGGCTTGTGATTTGATGTTGTCCTCTTTCACAATGCGTGTCATCGACATCAAAGCTCCGTCCGAAGCTCGTGGTCTCGCGGTCGCATTCTCGCTTCCCGAGCGCAGGGTCGCGGCTTCGATTCCCGGCGGGGTCAGGAATTTTCACTTGCCTCAAGATGATTGGGTGTTTGTGTGGTCCTCATCATTTCATCTTCATTCATGAAATTGTCGAGATTGGACTGAGCAAAGGATGGGCATTTGTACGGGCGCTGATAACCGTGCAGTTGAGCGCCCCACAAACCAAACATCATCATCATCAAAGCTCCATTTCTTCATATTGTCCTCGGATTTTTTCAGCTCCGTATTGTAATCTGTTTACTGACTCTCACATCAGACACCTTACACTGTGTCCAGACGGTGGCTGCTGTCGACCATCTGCTGAGTCGAGTTGTTCTCTCCTTCCGCAATGTCAGCCGCGCATACCCGGGGCAACTTCAGCTGCTTAGATGATGTAGGGAGGCTCTCGCTGGATCTTATCCGTTGCGAGGGAGGGTGTGTCCAGGAAACGGGTGGGCGTTATTCTGCCTTCTTCAAGTCTCTCTTACGGCATCCTCGCACGGGACGTGTCTCTCATCTTTATGCGCGCCAGACGTGGTTACCATAGTGATTGGTGCACGCTTATAATCCATCTGGCGCATCACACGGGACACAAAGTGCTTCCTGTAGGGATTGCGACGCACTGCTCATCTACGGCAGTTCGACCCTTTGGAATGGCAAGGAGTCAACTAAAAATTCTTTCGTTTCACGTAAATTGACGATAAAGTTTCACTGACTCATAATTCAGTTGCCTCTCCACCTGCATTAGGAACATTTTGATATGGTACTGGTTAATGCTTGTCACAACGAACGTTTACAAAAGTGTTGTATTAAAAGTGAAATATTCCCCCTACCTCATTCTTTGTCAAACCGCTGCTGCAAACAACCTCCGAAAACTACAAGAAATTAAGAAATTGGTTTCTGATTATGTTATTCAAGCATCTCATGGATTTCCACGTGTCACTTACCTCTGCGCTGGGTTCTTCAATCAGTTTATAAGCGCCAATGTTCTTGTTCCGTTTTTTTCCTTCTTCCAAAAATGAACTTGTTGCATGGTAGATATCTTCTTCGTATAAATGCTAATGTTTGTTAGGATAATGAGATCTGACTAATGAAAACTACTAATTTTACATACATTCAACTTTATTTATCATTACTTAGAAGAAAAATAACTCAATAACAAAAAAATTAAGTTTCATCTGTCAAACTGAACCTTGTCGACACAACGAGTCAAACAAAGTGATATCAGCTGGAACTTCGTCGTTCTTCCAACTCGGCTGTTTCTCCACAGCCTGGGGTACGAGTACGTTCTACTTGTAGCTGCAGTCAGACAGATTCTTGTCACACTAACAACTCATTTTCTTAATTTTGTTTGTTGGAACCTCGTCATTTCGAACGGTCGAGTTGTTGGCTGTATCTGGTCGCAAACCACGCAGTTTGTGTACGAAGATGGGTGCGTGTTTGTGTTTGCGTACACAATCATGAAAAATATTTATAAAAAAGTTATGTACTCCAACGTCTGGTACCTTTTTTGGATGAATAAATGCATACTGAATTGCTATCGATTCAGATAGTGACATAGAAAGTACTCTTGCAGTTCATTGGTCCACATTCCATAGCACGTTCGCAGAATCGAACAAACTCACAACTAAGGGAGAGCGCACCTGTATTTACATTACATCATATATTACAGAACGTACCTCTCTTGAATTAATAAGCGACGTTTTAGAAAGCACAAAGATGAATAAAAAAAACTGAATGTGGCAACATACGAACTAACGGCACAGTAGTTCATGACTCCACACCTCCGTCCACTATACTATGGTAAACCTGTGTGCCATATAACCATGTGTTTTGTGTTACGACCTACTGAAGGATTTAATCGGCGATTTGTTATTGACTGCCATTTAAATATAACAAATCGTGCCAATAACGAAGAGTTTTCCAGAAATCCTCAGCGTGCTGGTGCTATGAAACAGCATATATTCACAGGACGTAAATTATAATATAAAATCTACCAAATACGGGCTTCAACTGGCAGCGCGAAATCCAATAAGGCATCTATCAAATTGTGCTTGCGATTGCGTTCTTTACCCATTATTGGTTAAGCGATTCGTTGCACGTTGCCGAAATATCGCGTAAGTTATTTCGTGTTTCACGCACATCCATGCGTCGTCAACGTGAAATTACAGGATGTGACATCAAGAAACTAGTACAGCTCCACGTCCACGTCAGCTGTAACGTCCCGAGTGACGACGACTTTGACACGGTGTTCGCGCTTAGTAGGACAGTGATAGAAATACCCTTCCGACAGTTCAGATTCAGGGTTTTTGTGCTTTCCCTAAATCGGTCAAGGAAAATACAGGAACGGTTCCTTCTAAAAGGCACACGTACTTCCACATCCCGCCCCAATTCGAACTTTTACTCCGTTTCTAATCACCTTGTCGTCGACGTGGTGCTAAGCGGCACTGATTACGCAGCAGTTTAGCCCCTTATTACCTTAAACGCCACAATAAAGGGATATTAAGCCATAATCCTCTCACTTCCTTCATTTTTTTACCGGTAAACATTTCTGAGTGTTCATATGTTTTTTACGAGAAATTTCCTTCGCTTCGATCAGTTTGCAGGCGTTCCATAGGAGATTCATGTCTGATAGACGATGTTAACTTTTGTCTGGTTTTGTGTTGGCACTGCTGTACGCTGGGTAAACTGAAGACTGTCTTAGAAGAAACAGAGTCAGTCGCAATTTCTCTTCAAGCATATCAATTTATTTGGCCATTAGCTACCTTAGAGTTACCATCAAACAGTGGCGCTTGCAATCGATTACGTAGCAGATAAGGTGCAGATTACTACGAAACCAGCAGTGATGAAAAAAAAAAACAGATGAATTTAATGGTCCCTGCTACTACGGTTCTGTTCTATGGTGCATATTTCAACAGGGAAGGCCAGAGTAAACATATGTGGAGCAAAAATCAAACAACATTTCTTATTTATTCTGCTTTAAATCATCTGCTTCAGCACTTCACTGGTGCTATGCTAAGTCCACTGTACATTAGAATTTCAACAATTATACAACGCAGCGTAGGTCTGATGTGTAACACAAGACAGTAATACAGAAATAATCAAGACCGGCAAAAGTCGCCACATTATACAAATTGTAACATTAAGGAATATAAAGAGATAAATGTGCACACAAACCACACTATAACAGAAGATGTTCACATACACGTTGCCATCAATAAACTAACACATTACACAGAAAATACATCTAACAGAAACTATAAAAAAATATGAGTTGTGACATAACCCATCAAATGGCTATCATAAATCAGAACACATACATTGCATTGGTTATATCACATCTTTTGCAGTTTCTACTAGGTGTTTTTTTACCTGGAAAGTATTAGCTTATTGAAGCCAACCTATATCTGAACTCGTTCTCTTGTAGTGTAGTTTGTGCGCACATTTAACTCTTTACTATCACTTTACCTTACTTTTGTATAGGGTAGCAACCTTTGCCGGTCTTGATTTATTTCTATATTCTAGCTTGTGTTATACACTACACTGAATACTGGTTGACGGTGCCTGAGGATGGCACCAGTAAAGTGCCGAAACTGATAGCTTAAAGGAAAATAAATAAAAACTGTTTGAAATACAGGTGTTGTTTGCTTTTTACTCTGCATACTGTTTGATCAGCCGCTATCCCGATTCCATGATGGATCCCAGAAGAGTGAACATAGTTCTTCGTACTGATCCTCCTTGCTTTTCGTGTGACAGAAAAAGTAAACAGTTCGCTGAGTGCCAATTGCGGTATGTGACTCGATTTTTCAGAGCAAAAGAACCGAATGCTACTGATATACATCGCAGCCTGTGACATTCAGCAGCGGTCAGAAACGAGTGAAGGAATAGTAACAAATAAATGTACAATTTTTAAAACAAAACGAGAATGTATTGAACAATCGTTACTTCATAATTAGACAACTTGCTACGCAACTGCTCTCCGAAATATTACTTAAGAACTGAATTACTCAATTTTTTACGCATAGCGATAGACCGCTGTCCACATGGTTCACATTTTCGAGCTGACCTTGTACTCAAGACTTTGAAGATAATGAAATGATGGAACCGTCATTTCTGGACTGGCCGTAATCCCCGAGAGCCAAATACTATGCCTATAACCTTCAACGGAGCTTGTTTTATGGTAGCAAAAGAATTTTAATAACAGCGAAAGTATGCAGACAAATGATCTGGAAATGTGTAGTTGTGGATCCCATAATCAATTTTGGAACTACATCGAAGTTCTATTTTTCCATACACGCATTGTAAAATAATCTCGAAAGAGTTGGAACGATTGTTACTCATAAATAAAAGTCGAACAACGTTCTCATGACACGTAATGTCTCTGCTCTCTTTAAGCTAAATCCTTTATTATTTCCAAATAAAATGATCGGCTTTTTCGGTTGTTTATGCTTATGGGAAATGCGTGTACGTCACGCGTAGGTGTTAAATTCCTCGGAGGATGGGGGAGAGTTGCTTTTTGGACCTTCCTACCCGTCGAACATATTTCTGGCGGCAGCGTCGAAAATCTGACAGTCTTACGAGCAGACTATTTGCAACAGTGTTTGCGAATACTCCGGGAGCCACCTGTCGTCAGTAGCGCAAACTACACGGACGGAGATAGAGGTCGCGCCGAGCGCTCAGCTGCCGCGCGGCTTTTCCTGGTATAGCCACCGAAAATAAACATACCTTCTCCGAGATTCACGGCGGGCGGGACGAATGGTAGTTCTCAAAGCGCTCCCGAGTCAGTTAACTGAACTATAAACCAGCTCAAGGGTCAGTCTGGCAGATGACGCGACGGATTCTCCGTGCAGTTATATTTTTGGCAAGAGTTTCATCCGCTTTTCATGGCAGCTGCTGCGTGTTTTTCTGCTGCGAAATACGAAACACTTTTCGATCTATCAGTGGTCTAAATATACGCATACAGTTTCAAAATTGTTTTTTATTTCACCACAGTGCGAATACAGTGCGTGAGGACTTGCAGTGACCAAAAAGCAGCCATTTATGAAATGAATTAAGTGCACAGAAATGAAATGACTAGATCGATGGGGATAACATCAGTGAAGATGCAATGAAATGAAATAGTTTTAGCGGAAGAACCTCTGGCAGCCCATTCAGTGACAACGAAATCTTAGGTCAGCCGGAAGGCATACCTTGTACCGTCGTTAAAACGACAAGAAAATGCGTGTTTTTCTCACCAGAAGTGTTTCGCTTTATTGCAGTAAAGCATCATCAGTGGTCTGTAATTAAAGATATTTACAGTTTGTTTTGGTTTCTAGATCTAAAAACAATTCGCAAAGTAAAAATCAACAATTCGTTAACGAACTGTTTTTCGATCTAGAAAACAAATTAAATTGTAAATATCTTCAATTACAGACCACTGATGATGATTTACTTCAATAAATCGAAACTCGTCTAGTGAGAAAAACACGTATTTTCTTGTAGTTTTAACGATGGAACAAAAATAGCGTGGGAGTTGTAAAGCAACTACAGACAATATGGCAAAAAATGGTTCAAATGGCTCTGAGCACTACGCGACTTAACTTCTGAGGTCATCAGTCGCCTAGAACTTAGAACTAATTAAACCTAACTAACCTAAGGACATCACACACATCCATGCCCGAGGCAGGATTCGAGCCTGCGACCGTAGCGGTCGCTCGGCTCCAGACTGTAGCGCCTAGAACCGCACGGCCACTCCGGCCGGCCATATGGCAACACAAGTGAATAATTTAGTAACGTATCTGATTTACTATCCTACGATTATAGAGTTGATTTTTGATAGTGACTGATTGTTACAGAAAAGAGAACGTAACTGTAATAAACTTCTTCACATACAACGTTTCCAATAGTTAATCAGCATGAAATGAATGTCTTAAAAATAGTTTAGCAAGATAAGAAGAACATCAGAGTTTGAGTCTCAGCCCGGCACAATTTTCAATTGTCATCGCGTCGTTTGTCATCAGCGTTTCAGTAGGAAGAGCTAGAGTTGTAAGCTAGTTCAAAACATTCTGCTGTAGTGTTTTCATCACCTTAGTCGTTACAGACGAACTCTGTAACGATACTTTTACTACTTTACTCCGACGCGCGGGGTAGCTCTGCGGCTCTCCCCGTCGGAGATTCGAGTCCTCCCTTGGGCATGGATGTGTGTATTGTACTTAGCGTAAGTTAGTTTAAGTTAGGTTAAGTAGTTTGTAAGCCTAGGGACCGATGACCTCAGCAGTTTGGTCCCACGGAACTTGGCACAAATTAAATTAAATTAATTAGTACTTGACTTCGACGGTCCTGAACTTCTGCACTAGCAAGCCGGCACTGAAGATTTCTAGAAAATCAAACGAGGATTAGTATTAAAATATTTTAAATGATATTATTGTTTTTCAAAATATTTCCCTTTAACATCAACATATATTTGAATTCGATGAAACCAGTCCTTCAAACAATGCTTCCTGAAGCACTTTAGAAACCAAGTACCACTGCTTCATCTGATGGAAAGTAAGTCCACGCATTTTATCTTTAATTTTTGGAAGCAAAAAGAAATCACAAGACGTCAGGTCAGGGCTGTACGGCGGTGTGTCCAAGGCGCTGATCTTTAGGGCAACCAGACACTCTGTTGTTAGTTTTGCTGTAAACGACGATGCATTGCCATGATGTAAGACTATTTTTCCTTTTGGGCGTTTTCCACGAAATTTGTCAAAAATTTGCGGTAAACAGACATTTATGCCCCAATCAAAACTGGCTCTGAGCACTATGGGACTTAACATCTGAGGTCATCAGTCCCCTAGAACTTAAAACTACTTAAACCTAACTAACCTAAGGACATCACACACACCCATGCCAGAGGCAGGATTCGAACCTGCGACCGTAGCGGTCGCGCGGTAACAGCCTGAAGCGCCTAGAACCGCTCTGCCACAGCGGCCGGCTATGTCCCAATAGGCAGTAACGGTCATCTAATGAAAAGGTGGTAATATAGACCATTTTAGAAAATGCTAGCAACCTTCTTCTTACCAATATTACGAGTTCGTCGGACTTTTGCAGACTTAGGGCATTGTACCGTCTGACTTCTCTTGTCAGGATCATAATAATAAATCCAAGTAGTAGTGTTGGAAACAATATTTGAAGTGGCGTGTTAGAATTCTTCCAGTCTTTCTGCACAAATCAATGCGTTATTGTTTTCGATCTGGAGTCAGTTTGTGTGGAATCCATTGTCAAGGCTTTCTCATGAAACTTCCTGAAAGATTAAAACTGTGTGCTGGATCGAAACTCGAACTCGGGACCTTTGCCTTTCGCGGGCAAGTGCTCTACCGACTTAGCTACTCAGCACGACTCACGCCCCGTCCTCACAGTTGGGAAGGTAGGACACGAGGTACCGGCAGAAGTGAAGCTGTGAGGACGGGGTGTGAGTCGTGCTAGGTAGCTCAGTCGGTAGAGCACTTGCCCGT
Source organism: Schistocerca americana (assembly GCF_021461395.2). Taxonomy (NCBI): domain Eukaryota; kingdom Metazoa; phylum Arthropoda; class Insecta; order Orthoptera; family Acrididae; genus Schistocerca; species Schistocerca americana. The sequence continues at coordinate 500,058,149 of NC_060125.1, forward strand.
GAAAGGCAAAGGTCCCGAGTTCGAGTCTCGGTCTGGCACACAGTTTTAATCTGCCAGGAAGTTTCATATCAGCGCACACCCCGCTGCAGAGTGAGAATCTTATTCTGGAAGGCTTTCTCATGTCTAACTGTTGAAATAAAATGTTTAAGATTCGACTCTTATCAACGCTCAATGCCGTCGGAATAAATTCGTAAGGTGTACGTCGATCTTCTTCAAACAGCAATATTTTCATCAGAAATAGCGCCTGGGGAGAGATCCGGCGATCTTGCTGGCCCAGGCAGCGTTTGGCAAGCAAGAAAACAAGCAGTAGAAACTCTCACCGTGTGCAGGCAGCCATTATCTTGCTGGTTACCGGGGCTCTATTCGGAGCAGGGTGCATCAATGAAGACAATTCTATTCCCGTCAGTGAGATTCCAGGCCAGACGCGTGCCTGGAGACGCCTCAGAAGCGGTGGGATTTCAAGTTGACTGTCGCGCGCCTTAAGGCCCGACAACCATGAGTGACGGTCTGGGGTGGCCTTCCATTTCGTAGCTGAATTCCTTTGGTCGTCATCCACTGCACCCTTACTGCGCGGCGGTACGTCGACGAAATTTTACGCCCCGTTTTGTTGCCCTTCATGGCAAGCCATCCAGCAACATAATGTCCGCCGGACACGGCGAGAGTTTATACCGCTTGTCTTCCCCCTTTCCAAACCCTACCTTGGTGAACAAGCTGGCCGGATGTTTCCCCAACTGAGAATGTGTGGAGCATCATGGGCAGGGCCCTCCAATTAGCGCGGGATTTTCTTGATCTATCGCTCCGATTGGACAGAATTTGGTGCGATATCCCTCAGGAGAACATCGAACAACTCTGTCAATCAAAACCAAGCTGAAATACTACTCGCAGAAAGGCCAGAGGTGGACCAAAGCGTTACTGACTTGCCCAAATTTCGAAACTCTTTCTCTTGAATAAATTATCCACTTTTTCTGAAACTGTAATGGTGTGTTTGTCTACACATGTACGTGATATCTACCAATAATCCTTCGTGGTGCATCTTTTCTTTTGTGCTTAGGGTGTAAAACCAACCCAGTTTGTTCTCAGAACCATTACAAAAACGTCCAGAATCTCCCTCGTATTATTCCCCCTTCGTTTATTGGTACAGAGAGCTGCAGTATCTTTCTCGAATATGCATCAAGCGTCGTAACGATCTTTTCTTCCATAGGCAAATTCAGTTGATGGACTCTATGTTTTTTTTTAAGTAGTCCAATACTTCAGCACTTTTTAGAAGTATCCGTTGTTAGAAGATTTATACTCGAAAAACAATTGTTACGAAAACGTTTTACCTTGATAGATTGAAACACCTAGGAAACTATTATTCCAACAAAAATTGCTCCCCAAATTTTTCTGCCATGGCTGCCTAGCAATTTGAAGATAATTTGTACACTCCAGTAGAGCATAATGGACAGAATGAAATCCAAACGGCGAATTTTCATTAGCAGCTCTTAAAACATAGCATAACACGAAACAAAAAAAGTGGTTATCAATACGGCTAAACGAACATATCTAAATTCGTGGACATACTTCAGGATCACGAGAACTAGGGAAAAAAATTGAAATAAATGCCAGGACGAACAGGAATACCGAACCCAAAGCTTTCACGTAAGCCATGTCATAGTTGAAACGAAAGGAAGGTGAACGCACTGAAGCTACATTTAACTTTCAAAGTGTCTTAAATTTATAATTTGAAATTTCGGAGGAAACTCCTACAGTTGGTGAGCTGCAACTACATATCTTATCGTGATTTTTGGATTTTTTACATATTTTCCAACAAGAGATGAAGTAATGCAAGCAAAAACAGCGACAACTCGCAATGTTTGAGGAAAAAAGAAACAATGAGCGTTTCCAAGAAGAAGTTCAATTTTTGTACTGTTCTCTAAACAGTCGTCACATCTGGCAAGTTTTTGCCTTGCATAACCCACTGCGGCTAACGGCCTGTGAACGTAGGGCTTCGCAAATTACGCTGTGTCCGACACCCGGCAGAGGTTTGCCTCTGACAGTTCTGGCGACAAGAAAAAGCAGTGTGCGCAGCGGCAATGTGACCCAGCGGCAAGATGCAAGGAAGTAAATAATGGCGGCAAAATTCCGTAACGTTTTTTCTTTGTGAACGGTATTTCAGAGAAGCACGTCGCAGTGTGATGGTGCCATTAAGCCGGTACGACAGTAATGTGCAATGCACGCAAGTAATGTGTCACTGCAGCTTCTGGATTGACTAAACATAGAGTGATGGACTACATTCTCTAATGGCACCATTAGTAAATCCTTATCTTCAAGGCCGTACACGGAACCGCATCCGGTCACTTGCTAGGGGCATGAAAGGGAAGAGGGAGCCCCCCCCCCCCTCCCCGCCCCACTCCAATCGCATGCAGTGCACTAGAGAAGCTGTGATCTGGTGACGTCACAAGAATAATTTAATATATAACGCCAACTTCGATAAAGCATATGGATTGCCTAAAATACCGAAAATTTTGTCAACTGTGCTCCTATTACTGACTTTCAATAATTTGTTTAAGGACTGGATCACCAGTCAGTCAGATTGATATGGAGAATGGTTGGAAAGAATATCGTGCTATTTGAGAAGCACCATGGATGTGTAAAGTAATTAATTTAGGACTCCGTTGCACCTTAAACCAAGTGTTGTTCTTAGAAAGGAACAGTTATCATTTTTACCAGTGCAGACACTGTTATCTATAGTCCAGCCGTCTGTTAGACACACGTTTTGTACAGTGCAGCCATCTATTGGTGACAGTAGGAAATTGTGGTACAAAGTTCGAACTACTCTCGTTTTGCTGTAGTGCAGCTATGTGCTGGTGACAGTAAGCAGCTGGAATGTGTAACAGGACCTGATTTTATTTTGCGTCTTCAGGGCTTGCGGGATAGTATTTAAGGTAAAACTCATGTACAACTGACATGAATTCGTAATTCGTTATTTATATTTAACAATCAACTTATTTTTCGTTTTCGGGATTTGCGGGATGTATTCAAGGTAAAACTCATGTTCAACAAACACGAATTACTAATTCGTTAAATATATTTTATAAACAACTGCTGGTTTTTAGTTAATTATAGAGAGATATATTGTCTACTAGTTCCAAAATTCCATGGCAAATGATATATAGCTTCAGATGAATTTTAGTGATGAGACTGGTGAGTCAGTCCTTCAACGAATTTTTGGAAGCCAGTAATACTAACACAGTTAACAGAATTTTCGTTATTTTAGGTAATTAGGATACTTTATCGTATTTGGCGATTGTATTGGAGTTCTATTGTAAATTACCCTTATGTCGTCACGAGGTCACACTGTGCCTACTCCACTGCATACAACTTGCTGCCGAGTGCTGGGGAGAGGAGGGGATGAGGTGGCGGTCATGAAAGTTTCGAGGACGGATGAAAACGAACGTGACAAAACAGTAACGGTCTTTGTGATGTTCGAAGATTTGTGTATTCTCTGGCTGAAACTAAAGTGATTGATTTGAGTATCAATTTTAACATAAATTTTACTCTAACACTTTTCTTTAACTGTTGCGACAAATACAAGTACTAGTGGTCGATTTTGACCCGTGATGTAATGATATTGCGCGTGACGTTGGAAGCCGACAATGTGGTTGACGAAGTTAACGAATCTGATTTCAAGAGAATAAGAAGTATAGTTACTCTCAAGAAACCAGATTCGTTAGCTTCTGGGGGCGAGTGTAAGCATTTTCGATTTCCGTGAGTGGTTTATGTCCACTATTTTAATAATTTCATGGATCAAAGCAGATGGGGTTGTGTTGACAGGTTCAGTAATTACAGTTGTGACCTCCGCTAAGAAGGCAGAACGGTAATAAATGAGCGATGTCACATGAAACGAAACGAGACAGTGTGGCAAAAAGTCCAAATATTTTCTGTCCCAAAAAACTCAGCAGAAAATTCCCTGAGCATCTGTGAAGTTTTGCTGAATCATCATGTTTACAGCGGTGCACTACCACACAGTACATACAGCAAGTTGCTTGACCGCCAAAGTTCAACTACGGGTGTAATAGCGGCCAGGCCAGAATCCATGCAGTCTTTACGGTGTGCAGCGCGAGAAACAAATTACGGCGGTGTTAACGTCCCCGTCCAACGTACGGATCATCAAACAAATCAGTACCAATAACTGTAATAGGCAGCTTTAGAGTGCCGTCTCGCAACATACACTGACCTGGAAAAGTCGTGGGATAGCGATAAGCACATATACAGATGACGATAGTTTCGCGTGCACAAGGTATAAAAGGGAAGTACACTGGAAGAGCTGTCATTTGTACTCAAGTAATCAATGGTGAAAGGTTTCTGACGTAATTATTGACGCACGAAGGGAATTAACAGACTTTGAATGAGGAGTGGCAGTTGGAGCCAGAAGCATGGGACATTCCAGGAAATCGTTAGGGAATTCAATATTCCGAGATCCACAGTGTCAAGAGTGTGGCGAGAATACAAAACTTCAGGTTTTACCTCTCACCACGGACAACGCAGTGGCCGACGGCCTTCACGTAACGACCGAGAGAACCGGAGTTTGCGTGGAGTTGTCAGTTCTAAAAGACAAGCAACACTGTTTTAAATAACCCCAGAAATTAATGTGGGGCGTAGCACGTAGCACAGTGATGAGAAACTTGGCGTTAAAGGGCTACGACCGATATGAGTGACTTATTCATCAGCACGACATCGCCTGCAGCGCCTCTACTGGGCTCGTGACCAAATCGGTTGGATCATAGACGACTGGAAAACAGTGGCCTGGTCAGATGAGTCCCGATTTCAGATGGTAAGAGCTGATAGTAGGGTTCGAGCGTGGCGTAGACCTCACGAAATCAGTGTATTGGTGAGGCTTCGTTTACATGGAATGGACTGGGCCTTCTGGTCCAAGTTTTCCGTAATTCCTTCACGAAAGAAGGCGAAGTAAATATTCCTGAATTCTAAACCAGAACAGATGTTAGCATGGGTGACATAAAAGTAGATATTCAATTTCAGTTGGCTCTGAGCACAATGGGAGTTAGCTTCTGAGGTCATCAGTCCCCTAGAACTTAGAACTACTTAAACCTAACTAACCTAAGGACATCACACACATCCATGCCCGAGGCAGGATTCGAACCTGCGACCGTAGCGGTCGCGCCGTTCTAGACTGTAGCGCCCAGAACCGCTCGGCGACTCCGGCCGGCAAAAGTAGATATCTTAGGTGTTGTGAAACAACTCAAATCACTTAAGAAAGGCAAGTCTTCTGGTCCAGATGGTATACCAATCAGGTTCCTCTCAGAGTATGCAGACACAATAGCGCCTTTCTTAGCAAATCATATACAACTGCTTACTTGACGAAAGGCCTGTTCCTAAAGACTGGAAAGTAGCACAGGCCACACATTTATTCAAGAATGGAAATAGGAGTAACCCATTGAATTACAAACCCATATCACTGACCTCAATTTGAAGTAGGATTTTGGAGCATATATTGTACTCGAACATTATGGATCACCTTGATACATAACCAACACGGATTCAGAAAATATCGTTCTTGTGCAACACAGTTAGCTCTTTATTCCCATGAAGTAATGAGTGATATCGACAATGGATCTCAGATCGATTCCATATTCGTAGATTTCCAGAAGGCTTTTGATACCGTTCCTCAAAAGCCACTATTAATCAAATTAGGTGCATATGGAGTATCGTCTCAGTTGTGTGACTGGACTCGTGATTTCCTATCAGAGAGGTGACAGTTCGTAGTGATGGACGGTAAATCATCGAGTAGAACAGAAGTGATATCTGACGTTCCGAAAGGTAGTGTCACAGGCCCTCTGCTGTTCCTGATTTACATAAATGATCTAGGTGATAATCTGAGCAGCCTCCTTAGATTGTTTGCAGATGATGCTTTAATTTACCGTCTAGTAAAATCATCAGACGAACAATTCCAATTACAAAATGATCTAGAGAGAATTTCTGTATGGTTCGAAAATTGGCAATTAGCACTAAACAAAGATAAATTCTAGGTCATCCATCCACATGGATACTAAAAGAAATCCGATAAATTTTGGGTATACGATAAATCGCACAAGTCTAAGGGCTGTCAATTCGACTAAATACCGAGGAATTACAATTACGAGCGACTTAAATTGGAAAGACCACATAGATAATATTGAGGGGAAGGCGAAACGAAGACTGTGCTTTGTTGGCAGATCACTTAGAAGATGCGACAAACCCACTACAGAGACAGCATACATTGCACTTGTCCGTCCTCTGCTGGAATATTGCTGCGCTTTATAGGATCCTTACTAGGTGGGACTGACGGAGGACATTGAAAAAGTCCAAAGGAGGGCAGCTCGTTTCATATTATCGCGCAGTAGGGGTGAGAGTGTCACTGATATGATACGCGAGTTGGGGTGGCAGTCACTGAAACCAAGGCGGTCTTCTTTGCGGCGAGAACTGTTTACGAAGTTTCAATCACCAACTTTCTCTTCCGAATGCCAAAATATTTTGTTGACACCCACCTATGTGGGGAGAAATGATCATCACAATAAAATAAGAGAAATCAGAACTCGAACGGAAAGATTTAGGTGTTCCTTTTTCCCACGCGCCATTCGGGAGTGGAATGGTAGAGAAGTAGTATGAAAATGGTTCGATGAACCCTCTGTCAGGCACTTTAGTGTCAATTGCAGAGTAACCATGTAGATGTAGATGTAGATGAAGCGAACATTGACTGGAAGTGGTTTTGTTCGGCTACTTGGAGGCCATGTGCAGTCATTCTTGAACCTCATCTTCCCAAACAACAACAGTGTAATTTTTATGAATGCCACTGCACCGTGTCACCGGGCCACAGTTGTTCGCGGTTGGTTTGAAGAACATTCTAGACAATTCGAAAGAGGTTCGAATCGTTTGGCCACCCAGATAGCCCGACTAGTATCCCATCGATTATTTACGGGACATAATCGAGATGTCAGTTTGTGCAGAAAATCCTGCACAGGCAACACTTTCGCAGTTATGGAAGTCTATAGGGGCAGCACGGGCCAATATTTCTACAGAGGCTTTCAACGACTCGTTGTGTCCATTCACGTCGAGTTGTTGCACTACTCCGGGCAAAACGAGACCCGCCACTATATTAGGAGGTACACCATGACTTTTGTTACCTCGGTGCATTACGCGTAGAGGTGCAGTGCATCTTATGCATTCCTTCCAGCCTTCTAACGCAGCTGTTTAGAGCAGCAGCGTTGACTCATTAATGCTCTGCCCGGGGACACGTTTATAGTTCCAAGTGGGTTGTGCATTCTTGATTGCAGTCCTGTACTCGCTTATCATACAAATGCCCGTTGATCCCCTGCTTTCGTGGTCGCCTCGTGTTCCAACGTGAGCAGTTCACACTTATTTGCCTTGCGATTACGTCGCTTAGGTTGGCGTGTTACTGGGCAGTTACCGTCTTGACGACCATTTTCTTTCAAAATGGTTCAAATGGCTCTGAGCACCATGGGACTTAACTCCTGAGGTCATCAGTCCCCTAGAACTTAGAACTACTTAAACCTAACTAACCTAAGGACATCACACACATCCATGCCCGAGGCAGGATTCGAACCTGCGACCGTAGCAGTCGCGCGGTTCCGGATTGAGTGCCTTAACCGCGAGACCACCGCGGTCGGCGACCATTTTCTTTCTGTACAGTGAGAAATATTGTGAAACGACCGGTGGTACGCTTACCGATTCTCCACTATCACCAACTGTAGATTATCAAAGACTAACAGCGCCTGGCGGTGTTCCCCGCGGTTAAGCAGTTATTTTTAAAGAAAAGTTAATGCCGAAACTTACTATCCATGCGTATGCGCCATGACAAAAGCTATTTCTTGGAGGAACTGAGGCGCTAATCATTTGCGGCCCTGCAAACCGCGCACTTAGTGTTCCGTACAAACTTAATTATGTATTTAGACAGTTCACCAATTCCGGGAATCGATAACTTTGACCATTTTTGCCTCTTATCGACGTTGATACTGGCAAGATGTACGTCCCACGGATTCCAAGGTTTTGGAGAATGTTTTAATTTGAATAATAAAAAGTGACAAAGTCATGCAGGATGCAAGCGACCATTATTATAGTAACCAGCAGTTCTCTACTCAGGCTGACTCGGTCGCAAAGTTAAAAGTCAAACATCTGGTAAGGAATGACTTTATTGCTCATATGACGCGTTCGGAATTTATCTGGTAACAGATATCCAGGAACGATTACTGCATGTAGATATGGCGTTTCAAGATGTATATGAAACAAATATTCGCAGATGTGCGACTGTTTGTTTCACATACATACTCATATGGGCAATAAAGTCATTCCGTCCCTGATGTTTGGCTTTTACCATTGCTGATCACTCAGCCTAAATGCAGAACTACTGATTTTTTTAAATTTCAAGTGTGACGCCGAATAGTAAATGACAAAAGAAATTTTTTTTTTCGTGTGATATCATCATCAACTAACAATTTTCGGTTTTTTCCATTACTTTTACTGTGAAACCTTCCTTCAGTTTAGAAATCGAGTTGAACTCACGAGGACTTAAGTCTGGGGAGTGCAGTAGATTGTATAGCACTTAGCAGCCCCATCAGCCAAACAAATCAGTAACAGCTTGCACTGTTCGTGCTTCAGCATTGTTCTGCAAAATGATGGTCAGGTCCTGCAGAAAGTGTCATCACTTCTATCTCTATGCTGTTCATTTTTGGAACACAACCTACGACCAGCTTAGAGACAGAAGTGATGACAGTTTCTGCTGGACCTGAAGATCATTTTGCAGCACAATGCTCAAGCACGTACAGTGCTAGCTGTTACTAATTTGTTTGACTGATGGGGTTGCTAAGTGCTATACCATCTACTGCTCTCCCCAGACTTAAGCCCTCGTGAGTTCAACTCGATTTCTAAACTGAAGGAAACACTTCACGTCATGCACTTCAGAGCTGCTACAAATTTGCCGGGCAATAGACCGCGCCGCTCGAACTGTCAACACAACTGGCACTGCTAAGAGTATCCTACGACTTCCACATCGCTGGCAACGGGTTATACACAATGCTGATGACTACTTTGAGGGTCAGTAAAACTTTGAAACACCTATCTATTTTGTACGAGCTGTAAATAAATAGTTGTCACTAATAAAGTTCCAGTCCTTGTACGTCTATCCGTTCCTGACAGAAAGGGTTCTTCACAGACGGGCGGACAGACAGTCATTCTGATAACAAATGACAAAAAATTTTTCTCGTGTAACGTAATTATAAATTTACAGTTCTCGGATTTTTTTTCCTTTGGTTGTACTGTGAAAGATTCCATTTTGCCGAAGTTCGTGATTCTCGGCTAGCCGGCCAGTGTGGACGAGCGGTTCTAGGCGCTTCAGTCTGGAACCGCGCGACCGCTAAGGTCGCAGGTTCGAATCCTGCCTCGGGCATGGATGTGTGTGATGTCCTTACGTTAGTTAGTTTTAAGTAGTTCTAAGTTCTAGGGGACTGATGACCTCAGATGTTAAGTCCCATAGTGCTCAGAGCCATTTGAACCATTTGATTCTCGGCTACCGGGGAATACCCTACAGGTTTTGATGAGTGAGTTTGAGAGTATTAAAATATATGACATAAATGGCTGTATCTTTTGATTGTATTGCCTTCAATGTTTTACAGCACAAAGACACCTTACACCTCAGCATGTGACGTAAATTTCCTGAGAAAAAGGGTTTTTAGCAGTCGGACAGACAGGCAGAAGGACAGATCGACAGCAAAGTGATCTTGTAAGGGGCTCAGTTTTTACCGAATTAAGTACGGAATTCTAAACAGCCATCATGTTTTGAGACAGTGAGAGAAGCTGACAGAATACATGTGGTTCACAACTCACCGTTTCCTTAAGGAAAAAAATTGTTACGCGACCGAGTAGCGAATTACAAAATGCACCAGGAAAGGCAGTAAATAAATTACCAACTGTCTGCGATATGCCAAGCAAGGAATAGATCATCATCGTCTTGGTGTGTATGGAGATCCAGAAATCCACTGTAATACGTCTCCGTGAACAACGCTCCGATACTTCTTATTCCCTGAGTATATGTAGAGCCAACATAGAGTTCTCCGTGCGAAACACATTGTATGCATACCTACCACTTTCAACGTTTGCCCTTCACTCTTATTTATAGTGATCGAGAAAGCCACTTTCAAAGTGATCTTTGATGTGGAATAGTAAGTTTTCTGAGATGAATGGAATTTGAGGTATCAGTACCGTCTCTCGTTTGGCTTCGCCGGTGATGATGGTGGTCTGCTCGATATGCCTTCTCAGCTCCGTGATGCGTAACTTGGTGCTATTCCACAATCTTCGTGCATCTAGGAACGCATCGGTATGACAGGCACACAACCTTCAGACAACACTTGCGGGACGGCATCCACGACAGCTCTAGTAAGTTTAGAAACTCTACAGGGTACGTAGTAGCGTCGTCTCTAGTCATCAGTGTGTCGAGTGACGTGTAGGTGGTCACCCCACCACGTACTTGATCAATAATTGTTTTACTTAATTTTCCCACCGATTCACATAATAATCAGCCGTCCTTTTTCAGTATAAAAGGTAGCCTATGTGTTAATTCCAAAATTCATCCAAACCGGTCCAGCCACTTCAGCGTGAACGAGTTACTAACATACTAATTCGACTAAGAATATAAGAAGAAAATAAACAATTTCTGATTCGGTGCAGCGCAAATCTTATAATATTTGTACGTGCAATGATGTCATCTGCCCTCAGGTGTGTGCCTGTTACCACAGGATACGCTCGCATATCCTAATTAGATCCAGCCTCAATAAAAAGCACGACGTCTCTCTGTCGTACTGCATTTAAATGACACCATTGTAGTGAATCTTCAAGCGTCTTAGAAGTCATAAGATACTCCTGACGCTCAGCGGCTAGAATGTAACAGGTTTGTATGGAAGTATGGATTAAAGACTATAAGGATTATATTAATTACGTATGGAAGTATGGATTAAACACTATGAGGATTATATTCATTACGTATGGAACTATGGATTAAACACTACGAGGATTACATCCATTACGTATTCATTAATCGTATTTTATAGGACATATTAAACAACAAAAGCACTTTCACAGATGCGATGTAGGCCTACTTCAAAAGTCAAAGAGTAAATAGCTTTTTGTAAGAGTAGTTATTGTTCCACATTTTACGTTATATTTTTCAAATCAATAAATATATCGTACTACGCACGTATTAATTCAAGGAAAAAGCCAATGCTTTTCCAGAGTTCTTCCAAATCTGTCCAGGCGTTTCAGCCTAAAAGAATAAAATACAAACTTCCGCATTTACGCCTGATAATATACAAGGTGTAAATTTTAAGTTGACACACCAGAGTAACTCGAAAAAAAAAGGTAAACACGAAAAAATGTGTAGAATCCAAAGTTGATTATTTTCGAGGGGGACATCTGCTGGTGCTAAAATTAGCCAGCCCCTGGGGGTAGGGTGGGAGGCAACTTTAAAATTTCAAATGGGAACCCCATTTTTATTGCAGAATCAGATTCTACATAAAAAACTACGTCTATTTTGTCTTAATCATTTGTTTTGATTCTTGGTAGTTGGCGCTGTAATTCAAAAAAATCCATGTTCTCATTTTTGCGTGGAAAATGGTTACGGACAAATAAAAAATGAGTTCCCTCGTTAGTAAGTAGGCCGTTTGGTTAGTTAGTTAGTTAGTTAGCTAGTCAGGCGATTTGCTTGATAATTAAAAGTTGTGTGGCCTCATGATCACGAAACAAACAAAACTTATCTGAATCTGCGGAAAAAATTAATATTTTGGTCAACATTTGTAAAACTCTCTCAAACCCCACCCTACGGGGAGGAAGGGGGAGTTTAAGTTTTAGCGAACCAAAATTTATCTTCCTCGCAAAAATGAGAACATGGATTTTCTTGAATTACAGCGCCAACTATCAAGAATAAAAAGCCGGCCGGTGTGGCCGTGCGGTTCTAAGCGCTTCAGTTTGGAACCGCGTGACCGCTACGGTCGCAGGTTCGAATCCTGCCTCGGGCATGGATGTGTGTGATGTTCTTAGGTTGGTTAGGTTTAAGTAGTTCTGAGTTCTAGGGGACTGATGATCTCGGTAGTTAAGTCCCATAGTGCTCAGAGCCATTTGAACCAAGAATAAAAACAAATGTTTAAGACAAAATGTACGTAGTTTTTTTTATGTAGAATCCGATTCTGCAATAAAAATGGGGATTCCCATTTGAAATTTTAAAGTTGCCTCCCAGCCCACGCCCAGGGGGCTGTGGTGGCGGTCTAATTTTAGCACCAGCAGATGTCCCCCCCGAAAATAATCAACTTTGGATTCTACAAATTTTTTTGTGTGAAGCTTATTTTTCGAGTTATTCTGGTTTGTCAACTTAAAATTAAACCCTGTATATGGGATTTAGAAGAACGGGCTTTACAGTCTGTTCCTCTCCACCAAACTTGTTGTTATAGCTATGTGGACGACACGTTTTTCATCTCGTCACCATATCAGTTCTTGGATCGCATAAGTTCCGTATATCCGTGAAACAAGGTTTTTTTTATGGAAGTGAAAACGGAAGGCAAGCTACTGTTTTTGGATGTGCTAGTGCATTGTAAATTAGAAAGACAGTTGGGTCATTCTGTACAAAAGGCAGCACATAGAGGTCTTTATTAAAACGAGCACAATTTCCACCATCTAGCTCAGAGGTATTCTGTGATGAGCACTTGTACTATAAAGAGCTCCGACAACTTCACATCATGCTCACCTGCGACCTCAATTAAAACACTTAAGCATGGATTCAGGAAAAACGGATACAAATTACATAAAATTAAAGCTTAATTAGTTGGTAAACGTGTGCACAAACCTATCCAACCAACAGAAGAATATAAGCCCACAGCATTCATGCCACTGCGCGGAGCGACCTCTAGAAAGATTGGACTCATACTATTTAAATACACTTGTGTATAAAACTGAAGGCCGTGAGCAAGTTTCGCACGATGTGTCCCTGCCAAGTAACACAGGTCGATGAAACTTGGACCATACACAGAAAAACCTGCTTCAGTAATGAACAAAAGGTAACTGAGAGAAAAACGGAATGAGTGGAACGGAAATCACACTTTTATTCAAAGACAATAATTAGAATGAAGTCACTGCGAGTGTGTTACTACCACGAACGGTAGTGCATGGTCTGCAACGTGCTCCTGTGCTGGCCACCAAGTTGGCAAGCAGTTCTTGTGGCAGGGCGTTCCCTTCTTCCACCAGTGCGATTTACAACTGCAGGATGGTCGTCGCTGCATGTGAATGTGCTGCCCAACGCATTACGCACGTGTTGGATAGGATTAAGTCGGGGAAACGGACGGGCGAGTCCATTCACGGTACATTCCCTCGTTCCAAGAGGTCCTCCACCTGCGCAGTTCGATGTAGTCGCGCATTCTCCTCTACAAGGTGTACAACTTTGCTTCCACCGTTTTTTCCCCAACATTTGAGGCTTTAATGAAACAAACTGGTTACACGTGTATCATTCAAAGTATTTTCCATTGCTGGCCACTACTTTCTTCCATCTTTCGGGCAGTGCACGAATCCCCCGTCAAAAAAATTGTTCACCTTTTGAAACGATCCACGAATCGATCCAATTTGTGACTTCTTCATGAGGTCGGAAGTGTTGGTGAGTCAGGCCATGCGCCATTGATCTAAACAGGTGATAGTCAGAGGGAGCGATGTCTGGAGAATACGGCGGGTGGGGTAGGACTTCCCATTTTAACGTTTCCAAGTACGTTTTGACCTCTTTTGCAACGTGTGGTCGAGCTTTGTCGTGCTGCAAAATCACTTTATCGTGCCTCTCGCTGTGTTGTGGCCGTTTGTCTTTTAATGCTCTGCTGAAATGCATTAATTGCGTACGATAAAGACCAGCTGTGATTGTTTCACTTGGTTTTAACACCTCATGGTACACGACGCCGAGCTGGTCCCACCAAATGCAGAGCATGATCTTGGAGCCGTGAATATTCGGTTTGGTCGTCGACGTGGAAGCATGGCCCAGTTTACGTCCCATTGCGATACAGAAATCCCTTCGGTTTTTGCCTCTGAAGCAACTGTTCACAAACCCACAAACGTCGTTCAACGTCTCTTGGTTTCAGCTCACACGCGACCCAAATTCCTTCTTTCTGAATCATGCCCATAGCCTTGATACGTTTCGAAATGGCTTGTGTGTCACTCCCACTAACTGTGCCAATTCTTCTTGAGTCTGACGTGAGTCTTCACACTGCAATGTCTCCAATTCTGCATCTTCGAAAACATTCTCTCTTCCACCACCATGCCGGTCTACGACGTTAAAATCACCGTCCTTGAAGCGTTGAAACCACTCACGACACGTTCTTTCACTAACAGCGCCCTTACCATACGTAGTTGAGAGCATTCGATGAAACTCACCCGCTGTTTTCTTCATATTGAAACAAAATAGTAACACCTCCCGCAAATGACGAGATTGGGCTCGTAAACTGACATTTTCAATCAAGAACAACTTTATGATGCAGACAGAAAGCCGGCCAGTTTGGCCGAGCGGTTCTAGGCGCTTCAGCCTGGAACTGCGCGACCGCTACGGTCGCAGATTCGAATCCTGCCTCGGGCATGGATGTGTTTGATGTCCTTAGGTTAGTTAGGTTTAAGTAGTTCTAAGTTCTATGGGACTGATGACCTCAGATGTTAAGTCCCATAGTGCTCAGAGCCATTTTTTTGCAGATACAGATCGACTAATGTTTGAATGGGGTTATGTTGACCGAGGTCCAAGCTAACTGCCTAACGTCTGCGATCTGTTTCTTTCGACTTATCGGCAAACGGCGGAAGCAAAGTTGTACACCTTATATAAAAATGAAGTTAGGGCTCAGTGCTCCCTGAATGCGCATCGGGAAGGTGTACAGTGTCACATTAGCGTTGTTCGTTGGGTGTACTGCGTTAAAAGTTTTTGAGATCAGTACGCACATACAACACTATGTCTCCCCACTCCATAACACCTGGACCACCAAAATCAGCTTGCTCGACAATGTTCCTCGGTGCATTATGTATTCCAATCTGTCGCCAAATGACGATACGTACGGCATTGTCGAACATGAACGTTTTGGTGCCCCACGTGTTATGGTGTGGGGAGGCATAATGTTGCACGGGCGTACAGATATCCAAATCTTTAAACAAGGCACACTCACTGGCCCACGTTATTGTAACACCGTACTCGTTCCCACTGTAAGTCTTTTCAGGGGTGCACTCGGGTCTTACTTCTTTTTCATGGACGATAACGCGCGACTGCTTCAAACTGCACAGTTGAAGGAGCTCTTGGAACGAGAGGACATTCGGTGAATGGACTGGCCTATCCATTACTCAGCCTTTACCACATGGACCAGATGCGGGATGCATGGGGTAGACGTATTACAGCAAGTCCACATCACCAACCACAGTCCAACACTTGTCCTACGCGCTGCTGGAGAAATGGAACACCCTACCACAAGAACTCCTTACCAACATTGAGGCCAAGCATTGCCGTTTGTGGTGATCACAGACCCTGAATCATGTCCCGCCTTATGTAATGTCCAGGGGACCATCGTGAATCGCGATGACTTCAGTATAATTATTGTGTTTGAAAAAAATGCCATTTGTAAAACGTGTATATTTCTATTGTCTATTGTCAAACCACAATTTATGAAAGATGTTTATATTTTTATTAATAGGATTAAGTACGAATAATTAATATTTGTCATGTTTGAAATTATTGTGGTAGCAGGGAATGTCTGCACCAAAGTATTGTTGGCAGGAAATACCGCACATTGACATAATCTTAAAAAAAGGGCGGGAGAGACCGCGTATCGATACATTTGAGGAAAAGATCGGGAAAGACCGCGCGTTGATACATTTTGTAATGGTAGTAGGGATTGTCTGCACCATAAAGCATTGTTGGCAGCAGAGACCGCACTTTAGCGTTCATAGGAAGCCAGTAGTAAGCCAGATGTGAAGCGAGTCGGTAGCAGGTCTGAAGCGAGAGGTTGAGAGGAGCGGTGTGCCTGCCAGCCACTAGCTATGATTTACAAGAGATTATAAACGGATGTATAGAGACATCAGCTAACTACTGTCATAAGAGGAACTAATATTATAGAATTAACTTTTTTGAGAAACGCAAGACTGCTGAAGGTATGTTTGCGCAATGTTTGTTGTAAGATTATTGTAAAAAGTAAGTTCCATTTGAACGTTTGTAAAATAATTTCATTCAGAACATAATTAATTTTTGCCAGCAATATTGCATTACTGATTATAATCCATCCCAAAAACCATCAACGTAAAACTTTGCAAAATTTTATTGTTGTCAATAAAAAGTTTAACTATGAATTACGTAACGTCAGTCAAATGAATTAAAGAATAACGTCAGCTTTGCTATTAAAGAATAACGTCAGCTTTGGTGATAAATACAGCCACTTATTATGTCAGCCCACCAGCAGGTAATAAAGTATAGTAAAACAGAGTAAGTATATTCATGTCGCAGTTCGATGTAGCAGTCAGATAGCGATCCAGTAACAGTAAAAAAGGTAAGGAACAGTTTTGGGTTATTGCAGGTAACGACTGAGGGCCACGACGACGACGACACATTCTATGTTTCGTCGTAATAATCAGAAAATAACTTTTAATAAGCAGCATTTAAATTTGTATGCGAAGGTTGAGAAAGAGAATTAATTTCAAAGGGAAGAGTTCATTTGTTATTACTAAGCAAGAGGTAGAAATCCTAAGAGAAGGTTTCATAGGTTATTGTAAAAGGGAAGTTTGCGTAGCAAAAGCGATATAAAGGAGACGGGAAGATTTCACCCTTCGTCTGATTCGCAGTGCCTCATCATGCGAAAGTTACTTTCGTCCTTCAGTTTTGCATACCGGTTTATGATATTAGACCCCGTCCACGGAAAATTAAGGACATACTACGTCCAGTGGAAGAGAACTTGTGTCAGAGAGTATTTGGCGTCTACAACATGCCATGTGAATATGCCGAAAATCATAGCTGAGCGCTGTACTGAAAGCAGGTGGCAAATCAAGAACAGAAATTCTAATAAATCAGCGATAGCCGAACACGGCCTTAAGGTAGGGTACAAATTCGAGAGCCCGAAGATTCTCTCCCAGGCATCGACTTCGTGGGATTCTGTAATGAAAGAAGCGGTAAAAATTCGCGTGTGCACCGTCAACTGTAGCTGAGATGGTGCCTGCAGAAGAGCAATTGAGACGGTGTGGCTACAAACAAATACAACCAAAAATCGTTACCCTTAGGGGGATAGGTGATGCTGCGGGTGGTCTCCGTTCCACTTACGCCCCTAAAATGAGGCCCGCTAGGAGAGCGAAGGCTTTCTGCCTCACTGCAGATGTCCCGCATTTGCGTTTTCGAATCCCAGGTTACAGGAGACGTCACTCCTCCAACAGAAGTTAGAATTCCAAGCGACTTTGCCCGACCAGTAAAACGCTTGTAACTATAAGGGAAGCAGCTCTCGGCAGACACTTATCTTCTGACGGAGGGGATGGTGATTATCTTCGAAAGCTCGAGCAGGTATTCGCATTCTATGCGATCCCAAGGCAGAGAAGATTTTATACACATAACGATTTGAGGGCGAAGTCGCCTTCAAATCCGTCCCATCCAGTGTGAATCGGGTTTTAATCTGCGAGGAAGTTTCATAACAGTGCACACAGCGCCGCAGAGTGAATGATTCATTCTGATCGCCAGCAGCTGACTTACGATGCAGTCAGCAGGGAGCAGCGCGTAGCACAGACGGATGAAACCACACACGCGGCCTTTACGGCCGAGAACACATTCCCGCATTTTGCGCAGCGAACAGGAGAGTTACACCCGGTGACTGGGGCAGTGGTCAGTAATCAGGGACTAGGAACCCGTTCCCCGGGGAGGCCCGCTGAGTCAAGACGCGCCCTGGTGAGTCACGGGGCGGCGACACGTTGTCTGGACAGCCGGCGGGGCAGGGCTGCCGCCCCAGGCGTGGGAGTAGCCGGCGTGCGCGCGCAGCCCCAGGGCTGCCAACAGCGGCAGGCTGACTCAGCGGCGGGCACGGGGCCCGGGCTACTCCCCCCCCCCCCCCCCCCTCTCTCTTCTTGACCCTAAGCTACTTCCGCTGTACATCTTCATCTCCTTCGCACCACCCTCATGTCTGCACCGAGGGTGAAAATTCATTCCCTGTTCTGGTTCCCCAATATCTGGGTCATTATCTCGTAACTTCTCACGTGCCTAAGATGTGACACGTACTCACGCAAGAGGTATGCGCCTATTTTACGAAGTTTAAAATGTCGAACAGTCTGATATGGACGCTGGATGGGTATTTAATAGTAAAAAAATGTTTCAAATGGCTCTAAGCACTATGGGACTTAACATCTGAAGTCATCAGTTCACTAGACTTACAAGTACTTAAACCCAACTAACCTAAGGACATCACACACATCCATACCCGAGGCAGGATTCGAACCTGCGACCGTAGCAGCAACGCGGTTCCAGACTGAAGCGCCTAGAACTGCTCGGCCACAACGGCCGGCTATTTAATAGTCACTAGATGCGAGGCAATACCCTCTACATCAAGAAGGATATAATAATTCCAATCCCAAAGAAAGCAGGTGCTGACAGATGTGAAAATTACCGAACAATTAGTTTAATAACTCACGGATACAAAATACTAACGCGAATTCTTTACAGATGAATGGAAAAACCTCGGGGAAGATCAGTTTCGATTCCGTAGAAATATTGGAACACATGAGGCAATACTGACCCTACGACTTATCTTAGAAGCTAGATTAAGGAAAGGCAAACCTATGTTTGTAGCATTTGTAGACTTAGAGAAAGCTTTTGACAATGTTGACTGGAATACTCTCTTTCAAATTCTGAAGGTGGCAGGGGTAAACTACAGGGAGCGAAAGACTATTTACAATTTGCACAGAAACCAGATGGCAGTTATTAGAGTCGAGGGACATGAAAGGGAAGCAGTGGTTGGGAAGGGAGTGAGACAGGGTTCTAGCGTCTCCCCGATGTTATTCAATCTGTATATTAGGCAAGCAGTGAAGAAAACAAAAGAAAAATACGGAGTAGGTATTAAAATCTATGGAGAAGAAATAAAAACTTTGAGGTTCGCCGATGACATTGTAATTCTGTCAGAGACAGCAAAGGACTTGTAAGAGCAGTTGAACGGAATGGATAGTGTCTTTAAAGATGAACATCAACAAAAGCAAAACGAGGATAATGCAATGTAGTCGAATTAAGTCGGGTGATGCTGAGGGAATTAGATTAAGAAATGAGACGCTTAAAGTAGTAGATGAGTTTTGCTATTTGGGGAGCAAAATAACTGATGATGGTCGAAGTAGAGAGGATATAAAATGTAGACTGGCAATGGCAAGGAAAGCCTTTCTGAAGAAGAGAAATTTGTTAATATCGAGTATAAATTTAAGTGTCAGGAAGTCGTTTCTGAAAGTATTTGTATGGAGTGTAGCCATGTATGGAAGTGAAACATGGACGATATCTAGTTTGGACAAGAAGAGAATAGAAGCTTTCGAAATGTGGTGCTACAGAAGAATGCTGAAGATTAGATAGGTAGATCATATAACTAATGAGGAGGTATTGAATAGGATTGGGGAGAAGAGAAGTGTGTGGCACAACTTCACTAGAAGAAGGGATCGGTTGGTAGGACATGTTCTGAGGCATCAAGGAATCACCAATTTAGTATTGGAGGGCAGCGTGGAGGGTAAAAATCGTAGAGGGAGACCAAGAGATGAATTCACTAAACAGATACAGAAGGATGTAGGTTGCAGTAGGTACTGGGAGATGAAGAAGCTTGCACAGGATAGAGTAGCATGGAGAGCTGCATCAAACCAGTCTCAGGACTGAAGACCACAACAACAACAACAACAGATGCGAGGCAACTACTTTGTTGACGCTTTTCGACTGCACTCATCTTAAGGATATCTGGAGAAGGTTGCAAAAATCAGGAGTAGCACAGAGATAGTAGCTAAAAGACAAACAATACAATGAAGAGTGCATGAAAAACGCGTACCGAGTCAGGGAGAAGAATGTCATGCAGGCAGTATGGGATCATGTGTGCCGCGCGGGATTAGCCGAGCGGTCTCAGGTGCTGCAGTCATGGACTGTGCGGCTGGTCCCGGCGGAGGTTCGAGTCGTACCTCGGGCATGGGTGTGTGTGTGTTTGTCCTTGGGATAATTTAGGTTAAGCAGTGTATAAGCTTAGGGACTGATGACCTTAGCAGTTAAGTCCCATAAGATTTCACACACATTTGAACATTTTTTTGGACCATGTGAATATGATAGATTTAAAACGTAAGTAGGTGCACAAGGCACGCATAACGCCTGAGATGACAAAATAGCCAGTAGATGGCGCTAGTGGTATCATATCGTAGCACTGGACGCCTCAAAAAAATTTAATTTATAACAAACGGAAGACGACAAGAATGCCTGTACAAATGATAAACGAGAACAACACAAATAAAAGGTAAAAAATATACTAAAATGACAGTGCTCAGATAATATGTCCTCACTTTCAGTTACATATACTGTATGGTTTTAGCAATGGTGCAAATCACAGGCTACTTAGGGTGTCTAATTTCGTAATCTAATTCCCGGATTCGCCATTAACTATTTACCAACTTCCAGCATTAATTACAATATTGCGTGTGTTTCTGTATTACAGTAAACGTAACGGAACAATGCAGCACTTCACGCATAAATTGCACGAGACACTAAAAACGTACCGGAAAATGGGAATGACTTTCGGAAACGCGGAGTGCGAGAAATAAATGAAAAGAAAACCCTGACTGGCACAGAAAAAGCTATTTTATATTTAAAAAAAAGTTGTTTTTATTATAGCTGGACTCACCGACGTTTACCATTTGTAATGGATAAAGTTTGAGAAAAGAACACTATCTTCTTGTAAATGGTTATTCGCTTTTACGAGGCTATGCTGAAAAGTAACGCCTTCAAATTTTTTATGTGAAAATTTTTACAGCTTTTTAAATAAAATAAATGTTATTACCATTCTACATCTTTATTCTTCATGTCTATATTTTTATTTCACAACATAGTCATCCTAACCGGCCGCCGTGGCCGAGCGGTTCTAGGCGCCTCAGTCTGGAACCGCGCGACTGCTACGGTCGCAGGTTCGAATCCTGCCTCGGGCATGGATGTGTGTGATGTACTTAGGTTTAAGTAGTTCTAAGTTCTAGGGGACTGATGACCTCAGATGTTAAGTCCCATAGTGGTCAGAGCCATTTGAACCATAGTCACCCTGGCGACGAACACATTTCTCCCATCGAGAGACCAGCTTGTTGATACTGTTACTATAGAATATTTGTTGACGAACCCACACCTCACCCCAACTTGCACCGCTTCGTCACTGTCAAAGTGAAGTCCGAGAACGCGTTCTTTAAGTTCTGGAAACAGACGAAGATCGGACGGGGCCAAGTCGGGACTGTGTGGAAGATGATTACAGGATGCTGTTTCTCAAGCACCGATGTAATTGCGGTACACACTGACATGTTACACACCACAATCGGGAGCCCTCTAGCGACAGATGGCTGCATATATGTAGACACGAGGAACATAGATGTATAGTGTCAATAACGTTTGTTTTATTTAAAAAGCTTTAAGAATTATCAAATAAAAAATTCGGAGGCATTACTTTACAATTACGTGTCCAAAAATACCGACAAGCTGAGATTGATTTTGATCTTAGTTTGATTTTTTCGCAACCCTTGGGAGCAGATACAGATGTTTTATAACTTTTCTCTGTAAAGTCCAATACGGACGAGTTTAAACTGGACCGTTCGTCTGATAACGATTAGAATCATCCAGAAGACCTTAGTCGGAACGGGGGTAGGTTACAACTAATTTTATTTTTGTCTAGTAAATGTTGTCCATTGGTCCAGGCAAACGAATGTGTATGTGTTCAACATCTATCACAAAATTATATCAATATTTATTACTTTTGTTTCCCTATTCGAAGATAGAGCTGTGTGTTTGAGATCTAGGGTCATTATAGAGTCCGAATACTTCTAGCCAAATCTCAGAAAACTGGAAATGGAGTTCCTGATTTGAAATATATAAAAGGATAATACTAGTTCTAGTATTTTCCCTACAACCAAGAGTAACCTCCAGAAAACCTTCGTCTGAACCAGGAATTTGAACTACTTTAATTTTTGTGACAATACGCCTCAGAGAAAAATCTGAATGCCTAATGTCTGTAAGGGAATCTAATAAAGTATATAACATGGTATGGTCGATAACTTGCTCAACATATAAGGCTGTAGACACATGCAAAGACAAGAAAGTGTCACTCAATGATGTTTCGGGAGTGTAAAATGGTTCAAATGGCTCTGAGCACTATGGGACTTAACTTCTGACGTCATCAGTCCCCTAGAACTTAGAACTACAACCTAAGGACATCACACACATCCATGGCTGAGGCAGGATTCGAACCTGCGACCGTAGCGGTCGCGCGGTTCCAGACTGTAGCGCCTACAACCGCTCGGCCACCTCGGCCGGCTCGGGAATGCAGCCAATTGTCATTTTGTATCACGTACGATATTGCAACTCAGCACCCCCACACCTCTTCATGTGAGCCGTCGAAGACTGATCTCGGCTGTTAGGTTGAGAAATTTATTGGTGTATCGCGCATACGTCAAGATCGTAATTGCGAGATCGTTCTTTCACACTCAGCATGCAGCGTCTTCGACGGCGGTAAGGCGAACTCAGATGTGCGGCGGGTTGCCGCTCGCTATCACTCTAGGCGTACACTGTCGTCAATGAGGGCAAATCGTGGAAGCAGTGGCTTTCCGTGTCTTCTCTCTTAGACCACGCATGTCCGGCCCGTGACCCTGTTTCAACCCGGCCCGTGGTTCGTGAAACAGCAGGACGCTCGCACTGCACTCCAGCCGTGACACGTTTCCGGAATTCGCCACCCTGTTATCATTTCTCCAGTTTGGCGTCTGTATAATACAGCCACTATATGATAAGTTCAAGCGATTTAGACTGTTAAACGTTTTAAAATGAACAAATATATAATGGCATCATTTGTTTAGTGTTACAGAAACAACCCTTGCCTATGCGAACAGTCGTCGAAAGTATTTTTGGACAACTATTAAAAAAATGATTGCTAATAGTGCTTGTGGATAGTAAAACACCAAAAATTCAAAAACTCTAAGGACATTTCTATGGCCGGAAATCGCAAAATTACTCCTAATTGCTTGTTGACTGGGACTGACTGTCTCATTGCCGTATTTTGTTTTTCTGTTCGTCCTGGTATAAACATTAGTAAATTACTCTTATCCACTTTGGACGTATTAGAACACTGTAACAGTTGCCACTGAAAGTAATTTGTTATGAATAAGCTGCAACCAATTACCTTTATAGCAGTTTATTTTTCAATGATGACATCTTTAGATGCTTGACACTTCGTCTTCAGATGTTTATTTACGTGTCGTGAACATTGTTTCTTTACTAAAGGTGTTGCGGAATTTTGCAATGGAAGTTTTTAAGACATCTACCACAAAATGTTGTAAGTAAAGAACGAATGTTCACGACACTTAAGTAAATGTAAGCATTTGAGGATGGGGTGAGCACAAAATGAATGAACTCTCAAAACAGTAAGTTTTGAGGCATACTTTGTTGGCGAGGCGTGTCGGGAAAGGGGTGCCATTGACGTCGGTGCGTCACATCGTAAAAATTAACGTCATGGTCATTATAGTATTGAGGATGTGAATCAAGCCTGCGGTCACCAAAGTTTGCTCACGACTGCCTTAGACCATTCATGATACAGACTACGCATGACATTATTATAATGAAACAAACATCTCTATCACTAGTGACAGGCGAATTTGGACTACTGCTCAATAATAATAGCATTTCTGGTAAAGGTTTCTTTACTGTGGTTAAATCTTGTGCAGTGTTTGGTTGCAGGTAAAGTAGTTTTAAAAAAAGAATACAGTTGTGTACACATTTTTCCAGATTAAGTCATTGAGTTTACAGGCCGAAGGTGAGGAGTGATACCGTTGTCTAGCAGGAGAGAATGGTCTGCTATTAGAGAGTATTTATTTGTGTTTAATTCGAATTAAGTGTATAGGGTCATTACACTTATGTATTTCGCAATAATACGCTGGTTCTTTATTTAAATTATGATGAATGACGAACATTTTAAGACAACAGAAAATTAATATGTAACTCATTACAAGAATATTCTCTGTAACCAACGTTTTCTAATATATTATTTTTATCATTTTGATACTGTTTCGGTATCTGTATGGGATCAAGCAAAAGTCAATGAAACGTAAAAGCTTATTGTCTGTAAAAACTGGAAATTATGGAACATATGCCATTTCTTATACAAACGTCAAAAAACGTTTCACAAGTTTTGTTGAGGAGTCGTCAGAAAACTAAATACTTCCTGACAAACTGACATTTTGTCTTCTGTTCGTTGCCCTTTCCACGTGGCCAAATGTAAAAAGGATAACCATAGCAGAAGTATTTGGAATTTCGAAGAAATGAGATTAAGTGTACTACTACTATATATCAAGTCGATCAATTGTTAAAATCAGTACTTGATTTCAGCTATACACGAGAAAAACTGAAACTTTTGGCTCCACTTTGCGTAGTGCGTAATGTTAGAAACTCGACTTTTAGCCTCCCGTCACGAGACTTAGATGTTGGTTTCAAATCTTAACACGGCGGAGACAGAGCCGTGTGCGCTCCTCATGCACCTGTGGTCTAACCGTTACCCAACTAATAGCCGCTGTCCCAGTAGTATGGATCGTCCAGGCATCATAGCAGAACGCTGCGTAGAACAACAATGGTGCACTCACCTTTCGAACTTGACCAAATCTACCATTGCTGAGCGTTGTGTATTTACCACCAATAAAATGGAATACGAAAAACAACAATTTTGGGCTACTGCTATTTCATTTAGGGATTCTATTATTAAAGTCCGTGGTGGAAAATCTTATTGACCGGGACGGGGCTATGAATTGCGTTTCTCGCATTGAATCCCATTATTTCCAGCATTTGTTCTAAGACAAGAAAGTACACCTAGAGCCACGGGGAGCGGCAACCCACCGCATAGCCGATTTTCGCATTTCCGCTAGTGAATTGTGAGACGTAGGTAGCTAATATCAGTGAACGTTTTGGGTTCGACGAATGACATCTCCCTTCTCCAGCTGCTCAGAGTGGTATAAGAAGCAGACGATACGGCACTCACCTGCAGGCTCAGACGACCAGTAGCAACAAAAGGCTCTACGATGCATGCCGAGCAGGGTTCCCCAAATTGTATTCCGTGGAACAGTGGTGGAAGTGAGTACGTGCTCCGCGAAAACAAGGTGTTTTTTTGACATTTTGACGGTACTACTTGTATTTCTAAAATTTTATTATGATTTCCGTGTCATTGCTTGCGATTTAAAAGTGTAGAAATCACTGAATAAGATAACTTTTTTCATATTTTTTAAAAATTATTATCGTTCAAAATAAACAAGGTGTTCCATCAAAGTACTAGGATTCTGAAAGTGTTCAGAATCCTGTTCAGAAGAACAAGTGTTCAGAAGTGTTCTGAAAGTCAGAGGAAAAGTTTAGAAACCCCTGGTTTAGAGATACCGCAAAATGGACGAGGTGGCTCAGTCGTCAGAACACTGGATTCGCATTAGGGTGGACGATGGTTCAAATCCGCGTCCTGTCATTCAGATTTAGCTTTTCCACGATTCCGCTTTGAAACATTTTGGAACATATACTGTTTCGAACACTATGAATTACCTTTAAGAGAACGGTCTATAGACACGTAGTGAACACGGATTTAGAAAACATCGTTCTTGTGAAACACAACTAGCTCTTTACTCACACGAAATTTGAGTACTATTGATAAGGGATTTCAAATTGATTCCGTATTTCTAGTTTTCCAGAAGGGTTTTGACCCTGTACCCCTCAAGCGGCTTGTAATTAAATTGCATGCTTACGGAATATCCTCTTAGTTATGTGACTGTATTTGTTATTTCAAGTCAGAGAGGTCGTAGTTCCCAGTAACTGACGGAAAGTCATGGAGTAAAACAGAAGTGATTTATGGTGTTCCCATAGGTAGTGTTATAGGCCCTCCGTTGTTTCTTATCTATATAAACGATTTAGGAGACAATCTGAGCAGCAATCTTAGATTCTTTGCAGATGATGCTGTCGTTTAATGTCTAGTAAAGTCATAAGAAGATCAGAACCAATTACAAAACGATTTAAATAAAATATCTGTATGATGCGAAAATTGTCAATAATGAAAAGTGTGAGGTCATTCACATGACTGCTAGAAGGAATCCGATAAATCAACCAAATCTAAATGCCGTAAGTGCAACTAAATTCTTAGGAATTACTATTAGGAACAACTTAAACTGGGAAGAATACATAGGAAATTGTGGGGAAGATGAACCGAAGACTGCGTTTTATTGGCAGAATACTTAGAAGACGCAACATATCTACTAAAGGGACTGCTTTCACTACGTTTGTGCGTCCTCTTTTGGAGTACCGTTGCGCGGTGTGGTTCAAATGGCTCTGAGCACTATGGGACTTAACTTCTGTGGTCATCAATCCCCTAACTAACCTAAGGACGTCACACACATCCATGCCCGAGGCAGGATTCGAACCTGCGACCGTAGCAGTCGCGCTGTTCCAGACTGTAGCGCCTAGAACCGCTCGGCCACCAAGGCCGGCGCGCGGTGTGGGATCCGTACCAGACAGGATTAACGGAATGCATCGAGAAAGTACAAAGAAAAGAATATTATCGAGAGGAGAGAGTGTCACGGACATGATACAGAATTAGGAGAGAACATTATTAAAACAAAGACGTTTGTTATTGCGGCGTGACCTAATCACTAATTTTCAATCACCACTTTCTCCTACGAATGCGAAAATATTTTGTTGACGCCGATCTACATAGGCAGAAATGATCATTATAATAAAATGAGGGATATGAGAGCTCGCACGGAAATATGTACGTGTTCGTTTTTCTCCGCGCGCTGTTCGGGAATGGAATAATAGATAATTATTGTGAAGGTGGATCGATTAACCCTCTGCCAGGCACTTAAATGTGATTTGCAGAGTATCCACGTATATACAAGAAGAGATTGCGGCTGATTTCATTCCCCTAAAGAACAGCTTGTGTTGTCTTTCTAATGACCTCGTCATCGACGGTGCATTTAATCTTGCTTCCAATTAGCCCTATTCAGAAGAAGCTGACAGCCGACATGAGTCTACGACGGTTCAGCTGCATACGGCATCTGTTTAGTTAAAATATCATTCGTCGCTGTAAACGACGGCCAGCTGTACTCTCGAAACATAATCGAAAAATCAGTACGCCGAGAAAATTTCAAAATTCGCACCAGAAAGACTTGGGATACGAAAGATCAAGTTATACTGAATCGGAGTCTCCTGCGTACAGCAGTGGCGATGAAGCGACCGACTCCGCTGTTGAGCTGGCGCCTGGTTGCGAGGCGGGGAGCCCGTTTCCCTGATGCTCTATTTAGATGGGAGCGAGTCACGCTGTCTGCAGTGCGATGGGAGCAGACGGGCAGATACAAGGAGCGGGTTTGTCCCACTTGCTTTCGCCGACCCTGAAGGCAGGCATTTATATTCCCGCTTCTGCCAACTTTCTAGATATTGGCAGGGATACTCCGATTGGAGGCCTCAACAGTGCTGGATGAGTACGTGCGAGAACTAGAACAGGTGCGCCTAGATTTTGTACAGAAATCAGAACTCACGTACATACTTCTCTTCTCCGTCACTGGGACACGCATTGAAGTCGATGTGGCGCTACGTTTCAAACACGTGAGGAAACCATTCTTTTCTTTTTTAGGGTTCCGCACCCCAATCACTAAAAACGGAACCCTCATAGGATCACTTTGTTATCCGTCTGGTGTCTGTCTGTCCGGTTGCTGAAAACCACCTTTCTCAGCAACGGGTAGTCGTATCGAGTTGAAATTCATACCACACACGGATGTCTACAGCCCCTAGGCGATGACAGAAACTGACGCTTCTAAGCCAAAGATACGGTGATTTATTTCAAACTCACTCATCAAAACCCATAGGGTACTTCCTATTGACCTGCAGGAAGCAAGATTGCATGACACAATCAAAGAAATAAAACCGAAATTGTTAATTTGTACTCATATCAAACGAAAAAAAAATTGTTTGTCATTTCGTATCCGACTGCTAAAGAAGCAAATGTCAAATTGGCCTGTAGGGCGAGTGATA
This sequence comes from Schistocerca americana, assembly GCF_021461395.2. NCBI lineage: Eukaryota > Metazoa > Arthropoda > Insecta > Orthoptera > Acrididae > Schistocerca > Schistocerca americana. The sequence continues at coordinate 500,086,446 of NC_060125.1, forward strand.
TAATAACTAAGGCAGTAAAAAGGAAAGCCCATAATGATGAGATGTCAATTTGGAGATCTATAAACAAAAAACTCGAGGATGAGGAAGCCCTTGTTACTCGCGCAGATAAAGGGAACTCAGCCGTTATTATATATCGACAAGTATATGTGGATAAGGTCCTGTCATTCTTCGAAGAGAATAACACTCATCTAATAGATCACGATCCATCGGTGACTTACGCGAGGGAACTTAAAGTTTGTCTTGAAGGATGTTTATTTATCATTCCCTCTAACAAGTTGCTAAGAATGCGTGTCATGAATCTTAAAATTCCTGCATTGAGGGCCCAAATTAAGACTCATAAGGAAGGTTTCCCTATCCGCCCGGTTAATTAATGCAAGAGGGAATATAGGTGAATCTGCGGAAAGATTTCTTCTGCAGATCCCGAAAAAAGAAGTTGTTTTCGAGCAGACAAGTCGAGAAGAACTGGTTACGTTGTTACATGACCAAGTCTTCCCGAAAGGCTGTCGTCTGTTATCCCTTGAGATAAAGAATTTATACACAAATGTGCCGATAGAAGAAACCATTATGATTATTCAGGAGAATCTCTTTCATAATAAGCGATTGATAACGTAAGAAATTACTGAGGTTACCTCTCTTCTTCGAATTCTTACGGCATATAATTTTTTCTCGTTTAATGACAACATGTACAGTCAGAGAGATGGCCTGGCTATGGGCAGCGTTTCGGCTGGTTTCTTGGCTAATGTTTTCGTTAACTACATTGAGCTCGAGGTGTTTAAACGCAAGTCCTATTTTTGCCAAAAAATTCTATTTTATCGGCGTTATGTTGACGACATTCTAATCGTGTTTAATGGCGATGAATCAGAAATTTCGGGTTTAGTTGATGAATTTAATGTCCTTCACCCAAAGATGATTTTCACACATGAGGATATGAATACTGACAGAGTCCTTAATTACCTAGATCTGCGGTTACAGCTACGTGATAAAGTTTCTACGGATATTTTTAGGAAACCCACGACTACAGATGCTATTATTCATGCGTTCTCCTGCTATCCTCGCCAGCATATAATTAGTTTTTTCAGAGCTATGATCACGCGTTTATGCGAATTGCCATTATCTGAAGACGCCGTTAATAGAGAACTTGACACTCTAAAGTATATCGCCCATAATAATGGTTACAGTGTTCCGCTTGTTGAAAAGTTATACCACGACAAAATAACAATGCCTGTTCGGAGTACACCCAATGCAGCTCCTGTCGAGGAGCCCAATTACATTTCTTTGTCATTTATGGGCAACTTTAGTTTTGAACTGGCAAAACTTTTTCGGGGAGTGGGCTCTCGTATATGCCAATCTTCAGTCTATGTACATACATAATGAATCACCTAAAAAGAACAACCATTTGGCATCGGGGGTATATCTGCTGGAGTGTCGCGATTGTAATGTAGGATATGACGGACAAATAGGCAAAATCTTTAAAATTAGATTACAAGAACATCTCCTCAACAGATGGGGACAGATAAAACAGAACTCTGCCTTTGCTCAACACCTTAAAGCCAGTGGCCATAGTCCTCCGCAAGCACAAAATCCTAAGATTTTGCATTTAGCGCAAAAGAATAAGAAGTTATACATTTTGGAAGAAATTGAAATATTTAGGTATATGGAGGACGAAGATGTGTCCCTTCTTAACGACCAAATATTTGGCGCTAATCACCTGAGATGCATTTTGAGGCGGTTCGCAGCTACTGCGCTAGATATAACTGCCAAAATTACGATTCTGAGACATAAGCGAAGGTAACGAAAGTATCCTAGGAATCACGGACTGACAAAAGATTCGCAGCGTTTCCCAGGATGGAACGCACAATGCACGCCTGATTACGCTGCGCGGACGTGACTCGTGAGCCAGGAGCGCGGCACGTACCTTGACGAGCTGCTGTATGGAGAGGGAGGAGGCGCTGCGCATGTCCTCGCACGAGCTGTGGTGCTCGGCAGTGAACACCGAGTCGTGCGACACGCTGAGCCCGGCCGCGCCCAGCGGGCCGCCGCCCACGCCGCCCGGCGCGCCGGCGCCGCTCCTGCAACAGACGCCGCCACCTGCTGTCACCGCCGCACCTCGTCATACGATCAAGCCTAAAGCTCATTAGGAATCCTCCGATACCTGCGGGTATCGATCACTTAATTTATAAACAACAATAATTGATTTCTGTGTAAACCATATATTACGTTCATTGGATATGAAATGAACAATTCTGTTGTTGTTGTTGTTGTGGTCTTCAGTCCAGAGACGTTTGATGCAGCTCTCCATGTTACTCTATCCTGTGCAAGCTTCTTCATCTCCCAGTACCTACTGCAGCCTACATCCTTCTGAATCTGTTTAGCATATTCATCTCTTGGTCTCCCTCTACGATTTTTACCCTCCACGCTGCCCTCCAATACTAAATTTGTGATCCCTTGATGCCTCAGAACATGTCCTACCAACCGGTCCCTTCTTCTTGTCAAATTGTGCCACAAACTCCTCTTATCCCCAATTCTATTCAATACCTCTTCATTAGTTACGTGATCTACCCATCTAATCTTCAGCATTCTTCTGTAGCAACACATTTCAAAACTTCTATTCTTTTCTCGTCCAAACTATTTATCGTCCATGTTTCACTTCCATACATGGCTACACTCCATACAAATACCTTCAGAAACGACTTCCTGACACTTAAATTTATACTCGATATTAACAAATTTCTCTTCTTCACAAACGCTTTCCTTGCCATTGCCAGTCTACATTTTATATCCTCTCTACTTCGACCATCATCAGTTATTTTGCTCCCCAAATAGCAAAACTCCTTTACTACTTTAAGTGTCTCATTTCCTAATCTAATTCCCACAGTATCACCCGACTTAATTCGACTACATTCCATTATTCTTGTTTTGCTTTTGTTGATGTTCATCTTATATCCTCCTTTCAAGACACTATCCATTCCGTTCAACTGTTCTTCCAAGTCCTTTGTTGTCTCTGACAGAATTACAATGTCATCGGCGAACCTTAAAATTTTTATTTCTTCTCCATGGATTTTAATACCTACACCGAATTTTTCCTTTGTTTCCTTTACTGCTCGCCTAATAAACAGGTTGAATAACATCGGGGAGAGGCTAGAACCCTGTCCCACTCCCTTCCCAACCAATGCTTCCCTTTCATGCCCTCGACGTGTTGCCATCTGGTTTCTGTACAAATTGTAAATAGCCTTTCGCTCCCTGTACTTTTTCCTGCCACCTTTAGAATTTGAAAGAGAGTATTCCAGTCAACATTGTCAAAAGCTAAGTCTACAAATGCTAGAAATGTAGGTTTGCCTTTCCTTAATCTTTCTTCTAAGATAAGTCGTAAGGTCAGTATTGCCTCACGTGTTCCAATATTTCTTCGGAATCCAAACTGATCTTCCCCGAGGTCGGCTTTACCAGTTTTTCCGTTCGTCTGTAAAGAATTCTGTTGTTAATTAACAAAAAAACATAAATACCTTAATGTTAAAAGTAACTTTAAATACACTCTAAGGAATTATCTGTATAGGACAGATGTTTTGTTGAAGAGAAAGAGCTTCATAAATTGAGGAAGTCAATAACGCATTCGTACACATCTGGGTCTTACGCAAGCAGTTTTTCGGTCTGGCATTGATTGATAGAGTTGCTAGGTGTCGTGCCAACTTCTGTCTACCTGGTGGGTTAGATTGCCAAAATCCCGAACTGGTTGGATGGCCCTGCCCGTACCCCCCATAACGTTCTCATTTGGGGAGACATCCGGCGACCTTGCTGTCCAAGTTAGGGTACCCCAGTTTGGTATCCCACAGCCGTCCACGGTGTCTTCCGACTGATCTTCGGCCTGGACTCTCACCGACTGAAGTAGCATTGTCTACAGTGATGAGTCCCACTTCGAACTGAGCCCCGATGACCACCGAAGACATGTCTGGAGACTCCCGGACACCGATACGATGCCTACTCGGCTGTCGTCAGTCGTAGGACCAGACAGAATAGAGTAAAAGAGTGATGGTCTGGACTGCCATTTCATTTCATAGCACGACCCACTGGTTGTCCCCGGCACCCTTACAGCGCAGCGGTACGTCGACGATATTCTACACCTCGTTTTATTGCCCATCAGGACACGCCATCTTGGGCTACATTTTTGCAAGATAATGCCCGCCAGAATTTCTACTGCGTTCCTTCGTACGTCCCAAACACTACCTTGGCCAGAAATGTCGCTAGATCTTCCCTCTACTGACAAAGCTGGAGAATTGTGAGCAGAGCCCTCCGACGATCTTGGGATTTTGACGATCTAAAGCGTGATTTGGGCAGCATTTCCATTATATTTCTCAGGAGAACATCCAACAACTCCGACAATCAACGCCAAGCCGAATAACTGCTTGCATACGGGCCGGAGATGGACCAACGCGATATTGACTTGCTCAGTTTGTGAAGAGATGTGGTATTAGTGACCCATGTGGAGTCTGTTATACGAGGGAGACATGTTTGTGCAGTCATAGAGAGCTAAGCACCAGATTTTATAATTAACCAGTATGGGTATGATTACATTGAATTTTGCGCAGAATGACAAATATCTTTAAATTTCATAGTTCTGGAAATATAATTCCGATTGAAAGAGCATGTCACAATCTACATACAGACATACATACAGACTCTGCATCCCACCTTACGGTACATGGCGGAGGGTATCTTTCACCACTGCTGCCAAATTCCTTTACTGTTCCACTGAAGTGATGGGAGAAAGATGATTCCGAAGCAGCCCTAATTCTTCTGATTTTGCCTTCCCAGTCATTACTCGGGATGTACGTTACTATCATCAGAATCATTGTGTGGTCAATTGCTTTCTCGAAAGTGTCTTGCGAAAAGAACCTCTTCTCCCCTACAGGAATTCTCATTTGGGTTCACGGAGAATTTCCGTAGTATTTGCGAGTTAATCGGAGCTACCGGTAACAAATCTAGCAGCACACCTCTCGATAGCTTCGATGTCTTCCCTTTATCTGACCTGGTGGAGATCCCGAACATCAGAGCAGTAGCCGAGTATCGTTCGCATAAGTATTATGTACGCGGTCTCCTTTAAAAGACGAGCTACGCTTTCCTAGAATTCTCCCTATTAACTGAAGTCTATCATTCGCCTTTCCTAAAACTGACCTTACAAGCTCGTTCTCTACATCGCGTTAGGAGGGTTGTCATAGATAATCGTATTCAATCGACGTGGCTGTGTCAAGAAGCACATCACAAATACCGTATTTCAACAATAGAGGATATCTCAGCTACTCATCTGCATGACGTTACAGTTTTCCACATTTAGTGCAATCCGCCATCCATCACACAAACAGAAATTCTGTCTAAGTAGTTGTGTAACATCCCACAGCCACTCCACGACAACACTTTCGCGTACACTTAATCGTCATCACCGTATTCGCCAAATCGTGTATGCATGTGGAGAACACGAGCGGTCCTATGACAGTTGCGTGGGACACTCCTGAGAATATCATTGTGTCCGATAAACACTCGCCGTCCACTCAACGTAGTGGGCTTTATTACCTGCGAAGTCTTCGGGACACTCACATATCTGAGAATCCATTCCATACGCTCATACTTTTGTTGTTATATGTGTGGCATCGTGCGAAACTCTCTCCGGAAATCTAGGAATACGGTATCTGTCAGTTGCCCTTGATCCATGGTTCACAGGGTATCATTTGAGAAAAAGGCAAGTTGATTTTTGCACGTACTAAGCTTTCAAAATCCGAGCCGATTTGGGGTCAGAAGCTAGCCTATCTCAAGAAAATTTATTTTTACATATTTATTCTACGGGTTTCTGGTGTTTCAACCATCATCAACTGGAAGAAAAAATAGTAACATTGTTGGTTTAAAAATGCTTGTTTCTCATAGAAGACACTTCCATATACCAAATGTAGGAATGGTGAAACATAAAATGCAACATAATCAGATTCTGACAAACTTTTAAGAAGCTTAGATAAATTATACATGCACCCCTGACAATTAACAGGCGACTGACATCCTAGGCCTATGCACTTACAGATGTCCGAAGAGGCGTCCTAGCCAGCAACACCACACGAAGAAATGACATGAGATTTGTGAGGTCAAAATGTGGAACGGCATATTTGTGACGTCATAACATAGAATTTTACATTTTCGAGCACTCCCTAACGTCAAAAACGGAATAACTCACGACAAATTTTCGTAAAGTGCTACAAAAAGTGAATCAATTCGACGTAAGGCTTTACTTTAATGCGCCGGTACCTTGAAACAGCCCAGTTCCAGAGTACGTAAGCTCAATTATGGAAAACCAAGTACTGGAACTGCGCTGTTTCAAGATCCGGCGCATTAAAGTAAGGCTGCCATAATTCGGAAAACTGGTAATCCGCCTGGAATATAGTGTTGCCTTCTTCCAACCTTCCAAGTAGCTTATCCAGATAGCTGTAGTGCGACGTACAGTTTAACGTGGACGCTGAACTACGGTGCAAAGAAGTGATAAGTGATAAAGAAAAATTCAAGGACTGACCGGACTGGCGCGTTAAAGATACATAAAATACGTGTCGTTTTGGGTACGATTTGATACAATAAAATGTTTAAGAAGCGTTAGTGGTTGAAAGTGCCATCGTATCTGCGATGGTAAAACGTTGATGGAAGTAAAAATCTCTGTACACGTTATGCTCAACCAATGATAATACGCATCTGCAATGAAAAAGGCTGAAGCACAAATTTTGATGACTATAGCAACATGTGCATGGCGTAGTTGGTGGGGCAATCCTTTCGTAACTTCAAAGCCCTAGCTGCATTCCACTTGGAATATAAAAAAGAAATCACTCACAGATTTTCTGAACTTTGTTAACGTTTTCGGATATCTTACAGTACATTTTGACACGGAGGAAACTGAATATTGTTGAAGTTTAATTTTCAACGCAGCAAGCGCCTTTAAACGCTTTAGAGATTACGCAAATGTTACATGAGGTTTTCTCAGTCCGTCTTCGAAAATCTCCAATGAAATTAACGCAGATGTTCTGCGCATGTCACCGAGTAATGAGGCACAGTGCTAACACATTGGACTCATTTCTGGAGGACGGAAGTTCAAAGGCACGTCTGGCCATGTAGATGAAAGTTTACCATTATTTCTCTAAATCGTTTAAGACAAATACTGGGTTGGATCCTGTAAACTTCTCTAATCCACGCTTGTGCTCCATCTATAAATGACGCCTCGTCGGGACGATTTAATCATAGCTTTCTTCCTCCTCGTGTGTCCATTTTCCCAACTAAAATTCGTATGGATGGTGTGACAGGTCTAGCAGATGTCTAACGCTTGAGAGCGTTGCGTTGCTGATCACACTGCAGAACGCAACAACTGTCATCGTGTGAGTGCCAACCGTCGAAGTTGTAAATCTCGACGTTGTCTACGTCCAGGTCGACGGCGTAAGGGTTCAGTGACGCCGGCGGTGTGGCCGTGCGGTTCTAGGTGCTTCAGTCTGGAACCGCGTGACCGCTACGGTCGCAGGTTCGAATCCTGCCTCAGGCATGGATGTGTGTGATGTCCTTAGTTTAGTTAGGTTTAAGTAGTTCTAAGTTCTAGGGGACTGATGACCACAGATGTTAAGTCCCATAGTGCTCAGAGCCATTTTAACCATTTGATTCAGTCATGTGTGGGGTTGGGTTGTTTGGGGGAAGAGACCAAACAGCGAGGTCATCGGTCTCATCGGAATAGGGAAGGATGGGGAAGGAAGTCGGCCGTGCCCTTTCAAAGGAACCATCCAGGCATTTGCTTGGAGCGATTTAGGGAAATCACGGAAAACCTAAATCAGGATGGCCGGACGCGGGATTGAGCCGTCGTCCTCCCGAATGCGAGTCAAGTGTGCGAACCACTGCGCCACCTCGCTCGGTCAGTCACGTGTGAGGACGGCTAAAGATAGTAGGGTAACACATTGACTGTCAAAAAAAAGTGAAGCACGCTGAAGGGGACGAGGAAAAGAAATGAAACTTCACGGGTTGAAAGGGCATGCGATGTTATTTCACTGATTACAGAATCTAATCAGATTTACTAAATACTCGGCAGCATGAGCCCAGCTACCAGTATGACGTTGTACTCCCTCTAGGTCGGATATATGCACTGTTCGATTGGGAAGTGTGTCATAAAGCCATTGTATCCTATCACGAGGTAAGATGGCTTACAAATGATGTAACGGATCTGTGATATCCCCCTACCGGCCAGGGACGGAATTAATTTCGAGCTTGTCTCACACATGTCCTATTGGGGACAGATCTGGCTATCTTGTTGGCCACGCCAGTACCTCATAAAAGACAGTTCATAGAGTCATGTGCCACATGTGGACAAGCAATGGCCTAGTGAAAAATGGCACCTAGGTACTGTCACATGAAAGGTAACACCCGAAGGTGTAGAGTGTTCCCGACGTGCTGTTGTGCCGTCAGAGTCCCTTACCACCCTGTCACCCGCCTCCTCCAACCCTCCCAATTAATACCTGCCAAAACCTCACGTCATACCCGAATCCCGGGTTCGATTCCCGGCGGGGTCAGGGATTTTCTCTGCCTCGTGATGGCTGGGTGTTGTGTGATGTCCTTAGGTTAGTTAGGTTTAAGTAGTTCTCAGTTCCAGGGGACTGATGACCATAGATGTTAAGTCCCATAGTGCTCAGAGCCATTTGAACCATTTTTTTCATACCCGAAGGTTGCCCAGTGTGACGGTAGGAGTAACACTACTGTGCCGCTCCAAAACACTGGAATAATGAGACCTCTCCCGGGAGGTCGCCATACTCGCTGCCGATGGTTATTCAGGGTCGTACAGAACTGCGGATCATCGCTGAACACAATGTGACGCCATCCACAAGTAGGCGAAGCTTTCGGTCACTTCACCGCTCCAAACGCAGCCATTTGTGTTGCGGTGTTAAAAGCAGCCTTACGCATGCGACGGTAATTCTGTAGTCCGGCTGCTGCTAGTGTCTGATCATTGGTGCAGGATGGCAGAGAATGTAGCGGGGAATGTACACACATCAAAAAAGTTTTGGATCACCTCGGATCCGAGAGTTCCGGAACCTGTACAGAAAACTGGAACAGAGATCAACATAAACATCATTTCCGCCATTTTTATTGCTCAGAAAAACCACACATTGCATGTTGTACTATCATTCAGCGACACCTTCAGAGGTGGTGGTCCAGATTGCTGTACACACCGGTACCTCTAATAACCCGTAGCACGTCCTCTTGCATTGATGCATGCCTGTATTCGTCGTGGCATACTATCCACAAGTTCATCAAGGCACTGTTGGTCCAGATTGTCCCACTCCTCAACGCCGATTCGGCGTAGATCCCTCAGAGTGGTTGCTGGATCACGTTGTCCGTAAACAGCCCTTTTAAATCTATTCCAGGCATGTTCGATAGGGTTCATGTCTGGAGAACATGCTGGCCACTCTAGTCATTCACAAGATGTGCACGATGGGGGTGCGAATTGTCGTCCATGAAGACAAATGCCTCGCCATTATGCTGCCGATATGGTTGCACTATCAGTCGGAGGATGGCATTCACGTATCGTACAGCGGTTACGGCGCCTTCCATGACCACCAGCGGCGTACGTCGGGCCCACATGACGCCACCCCAATACAGCAGGGAACCTCTATCTTGCTGCACTCGTTGAGCAGTGTGTCTTAGGCGTTCAGAATGACCGGGTTGCCTCCAAACACGTCTGCGACGATCGTCTGGTTGAAGGCATATGCGACACTCATCGGTGAAGAGAACGTGATGTCAGTCCTGAGTGGTCCATTCGGCATGTTGTTAGGCCCATCTGTACCGCACTGAAAAAATGGACCTCGCCATGGACACCGGGAGTGAGGTTGCTTATTCTGCAGCCTATTGCGCACAGTTTGAATCGTAACACGACGATCTGTGGCTGCACGAAAAGCATCATTCAACATGGTGGCGTTGCTCACAGTGCTCCTCCGAGCCATAATCCGTAGGTAGCTGTGATCCACTGCAGTAGTAGCCCTCGGGTGGCCTGAGCGAGGCATGTCATCGACAGTTTCTGTCTCTCTGTATCTCCTCCACGTCCGAATGACATCGCTTTGGTTCACTCCGTGACGCCTGGACACTTCCCTTGTCTAGAGCCCTTCCTGGCACCAAGTAAAAATTCGGACGCGATCGAACCGCAATACTGACCGTCAAGGCATGGTTGAACTACAGACTACACTAGGCGTGTACCTCCATCCTGGTGGAATGACTGGAACTGATTGGCTGTCGGATCCCCTCCGTCTAATAGGCGCTGTTCGTACATGGTTGTTTACATCTGTGAGCTGGTTTAGTGACATCTCTGAACAGTCCCGTCTATCTTCAGGGCTTCTGGGTAATTGGATGATGCATAACTTTTTTTGATGTTCTATTATTTGTTCTCGGATGGCAGGCGCAGATGTGAATGAGTTACGATGTACTTTGTACCCATCACGGTGATCCTTCCTTTTGGTGGTGAGACGTGGTTGACCAGAACTTTGACGAGTATTGCCTGCCCTCACGTTCCTATGCAGTTCAACATCGGGTCACTGTCACACCCGAATGCTCCACAAATATGAATATTGCACTAATCGACAAGCTGGCCAAATGGAGACCCAAAATGAGGTTCCTTTTAAACTATCATGTGCTGACAATGATGTCTCACACGAGTACCCGGCATCTCTCCGTCCTTCATTATGATCACTCAGCATCTGATGATGTTTACGCCCCTGATATGCCCTCCCAAGGCCTGTAATAACATTAAAAAACAACAGCACAATGCTCTCTGGTGGGCGTTCTACGTGTGACAGAGAATTGCTACTCTTACATACTCACGAAATTGTAACTATATCCGACCCTCTTTTCTTGGTGCTTGTCGGGTAGTGTGCTTGACTTTGACCTATCTGTTGGTGCTACTGTACTGCTACTTAATGGATAACTTGATCAAATAGTGACTGAAAAAAATAAACCATATGGAATTGGCCTTAAATGTATAACATTCACATCATGTTTGGCTGATATAATACATTCACCAACATGTGCTCCACTTTTTCAGTATTTTTTGTTTTTACTGTATCCAGCCAATGAGGTTTCACTTTCCCCTTTACCATCTTCTGTATCATATTAGCATGCTAAACACAAACCATATATGTTAACAAGCCAGTCATTAGTGTCATCGTGATCTAAGGGTGTTTACTTTTGTTGGGACAATGAGAATGTTTGAAGTTTCAGAGATTCAAAGTTTCTCTGAGGCGTCCCTGCTGATTGAAAATTGAGTATTTCGATGTTTACAAGCAGTGACAATGAGCTACAAGTCGGCCACGTGGCTGCAAAAGGAGACGGAAGTTGATTCTACTTGTTGTCTACCAAGTTAGTCGGAAAATGACTAGCGACAGTATTTATACTGGGTAAATATACTAGCTGTTACCACTTGCGGCTCGTTAACTAGCCCTGTCACAACGCTTTTTAATGTGCCCAAAAACAAACAACTTTGCTGTGGTAGGAGCAGTAGAAGGAAGAAACTGTAGGGGTAGGCAAAAATTAGAGTAAGTAGAGAAAATTTTCAATTATGCTTGGTGCAGCAAGTATATGGAGATGAAAAGCGTAGTACAAGACAGGAAAATGCAGAAGACAATTAATGACTTTCAAAAGAATGCCATTAATGGAAGATGATCGAGAAAGACTCCGTATCCGTGAAGTATGTTCGTCCAATTGCTGTAATTTTTACTTGAGACCATGTTCTGCAAAACCCACATACTATTTCATTTGTTGGGAGAATGGCAGCCATCTTGCTCCAGTCCATGGCCAACTTAGGCAGAAGTGAAATGATGAGTATCCGTTTAGCACTCCTTCCACATATGAAACACTGTGGATGTAATGCGAATACAGTCTTAAGTCGTAATTACAAAAACTGGTCTCAACTTACATTACCTCTCAGTTACAGAATTATAACCGCACGCTGCTAAAGATTTCCCAACATTTATAGTTGTATCGCTCCGATCCCACATCGATATAAATGTAGAACAAGGAACACTCGGTATCTGTTGATCTTCAGCTGTGAGCACAGTATGATAGTGGAAAACAAATTTCTAATTATAACGTCGTCAGGAGTGTGTTAGCTTCCGTTTACGGAATCTACGAAGCTGTCAGTATTAGTCATCGCAAGTTTCTTTTAGCGGAAAGATATGAACGTTGGCGTAGCCGTAGGACAATGCATTCTTCTGCGAACTTTACAGACTCAACTAAGTACCAATAAATCATGAAGGAGCTTGTGGCTGACCTGTTTGTGTTATCGTGAATGCTGTACCCATATCGTGCATCACCCCAGTGTTATCACATCTCAGGAAATGAGCTGCAACACGTACTCCACTTCTTATGCTATTCCTGCTATGTTGGCAATTTCCCCGCCTCGAAGGCGTTTGGCATCTATATAGTCGCGACCACCATACGACTCCATGTTACCAAATCACTGTTGCTGCTGTTGTTCTGCTCTTTAGCCCAAAGACTGGCTTGATGCAGCTCTTCACACTAGTCTATCCTGTGCAAGTCTCTTCTTCTCTGCCTAACTTTTGCAACTGACGTCCACTTAAATTCGCGTGTCCTCTCATCCTATCACTTCTTTTTATCAAGTTCATAAATTTCTTTATAGATATCCAGTATACCATCTAATCCTCAGCATTCTTCTGTAGCACCATGTTTCACAGCGTTTGTGTCTATTCTTATCTGTATTGTTTATCGTTCGCGCTTTATTTCCGTATTACATTACCTTCCAGATAAATGTTTCAGAAAAGAATTCGGTCGAAGGTTTATATCCCGAAAAGACTTCTGTCTACAGTTACACTCCAGAGAAACACTTGCAGAAAGATTTCCTGATACCTAAAATTATATTGATTTTTAACATATTTGTATTTTTTAGAAACGCTTTGAATGCTACTTCAAGTTCGTATTTTATATCCCCTTTACTTCAGCCATCATCATTTAGTTTTCTCATGAAAAAACAAACAGTTCTACTAATTTTAGTATTCCATTTCCTAATCTAATTCTCTCAGTATCATATGATTTAATTCCACTCTACTCTTACACATTTGTTGATTTTCATCCTATAACCTCCTTTCACGACGCTATCCATTCCGCCGAGTTGATCATCCAAGTCTGCTGCATCTGACAGAATCACAATGTCATTGGCCAATCTCAATGTCTTCTTCTTACCGAACTTTATTCAATTCATTATGATTCATTAACAAAAACAATGTAGAAAGAGATATTGCCTTTGTTAAATTATCATTTTTCACGATCTTCAGCTGATTGACCAGTGTTTTTCCTGGATAAAATTTCTTCCTTCCTCGCAAATTTGCATGTAATTAAAATATGAAAGCAAGTTAGTATATTCAAATGAATAAAAGTTACGGAACACACGCTGTCGGATTTTAAATGGAACCGTACACGCAATATTTTCATTTCAAAGTTTTTAGCATCCTCAAGAAATAGAACTCGAGTGGATTTCGGAGAAGAAATTATCGTGCACCCGATTGACGTACGTAGTTGAAATGCTTTATCAACCTAGAATCTGTGATTATATGTGAAAGACCCGTGATTCACTGTACCGAACCTCATTACTAGAATTTTTGACTCTACAAAACATTCTAAATCGAGTCTTGTAAGTCGAGAGCTGACGATTTTTGGGAATTGTAGACAGTCAATCACACATGGTGTGCAATTCCGTACTGAAAACTAAATGTCATGCATAAGCAGGAGAAAAGCGCTGGGAAGGCGTGCGGTCTAAGGCTCATTGCCACGGCTCGCACGGTTCCTCCCGTCGGACGTTCGAGTCCTCCCTCGGTCATGGGTGTGTGTGTCGTCCTTAGCGTAAGTTAGTTAAGCTAGATTAACTAGTATAACTAGTGTGTAAGCCTAGGAACCGATGACATCAGCAGTTTGGTCCCGTAGGAACTTAACACAAATTTCCAAATTTTCCAAAGCGCAAAGCGCAATAAGCGATTAAAGGGAAAGAAAGCAAAACATAATACAAGCAATGCATTTACTATAGAAGACGGTATTTAAATTTATATCATTCGTGAAATCTTACCAGTGTCTTTTTGTGTGTGAATATTAATTGCTAGGTTGTGAAACAGGTTCCAACCACTAAAGTGATGATGAACATCTCCTCTGAAACGATGATGTGATTTAAATATTTCATAAATTTACCACCTGGTAACTTTTTCTTGGTATACAATCATGGTCTCTCGACAATTTCAATTCTCTCGTATGTGGGTCGTATCCGTACTCTGATATTTGTGACGTTAGTCAGAGTAGCCCATCAGTGCGACTATTTAAGTCTCAAAACTTAGCGAAAATTTTGTAAGATACTTCCACCGCTATTGCAATATTTTTTCAGAATGTTGTCAAATCATTCTATACGTGCACCAGATGTTTATTGTTCTTACACACACTTTTTTTAAAAGACATAATTTTTTAAAAAGGTACAGCATTTCGAAATTTTTCCAGCAAATAAACATTATGCTTTATATATTGAACTTAACAGGTAAATGATGGAAATTTCCATCAATAAAATAAAAAGAAATGGTCATACATAAGGCGAAATTTTTACCTCAGATTACAGGAAAAGTGGCCATATCCAAAGAATGACGGTTTGTTACGGCCGCCAAATTAGAGAGACAACGGAGAGCAAAGCAAATAGATACAAATGGGACCATGTCGAAAATTTAGATGTACTGTGTTCCGTTACTCTGGACTGAAGAAAACGCCAGCTACGGAATATGGTGAGTGATGGGGAGCAAGTGATCTGGCGTATTCTCGTGCACCTAAAAAGAAGCTTTCGTAGTGTTTTAATGACCCAAGCCACACCCAATGAGATCAAAACACGCGTTTTCCATCGTCCTGTGCATAAGGCCTCTTAAGTTACCAATTATAGAACGATTACATATTGGTAGAAGAGCCAATATCAAACGTTCTTTGTCTTAGAATGTAATCATGCACTCGTAAAAGCTACAAGAAAGGCAAGAGCATTTACTTTCCCCCCAAGCAGATGATGGCCGTAATTTACGACTCCAGGCAGTTATTTCCAGTTATTTCCTTCTAAGATTAGTTAAAGAGAGTTAAAAGCACCTAGGAAGGACATGCTGTACGGGTGTGCGCCCAGTAAAGTGAAGGTCCAAGGTGAAGTTATTATGACACACGAGATTTGTCAAGTGAAGTACGTGCGATCATGAGAATTTTAATTCCAAGTACATCGATGCAAAGAGAAACTAAGATAAAGCTGGATACCGCTTGACTTTTAAGAATCTCAAAACAGCTGTTCGCATTGCAGGATAAATTGTGATTGCTGAAAACCTCCAGGGAACCGGAGTGACGTACAAGAGACTGTCAATGTATGCAGTACGTATAGCAGAAAAAACTGTGAGCTAATAACTGGAATACTGAAAGAAGGTGTTGATCTGGGAATAAATCGAAATTTTTCAAGTTACTGTTATACCCTTAGTAGCCATCGGTCAGCGCACAACAGTGCACGGTACCAATATGTTGTTCTATTCATCACATGCATTGACCATTGATCACTGATTTGGTGCATTGACCATTTGTATACCTATCGGAAGAACGGGCATACTGTAGCTATCCTACAGGAGAGAGTCAAAATTTCAACATTACCCACTTCCTGCCGCCAAGGCGAACTGAGCAAATCGGTTGGTTCTTTTGCATTAGGTGTGGTCTAGGATAGTCCTTAGGTGGCTTATAAAAGCACCATATGTTCATCGGCACAAAAAGTACTAATTGTTGGGATGGCTACTTCTATCTTTTCTACTCGAGGTAGGTCGTCGAATTTTTCATGATATCTTCTTCTTATGATAATGTTCTGCTGGAACTTCGAAAATTTTTTCGATCTCGTTATCGTTACCGAGCTCCACCCGTTCAAAGTTACCGTATTTATGCAGGAAAAAATCAAAAGACGAGCGTTTTCCATGAACTGCGATCGATGAGCAAAGTACCCAGAAATGACTTAAAGAAAGCGATTTTGTATTTATTCTTCATACGTACGTGTCACAGTATATAAGCGTGTCGAAGTATATTAATAAACTATCAAAACTTTACTGACCTGTAAAATTCGTTTCTTATAAGCTGTAGATCCGGCCGTAGCAAGGAAAAGAAGGGAACCAGCGAAAAAATGCTTCTGTCAGGGCACAAAAAAGTGGCGAATGTATTTCTCTCACAGAAAAGTAGGAAACCAATTGTTTCAATCCTTATTCCACCTTCCTCACCAAACGTTTTTGCTCTTTGTGCTCCAACAGGAGCATTTTTCCGCTTTTGAATAATTGAAGAAAGCCAGTAGGTATGTGTAAGGACCGAATGGTGCCAAGTGTTCCATTAAGATTATTACTAAAATTAATTTCATCTCTTAGCAAAGAAAACGTCAAGTAGGATCCCAGGATAGATGTAAGAGAGGACTTAAGGACTGCTCTCACATAAACTAACTAATAAACAACTTTCCCATTGTTCTATGCGAAATACCACATCAACTAATAAAAAACAACTGCATAAATAAAATTAAGTTTACTATATTAATGATACCGAAATCGTGTTCTTCGTAAAGCAATGTTGGGTGTATTCAACGGTTATTCGGAAAGTAAGGAACGATTGGTCGCGAAATGGAAACCACAGTAAAAATCCGATGAAGCTTTGCACAGGTGTGTTGGGCAATGTCTCTAGTATGCCCGTCGATCGCATTACGTCGTTCTTTTTAGTTCTGAGCACACAGGGAGCACATAAAGATACCTAGAACAATAGTGTCTCCCGCCAAGCACGAGGGCCTGGTGAGAAAATTTGCCTGAAGCTATGCAGCCAATACTACATAACCGTCGTGCGTTTTCTTCTTCAAGACAATTCTCAGCAGCATCAGCAGGGGCAATGAAGATGCTCCTGTATCGTTTTCAATTGGAAATGTTTGATTACCCACAATACAGCCCGTAATTGTCTCCCTCTGAGTTTCATTTCGGCTCACATGAGCCGCTGGCTATGAAGACAACATTTTGGCACAGACAACGAGCTGTAGGCCAGTGTAGAGAAGTGGCGGAAAGCGCTGGCGGCTGATTTGTATAACGAGCTATTGGAAAGCAGGTACAACGCTACGACAAACGTCTAAGTCGGATCGGCGACTATGCAGATAAGTGGCTGAAAGTTGTAGCTAACTGTTGCAAATAAAACAGTTTTGATTTTCACTCTGGTTTCCATTTCACGACCTATTGTTCCTTACTTTCCGAATAACCCTCGTATAAACCTCCGTGATTGTTTCACTTTTTCTTTTAGGTAGAACACTTGGGTTCATGGTTATATCTCCAAGCAAATTATTTTTTTCATTTATTTATATTTATTTTTCTACTCCAGTGGGAAGAGTTGGCAATTTGAGATACAGTTCCTTGCAGAGCACGGTTCTTTTCAGAAAACCCCAGCCAACAGGAATGTGGCTAATTACCAATAGAGAATATTTGGGAGGGTATTAACAGGTCCTGCATCTGCTTTACAATGAAGGGAAACCCTCTTGAAAGCCTTGATCCGAAGCAGATGAAGACTATTTCACATTCTTCTGAGAAGTTCGCACTTTGTCACAGGTTCTTGATAATGTATGGTATTTCAGTAGTTCTACTCTTGTCGTTTCTACAACCTTCAAGTATGAACCGTGTATCTTGCCGATGTGGATGGCTTGTGCGACTCAACGATACAGACAAACGGAGGTAGGTGCATCCACAGGCGTGGGTACTCTTTGCAGGGGCCTGACATATGTTCCCTTTAAAGGGTAGTAGTCTGAATGACGCTAACCTTGTAACATTTGCCAACAGGAGCTTGCTATGCTGGTTCTGAGAAATGCTGAAACCAAGGGAAAATAACAGTTATGCCCCCCGACCCCCCCCCCCCCCCCCACCCACGCCTCCAGGCATTAAGCTATTCTGTGTGGCTTAATGAAAACGACATCCCGTTGACTGAACTATTCCAGACGTAAATTAGTCATCCATTCAGACCTCCCAGTCTGAACTACTCAGGAGATTGTTGTAACCAGAAAAAGCAAATCTGGCGTTAAGGATCGGAGCGTGGAATGCTAGATACCTTAACCGCATAGGTAGGTTAGAGAATTTGAAAATGGAAATAGATAGATTGAAGTATGATATGGCGGGCATTAGTGAAGTGCGGTGGCAGGAAGACAAGATTTCTAACCAAGTGAGTGTATGTTTTTAGTACAAAGTCAAACAGCGGTAATGCAGAAGCCCGTCAAACAATGATTAAGAAAATAGGAATGCGGATAAGCTATGTAAACAGCAAAGTGAACGCATTATCGTAGCCAAGATAAACTAGGGAAGCCAATCCCACCAAAATAGTACAAGTATGTACGCTTATAAGACCTGCAGATCATGAACGAATTGCAGCAATGCATGAGGAAGGAAGGAAAAATAATAGTAGAATATGGACGGTGGAGGGGGGTGGGGTGGGGGTGGGGTGGGGGGGTGGGGAATGATAGGAGAAGCCGCTTGATAGCATTTCGCACAGACTATAATCTGATCAAGCATAATTTAATCACTGCCAACGCTAAATTTATAAATAATGAAAGAAAATTGTATACATGGGATACCTGGGGACAGTGGAAGGTTTAAGATGTATTACACACACATCAAAAAAGTTTTGCATCATCCCGGTTCCTAGAACTCCTGAAGATAGACGTTGACTGTGGATATTATTGCATCACAGACTTAGTCCCTTTGACTGTTCAGAGATGTCACTAAGCCGGCCGGTGTGGCCGTGCGGCTCTAGGCGCTTCAGTCTGGAACCGCGTGACCGCTACGGTCGCAGGTTCGAATCCGGCCTCGGGCATGGATGTGTGTGATGTCCTTAGGTTAGTTAGGTTTAATTAGTTCTAAGTTCTAGGCGACTGATGACCTCCGAAGTTAAGTCGCATAGTGCTCAGAGCCATTTGAACCATTTTTTAGATGTCACTAAACACGCCCAAAGATGTAAACAACCATGCATGAGCAACAACTATAAAACGGAGGGGGTCCGACAGCCGATCAGTTACAGTCTTTCCACCAGGAAGGACGTACTCAGCTCGTGTTGTCTGCAGTTCAACCATGCCTAGACGGTCAGTACCGCGGTTCGATCTCATCCGCATTATTACTTTGTACCGGGCAGGGCTCTCAACCAGAGAAGTGTCCAGGCGTCTAGGAGCGAACCAAAGCGAAGCTGTTCGGACGTGGAGGAGATACAGAGAGACAGAAACTGTCGATGACATGCCTTTCTCAGGCTCCCCAAGGGCTACTACTGCAGTGGATGACCGCTACCTACGGATTATGGCTCGGAGGAACCCTGACAGCAACGCCCCCGTGCTGAATAATGCTTTTCTTGCAGCCACAGGACGTCGTGTTACGACTCAAACTGTGCGCAACAGGCTGCATGATGCGTAACTTCACTCCTGACGTCCATGGCTAGATCCATCTTTACAACCACGACACAATACAGTGTGGTAAAGATGGGCCCAACAACATGCCGACTGGAGCGCTCAGGATTGACATTACGTTCTCTTCACCGATGAGTGTCGCATATGCCATTAACCAAACAATCATCGGAGACGTGTTTGGAGGCAACCCCGTCAGGCTGGACGCCTTAGACACACTGTCCAGCAAGTGCAGCAAGGTGGAGGTTCCCTGCTGTTTTGGGCTGATAAACACCTGCTGGAACGTACGATGCTTACGCAGTATGACGCTCCACGCCATATAGCTAGACGCGTCAAAGATCTCTTGCGCGCGTCGTTTGGTGATGATCGTGTGCTCAGCCGCCACTTTCCTCATGCTTGGCCTCCCAGGTCCCCAGACCTCAGTCCGTGCGATTATTGGCTTTGGGGTTACCTGAAGTCGCAAGTGTATCGTCATCGACCGACATCTCTAGGGATGCTGAAAGACAACATCCGACGTCAATGCCTCAGCATAACTGCGGACATGCTTTACAGTGCTGTTCACAACATTATTCCTCGACTACAGCTACTGTTGAGGAATGATGGTGGACATATTGAGCATTTCCTGTGAAGAACATCTTCTTTGCTTTGTCTTACTTTGTTATGCTAATTATTGCTATTCTGATCAGATGAAGCGCAATCTGTCGGACATTTTTTGAACTTTTGTATTTTTTTGGTTCTAATAAAACCCCATGCCATTCCAAGCATGTGTGTCAATTTGTACCTCTCTATCTACATTATTCCGTGATTTATTCAGTTTTGAAATTTATACTGACTTTTTGATCACCCGGTAGATCAGGAACAACAGAGGGCCTATACCACGCCCTTGGGGAATGCCGAATATTACTTCTGTTTTACTCGACGACGTTCCGTTGAAGTGGTTCAAACGGCTCTGAGCACTATGGGACTTAGCCTCAGAGGTCAGCAGTCACCTAGATCTTAGAACTAGTTAAACCTGACTAACCTAAGGACATCACACACATCCATGCCCGAGGCAGGATTCGAACCTGCGACCGTAGCAATCGCGCTGTTCCGGACTGAAGCGACGACTATTACTACGAACTGTGACCTTTGAGGTGAGTTGCAAGTTTAAAAAAATCGCGAATGTGTTCACACGCAACAGTTTTTGGGAAAATATTAAATTTGCTGAGGAAGGTAAAATGAGGCAGATGGTACCCCACTTTTCAGTCAGTCGTTTTTATATGAGCAGGAACCCATTGGCCTTTTATTGTTCTCCGCGAGGAGCATTTTTCTGCTGGAATTACTACACCGCATTTACTCGGCTCTGTAAGACAGCCGAACGAGTCCCGTGTCTGCAGAGTCAGTCCATGGCCACTCACCTGCGGCGCGCGGTGGGCCCCTCGGCCGCCAGCAGTTCGCTGGCGGACCGGCAGCGCAGCTGTTCCTGCTGCAGGTGATCGAGCGGCGCGCCGTCCGCGTGGTGGTGGTGGTGGTGGTGGTGCGCGTGGTGGTGGTCGTGCAGGTGGTGGTGGTGCGCGTCCTCCTCGTCGGAGCGGCAGCCGCCGGCCGCCGATCCCGCGGCGCCGCCGCCGGCAGGGGCCGCCTTGCGCCGGAACATGCGCCGCAGCCCTCGCAGCGGGTGGAACCGCCTCCTCTTGCCCTCTGCCAACACACCGTCACCGGTCGCGTTACGACCAAGGCAATGAGCGTACACTGCGCATGCGCGATCGCGTGTCTATGATACTGCTAGGGAACAACGGGGTTAGCGCAAGAAGCGCTCTATAAAATAAGAAGTGCCCCATGAAATTAACTGTAGACGGCAGTGAATTTTTCCCTTTATTGTTTCATCCCCCTCGCCCCATATGGCAATTGACCAAATGAATGTTAGACACAATAAAAGGAGAGATCGTCAGTTTCATAAGTTGGAATGTAAAAGGTTGATTTGCTGATTAATTAAAATATTGACATAGATGAAATGGTAAATGAATGCTTCACAAAAGTATAAATGATGAATGGACAGTTACATAAGTGCGTAAAATCTATGAACGCTACAAATAATTCAATACCTTCTCTTGTTGAAAGTACGGGTAATGTAACGGATGATGATAAACAGAAGGCCGAAGTTCTAACACTGGCTTTCAAATACTCGTTTACGCTAGAGGACTGCAGCACCATTTCCCCTTTCAATTATCGATTAAACGCAAGGATGGCTGACATAGTGGTTAGTGTATCTGGGATTGTAAAACAGTTAAGATCCTTAGACGCCAGGAAGGCATCTGGCCCGGACAGTATCGCCGTAAGATTATATGTTGACTATGCTTCCATGGAGAAGAAATAAAAACTTTGAGGTTCGCCGACGACATTGTATTTCTGTCAGAGACAGCAAAGGATTGGAAGAACAGTTGAACGGAATGGACAGTGTCTTGAAAGGAGAATATAAGATGAACATCAAAAAAAGCAAAACGACGATAATGGAATGTAGTCGAATTAAGTCGGTTAATGCTGAGGGAATTAGATTAGGAAATGAGACACTTAAAGTAGTAAAGGAGTTTCGCTATTTAGGGAGCAAAATAACTGATGATGGTCGAAGTAGAGAGGATATAAAATGTAGACTGGCAATGGCAAGGAAAGCCTTTCTGAAGAAGAGAAATTCGTTAACATCGAGTATAGATTTAAGGTCAGGAAGCCGTTTCTGAAAGTATTTGTATGAAGTGTAGCCATGTATGGAAGTGAAACATGGACGATAAATAATTTGGACAAGAAGAGAATAGAAGCTTTCGAAATGTGGTTCTACAGAAGAATGCTGAAGATTAGATGGGTAGATCACATAACTAATGAGGAGGCATTAAATAGGATTGGGGAGAAGAGAAGTTTGTGGCACAACTTGACTAGAAGAAGTGATCGGTTGGTAGGACGTGTTCTGAGGCATCAAGGGATCACGAATTTAGTATTGGAGGGCAGCGTGGAGGGTAAAAATGGTAGAGGGAGACCAAGAGATGAATACACTAAGCAGATTCAGAAGGGTGTAGGTTGCAGTAGGTACTGGGAGACGAAGAAGCTTGCACAGGATAGGGTAGCATGGAGAGCTGCATCAAACCAGTCTCAGGACTGAAGACCACAACAAAAACAAACCTAACTAACCTGAGGACATCACACACATCCATGCCAGAGGCAGGATTCGAACCTGCGACCGTAGCGGTTTCGCGGTTCCAGACTGAAGCGCCTAGAACCGCTCGGCCACACCGGCTGGCTCCATGTTACTGCATTCATTTTTTCTGTTCTGATTTTGCTTCAGTCTCATTTTACTTGCAATCCCTCATTCGCTCAAATTATGATTCATGTTGTTTTGACCATAGTACAATAAGAAATTACTTTTAAATGTTTGTGTGATGACTGACATCCAAAAAGATGTACATTTGTAACGAAAAATACAGTCCTAACACTACTGCACAGTCAATATAAATAGATTATTTCAGCTTTTATTTTTTAAGTAGCAGATCGGCATTTTCAAATGTTTAAACATTATAGTAGATAAATGAAAATAATTAAATTCACACGCGCAAAGATTCCAACTAGAGAAAGAATGATAGGAATAAAAAATAAGAGCAATTGGAGAAATTAAACCACTGACTAAAATGATGTGTTAAGGAATAAAAATAAAAGAAATTGTGCGTAAATCAGTTACTCGAATAAAAACAAGTGATCAAAGTCATTTAGATAAGGATTTAAAAATGAAAAAAATTCACTATACGTTAGAAAATTCTAACCGACAATCTTCTGCTTGTGAAGTCATTGCCTTAAGCATTACGCTACACAACCAGCCTATGAATTGTTACAATCTTTAAACATGCAGAGCATCACACACAATTACGAATTTTTTTCGTCGGTTACTTGCAGACGATGGTCCACCAGTGTGAATGGTTGTAGGATGTTATTCCTTGGACTATAACCATCATTGCTGCATAGATTGTTTCAAAAAGTCAATTCCACCGTTGAGGATCTCTCCTTGTAAGTGGAGAAACATATTTTAGAAGCTTTGCCTAACCCCTTGCATGCGGAGCAGGTGACCGGATAATAAGCAACGCATATTGCATACGAACGCGTCAGAGTGCCTAAACCATGGCGCCTCTCAGGATTATAACTAACAATGAAATACGCGTAGCACCGTCGGAAAGCTTCAGTGAACATTTTGCATCTGACAAAAACTGTTCCCCATGACGCGATCTTTCACACACATTTCATGCAAAGACGTTGAAACACTCTATACTTATGCGCATTTTAGGTTTATCTTTACCGTGTCTGTTATGAAAATCACAGAAACTACAAATTACTGTCATCAGGTAAAATTAATTTTTTATCCAATATGAGTTTCCGAGGGTTAAACCTATATAATCTCGTGAATTTATGTCCGTTAATAAGATGGATGTAAAGTTATAGCGAAAATAAAATAATATCATCCATAAATAAAATCAGACCGTTTAATATACAAAAAATTTAACTTGGAAATATTTAATATTTCTTAATTAAATATCAAATGTATTAATATATTTCAGTTTACAACTTTTTTCAGTTAAAGTGAAACTCACTGTAAATAAGAACACACACACACACACACACACACACACACACACACACACAGAGAGAGAGAGAGAGAGAGAGAGAGAGAGAGAGAGAGAGAAAGAGAGAGAGGGAGGAAGAGAGGGAGGGGAGGGATGGAGGTGGCGAGGGGGGGGCAGCATTATTACTAATTACTTATTACTGATTATGGTTCAGCCCTCCGCTGTGTAGATATACAGTAGGTGCACATCTAATATTCAGAAGACGTATGAGATGCTAGTGCATTATCTCCGATTATCGAAGAAGAGATCTTGTAATATAGAATTCTATACCACAAAAAGTATTTTACTGGACATCGCAAACTAACATAGTGTCTCGTCTCTTTCACATTTAATACCAGTCTATAAGTCCCTTGCGCACTGTGTTGTAATCTTTATGAGGCTGTAGAAGCTTTTGCTGGGATGATTGTCAGGGTCTCAGGAAGTCCTTCCAAGTCCTATCCAAGGCTCATCTCTTCTCTGCGTTCTGAGGAATATTTTGTTTGAGAGTCCACCTTTCTCTCTCTCTCTCTCTCTCTCTCTCTCCCTCTCTCCCTGTGTGTGTATGTATCTGCGAAATTCGCCTGTAGCTCGTAGTTTAATCTTCAACATATCGGTATGATTAGCTTGTATCACAGTTCCACAGTCCATAGGTGAAACAGTTTAATTAGCAAAGATGCCCTTGTCCTGGTCTTGAAAGTCTTGCCACCAGCCGAAGTGGCCGAGCGGTTCTAGGCGCTACAGTCTGGAACTTCGCGACCGCTACGGTCGCAGGTTCGAATCCTGCCTCGGGCATGGATGTGTGTGATGTTCTTAGGTTAGTTGGGTTTAAGTTGTTCTAGGGGACTGATGACCTCAGAAGTTGCTCCCATAGTGCTCAGAGCCATTTTGAAAGTCTTGCCTGTTTTTACGCAGCAGACGATACTAGTCCTCGATATCTATTCATCAGTGTCTGGTGTTCACCCGCCTCTCTCCCATGTTCATCGACACGACTTCTTTCTTTCCATCTGACATCACGTGTCGCATTGCTGCTATCTCTTCCTGTGGTTTTCTTTAAGGGCCTTTGGAAGTCGAACAATAGTGGCATGTGTCATCCATAGTTGATGGAGAAACGAAACCATAACATCACACAGTACAGTAAATATTGCTTGTTACAATAAAGGATTAAATTACAAGGGGGTGTACAATTTGTCAAGAACGATCCAGCAGATATACCAATCATGAAGTAAATAATGTTTGCTACAGTAATGTAAAAGATATTGCAAATATGCCGCTTAAGCAATCGATTTAGGTGTCAAATAGAAACACAGATACGATAAACACGACACAAAAATATCTGAAGTTAATGCCAGTAAATAAGGATGAAGGAGAATTCAATTTCCCGTCGTCGATGGCGACTACTAGCTCTGGAGAAGAAGAAAGAAAGACGGCGAAGGAAATGGGCGTGTCCTTATCAGCGGAACCATCTCAGCATTTGCTATGAGCGTTTTAGAGAAATGGAAAGCATAAATCTCTCCGCTGTATAGTTTCTCTGACGGTTGTTAGACCCCGCGCATTATGGTAGATCCTGTCGCGGCGGTTGGACCGTGGTAAGTTGGTGCTGACGCCGATCTGGAATGAGGGCTTGCATGACAGAAATGGTAGTGGACTGCCTGCGAAAAACGGGGAGTGACGTTCGCGATACGGAATACTGCTTAACTTGTCATAAATGTTCATCTGAAAATACCTCTAGCATTCCGTGAAGTAGACTTCACACGCTATATCAATAAATACAATAAACGGTGATGTATGTAACTATGCATCTCAGTCCAAAACAGCAGTCCCGAGAAAAACGACAAAAGCACGTTGGGGAGGTCCTCACAAACTTTGGCTACTGTGTTTCTGAAACAGTCTGGGTAGATAACTGCTTGGACTGTAGATATGGAAACGCATTCGCTCAAGAAAACTGGCAAACTGACTGACAATTTTAAAGAGTGCCACAAAAAGCTATAAGTTCCAAAAAGAAAAAGAAAAAAAAACAACAAAACTAGAAATCCAACAGAAGAAGAAAGAAATTAAAACCTGTGATTCGTTTTTTCAGTTATGCTCAGCAACATCTCTGAGGCGACTGAAACAGAAAACTGATGGTATTTCATTAACTGCGGGGGTTTTGTTTGATTCGAAAAATAGTTTCAACTCATTCTGATTGCATTTTATTTGAGATGACAGGAACGTACGTTGTTCTTATTTTCCGATGGAAAAAAAAGAAAACGGACTATGCTGATTACAAACAAAGGAAGACTAAATTTAGTGCTCTCCTTCTTCTGCTTGCCAAATTGCACAAAAAATGCACGCATATATACGAAGAGGCGTTTTTTTAAGCGGGTGATAAGAAAGAGCAGCGGTTTTTTAATAATCGTGCTGATGCACACGTCTAACGATCGCCGGTAGGAGATTATTCGATGAATAGCGCCTGTCGTCATTATCGATCTTGGCATTCAAGGGTGCGATAACGTTATCGCTTGGACGTGTTATCAGCAGAAAAAAAAAACACGGTTTCCTGGTGCTTCTCAAAGTGTAATAAGTCTTTGGAACAGGGTCAGACAGCGCTGTTGTAAAACAAAACCTATTTACTTTTCTAGTTTACAGTAGCTACTTTTATAACGCTATTCCATCAGTATTTTAAACATAGCTGCGCAACAGCAACGGTTCCACGTAATAAGACTAAAAACAGCCGACCAGTTGCAATGGATAAAGTAATCTTTACCTGGGTTTCGACAGATTTAAACCTGTCTTCGGTTTAGAATCCCTGAAATTAGAGAAAACAGAGCAAGTCAAATGTGCCTACGAATGTAATAACATAATAGAAAAAGAAATTAAATTGTTTCCTAATGGGCAGTCGGGCGAATATAGTATAGTAAAAAGCATTAATCGTAAGCTTAGAGAACACGACGCCTTAATCACTAAGAGTGACAAAGGGAACACCGCTGTCGTGGCTTATAAAAATGAATATATAGAAAAGACTGTAAAGTTTTTTGAGGAAAATGACATCACTGAGGCTACCGTAGATCCAACCGCGGAACTGCAAAATGAAATCCAGCGTACTTTAGCTAGTTCCGTCAGCCTGTTTAATAACTTTCAAAAGAAAGGGCTTATAAATATGAACCCGAAACCACCCGTGATCAGAAGTCAGTTTAAACTGCACAAACAAAATCACCCGATTCGCCCTGTAGTGAATGGTATAGGTAGTCCACATCACACACTTGCTAGGCGCCTCGATTTTAAAATTAAAGATGCTTTCACATTTGAAAATAATTTTTCTGTAAAAAAACAGTAAGGAATTAATTAACAATATTCAATCTGTAAGGCGTACACCTGACACTAGACTGGTGTCCTTTGACATCGTCAGCCTTTATACAAATGTCCCGGTTGATGAAACCATAGACCTTGTAAAAAAGAATCTTCTCAAGCATAAAAAACTAAGTGAAACTCAGATTGCGGAACTGATTGGTTTGCTTAAGGTCGTTTTAAAATACAATTATTTCACATTTAATGGGAAAATGTATGTACAGCCAGATGGTCTAGCAATGGGTAGCCCCCTCGCCGGTATTTTAGCAGAGGTTTTCATCAACGCCCTGGAAATAACGTTCTTCAATTCAAGTTCAGAATTACGCCACAAAATCCGCTATTATGCACGTTATGTTGACGACATTTTCATTGCTTTTGATGGCACCGATCATGAGTTAGAGCATCTCTTCAATACTTTCAATGGTTTACATGAAAAAATTTCCTTCACAAAAGAACTTCAAAATGAAAAACGTGAACTTAACTTCCTCGATTTAACAATTTCTATACAGGATAATTCCTTCAATTTCAATATCTTCCGCAAGGAAACATATTCAGATAATGTCATTCCTGCTGACTCAACTCATCCAAAAGCTCATAAACTGGCGTTTTTTCATTCCGCCATTCACCGAATGGTAACTACTCCTTTATCACCTGCGGATCAACAAAAGGAATTGAATGTCATCAAAGCGATTGCTGCTAATAATGGGTACAATCAGAAAATGATCGATTACTTGCTCAATAAGAAAATTTCCCAAAATTGTTCGACTTTGAGCAATAACCTTCCCACGGATACCAAAGAAACTAAAAAATTTATTTCCATCCCGTTCTTGGGTTATATATCGTATAGGATTAAACGTCTTCTAAATAAAAAATATAACTGTAACGTCTCCTTCTCTATAGACAACAGTTTAAAAAGAAATCTTGTACATTCAGTAGAGATTGCCAGTGATTGGCTTTCCAATTCAGGTGTTTACAAACTAACCTGTAATAACTGCCCCTCATATTATATTGGTCAAACAGGCAGAGCTGTGAAAACACGATATAAAGAACATCTATTAGGTAAAAAAGGAGCGAATATTCACAACTCTACTTTTGCTGAACACCTCTTGATAGCCGGCCATACGCCTAAACAGTTAGAAGATACGGTTATCCTACACAGACAAGTCAAAGGGCGTAGACTAGATCTGTGGGAAGAGTTACAAATTTTTAAACATCTAGAGCTCAAAGACGGTAATATACTGAACGACCAGTTGAACCTTGCTTGTAGACAATTTTTCGAAGGCTTTAAACCTGTACTGTTTATGGTATAACATTAATGCTGGTAACCTCAGTAGTCTATTTTCTCAGGAAGCTATAATGCACTTTCAAGTCTTTAAGCTCACTACCCTTTATATAATGTGGTTTTCTCACGATGTATGGCTGCCACTACATCGGCCCTCATGTGATTTTCTCTGACTCTAAAACCTTGGCTCCCTGGGAATGTGTATTAACTGGATTGTGGACCAGGGTTCGTAATTTTGTCTTAAGAGCCATTACTGATAGTTTTAAAGTTTTGACTTATATACGGTGTGTGTGCTTCACTAATATTGTAATGTAACTTTTATATTCTGGCTATATATGCCACTGTATGTAACTCTCGGCGTAAGCGCCACCTGCCTTTTTGATGTATATATCTATGTTAATGATACCAAGGCTCCCATACTGTTATAACGGAAGTGTTAAACGCTTTCCTTCTCTTTATTGTCACTTTATCTAAGGACGCTATTAATATTGATATTTCACACGTTGCTTTAGTACGCCAATCGGCACATAGTTCGCGACATGAGCGCCACCTGCCCTGGCCGCAGTGTAACTACGCTGGCCGATTATACTCACAAGGGGAGGCCGCCAATTGTGAAATTCAGATTCGATTCATACTGCGCATAATAAAAGCTCATGGCCAGAGGTGTAATGTGGCAAAGCACCAAGATGCACTTCTCAGCCGTTGTCGAGAAAATCGACAGTTAAAAGAAACCGTTGCGGTGAAATACTCTCTACGATTAGTAATTTTCTACAGCGTGGTGGTGCAGCGGTAAGCGCTCGGGTTCGTAATTCGAAGATCGCCGGATCGAATTTCGCTCCATGCAACTTTTTTTTTAGTATTTGTTTTTTGTAATTCATATATATATATATATATATATATATATATATATATATATATATATATATATATATATAATTCCCGGCAGTCAGTTGCAACAATTATGCATATAATAAGTTGTTGAAAGTCGTTTGTCGTGGAAAAACTGGCGACTTCGAACATCATTATGTTTTCCGCAAAGAAAGTTGTATTTCACAAATGTTATTAATTGTCTTCATAATGTTAACCACGTATAGTTAACGGAAGACGTAGAAACGAATACGTATAGCGTAAGTCAAACGTTCGAATTAGAATAGAGACCTCACGAACACAAACTTGCTGTGGCAGGTATGAAATATAAACTCCGTTACTCGCTCGTTACACTTGAAGGACAGATGTTGAATGGGCCGAAACGAGCCGCCCCATAACAGCGTAGTTGCCTGCTAACTTCGAAAGAAGGTAGATGCGCAACTTCTAACATCGTCGAAAATCAGTGCTTTGGTACACCCTGTTAAACAAACGGAAAAATGGAGGCGGTACAATTGGAGAGCGATCCGCCTTCACCAACATGCATAAGCAATTCATTAATAGTTATATATATATATATATTTATTTATATTTATATATATATTTGAATTGCAAAAAGCTAATAATAAAAAAATATTGCATGGCGCGAGATTCGATCCGGCGACCTTCGGATTATGAACCCCAGCGCTTACCGCTGCGCTATGACGCTGTAGAAAAATCATTAATCGTAGAGAGTATTTCACCGCAACGGTTTCTTTTAACTGTCGATTTTCTCGACAACGGCTGAGAAGTGCATCTTGATGCTTTGTCACATTACACCTCTGACCATGAGCTTTTATTATGCGCAGTATGAATCGAATCTGAATTTCACAATTGGCGGCCTCCCCTTGTCAGTCGCTTATGAGCTCTGCTACATCCATGTACTAATTTTTATTTACATGACAAACCCTATTTTCAGGGCTATATTTTATTTTGGACTAATGGATCTATGCAGATATTTGTAAAAACGACAATGATACATCATTCCATATTAATGTAATACTGTAAGTACCAGGCGTCCGTCTCATATTTTGTAATACAAGAGCTCTCTAATATGTGTTAAACTCTATTCTTGACTTAAGTTTCATACCTTTTAATATAAACTACGATGTTCATTGTCCTTAGGCCGCCTTCTGAAGAAGACAGGTTTAAATCTGTCGAAACCTAGGTAAAGATTACTTTATCCATTGCAACTGATCGGCTGTTTTTAGTCTTATTATATTGCTATTCCATCACATTAATTTACAATTGCTTGATTTTCCTAGACCAAATTAATAAAATACTGATAGAGCTCATTCCGCAATGGCTTCAGTCACACTAAGCAAAAAACAATTGTTTTCAGTGGCTCGTAATACAAGGAGAAATATGGCGATCGGTCACTGAAATTAGCCTGAGCCATCAAATACAGGGGGTAGACACAAATATGTAAATACCGAAGACACGACACATTACCATGCCTAATTCGGTGTAGGACGGCGACTGGCATTAAAAACAGCTTCCAGTCGTCTAGGAAGGAATAAATACATGTTCTTTATGGTTTTCAAGGGAATCTTATACCATTCTTTCTGCAAAACAGTGTCAAGTCCAGGTAATGATGATGGAAGTGAGTAATGATCATGCAACCTTCTCTGTGCAGTAGACCACAAAGAGTCAGTGATATGGATATCCAGTGACTGTGGTCGCCAGTGAAGACGTGACAATTCATCATCGTACATACAAAACCAGTCACGGACGATGCGATCAGTGTGAACACGGGTCTTGTCTTGGATCGCAGCGTCAGCACAGGAGAACAAACATTGTACGTTGGGATGGATCACAATGGTCATATGGTCACAAAGGTCACATAATCCTTGGCAGTAATGCGACTTTGCGAGTAACCATGCTACCAATGGAACACCACTATATAGCTGCCCCAATCA
Source organism: Schistocerca americana (assembly GCF_021461395.2). Lineage (NCBI taxonomy): Eukaryota > Metazoa > Arthropoda > Insecta > Orthoptera > Acrididae > Schistocerca > Schistocerca americana. The sequence goes on from NC_060125.1 coordinate 500,117,964, forward strand.
TCATCGTATGCCCGCCATCCTTCACTCTTGGTGCTTCTTGAGACAAAAAACACTTCGGCTGTCGTGGCTACGGAAGCACCAACAAAGTGCCAACGTTCGAAGCCATTTAGCTGCGACGTAAGGCACTCACAACTACACAGAACTATATTCTGACCATGACGGCAATTGCAATGTATTGATGACTTGCACAGGTGCCGCTCGTAGTTAAAATACAGCAGCGTATCCTCCAGCTTGGCCAGCATCTGCATTAATGTTCGAGAGCGGATTTCTCGGGTTGTCTCCACATTTTAGGACAACCCCTGCAATTTTAGCCACTGATCATGTAAAACTGACTCGTTAAAGTGTCCAGACAGAAGGTTCTACTCGTCAAAGGAAGTGCAATAAAGTTCAGCAGCTTGGTGTAATTAACGTCCCTGTTTATTACTAAATGATATCTTAAGGACGTTATGGAGCTACCAAATGACGGAGAGCATTAGGGAGTGGTGGCACCTCGTCCCGCGCCACTTGCTGGCGATATTGAAAATCTTTGCCGTGTTCTGGCGTCTGAATAGCGCCGGCTGCAGGCCCTGGTAATGACTCTGCATTCACTGCCGATCGATCTGCCACACCAAGACTCAGAATAGAGCATTCGACGAGCAAAAAGAGAAAAAAAAGAATCATTTAAAGAGTATACCACTCCGCCAGTAGCATAGACCTTATCGTGATACTCTAAAATGTTGTCATACGTCATTCACATTCCATTCCGTCAGTTATGTAGAATTTAATAAACTTTTTTTTATTTTCTTTGCCCTGATGGGGCAGTAAATTTTCTTTCCTTTTATTTATTTACGTTACAGCAATTGCAATTTTGTGATGTTGCGTCGATCTTTAATACATTGTAAATGCAAACACAAAAATCCGTTGTATTCGTTCCGCTACGGTCGATGCATCCTTTTACTGCTATTTGACGACTCCCTTAAATAAGAAAAAATATACTTATAAGACAATATTGTTGGAAATTTACTATTTATGATCGTTCTCCATTTAATAACGCCGAGTAATGTATTTACCATCAGTTGTTCCATGGTTGATATTCTTCATGCTGAAAAGTTCCAGTAACACTTCCCTGCACATAAATAAAGAAATAATAATAGTAATAATAACAGTAACAACAATGAAACAGATATAAATCATTGGTAACTAGATGTTCGGAACTGTTTTCTTTCCATCGTATGCGATCAGCTATTTGTTGCTCACATTAAGCACCGACTCGCGATACGGCATTTAACTAGGTATTTCCTCCCTTTCTGCCACATTTTTTCCGTTCTTTCACGCTACAGTTTTCTTTGTCCATCATATAGAATTTAGCTGCACCCAATTTTCTCCTTTCCCTCAATACTTTCAAGATATCTTCGTTTTAAATATTTTCATCGGATATGCCCATCTGTTTTTAGGTCTTTTGAATTTTTGTTGATCTATTTATTTTTAGTTGTCTTTGTTGTTTCTGTCGTAAGACGTTTTTCTGAGTTGTGACTTGGAGTTTTGAGATTTTTCTACAATTCCTTGTTGTTGTTTTTTTTAAATATGTAACTGCGATTTGTATCTGTTCTCACCCACAGAATTGTTGAAAGACTTTTATTTCTTGCTTTTTTCCTCCCCATACGCCTCTACGTATGGAGCAGTGATACTTCTTGCTACGCAAAATACTTACAATTTTGTTATTGCTGTACAGTTTCTTAAATTTGCTTTTATGAATATTAATATTTTATTGCAGGAAAGCATGTATCCTGTCTCATGTTCAGTCATTAGTCAAGCCATTGGTTTGCACATTTTTCCAAGATATGAAATGTTTCCATGTTACCAATGTTCCCAAAGCCTTGCTGTTATCTTTTTTGGGTTGTCTGAAATGTTGGGTATGAACACCCGTTTGGATGTGGAGATCCAGTGTATTGAAATTTTTAAGGAAAATCAGCTGCTTAGTTAACAAAACAGTTCTGGTGAATGGATCCTACTTCTTGGAGCACTTAACTAAACAGCTAAGCTGACAATCGGCCTTCTCTTTATGCTCCTGTTTTAATTTCGAGAGATTTAGAAATAAAATTCACTTTAGATTTCGTATTTATGGGAGGTTTTTTTTTAAACATAGTCAGAGTGTTAGTGGAAATCATATGTGACCAGTCCTTACAATCATATTACCTTCTTAAGTATAGTCTTTAGTGCAAATAAGGGATTTAAAAATATCGTTAATGGTATTGAAGGAATCTCAGAAAGAAAAATGATATTTTAGAAATCAACTGTAAATACATCGTGGAAATCAACCAAGTCTGTTCACCATTACGGTCACATCTCAAGGATAGGTATTAGACAGCTACGAAGTGCTGCAGAACCTGATAAAAGACAGCGGATACCAATATAAGATGATAAAGAGGAATTTTAGAGCAAAAGTACGTCAAAACTAGAGACAGACACTAGAGTAAGAAAAATAAATGTAACGACAAAAGTGAAAGAAGTCACACAGTAGTAGAATTTGTCGACTGGAACAACATACTATTTCAGATAGAATAACAGAAAATGGATTTAAAAAAGAGGAAATGAAATTGATTATATTTATCAGCAAATAAAGTTATATTCGGTGTGGCAATCTTAAACAACTTTAGAATTTGAAGTTAGCATAGAGTAATAAGATGCAGCAGTAAATAGAGACGCAGCTAGAAAGAAAGAAACCTGCAGCCATGGATAAAATTTAGATTCCGAGAATTTATTACAAAAAGGAAGCTACGCCACATACAGTTAGGCAACAAGATCAGCGTCTTAGAGTGTCAATATTATACCAGCACAGAGGAAAGGGGTAGTTGTATCAGGAAGTTACTTAGCGAAACAGCAAAAGATATTTCACGCATAAAGAAGTCAAAAGAAAAGCCAGTCACAAACTGAACAATGCAACTATTGAAGAGAAGACAAATGCATCCAGTACACATTAATAAGCTGAATTAATAAAACTATTCAGAAAATCTCAGAGAAGACATAAGAACATGAAACGAAAGTTTAATAACAATTTATATATATCGTTCAAGACATGACTGAGAAATGCAGTAGTTAATAGCGAAAGCTATGACATTGCAGAAATTTTGCCAGACAAATTTAAAGCCATTGGAGGAGTGAAGAACAGAATGAAACTGGAAGATAACGACGTTCCAGTACATTAAAGATGGAGAAAAATACATGCACTTGTAAAACTATTTACGGAATGCTCAGGAAAGGTGACGAATCCCAGAATCTGGAATTATGCTGTAATTGTTATATTTCCCAAAAAAGGTCACAGAAAATATACAGAGTGTTTCAGATATGGTGGTTTTCCCTGTAACTTACAAAAATCATAGCTGAAAGGGATATTTATTTAGATAGGTAAACAAAAGAAACGTTACAGTTTCGACACAGATATGAACATAGTTCGTTTAGTTACTTTTCAGAGTGTCACAGTACAAGTTATAAACAGAAGATTACTTCGTTTTCTTTCTGATGTATTTAAACCAATTGTGTATGAAGTAGTTTAAATCTATTTTCTGTCAGTTACAGGGAGCTAGAAACTGGAGTTTGTTATTTTATCATACCACGTGCTAGATGTTGCATTGCTCTCCACAGCAATTACTGAAGCAACTCCTTTATTGTATTATATCATTTTGTCAATTTTTCTCAGGTCATCTATGGTGGGTTTTCTAAGTAAACGCTAGATATGAAAAATCGGATTTTTTTTACTATTTCTACAAGTACTGCATCTTCATCGGACAAGTGACTGATCATTAAGGAATCCAATATCTTTGTTGGTTATCAGTAATGCTGCCCTTTCCCTTGTGTCAGCCGACCGATGTGGCCGAGCAGTTCTAGGCGCTTCAATCTGGAACCGCGCGACCGCTACGGTCGCAGGTTCGAATCCTGCCTCGGGCACGGATGTGTGTGATGTCGTTAGGTTAGTTAGGTTTGAGTAGTTCTAAGTTCTAGGGGACTGATGACCTCAGATGTTAAGTCTCATAGTGCTCAGAGCCATTTGAACCATTTTGAACCCTTGTGTCATCTGCGCTTAATATCTCGTAACCTCTGGTGGTTCCACCTAAGGTTAGTTGATAACAGTATGGTTCTTGTATGAAAGCAATGGCAATCTGATATTACACAATAAGCTGCATTAGGTTAGCTGTTGCAGCTCTGGAGCGCTGTAGATTTATTTGTATGCACTTGATTTATTTATGAAGAGACCAAGTTGTTCATCTTGTATTTGGTGTTGCCATTTGTGATAATCAGTGCTCTGTCGGCATTGTGTACTGCTTACTTCGGACATGTCCACGGTACTGCATTGTTCTTGCTCGACTATGGAAGTGACGAACATGTATCTTATTTAGTGGCCGTTTCTTTTTTAATCGCACTTAACAATCGCTGTAGATGACAACGTTCGTCGACTGCTTTGGTTTTTGTAAGTTTTTTATCAATTAATTGTTGCAAACCACAAAATATTTAGTGTACTCTTTTGCAATTAGGAACATTGTTTTGTCGCTTTCAAAAAGCTTTGAATTCTTTTGAAGACATGAGGTAATCTTTATGGATATTTTCCGCCAGTGGCGCACCTCTCATTGAGGAATCTGACGCTGACGAACCACATTCGGATTCCGTATCTATCATATCATCGGTTTGGTGTGCAGCATCAGATGTAGGTAGTGTGTCATTAGTAGTTACTGCGCCTGACGCTCTATGAGCTTTAGCATTACATTCGCCAGTCTCATTAAATTCACATAAGTTGTTAGTTTCCATAAGAAAGACACTAACAGTTTTATTTGACAGATTTTTCATTGGAAGAAATGTTGTTAGTGACAACTGAATTGTTGACAGCATCCTTATTAAAATCGAAATCAGATCGACGTCTTTTAGTGTGTTTAGGTGGTATTTCTAAAACTAGGGGCCAGAGTCAGTTGCATGTTGCTCTTTCCAGACCGTGTACGAGGAATTTTATCAACTAATTACTGTACCGAAGGTGATATTTCTAGTACTGCAGTACAAGAGTCAGATGTTTTTTGCTCTTTTCCAGACGTTGTGGAATGCTGAGGAATTTTTGGAGCTGCTTCTTGTACCAAGGGTACGGATTTTTGTTTTGCAGTATTGTATACGCAAGCAGGAAAGTCGGTATCACCATTTGTAATAGATAGTAATTGCGACCGTCTTTCTTGATTTGGCCACTACCTTTGCAGTGATGCCATACAACGTCATCCATGGTAAAACACACTGAAACAATTTTCTTCATAGGGGATCCGTATCGTCGATGGTACTTTGCTTAAATAATGGAATCTGCATTGAGCAGAGCGATGAAATGAGAGCATGCCTGAACCGTGGAGTCGGTTGGAATACCTCTCGCGTGCCCTAGTATACGTCCCCATTTAGACATTTTGCCAACTATTGCAGCATTACTAATAAATGGAAATACATTAGAAAAAACAACACGGTTACTGGCTTTTTTAAAACGCCTTATTGACGTCATTATCTCTTAAACATGCAAGTTACCCTCTTGCAGTAATCAATCTACATTTTCAACAGTTCTTGTAAAAATACGAATGTTGCCTACAGATATACGAGAGCAATGCGTAATATTGGTGCCAGAAATTGACACTTACCGACTTTACAATCTATTACGGTATTGAGAACATCGCCGATGATAACAGCTTTTTCAGGTGAGATCACGTTATTGGTAGGAAGAGATGACTGCTGTTTTGCTGCAGCAGCCAGTGTTTGTTGAGACGATTCAGTCGTGGAAGTTTCAATAGCGCGCTCATTTCCGCGCACGTTCGTAGCTTCGGTGTTCACAACAGCTGAATGTAGCACCGTGCTGTGACCGCCTAAGGATCACGTCATGCCGACCAAGCTGGCCTATTTAACGCGATTACGGAGGAGCGGTGTCCTCTATACTAAAACGAATTGGACGATAGTGACTCTTGTGAATTAAACTATAACACAGTAAAGTTCACGAACCGTAAAAGTTGCTTTCAGCCACTGTTTGAAAAACTTGCAACAGCACACAGACACACGTGTCGTTGCTAGTCAAAGATCTTCAAATGAGGCACATCGTGCTTTATAATATTAGTGGCATGTTCTTTTGCCCAAGACGTCAGAGATATCGTCATTTGTGTATTTTTTCTTTGATTTTGGTAATGTGTGCGATCTCTACATTTCTTTCGTTTATTGCTAATAAGTATATAAAAATAGACTAGATGTAAATGTGTAAATATTAATCGTATTAAGTCTGTCTCGTTTCGCTTAAAAATTACTTTATCTTTGCACGAGGATATTTTGTAAAATTACCGATAAAATGTTAATTTCTTTTTGGTCAGTTTATTCGTTAAGAATACTACAAGGACCTTTTTTCAAGTGAGTAAAAAGTTATAGTTCTTCTGGAATGTTCAGATATTTGCGTTTATCAGCAGATGAATGACGTCGCATCGATATGGCATACAAAACTCTTTCTGCCTAGAGCGGTGGGAAATTATTGTTCAGAATAAGATGTAGAGTAGCATTTAGGGACAGCAGATATTCTCTCTTTTTAAAAATATTTCTTACCATGTTTATTTAATAAACACACGGTGAAATTTTACGGCTTTTATAATGCAACCGCATTACATTAGTCACGGATCACACTTGTTCTCAGGACCGACTATCCTTCTAGTAAATCTGTTACAATAAGGCGAACTTCCCTTACGTAAGTAAACTAGTTCGCCGGGACACTGAAATGCCAGCTGTCATATACATCACAGCAGTAACAATGGCTGCTTTCTCAGCAAACTTGTTACCCTTGGCGGTGCCTTTTATAAGCAGAGACCCGGAGTGGCCGCAGAGCTGGCCTGATGGTTCGCCTCACGTGACAATGCGACCCAAACGCACAATTCCATGTATTGTTTGTCCACGATAAGAAGAGTTTTTGCGCTGGAGTTGCTAGTAGCGGAGGAAATGTGCCAAGTCAGATGACGCATAGATAAGTATCGATTGTCTAGGGATCACGGCGCCCGATATTCACTTGTTCCTGGTAGCTGACATAATTAGCTCAAATTATCTCTGTGTTCGACAGAGCTGCAGTAGCCAAAGGTATATAATGCGAACTGCACTGTGTGATATTTTCGTGGTTTAATCTCCACCACATTTTAAAATAACTGGAGGGACCGTCCTTAGTTCATGGCGAAGAATTTCTGCTCCGACACAGGAGGCGACCTCTGCCACTTCTGCTTTCGTAGAAACTCGAAACAAGGGCGTTGATGTCTGTATTGGGAGCGTATTCTGTGCTATGTCCCTTCATAGCCCCCCTCCTCAACCTGTGGCGGTCACTGTGCGAAGCAAGGTGCGTATCTATCCGATTCAGGCAGCAGACAGCCGGCTTGTATGAAAAACCTCGCGCTAATCTTTCAGCAACTAAACCTCGAAACATTTGAATCATATATTTTAATAATACATGACTACGCTTAGGAAAACACTAAAGTAGTGGCCAAGATCGCAGGAATTCTTTTTATTCGACGATTACCGGTTTCGGCGAAACTAAAGCCGCCATCAGCGGATCTTAGGACACATACAGGTTACAAGATCAAGGCAAACAATGGTGATATTAATAGTTGCCCATAAAACACAGGCCTTAAAAAATTGTCGTAAGTAGCACATAGGCGCCCAAGAGAGTTGACATCATAAATGTTAAGTGTGTCCATCACATGCAAGCGCAAGCTAGGTACTACCTAGTATTTTAATACTTGCGCTTGGTGTGGCCCATCGGTCCGCTGTTACAACCCGTGGTAGCTGACAGAAACGCATCTCAGTAACACGACGCGTTGGTGTGTAAATCCTCAGGATACGTCCGATGGACATTGTGGTTCGTTACAGGGCAGCGCTGTATTAGCAGAGGCGTGAACAATATGATCGTGTGTACGAGATCAGAGGAACGCATATTACTGATAGACATTTACGAGCCTGGAAGTTAGATGAATGACTATCTGACTGGTGCACTGCATGACGTGTTTACAGCGTATTCCCAAGCATCAGGAACAGGCTCAAATTCCGCGACATTGTCTCTACTCGAGGTATGGTCACGGTCCATCTGCATCGAGTGGAATGTAGTAACACACCAATCTGTGATTGTGGAGGGGAAGGTTCTGGTCATCAAGTGGTCCTCAGGTGCCCCTTTTTCAGATAGCGAGAGACTGCAGACAATTAGAGAGCCATCTGCAAACAATTGCAAGTGACCAAAACTTGCGGTCTAAAGTCAGTATGATAGCACATCTGATGTCTAAAAGGCAACTGTTTAACTTTCAGTGTATAAGACCAAGTGGATTCTCAGAGTATCAAAATAATGTCAGCAGGTCACACGAAGCGTTATCTCAATTATAGATAATGATAGGCACATATAGGTCCGCCCCGGTAACTGAGTGGTCAGCGTGACGGATTGCCGTCCTACGGGCCCGGGTTCGATTCCCGGCTGGACCGGGAATATTCTCCACTCAGGGACAGGGTGTTGTGTTGTCTTCATCATCATTTCATCCCCATCAGGCGCCCAGGTCGCCCAATGTGGCGTCGAATTTAATAAGACCTGCACCAAGGCGGCCGGACCTTTCGGCCAATGACGCCAGACGGTCATTTCCATAGGCACATATACATTTAATTACGAGAAACTTCAAATACATGTACAAATAAAATAAAATAAAAAGTAAAGAAAGAATGGTATGGCCACCCATACGGGTATGCGTAGACTCAAGGATCGCCGAGGCACGCACATACCAGTGCAGTTTGCTGTTCAGTAATGTAACAACAATAAGTTTAGTTGTAATTAGTTGGCAAAACGTCGAGTTCTTCCGCGGCTTCCAGTATCATATCTATTAATGTAAGACAGAAGTCATTCTCTTGGAACGTAAGTCAATTTCCTTTTTTTTTGTTATTTTTTAAACTGATTTTTACTTTGCAAATGTTCTGTTTTATTTCTGCATTAATATTACCAATGGTTGCTGTTAACATGATTTACTACTACACACGTAATATAAAACAGTGGATGTCACCATGATTAAACGAATAGAATATGCACGACCTATGTAGAGTTTCCAGATAACAGGTCTAAAATTCGTAGCGATAAATTGAACTGTTGCCCACGGAAGTGCAGTATGGGAGAGTTCCTATGAAAGTACAGTGTCTGAAGCATACATGTATCGAATTTATTACGAAAGTAGTATATACATGTAAGACATAAATATTCAATAAGGAATTACATAGTTTCTTTCATAACAGGGTTAACAAAATAAGACGTTTGCATTTCCTGAGGAAATCAGTTTAAAGGTACTCACTATGCTGTTGTGTTATTGCACTGTTAGTACTTTGTCCAACCTCTGTTCTTCTTAACTACCTCAAAAATGTTCTTCAGCATTGCTTTTGTTAGGATTGTAGTTCTTCAGCTCACATGCGGCCTCAATTTTCCTTACATTTTGATGAACACACCTTGCAAGTATTCCTCAAAGGTTTTCCACGGGGTTCAAATCCGGGCTACGTCGATGTTTATCTTCGCACCATTATTGGTTGTAGCTGAAACATCTACAGACGCATCATATTGCTGAAACAGTAGGCTTTAATTCCCTAATTCCTCATACATTCTAATCAATTCTGTCTCTAGCATCTCAGAGTATATGTTAGAAATTATTCTAACGTTCAGCCAAGCAATGCAGAAGGTCCCCCCAAATCATAACACTTCCACCAATAAAATTTCTGCTCATTCTTACCTGCTAGTCTGTTCCCAGACCGTGCCAATAACGTTCAAATCGCCCCAGTCCATCTAAAATAAACTTCTCATCACTGAAGATCATGTTATTCCATGCTGAATTCCACGTCATATGTTATTCAGAAACTTCAGTTTAGCCTGTTTATGTTTGGGTATTAGATAAGATTTCCGGAGTGGTCTGTTGAATGCAAGATGTTTGTCATGTGACAAAATTTGTCGTACATGTCTAGGAATTACTGGCAACTGTAAATCAGGAACAAGTCGAGAGGCATAACGGTTTATGTCCTTGATTTGCTCAAAAGTAAGTGTTTCGATGTCACAGATAATTTTATACTTCGCTCATATTTTCCGTTCTGTCCATATCGTGCGCCCAATCTAAAGAAATTATCAGTCACTGTACTTGAACGATTAAACTTCTTGGCGATTAGACAGTCCCATTTCCTTTCATGCACCGATTTTTGTTTCTTCATAACACGAAAACAATTATCCCCGTGGCCTTATCGCAATCGTGGTTTCTGTACACAACACACACTGTCAGTAATTGTATCACTTCCCTATCTGCAGTAGACACACTTACACACACACTACACTGCACAGAGCCGAGTTCCACCCTCTGCCACCTGCGTCGTTGATGTCATGCTGTGGTCTGTACTACTGACATCAAACGCGATACCATTTTACTGCATTTGTCGCCATACTGGATCTCATACTATTGTATATACACTGTGCACAACTATTCCAACTACAATGTTAAACCGAGCGAGATGGCGCAGTGGCTAGCACATTGGACTCGCATTCGGGAGGACGACGGTTCAATCCCGCGTACGGCCATCCTGATTTAGGTTTCCATGATTTCCATAAATCGCTCAAGGCAAATGCCGGGATCGTTCCTTTGAAAGGACACGGCCGACTTCCTTCCCCGTCCTTCCCTAATCCTATGAGACCGGTAACCTTGCTGTTTGGTCTCTCCCCCCAAACAATCCACTCCACAACGTTAATTATCCTAAAAATACGGCTGTGTAAGGATTTCCACTACTGTAGAACAGGGCAGCGCCCTTTTTCGGTGATTCGCATACTCTTACACGAGTGGCACGGTGGCACGTGAAAAGTGTATTACTTACACGACCTTGCTGGCTGAGTATCGATGCGACACGCGGCCATGATATGACCGTGATCAAATGCAGCGATATCGCGCGTCTTGGCCATCCTGTAATCGACTGCCACGCCAACGCCCAGGCCAAGGCGTGAGGACATGACAATTCCGTGACACGGCGAACTGTTCCGTTCTAACTAATTTACATTTTCGTGTGTGTGTGTGTGTGTGTGTGTGTGTGTGTGTGTGTGTGTGTGTGTGTGTGAGAGAGAGAGAGAGAGAGAGAGAGAGAGAGAGAGAGAGAGAGAGAGGAAGAGAGAGAGGGATAATTCTGTTCAACTTGCCGCACCTTTCTTAAATCCTAGATCGATTACGACCGATCGCTACAGTTGAGAACTACTCTGTTCATCATAGCCTAAATTCTACGCAATAAAAGTTGGTTCTCATGTACCAAAACAGGCACTTTCGACCAATACAAAAATCGCTTGAAATCCTTCGTTCCTTTTCATAGTGATCCCTTCAATCATAGTTACTTTTTCAGGTTTTTACGTATGGCAAAAGTTTTGATTTCTCTTTTAGAAATTATGCCCATCTTTACTCAGATGTGCTAGAACTCAGAACCAGTTCTCATTCGCAGTGACACAATAAGTAATCCCGCAAAGCTTGATATGACAGCACTGCTGCCACTTCAGTCGAAGTAGGAGGTCAAAATACCTCGCTTCTCATTTGATTATTAAATTAAACAAAATGTTGAAAAACGTATCAATAACTTTTATAACACTCTGCTTAAACAAAATCCAACAACAGTTCTGTAGACCTTTCATGGTACAGGATAGTTTAATGTACATGATAACATTCCGTCAGTTTATTATTTCGTCATTTTTCTAGCGATTCTTGTTTTTGTTAGCCCTTTCCACACATTTCAACGATGTTTAGTCGAAAAATTATAAACACACAGTGCACGCGACCAGAACCGACAATCTATGAATGATGCCCAGTGGCCGGCCGCGGTGGCCGAGCGGTTCTAGGCGCTTCAGTCTGGAACCGCGCGACTGCTACTGTCACAGGTTCGAATCCTGCCTCGGGCATGGATGTGTGTGACGTCCTTAGGTTAGTTAGGTTTAAGTAGTTCTAAGTTCTAGGGGACTGATGACCACAGATGTTAAGTCCCATAGTGCTCAGATCCATTTGAACCATTTTTGCAATCGAAATCAAAATAGCAACATCACCATCCGATTAGGCAAAGCAGTCAACATATCCGCACTATAAGAATTTACATTCTGATAATAAATAACTAAAGAATAAGATATGAAACCCAAACCACCTCAACCTAATAAACTTCTAATCAAATCTGGACTAATAGTCAGAGAACCTAATGAAAGAAAAAACATCTTCGTTGTTTGTAAGGGTTGTGTCTTAAGTGTATCTGTAGGGTGTAGTGATTGTAATGAATGCAACTATGGAGTGCTGCTTGTGTGCTATGATGAGAGAAGGGAGAGGGTGAAACCCGGTCCTGGCACACGGCTTACTTGTCTCAAATAGCACCGAGGGAGCCACCGAGCTTAACGTTCCCATCCCACGGATGCAGGCTCTCAATCCATGAACCACTTCGAAGAGGTTCGGAATTTAACCAAGGACAGTGGTTCAAGAGAAACTTAATGCCACCACCTCTCCTCCTGCCGGCCAAATAATGGCAGTGAAAAAGTCTTTCGCCACCAGCGTTCCATCTGGATACGTCCGAATAGAGCACTACCGAACAGGTGTGTTTTACCGACCTCGGTTTTGGTGGCAGTGAAGCAATAAACGTGAAACAGAACAAATCACTTGCTGCTCATAGTTCTGACACAATCTGAGAGCTGTTTCGGTCAGCTCCGCATCATAGAATGAGAATTCCTGATGCGTAAGGTGGCACGGACGCCTTTATATTACTGTCGTAAATGTATTTTAAAAAAAAACCTCCCTCCCTTCTACCCTTCTCCCTCTTCTCCATGCCCCTGGCAGATCCTGTGTTGTGCTTATCGTCATCAGTGTGCTACGTCAGGGTTGGTTTGGTGCTGTTCTACTGTGCGTCAAGAGCTGTGATTTTAATTGTGTGCTGGACTTATACACAGTGTTACTGTCAGTGATCGTTATGTGCTACGCCGTCTATCGATGCTTTTATGATGCAGCCATACTTCGCCTTGTGTTATTTTAATTGTCCCAGTGTGAGGTTTTCTGTGCACAATATTTTTTTAGGGTTTTAATCTCCATTTTACAGTCGCCTCCTTTTTGTCTGTTCTCTTCCATTATGTTCCCTCTTTTTTATATTTTTGTCCGCCATATTTTCTCCTTTGTAATTTCAAATGTCTTCTGTTATATCATTATTGTCTTTTAGCTGAAGAGCAGCGCATGTGCTGCTGCTAGCCCTCCCCGGATGGGGAATTGAAGTACAATAAAGGAAAAAAAAAAGTCTTTTAAAATGTCCCGTTTTTAAAGGAAATCGGCTGACATATCCTGGGATTCCGACAGTGACAGTTCCCGTCTTTGTGGTTGATCAATGCTCCTGGTGCATTGAGGGCTTCATCTATGGGAAGAATTAGGTGTACGTTTGAAGTTATTACACTCACAGAAAAAAATCGCAGCACTAGAAAATAATTAATGTACAGTAAAGAAATTTCCAGGTAACATCATTAGGTGATTAACATTGCGAGATAACAGTTTCATGTAAGCGAGCATAAGCCATTGCAGATGTGAAATACTGGTACATTAATAACCGGTGTAACCACCAGAATGATAAATGCAAGTACGCAAAAGTGCATGGATTGTGTTGCACAGGTGCCGAATGTCAGTTTGTGGGATGGAATACTGTGCCTGTTGCTCTTAGTCGGTCAATACAGGGGCGCTTAATGCTATTTGTGAATGACGCTGGACTTATCGTCCGATGATGTCTCAGTGCGCTAGACTGGAGACATATCTGGCGATCGAGCAGGCCAAGGCGACATGTCGACACTATGTAGAGAATGATTGTTTACAACACTGGTGTGGTTGGTCGGTCGCAGGTCTTCAACTGGTCTCGTAACGAACACAACGGACTGAGGCAGAACCACTTTTCAGCACAAAACACAACAAGCATCCACTCCGCCCTTCAGCGAGCTGTGACGACCAGAGGAGATGCGACAATTCATCCTCGTTCTCACAAAACCAATCCCGGACGATGCGAACTGTGTGTACAGCGGCCCTGGAGCTCAGCCGGCGGAAGTGGCCGTGCGGTTAAAGGCGCTGCAGTCTGGAACCGCAAGACCGCTACGGTCGCAGGTTCGAATCCTGCCTCGGGCATGGATGTTTGTGAAGTCCTTAGGTTAGTTAGGTTTAACTAGTTCTAAGTTCTAGGGGACTAATGACCTCAGCAGTTGGGTCCCATAGTGCTCAGAGTCATTTGAACCTGGAGCTCAGCATCACCATTGGGGAACAAATGTTGTAATGTGGAACGCACCAATCAGCCAAAATGGTCGCAAAACCCCTGGCAGTAATGGGACCTTGCAAAGTAACCATGGGGGCGGTGGAATACCACCGTATTGCTGCCCAAATTCTCAAAGAAACGCCGCCATGTTTCCCTTTGGGGCCTGAACTCGTCCACAAGCCGCATATGCCAGTGGCTTGTGGTTCGTGGAATGCACACTACAGCACGTCTGACGCGACACTGTCCTTGTAACCGTTTTTTAAGAATTCCTACTGTCACTGTGGTGGCAGTTGTCGCTCGAATTGCTGCTACAGATGCAATACGGTACACCACACCCATACTCCAACAACGACAGTCTTGCCTCTCGATAGTGCCGCGTGGCCATTCGTAGCCTGGTCTTCTTGTGACGATCCTTCCCGTGACCACCACAGCTAGCAGTCGTGTACTGTGCGGTTCTAAAGCATCGACTGCACACAGACCAATGCAGCGCCGCGAAGCTGCATCAGCATCGAGAATGCGCTGACCCGCGCGCCAATGGAAAGAGCGGGCAGCGCCACACCTCCCGGGAGACAGTTCGGCGCCCCCTGTCAGCGCTCATTTAACCAGCCATCCGCCCCCGATAGCTGAGTGGTCAGCGCGACAGACTGTCAACCCTAAGAGCCCGGGTTCGATTCCAGGCTGGGCCGGAGATTTTCTCCGCTCAGGGACTGGGTGTTGTGTTGTCCTAATCATCATCATTTCATCCCCATCGACGCGCAAGTCGCCGAAGTTGCGTCAAATCGAAAGGCGAGCGGTCTACCCGACGGGCGGCCCTCTTCACACGTTATTATTTAACCAGCTGCCCATCGCTGGTCGGGCCCAGTTTGGACGCAGACTTCAAATGCATCAGTACTGAGTAATAGGAAGACGTTACTTAGCCTGTGTTCTGCGATTACTAATAGAGAGCAAAGTACTTGTATGTAGGAGGCACAGGAAGCACGGGAGAAATAAAGTGTTACATTAATCAGCATGTAATGTGAACATATCATTTTGGATTCCCGCCACCGGCCATCGCAACTTCTGTCCTTCTTTGTTTGTGACGGTGCTGATTCGCACAGTAGCCGACACAACACGTACCGTGGCTACATTCCTACCAAAACTTTCTGCATTATCACGGAAGGAACATCCAGTTTCTCGTAGCGCCTTTACACGACCTTGTTAGAAGTCAATGAGTTGTTCATAATGGCGTCTTCGTCATCTTAAAGGCTTTTTTTTTTTTTTTTTGGATAACATAGAAGACTCACTACGTCCAATCTCGACGGTAATTAGCGCTTACGACCATTACAGAATGCATTTAAAGCAAACCTGATTTCCATCCTCACAGTGTCGCTATTACCGTAACTCAAGCTACTGCCGTGAAATAGTTTCAGATATAGTAACTCGCCTACCAACTTTCGTTTATCACCTTAACTGCTTCTTGGTGTTATCGTTTCTTTCCCCTTCAGTGTAAATAGTTCTGGGAATACTATTTTATACTACTTTGGTCATAAGAATTTTGGAAACGTGGATGTGCGTACGTTTAACACGAGGACATTTCCAACGCTATTATCTGCAAATTACGGGTGTACCTATCGAGAAAAGGACAAACATTCATTTTCATTTTCCACGAATCCGGTTATGGCTGTTGATGTGTTTGCTGGTGATTGACAGTCATGTCTCGTAATCTGGAAGCGATAAAGTGCTTTGACAGGAGCTGGGTGTGTCTAAAAGAGATCTTGGGGAAATGGAATGATAAAATAGGCGTGTAACTTCCAGACTGAAGAGCAACGTATATCGTTTGCGATGATGTTCTAGAGAGAGCTCGCGGAATGCGTAGCTCCTTGAAACAATTTGTTACATACAATGATGAGGGAAAACATTATGATCGCTGCCCGCAGCGAGGTTTAATACCCCCTGCTGACGATGCGGGCATGTGAAGCGGTAAGGAATGTACGGGGGTGGACAAAAATATAGAAGCACTGAAAAAGCAACTCATTGCCGTGCTTGATACGATGTAGGAAACCCTTTGACATTCAGAACAGCTTCCAGTCGTCTTGGAATGGATGAATACAGGTCCTGTATGGTTTGAAGGAATATTATTCTTCCTGCAAAATAGTGGTTAGTTAAGGAAACGATGTTGGAGGTAGGTAGCGATCACGCACCCTTTTCTCCGAAGCAGACCACAGAGGCTCAATAATACTGAGATTGGGTGTTTGTGGTGGCCAGGGGAGGTGCGACAATTCGTCCTCATGTTTACTAAACCAGTCCTGGACGATGCGAACTTTGTGGACAGGGACCTTGGAACATAGCATCACCATTGTGGAACAAACGTTGTAACGTGGGATGGATCTGATCAGCCAAACTGGTCGCAACGTGACATGGGCGCCGCCATCTTGAAATGAGCAGTGCGCATGCGCGAAGCCGCGTTCAGCGGCTAAGTCCGGTCCAATGATACCAATAGAGCTGGCAAAGGATGGGTGACTGTAGCAATTGTACGGTACCCAGGAGACAAAGTGTCTAAAGTTGAAGGACTAGAGGCCTTTTATGATAGAGACATTATTGCCTATCGTACATGGTAACGTGGGATGGACCTGATCAGCCAAAACTGTCGCGTACCTTGGCAGTAATGCGACCTAGCAGAGTAACCAAGGGGCCGGAGGAATACCACCGTATGCCTGCCCAAATTCTCAAAGAAACGCCTCCATGTTTCCCACTTTGACCTGAACTCGGCCACAAGTTGGAAACAGTGTGAAACAAAATTCATCTGGCCATATGACATTCTCCCCTCGCTCCACTGTCCAGGTTGTGTGGCTTTGGCACCTCTTTTATTATTGCGGGCGTTTGCTTCACTGATGAGTAGTTTTCGAATTCCAGCTCGCCCTGCACTTCACTGCTTGAGCAGCTCCCTCAGTGTTGTTTCGGTGCTGACAGTTTGCGAGTACGGCATTCAGTTCTGCAGTGACTTTTACAGCTGTCGTAGTCTTATTTTTCATCTCAATCCTCTTCGATTACCATCTGTCACGACCACTCATACACTTTTAGTCTTTTCCTGTAAGCGCTGTAAATGTGCGCTGTAAATCTTCGATATGGTGCCTCTTGAAACATCAAACGTCGGTCGGAGTGGCCGAGCGGTTCTAGGCGCTGCAGTCTGGATCCGCGCGACCGCTACGGTCGCTGGTTCGAATCCTGCCTCGGGCATGGATGTGTGTGATGTCCTTAGGTTAGTTAGGTTTAACTAATTCTAAGTTCTAGGGGACTGATGACCTCAGAAGTTACGTCCCATAGTGCTCAGTCATTTGAATCATTTGAAACACCAAACACTTGCGCTACTTTCGTTATGGAAGCACGCACCATACCAGCACAAGCAATTTCCCCGCCTTCGAATCTTGTGAGCCCACAACTAAACAGAACACTGCTCTGACGACGATTGACTCTTGAGACTTATTGAGGACATTGCACAGATGCCATTCATGCTCAAATACATAAGCAAAATTTGCAGGCTTGGCTAACTTTTGCATTTATGTTCAAGCGTTCTTTTGTCGTGCTGCTTTCATGTTTTTGTCCAACACGAAAGGGATGGCTGAAGAGCAATTTTTGCCCGCTGCCGGTCCGCCCCTTTTTGGGGAGTTGAAATAACAGTGAAGACAAAAAAAAAACGAGAGATATTCTTGCTACGATACGGGCCGCAAAGAAGGAAATCCACTGCCATAAGCGACTTTGACAAAGGAGAGAGACATCTGACCGAGCGCCAGGTAACGAGCATCTCAGAAATAGCGAAAGTGGTAGATTGTTCGCGCGCTACTGCCGTGAGGACCAATGGAAAGTGGTTGAAGTTAAAGCCACGAGTAAACGACATGTTGGACTTGTCCAAATCATCATAAAACATGGAAATTCGTGGGCTTCTCCAGTCTGTAAAGCACGTTATGCAGGGAGCTGTAGCGCACATTGTTGAACAGAGGGTTTCGCAATAAAACGAACTCTATGTTGACCCAATGACGTAGTCAGTTACGATTGCAGTGTGCACGGCAATTATGTGACCTGTGCGTACGTGTCTGGTGTTTCATACGTCCCCAAACCTACGACAAAAAGATGAATCCACGAGACGCAAAACTGCTGCTGTATTGAGTTCCAAAAGTGAACATCACGCTATTAGGCAAGTGGTCATGATGTTTCGGCTCTTCAGTGTAGCAAGGGACTTAATATGAACGCTACCAAGATGAAACTAACAGCGTTTTCCATAATAATTCTGAAGCAGACTATTAAATACGATAAGACAGTTCTTAATACAGTTTTGAACATGGCTGTCTTTCAGCAACCGTATTTAAGTTTCAGTGGAGAAATAACTCATCCAACCGGTTGCAAATAATTGTTTAATACATTTACCTAAGGCCGCACGGAGTGGCCGTGCGGTTTGAGGCGCCATGTCACGGACTCCGCGGCCTCTCCCGCCGGAGGTTCGAGTCCTTCCTCGGGCTTGAGTGTGTGTGTGTTGTTCTTAGCATAAGTTAGTTTAAGTAGTGTGTAAGTCTAGGGACCGATGACCTCAGCAGTTTCGTCCCTTAGGAACTCACACACACACACACACACACACACACACACACACACACACACACACACACACACACATTTACCTAAGTTTCGACACCTCTAAGGATATCTTCATTAGAATGAAAATTTAGAAGCTGTAAAGTTACATTGCGAGAAGGAAATAGTTAAACTTTAGAGCAGGCATGCCCAGGTCAAAAATTAAAACTTCCTGTCTTTGATACGTACGCCTTGCAAGGAACATGTTGTATAATACAATCGTGCGCTGTCCAATCTGGACAGTAATATACAAGTAATAATATATAAGTAACAACACTGTAATGATTTCGTAGTCTTTCCTGCCTATTTGAACTAATATAAAGTTATCGGGTTTTCACCAGCGTGAGTTTATTGAAATCAGGCGATGTTTCGACAAGTGCCGCTCTCGCCATCTTCTGGCGATGATGTTCATCCGCTTTGAAACCCTAGAAATTTCTATAACTAGTACAACTGTAATATTTATTTTATCGAGTATAGGCTTTATTGCTATGTGTCTACCACACGCTGCGACGATTACACGTGACAGTTTAAAGCTATGTTGTGGACTGGTGCGCCGGCCGGTGTGGCCGTGCGGTTCTAGGCGCTTCAGTCTGGAACCGCGTGCCCGCTACGGTCGCAGGTTCGAATCCTGCCTCGGGCATGGATGTGTGTGATGTCCTTAGGTTAGTTAGGTTTAAGTAGTTCTAAGTTGTAGGGGACTGATGACCTCAGAAGTTAAGTACCATAGTGCTCAGAGCCATTTTTGAAGCTGGACTGGTGCTTGAACTCAGACCCCGGTCTTTCGCTGGCAGTGCTCTACCAATTGCACCATCAAAGTATGGCTCGGGCGCTTTTATTTTTTTTTTTTCATTTTACTTCAAATGGATTCGGGTAATGGCCCATACAACCAAGTATAAAATTCATACGTACGAGGGAAAACGAAATTGTGGTTGCTTTATCCTCATACATAGGATATGATGGTGAAAATTTTTAAAATTAATATTTGTACACGCTGTTTTCATGAATATAAAGTCACTGAACATTTTGTCAATTATAATTAAGCTTTTTCATGAACTAACGAGTAAAGAAACCAATCAGGTTAGAAACACAAACTTAATGCATCACTAAATGTCACTTTTACATAGACTTATAAATTTATAAATACATTTACAGATACAAGTGTTCAAGATAACTCCAACCGAATCGAAAAGCAGTCATCAATTTTGTGTTCCTCGTAGTGTTTTCACCTTTTGTTTTTTAAATTTTACACACTCCAACAACAGATGCATGATGTCATCTTTAATAGTACAGAAAATGCAGTTCAAAGACGGTATTAACTTTAACGGGTGTTTAATTTTGTTGGTAAACATATGGCTTGCTCTTAATCTGTTAATGAAGACAGTATTCTTCCGCTCAAGACCAGGACTGAGAAACCATTGCTTACGAGGTGTGTTTCATTGGATAGCACAGTACCAAATTTCAAAAGTTCTATCTGTCACAGGCTATTCCCCAATCTTTGCAAGCTTCACAGAGGCCCGCAGGTTCCGATAGCGCACTGTCCCCGAAAAACTTGTCACTTAAAGGGGTAGTCCTGTTTGAAAATTTCAACATAACAAAGCGATTTGTTAGCTTAAAATGTTCTCTGAGATGTTTACTTTATTGTAGTGTTCATCCCAAGTTGGTCAGAAACTCCTTTATCAAGTTCTAAAACGATTTGCGAAAAAGTGTCTCCGTAAACCGTTCACAGCGAGGAAAAAAATAGTCGCCATCATGTCCAGTGTGGCAACATGTCATTTCAACGTGCTCGAAACTGAGATGGGACCAGCCTCTAACAACTTCTGCACAAAAGGATACAAAAGGCGTATCGAGCGGGCAGAGCAGCGGATGACAGAAGCTGCCAAAGAGGCCTGTAGGACCACCACGGCCACGATCAAGATGGAGGAGGACATATATTTTTAACTTAACTACAAAAGGTGTAATTCAAAACTTACATGTTCTTCTCAAAGCTGTATTTTTCGCATCGGCAGGACACATAACTTGAGAACGGTACGTACTGTCTTGTTCGCAATTTGATGCCGGCATTCTAA
The DNA here is from genome assembly GCF_021461395.2 of Schistocerca americana. Lineage (NCBI taxonomy): Eukaryota > Metazoa > Arthropoda > Insecta > Orthoptera > Acrididae > Schistocerca > Schistocerca americana. Next base: position 500,138,915 of record NC_060125.1, read on the forward strand.
ACTGAATTGTCTACCAGTTATACATAGCCGTTTTGCGATATCTTCAAAAGTTTACTTTCAGTGTACGCTTTTGTCTTCAATTTTTGGGAGAAGAAAATGACATTTTGTTAGACGTTAATTTCTTTAATTATACTAAATCTGCTGACAGAAAGATACTGAAAATGACTTATACATATTTATTTTGTTACAGATCCAATAGGAGGGCTTCGGGATTGACGCAGGTAACCAATGTTACGACATTCACCTATGTTTCATGCGTTCATTCGTTCGAAGAGTGTGAACCGCGTTAAAAACAACTGAAATATTTGAATACATTGAATACATTTCATTTCGTCTCTTCCTTCATCTAAATTGCATTTGTTGATAATTATATGAACTGATATGTTGAAGGCAGATTTAAATAATGAGAGACGACAAAGCAATTCGCTAATAGACCACATTTTCTGAAATGGTAAACTGCTCTAAGAGAGACGTGCCAATTTTTCCTCGTGACGGCATTCCGTCTGCTGAATACAAAATCCTGTGTTCACGCTATAATGTAACTGTATACTATTATAACAGAGAGATAAACTCCGTCGTATGAAATTGTATGCTAAGACACTGCCGAGTTTACTCGTGAAAAAGGAAGGGTGTGAACGAAGCTGAAATACTTTCGGATATTAGTGAAAATGAGTATTCAGATGTTCCTAGTGGGATGACTGTGTGAATGAATGTTTTTATGATTCTCAGGGCGATTCCGGTGACAGTGACGTCATTAGACCTGAAAAAAAACAGTAGGGCGGCGGTGTTTTCAAGTGATCTCGCCAACAACGGTGAAGCTGATTCTGTTTTTGCGAATTATTTGTTTTGTCATAATGTTAACGGTAAATTATTTATTGTCGATGGGCATCTACGCAGAAATGAATATTAAAGTAATGTTAGTATACACAAAGGAACACACCTGTTCCAAAGCTTTTAACGTTAACTTTGACGCCAGGGAGTAGGTATCACGACTGTCTTATGTTCCATGATACGAAACAACGGACCATCGGCGCTCTTTGTTCGATTATTTTTGATAGTAGCGTTTTGAACTGTGAAGCGTAGCCCAGGATTGGTGATTTTTGGAGGAATCACATGAATTCATAGTTTAGAGAAAATTCCACTGGGGCGGATGAGCACGTCTTTCCATCGTAGAAATACAGTTCGCTATGCTGCTGGAGGCGCCAAAGTTGTTGAAAGTACGCGCAGAACTCGAGTGAATTGATGTTGATGCTGCCGTATGTTACGACCGAGAAACGTAAGCCATTTATATATTTCTGTTCGTTGTAGAATATAATTGGAGTAATTATGCGAGCGCAAAAATGATAATATTTAAAATTTTTGCAGCCCTCAGTTGTTCATTAACGTCCCCCAAATCTCAATCAACAATCTTTTGTGCAGTATTGTTGGTATTGAAGCTATTAATAAATAAGCTTCCTGGCCATAACAAGTAACTGTAATTGTCTGTTAGTTTGCTTAACGACAAGAAGTAAGATTCTAATAATTGTAATGCTAAAATTTGCCTGTATGCCTTTAAGTAACTTCCACAGCTTTGGGTAGAGGAAAGATTAAATGCATGTCTTGCTCTGCTTTGGTATGCCACTTTCAGTTTACTGGATAAATCATATGTTTCAAATTCATTTCGTCAACAATATTTCTGCTACAGTTTCTGTGACTATCGACACCACAAAGATACGTAAATCAATGTCAATGCGATTAAGTTTACAATAGTTTTCGTGTAAATAAGTAATTTATGGGTTGAAGTTTTCGCTCCATTGGCTGTTTTTGCGTAATATATGACAACAATCAAATCTTGCTTATCTGACGTAATTAGTGTTTCGTTAACAAATTAATGGTTAAGGGACCAGGTGTGTTGTTGTTTTCATGACAGTTACATTTTTCAGTAACGTAGTAGCATATTTGTTTTCAAACACAGTAAATTTGACAAAATAGGAATTTCTGTGATCATTTACATAACATGTTGAAAGGGCAACAGCCTCAACGGGTGCGGGGCAAAGTCAGGACATGCGGGGACCAAGCAGCAATCGGTATTGTAATTGTCAACTGTCGAAGCTGCGTTGGTAAAGTACCGGAACTTCAAGCACTCATAGAAAGCACCGAAGCTGAAATCGTTATAGGTACGGAAAGCTGGCTTAAGCCAGAGATAAATTCTGCCGAAATTTTTACAAAGGTACAGACGGTGTTTAGAAAGGATAGATTGCATGCAACCGGTGGTGGAGTGTTCATCGCTGTTAGTAGTAGTTTATCCTGTAGTGAAGTAGAAGTGGATAGTTCCTGTGAATTATTATGGGTGGAGGTTACACTAAACAACCGAACTAGGTTAATAATTGGCTCCTTTTACCGACCTCCCGACTCAGCAGCATTAGTGGCAGAACAACTGAGAGAAAATTTGGAATACATTTCACATAAATTTTCTCAGCATGTTATAGTCTTAGGTGGAGATTTCAATTTACCAGATATAGACTGGGACACACAGATGTTTAGGACGGGTGGTAGGGACAGAGCATCGAGTGACATTATACTGAGTGCACTATCCGAAAATTACCTCGAGCAATTAAACAGAGAACCGACTCGTGGAGATAACATATTGGACCTACTAATAACAAACAGACCCGAACTTTTCGAATCTGTATGTACAGAACAGGGAATCAGTGATCATAAGGCCGTTGCAGCATCCCTGAATATGGAAGTTAATAGGAATATAAAAAAAGGGAGGAAGGTTTATCTGTTTAGCAAGAGTAATAGAAGGCAGATTTCAGACTACCTAACAGATCAAAACGAAAATTTCTGTTCCGACACTGACAATGTTGAGTGTTTATGGAAAAAGTTCAAGGCAATCGTAAAATGCGTTTTAGACAGGTACGTGCCGAGTAAAACTGTGAGGGACGGGAAAAACCCACCGTGGTACAACAACAAAGTTAGGAAACTACTGCGAAAGCAAAGAGAGCTCCACTCCAAGTTTAAACGCAGCCAAAACCTCTCAGACAAACAGAAGCTAAACGATGGCAAAGTTAGCGTAAGGAGGGCTATGCGTGAAGCGTTCATTGAATTCGAAAGTAAAATTCTATGTACCGACTTGACAGAAAATCCTAGGAAGTTCTGGTCTTACGTTAAATCAGTAAGTGGCTTGAAACAGCATATCCAGACACTACGGGATGATGATGGCATTGAAACAGAGGATGACACGCGTAAAGCTGAAATACTAAACACCTTTTTCCAAAGCTGTTTCACAGAGGAAGACCGCACTGCAGTTCCTTCTCTAAATCCTCGCACAAACGAAAAAATGGCTGACATCGAAATAAGTGTCCAAGGAATAGAAAAGCAACTGGAATCACTCAATAGAGGAAAGTCCACTGGACCTGACGGGATACCAATTCGATTCTACACAGAGTACGCGAAAGAACTTGCCCCCCTTCTAACAGCCGTGTACCGCAAGTCTCTAGAGGAACGGAGGGTTCCAAATGATTGGAAAAGAGCACAGATAGTCCCAGTCTTCAAGAAGGGTCGTCGAGCAGATGCGCAAAACTATAGACCTATATCTCTTACGTCGATCTCTTGTAGAATTTTAGAACACGTTTTTTGCTCGCGTATCATGTCATTTCTGGAAACCCAGAATCTACTACGTAGGAATCAACATGGATTCCGGAAACAGCGATCGTGTGAGACCCAACTCGCCTTATTTGTTCATGAGACCCAGAAAATATTAGATACAGGCTCCCAGGTAGATGCTATTTTTCTTGACTTCCGGAAGGCGTTCGATACAGTTCCGCACTGTCGCCTGATAAACAAAGTAAGAGCCTACGGAATATCAGACCAGCTGTGTGGCTGGATTGAAGAGTTTTTAGCAAACAGAACACAGCATGTTGTTATCAATGGAGAGACGTCTACAGACGTTAAAGTAACCTCTGGCGTGCCACAGGGGAGTGTTATGGGACCATTGCTTTTCACAATATATATAAATGACTTAGTAGATAGTGTCGGAAGTTCCATGCGGCTTTTCGCGGATGATGCTGTAGTATACAGAGAAGTTGCTGCATTAGAAAATTGTAGCGAAATACAGGAAGATCTGCAGCGGATAGGCACTTGGTGCAGGGAGTGGCAACTGACCCTTAACATAGACAAATGTAATGTATTGAGAATACATAGAAAGAAGGATCCCTTATTGTATGATTATATGATAGCGGAACAAACACTGGTAGCAGTTACTTCTGTAAAATATCTGGGAGTATGCGTACGGAACGATTTGAAGTGGAATGATCATATAAAACTAATTGTTGGTAAGGCGGGTACCAGGTTGAGATTCATTGGGAGAGTGCTTAGAAAATGTAGTCCATCAACAAAGGAGGTGGCTTACAAAACACTCGTTCGACCTATACTTGAGTATTGCTCATCAGTGTGGGATCCGTACCAGGTCGGGTTGACGGAGGAGATAGAGAAGATCCAAAGAAGAGCGGCGCGTTTCGTCACTGGGTTATTTGGTAACCGTGATAGCGTTACGGAGATGTTTAATAAACTCAAGTGGCAGACTCTGCAAGAGAGGCGCTCTGCATCGCGGTGTAGCTTGCTCGCCAGGTTTCGAGAGGGTGCGTTTCTGGATGAGGTATCGAATATATTGCTTCCCCCTACTTATACTTCCCGAGGAGATCACGAATGTAAAATTAGAGAGATTAGAGCGCGCACGGAGACTTTCAGACAGTCGTTCTTCCCGCGAACCATACGCGACTGGAACAGGAAAGGGAGGTAATGACAGTGGCACGTAAAGTGCCCTCCGCCACACACCGTTGGGTGGCTTGCGGAGTATCGATGTAGATGTAGATGTAGATGTGAACATTTCACGCAACAGCTAAGGTACAGCACGAAATAACATTTATTTTTTGGTAAATTGTTAAAAAGTTATGTAATCCTTTGCCTGCCGTTATTCCGATCGTTGTCTGGCGTAACATCTATGAGAAAGCAGTTTTAACTGTTTTTCTGACATACTTTTTATTCACAATTCAAAAGCACGTCTTGAGTTCAATTGTTTAATCTTCTGGTTCAAATGATGTCTCTGGCAAACAGCGCTCTAATTTACCTGCATAATAAGCAAATCTTTGGGAACTGCAAGTAACAATATTTCTGTTAAGGTAACACTTCGCTTCTCACATAAACGGAATAAGAATCTAACTTTACGCAAAACGCCACCTACCACTACAAAAAGCACGAAAAGTAATTGCATTTCTTCACACAATCAAAGGTTTCTGTGTTTCACTGTTTCTCCGTCAACAACCTTTGTTCCGTCAGATATAAAACGACAGTGACAGGAGAAGTGCAGTACCGGTGTATAAAAAGCTTGACATTGTTTAGCAGAGTATACATAACACAGCCCCTTTCGACAGTAGCTGCTAAACCAGAACATGTAATTTGGACGCACTGAACATTTTAAATTCTAAGCTTTAACACTTGGCTGCATGTTGCTACATATCTTCCAGTTTCAATTCTTATTCTGCTACCTACGTCTAAAAAATGATACTATTGCTTGGGCCTTATCCGAGCATCCTGTTATTGATGTTTATATCAAGTTACATGCATGAGGCAGAATAATATGCAGAGGAGAATGAACATTATAGACAAATGAAGATGCACGAGTTATTCAAGTGCCGTTTGACAGTTTTAGATTTGTAAGAAGTCATGTTACATTCATCACATATCTCCGAGCGATAGAACGTACTTGTATGTCTAGGTATTCTGCTGTCTTGCATGCTTATCTGTGTTGATTTTTCGATCTAGGACTATAATAGATTTAGTAATATGCCACGAAGTTTTCGTTGCTCTTTCTGGAGGCAAGTCGACACCTTTAGACAATCTGGATGATCCAGTGCTGTATTTTTAGTTGTTGCAGAGTGAATTCAACAACTGTGGTTTTGGGCCATTTATTTCTATTACCGTATACTGATATCACAATGTAGGCGAGAGATGCAGTGACGCTTAGCTGTCAAAGTTTTTACCATTTCTCTTCGAAGTATAAGTAGTTAAGAGTATATCGTGACGATGAGAGTGAGCAGGATAGAAGTCTCTCAAAGACATCTTTTGATTAATATAACGTAGATGGCGTTGCTTTCAAACCAAGATTTCCTGCTTTGAGAGTGAGGGGGTTTATCTTATTTAAGAATTGCATAGTATTTGCTGCAAAATGTATCTCTTTTTCGTTAACAGTTATGCTACATTTCTGCAGAGAAGCACATCAATCTCATCGTTTTACAAAATTCTGTATCATTATTTTTCTTCGTGTCATTTCTGAGAGTACTACACATTGCAGTGTCAAATTAAATTAATGGCTATATTATTTGCGTAATCTTTATGGTACTATGGAAACAGCGTTGTCTTTGTACTGAAGTGTCAATATTAAAAACGTGATTTGGTCAAATGCACTCCTGGAAATGGAAAAAAGAACACATTGACACCGGTGTGTCAGACCCACCATACTTGCTCCGGACACTGCGAGAGGGCTGTACAAGCAATGATCACACGCACGGCACAGCGGACACACCAGGAACCGCGATGTTGGCCGTCGAATGGCGCTAGCTGCGCAGCATTTGTGCACCGCCGCCGTCAGTGTCAGCCAGTTTGCCGTGGCATACGGAGCTCCATCGCAGTCTTTAACACTGGTAGCATGCCGCGACAGCGTGGACGTGAACCGTATGTGCAGTTGACGGACTTTGAGCGAGGGCGTATAGTGGGCATGCGGGAGGCCGGGTGGACGTACCGCCGAATTGCTCAACACGTGGGGCGTGAGGTCTCCACAGTACATCGATGTTGTCGCCAGTGGTCGGCGGAAGGTGCACGTGCCCGTCGACCTGGGGCCGGACCGCAGCGACGCACGGATGCACGCCAAGACCGTAGGATCCTACGCAGTGCCGTAGGGGACCGCACCGCCACTTCCCAGCAAATTAGGGACACTGTTGCTCCTGGGGTATCGGCGAGGACCATTCGCAACCGTCTCCATGAAGCTGGGCTACGGTCCCGCACACCGTTAGGCCGTCTTCCGCTCACGCCCCAACATCGTGCAGCCCGCCTCCAGTGGTGTCGCGACAGGCGTGAATGGAGGGACGAATGGAGACGTGTCGTCTTCAGCGATGAGAGTCGCTTCTGCCTTGGTGCCAATGATGGTCGTATGCGTGTTTGGCGCTGTGCAGGTGAGCGCCACAATCAGGACTGCATACGACCGAGGCACACAGGGCCAACACCCGGCATCATGGTGTGGAGAGCGATCTCCTACACTGGCCGTACACCACTGGTGATCGTCGAGGGGACACTGAATAGTGCACGGTACATCCAAACCGTCATCGAACCCATCGTTCTACCATTCCTAGACCGGCAAGGGAACTTGCTGTTCCAACAGGACAATGCACGTCCGCATGTATCCCGTGCCATCCAACGTGCTCTAGAAGGTGTAAGTCAACTACCCTGGCCAGCAAGATCTCCGGATCTGTCCCCCATTGAGCATGTTTGGGACTGGATGAAGCGTCGTCTCACGCGGTCTGCACGTCCAGCACGAACGCTGGTCCAACTGAGGCGCCAGGTGGAAATGGCATGGCAAGCCGTTCCACAGGACTACATCCAGCATCTCTACGATCGTCTCCATGGGAGAATATCAGCCTGCATTGCTGCGAAAGGTGGATATACACTGTACTAGTGCCGACATTGTGCATGCTCTGTTGCCTGTGTCTATGTGCCTGTGGTTCTGTCAGTGTGATCATGTGATGTATCTGACCCCAGGAATGTGTCAATAAAGTTTCCCCTTCCTGGGACAATAAATTCACGGTGTTCTTATTTCAATTTCCAGGAGTGTATTTATGTTATTCTATTTAACAGACAACAATGTCGCCTGTGCACAAAAGAGAACTGTTAAATCAGTCGTCGAGAATTGGGAAAGTTGGCACATTATGTGCAGTAGCTGATAGCTTATGTCTGATTACTGCCACGAGCACTTATTTCAATTTGTCAACTTACCGATAGTAGCTGTACGTTCGATTTTATCGGCATCGGTGACTGCACAGCAAAGAGCGCGGTATCAGGATAGTCCGATAAAAAGCACAAAACACAATCTTCAAGTCAGAGAAAACATTCTGGAATGAGCCACTTATAAGAAAGATTTTGCCGTCATATCTGCATCAGAAAAGGGAAAACTGCGCTCTAGTTTCGTAGGAACTCTTGTTCTCACTGCGTTGCCTTGTTTTGACAGAGATGGGCGTTAATTTTTTAAAAAAAGGGGGGGGGGGGTCTGAATAGTACAGTTTTAAATTGTCGATTTGAACCTTGTTGAAAGTTTCGGTAAAGAACTTTATTTTACACATTACACTGGGTGTTCAGAAGTAATGTTTTCCTTCCTTCTGTTGCGAATTTAATGAATTAGAATGAGAATTGAGCAGCGAAACATGTTTAACCGAGAGGAAAGAATTTTTGGCGTTTGAAAACATTGGTGCGGGACAGTGAGTTCAAATATTCATCTCCTCTCTTAGGATTGGACTGCACTGTTACACTACGCCAGAGACATTGATTAAATAGTCTTTAGGGTGGTGTACATCACTAATTCTTGATTCGAAGTGTTTAATTCTCCAACTGTGTATTCTGTAAACTGCTCTGAGCAGCTGGCTCCTAAGTGTGTGGTTGAAGAGGTGACTTTTTTTTATTTTCGTTGAATATATTCATTCTGATGTGAACACTTACTTTGTTTGTCTCATTTCACAAAGGCATTCATCACTAACTTCCAACCTAAACCACAAAGACAATCCACACTCTTCGGTTCAATGGAGTTGGACACTAACTCCTGAAATCCTCTTCGCCCTGCTAGTCACACGCTTTTAATAAAAGTTTCTTCCACAGATTTGGTTCGGCTTGCTACCTCCTCACATGAGAGTTATCTTTATGCAGCTCTCATAAAAAGCTTTTATCTTTAATCCGAAGGGCGATAAAATATTAATCATTAAACAAAAACACACAAGGACTGATAATTTTTTGCGTGTATCGTGAGGCAATACTGACTCTACCACTCATCTTAGAAGATAGATTAAGGAAAGGAAAACCTACGCTAGCATTTGTAGACTTAGAGAAAGCTTTTGACAATGTTGACTGGAATTCTGAAGGTGGCAGGGGTAAAATACAGGGAATGAAAGGCTATTTACAATTTGTACAGAAACCAGATGGCAGTTATAAGAGTCGAGGGACATGAAAGAGAAGCAGTGGTTGGGAAGGGAGTGAGACAGTGTTGTAGCCTATCCCCGATGTTATTCAATCTGTATATTGAGCAAGCAGTAAAGGAAACAAAATCCATGGAGAAGAAATAAAAACTTTGAGGTTCGCCGATGACTTTGTAATTCTGTCAGAGACAGCAAAGGACCTGGAAGAGCAGTTGAATGGAATGGACAGTGTCTTGAAAGGAGGATGTAAGATGAACATCAACAAAAGCAAAACGAGGATAATGGAATGTAGTCGAATTAAGTCGGGTGATGCTGAGGGAATTAGATTAGGAAATAAGAGACTTACAGTAGTAAAGGAGTTTTGCTATTTGGGAAGCAAAATAACTAATGATGGTCGAAGTAGAGAGGATATAAAATGTAGACTGGCAATGGCGAGGAAAGCGTTTCTGAAGAAGAGAAATTTGTTAACATCGAGTATAGATTTAAGTGTCAGGAAGTCGTTTCTAAAAGTATTTGTATGGAGTGTAGCCATGTATGGAAGTGAAACATGGACGATAAATAATTTGGACAAGAAGAGAACAGAAGTTTTCGAAATGTGGTTCTACAGAAGAATGCTGAAGATTGGATGGGTAGATCACATAACAAATGAGGAGATATTGAATAGGATTGGGGAGAAGAGGAAGTTGTGGCACAACTTGACTAGAAGAAGGGATCGGTTGGTACGACATGCTCTGAGGCATCAAGGGATCACCAATTTAGTATTAGAGGGCAGCGTGGACGGTAAAAATCGTAGAGAGAGACCAAGAGATGAATACACCAAGAGATTCAGAAGGACGTAGGTTTGCAGTAGGTACTGGGAGATGAAAAAGCTTGCACAGGATAGAGTAGCATGGAGAGCTGCATCAAACCAGTCTCTGGACTGAAGACCACAACAACAAGCAACATCGCAAATTACGACGCTGCTTTTAATTTTCGGTAGCTCTACTTAGCTAGAGGACTAATTACGCAGCTCTTATTTTCAATCCGCTTCTAGTCAGTCCTCTCAGAGCCCAAATGCAGCACCTAATTCACATAACGAAAGCAAAGCAAAATAAATTCATAAAAATTACAGAATACCGGAGCGGAAACGTCATAAAATATCATATTTCTTAAGAATTTGAAGCACAGTTTTTCTTAACATCTGTAGCAAGTGTTTTTCTGCCCATACTTTGCTCCCGAAGTAGATTTATAAAAATATGCCTACACAGGAATTATAGATTTGTCAACTTTATATAGTATTCCACCAGATCTGACATGGAACAGACAATTTTGAGGACACTGTGCCAAAAAAATATTTATTGGTATTTTAGTCTCTCTTGGATACGTTGTGATACAGTTAAGACCAAAGTAGTGACTCATTCACAGTAGTCAGTTTAAGGAAGGCTGGTAAAGCCTCAGCAAAGCGACCGTTTGTTTAAGCTACCGTGTTTCCAGAAGTAGCTACGCATGATGTACAATTTATTTCATTGGTTGCTGCACCGCTTAGTCACAGACGCCAAAACTTGTTCAAATGCTGCTATTTAGACCACACATTTCTGGATTTCATTGCATCACAGGAAACTATAGCTATCTGGAGGTTACTAGCTTTTATTGAGACTGACTACAGGTAAATGAATTACAGCGTTACAGAGACTAATAGCTAGTAATGTATACGTGGCAACACAAAAATCGTACCGTTGCTTCCCAGTAAAATGATCTACGGACGTCGTGCAAGAAGCTAGATACATGTCACACGCATCATAAGTGAACGTAGAGAATGAAATGTTATAAGAGGTGGGCAGATGTGAACAATTTATTCTAGGGCTATGATTAGGTATTCCAGACATATGATGGAAACATCAGAAAAGCATTAGGTGCTTTACAAGATTTTATTATCACCCATGGAATGTGTATAGTGAAAAACCATACAAAATGAAATAAATGTTGTATAAATGGTATTTTTTTCAAAAAACTCGTAGTGCATAAACAAATTACTTGGTGACACTCCTAAATCAATGCGTTAAAATCTGGAAGTGCAACAGCGACGAGTATTTTGCGCTATTTATAACGTAAAAAATAACTTCCCATACATTTTGAGCCGTGCAGCAACAACACTGCGTTTAAAAGAACAGCTCGCAACACTCGTACACCGAAAAATGGTAGAATGTAGAGTATTAAATATGAAAATGGTCTATACGTAAGTTACAGACTAATTAACAACAAATTTAATTGCATGACACACATTCCAAAATGCATATAAACCGTACTTTGGTTACGTAGTACTGTTTCTATGACACTTCGTGTGGGGTAAATATGAGCAGTGCTTTGACACAGGGATTTTGAAAACATTTGTGGTACATCAGAAGTAACTTTAACGGCGTAACTATGACAACTGACGCCCAAGATTAATCTCCACTTCACGCCCCTCCCTCTAAACCCCACCCTTCCTGCCATCAGCCTATTTTTGTTTAATCCTCATAGCTGTTTAGCCCGTTTATTCGTTTACTGAGTTCAACACAACTTTACAAATAATTAAAAGCTTCATGTTTCAGCAACCCTGCTTTGTCTTATTAAATTCAAAACATGGAACAGCAGACATGACCAACATTGGAACTAAAATGCGATTTTTTTATTCTTGTTTAATTTTCGATCAATACAAAACCGTACAATACAAAGCAACACATGAAAAATTTATTTTTTCGTGCTTCCACTCCTTTGGCCCATTTGGAATAACGAGAGCGGATCCATCTAGTAGCCCAAAATAAGGCACGAAAGTCTCTGAGGAAAGAGAAGTTAGATCTTGTGGAATTGTTGCTCAGTACAGCTCAATTCGAATCCCCCCAAGATTCCCTTTCTTAAATATCCGTCCCCTTCCCATTATAGCACCCTCCACACCTTTCCCGTCTTCTTTTTCTTCCCTTCTACTTCCTTATGTTCTTCCCCTCTCCTTTTCCCCTTCATATTTTTTTCACTTTTCGCTAAACTGCGTCCCAACAGAAACGGCGCCCTTGCCATATTCTAGTTACGCCATTGGCTAAGGGCAGTGTTAAGCTCGAAGAGCACAGTCTTACCTCCACGTACGTCGATAAATTCGTAGGATCGCGACCTCGTCGGCGGAAGCGGCATCTGGTGGAGGTTCCGTTAGGAAATACGTCCAGCAGGTGAACAGAACCGGCGGACGGCCATTGGCGACGGACGCAAAAGTTGCGGCACCGGGCCAACTGTCGACTGGCGTGGTCAGTGACGAGTTCGATAAAGCACCGCGGCAGCTGTGGCCTATTGGCTGATAACGACCCATATCTTTGTCTGCGCCGCTCTCGGCATAAAGAAGCCGCACGAGCGCAGGTACTTGAAGCAGATTAAGGAAACAGCGTCGCTAATGAGCAAGGCTGAGCTTGAGGTTCAGTAGTAACTAAAACATACTAGGCATCATTCCCTGGAGACGCGACTACCTACAGTTGAATACTCAGCGCTGCTGACTCTATAGAAGAAACTTCTCGGTAGAAAGGACTTGGAATGGGTGATGAAAAAATGGTGAGTGCCCAAAACATATGTGACGGATCGATATCGCTCCACTCCGTCGCTCGCGGTGAACCCGCCACATGTAAGCGATTTGCCAAGCAATTTTAATCAGTTTTGGGATCGCCACGGACAAGCGAACATTCCCAGGTGTACATAAACTAATTTGATGAAACTTGACGGATTCGCAGAGGGATCAAAATAATGCAATACGTTCCACTTTTAAGAGGTAAAACGTACTCCGAAAGGTAATATCGAATGTTAGTTTTAGAGGGAAATTTTCGAAACCATGATGTATGAAAGATGTGTTTCATATTGAAGTTGAAACGTAATTAACGTTCTTGCAAACTGTTAATAAGTTTTCTAACAATTAGAAATTTTGGTTAATACCCCACAACCATTAATTAATTCTGAAAAATGAAAACTTTTGTTACAACATAAATTAAGCAATCTTCCACACCACATTCATACATGTGTAATAAAGCTGTTGCTCATTATTATCCGAATTATTTTTCCTACTCATTTTTGTTTCATATTTTTACTGTTATTTTACGTTTTAAATTCATATTTTTTTAGTTTGCCGTTTTGTATTTTCTTTACTGAAAATAATATGTATATCATTATTATGATACAAAATCATTACAATAATGATAATCTGTACATACAATGAACCTTACGTGATCCAACACAATATGAAATAAAATTCAGCAGAACTGAAAATAATATGAATTTAAAACGTAAAATAACAATTTAAAATATCAAACAAAAATTATTAAAACATAATTACAATAATATTGAAAATTTAGATACATTAATTATGTTGAAAGCACTCTGACAACACACTGTGGACAGCATATCGTCCAAAAATTGTATTCCAGAAACCAGCTTTTTTTACACATGGATGGCTGTGGCACGAAAGCTTCTTTAGTTTATGTTCCAATAAAAAAAATTAATTTTCAAAATTAATTAATGGTGATGGAATATATTGCAAAATTTCAAATTATTACAAAAGTTGACTATACAGTTTTGAAGAACGTTAATTACGTTTCAACTTCTACAAGACAATCATTTTTTATATATCACGGTTTCGAAGATAATCCATTAAGAGCTTAGTTACCAAATTAGATTTTGGGGTGTGTTTTACCCCTTAAAAGTGAAGCTGGACAAAAAGGGAAGAAACGCGTATTGCATTTTTTGACCCCTTAGTATACCCGCCAAGTTCCACCGTCATCAAGTTCTGAAAAAGCAAGCGTTGTAGTTTATTGAACTGGTTTCCGAGCAGTTTTCTTGAGAACTCTGGGATACTTTCCAGAACATATTACATTTTTCAGTGACGCCAAGTTAGTAGAGTACATTTTCCCAATACGCAAATAAAACCGAGTTTTTTTAAATTAGACCTCAATTTCTTTCTCATTCATCATTCTTGTACTTTAACCGCAAGTATTTACACAATTTATTTTAAAAGCGGCACGAATCTACAGAAATATTATCGATCGTAGCACTGCAATTACTGTTAACTCTTGCTATAAACCGTATAAGGGAGGGTTAGATTATATTAAAAGACAAAGGATTAGAATATAGCTTTATAACAGATTTTCCTTAAATATCAAAACTAAAATACCCACTTAATAGTACAGAAATTTCGTTTAGAAATTATAAACCTTAATAATGCATGTAGGTGTTTCACAAATAACTCCAAATAAACAGATGGAGCTTGGTGTATTGTGACTACGAAATTCTCATCTGTTCTACTTCTACAGCACAATCATCAAAATGCAAATGACTGCAAAATCGGAGATTGTCAACTTTTTTATTACCCTCTCAATTTTAATGTGTGTGAAATCTTATGGAACTTAACAGCTAAGGTCATCAGTCCCTAAGCTTACACACTACTTAGCCTAAATTATCCTAAGGACAAACACACACACCCATGCTCGAGGGAAGACTCGAACCTCCGCCGGGAGCAGCCGCACAGTCCATGACTGCAGCGCCCAAGACCGCTCTTCTAATCCCGCGCGGCTTCTTAGAGTTGTACGGGGTTCCCGATAAAATATAAATTCTAACGGAACGTTCTTAACATGAGAAAAGTAGAAAGAAAACACACACACACACACACACACACACACACACAGACACACACGATTAATATCTAGAGAACGAGACGCAACCAGACAGCAATATTGCCATACATCACATGCGATTCATCTGATTTTCATGCGATCAGCTGTCAGCGACCGATTGCTGCGATTTGTTCACATACATTCAGTCTACGAAGCGACAGTATGCCCGTGCTATGGATCGCTCCGATCCACAACTTGTGCGTGTGTCACTTTATAAAATAAATATCGACAAGAGTAAAGCAAGAGTAATGGAATGTAGTCGACATATATCAGGTGAGGGAATTAGATCAGGAAACGAGAAAGGAGCTAGCTTAGGAAATGTGACATTAAAAGTGGTAGATGAGCTTTGACATTCTGACAGCAAAATTCTGAGAATGGTCGATGTAGAAGGATATAAAGTACAGACTGTCAAAGCCATTCTGAAAAAGAGAAATTTATTAAGATCGAATATGAATTTAAGTTGAATGTAGAAATGTGTGTGAATTTCTAAGGGACCAAACTGCTGAGGTCCCTAGACTTACACACTACTAAAACTAACTTAGGCTAAGAACAACACACACACCCATGCACCAGGGAGGTCTCGAACCTCCGGCGGGAGGGGCTGCGCAATCCCTGACATGGCGCCTGGAACCACCCGGCCACTCCGCGCGGCTAAATATAAGTTTTAGGCAGTTTTTCTGGAGGTATTTTTCTGGAGAGTGGTCGTGAACGGAAGTGAAATGTGTAGATAAACTGCACAGGCCAGAAGAGAATGTAAGCTTTTGAAATGTGTTGCTGTAGAATAATACTAAAGATTCTATGTTTGGATCATACAAGTAATGAGGAGGTACTTAAACGAACTCGGTGAAAAGAAACAAATAACCCAACGTTATCTCTAGATAGGACAAGTCGTGAGACATCCAGAAACCGACAATTTGGTAATGGAGGAAAGTGGAGGTGGGAGGAGGGAAAATTGTAGGAAACTGGAGATCGAATACAATAAACAGGTTCGTTTGAATTTAAATTGCTGTATTTCCGCAGTTATGAAGGGGCTTTCACATGATACACCAGCGTGGAAAGCTGTATCAAGCCATTTGTCGGACTCAAGACCACTACAACAACAAATATCCATGCAGGCGGCAAGGACCACATTGCACAACGATAACTTCTGAAATAACCCAACCAGTAAATAAAACCTCCTAAATCCATTTAGTTCCTAACACCTAGATTGCCAAAAGAGCGCACTGAATCATATAAACTGGCTGGTAGTCAATGGAGTGGGGTACATTATATTCTTAATACAATTCACACCGAAGATGCTGATCCGTAAGTCTTAGTTTCATCGCCTTCAACAAAAACTTAGTTAAACTATCATTAAATATCACTATAAAAGATAATCTACATCAAGGATTAAATCATCTCTGGTTATTTCTACGCTCAAGTACTTAACTCTGTCCATATTTTGTTTGGCCTACCGATCTTTCTTCATGGCATTTGCTACTACTTAAACAGCGTTTTTGGTTTTCTGGTTTCTAGCATCCTTGTTGCAAGCTCTTTCCATCTGTTTTTGTAATTAACTTTTCCTCATTAAAATTATACACGTTTAACTCTTTCCTGATATCTTAATTTCTCCTCCTATCAAGTAATATTTCACCAGCTACCACCCTCAGAAACCTATGCTTTTGATCTGTAGTCTAGTGCGTGTTCAACGCTCATATCGATACTGCAACGTTGCTACTTCACTACTCTATATACTTCAAGTAATGTTACCCTTCTGTTACTTTTAAACTGCCTTCTGGTTATGGCACATAAATACTGGAATTTTAGCCTACATCACCGTCTGATATGTACCTAAAATCACACCCAAGAAAATGATTTGTTAACTTCCTACGTTGTGCCGATATGAATGCCTATTTTGACCCAGACTGGTTGACACCCTCTAAATAATAACATTTTCGTTTCTGATGTGAGGGTATTTAAATTACATTCGTCTGCTACTTTCACGAAAAGGCACAGCCCAGTATAATAGATCATCTCCAGTCCAAACTAAAATCACTTGCTTGGCTGCAAAATAGTTTGTGTCTAGCGTAGCGTTATTTGTTTTAATATGTTTTAGCAGTAATTTTTGCTATATACATGAGACAACATATAAATTAAGGAGAGTCTGTTATAGAGAGCATCAGTGTCTAAATACTTGGTTTCTCTATGCATTTCATTCAATATTTTTGTATATCTCCTTTCATGAATACTTTGTATTAGTCTACTTAAATGCTGTGGAAGTCCCTAAATTTAGTTCATTGCAGTTCGTGCTGAAGCTGTGAATGAGTTATATTCACAAAATATGTCCTTTTTTTTACAATTAATTTTGTGTTTTAGTTTTTAAATGTATGACACATTTAGAGCCTTGGAGGATCATTTGCAAGTGATTAACATTATTATCTTGTACATGTTTGTACTTTCTCACAAACTCAGAGATGTGTACGTATATTCTCGTAATTTTTTGAATTAATTTGACTTCATTTAAATGCATCATAACACTGTGAGTTTGTCAAAAATGTTTATCTATCTCCAGATCAATATATCAGTTATTAGCATCTTTTTTAAATACGTGCACATGAAGTAGGACTGCACAGTATACCGTCTATTTGTACGCTATTTGATCTGGTGTCTGTCTTCCACAGTCATTTCATTGGACATTCATATGGATGTCTGAAGAAAGATATATGTAACTCTGCAATGGATAACACAGCCCTACACATTAAACAGCAAAAATAAAGACAACTAATTGGAATATATGGAACATACATTATTAATTCAGAATTTCTCTGAGGCCAAACAAACTGAACAGTGGAAAGTGAATCTCATCAAATTACAGAAAAAGAAGCCACAGCAGTCAAGAGAGAAATCTGCTGAAACATCTCAGAGAAGTGGTACAATAATGTGTTCTATATCGTTTTGAAAATGAATTGAAAGGGAATAATTAAAGAAAATGAAAATATATACGCGCAGATAATTTCATCGCAAATCAGATTGTACTTTCCCAACTTAACTCGTGAAGGGTGATTTAAAAAAGAAAACTTCTTCAGCACACAATAAACTCATGTGTGTGACTAACATCTCTCTAAGCTTCTAGCCGAAGTCCTGAAACACAGGGTACGCCATAGACATAACTACATGGGGAGTTAAATCCTGTTCTTCTTCTGGACTTCAAGCAACAGCCATTTCCTTGTTTGGGCACTACCTTTTCCTCGGTATTTCTTAACACTTTCTCTGTTTAATGTCATATCTTTGTTGGATTTTGAGAGGTAGTCTTTGCCTATTTATTCTTCTACTGTGATTATTTCACTTTGATCTGTTTTCCCTGATTTTATTTACTAATCTCTAGATGTTAAGTTCGTTCCTTCATGCCTGATCCTATCTCCTCTAGTAAATGATTTCACTGCTCTGATAAATCACATTTCTGCTGGCTGAAACCTACTCTTTGATTTTTTACGCTTGACTCATACGTTAGTTTCATAATATAATAATTAAGGAACAATTCTGTTAATATAATATTTCAATCCTATCTCCTTCCGTGTTTTGTTTGTCAAGCATCTGCCTATTGTTCCAAGTTAGATAGTTAATGGTGCAAAAGTTTCATGCTAATCTGCGTAGTTAAAAACAGTCCTGAAACTTGCCTGGACAAAGACTATAGTATCAGTGCAAGGACACATAAACAATTTAAGAGATGCATGGGTGCAATACTTCAAACGCATTGCAAGTTTGTCCGCAGTGAAAAGTGATCTTCTCTGACAAACACCTAAGGACACTGTGGAAAATACCCTGTCAGCAAGTGTAAGGGGTACAAAAAAAGTTGACAGTGCGGACGTGTGAAAGTACTGTACAGCGTACTTCACGAAAGCTTCTGTTCTGTTCTGTTCTGTTCTGCAGCTCGCCCAGAAGCTGACAAACAGGCAAGCCAAAATGCGTTCTGCACCAAAATGAAAAATTGGTTGTAAGATGGTGGATCCACTGGTACATTGGTGTTCAGTGATGAGGAAACATTCCAGGTAACCAGGGAGATTCATTATAGTCATTTAGGATATGGAACACAGTAAACCACCGTGTTTTTATGGCACAAGAGTATGATTCATCAAAAGTAGTTATGCGAACTGCACAGACAGAGCTTTGACTCACAGACAACGAAACTGTGATACATTAATTCCTACAAAAAAGTAAAAACACTAACTATCAATCGGTTAAAATGCTCTTTATTAAGAAAGAAGTAGCTCCGTCACCGGCTCAGAAACGACAGGATCATCGTGAGACGGCTTTTCACGTTTAAATTTGCATTTAGCTCTTGCTGTAGAAGCGACGTTTGCGGTTTTTCATTGTGGCGAAAGTACTTTAGGGTGATGGTAAAATGAAATGAAATGAGCGTATGGCATCGTTGGCCGGGAGGCCCCATCCGGGGAACTTTCGCCGCCAAGTGCAGGTCTTATTTCGGTCGACGCCACATTTGGCGACTTGCGTGCCGGTGATGAAGATGGAATGATAATGAGGACAACACAACGCCCAGTCCCCAAGCGGAGAAAATCTCCCACCCGACCGGGAATCGAACCTGGGCCTGCTTGCATGGGAGTCGAGCACGTTACCAGCCAGTTAAGCAGGCAGACAGGGTGATGGTAACCTACAGCAAAATTACGATACAAGTGAAACGACTACTTTACTGTAAATAGACTTATAATGAACTAAAACAAGAGAACCAACAGCAGAATTAGTTTTGTGTTACTAAAAATGAAAATCCTGTTGTCATTAAACAGCGCTGTTGATCGCTTTTGAAGAAGTTTGTATTTCATGGAATAGTAATAAACACTAAGCACTTTTCTGAAGTATCAGATCGAAACTTTGTTAACAATGGCTGGATACTGTTTTTACTTTTTGTAAGAATTAACTTGTGTTTGTATACAGTACGGCCTCAGCAAGCCAGTTCTCGACAAAACAGGAGAAATCTATGAAAACGGTGTGTCATTTCATAAAATTATGAATCGGAAATGTTATTTTAGTAAAGACGAAATCAGATTTACACAGCCCTGTCCTTTTCTGATCAGACCTGTACCTTTGCGTAGGTATGAAACATTGTTCAGATGTAGCGCAGATTTCATACTATTCCTAGAATTTATTGACGGCGGGCCAGACCTCCAGCATTTCTACGCGAGACAGAGAAGAAACTACAGTAAACGAAAGTGAACAGTGCGAACAAGGGAGTGACATACTGCAGCCAGCCAGGTACCAAAAGCCGAACTTGACATAAAATGTAACGAACAAAACCATATAGTCCGATCTACACACAATTGCATTCAGATGTGCTCTTGCGAAGTGCAAATATACAGATACAACAGTCTAAAAAGACATAAAACTAATTTTACATCAGGTACCTTCCAGCCAGAGGAAAAATGCCGAACACCGTCCTTGTTCAGTAAAAGGTGATAAGAGCAGACCGCAATGTAGCGAGATAATCGGTAGAATATCGATTCATTCCCACGCGTCGTAAGTGCCATGAGCGGAATATTTTATCTATGCCTTCACAATTTCTTCCATCCATTTTTTATGACAGCGAAAAAACTGTTTAAAAATCGGTAATATTATGAGAGGTATCACGTTCTGTCGCAAAGACCTCTTTGCTAATACGTAGATATTCTGCGACAGCCAGTAGAATGTGTTCGCTCTGGTCATGTGTAATAGGGAATTTTGGTATTCTATGTTTCCAGTTTGTGGAGTTCTGGATCTTTCTGCAACATCACAGCTATAAACAGCTGCAACAGTTGGGTCATACACGCACTTATTTATTTACTGCCGGCGGGCCATATCTCCACGAACGGTTCTACACCAGACAGTTTGCGAAAGTTTACATACACGCTGAGGCAAAGAAAAAAGAACTTCTACCATAAAGGAATTACCAAATGGAACGGAGATCGGTAGATGTGATGTGCATGTACAGACGAAAAAAAAAAAAAAAAAAAAAAGATTACAATTTCAGAAAAATTTGCTGGTTTATTCAAGAGGGAGAGCTTCCCAAATTGAGCAAGTCAATAACGCGTTGGTCCACCTCTGATCCTTATGCAAGTAGCTGTCCGCTTGCCATTGATTGATAGAGTTACTGGATGACCTCCTGAGGAATATCGTACCAAATTCCCAAATTCTGTCCTGCTGGCGCGTTACATCACCGAAATCCCGAGATGGTTGGAGAGCTCTTCCCAAATGCTCCGAAAGTTCTCAGTTGGGGAGAGATCGGGCTATCTTCCTGGCCAAGGCAGGGTTTGCCAAGCACGAACGCAAGCAGCAGGAACTCTCACCGTGCCGGGCTGGAATTTTCTTGCTGACATGTAAGCATACCCGCATACGATGGCTTGCCATGAAGGACAACACGACAGGCCTAGAATATCGTAGACGTACCACTGGGCCGTAAGGGTACCGCTGATGTCAACTAAAGGGGACTGTTATGAAAGGAAATGACACCACAGACCATTACTCCAGGTTGTCGGGTCGTACGTTGGGCGACAGTCTGATTGCTATGCCACTGCTGTCTGGGGCGTCCAGAGACACGTCTTCATCCTGGAATCTCATTGACTGGAGTAGAACTGTTTCCAGTAGCGAGTCTCACTTCGAACTGAACCTCGATTAGCTGCGATGATGTGTCTGGAGACGGCCCGGACAGAAGTGGGATACCAACCAACGCCGCTATACTGCCCGCCAACCAGGAGTGAATGTTTGGGCTGCCATTTCTTTTTCTTTTGGTTGCCATCCGCTGCATCCGTAAAGCACAGCCGCAGGTCCACGATATTATACGCTACGCTTTATTGCCCTTCTTGGCAAGCCATCCTGGGCTTCTATTTCAGTGAGATGATGCCCACCCGCATACCGTGAAAGTTTCTACTGTTTGTCTTCGTGCTTGCCAAACCCTACCTTGGCCAGCAAGGTCGCTGGATCTCTCCCCAATAGGGAACGTC
The DNA here is from genome assembly GCF_021461395.2 of Schistocerca americana. NCBI lineage: Eukaryota > Metazoa > Arthropoda > Insecta > Orthoptera > Acrididae > Schistocerca > Schistocerca americana. The sequence continues at coordinate 500,160,755 of NC_060125.1, forward strand.
TGGAGCACCGTGGGGCGGGCTCTCCAAATAGCTCACGATTTTGATGACCTATCACACCTGTTGGACAGAATTTGGCACCATATCCCTTAGGAGGACATCCAACAACTCTGTCAATCAATGCCAAGACGAAAAACTGCTTGCATAAGGGCCAGAGGTGGACCAACGAGTTATTGACTTTTTCAGTTTGTGAAGCTCTTAGTCTTGAATGAATCTCCATCGTTTGTCTCTACTTGTACATCACATCTACCGATTTCAAACCCATTCGGATGACTCGTACATGGTGGTCTTTTTTTTTCCTTTTTGTGTTAGAGTGTATATTGAGCTTATATTCCAGATATAATACATATTTAATTCACTATTTCGATTTCTGCGACCTCAGACGAATTTTATTTGACGTCTTGTTAATCTCCCCATTATAAATAAATTTTGTTTCTCGAATCTTGACAAAAGTCTCCCAAACACACAAGGAACTCGATGCAAAATGATTTATCGCGAGAGCAGGTCAAGTTCCCTGACGAGTCAGTTGTTCCCCCCCCCCCCCCCCCCCCCCCAAGAGCTTATCTCTTTGAACTGTCAGGGCAAAAATTGTATCGATTTTTTTTTATAAGCTGGCAGCTGATAAGAATGAGGGAAACTCCTATTTTGTTTTGTTAATTCAGCACGGAGCACTTACGTTTACGTAATCTGAATGTACCATTCATTTATCATGTCTTACTGGTGTTACAGCCTGGCACGTAATACGCTTGCTGTTGTCTACAGTCTCGTCATTATCATAGCAGGCGTGAAAGTTTGAGACTGCTCGCTGATTACAGCGAACAATTTACCGATGGTTGAGTATTGCTAACATGGCAATCGCCCCATCAAGTACGCGAATAATGAGAAAGCATTTTGTCAGAGCTTCCACAATAATGTCCAGACTGAGGACAGATAAACAGACGTTACATTACAAGTCAGTTGTAGCACAGTTGAGACAATGTTCATAATTCAGTCCCACGACAATTATTTTAGCTGCACACTGTGCTAGAAATGGTTTTAATCATCTTAGTTTCTCATAATCGATACCGATAATATTTATCAAGAGACGTGATGTCATACGACGGAATGTGGATGCGGTGTAATTCTGTGGTCATATTTTCGAAAATAGCAGCAAATGATGTCAATATTTCTTAATCATACCTCCGGTTAGAACTTTTTTCTGTTACTTCGCAATGTCGTGTGCGTGTCAAAATGCTACACTTCAGCCATAGATCGTATTCCACGCTAAACTGTACTTACCACTATTAAAAGCAGAGTCTATGAGTTTACAGGTCGGATGATGATGGCTTTATAACTTTATGTAGCAGCGTACCAAGAGCGCTGGCTTAGTGCCAAAGTCTCGATAATATAAGATCGTATAATGGAAATTGAATAAAAAAATTCTTCAACCAAAAAGAGCTAGCGCGATAAATTAGTAAGGCGAGCACATATGGCCCCACGTGGGATCATATCTAGAGATGCGCTTACGGTGGTCAATTCAGCCTTATAGTTCGACATAGCAATATTTCAAGGAGGGCCTAAAAATTTCTGTCCCATTTCATGAGGTAAGAAGAATGACGTGAATACATCTACGTCGTCAATGCTCATAGTGTCGTCATGTAATTTTTCTTTCAGTACAGAAATAATCAGCAATATAGTTGTCCTTAAGTAAGTATGTTGGTTGGTTGGTTGGGGGAAGAGACCAAACTCCGAGGTCATCGGTCTCATCGGATTAGGGAAGGATGGGGAAGGAAGTCAGCCGTGCCCTTTCAAAGGAACCATCCCGGCATTTGCCTGGAGCGATTTAGGGAAATCACGGAAAACCTAAATCAGGATGGCTGACGCGGGATTGAACCGTCGTCCTCCCGAATACGAAAGTAAGTATATTTATATCCACAAATCACTATAAATTGTGTGCTGATGGGTGAATGGTGTATAAGAAATGATTTTCCCCAGCCCTGTTCTATTCGAAATGTATGATGGAAGCAGTCGAATCATTTGTGTCTTAGCACAAAATGATTCGTTGAATTTCTCCAACAGAATTTTACGAACAGGATGTCTCATTTCTCTCAAAGATTTCCACCTGAATTCGTTGAACGTCTTAGTAACACTCTCTTGCAGACAAAGGTCAGATTCATCCGTAGCAGCACGATTACTTCGATTTCACCCTTCAAACTGATTTGATAAGTATCCGCACTACTCACGCAAACTCAATGTGGGTCGCTCTATGTATCTTGTAGAAATCTTCCAATAACTACAAATCTTTCATTCTCCCTCCAGGTAACTGGTTATGTATCTTAGTTCCGTATCATGTTTTCCGACGCTACCGACGAATATTTAAAAGAAAGGAAGATTAAAGTTTAAAATGCAGTCGATGATTGGGATATTTGAAAAGTAGTTTGGAAAGCTTAGAGCAGAAAATGGCCCGTCGGTTTTTCAAAAGAACCATACTTACTGCTGACGATGATACCGAATTGAATATTTCCTTTCAGTTCATTGACAAATATAAAAAATAGGATATGATAAAAGTACCCCAGTTTACCGACAAATAATTTACAAAACATGATTATAAAGACATTTGACGAAAGTTTTAACATATTTATACAAGCCTAACTTCGTTACTTTTTGTACACTATCGTTCGAAGGGAAACGACTGGTATTTTTTATAATTTATTGGCTTTCATGCAGCAATCTCTACAGTGGAATGTTAATTATGAAGATACGAATATAATGACTGGGAATCGAGCCCGGGCCCTTTGGTAAACCATCCACCGCGCTAACCACGCAGCTATCGAAATACTCGACGGGTATATGGCTAGCATTAAGCATGTACGCTATCAGAAGGACCGAAGACATGACATAGACGATTTATGTCGTCTTTAAAAGTCATAGGTACGGTTCTACAGATCTTAAATGAGAGGTTATTTGGCTGGTCATAGCATTTGTAATTACCCAGGCTTTGTGTTACCCAGAAGACTACATTTTTTTCCTCCAATTTATTTTCATTGACTTATACTTACCGGAGTTTAAAGCTGGTAGTTTATATATATCCCGGCCGTTGTGGCCGAGCGGTTCTAGGCGCTTCAGTCGGGAATCGAGCTGTTGCTACAGTCGCAGGTTCGAATCCTGCCTCGGGCATGGATGTGTGTGATGTCCGTAGTTTAATTAGGTTAAAGCAGTTCTAAGTCTGGGGGACTGATGACCTCAGATGTTAAGTCACATAGCGCTCAGAAAAATGTTCAAATGTGTGTGAAATCTTATGGGACTTAACTGATAAGGTCATCAGTCCCTAAGCTTACACACCACTTAACCTAAATTATCCTAAGGACAAACACACACACCCATGCCCGAGGGATGACTCGAACCTCCGCCGGGACCAGCCGCACAGTCCATGACTGTAGAGCCCTAGACCGCTCGGCTAATCCCGCGCGGCTCATAGCGCTCAGTGACATTTGAATCTCTACATAAATCAGGAATACTGTCTGAGTATATCTAAATTCCTTACAGTTACTTTCCGACAGTACCTGCGTGCACGTTAGAGAATCATTAATAAGCAGTGATGTGCTGGCTTTTTCGTCTGATGCAAGACGAATGTTTGTTCTATATTGTTTTCGGTAACATCTTACTTACCGTTTAGTCAGACTAAGGAATACCAATCGGATAACAAAATGGGTTCTGTACCAACCATTCTTCCAGTTAACCATTTTTCCAGTCAACCACTTATTTTGTGCCACGTTCTACATATTTGTTTCTTTTTCCTATTAGGCAATAATGTGGCACACGGCTTTGAAATTTTATAGGAATATAGGAAAACGCAATGACCTGGTACCCTGCGTCAAAGAAAGCACTTTTTTAAGTGCTACGAGGAAAGACTTTCATGCTGGTTGCCCATCCTTATATGGTCTCTGGAAATCCAGCAGATGACTCTGGTTTCCACAAGCTTACAATGCAACAGCAAAGGCAATGATCAAGCAGTCATACTGTCATTCTGTATCGATGGCCTCAGAACAATATGGAAATAATAATAGCAAAAGTAAATCAACGACTGAGGCCAAATATTATACTAGTGGCTACATGCCTTGCATCATCAAATGAACACCTGATTGACGTACAGTTTAAAGGTACTGGTACAAAAGATGGAATGAGTGTGTAAAACGAGCGTTGTTTTCTGTGACAAATAACTGAAATAAATGGCAATACTTCATTTTTCCAGTGGTGATCTGGTAAACAATGAACGTCAGAGGTGAAGGTTATTTTTATTTTTTTATTCGCTCCTAATTTTGAAGTAGTCAGCAACAATGACTCATTCCATGTCAGCATAGCATTCGAGCGTTTCTCTTTTTCTGATTTTTCATGCAACAAACCAAACAATCCCCATATCAAGTCCCGGATACCATACCTCTACATTTGACAGACAATAAAGGCGTAACATATCCTCCTTGAAGTTGCAGCTCTCTGGTTGCGGAATATACAGGGTAGGCAAAATAAGTGACCCAGAAAATATTTGGAATCGACCATTGTTAATAAAGATGAGAACTGTCCATCACAAAAAGATGTTGGATTCCGCGAATTCGGTGCACCAACCGGTTGCTGTCAAATGACTACGCATGCGCTTCTCCTGCATACCGTGTTCCGAATACTTCGCTGTGTCAGTAAGTGTGAAGGAGCGAGGAAAGCAGACGTGTTTAGTGACCAGTTGAATGGAACACAAAATAATGCAGCGACAAAATGAGGCGGAACGGGCTACATAGGGAATAAAAACCGTAACTGTCTGAAAACAGTTTAAACAGCAAGAAACATTGCTCGAGTGAGGAAAGCGTAGATCGAAGTCCGACGAAATCTGAAGGATCTTTATCCGTGCAAGTGGCAATTAAGATATCGTCGGGTCAAAACATTATTAAAAATGACGTACAATTGTATCCTTACATATTTACTGTTAGAGTTCTACTACCGTTGGCTATCATACACTACCATAAGTGAGGGTAGACTCCGGTTGTTTTCCTAGTAGCCTTGGCCAGTTAAGATCATACCCGCGTTTCCTGTATGTTAGGTGACTTGCATACCTATCGAGCTTTAACACGTAGCGATCGCTTTGTTTACGTACCTAATTAGTGTCTTGCTAGATTTCCCTAGAAACAGGAATCGGCGATTTGTCTAGAAACTGAATAAGGATATACAAAGGGCCACATAACCTACAGAACATTTTTGTTCAACATACATATCCTTCTGTCTGTTACTTAAAAATAAATACTATTTATAGCAAAAGTGAAACTGCCAATGTTTAATTCGGGGGTTGGGTTGGGTTGTTTGGGGTAAGAGACCAAACAGCTAGGTCATCGGTCTCATTGGATTAGGGAAAGACTGGAAAGGAAGTCGGCCGTGACCTTTCAAAGGAACCATCCCGGAATTTGCCTGGAGCGATTTAGGGAAATCAAGGAAAACCTAAATCAGGATGGCCGGATGCGAGATTGAACCGTCGTCCTCCCGAATGCGAGTCCAGTGTGCTAGCCACTGCGCTACCTCGCTCAGTGTTTAATTCAGGTTTTATTCGAAAATTGTTGATTCGCAATGTGAAAAGGAGGGATGTTCAACTAAAAAATTAGATAACAATACAGATTTGTCACGCAGCGCTAGAACACGCGATTTCCTCAGGGAAATGATAAATTAAAAGATAAACAAATCAATGGAAAGAAGCACATCAAACATCGCTTCAATACTTTGTCGAGTTTACATAAAACATTTTCCTGTTATTCATAAACAATTTGCGCATTTATCGACAATAACAGGAAAATCATGCCTTTCATCATGATGAATATAGAATACAGAATAACAACAATTATATAGAGCTTTTTATTTTTATGCATTTAGACTATACTTGCACCAAAAATAACTGCTATGATCTCACAAAAGCGCAAAAGTTACGCAATCAGCTAATTTTTATTACTTACAAAATACAATTTATACTCTGTGAGAATATAACATACAAAATTTAGTGACACTGAACGATGTGCGGCCCCAATTATATGCAAAGCAAACAAAAAAGTAAAGAAAAGAGAAAAATCGTCGGCTTCCAGTTCCTCTCCTACACATTCATTTATGATTCTATCCCTACCAATAGGATCGGTAATCCTCCTATTTACTAAACCATTTATGTACTGTAGCAAAACTACCGCTACGCATGAGTTGAAAACTTCCAGACGAACTTTCGCATGTTGAGTTCAGCCGGCGATTTCTGAGCAAAATGGAATCAGGAGCTTTGAATCTTCAGTTTTTCATTTCTGAAGATGAGGCCTGGTTCAGCCTGTCATGATAAGAGAACTCACAGAACACGTGGCATTATGCATAAGGAAATCCCCCTATCAGTACTTTGTAGAGCCGTTGCACAATCTCAAGATCGGCGTTTGATGCGCAGTGCCATGTCCACATCGTAACACGATTCTGTCACAAAACTGTTAATGCTAACGGCATGTGTAGAATCTGTTGAATCCACATGTGGATATTTTCAACAAATACACAACATCTTGACAACGTTTTCACTGGTACATGCGTTTTTCGGCGACGAGAGAACAATCGGCAGAGGCAGAGCAATCTCCTGGCCACTTCGATCGTGTGATCTCTTTTCCTGTGATTTTACCTTTGAAGTAAAACTTAAATAATCCTATCACTCTGGAAGAGCTCCCGCTGAACTCTGAAAATGCTATTGCTACTGTCCGACAAGCAGAGATGCTATGTGTCCCTCACAGTTTGATAAATCGAGCACTGCATTGCATCGACGTGAATAGTAACCATTTCCAACATCTTCTGTGATGTTAATTAACAACAGCCCATCTAGCATCAGTCTTACTGTAATTATCGGGCCGAGCGGTTCTAGGCGCTTCAGTCTGGAACCGCGCGACCACTACGGTCGCAGGTTCGAATCCTGCCTCGGACATGGATGTGTGTGATGTCCTTAGGTTAGTTAGGTTTAAGTAGTTCTAAGTTCTAGGGGACTGATGACCTCAGATGTTAAGTCCCATAGTTCTCAGAGCCATTTGAACCATTTTGTAATTATCTTCCGGGTTAGTTTTATTTCGCCAATCTTGTATTAAGGTTGTAGATGAGATGAGTAAGCACACATTATAATTACTTTTGATTTCTGTTTGGTGAAATTATTGACAAATATGGGAAGAGACTATAAACAGGTACACTTTCCATGATGATAAGACAAGTGTGCCGCAGAAATATGGCGTTAAAACGAGAAATTTTTGGCCTTGATTACCGCAGTAACCTCTTCGAGCCAACGTTAGGCCAATACACCGTAGAGAGCGTAAATATGAATTAAAAATCATTACACATTTATTACGCATTTTCATGAAACAGTCGAAGAAGGACACACACATATACGAGTGGTACCCTCCCCCCCCCCCCCAAAAAAAAGAAAAAACTGCAATAACACTACCGTGGGCGGAGCTTGTGTAGTACACATTTCTGCCGCTAGGCGTGTTTAGCCCAACTCATTTCCAGTTCAGTGCTGTCTGTGTTGTCGACCTGACTTGTTCTGTTCATCTGCAGCGGTTGTTTTTACTAGCGCTGTTTTGTTTTTGTTTCGTTTTTTATTATGGCAAGCTTAAGTGAACGTCGTGCAGCTGTGAAATTTTGTTTTCTACTTTGGAAAAATGCTTCTGAAACTGTTTTACTGTTGAAAACAACTTACCAAGATGGCACTATGGGAAAAATTCAAGTGTACGAGTAGTTTGCTCGATTTAAAAATGGCGACATGTCGATTGATGGCAAACCTCGTTCTGCACATCCATCAACTGCCTGAATTAACGAAAATGTTGAAAAAATTCGAGAGTCGACTTTCGACAGAAAACTGATCGTCTGTTAGAGATTGCGCAACAGTGTTCGTCAAAAAAGACCCGATTTGTGGCAGACAGGAGACCGGTTCTTCCACCACGATAACGCACCTGCCCACACAGTCACCTCTGTTAGACAGTTTCTGGCTAAAAATGGCGTGGTTCCGCTGCTCCACGCGCCTTACTCGCCTGACCTGACTCCGTGCGACTCCGTTTCGCGCATGAAAGGACACCAATCTGACAGCATTGAAGAAGTCAAGGAAAAACCGAGGGAGCAGCTATCAGCTATTTCTAAAGAAGGCTACAAAAATGTTTCGAACTGGTGGGACAAATGCATTAATTGTAATGGAGTGTATTTTGAAGGGGATAAGGTTTTGCAAACAGTTTGAAAATATAAAGCTTTTAAAAAAATAATTCCGGATTTTTTTTGTGGGGAGGGGAGGGGGGTGTGTACTCCCTCCTACGTAGGGTGTCTCTTAGAAGATACGTCAGGCGCATTTCCTCTGGTGTTTCGGCAGATAGCTTTAATGATATGTGTGAAATCTTATGGGACTTAACTGCTAAGGTCATCAGTACAGAAGCAAGCAGATAATGCAACTAAGAAGAGCAAACTTTTTTCCTCTCCTGTCCCAACCTCTTCATCTCACAGTAGCACTTGCAGCCTACACCCTCAATTATTTGTTGGATGTATTCCGCGGCAGCTACGCTCGCAGGTTCGAATCCTGCCTCGGGCATGGATGTGTGTGATGTTAGTTAGGTTTAAGTAGTTCTAAGTTTAGGGGACTGATGACCTCAGCTGTTAAGTCCCATAGTGCTTAGAGCCATGTATTCCAATCTCTCTCTTTCTCAACAGTTTGTCCCTTCTACAGCTCCCTCCAGTATCACGGAAGTTATTCCCTAATATCTTAACACATGCCCTATCGTCCTGTCCCTTCTCCTTATCAGTGTTTTCCACATATTCTACCCCACTCCGATTCCCCACAGAACTTCCTCATTTCATACCTTATCAGTCTACCTAATTTTCAACAAAAAATGTTCAAATGTGTGTGAAATCTTATGGGACTTAACTGCTAAGGTCATCACCCCTGAGCTTACACACTACGTAACCTAAATTATCCTAAGGACAAACAGACACACCCATGCCCGAGGGAGGACTCGAACCTCCGCCGCGACCAGCCGCACAGTCCATGGCTGCAGCGCCTAAGACCGCTCGGCTAATCCCGCGCGGCAGATAGCTTTAATTTCGTGTTTGCTATGTGTTGCTGGCGTAAGCCCAAACACCACTCATCATGCCTTTCATACGACATGCGGTGTTGACACAAAGCATCGATTTGTTGCCAGCTACAAAGAGTGTGTTTTTAAAGGGCAATTTTATCTGCGGTCCCAAAATTAGTCTATTGGAACATTTATTTTACCAGTAAATACTAACAATATCAGTTAAATGCGATGATCAGCCAGCACTCCAGCGCGACTGATAGGCGCTACTGTCAGGACAGGCCAGAGCGGTGCTGTTGCCGCTTGGGTACTGGTTATTCTTTGTGGTTTACTGTCACTGTAAATACATATCGCTAAAAGAAATATCGGACTAGACTAATCTGGGGCCGCTCCAAGGGGAAAGCGAAATTGCAGATACCTGTCGAAACACCAGAGGATAAGCGCCTGACGGCTCTAAGGAGAGACACCCCCTATATAGAGGGTGATTGTTATTAACGTTTAAAAACGCCATAGCGACGAAGATGAAGCTAAAACAAGCAGTTTAATATAACACATCGGACCACAAATGTTAAAAATGGCTCTGAGCACCATGGGACTCAACTGCTGAGGTCATTAGTCCCCTAGAACTTAGAACTAGCTAAACCTAACTAACCTAAGGACATCACACACATCCATGCCCGAGGCAGGATTCGAACCTGCGACCGTAGCGGATTCGCGGTTCCAGACTGCAGCGCCTAGAACCGCACGGCCACTTCGGCTGGCCCGCAAATGTTAGGAAATATCTTAAAAATACGTGACAAGTGTTGAATATATGACGTCACATCCGATGTAGGAGGGTATTTTCGAGCCCAAACGTGAAGGGATAACTGAACAATGCAGTAATTGCATTCAAACTAACTGTGCAAATTTCGAACACCTTTTGTAAATGTAATATGTCGCATATGTAGAACTTACAAAATTATTGTCCTCGCTGTAACCGAGGAAAAGTTGTTCTCATTTTGTGTTTCTTTCGATTTCTCCCTTCTTTTTATATTTACGGACATTATGTAGTAAAGAAAACATGGATCATTTACTTGTAGCGACGCAGCTCGGAGGTTTATACTTATTTACTTGTCACACATTACGGTACGTTTTCGTCGTACTGTACTTGCAATAAACCGACTGAGACTATGAGACCGGTAAATAAATTAATACCTCAGTGCAAACACCTTAACTATCTCACGGAATGAAAAAAATATTGCCTGCTAAACGCATGAGTCGGACCCTGAGCCCACACTCTGAAGGTGCGAACATAGGCGCGAAGCCAAAACGAATACTTGCTTTGGGTTGAAATGATCAGGTGCGACAGATAGATACGCTCAACCGCTGCCCGTGCGGCGAGGTACGTCATCTACTGACAGCACAGTTCAACATTTGTCATCCACTTCTGGGGTTTTTCCCCTACTTTTGCGGTCCCATGTGTCTTATATTGCCGGCCGGTGTGGCCGTGCGGTTCTAGACGCTTCAGTCTGGAACCGCGTGACCGCTACGGTCGCAGGTTCGAATCCCGCCTCGGGCATGGATGTGAGTGATATCCTTAGGCTAGTTATGTTTAAGTAGTTCTAAGTTCTAGGGGACTGATGACCTCAGATGTTAAGTCCCATAGTGCTCAGAGCCATTTTTGACTTATATTAAATTACTTGTCTCAGCGTCATTTAAGATGTTGCGGTTGTTTTTAAATGTTAACAAGAATCACCCTAGATATGAGAGGATTGGAGAGGAGAGAGACAGCAAAAGAGACAGTGAGATGGGGAGAGAGAGAACGAACGACATCACTGATGTGTTGGTGAGACCACATTCTTCGTTTACAGTCTGGCTAGAGCTAATAAACTTGTAGAGGCATGGCGATGGTCAGTCAGCATCAACTGCGAAGCGGCAGTAAACACCCCGGCACACTGAGATCCCTTTGTTGAGAATGCAGTGGCTGCATCCTGACCACGCAGCTGAAGTAGCTTTTTCACTGGAAAGTATTTCAGGAGGTAACGACATGAACAGTAGCGAGATGAACAGTAACGAGTTAAATAGTTCGTATAAGACGATATTATTGCTGTAATCAAGCCCAAAGATTTCTTGTCTTAACGCTATATATCTTAGAAATATCTCAATCTTTCCAACTGACAAGTGACATTTGACTCACTTGTCACATAATGATGAGAAGTGTCAAAGTTTATAGTGTATTCTCATATTTGTCAATAATTTCACGGAACACAAAACAAAAGCTGTTATAATATGTGATTACTTATTTTAAGAAGAAACAAGAGTCGACAGGGAAGAGATAAGAGAGCCAGAATCAGAATTTAAAAGAACTGTGGAAGACTGAAGATCAAACAAGGCAGAAGGGATACACAGCATTCCATCGGAATTTCTAAAATCAGTGGGGGGAAGGGACAACAATACGACTATTCATACTGATGTGTAAAATGTGTTAATCTGGCGATATATCATCAGGCATTCGGGAAAACATCATCCACACAATTCCGAAGTTAGCAAGAGCCGACAAGTGCGAGAGTTAACCCACAATCAACTTAACAGCTCATGCATCCAAGTTGCTGAAAAGAATAATGTAGAGCATAATGGAAAAGAAAATTTACGACTTGTTAGATGACGATTAGTTTAACTTTAGGAAAGTAATGCCAACAGAGAGGCAATTCTGACGTTGTGGTTGATAATGGAAGTAAGGTTGAAGAAAAATCAAGACACGGCCATAGGATTTGTTGACCTGGAAAAAGCAAAATGTTCGAAATTCTGAGAAAACTAGGTGTAAGTTGTATGAAAAGACTGGCAATATATAATATGTACAGGAACGAAAAGGGAACAATAAGAACGAAGTGCTCGGATTAAAAAGGATGTAAGAGAGGGATGTAGTCGTCCACTCCGAACGTTCAATCTTAACATCGAAGAAGCGATGGCGGAAATAAAAGAAAAGTTCAAGAGTGGAATTTAAATTCAAGGTCAAAGGATCTCGATGATACGATTCTCTGGTGACTTTGCTGTCCTCAGTAAAGCGAAGAAGAATTACAGGGTATGTTGAATGGAATGGACAGTCTAATGATTACAGAAGGTGGACTAAGAGTAAATCGAAGAAAGACGAACGTAATAAGAAGTGAAAGAAATGAGAACAGCAAGGAAGGAACATTAGGATTGATGGTCACGAAGTAGATGAAGTTCAGGAATTCTGCTACCTAGACAGGGAAATAACTAATGATTGACAGAGCAAGGAGGACATCAAAAGCAGACTAGCACCGCCAAAAAGGGCTTTCCTGGCCAAGATAAGTCTACTAGTGTGAAACATAGGCCTTAAAACGAGGAAGAAATTTCTGAGAATGTACATTTGGAGCACAACATAGTTTGGTAGAGAAACATGGAGCGTGGGAAAACCGGAACAGTAGAGAAAAAAAACATTTGAGATGTGGTGCTACAGACAAACGTTAAAAATTAGGTGGACTGATAAGGTATGGCATGAGGAGGTTCTGCGCAGAAACGGCAAGGGAAGGAATATATGAAAAACACTGAAAATAAAAAGGGACAGGTTGATGGAACATCTGTTGAGACATTAGGGAATTACTTCCATGGTACTAGAGGGAACTGTGGAGGGTAGCAACTGGGGAGAAAGGCAGAGACTGGAATACATCCAGCAAATAATTGTGTACATAGGTTGCAATTGCTACTCTTGAGATGAAAAGGTTGGCACAGAGGAGGAATTTGTGGATGACCGTATCAAGCCAGTCAAAAAAAAAAAAAAAAAAAAAAGTGGTACTATAACTGCCTGCATTTATCACGTATGTTTCCGATATACGCGACTGAAACGGAAATAGCTGATTATCACTAGCGATATCTGAATGAATGGGGATTCTCTTGTATTCAGTTTGGTAGCGAAAATTTATAGCGTCTAGGCTGTTAGAAATCCACAGGAAGGTGTCAGCCAGTTGTAGGAAAGGCTATTCTTTCTTCGCTCGCTATAGCTCCTTTCCTTGTGGATGTATGTGAGTTATGTCGTATGTAGAGTGAAGGTGAGCTTAATGGATGCGAGTGTAGTGTAGCGTTATGTGTGTTGCATGATGATGATGATGATATGGTGATATTGAGAGAACGGAGAGCGTGCAGATGGAGAGGTTTGGAAGTTAATCCAGGATATTGGCTCAAAGACTGATGATCAGGAACTATACGCCACCATTTCTTCACCCTTGCTGGCCAAATACTGGCAGTGAAAATTTTACCCACCACCTGGATTCGAAGCAGCTTTCATCTGAATTGAGGGCCACCGCTCAGGCGTGCATTAGCTACCTCGGATACAGAGGCAGGTCATTATTTATGTGACATAACAAAATCTGTCAATAATTTTTGTTGTTGCCGTTGATAATTGTGGTTTAGTTTCTCTTTTTTTCCAAGAGATCCACCACTCATTAACACTGTCGTAAGTATTTTGATGTTGTGTGGTTATTTTAGCAGAAACATAACTACCAATTTTCACTGACAGTATTTGGCCAGCAAGGGGAGGAGAAGTGGTGGCATAAGGTTACTGATCACCAAATGTTGCGCCAACGTCCTGTTTTAAATACGAAACCTCTCCATAGTGTCTCTTAAAGTGACGGCTTGATGATGATCCGCCCGCCGTTTAGGGACCTTAAGCATGGCGACCCCCTTGGTGCTATTCGCGAAGAGTAGGCTATATGCCGACACTGGGCTTCACACTCTTCCTTTTCTCCTCCTCCTCCTCCTCCTCCTCCTCCTCCTCCTCATCATCATCATCATCATCATCAAACACAGACAGTATGCCACACACACAAACATACACGCACACAGTACGTATATGTAGTATTACAAATAGAGTGTAATGGAGGAAATTGTAAACGAAACAAAGAACTGCAAATTTATAAAGCATTCAGGTCACCAAAACCAACGTCTGATTTTCATTGTATGTGTTACTCGGGCTTCTTCCACACTCTGAGTACTTGACTCGACTTTACATTCCCATGTCACCTCACCATAACATATGTAGCATCTCTCACATCACTGTCCTACATAAAGAAACATTCCTATTTCACAAACTGACTGAAGTTATATTCATATTTTACACTAAGATCAATGTGTGACATTTATATAGTACCAAATAAAATTATTTTAATTTCATACGTCCCTGACAGATTCGTCATACCTAAAACCACCGCGGCTGTGTAGACGAAACAGTGTGCTGCGTTGTTGCTATGATTCACTATGTACTTAGACATTTTGAACTTTCATTTCCTTCTTCTTTCTACATTTCCATCCTACCACAAACTTGCTGCGACCCACACGATTGTAATTTTTTCTTGTCCTTCACGAGTGTCGCGACATATTCGAACATAAATTCACAAATGGCTCATATGGCTCTGAGCACTATGGGACTTAACTTTTAAGGTCATCAGCCCCTAGAACTTAGAACTACTTAAACCTAACTAACCTAAGGACATCACACACATCCATGCCCGAGACAAGATTCGAACCTGCGACCGTAGCGGTCGCGCGAACATAAATTCCTCGAGAGTTATTTCCTAGCTGGGATCTTGCCCACATCCTAAATATAAATTAATTTCCTGCACTCATGTCATGCCATAACCAATGCATCATTAGGAAGCAGCCGAATACTGTTTCTGTCACACACGGTAAAGTAATTGACCATCGAGTAAAAAATAAATAAAAGAAGACATTGGGGGTTATGTCTTCCACACAGGTGCGAGGATTTTAGTCGTGGAAACGTCTCTACGGGATCAAGGAAATAAAAAGTCATTTTAGTGATTACGGGTTATTTATCTGCCAGTCGTGTCAAGTCCTCATCAAGCGATAACTTATCGCATGCTGAGTACTTCCATGTAAGCAGGCAGTCAAGTAATGAAGCTTTCAAATGCGCTCTTGAGCGATCTGATTTGACCTCCGAGCTTTGCCTCTTGTCGAGAGTGGGCGTATTTACTCATTAATTTAGTAACATGCTGGTTTCTTTTTTTCTGATATAAATGACATTTCTTTAGAAGCTGATGGTACATGCGTAAGTTATTAAAGATCCTTATTTCTCTTATGACAAAATTTCGTCCTGCCCAGTCGTCATCTCTGTTGTACAAGGCGCGTTCAGTAAGTAATGCAACACGTTTTTTTTCCGAAAGCAGGTTTATTTTATTCAGGTTTCCAATATGCCACATTACTTCTCACTCTTTCAGCTACAAAACCCTATTTTTCAACATAATCTCCGTTCAATGTGACGGTCTTACGCCACCTTACTGGGAGGGCCTGTGTGCGCGCGTGGCATCATTCTAGTGGTCGACGTCAGAGCCAACATCTTGCTGCATGAGTAACATCCGTATCTCAATTTACTACTTTCCACGGAATGGTTCCTTCATTGGGCCAAACAGATGGAAGGTCTTTATTGTCTTTTGTTGGGCGGCGAGAAACCCAGCGAGTGCACACCTTTCGGTACCCCAAATGGTGGACGAGTGTGTCAACACTACCAAGAGCGACGTCCAGGTGAGCAGCGAGGTGTTTGATTGTGATCCGTCGATCAACCCCGAATGAGAGTGGGTGCTCGCACATTCGAACACTGCAGGAGTCACAGCTGTGAAGAAATTCTGCAAGCGCCTACGAATATCTGCGATGCTCTGATTTTCGGCCAAAGGGAACTCAGTGACAGCTCTCTACTGGAAATGCGCATTTTGAAGGCTACCTATAGCACCGTCCCCTGTCGGATCCATAGGAGCTGAAGCGAAAATATTCAACGACGTTCCACAACAAATTTCGCATTTTTCAATCAAAATTGACAAGAATAAAAACTGTTGCATAACTTATTGAACGCCCCACGTAGTTAGTTTTTGGTAAGTAGTGTTATTACTGTAATTGTTATCGTCTTTTTTACTGCGACCATTTGTTTTGGCGAGTCAACATGAACTAATAACCCGGTTTTGAAAGGATAAAAAAGGGAAAAAAGAAAGCACGTTACAGCCAAGAGGTTGCAATACGACTTTCTTTATAAACAAGTACCTGAGTCGAAACAAGGCCCCGGGAGTAGACAACATTCCATTTGAACAACTGGAGGCCTTGGGAGAGCCAGTCCTGACAAAACCCAACCATCTGGTGAACAAGATGTATGAGACAGGCGAAATACCCTCAGATTTCAAGAAGAATATAATAATTCCAATCCCAAAGAAAGTAGGTGTTGACAGATGTGAAAACTACCGAACTATCAGTTTAATAAGTCACAGCTGCAAAATACTAACGCGAATTCTTTACAGACGAATGGAAAAACTGGTAGAAGCGGACCTCGGGGAATATCAGTTTGGATTCCGTAGAAATGTGGGAACACGTGAGGCAATACTGACCCTACGACTTATCTTAGAAAATAGATTAAGGACAGGCAAACCTACGTTTCTAGCATTTGTAGACTTAGAGAAAACTTTTGACAATGTTGACTGAAATACTCTCTTTCAAATTCTAAAGGTGGCAGGGGTAAACTACAGGGAGCGAAAGGCTATTTACAATTTGTGCACAAACCAGACGGCAGTAATATGAGTCGAGAGACATGAAAGGGAAGCAGTGGTTGGGAAGGGAGTGAGACAGGGTTGTAGCCTCTCCACTATGTTATTCAATCTGTATATTGAGAAAGCAGTAAAGGAATCAAAAGAAAAATTCGGAGTAGGTATTAAAATCCATGGAGAAGAAATAAAAACTTTGAGGTTCGCCGATGACATTGTAATTCTGTCAGAGACAGCAAAAGGTTTGGAAGAGCAGTTGAACGGAATGGACAGTGTCTTGAAAGGAGGATATAAGATGAACATCAACAAAAGCAAAACGAGGATAATGGAATGTAGTCGAATTAAGTCGGGTGATGCTGAGGGAATTAGATTAGGAAATGAGACACTTAAAGTAGTAAAGGAGTTTTGCTATATGGGGAGCAAAATAACTGATGATGGTCGAAGGAGAGAGGATATAAAATGTAGACTGGCAACGCCAAGGAAAGCGTTTCTGAAGAAGAGAAATTTGTTAACATTGAGTATAGATTTAAGTGTCAGGAAGTCGTTTCTGAAAGTATTTGTATGGAGTGTAGCCATGTATGGAAGTGAAACATGGACGATATCTAGTTTGGACAAAAAGAGAATAGAAGCTTTCGAAATGTGGTGCTACAGAAGAATGCTGAAGATTAGATGGGTAGATCACATAACAAATGAGGAGGTATTGAATAGAATTGGAGAGAAGAGAAATTTGTGGCGCAACATGACTAGGAGGAGGGATCGGTTGGTAGGGCATATTCTGAGGTATCAAGGGATCACCAATTTAGCATTGGAGGGCAACGTGGAGGGTAAAAATCGTGGAGAGAGACCAAGAGAAGAATACACTAAGCAGATTCAAAAGGATGTAGGTCGCAGTAAGTACTGGGAGATGAAGAAGCTTGCACAGGATAGAGTATCATGGAGAGCTGCATCAAACCAGTCTCAGGACTGAAGACCACAACAACAACAACAACAACATCGATAATGTTACCAAATTACGGCCAGTCTGTTAACGTAATGCCTTGTCTCGAAAAATGTGGAAATGTGTAATGGTCGACATCTCAACAAATACACAAGGTTTGATAGAAAAGCTTACGTAATCAACTCATTCTGACTTTCTAAGGCCAGCCATTTTCATCATACACCGAGAGGTGTTAACAGTTATACAAATCATTTGCGAAAGTACCTGTATTCTGGAACCGTAAAGCTTAATGATTTAGGAAATAAAAGATGTATCTACACAAATATGTTGCAAATTTGTATCAGAAGTTTGATGTCCACCACATTTACCTTACAACTGGCGTACTCCGATAATACTATAATGCTGGTGAAAAAATGAATGAGCATATGGCATCGTTGGCCGGGGTGCCCCTATTCGGTTAATTTCGGCCGCCAAGTGCAAGTTTTATTTCAGTCGACGCCACATTGGGCGACTTGCGCGCCGGTGATTAGGATGAAATGATAATGAGGACAATGCAACACCCAGTCCTCTAGCGGGGAAAACCTCCAACCCTGCACGCTGCCGCCCAGCTAAGCAGGCGGAAAACGCTGGTGAACTAAACGACATTAAGTTTCGCAGTGAAGTCCCCTGTGTATGCATATGGATACTGTCACTTGCGTTATATTTGTATTCGCCGCGGCCATGTAGGCAACAGAACCTATTATGAGTTCGACTAGAAGAAGACAGTGTTATTGAGATTAGTCGTGAATAAATAAATGCATATCGTAGCTTCTTGCACCCCTTGTCTTCTCTTTTCAAGACCATGGGAGATGTGGAGCACCCACCGCACAAATATTCTTGTGCGCGAGTTCTTTTGTTACTTCACAAGCATTGAAATCGCCTCCTCTCGCAGAGGATCAGTTACGACATTCCGTTAAGTGTGTAGTGTAATTTTATTTTATCCATCATTTTATCCATTATAAGTGGTTGGTGCAACGCTCTGTCTGTAAAAATGGGTTAGTGTGATATTAAAAACTTTTGTTGTTGCCAGTCAAGGTTTTCGTTGTTTATTCCTTGCAAGATTCATTTAAGGAAATAATTACCATTGCATAGTGGACTTTTCCTCTTGTACTATGGCATTTATGTGTGATGTTTTCGATGTGTGAGCTGCTGCATTATAACACTATCTTCTTCTGTATGTATAAAATAAAAAAAAAAATATGTAAAGAAACCATCATTTACGTAATGACAAGCAATTGTAATGCAAAGATAAGTTTCCACATTCCAAGATGCTGCTTTATCATTTATCTTTTAAAACAAACAAAAAAGAGCTACTGTGCATCTGCCACTATAAGATTGGTGTCACTTGATCTTCTATCTTACTTGGTAATACAGAAGCATTTTATGAATGTAATTAATTGTGCAGATATGTTGTATTTAGTAGATATATTCGAAACACACACTTTTATACACCCTCAATTAATCACAGCTGCCGGCCGAAGTGGCCGTGCGGTTAAAGGCGCTGCAGTCTGGAACCGCAAGACCACTACGGTCGCAGGTTCGAATCCTGCCTCGGGCATGGATGTTTGTGATGTCCTTAGGTTAGTTAGGTTTAACTAGTTCTAAGTTCTAGGGGACTAATGACCTCAGCAGTTGAGTCCCATAGTGCTCAGAGCCATTTGAGCCAATCACAGCTGTAAGTTATTATTTCACAGTATGCCGATTTAAACAGGACTGTAATCACCATTGTTCAGTGACGCAACGATCTGAGCTTCATGTTCGCTCTTTCATTGAAAATTTATCAAAGAAAGAACCTACCTTTGTAGGGACGAAGTCTAACTTCAGTTTCCTTGCTTTTCTTACAATTTCACGGTGTAGAAATTGTATCGAAATTTCACGCACAAAAAGTCGATGAACAATTGATGCGTTGACACACTGACCTGGACATCCAGCGGTGGAAGAAAAATAATGAAGTTATTTAAGACCCTAGTAATTATAATGAGAATCAATCTCATCGCTGTTGGAATATGCTCTCATGACACTGCAAAACGTATGTGAAATTTTCGAATCACTCGCATATTTAAATTCACTTAGGTGGAGAATGTATCATTTGGCGTAATTTACATTAACTTTAAGGCACATTTCAGCTTATTCTGCATTATTTAAAAAAAACCTAAGGTAACGGAATAATGTTACCGCACACATCGAAAACATCATGTAGTACAAGGAAAAATTGCCAAAAAGGTCAAATGTTTTTCGAAATGATTTATCTAAAAGTAAAAAATGAAATACATTTGAGCAACATTTCACATCTTTTTGAATGATGCTCGAAATCATGTACAGCAATATTATGTCAATGGACAAATATCCTCTATTATTCTTCAAAACTCTAAGTTATACGTCAAACATTGAACTTCAAATTCTCAGTCGGCACCTCATTTGCTGTACATGATTTCGAGCATCTTTCAAAGGCGTGTCAAATGATTCTCTAATCTGTTTTATTTTTTACTTTTAGACAAATAATTTCACAAATCATCTGACCGTTTTCTTTAAATTTTTCTTAGCTTCAAGTTTTGTTCTTAAGTACCCCGATTTTCTTAAGCCATTAAAACTTCTTTACGAAACCAGAAATCATAGTGGCCATTTTGAGACCAAATTTCTCCATTTCTCACACTTCGTTTGGCTATGATAATTCAGACAAAAATCCAATGCCTGATTTCTAGAGCTTTTTCCGCTCCGATCAAACATTTTGCCAAATAAAGCATAATGAGAATAGAAATTATATCCCGGAACGTGTCGTGCAAGAAATAAATAAAAGCAAATCATGGCTGGGAGCATCAAAGGTTATTAATAAGAAACAAATTCATCGTATAGCGTAAGCTAAAAAAAAATTAAAATATATGTGAATAGAGGCTTATTGGTAAAATTTTCTCGGGAAATCAGGCGAATAGTATCTTAGTTGCGGAGCGAAGTTTCGACAAGTTTCTCACTTTTTATCTTTGGACGAAGAGCAAAATTATGGAACTTGTAGGAACATCGCTCTGAAACGAAGATGGTAATCTGCTGATTTAGCGAGACGCACTCCTTAACATATTAAAACCCTTACGTATCACAAACGCCAGGAGGAAACGAGTAAAGAAAAGGTAGTTTTCGTTATACATCACTTTTCGGACATGAATGATTCGGAGTGAAAAAATAAAAGAAGACTGAATCAACGTACCGGAAGACGCTGTATCTCTTTTGTCGGAGACGATAGAGCAGACCACTTGGGTGACCCAGCGCACGACGCGGATAGCCAAGACCATTGCGCGGTGGGTCGTGCTGCACTGCGCGAGGCACTCGATAAGGTAGGGCAGGGAAGGGCTACTCACCTGGCAGGGATAGCCCTGAGGGCAGCCAGGCGGGGTGCAGGAACCAGGGCTCCGGCGTGACGGCACGCCGCATCGCCCTCCCTCCTACTGCCGCCGAAGCCGACGCACCGCGCAGCCGCTCTAATGGGATCCCCGCCTTATTGGATTAGCGAGCGAGCGAGTCCGCTGCCCGCTGCTGTTTATGCAACAACTGCCTCAGCTAGGTAGTGGCCAGTGTACTTGCAACGTGATGCCCCCAGCACTGACGAATATTAACATCTGCTTCTGATCAAACGTATTTACACACCCCTAGCACCAGGGAAACGACCTCTACACGTCACGACAATACCGTACAAAAAGATGCAGGATATATAACATTGTCCAGTCACATTAATCTGACCATCTGCCAAAATCCTGAATAACCACCTTTGCAACGCGGACCACTGCGAGACACGTAGGAAGAGAGTCGGTGCAAGGTTCTGGAAGGTGCCAACAAGGACGTAGACTCATGTCGACTCCAGTCCGTGGCGATAGCCTTCTCAGTTGAGGGTCCATGGTACGTACAGCACGATCGAGGTGACCCCCATAGATTCTTGATTGTGTTTAAATCAGGGATGTCTCGTGGCGAGGGGTGTGTGGTAAACTCGTCCAGGTGCTCTCCGAACCACACTCAGACACGGCGAGCTATAAGACACGTTGCCTTGCTCTGTTCCCTGCAGGTGGATGCCATAATGACAAAGAAAAACAAACTGCATGTAGGGCTAGACATGGTCCTTAGGTTTGGGAGCACACTTGTGTTGATCCATTGCCACTTCCAGTGAAAGGGTACAGTACCGCCCGACATTGAAAATAGGTACAACATACTTCATTATTTTTGTCAGAACAACACAATTTTTTTTGGTAAAATAACTCAATTTCAATTAATACAGCGAAGCCGGATACCAGTGTGGGAAAGAATGACAATTTATTGATTTAATTGATCACATGTGCACTCCCACAAAGTAAATCCCTACATCCAGTTTGGTGAGATCTGTGAAATGAATGAATGTATGGTCGTCTGCTAACCGCAGATAGTGAATGTGAATATATGATCATCTTTGAGTCGATCCTTTGGCCACATTTGGTGGGACCAAAGAGATGAAATTTACCAGAGCTTTGAGCGCCTGAAATGTGGCTGACCAATACGATAGGAAGGTGCTTCCCCCACCTCGACACAGGTGCGAGAGGACCTAGAGAACGGCCACGTTTCAGCACTCTGCCGCTGGATCTTGTGCTGTTAAGACCTGTTTTAGTTGTGCTTCGTAATGATGAAAGAGTGGAGACATGGTATGCATGTGGAATATTTAAGAGTAGTTTGAAATAATAATTTCTCTATTTCAGGAACTTTTGTGGGGAGAATTAAATGTCAGGCAGGTAATATTAAAGGGATTGTAGGAATCTTCGGAAGTGACCAACGGTCACAACGAAACCACGTGTAGCATTAAGTTGAAATACTTCCGTGTGCTTAAGTTAAGCTGAATTACTAGCGTGTGTACAATAAGTTGAAATATTTAAGAAATAGTGTGTGTACCATAAGTTGAAATATTTAAGAAATGGCGTGTGCAGGACTTGAAATTAGAGACGAGTACTTCCACGTGGTGAGTACTGTGTGAGTCTCAAACTGTGTATGAGACAAAAGATAAAGAGAAGTACTCGTCCATGGTATCAGTTGAGGACTCGCGTGTGTGATGAATACGTTCTTAATATTACTTTGCGTGATATGATTCCGTGTGACGCTTGATTCAAACTCTGAGAGAGAAGCAAGGTGAGTCGGCCGTCTATCCAGCAACGCCACTTGGCTTGCATTGCACAGGAAGACGTGCAAATATCTCCAGAGTTCATAGTAGGAAAGTAGAATTACAAAGTGGGGCAGTGTCGTGTGAAACTGGGATAAATATTAATTGAAGTGGGAAAGCTGAAAGTGATAGTGTTGTTGTGCCCGCATCTCGTGGTCGTGCGGTAGCGTTCTCGCTTCCCACGCCCGGGTTCCCGGGTTCGATTCCCGGCGGGGTCAGGGATTTTCTCTGCCTCGTGATGGCTGGGTGTTGTGTGATGTCCTTAGCATAGTTAGGTTTAAGTAGTTCTAAGTTCTAGGGGACTGATGACCATAGATGTTAAGTCCCATAGTGCTCAGAGCCATTTGAACCATTTTTTTTGATAGTGTTGTGACTATTTAGTGTTTTATATTTCTTATTGCAGTGTGATGTATGTCATGTAATTTGGGTATGTGCGGTTTGCATGGGAGAGTAGCAAGGTAGTTTCAAAAGATTAGTGGGTTATGCTTGTTCCTTCTGTACCGCTCGGTCTGGAGGAAAGTTTAGTGATGATGATTGCGAGAGTCGAAGTGTGAGGTACAATAAAAGATCAACCATCCTATCCAGAAAGTGCACTGTAGCGTTAAAAATAATTACGAGACCATAATATAGAGATTCACCATTGTAAAGCCAGACCCACTGGGCGGAATTTCTCATGTGTTATTGTTGTAGGTTATAGAATTTGTGCGCTTAGGTTATAGAATTTATCGGAATAAATAAGATAGTGAAAAGAAAAAGATTGGTGGACTTTTCCTTCGAATTGTATGTTTTCATAATGTCCCGAATTTATAATGTGTGCGCCATTCACATTCAGTGCGGTGGCCACGTGTTGACAAAAGCCGTTAAATAAAATAAGAAAGAAAATGTGGTATTGCCAGTGCGTAGTGAACAGTCAGAGTTCTGTAAATCACTGATAGTCAGATATGCGTGTTTCCGTTGCGTATTAATCATATAGGAGGATAACTTGTAACTTAAGTGTGAGTACTAGAGTTCATGTTACTCGATAAGTAAGAATGAATCCACTCGCTTGGCAGACCACTCATCTTGCAGGCCTGACTGCTTGATGCCACAGTATGAGCAAGGCATGTGGGTGCCTCTCACCAGAAAGACGAGATCACCCAGGGAATGCCACAAAACATTCCCCAGACCATAATGCTCCCACTTCCGGCCTAGACCCATCTGACTATTGTAAATTGGTATTTGGTTTCAGATGGTTCACGCCATACACGCCAACGGCCATCTGTCTGATGGAGCATTAAACGTGATTCATCTGAAAATGACACCCGTCGCCGCTCAGTGGGCATCCTGTTACGGTATTAGCGTGCAAATTCCAGTCTTCGTCGCCGATAAAGGGCAGTCAGAATGGATGCATGAACCAGGGACCCATACGCAACAACTTTAGCTAAATGGTCATTGAGGAGACACTGTTGGTAGCCCTTGGTTCATCTGGGCTGTAAATTGCTCAACACCTGCACGTCTGTGAATCTTCAGGTTCTGGCGGCGCAAAGACTGTTCCATTAGGTTTCGGGTGTGCAGCCGCAAGAAATCTCCTTTTTCTTCTAATATTTCGGCTGTATAACGTTCAGCCATGATTTGGTTTGGTTTGGTTGTTTGGGGAAGGAGACCAGACAGCGTGGTCATCGGTCTCATCGGATTAGGGAAGGATGGGGAAGGATGTCGGCCGTGCCCTTTCAGAGGAACCACCCCGGCATTTGCCTCGAGTGATTTAGGGAAATCACGGAAAACCTAAATCAGGATGGCCGGACGCGGGATTGAACCGTCGTCCTCCCGAATGCGAGTCCAGTGTAAACGTTCAGCCATCTTCAGAGTGAGCCGCAAGACTGCCGCTCCAGTGCTCGCTTCGTACCTTTATACTGAAGATGGCTGAACGTTATACAGCCGAAATATTAGAAGAAGAAGGAGATTTCTTGCGGCTGCACACCCGAAACTTAATGGAACAACCTGCACGTCTATTCGCCCGTATACATCTCCGCACACGTCGTTCACCCCTGTCATCTATGGTACGTCATCCACCACAGTTACCTCGGCGCCAGGGTTGGATAGCGCCATTTTACTATGCACAGAGTTCTTTAAGCACAACGACACACGAATTGTTTACAAACTTAGCCGTTTCGGAAATCCTTCCACCCATGCCCAAAAGCCAATGATCATGCCTTTTTGGACGTTAGATAAATCCTTCCGTTTCCGCATTACGACGACGACTACACTGTTTTCCCAGTCCCCCAACATGCTTTATACACTTCCCACTGCTAGCGTTGTCACCGGGTGCCTTAGAGTGGTTGCTGCACGCTGACTTCGAGCTTAGGTAGTGGTCAAATTAATGTGACTAGACCTTGTATGTTGGCAGCAGAGAAAGAGTAATAGGGGAATCGGTCTGTCAGGAGCGCTGAGTGATTTCGGACGTGGACCAATCATTGGACGTCAGCTGAGTAACAGTCCGCCCCCAATAGCTGAGTGACGCGGGCACGGTAGCTCAGCGTGTTCGGTCAGAGAGCCGGTTGGCCTCTGTAATTAAAAACTGAGTGGAAGGTTCAACCACGGAACTTGAACAGGATGTCTTGCGACGTCCGCAACGACCAAACGCAACGATCAATAACGAACAAAATGAAAAAAAAAGAAAAAAAAGTGGTCAGCACGACAGAATGTTACTCCTAAGGGCCCGGCTTCGATTCCTGCCTGGGTCGGAGAACAGATACTGCAGATGACCGTGCAGCTTTTCCCTGGAATAAATGATGACTAACTGAAACCCTCAGCTGCCGACAGGTGTTGTTATATATCTCGATGTGGACAGCTGAATATGTGTACGCCGAACGGGACTCGAACCCGGGATCTCCTGCTTACATGGCAGACGCTCTATCCATCTGAACCACCGAAGACCCAGATGAACAGCGCGACTGCAGGGACTTATCCCTTGCACGCTCCCCGTGAGACTCACATTCCCAACTGTCCACAATTCTACCTATGTAATGTACCTTATAGACATTTGCCTATTCACTCATTACTCGCGCACGTTTTGGCGATTCCCGTAAGAGTTTGGGCAACCTGTGCGCATTCGCACAGACGAAGGTCAATGGCTGGGTAGCCTTTAACTATATATATAAAGACAGTAACTGTTCTCGAAAGAACAGATACTGTAGATGACCGTGCAGTTTTTCCCTAGAATAAATGATGACTAACTGAAACCCTGCCGCCCGCGGTGGTCTCGCGGTTCTAGGCGCTCAGTCCGGAGCCGCGTAACTGCTACGGCCGCAGGTTCGAATCCTGCCTCGGGCATGGATGTGTGTGATGTCCTTAGGTTAGTTAGGTTTAAGTAGTTCTAAGTTCTAGGGGACTGATGACCACAGATGTTAAGTCCCATAGTGCTCAGAGCCATTTGAACCAGTTTTGAACTGAAACCCTCAGCTGCCGACAGGTGTTGTTGATATACCTCGGTCGGGGCACACATTTTCAGCTGTCCACATCGAGGTATATCAACAATACCTGTCGGCAGCTGAGGATTTCAGTTAATCATCAGACCCTTTAGGGACATGACAACTATTCTAAAGTTTCACAAGCTGTGACATTGTCGCGAATAAAACAGTGACCCATATATAGAATAAATTTCCTTTAATTTACGTCTATGGTCACAAACTTTTTGTTCACAGATTAATAGTTTCGGTGTATAATGACCATCTTCAGATCTGCAGCAAAAAATATGGAAAAAATATAAATACACTCGCAGATTGTCTATAGCTTAAAAACAATTTATAGACCATAATGAAAAGTACTACTGACATACATATGCATTTGTGCGCTTTAGGTATGAAGAAAATGTGCTGCAGCCACAGTGGCATCGTCAAATGTTAAATGCAAAATCAGCATCAGCATCGTCAAATATATATAAATAACAGTATATTCACGAGTCATGTTGTCAGTAGCACTACTGTTCAAAACAAGCTGCCGTACAGTAGGCACATGATGTTTGTGTTGGAAGTTCACCAGATGTCGCTACTGTAGGCGTACACTAGTTTTCAGTGATTAATTGGACAGCGTAAAATAAAGGGGGGGGGGGATACAATCGCTGAAGTCTGTAATGAGCTTGTTGTTGTTGTGGTCTTCAGTCCTGAGACTGGTTTGATGCAGCTCTCCATGCTACTCTATCCTGTGCAAGCTTCTTCATCTCCCAGTACCTACTGCAACCTACATCCTTCTGAATCTGCTTAGTGTATTCATCTCTTGGTCTCCCTCTACGATTTTTACCCTCCATGCTGCCCTCCAATACTAAACTTGTGAGACCTTGATGCCTCAAAACATGTCCTACCAACCGATCCCTTCTCCTAGTCAAACTGTGCCACAAACTTCTCTTCTCCCCAATCCTATTCAATACCTCCTCATTAGTTACGTGATCTACCCACCTTATCTTCAGCATTCTTCTGTAGCACGACAATTCGAAAGCTTCTATTCTCTTCTTGTCCAAACTAGTTATCGTCCATGTTTCACTTCCATACATGGCTACACTCCATACAAATACATTCAGAAACGACTTCCTGACACTTAAATCTATATTCGATGTTAACAAATTTCTCTTCTTCAGAAACGATTTCCTTGCCATTGCCAGTCTACATTTTATATCCTTTCTACTTTGACCATCATCAGTTATTTTACTCCCCAAATAGCAAAACTCCTTTACTACTTTAAGTGTCTCATTTCCTAATCTAATTCCCTCAGCATCACCCGATTTAATTTGACTACATTCCATTATCCTCGTTTTGCTTTTGTTGATGTTCATCTTATATCCTCCTTTCAAGACACTGTCCATTCCGTTCAACTGCTCTTCCAAGTCCTTTGCTGTCTCTGACAGAATTACAATGTCATCGGCGAACCTCAAAGTTTTTATTTCTTCTCCATGGATTTTAATACCTACTCCAAATTTTTCTTTTGTTTCCTTTACTGCTTGCTCAATATACAGATTGAATAACATAGTGGAGAGGCTACAACCCTGTCTCACTCCTTTCCCAACCACTGCTTCCCTTTCATGCCCCTCGACTCTTATAGCTGCCATCTGATTTCTGTACAAATTGTAAATAGCCTTTCGCTCCCTGTATTTTATACCTGCCACCTTCAGAATTTGAAAGAGAGTATTCCAGTTAACATTGTCAAAGGCTTTCTCTAAGTCTACAAATGCTAGAAACGTAGGTTTGCCTTTTCTTAATCTTTGTTCTAAGATAAGTCGTAAGGTTAGTATTGCCTCACGTGTTCCAACATTTCTACGGAATCCAAACTGATCTTCCCCGAGGTCCGTTTCTACCAGTTTTTCCATTCGTCTGTAAAGAATTCGCGTTAGTATTTTGCAGCTGTGACTTATTAAACTGATAGTTCGGTAATTTTCACATCTGTCAACACCTGCTTTCTTTGGGATTGGAATTATTATATTCTTCTTGAAGTCTGAGGGTATTTCACCTGTCTCATACATCTTGCTCACCAGATGGTAGAGTTTTGTCATGACTGTCTCTCCAAAGGCCGTCAGTAGTTCTAATGGAATGTTGTCTACACCCGGGGCCTTGTTTCGACTCAGGTCTTTCAGTGCTCTGTCAAACTCTTCACGCAGTATCTTATCTCCCATTTCGTCTTCATCTACATCCTCTTCCATTTCCATAATATTGTCCTCAAGTACATCGCCCTTGTATAAACCCTCTATATACTCCTTCCACCTTTCTGCCTTCCCTTCTTTGAACTGGGTTTCCATCTGAGCTCTTGATATTCATACAAGTGGTTCTCTTCTCTCCAAAGGTCTCTTTAATTTTCCTGTAGGCAGTATCTATCTTACCCCTAGTGAGACAAGCCTCTACATCCTTACATTTGTCCTCTAGCCATCCCTGTTTAGCCATTTTGCACTTCCTGTCGATCTCATTTTTGAGACGTTTGTATTCCTTTTTGCCTGCTTCATTTACTGCATTTTTATATTTTCTCCTTTCATCAATTAAATTCAATATTTCTTCTGTTACCCAAGGATTTCTATTAGCCCTCGCCTTTTTACCTACTTGATCCTCTGCTGCCTTCACTACTTCATGCCTCAAAGCTACCCATTCTTCTTCTACTGTATTTCTTTCCCCCATTCCTGACAATTGTTCCCTTATGATCTCCCTGAAACTCTGTACAATCTCTGGTTCTTTCAGTTTATCCAGGTCCCATCTCCTTAAATTCCCACCTTTTTGCAGTTTCTTCAGTTTTAATCTACAGGCCATAACCAATAGATTGTGGTCAGAGTCCACATCTGCCCCTGGAAATGTCTTACAATTTAAAACCTGGTTCCTAAATCTCTGTCTTACCATTATATAATCTATCTGATACCTACTAGTATCTCCAGGATTCTTCCAGGTATACAACCTTCTTTTATGATTCTTGAACCAAGTGTTAGCTATGATTAAGTTATGCTCTGTGCAAAATTCTACAAGGCGGCTTCCTCTTTCATTTCTTCCCCCCAATCCGTATTCACCTACTATGTTTCCTTCTCTCCCTTTTCCTACTGACGAATTCCAGTCACCCATGACTATTAAATTTTCGTCTCCTTTCACTACCTGAATAATTTCTTTTATCTCGTCATATATTTCATCTATTTCTTCATCATCTGCAGAGCTAGTTGGCATATAAACTTGTACTACTGTAGTAGGCATGGGCTTTGTGTCTATCTTGGCCACAATAATGCGTTCACTATGCTGTTTGTAGTAGCTAACCCGCACTCCTATTTTTTTATTCATTATTAAACCTACTCCTGCATTACCCATATTTGATTTTGTATTTATAACCCTGTAATCACCTGACCAAAAGTCTTGTTCCTCCTGCCACCGAACTTCACTAATTCCCACTATATCTAACTTTAACCTACCCATTTCCCTTTTTAAATTTTCTAACCTACCTGCCCGATTAAGGGATCTGACATTCCACGCTCCGATCCGTAGAACGCCAGTTTTCTTTCTCCTGATAATGACGTCCTCTTGAGTAGTCCCCGCCCGGAGATCCGAATGGGGGACTATTTTACCTCCGGAATGTTTTACCCACGAGGACGCCATCATCATTTAATCATACAGTAAAGCTGCATGTCCTCGGGAAAAATTACGGCTGTAGTTTCCCCTTGCTTTCAGCCGTTCGCAGTACCAGCACAGCAAGGCCGTTTTGGTTAATGTTACAAGGCCAGATCAGTCAATCATCCAGACTGTTGCCCCTGCAACTACTGAAAAGGCTGCTGCGCCTCTTCAGGAACCACATGTTTGTCTGGCCTCTCAACAGATACCCCTCCGTTGTGGTTGCACCTACGGTACGGCCATCTGTATCGTTGAGGCACGCAAGCCTCCCCACCAACGGCAAGGTCCATGGTTCATGGGGGGAGCTTATAAGGTGTGAAAGGCATTACAGTAATAAAAAGCAATGAAACAGAAAACGACAAAAGTCAGATTATTAAAAAGAGGAAGAGTTACGAGACAGTAATTGACATATGCTCAAGTGCCAATATTCTAGATAATGACATACGTAATAAACATCGTTAATAGTGTAGAAAATAATACAAAAACTATAAAACAAATAGCTGAAGAAGCCACAATGAAAGAAAACATAGTCCTGCACATAATCAGCGCGGTCTGTTAGCGCTAACGCCAGAGTTACGCATAGGCGAGAAGTGGTTAGAGGAACGTGACCGCCAGAATGTCCCTCGTACTCTGCGGCACTCCGTTGCAAGAAAAGAATGATAAAATTCCGAAGCAATGCATGATCAACATTGTCTAGTTAATGCAGTATATTACACGAACAGAGAAGGAACAAGAAAAATACAAGAATTATGCGTACAACGTACGAAAACGGACTAAATATGTAAAGCACTCTATACTAGGTGAACGGAGTGCCGCAGAGGGATAAATCGTGACTTTCATAGTGCTACCAGTCAGTTAGTACAATGACCTGGTGAAAAGTGACTGGAAGCAGCAATGCTTGAGAATGGTATCCCTCCTGCTCCTGAAGACTTGCTAAATGGATATGACAACAGGAGTAAAGTGGTAACTGTCGATGGGAGGATGAATGCTAGCCAGTAAGTGGCAAGGATGGCAAAACTTGTTTTAAGAGCCTCCATGACCAAGGTAACACATGGCCTCTTTCAGCAGTTAAATTCAATATCCATCACTTGACGATATCAAAAACGCCTTGATCGTTGGCCGGCATCCCCACTCTTCTGAATTCTTACTGATAGAGCGTGTCTGGGTTGCGCTGAAAAGACGTATACTTTCGTTTCCATCTCCAGCCATCAATCTTCACGAAATGACATAGTCTGTGTTTCTAGCATGGCAAAACATTCCTCGTGATAGCACTCGGAGACTGTCTACTTCCATGCCACAGCGAATGCACGACTACATTCGTGTTCGCGGGGGAGACGCCTCGTGCTGATATTGACGATGCGTATCATTTTCGGGTCGCATCATAATTAACTGTTTTCACAATATCAGCCACGCGGGACTATCGAAGGCCCACAGTCAGTCGCATTGCACTGTGCAGCGACTAATCCTGGTGGATTATTAGCGCGCGATCGGTGGGAGGTAGACGGTTTGAGGCACAACGAAGTGTCACCAACGTTTTTAAAGGTGCAAGCGTGGCAATGAGCGTCATCTCATTAGTAAATAAAGTACCCATTACCAGAAGAATACCTTCCAGCATATAGCGTGGGAGCCGTAGAATACAACTTGTAGAGAAAACCGATGGGCACTTTAGACGCCGAGGTATACTTGTCACCACCCATTCAAGGCACCAGTAAATGTATACAGAACGAAGAAGGCGCTACCATGACCAAAACCTTTTCGAGCGTGTCATTTACAGAAGGTGCGGCGTTAAGCTTTAGGCGTTGTCTGTTTGACTGACTTTTAAGTTCAATTTAATGGAAATGATATCGTTGCAAGATTGTCACTTTGTCATTCAAGTGCTTTCGAGGTCACAGCAAAACATTTCCTTGTACCGCTTCAGTTGCTTTTAATGCCCAAGATTGTGGCTCGGCTGGATAACCAGTTTATTGCCCACTTATCGCTAGCTTTAGTGCAATGATCAAAGTTTCTCGTTTCCACCAAGTCCTTCAGGGCTGTATGCAGCATCATATTACAAGAGGAACCAAAGTTTCGGCCACTATTGGAGCGCCATCATCAGTGCTGACTTCTCTTCCTGTCCCTATCACCCACTGCCAATAAAACTGTCAAACTCGTCGTGTGATCGGACGCCTGGATTGGGGAGGTGCTACGGATCTTTGTTGGTTGCAATTTATGTTTTAATTTTACTGGATTGACGTAATGGGAGGGAGCTACATTCTATACCCCGCCGTTTCCGGTGGCGGTCAAGCCTAGAGAGCCTTGTGTGCCCGTATATTGGCTACAGCCAGCAGCCGAGACAATGAAAACTTGTAGCCAACCATCGTGATTCATTTTAGCGGACCTGTTAACAAAATTTCTTTAAAAATGTTTTCCACCAGTGCATTCCGCGTATTGGCTTTGACCGAGAGAAAGCAGGGAATGAAAGAAAAAGCCTTATGTGACTATAAAAAAAGAATTGGAAGACTTAATAATACTTTCGGTCTGTTGTCTTTTTAAAACTGTATTCCTTTCATCAATGTACATTTCGGAATACAGCTTCATTATCATGGGTTCAGCTGATTATCGAAGGACCTTCACTGCGATAACAACACTCTAGGAACATCTATCCGTGAATTTTGCTGACTTCTGCTGTGTTTGACAAGTTAACGAAGGAAATTCCTCATGATGTATACGTTATTGTGTCAACATACGCACCGAATGACTGTAAGGGTTATACGAAAATATGTCCTCGAACTGAGAGAGCACATTTCTGTCTACAATGCTAGCAGGAAAACTCAGTATGTTAAGAGATCGCAAGTGAAATCAATAACAGCGGAAGCATGGAGAAAATCCGCCATTTCGAAATAATTTCTCCCAAGAAGACATTAGATAGCCTTAAAATTCGGAGCACATTTGTGCCTACAATGAAGTCAGAAAACATTTGCGTCACAAGTGAAATGGGTAATTGCGAAAATACGGATAAAATTCTCCGATTCTAATTTATTTCTCCAAAGGAGGCCTTAGTTCTCCTTCGATCGACTGTCACATGTATGCGGAAACGGAAGGCGTAGAAAAAGCTACATGTACTGTTTCCCGTACCGTGTTTTGTATTGCCAAACAAAACATTCTTTTTCAAATATTTTTTCATAAATCATGGTGGTAGATATTTTCAGTAATATACATCATATTGTAGACCAGAAGATGACAGTTACAGCCGCCCTGAGTGGCCGTCCGGTTCTAGGCGCTACAGTCTGGAACCGCGTGACCGCTACGGTCGCAGGTTGGAAGCCTGCCTCGGGCATGGATGTGTGTGATGTCCTTATGTTAGTTAGGTTTAAGTAGTTGTAAGTTCTAGGGGACTGATGACCACAGCAGTTAAGTCCCATAGTGCTCAGAGCCATTTGAACCATTTTTTTGACAGTTACAACTGTCGTAACCGGTTTTCAGTAGTTAAGACTAATTTATGTAATCTTGGCTATTGGAAGGCTTTTCACATTTTTACTAACGTGGGCAATACTTCTTACTGAAATCAGTGGTGACTCGTAACCACAATTTCGGATTATCTCGCACATCGTTCGCTTGCGGATCCATGTTTACTGGAACGTATTTGTTTTTATTTACCGCACATTTTCACTCGCGTGAGTTTTCTCGATTAATTATGATACTTTCTGTATACGTCCTGTACTTATTTATGGTCCCATTTCGTTGATCACCGGCACCACCATGTATTTTTAACTAACATTTTTCTTCAGAAATATCACTACTCGAGCCTGTATTTTCTTGAGCAATAATTGTGTTCTTTGAAGAATCCTAGAATTAAAGAAAATTTCTTGTTTCTCTCTTTGCCCGTACGTGTGTCGGAAGACGTTCGCGGAGCATACTCTTATGTGTTGCACTAACACCTGCACTGATGAGTCAAAACATTACGACCACTGCCAACTGAGAGGTTGGATGCCGCCTCGTACCGTTGGGCACGTGAGGCACTGTGAAAAGTGTGTAACCGCAGCAGAGACGGATGGGGGTGCTGGCGGAGATGTAGAAAGAAAATGGGGAAACCCACTGAGATAAGCGACTTTGACAAAGGACAGGTTATTATTATGCAAAACTTGTGAAAGAGTATCTCGAAAACAGCGAAACTGATCGAATGTTCACGTACCACTATCGTGAGCATCTACGGAAAGAAGTAGAACTACAATGAAACTACGATTAGGCGCTAAATGGTTGGACCTCCACGACTCTTCACAGAAAGTAGGGGTCGGAGGCTTGTCTGCTCTGTACAGTAGGATATACGGCGATCTGTAGCATCTCTGCCGAAAGAGCATCATGCTGATACATGCACAAATGTTTCGGAACACACCATTCATCATACATTGTTGAACACGAAACTCCGCAGTAGACCACCCTTACGTGTTCACATGTTGACCCAACAGCATTGTCAGTTACGATTGCAGTGGACACGGGATCATCTGGATTTGACCGTCGATCAATGGAAACGTGTCGGCTCTTCGGATGAATCACATTTTTGCTACACTACGTCGCTGGTCGTCTCCACAAACGCCGGGATCGACGTGAAAGTCGACTCGAAAAGTGCAGCGCGCCACAGACGCAGGTTGGTGGGAGCAGTATTATGCTATGGAAGATAATGGGCTTGTATGGTTCAAAATGGTTCAAATGTCTCTGAGCACTATGGGACTTAACAGCTGTGGTCATCAGTCCCCTAGAACTTAGAACTACTTAAACCTAACTAACCTAAGGACATCACACACATCCATGCCCGAGGCAGGATTCGAACCTGCGACCGTAGCAGTCGCGCGGTTCCGGACTGCGCGCCTAGAACCGCGAGACCACCGCGGCCGGCGGCTTGTATGGGACCTGTCGTAGTAATCGAACACAGGTTGACAGCTGTGAACCACCTGCATCCCTTCATGCCTGATGTCTTCTCCGAAGACTATGTCACCTTTCAACAGTATAATTACCCGTGTCTCGGAGCCAGAAGCGTCTGCAGTGGTTTGATGATCATTACAGTTAACGCACGTTGATACGTTGATGCCTCGGCGACTAGATTCCCCCTATGTAAATCCTAAGGAACCCATCTGGGTCGCTATCGGACGCCATTACCGCGTACGAAATCAGCGGCCCGTTATTTACGTGAATTACATAACCTTTGCGTAGACATCTAATGCCACATACTCCCAAAAACCTGCCAACAAACGGTCGGAAGGGTGATACGCAGAATCAGTCATATATTTCGTTCTAAAGGCGGACAAACAAGCTATTAAGAATGTGATCAAAATATTTTGGCTCGTCAGTGTAATTATTCATGAATTTACGAAAGGACTGCACCCAACAGAAACTGTAGCGCAAAATAAGCGTTCTTTTAGTGAACTGGGCTGCTGAGCAGAGAATGAATTATTACGGGGTTATCAAGTGTCGCCGTTCCCGTTTGAAACTATCGCTCTGCGTCATTCATACTTACTTGATATATATACAGTTGCCTCATCCTTCATAATCAATCACACCAAACAGCGGAATGAAATGCCAATGGCACCGATTACGTTTGCTTTAGGATATATTACTGTACTTCAAGAGGTGCGAATGGAGCATATGCTATGCGGTAATCATACGCAATCACTATGTTAAAAGATGAGAGATTTCATGGAGTAACGCTTTTACATTTAGCTGTCTGATTTTTGCAGATGTTGGGGAGGGTGGTTAGGTATCACATGAAGTCAGTCCTGACAGATTTAGATGCAGATCGGTCAGCAGAAATGGGCTACGCTTTTCTTCTGAGATAGTCATGCGTAATAATAACAGTCACGATTCAAATTAAAATTTCCTAATCTTACAAAAAAGTGCGAGATGATAATCCTCAATATATACCCAGGCTCGTGAACAGG
The DNA here is from genome assembly GCF_021461395.2 of Schistocerca americana. Lineage (NCBI taxonomy): Eukaryota > Metazoa > Arthropoda > Insecta > Orthoptera > Acrididae > Schistocerca > Schistocerca americana. Next base: position 500,196,507 of record NC_060125.1, read on the forward strand.
GGTCGACAAGAGGTTCGTGAACTTACACCACTTATTACCCGAATCGCCCATTTCTGAGCCAAAAATATCCTTATAGAATCGGAAGATTTACCCCAAAAAATAATACCATACGACAAAAGCGAATGAAAAGAAGTAAAAGTGGTAGTATTAAGTTGTTGAACAAGATCCTGAACGTGGGATTTCAACGACAGCTTACTATATATCTGAACACCTAAAAATTTGAACTGTACAGTTTCACTAATCATATGACCATTCTGTGAAATTAAAACGTCAGATTCTTTTGAATTGTGTGTTAGAAACTGTAAAAACTGAGTCTTACTGTGATTTAGCGTTAGTTTTTTTTTCTAGAAGCCATGAACTTAGGTCATATACTGCACTATTTGAAACAGAGCCAATGCTGCACAAAAAATCCTTTACTACCAGGCTAGTGTCATCAGCAAATAGAAATATTTTAGAGTTACCCGTAATACTAGAGGGCATATCATTTATATAAATAAGAAGCAGGAGTGGCCCCAACACTGATTCCTGGGGCAACCCCCCCCCCCCCCCCCCCCACTTAACAGTAAGCCACTCAGACCCCACATCACAGCCATTATCAATATTGTGAATAATGACCTTTTGCTGCCTGTCGCTAAAGTAAGAGGTGAACCAATTGTGAGCTACTCCCCGTATTCTGTAATGGTTCTACTTCTGGAGCACTATCTTGTGATCAACACAATCAAATGCCTTAGTTAAATCAAAAAAATATGCCAAACGTTCTAAGCCTTTTGTTTAACCTACCCAGTACCTCACAGAGAAAAGAGAATATAGCATTTTCAGTTGTTAAACGACTCCTGAAGCCGAACTGTAGATTTGAGAGCAAATCGTGATATAAAATGATCAATTATCCTTACATACACTGCCTTTTCAATAACTTTTGCAAAAACTGATGGCGTAGAAATAGGCCTAAAATTATCTGCGTCATCCCTTTCTCCCCTTTTATAAAGCGGGTACACTACTGAGTACTTTAATCGCTCAGGAAACCGACCATTCCTAAAGGAAAAATTACAAACATGGCTAAATACAGGGCATAACATGTTTAGCACAGTACTTTAATATTCTACTAGACACTCTATCTTAACAACCCTCATGCTACTGCTTCTCTACTGACAGTGCTCCCTGATTTCTTTCATATTGGCAAGTCCACCTCTCGTGAGATTGGGTGGTCAGTTCCGCATTACATAGCGGTGTCCGGGTACCTTTTGATGAGGTAGTGTGGTTGCAAACATAGTGTTGAATTTTTTATTTTATAGTAAGAAAGGAAATTGAATCAAAATACGAATACAGGTAAGTGTGTGTGTTTGTGTGTGTGTGTGTGAGAGAGAGAAAGAACTGTAATTGTGAAAAACAAAATGTTGTCATTGACGAGTAAGTGGTTTGGGACCAGGCAGTACTTGCTCTCTTTAATAGAAAACTATAGCTTTGATGCTCACAAATGGAGTTAGTGCTAGAGTTTAATAATGGTGACTGCCCTTGTAGTCACCAGCGGAAACATCTGTTTTTGTCCTTCCGTGTCGTTCTGTATGTTTGTTTTGTGTTATATTGCCATTTAGCTCCAATATTTCGTCTTGTTTTGATTTATATTGTTTCTTCTATTAAGTTTAATGGTTGGAAATATGCCGTTACCTGCTGGTGTCAACCGCTCAAAGGCAAGGCTGTACAGAAGATAGGAATTTGGCTTAGTACCGTCCTTTAGTGTTCTAATGTGAATGACTGTACCAGTCCGTAAGCTCTCCCTCCCTCCCCCGAAAGTCACACTGCGTACACAGAAAACCCTCACGTAACTATCCTTTCATCTATAAATAACGTCTTAAGACTTCTTTCCTTTAATATTTTGATAACCTGTTCGTTTAATACCATATCTGTGCACTCAGTTTTTACACTGGTGTAGGCTTCCAGTTTCGTTTATATACAGGGTGAGTAACGAAGATATGCAAAGATTTTAATATGTTATTCTACAAGTAAAACTAAAAAGAGGTTCATACAAACATAGCTCCGCATTAGTTACAGAGTTACAGCTGATAAAAGATTTTACCTGAAATTTAGCAACTTCGATAATATGAAGCTATCGCAAATCTGTGCGAGGTTAAACTAAAGCACGATTTCCATTTATTCTGTTGTTATTGGTCTTGTGAATCTAGTAAAACATTTCCCAGACGTGTATCTGCAGTAGTTTTCCAAAACATCCAGAGAAGCAAAGGTTATTATACAAGTAAACGTCTTTACTTTCCGTTAAGCAAATAGAAACGTCTACGTCATTGTTGGCAACCGTTAGTGAGTTTTTTCACTTGCTTCCTACTAACCTTGAACGAGTTATTGTACGTACACTGCACAACTTGCTTAACACTGAGTTTTGTTTTCCCGGTTTAACATGAATTTACGTGTGCTATGGTACTCGTATTAATGAAATCAGATTATCTGACACATTCATACAGTTCCAGTTAACATTATTACCATCATTTCTCCAAAATTAAATTGTCTACAGCTCGTCTTGAAAACTTTGTACAATTAATTGTCCGGAATTTAAAAAACAAATTGGGCCAACTAGTTAATAAATAAAAAAAAATTACGAAATTACTTCTTTGCTTCTCTAGATGTTCTGGAAAACTACTGCAGATACACGTCTGGGACATGTTTTATTGGGTTCACTAGATCAATAACAACAAAATAAACGGAAATCGTGCTTTGATTTAACCTCGTACAGTTTTGCGATGACTTCACATTAGCGAAGTCGCTAAATTTCAGGCTAAATCTTTTGTTAACCGTAACTCCGTAACTAAACATTTGCGGACCTATGTTTATGTGAGTTTTTTCTTTAGTTTTACTTGTAGAATAACATATTAAAATATTTGCATATCTTCTTTAATCACCCTGTATATAATTCTTCAAGTGTGAGAGCATGTTGTCGTTATGAATGTTAATTTAGACGCCATCGCCGTTAATCGTTATCATAATTAGAATATTTACTTAATTTTTAACATGATTAAAAGCACAACTTTAAATATTCTTCCATTTTCTCCCTTTTGATTTTCGCATAATCCATGCCCCACTTCCATAAACACATACCAGCCAAAGCATTATGACCACTGCCCACCGCGACATCGGATGCCACCTGGTGGGGTTGCGGTCACGTGACGCGGTGACAAAAGTAAGTTAAGCGGAGCAGTCGCGGACGGGGGATCATCCTAGCGAAGGTACGGGCTGCGAATGGGTAAATGCATTGAGATAAACGACTTTGACACAGGAAAGATTATTATTACGCAGAGCATGTGAACGAGTATCTCGAAAACGGCGACACTGGTCGAACGTTCACGTGCTACTATCTTGAGCATCCACGGAAAGAGGTAGGACAGCGAAACTACCAATAGGGACGTTTAGCTCTTCTCAGAACGGGGAGTTCGGAGGCTTAGCTGCTCTGTGAAGTAGGATAGATGGTGCTCCCAACCTAACCTCTCCCTACCTCCCTTCTCCCCCCCCCCCCCCTTGAGTCCTTTTGTCTTCCCGTCCTCTGCCTTCCCCATTCCCTGTCGCGTCTGCCCAGCACCCCCCAACCCTCTTATGGGTCCTCATCCTCCATTGGCTCCTTTCCCCCCTCCGCCCCCCTCGCTTTTCCTCACCATCCCCCCTTTTTTATTTTCCCATCATGTGACCAGTTTCCCCCCACCTGCTCTCGGCTGTGGTATATTTTAGTGCAGTGTCCAGTGTTTGTTTCGCCTTTTCCCGTGTTGCGAACAGACACCATGCTGTCGCTGGGTGTGAATTTTATGTCTTTTGCGAACAGAAACCAGACTGTCGCCGTGTTTTTTAATTGTCTGTCTATTATTTTACCTGTCTGCTTCATATGTACTTTATTAGCATAATCATCCCTTTGTTCTCTGTTTTAAGTTCCACGATTTTTTCGTCATGTTACCCTTTGTCTCCAATTTTGCCGCCTGTTTTTTGTTATATATTATCTTCTCCTTTTTTTAAACAAAGTCTGTAGGCTGAAGGCCGGCATACTAAGCCGCTGCCAGCCCTTGCCCTTCGGGGGGAATCGAAATTCAATAAAGAAAAAAAAAAGATAGATCTGTGCCATCTCTGCCGAAAGAGCACAACGCTGAAGCATGCACTAGTGTTTCGGAACACACTGAACATGGAGCTCTGCAGCAGACGACCCCTACGTGTTCTCATGTTGACAAAACGACATCGTCAATTACGATTGCAGTGGGCACGGGACGATCGGGATTCGACCGTTGATCAATGGCTCTTCGGGTGAATCACATTTTCGCTACACTAGGTCTATGGTCGTCTCCACAAACGCCGTCATCGATGTGCACGGCGGCTCGAAATGCGCAGCGTGCCACGGACGCAGGCTAAAGGGAGCAGTATTACGCTATGGGACACATTGCTGCGAACAATCTGTATCCCTTCATGTTTGATGTCTTTCCCGACGGTGATGCCGACATTCGGCAATATATTGTCCACGTCTGCCGCGAGGGGCTAGACGAGCGGTCTTAGGCGATGCAGTCATGGACTGTGCGGCTGGTCCCGGCGGAGGTTCGAGTCCTGCCTCGGGTATGGGTGTGTGTGTGTGTGTGTTTGTCCTTAGGATAATTTAGGTTAATTAGTGTGTAAGCTTAGGGACTGATGACCTTAATAATTAAGTCCCTTAAGATTTCACACACATTTGAACATTTTGTCCGTGTCTCGGAGCCAGAACCATGCTGCAGTGGTTTGAGGAGCATTGTAGTGAACTCACGTTGATGTCTCGGCGACCAAATTCGCCTGACGTAAATCATATGGAATCCAAGTGCGTCGATATCGGGAGTCATCACCGCGTACGCAAGTCAACCGATCGCAGAATCAGTGATGTATTTCGTTCCAAAGACGGACAAGAAAGCAATTAACCAATTGGTCATAATGTTTTTGCTGATCAGCGTACATGCTGTGTTACAACTGTATTATGCCAGGAACTTTCATGTCAGTACCAACAAAGCATCACTTCCTTGCTTCAACCCTCTTTACAGGTACAAAAATGAATTCAAGAAAGCAGCTATGCCAAAGATCAAGGGCCTTGATATTGCGCGTTTTATGTCTTTCCACATTCCCTCAACACCGAGAGTGATAGGGCGTGGGAGCAACGTTTGGGATGTAGACTGAGTTGTCCGTCCGTTGTTATTACAGGCACAGAGTTTGCACACCTCTATCAGTTGTAAACTACTGCTAAATATTTAAATCAATATGAAGCTACTTTATGTATGTATATGAATTATCGAATCACGATACTCAGCCGTTTATCATTACACACGTTATAGGTATACGTAACCATGGTACTTTCTGCTGGCTACGATAGCAGGATAGGCCATATACTGATGATCGTGAAGAGCACCAACAATTACGTTGACACAGAAAATATTTACAGCTCACGGTAATTGAAGCCACATTCTTGCACGTTTCCGTTACAGGGCTTTATTAAAAGTAATTATGTGAAATTTCAACTGCAAGAGAGTATCCAGCGTTGATTTTTTTTTATTGTTCAATATTGAAATTATTGTACAATGACGCATTTCTGCCCAAACCCAAATGGAGAACTATTCAGGGGCGACTCTTCACTAACGTAAGTGAGCATTCACATGGGCAATGAGTATCGTTCATACGCATGAAAAAGTTTACAAAATATGAAAAAGACATATAAATTTGCTACAGACTCTAGGTACAGACACAATGGATTCGTTTAGGGCGCCACTATAATCAGTACATGGCAAAAAAATTAAATTACACCTCGTTCTTTCACAAAGTCCATTATTTTCTCTTCCTACAAAGCAAAACAGACATACCGTTTCCACTGAAATTGGGCAGGCTTCGCATAAAGATCCTCTTCAAAGTTCAGAAACATTTCTTGGTAATCTTCTCATTGATTTTCTTTTGTAGTCCGTCAACCATTTCGGTGGCTTGGCTGGTAGCCCGGACCGAGCTCTGCAGTTTTCATTTATTAGACGTGTACGTGATGTGAACTATCTTTCTAGGGATTTTGAGGTGTGTTTTCTTTTGATGTATTGTAAAACCTTACATGTCTACATGTTCGGTTCGTTCAACTGTAACGCGCTCTACGTTTTTGCGTACTTCCTACTGTTTTAAAGGACAGGTTGACTTCTGCCAGGGTCAGCGGTAGCTACAGGTATCGTGCAATCAACTGTCAAAATAATGCATGTTTCTGAAGTGGTTTCCAGGTCACTTTAAATTATGTCTTGAGGAAGGCTGGCAGTCGTATTCACGATTCTTGCCTTCTCTACACAAATTTCCAACTTATAGCACGCTGCAATGCAGCGTCTCTCGTCCATTAACCCCCTACTCACAAATTATTGATTATTGCAAGAATTCGGACGATATTAGTACATTCGCACTGAAGGAAAGTTTTTGGAGCCGTCACGCTGTCACAAAATATAGTGTCCGTTCTGTCGGACATGGTCGAAAAAACATTTCACACCTTGTTACCGTAGGATACAACCAATCCTATTGAAAATGCTATATGTATAACGCAAAGAGACCTTATATTCAGTACCATCTGTTTACTTCCATCACTCACCCGATTAAATGTTGGTCGATAGCGCAACGTGCCTCTGATCTGTCTTTCACTATAACCATTGTGACGAAAGTAGCTTCGAGATGGGCTAATTTAGTTGGCAAACTTTCAGGGTCTGTGATGACATGGATCCTGTGAACCAAGCTACGAAGGACATTACTGCGCCGGATGGTGACAACTATCAACCTGAAGGTACAAATCAGTGTGGGTTGGCTTCCTGTAAGTGGTATGTCCCACCGTACCATCAGTCTTCTCTCTGATCAGCACATCCATAATGCAGGGCATCTTCGGACAGATTTAATTCAGATATTCCAAAACAAACTGTTTAAATTCTCTCTTTCAAGAGACCGAACAACAACACAGTATGAAGTTGCGATGGGCGGGCTTTTGTCACCTACACTGAGGTGAAAAATGTCATGGGATACCCCCCAATATCGCGTCGGGCATTCTCTCGCCGAGCGTAGTGCAGAAACTCTACATGGCGTGGACTCAACTCGTTGCAAGTCCCTTACAGAAATACTGAGGCACACTGCTTCTACAGCCGTCCATAATTGCGAAAGTGTTGCGGGATTTTGTGCACGAACTGATCTCTCGATTATGTTCCATAACTGTTCGATGGGATTTAAGTCGAAATATCTGGGTGGCGAAATCACTCGCTTCAATTGTCTTGAATGTTCCTCAAACCATTTGCGAACAATTGTGGCCCAGTGACATGACATTGCGGTATGGGAACATGAAGTTCATGAATGGCTGCAGATGGTGTCCAAGTAGCCGAACGTAACCATTTAAAGTCAATAATTGGTTCAATTGGACCGCAGCGCCCAGTCCTTTGCAAGTAAACAGAGCCTAACCAATATGGAGCCACCACCAGATTGCACAGTGCCTTGTTAGCAACTTGGGTCCACGCCTTCGTGCAGTCTCCGTCACATTCCAACACTACCATCAGCGCTTACCAGTTGAAAGCGGGTCCCATTTGACCGTGCCACGGTTTTCCAGTCGTCTAGGGTCCAACTGATACGGCCACGAGCTCAGGAGAGGCGCTGCTGGCGATGCCGTGCTGTTAGCAAAGGCACTCGTGTCTTTCGTCTGCTGCCATAGACCATTAACGCCAAATTTCGCCGCACTGTTCTAACGGATACGTTCGTTGAGCGTCCCACATTAATGTCTGCGGTACTTTCACGCAGTGTTGCTTGCCTGTTAGCACAGACAACGTTACGCAAACGTCGCTGCTGTCGGTCGTTAAGTAATGGCCGCCGGCCACTGCGTTGTCCGTGGTGAGAGGTAAGGCTTGGAACGTGGTATTGTCGACACAGTTTTGACGCTGTAGATCTCAGAATATTGAATTCCCTAACGATTTCCGAAATGGAATGTCCCATGTATCTAGCTCCACCTACCATTCCGCTTTCAGAGTCTGTTAATCCCCACCGCGCGGCCGCAATCAGCTGAGTACAAATGACAGCTCCACCAACGCACTGCCCTTTCACATCTTGTGTACGCAATACCACCGCCATCTGTATATGTACATATCGCTATGCCATAGTTTTTGTCACCTCAGTATGTTATTGCCAATTTACTTATGGAAGGTTTCGAGGAACGTGTCTTGGAGTAGGCGACAATGAAACAGGCGGATTGATCTTTCGAATTATGACTTGCACTGCCCTCATAAAGAACGCCAAGGCGAGTACAGAAGAGCTACATGTGGTGTTATCAAGAGTATTCGAAAGTGCGCTCAATCCGGTGACAAAATTTATGAAAATCAAGTTCAGTGTTAATCATTAGCCTTTGCTTAACACACTCTGTCAGTGCTTGTGTGGATTACATTCTAATTGCTGTACCTCCGTAACCATTAAAAATTGGACTCACGTTATTTGGAATATTTTGTTCCAACCCGTCTGTACTACCACCTCCTCAAATATTTAGTACTGTCTGACAAATTCGGCATTGTCTGGAAATTTATTCTTCCAGTTTTCTAGCAGAAACGAAAACGAAAAATGAACTGTGTTTGTAGTGTAACATCGAAAAAATTTCAGTTCCATATATTCTTGGAAACACCTCTGAAATTATGCCACAGTCGTACAAGGACATGTGAATAATGTTCAGATGTGGAAGTACAATATCCTAGATAAAACCTCTCTATGGCAATTTCACTACAGTAGCTCTAGAGGCGGCTATTGCTTTCATCTACATCCGTTTGTGTTTCGCAGTTCAAAGCTGTCAAAAGAACTGCCAGGTGTCAGGGATTTCCTTTAGTTGACACGACTTTAGGAGTGTCTTGGTAGTAAAGAATACAAGTATTGTTACTTCAAGAATCTTGTGGCTTTTTTCCTCGCATCTCAGTGTTTTATCTCTTGAACTATGTGTCGTACTATAGTATATTTGTGATGGCATATTCAGCGGTATATTTGTATACTCTTCGCGAAATATGTTGCAAACAGAGCTAGTAGCAAAAAAAGTAATAAATTTAAAAGTCATGCTTGACGCGACCGTTTTTCACGTATTTCAGTGTTTGTGACGTCATATCTCTTGAAGTGTGTATGGTACCAAGATACAATTGTGTACGTGCATTAGCGGCATACGTGGATACCGTCTGCGAAATTTACTGCGAATAGAGTCCATAGCGCAGAAGTAATAAATTTAAATACCAGGGATGATGCGGCAGTTTTTCTCTCATATCATTGTTTATAACGTCATACCTCCTGAACTATGATAGGTGAGTGGTTCTTGCCACCACAGCGATTGTTCTCTGACGCTGAGGGATATGTGTAGCATGTTTGGTCCAAATCGACCCAGTGATTTACAAGGAGACGTAAAACACACACACACATACGTACATACACTATGTGATCAAAAGTATCCGGACACCTGGCTGAAAATGACTTATAAGTTCGTGGCGCCCTCTATCGGTAACGCTGGAATTCAATACGGTGTTGGTCCACTCTTAGCCTTGATGATAGCCTCCACTCTCGCACGCATACGTTCAGTCAGGTGCTGGAAGGTTTCTTGGGGAATGCCAGCTCATTCTTCATGGAGTCCTGCACTGAGGAGAGGTATCGATGTCGGTCGGTGAGGCCTGGCACGAAGTCGGCCTTCCAAAACATCCCAAAGGTGTTATGGAGGATTCAGGTCAGGACCCTATGCAGGCCAGTCCATTGCAAGAATGTTATTGTCGTGTAACCACCCCGCGACAGGCTGTGCATTGTGAAGAGGTGCTAGATCGTGTTGAAAGATGCAATCGCCATCCTCGAATTGCTCTTCAACAGTAGGAAGCAAGAAGGTGCTTAAAACATCAATGTAGGCCTGTACTGTGATAGTGCCACGCAAAACAACAAGGAGTGCAAGCTCCCTCCACGAAAAACACGACCACACCACAACACCACTGCCTCCGAATTTTACTGTTGGCACTACACAAGCTGACAAATGACGATTCACCGGGCATTCGCTATACCTACACCCTGCCATCGGATCGCCACATTGTGTACCGTGATTCGTCACTCCACACAACGTTTTTCCACTTAAATCGTCCAATATTTACGCTCCTTACACCAAGCGAGGCGTCGTTTGGCTTTTACCGGCGTGATGTGTGGCTTATGAACAGCCGCTCGACCATGAAATCCAAGTTTTCTCGCCTCCCGCCTGTCATAGTAATTGTAGTAGATCCTGTTGCAGTTTGGAATTCCTGTGTGATGGTCTGGATAGATGTCTGCCTATTACACGTTATGACCCTCTTCAGCTGTCGGCGGCCTCTGTCAGTCAACAGATGAGGTCGGCCAGTACGCTTTTGTGCTGTACGTGTCCCTTCACGTTTCCACTTCATTAGCACATCGGAAACAGTGGACCTAGGGATGTTTAGGAGTGTGGAAATCTCGCGTACAGACGTATGACACGAACGACACCAATCACGTGACCACGTTCGAAGTCCGTGAGTTCTGAGGACGTCCCATTCTACTCTCTCACGATGTGTAATGACTACTGAGGTCGCTGATACGGAGTACCTGGCCGTGGGTGGTGCACCTAATATGAAAAACGTATGTTTTTGCGGGTATCCGGATACTTTAGATCACATAGTGTATGCACACAAAATGGTTCAAATGGCTCTGAGCACTATGGGATTTAACTTCTGAGGTCATCAGTCCCCTAGAACTTAGAACTACTTAAACCTAACTAACCTAAGGACATCACACACATCCATGCCCGAGGCAGGATTCGAACCTGCGACCGTAGCGGTCGCGCGGTTCAGGACTGTGTATGCACACACATACATACACTGATGAGCCAAAATCTTATGATCACCTGCCTAATAGCTTATCTGTCCATCTTTGGAACGAAGTAAATCACTGATCCCGCTCCTACTCTGGCAGGTGCCAACAGATCCGAGGCCTGCAGAAAACTTGCAACTCGTGGAGGTACACGAGGTGCGGCTAGAAAAAAACCGGACTGATGCTGGAAAAAACATTTATTTACAATTATTTACAATTTCATGTTATCTCCTTCAATGTACTCTCCTCCTCGGTCTCTACACCGCTCCATACGAATATTCCACTGTTCATAGCAATGCTGCAGATCATTTTCGGTAAGTCCATACATTACTTCCGTCGCTTTTTCTTTTACTGCTTCAACAGTCTCAAATCTAGTTCCTTTCAAAGCTGACTTGACTTTAGGGGAAAGAAAAAAGTCACAGGGGGCCAAATCAGGTGAGTAGGGTGGATGATCTAAGATGGGAATGTTGTGTTTTGCCAAAAACGTCTTCACTGACAACGCACTGTGAGCTGAGGCATTGTCTTGGTGAAGGATCCATGACTTTTTTCTCCACAAATCGTTCCGTTTTCTCCGTACTCGCTCACGTAGGGTAGCCAGGACGCTAATGTAGTAATTCTGATTCACTGTTTGTCCCTCTGGTACCCAATCAATGTGCACAATCCCTTTGATGTCAAAAAAAAACAATCATCATTGCCTTGAATTTCGGTTTTGACATTCGTGCTTTTTTTTGTCGTGGAGAACCAGGAGTTTTCCAATGCATCGATTTTGCAAGAAGGTGGGATTACTTTCAATGTTTTCCAGGATGTCAGAACAAATCATTCTTCGGCGTTCCTTCTGTTCAATTGTGAGACACTTTGGAACCATTTTTGACCACACTTTGTTCATGTTGAAACTTTCATGAAGAATCTGCCTAACACTTTCCTTGTCAACTCCTGTTAACTCAGACACTGCTCTGATTGTTAAACGGCGATCTTGTCGAACAAGTTTACCGATTTTTTCAATGTTTGCATCAGTTTTTGCTGACAATGGTCTGCCAGTGCGAGTGTCATCACTGGTGTCTTCGCGGCCATCTTTAAATCGTTTAAACCACTCAAACACTTGTGTTCGCGATAAACAATCATCGCCGTACACTTGTTGTAACATTACAAACGTTTCACTTGCAGATTTTCCTAGTTTGAAACAAAATTTGATGTTAACACGCTGTTCTTTCTGTACACTCAACATTTTCCGACGCACAGACAAAACGTCAACTACTTAAAACAGACGCCACGGGCAGACTGAGTGCAGGAGGCAGATGAAACTCGAGCAGTAGGCGGAGCGAGAGTCACGTGACAGGCCACGCGGCTTTCAGCCTTATTGCATTCGTTTTATTGTTTCACCAGTATTAGTCCGGTTTTTTTCTAGCCACACCTCGTATGGCATTAGATGTCTACGCTCAGGTCATGTGATTCGCGTAAATAACGGGGCGCTGATTTGGGTACGTGGTGGTGGGCCCGCTAGCTACCCAGATTTACATCAGGCGAATTTGGTCGCCGAGACATCAACGTATCAACGTGCTTTCGCTATAATGCTCCTCAGATCACTGTAGCACGCTTCTGGCTCTGAGACAAGGATAATTATACTGCTGAAAGATGACATCATCGTCGGGGAATACATCAAGCGTGAAGGGATGCAGGTGGTTCGCAGCTGTCAGCCTGTCTTCGATTACTACGACAGGTCTCATGCAAGCGCAGCAGAATGTCTCCCATAGCAGAATACTGTTCCTATCAGCCTGCGTCCGTGGCGTGCTGCACGTTTCGAGTCGCCGTTCACTTCGGTGGCGGCGCTTCTGGAGACGGACATCAACCTCGAGTAGCAAAAATGTGATTCACCCGAAGAGCTGACACGTTTCCATCGGTGGACGGTAGAATCCTGATGGTCCCGTGCCCACTGCAATCGTAACTGACGAAGTCGTTGGCTCAACATGTGAACACACAGGAGTGCTGTGCTGCGGGACTCGATGTTCAACAATACACGAAGAACGTGTGCTCCAAAACACTTGAACGTGCACCAGCATCATGCTCTTTCGTCAGAGATGCTATAGATGACTATCTGTCCTTCTTTACAGAGCAAATAAGCCTCATAACCTCACGTACTGTGAAGAACCACGTCGTTCAACCATTTAGCGCTAGTGGTAAGTTTCAGTGTTTTTCCACCTCTTTTCGTAAATGCTCACGACAGTAGAACGTGAACATTCAACCAGCTTCTCCATTTTCGAGATGCTCGTTCACAGGCTCTGCATAATAATAATCTTTCCTTTGACAAAGTCGCGTATCTCAGTGGATTTCCCCATTCGCATCCCAAATTTTCGCAAGGTGGTCCCGCGTCCGTGTCTGCTCCGCTTACATACTTTGGTTACCGCGTGATGTGTCCTCAACGCCACTAGTGGCGTCCAACCTCGCGGTGGGTAGTGGCCATAATGTTTGGGCTTATCAGTGTAAATATGTACATCCATTTTTATAGTATGCATGGATTCCGCCTGAAACGCTACATAACAAAGCCGAAATTTCTGGAGATATTTGAAGGTATTTCGGTGCGACCAATCACGGAATGCTGTCTTGGTTGCAGCCGTTTGAAACTGGCGTCGTTTTAGACTCTCATTCGTGGTTTAAAAACATCAATCTCCCACCTGTTACTTCAATTTAGTCTGCTGTGCAGCATAGCAGTTATAATAGATCTGAAGCATACATAATAGGCAGCAAGGGCGATAAAACAGAACTATGGGGCAGTCTTTATCCGTTCGTACGGGTCCTATATATCCACTCTCTTAGTGTATGATTACACATCCGTTCTCCAGTAAGTAGCGCAGGTTTCGAGTAAATGTCCTCAGAATGACAAGATCGTGTAAATGCGCTAGTTTCAGTATGATAAACATTATCTCAATGACAGGAGGACCTAATCTTTGAAGTAGCAGCTTACTGCGAGGTCTATAAATTGCTGCCGAGAAGCAACCGTATCTCGTAGCATGTAGATACAGCAGCTGTCCGTGACAGCTGTCCGTGACCTAATGCAGTTCTAGCGACTATGCCCCTGAGCTACGCAGGTTTCACAATCGACGGCGTTTTTCGGTTCGACGGCGTTTTCCGGTTTCTGTTTCAGGCAGCCGCGCTCGACGAACGCAAATCTGAAAAACATAGTGAAACCAGAGTGCGGTATCGCGTTGCTCTGCACGGAGCGTGCCAATAATTTCGTTCCGGCGCTCTCTGACCCGCTGACCTTTCCCAGACCTCTGTGCCTCCGACCGCTGCTCCGACTGTGGCAGGTGCCAACGACTCAGAGGCCTACACGGAACTTGCATCCATTATTTATCATCCGAGTGACGGCAGCGTTCTTGTGCCACGCTTTCGGAACGCTCATAATGCCAGTGGGAATACCTCATCAACAGTATGCACGTAGAGTATTGACAAGGATCAGAATTATAGATTCGATTTGCTATTCAGCAAAAAGTTGCGGAATGTTTCTATAGTTCCTTTTAATTTCCCTTTGTTGGCTCGAATGTACCAGGTGTACCGGTATGAAATGAGCGTTAAGATACAAATGTGTCGATACGGAACATTTTTTGTGAACGAGCCTTAATTTTTTTTGTTTGGTTGGTATGACATCTGTCAAAGATATTTAGTATACGTCAAGTCATGGAAAAACAACATCATATGTTTTCATCGTGTCAACAATGTCGAATTTTGTACCAGAAAGTGATGATTTGCGGAAAGCATTAATTTTTTGTTTTCATTTGAAAAAGTGCTGCAGAGTCACATCGAATGCTTGTCGAGGCATATGGTGATCATGCTCTATCAGAAGCAACATCCAAAAGATGGTTTCAACGGTTCAGAAATAATGATTTTGATGTAAGAAATGAAGAACGTGGAAGACCATCAAAAATGTTCGAAGACACCGAATTGCAAGCAATATTGGATGAAGATGATACTTTGAGTCAGAAGCAAACGGCAGCAATGCTAAATGTTGCACAACAAACAAAATCTGACCGTTTGAAAGCTATGGGAAAGATCCAAAAGTGTGGAAAATGGGTGCCACATGAATTGAATGAAAGACAGATGGAAAACCGAAAAACCATATGTCAAATTTTGCTTCAAGGACATGAAAGAAAATCAATTTTGCATCGAATTGTTACTGACGATGAAAAATGGATTTATTTTAAGAATCCTAAACGGGAAAAATCATGGGTTAATCCGGGACAACCATCAACA
Source organism: Schistocerca americana (assembly GCF_021461395.2). NCBI lineage: Eukaryota > Metazoa > Arthropoda > Insecta > Orthoptera > Acrididae > Schistocerca > Schistocerca americana. The sequence goes on from NC_060125.1 coordinate 500,211,609, forward strand.
TCGACTGCAAAACCAGGTCGATTCGGCAAGAAGACAATGCTCTGTGTTTGGTGGGAACAGAAAGGTGTGGTGTATCATGAGCTTATAAAACCTGGTGAAACTGTGAATACTAATCGCTACAGACAACAAATGATCAATTTGAACTATGCATTGCTCGAAAAAAGACCAGAATGGACCAGAAGACATGACAAAGCAATTTTTTTACACGACAATGCACCTGCACACAAAGCAAAACTGGTTCAGGATACAATCAAAACACTTGGCTGGGAGCTGCTACCCCACCTGCCGTATTCACCAGACTTGGCCCCTTCCGACTACCATCTGTTTTCATCAATGGGACACGCATTGGCTGAGGAACACTTCGATTCCTACGAAGAAGTCGAAAATTGGGTGTCTGATTGGTTTGCTTCAAATGACGAACATTTCTATTAGCGTGGTGTCCAAAAATTGCCAGAAAGGTGGTCAAAATGTAGAGAAAGCAGTGGTCAGTACTTTGAATAAAATGTTTTTACTTTTCAATTCAAAATTAGTGTTTCATTTTCACAACAAAAACGCTCATTTCATACCGGTATACCTGCTAGTTTGAAATTTTGAATAAAACTCTTCTGGGCCAATAATCGCATCATGACGTAAATAAAACAGACACGAAAATTGTTACATCACGCTCACCTTCTGTTTAACGAAGGCCAACTTCATTAGTAGCTAGAAAGCCGGCGTCGGTTATAGTGTGAGCTGGTCTCAGTTTATGAAGTACTGACCGTCAGTCATAATACAAATTTAATCGTAGTCGGAAGATATGTACACTTACATGTTTACTCGACAAATCACTCTGCAGTCTCCGGTGGTCTGACGCGGTTCCAATGAGGGGAAGGGACGGGTGTGATTAGGGTGACGATATCCCGCCCCCCCCCCCCCCTCCCAGAAAGATTAAAAGCGTTTATATTTCTACGTATATAAATTTCATAATTTCTCATCTAATTTCCGGGGAATAAAGTAGAATGGACACTTCTAGTCTCCAAAATGCTAAGAAATTCTAGAAATTGTTTGCGTGAGGGCCTGCCCACGTGGATGGGCTTGTGGCCTAACCGCCAACAGGTAATACTTCAGACAAGAAGGGTGCTCATTCCAGGCTGAGCATACCTGCTGTTAACAGCACATCCAAAATGACCCATGAGCCCACGGGCAGGTACTGGAAACCACAGCAAGTTGTTGAATAAGGAAAGAGATGAAGGAAACAACCTCTACTTTAAAAAAAAAAAAAAATAAAGAATGGACATGAGCGAGTAGGACTCAGGCTCTGAAGGTACCATACAGACTTAATTATGTATACAGATAGTTCATGTACAGGTTTTGATGCGTGAGTTTGCGAGTATCAAAATATGTGACATAAATGGCCGTATAGTTTGGTAGAATTGTCTTAGAAGCTTACATTTCTTACACTGCTAACGAACCGTAGATTTTAGTACCTGACATCAATTTCAACTTGGTACCTCAATCCGTTCCTGAGAAAAGGGAGCCTTAGGGAAAGATGTTCATGAGAAACACATACTGTTTAAAAGACACACCAAATCCACAATTTTGAAGATAAGGCAATATAATTTTTTACCCTGCTTTTCATGAAATTAATACATTTACTGTTAAGTTTCTTGAATGATATATATTTAACTTTTTTATGGAATTTAAAAATTTTATCATCAAATAATAATTTATGTGCCTTTTTCCAGAAATGTCTTGAGAGAAATTTCACATCTTAAAGCCTATTCTCTTCCACACCATCATCCTCCCTCCGTTCCCATCATAAGTTGCAATTCTGACAACTATAGCAGACGAAAATGTCGCAAAACAAGAATTGCTTCTTCATAAACAAAGCAGCTAGTTTGTTATTGTTTCTAAGATACGGAACGGAGTCACAGATGATCTATGAAACGAAAGAGTATGTATCACAGCCTTCGAGATCCATCCGGTGCAAGTTAGTTTGCAAGTATTCCATGGAATCGTTGTTCAAAGAGCAAGAGCTAGTATTTAAACATGAAAAGATTTAAATACCACTACCAGGTACAAACTTTGGTGAGAACTAAATGATTTACTTAGCAACATGTTTCGAGGTGATACCTCATCACAAGGCTATATCGACATTACAAGTACTGACGTGTTGCATCAAAAAGAGGGCATAGCAGGAAGGTCGCGTCAGATATTTAATTATCATTCAGACACTTCGAATGCGATTTCATCATTGAAACTTTGGAAATTTATTATCCATGATTTCTATTAAAAACAGATAACAATTTGCAAATTGACGTTTTCTGTCAGTTTCATAAACGTCCCACCTTAACAGATGGACAGACAGACAGACGGACGAAAATTGCAAAAGAGTTTTCTTTGTTGTGATGTAATTACGAACTAACAATTTTAGGATTTTTTCTTTACTTGTACTGTGAAATAGTGCATCTTGTCGAATTTCATGATTCTATGTCTAGGGAAAAATCGTACAGGTTCTGATGGGCCAGTTTGCGAGCATCGAAAGACGTGACATAAATTACTGTACTTTTTATGTGTGCCGGACCGAGACTCGAACTCGGGACCTATGCCTTTCGCGATCAAGTGCTCTGCCACTGACCTACCCAAGGACAGCTCACAACCCGTCCTCACAGCCTTAATTCCGTCAGTACCTCGTCTCCTACATTCCAGGCTTCACAGAAGCTTTCCTGCGAACCTTGCGCAACTAGCACTCCTGGAAGAAAGGCTATTGCGGAGACATGGCTTTGCCACGACCTGGGGGATGTTTCCAGAATGAAATTCAGCACACACTCCTCTGCAGAGTGAAAATTTCATTCTACTGACGTGGAAGCTTAACTTTTTTTTACACCGCCAAGGGACAGTAGACTGTAGTATATGACCTAAGTTTCACCTTGATACTTAAACTTGTTCCTGCGAAAAAGGGGTTTTAACATACGGATAACGAAGAGATCCTGTAAGGGTTACATTTTCACCGACTGACGAACACAATCCTAAAATTACAGAACCACTTTCCCAAAAGACGCGGAAACTGCTGAAAGAAACAGCATTGCATTCATTTACGCGCGCGCGCACACAGACACACACACACACACACACACACACACACAAACACACACACACACACACATCGCTACAGTCTGCAAACATGTGTGTGCAATAGTGGCGCTATGTGAAATATTGATTACATTGCAAAAATTGTGATGTTGTTGAATTTTACGTACACGGTTTTGACACATAAATGCGACCAACGTCAGTGTTGAACGTCAAGTGCAATAACCACTCACAGACGGCAATTGGCAGCACTAGCGGTGCAGGGACACGGAAAACAGTGCGGTCGTTGTCGTAATGAGGGATCGGAGCTATTTATATGACGTCCAAAAGGGCACGATCACTAGCTTTCGAGCCAAGGGTGGAAGCATTTTCGAAACAAATATTTCTAAACGGTTCGCGTGCCGCCGTGGTTAAAATTATTCCGTGCAAGGCAATATGGCACTGTCCAAAACCGGCACCGAGGGCACTGTGGTGCACCATGGGCCATAGATGACAGAGGTGAACGGCTGCAGAGAAGTGTATGCGCGAATAGACATGTATCTGTTGAGCAATTGACCGCCCAACGAAGCCAAGAAGCTACCAACAGTGCCTCCTGAGCGACCGTTCAGTGAACACCGCAGCGAATATGCGTCCGCGGCCGGCGCCTGGTTTATGCACGCATGCTCACTGCTGTTCGTCGGCGACGAAGCATGGAATTTGCACGCCAGTACCGAAACTGGACATCTTCTGAGTGGCGACAGGTTGTCTTATCAGATGAATCACGTTTTCTGCTCCTTCGGACATCTGGGCGTTAGCGCGCACAGTGGCGTGAAAAGTCTGAAAGCAAACGCCCTGTAACAATCGCTAGCATAGCTCCACATATCTGTCGGTACCTTTCAGAACCTCACTGACTCTCTTCGTGCATGTCTCGCAGCGGTCCGAGCTGCAGAAAGTGGTTATTCGGGGACTTGGCTGGTGGTCACGTCAGTATTACTGGACAGCGTAGTTTGCTGTTATTAAAAGGTAAGGTCTGTGGCGCAAGTCCATGATCGGACTAAAGGCCTGGCTGCAGATACATTGCAGTGCTTCCATCTATCGCGGCACTGTACCCTCGCCTCGACTGGCTTTTATCCCGTAGAAAGATCCGAGTTACTCATATTGACAGTCGGCAGAGTGGACCTACAGTCGTCTTAGATGGAGAGGAATGAGAAAAAATCCTTGCTCCTATCCAGCATCGAATCCCTAACCTCCATGGCCGAAGTCTAGTGTTTTACCCGCTAGTCCGCCAAACCCAACTTTTGATTCTACACTGAAGCGCCAAAGAAGCTGATATAGGCACGCGTATTCAAATACAGAGTTATGCAAACAGGCAGAATACGGCGCCGATATAAGACAACAAGTCCTTGGTGCAGTTGTTAGATCGGTTACTGCTGCTACAATGGCAGGTCACCAAGATTTAAGTGAGTTTGAACGTGGCGTTAGAGTCGGCGCACGAGCGATGGGACGCAGTATCTCTGAGGTAGCAATGATGTGGGGATTTTCCCGTACGACCATTTCACGAGTGTACCATAATTATCAGGAATCCGGTAGAACATCTAATTTCCGACATCGTTGCGGCCGGAAAAAGATCCTGCAAGAACGGGGCCAACGATGACTGAAGAGAATCGTTCAATGTGACAGAAGTGCAACACTTCCGCAAATTGCTGCAGATGTTAATGCTGGGCCATCAACAAGTGTCAGCGTACGAACAGTTCAATGTAACACCATCGATATGGGCTTTCGGAGTCGAAGGCCCATTCGTGCACCGTTGATGACTGCACGACACAACGCTTTACGCCTCCCTTGTGCCCATCAGCACCGACATTGGACTGTCGATGACTGGTAACACGTTGCCTGGTCGGACGAGACTCGTTTCAAATTGTATCGAGCCAATGGAGACAACCTCATGAGTCCATGGACCCTGCATGTCATCAGGGGACTGTTCAAGCTGATGGAGGCTCCGTAATTGTGTGGGGTGTGTACAATTGGAGAGATACGTCCAGATACGATTCTGACAGATGACACGTACGTAAGCATCCTGACTGATCACCTGCTCTCATTCGTGTCCATTGTGCACTCCGACGGACTTGGGCAACTTCAGCAGGACAACGCGACACCCCACACGTCCAGAATTGCTACAGAATGGCTCCAGGAACACTCTTCTGAATTTAAACACTTCCGCTGGCCACCAGATTCTCCGTGTTGCGGCACGTCTGCGTGCTCGCGGCGCTCCTGCACCATATTAGGCAAGTGTACCAGTTTTTTGGCTCTTCAGTGTATTATAAGTCTTAAATCAACTGTGTGATGTATGCACATCAAAACTGTAATTTCTTGGAAGATATTCTGCACAGATACTCTAACAAGGGAAAGTTACGGTAATTGTCGCGGAGAATAGAACAAAACTATTTTTGTTTTGTTATTAACTAGAAAGAAAATTTCTTTATACAGTTTAAGCTGCTATGCTGCAATAGTATTGACAGGAGAGGGACGAATATTTGAAGGAGTAATAGGTTTCTCCTCCCTACCAGAGCCTTCCATTTAGTATCGCTCTGCAGTCAGTGCAGTGGTCACATGAGTTTGTGTTTGCTATTACAGTCCATCATATTATATTTGTTGTGTAAGAGGATGATTACAGCATTAATAAGTTTTTCACCCTGGACAATGAGGCATGCAGTAATAGAGAAACAGTTGATGGTGTTCTACGGTACTGCAGAACATGTGCCCAGGAGAAGAGCGTCTTATTTATGAACAAATAAAGCAACAGTTGACAGAAGAGGATGTTGTAATAGCACAGGTTAATACATTTTCAATAGACGAAGAGGCATCAGATGAAGAAAATTATACTGCCTTTGCAGTGAGGGCTGAAGCAATGTCACCAGTGGCGAATTTCAAGGGAAGCAGCGGCTCACCTTATCAGCCATCACATCTAAGAAAACGAACTAAGTTCCAAGAAGGATATCTTGCTGGTGCTTACAAGATACAAGATACGAACAAAACAACCAAAAGAAAAAAAAATGGAAAAGTTTATCCTCCTTGTCTGTGTCATCCTGGATTAGCAACCGATATGACATCGTACCTGAAAATTACAACAGGCTTGGCACAGAAAAGGGAAAATAAACAGGAAGACTATGTCACAAAACTTTGAAAACAGCCTAAAATAAGGTCATTCGTCAAACCCAAACATTCTGCTGGATACGATAAACCGTGAATTGTGTTATCATTTTATAGCAAAGAGAAACGAAAACGCAATAATACAAGACCGCACGCTTAAACTTTGTGCACTGAATATAAAGAAGAGAACTGACCCTCACAATTCACTGCAGTTCAGAGCTTCCAGCTCTTGGGTAAAGAAATTTAAATGTAAGAATGAGACTGTCAGTCACAAAATAAGCGTCAAAGCTAGCAAGCGGTTGGTTGAAGGAAACTTTGAAATTCAGTTAAAAGGTTATCCGTTCGCTAGTCGAATCAGGTCTCTCATTGAAAGAAAAGTCTGTCTCCAGATCAAGTAATTAATGCCGACCAATCAAGATTTAATAAAAAGTTATGATCTGGACGGACTCTCGCAGTGAAGGGAAGCACGAATGTCTTTTGTGCGGTTGGGTCCATTGCGTCAACCACTCATTCTTATATGACAATGTCTGGGACTGTGATGAATAGAACGTTGCAATCCCATTTGCATGCCCTTGTATCGGAGCTCACCGGCCATTTTCCTGCAAATATGAATATCAATTTACGAAACATGATGACGTTTGCTAGAAAATCTGGTAATACGCTGACGAGGAATTTAAAGTCTTCGTGCAACAACTAATGTGGCCAAACATACACGAAAAAACTAAAGACCTTCTTTTGGTTCACTCCTGGACAGCCAGTAGAGAGGGCGAACTATACAACCACACTTCTCTTGAAAGCGTTGAATTCACGCAAGAAACTGATTCCAACAAAGTGCACAGGCATTGTGCAAACTGTCAACGTTTCTTTCTTCCGTCCATACAGAAATTTTGTGAAATTTACCGCAGATACAACTATGGTATCTTCTGGCAATGACATTAACATATGGTATAAAGACCATGCCTTCAATCTTTTATGTATTTCCAGTTCTCAGCTACGTGATTCTCCAAATTTATGAAAATTCCATTTTTTCAATGCGGCTGAACGGAAGTCTTTCCTGGCGTACTTCAAACATCTTTGGAGTACTGTTTCGAAGAAGGATTAGCGGAAGATTGTTTCCACGCGAACTTTGACCAAGCCACTTTCATCAAATGCGCACAGTGCGAGAACTGTCTATGCAGTGACCATGTCGATATTACTTACCAAGGGGAGAATGTGTGGCCTGAAGGCTCGATACAAGCATTTCAAAAACTGTCGGGTCTTCGAGGAGAGCTGTAGTCAGCGTCTTCAGCATGCGGCGACACCAACCTGAAACCACGTCCAGACGTCGTGGGTTTTGGAGGCTACCCCTCACCCCTCACTACAGATGTCGGAAGTTGTAGGATGGGCAGACTGGAAAGACAGGACAGTCGGCGAGCTGTGGTGGATCTGACATCAGACTTTAATGCTGGGAAGAGTATAGGTGTGTATAAAAACTCCTAACGATGTCTCTCCGCAACCGATGACCCATGCATGTACCAATGTTAACATAACGACATCGGCAACCATAACTGAAATCGGCACGTGACCATCGGCACTGGACGTTGGCGCAGTGGCAAAGCTTTGCAAAGTGTGATTAATCCCGATACCTTCTTCATAATACCGATGGGAGGGCACGAATCCGCCGTCTTCCAGGGGAACAGCTCCTTGACACCTGTGCTGCGGGACGGAGACAAAGCGGTGGCTCTATTATGCTCCGAGAAACATTCATGTGGGCATCTGTGGTCCAGTGGAGCTCGTGCAAGGCACCACGACGGCCAAGGAGTATCGTGCACTGGTTACAGAGCACTCACACACCTTCATGACGATCACGTTCCCCGATGGCAGTGGCAATTTTTAAACAGTATAATGCACCATGTCACAAGGCCAGGAGTGTGATGGAGTGGATCCAGGTACACAGTGGCGAATTCCAATTGATGTGCTGGCCCGCAACTCGCCAGATTTGAACCCGTTCGAACAAATCTGGGATGTGATTCAACGTGGCATCAGTCCACATCGCTCCTTTTCGTGGAATTTACGGGAATTACATGGCTTGTGTGTGCAGATGGGGCGCCAACTCCCTACCAGGGCCGCACTGCTTCCAGCCCACGACTCGTCGCAGCTGATGTCAGTGACGAAAGTGGACATACCGGCTGTTAGGTAGGTGGTCATAATGTTCTGGGTGGACAGTGTATATTTTGTTGCTATATTAACTGCGTTATTATGAATATAATTTGCTCGACAACATAACGTGACCTTCCCTTGTAAGCACTATGTAAATACGTAAACTAATCATTCTATCTACATTTACATCTACATTTATACTCCGCAAGCCTCGCAAACGTGTGTGGCGGAGGGCACTTTACGTGCCACTGTCATTACCTCCCTTTCCTGTTCCAGTCGCGTATGGTTCGCGGGAAGAACGACTGTCTGAAAGCCTCCGTGCGCGCTCTAATCTCTCTAATTTTACATTCGTGATCTCCTCGGGAGGTATAAGTAGGGGGAAGCAATATATTCGATACCTCATCCAGAAACGCACCCTCTCGAAACCTGGCGAGCAATCTACACCGCGATGCAGAGCGCCTCTCTTGCAGAGTCTGCCACTTGAGTTTATTAAACATCTCCGTAACGCTATCACGGTTACCAAATAACCCTGTGACGAAACGCGCCGCTCTTCTTTGGATCTTCTCTATCTCCTCCGTCAAACCGATCTGGTACGGATCCCACACTGATGAGCAATACTCAAGTATAGGTCGAACGAGAGTTTTGTAAGCCACCTCCTTTGTTGATGGACTACATTTTCTAAGCACTCTCCCAATGAATCTCAACCTGGTACCCGCCTTACCAACAATTAATTTTATATGATCATTCCACTTCAAATCGTTCCGCACGCATACTCCCAGATATTTTACAGAAGTAACTGCTACCAGTGCTTGTTCCGCTATCATATAATCATACGATAAAGGATCCTTCTTTCTATGTATTCGCAATACATTACATTTGTCTATGTTAAGGGACAGTTGCCACTCCCTGCACCAAGTGCCTATCCGCTGCAGATCTTCCTGCATTTCGCTACAATTTTCTAATGCTGCAACTTCTCTGTATACTACAGCATCATCCGCGAAAAGCCGCATGGAACTTCCGACACTATCATTATTATTATGACAGCAGTAAAATATTTTATATTTTATTTTTATTGATATTATTTTTAAAATCTTAGTTACATGGGTGATAGGTTGCAGTTTGTCCCCTGTTTCTCTCCCTTCCCCTTCCCCCACCCGCAAATAGAATTTGCTAACACCCACCCCTCTCGATCGGCGTACTTGATCCATACCAACGGCGTAAGTTACTTCGTAGCAACATTACCGCATTTCTGTTTCTTTCCATTAGCATGATGGATGAGGAGAAGAAAGAAATGCCGCGCGGGGTAGCCGCACGGTCTGAAGCGCCTTGTCACGGTCCGTGTGGTTCCCCCCGTCGGAGGTTCGAGTCCTCCCTCGGGCATGTGTGTGTGTGTGTGTGTGTGTGTGTGTGTGTGTGTGTGTGTGTGTGTGTGTGTGTGTGTGTGTGTGTGTTGTACATAGCGTCAGTTAGTATATGTTAGATTAAGTAGTATGTGGGCTTAGGGACCGATGACCTTAGCAGTTTCGGCCGATGTGGCCGAGCGGTTCTAGGCGCTACAGTCTGGAACCGCGCGACCGCTACGGTCGCAGGTTCGAATCCTGCCTCGGGCGTGGATGTGTGTCATGTCCTTAGGTTAGTTAGGTTTAAGTAGTTCTAAGTTCTAGGGGACTGATGACCTCAGAAGTTAAGTGCCATAGTGCTCAGAGCCATTTGAACTTCAGCAGTTTGGTCCCGTTAGACCTTACCACAAGTTTCCAAAAGAAAGGAATGACAGAAGCAACAGAAACGCAATGAAGAACAACGCGTTTCGTTAAGGGTTCGTTTAGAAAGTGCGAAAGCGTCAGGGTGGTGGTCCTTCAATTCTAATAGCATACTCTACAAAGGAGGTGAAACTGCGAGAGTGCACATTCAAGGAAGAGTCGGCCAAGGTATTGCTTCAACCTACATATATCTTACTAAAAGATCATAAAGTTCAAATTAGAGTGATTGGAGACCAATAGTCGTTCTTCCCGCGCACCGTTCAGGACTGGCTACGAAGGGAGGGGAAGGGGGGGGGGGGGGAAGGGAGGGACTGACAGTGATGCATGGAATTCTGTCTAACACGACGTAGTAAGGAATAAGGCTTGCAGAGACATTTTCTTGGTTTTGAGATTAGGAACAACTTTTGTAGCACAAATTTCGTGAGGTTAAATTATCGTTTGGTGTTACTATTTCCAGTGTTGTTAGGCTTCACCACTGTTGCGAATGGCGTGGACTGAAATATGTTGTTATTTAAGAACTGTGTTCGAGTAGTTTCTTTTCTTACTTGAATCTGCGTGAAACCTGTGTAATAATAGCAAGAATATCGCTTTAATCAGCCTACAGGTGCAACTGAACTGCATCAACGTTTTTGAACTATCTGAGTCAAGAAATTAATATAATGAAGTCAGAGGCTGTGAGAAATCTTTTATTTACTTCACAGTGCACTAGTTTCAAATCGGAAAGGAAAGAAAAGAATCGCTTAATTTCGCTATGTCTAATATCCGCGGAGAAAAATATTGTTTCGTTCTGCAGCGAATTTTGTATCTCATGTCTCGGCTTTTCCCTTAAGTAGGAATTCATGAGAGACATTCGTGCGAAGTTTTGCAACTGGTCCAACTTGCTGGTCTTGACTGCTACCGACGTATAGCGGTGCCTACACCCACTAGCGCCCGCGAGTTGCGTAGGCAAAGTCCAGCTCACCTCTTGGGTGCGACGAACTTTGTAAACATACGCCAACTAGCGCCCGAATGCGTGTCACTGACCCCAAGCCTCTTACTGCAACACAGTGTTGCTCATGAAATGTACTGCGGTACGCAAAACGTTTTCGTTTCTGATACATTGTGACATTTTCCGAAGAAATACCTTTTGCTCGGAATGCCAATGAAAAGCATTACTAAGATAAGGTTTAAGAGCAGCGAAGCAGCCTACAAGAAAGAGTGCCCGTGAGCATCGTAAAGCTTTACCTAGCAGTTCGTCTGGAGGAATAGAATTCTGAAGAGCAGCATTCAGCTCTCTGCGCGGTCAAACATTTAGATTTGCTGCCGTTCCTGTGAATTATTCAAGCTCAGAACAAGTATGGGTCGTTCAAAAAAGATCGCGATCTGTTTTGTACACAGCATTGTCCATTTGGGTACTGCATCGTCTGTAATGATGATAAAATTCCAGCCCCGGATCTACGATATTTCCGAACCGGGGAAAGAACCTGACAGACCCCCCTTTCCCCCCCCCCCCATCTCCTCGATCGTTTGAGATAGGATGTCAAAAATTTGAAAAAAAAATCGATCCTTCAAAAGTATGTTCATTCTGTAGCGCACATCTTTCTGAAGAGTTTGATATATAAAACATATGTTCGAGGAAATTTGGGACATGTTATTGGGTCTTAGTGTGTCAAAATACAGTTTCACGCCTCTTCACCCAGCATTTTTCTATTGCATAACACTGTACTTTGCTCTGTGGAATTCAGACGTGTATGTTTTGTAATGGAGGCCATCAAAGCTATACTTCCTCCCAGTTAGCCGGTTGCCCGTTTGACACCTTACACCCCCCCCCCCCCCCCGCCTCCATAAAAAACTCTCAATTAATACTGGGTGAGATTATTTATAACCGGGAGAATAAGAACGCTTCAGATAATTTGCGGTCTTTACTGAATGTGACCTAGTAACTTTCTCTTTCGTTTGGCATAAAATTGACTATAGGAAACATAAAACAAGTGAAGACAAGAGACAAGAAAGACAGTACACATTTCTGCAATCATTAGGTACCAGCATTTTTTCTCTCTAATCTTGCTACATCTTTACACACCGTGATTTCCTCTCTGCGAAAGAATCTATTACCTCATTATAGTTCGTCAAAGGTTTTGCTACATGAAAAATCAAAATGTCCTTGTCTAGTATTGAAAAAGCTGTTAGTACGTTAGACTGGTGTGGTTTCTCGATTTGATTACGTCTATTTTGTCACTGTCTGCTACATAAAACAAAGTAGGTCTTTCTGATATTGCAGCAGTTTTAACAAACGACAGACGCGAGACTGTTTTTTTGTACCTCATTTACATAAATAACACGACAGAATATCATTCACGAAGTAGCAGTATCAAATGCCTATTAGTCCTACTACAAGCAAAAAATTTTAGGTTAGGAAATAGTTTTACATTTCATTCATAAGATCCAGTTCCTCAAGCATGAGATCGAAAATCAGTAGTACGAAATTTTTACGTAAATTTTGAATCGTCATTTTTCCATATAACTTGTGTGATGTTTCCGTTTCTTCTCCATCCTCGTTCTAGCAAACAATCTTGTCATCACCAATTCTGCAACTATTCCTGACTTTGTCGAAACTCACTCTCCGGTTAATTTCACTAGCGCCGCCAGAATCACCGGTTTAGTTATCCCGCGTCCATTCTCCGGTTAGTCGTTATTACCTGTTCGTACAACGCGTTTTCCGAGCTATTCCGAGAATAGAATATAAGCGGCTCCCATCCGGAGACTGTAAAACTGGTCTTTGGTAGTGTGGCGCTCCGGCAAAAATTTTCCGTCAAAATTTCATTTTATTGGATACACCGAGAAAGCATCTATAATCTTGCTTATCTGTTATTCCCATTCGTCGTTTATTTCCACTCTGATAGCCTGAACGTATGGATTTAACTAATAATCATAACAACGCTGATCATTCGCACATCCAATCAACCACATAAACAAACAGCGTTTGGCATTCGCCCTTTCGGGTTTATTCGGCTCAGTCCGTACAGCTGCGTCCCCTTTTGTCTGCGGGAAAGTTTATTTCTAGATGCGACGGGGGTTCCCACGGCAGAGATATCACGTATACTATGCATGCATTCAAAAATCAACTTATGATTCAACTTAGAATGTGTTCAAAATGTTCAACAACAAACTGGGATGGGTTACAAAATCATATGAATAATGAATAGACCGACGTGCGCTGAATGCTAGGCGCTTTGTGAAATGAGTTTTTTTTTCTTCGATAATATGAATTTGGCGCCCCCTGAAATTGCCACCCGGGGCAAATACACCGGTTTGCCCCTCCACTCCCCTCCCTAGATCCTAGGCCTGTGAAAACCCCTGTTTCTCGTGACTCGGTGCAAGTCTTTAAACTCGACGTCACTTTGCCGTCTTTAGTGTCTCAAGCCTACCTCCGTAATCCAACAGGAGAAAGGAAGCTACAGTTTAACGTGAAATCCGAACCACTTGTCATTCCTAGCGAATCTTGACGAATCAGAGAGGTGAAGGCTAGGTTAAAAGCAAAACGAATATGCCGTGGTCCGGCTGGAATCAATCGCGCGACCTCTCATTTTCCAGTAACGCACTATACCTCCTCGACCACCAGACCCAACAACGCCTCTAATGACGCCTATGGCCTCCGACCTGACGAATTACTGTCCTAGCCAATTAAAATAACACATTTCGCTAAATACAGAACCATGAAGGAATTTGGTAAACTAATCTTCGAGATACGTCCTGTAAATGTTCTGGAAAATTGTTAGAAACACCTATATTGAATGTAAGTGAACTTTGGATAACGGGAAAGAAAGCACGACGACGAAGATCACGACGATAGAAAATAACAGACGCAGAAACGAAATTTATAGTACATGTTACAATATAACAGGCAGGTTAAGATAAAAACCTAGAGACAATATAAACTCCCGTACATCCAAAAAGTTTCGAGAGTGGATTAGTAAAAAAATAGATAACAGTTTAAACGCTGGGTTTAAAGCTTCAGTCTCCCCGCACGTAAGTAGAACATACATAAAGTGAGACTTTCGGTGAAGTCCTTGTTTGAGAAGGTCCTGCGTCACATTGGCTCGAATGTCAGTTATGTCGTCATATGGTTGACATTCATGTCAGTATATGCATATTGTCGTTTTGTGGTAGATTCGTCACCCGTGGTGGTTTTTTTCTAGAAGAGAAGTGTCCGCGTATTTCATTTTAATCAAGTCGCGGTATGCGTTCACGTATCGTTAATTTTGTTCGGGAGTAAAGGTGTGCCAGACAGACTTTACACACACTGGTTTTCAAAACATTTTGGAAAATGTCTTGAACACATGATTCAGAGATGTTGCTCTACTGGGATTTGTGCAACAACAACGTTGGCACACTACGGGCGCACGTCCACTACTCAACATTCCTTGCTCGCAGTTGGTCGAAAGCGCGCACATGTACTGTTAAAATTGTTAGTTCAAGCTAGGAATAAAATCAGCCCGGAAACTTTTTCAGTGGCAGAGCAGCCAATAAAAAAAAAGGGAACACCGTCCAGACGGAACTGTATATCTTCTGTTATCAATGACAGCGAAAACTCACTGATATCAGACGTTCGAGAGGCACGTGATGTGTATGCTAGAGATCAACAACAGGTCCAATATCTATTCTTGAAAGTATTAAGGAAAAGTAGGCGGGAGATAAAGGTTTAACATGTAAATGACAACCACCATCACAGAGGGAACATTAGCTCAGGTACGTCCAGGATGGGCAATTGGAAATTTGTAGTAAGGTCTATGGGACGAAACTGCTGGGGTCATTGGTCCCTAGGCTTACACACTACTTAATCTACCTTAAATTAACTTACGCTAAGGATAACACATACATACCCATGCCCAAGGGAGGACTCGAACCTCCGACGGGGGAAGCCGCACGAACCGTGACAAGGCTCCTAGACCGCACAGTCACCCCGTGAGGCCCAGGATGGAAAAGAACTCACTTCGACCTAAGCTACTCTACTTCCAAACTCCCTAAGCCACCTTAGGTGTGTGGGAGAGGGTACATCGGCTCACGCTATCATTGCCCCACTCCCTTTCCATTCACGAATACATTATGAGAAGAACGACTCTTGGTAATTTGATTTCCCAGTCGTTCCCGCCATCGATATTTAGCGAGATATATGTAGCAGGAAGTAAATCTTTACCTAATAAAGCCGCGTGAGGTCACTTAAATGGCGCGACATGCCGATCACTGTCACTCCCATCATCAATGCCAGAATACATTCATTACAACGTCGCGGCATTTCGACGAAGTAATCTGGGCGGCAACCGTAGAAAATCATTTACGTTCAACTCGCCAAAAATGAGAACAAGACTATAATTTCTTCTTGCAATGTACTCTCTTGGCATTTAAACAGTAAACAAACATGGTTTACAACGCCTCTCTTGTACCACGTGACACTTGAGATAGATGAGTATATTCATAATGCTCTAACGATTACAGACTGAATCTGTGACGTAATACTCTATTGTTCTTTGTATCTGATGAGGATTCCAAATATTCTAGCAGTTCTCAAGAATGAATTGCACTAGTGTTCTACACGCCGTCTCCTTTAGAGATCAGCTATTCAAAATGTTCAAATGCGTGTGAAATCTTATTGGACTTAACTGCTAAGGTCATCAGTCCCTAAGCTTACACACTACTTAACCTAAATTATCCTAAGGACAAACACACACACCCATGCCCGAGGGAGGACTCGAACCTCCGCCGGGACCAGCCGCACAGTCCATGACTGCAGCGCCTTAGAGATCAGCTACACTTTCCCAATTCTACGTGGTACGTGTACCAAACTAGCAAGCAATACTCAAGAACTGGCTGTACGAAGGTTCTGTTAAGCTGCCTATTTCGTGAGTCCGTTACATTTCTACATCTAAATACATACTTTGCCAGACACAGTACGGTATATGGTGGAGGTTACTACATAGCACCACTAGTCATTTTCTTTCCGCCGGCCGAAGTGGCCGTGCGGTTAAAGGCGCTGCAGTCTGGAACCGCAAGACCGCTACGGTCGCAGGTTCGAATCCTGCCTCGGGTATAGATGTTTGTGATGTCCTTAGGTTAGTTAGGTTTAACTAGTTCTAAGTTCTAGGGGACTAATGACCTCAGCAGTTGAGTCCCATAGTGCTCAGAGCCATTTGAACCATTTTTTTTTTTCTTTCCTGTTCCACTCGCAAATAAGCTCAAAACCTCGAATGCCGGTTCTATGCATTTCCGCAACAGTGCCTCGCGAAAACAGCGTCGTCTTCCGTTCAGGGATTACCATTTGAATTCACGAACCATTTCCACGCATACTCGAGTGATGATCGAACCTAACTAGTAACACATCCAACAGCCCGCCTCTGAATTGCTTCGATGTTTTTCTTTAATCCGACCAGGTGAGGATTCAAAACATTCGAGCAGTAGTAAGGAATAGGTTGCTCTACTTTTCTATACGCAGTCTCGTTTATGGATTAGCTACAGTTTCCAAAAATTCTCCCAGTAAAACGAAGTTGAGTATTCGCCTTCCTGCCTACTAACCTGACGTGCTCATTCTATTTCAAATCGCTTTGCAGTGTTACGCCTAGATATTTAATCGGTGTGACTGTGTCAAGCAGCACATTGCTAATGCTGTATTCGAACGTCACAGGATTATTTTTCTTACCTATCCGCATTAACTTACATTTTTCTACATTTAGAATAAGCTACCATTCGTCACATCAACAAGAAGTTCAACCTAAGTAATCTTGTATACCCCTACAGTCACTCAAGGACGACCCCTTCCCGTACATCACAGCGTCATCAGCAAACAACCCTAAATTGCTGCTCACCCTGTCCGCAAGATCACCTACGTATGTAGAGATTAAAAGCGGTCTTATTACACTACCCCTAGGACATTCCTGATGAGATCGTTGTCTCTGATGAGCACTCGACATCGAGGACAACGTACTCGGTTTTGCTACGTGAAAGGCCTTCGAGCCACTGACGTAGCTGGGACCGTGTAAAACCCATTCCGGAAACCTGGGAATAAGGAACCTGCCTGTTGCGCTCCATCCATGGTTTGTGAGATGATATGTGAGAACAGAACAAGCTGAGTTTTGCACGAACGATGTTTTCTAAATCCGTGCTGATTTATGGTCAGAAGTTTTTCTGTCTCAAGGAAATTTATTATATTCGAAATCAGAATGAGTTCAAGAATTCTACACCAAACCTTGTTATGATTGTTCCATTTTATGTAGCTTCCATACAACAAATTACACACACACACACACACACACACACACACACACAGACATTAACGCACGCACGCATCCCGCCCCCCTCTCTCCAACTTATTACTAATTGGAAACACTTCTGCCTCATGACCAGCTTGCCTAATGTTTGGCCGGGAAAATAACAGAGGTTTGCGTCGGACCGTATCTCAAACGGCGCGCTCTACTCCGCGGAGTTGCAAATAAAACGCTAAAAAAGGTCGCTCGTATGAATATAACTAAGAAATTTCGCGGTTAAAACTTTTCCCAGTGATTAATAGCCAATTATGGAATCGGACAGTAATGTATCTTTCTTTCCGTTCGTACATAATACGCCACCTTTGTTCGTACGGAGAGTCGACTGCAAATTTCTTCGTAAAGCGTCGATCCTCTTCAGATTTTCCTGCATTCCACTGCAGTTTACTGGCGTTGTGACTTCCCTATATACAACAGAAGTATCCGCGAACAGTTTCACGGAGCTTCAGGCAATATATACGAACAGTAATGGTCCTATAACGACCCCTTCAGGCATTATTTTCACATCATATAATTTGTTCCCTTCAAGAACGACCTGTTGAGTTCTATTTTCTATTTAGTACTCGATGAATCACCAAGCTTGTCCGACATACCATAAGCTCACTAGGCTACAAGGTGGAAGTGTATTGAACGCCTTCCGAAAGTCAAGAAACATTGCACCATCCTGGGAGCTTCGATTTTGTGCTTCCCTTATCTCATTAACGAATAATGACTTGAATTTTACCAATCTGCTGTTTGTAAAATTCATGTTGATTGCATTCCGCTTTTCGCCTTAATCGATTTAGGGAAACCATGGTGGAATGCTTCGCCGCTCTGGCCACAGACAGGTCAATCGTGCCAACCGACCGCCATGTCATCCATCAGCCAATTCCGTCCCTTCGGTGCGGGGTGGAGGCGTGTGTGGTCAGCACACCACTCTCCCGGCCGTTGTCAGGCTAGCAGACTTGCAGCCGCTGCTCTTCGGCCAAGCAGCTTCTCAGCATAACGAAGCTGAGTGGGCCCTATTCCAGTCCTTCCACCAAGCAAAAATCCTTGGCAATACTGGGGAATCGAACCCGTGTCCTCCGCATCGGAGCCATCGGCACTGACCTCTCGGATACGGAGGTGGACTAGGGAAAGCATGGAAAACCTAAATCAGAATGCTCGTAGAGGGATTTAAACCGTGATCCTTTCGAATGCGGAGCCAGTATCTCAGCCACTGCGACATATCTCTCGAAGGGAAGTAGAGGAGAAAGAAGAATAAGAAGTAACAGAAAAAGCAACCAAAAACGTTGAATAAAATGCAAGTCATGCTACTCGCCAGGAAAAATCCTATTAGTCCTTGGATTTGGCCGGCCGTTGTGGCCGAGCGGTTCTAGGCGCTTCAGTCTGGAACCGCGCGACCGCTACGGTCGCTGGTTCGAATCCTGCCTCGGGCATGGATGTGTGTGATGTCCTTAGGTTGGTTAGGTTTAAGTAGTTCTAAGTTCTAGGGGCTGATGACCTCAGAAGTTAAGTCCTATAGTGCTCAGAGCCATTTGAACCATTTCCTTGGATTTGTGCTGAGCTACGGTGTCATATGCAAACAGGCCGCCCACATTCATTATGATTTGTTGTTTGTCGCGAGAATAAAGACGGTCTGGCCTGATGAAAGAAAAGTTTTAGGGTCATTTTCCATTATTAGTGGACAACGGCAGTGCATGAAATCATAAGAGCCTGATATTTAAGAGAAATTGCAATGAATGACAAAACTGAATCTTCGTTTTTCCTGCCAGTGTGGGGCGATTAATCAGAATATCACCAATAACGTGGAAATTTGACTTAATACACTCATGTCTAAAGACTCCAAATTGACACTGTCATCTCTTGTGGAAGTAAACTACATTTTTCATAGATTTCCAGCTCGATATTGAGACCACTGGTAGAGAGCAGAAGCTAAACTGCGGCTCCTTTCCATGTAATGTACGGCTAATGTTACAAAAGCAGCAGAAGGAAAGAGTTTGGAACAGGAAATGCGAGTTTCCTCTCTTAAAGCCCTCGATGTAAACGTAAATGATGTTTTTTTTTAAAAAAAAAAGTTCGTAGATCGTTCTACTGCACTGAAAAGTTGTCACTCCGTACGTCATCAGATCACTCATGGCTGCGTATACAAGTAGTTCTAGTTAGCTATTCTTAATGTTCTTCTCAATTATATTTGCAATACTAGTATTGAAGTCCACAAAAATTTGGTTGCGTTTGTCATGGGCTGTTTCCTTGGGTAGGCCTACTCGTTTTGTCTGTTCTCAACACTCTTGTGTTCAGGTGCACCGTACTTTCGCAACAATATCTTTGTAGCTGGAGCAGCGTAAAGAAAATACAGAGTTAAACTGTTGTTCCGATATACAGGCAGTAAATAAATCTGTTTCCAACTGGAAGTTCGATGATGATGTTTGGTCTGTGGGGCGCTCAACTGCGCGGTCAAAAAAATGGCTCCGAGCACTATGGGACTTAACATCTAGGGTCATCAGTCCCCTAGAACTTAGAACTACTTAAACCTAACTAACCTAAGGACATCACACAATACCCAGCCATCACGAGGCAGAGAAAATCCCTGACCCCGCCGGGAATCGAACCCGGGAACCCGGGTGTGGGAAGCGAGAACGCTACCGCACGACCACGATTTGCGGGCTGCGCGGTCATTAGCGCCCGAACTCAAAGTTCGATGTGAACATTGCTCTTTCCTGTGATACCCGAAAAGCCATTGCACATCTCCGAACGTTGACCTGACCTACCCAGTCGGTTAGCTTTAATACTGGATTTCGAATCACAGTGCACCTTAGTAGTTCCAACGTACATATCCGTGAGAGAGATGAAAGAAGTGAAGGTGACTAAAAAAAATCCCAAAACCGACTCAGAATTGAACCCCAGACCTTTCTATTTGTTTTCTGACAATAACCCACTGAATTCCCAAGAGTAAGCAAAGTAAAGACTATACCACGGAGGTATAATAAGGGGAATCGTCATGACGCCAGAAACTTGAGGCCGACGTCCGCCATGTTGGATGCCCTAAACATTACCTTCTGCTGGAAGTATTTTGATCAAAACCTGCCAGCTTGCTTCCTTTATGGATGTACCAATCATTTTAATTATCGTCTAAAGTGTACAGGAATAACATTTCATTCGTAACTGAAATCGTTCAAGACATATTTTCTTTTATATTCAAGAAAGTTGAGTGCGCTTATTAATTATACTGTTATTAAATGAAACAACAAGTTTACTGTTAGCAGTCACCGTTTTATTTATTTCCACGACGCGTTTCAAAGGTTTAAACCTCCATTATCGGGCGGATTTACATTAGTTAGAATGACATTTGTGTGTGTGTTGTGTTCGATTTTTGGAGGAACTTATGGCACTGCCTAATGGAGAAACAAGATACTATTTCAGAACATGATGTTGGATTTCTTCTGACAAAAAATTAAACTGATATCTAATGGTAAACATAAGATAAGTAAACTAGAGTACCTCCAGTGGTCACAGTTTCCTTTCGCTGTCGTAACACATCACATGTATACTGTCACATTTGTAAATAAATATGGCGTCTGTAATCTGCTGGGTGCAAGGTTCGTATAGCAGAAGAGAAGACATAATGGCAAAGTGCAAAGAATATACATTGTAACAACATTATTACAGAATAATTGTTTAAAGCATTTGGAGGAGTTTGTTTTGAGGTGTCCAATATGTGTGTGGATAAATCCAATTTTGACAAGTTAAAATAGCTTAACATTCGTACTCGTTTATACAATCAAGTGAAATGTTAAAATGACTTAAACTTCATAGTTGTCAATAACAATCAGGTGAAATGTTATAGACTTGAAGTACAATAATCATATAGGCTACAGCAGTAAAATCATACATAGATGACCCTATTTGATTAATAGACAGATGCGAGAGGCTGGAGGCAGAAGGAGAGGAAGAGGAAGAGAGAGAGAGAGAGACAGAGTGAGAGAGAGAGGGAGAGAGGGGGGGGGGAGTGTGGAAAGAGTGATTATATGAGAGCAAACATTTACATGGCAAGGGGTCTTAAGATTAAATGTTACATATATTAGCTGCCTAAAGGTTGGGGTAATACATTGGTTAATGCTATAAAATGTGCAGATAGATATACAATTTGTGCCAGTAGTTGATGTACATACAGTTTCAAGCTGACAAGGGGTACAAGCTGTTGGTGTGATGAATTATCTGCAAATGAGGTCAATCTCTTGTACTCTTGGCGGCTGTCAATATTTATGGTAAATATTAAGGTGTGTGTGTGTGTGTGTGTGTGTGTGTGTGTGTGTGTGTGTGTGCGCGCGCGCGGGCATTTTTAAGAGTGTAGGCAGTTGCTGAAAACAGAAATGATATTATTGTAAATATTGTCATTTTTGTCATTTAAGATGGATTCTGGTTGTTTAGTTTGGTGTTTGTATATTTGGAGTGTTTCGAGGATGTCTAGTTTTCTGCCTTTTGGTTGGATGTGTAGGATGCTAATACTTGTGTTGTTAACATGGTGTTTTGTTTCATGCAGGTGGGTAGCTATTGCTGATGTGTGGTATTTTTTGTTTTTTAGTGCTGCCATGTGTTCCTTGAATCTAATCTCAAATGATCTGCCTGTTTGGCCTGTGTAGAAGCAGTCACAGTCCAAACATTCAATTTTGTACACATCCCTGTGATGAAGTGGGTTTCGTGTGCCGATGTTGTGGTGTAACTTCTGTCCAATCTTGTTGTCTGTTGTAAAGGATATGCTTTTGCCTTTTCGTTTGAAGACATTGGCAATCTGGTAAGAAATGATGGAGGTTTAAACCTTTGAAACGCGTCGTGAAAATAAATAAAACGGTGACTGGTTTACTGTTGCCAGTAAACTTGTTGTTTCATTTACTGTCAATCACAGTCACGGTAAACCCTAACCTAAAAAAGTTCGCATTTAAAGTTAATTATACTGTATTGGTTGTATTTTTATAATTTGAGTAATTTCCTATCAGTCGAACTCAAAAAGCTCTCTGGCTGCACGCTCTGAGAAGGAAAGTTTGGGAACGGACCAAACGTAACAAGCAAAATACGTTCTCAGTATTTTCGGGAAGACGACATAGACCGATTATGAATTTCGTCAGTCCCTATTAAGGAAAATGCTGCATTATGAAAGCAACCTTGTCGTGTAACATATTTCTCTTATTGTTTATTCGAAATGTATAACAAAAACAGTTACATTAACTAGGCTAAATCGGTCGTACTACTAGATGGAATACACATTTAAGACCAGAGAAACGTCTGAACACGTTTTCTTGACAATGCGTTATCCACGAAAGCACTGCAACGCTTACTACCTAAAACAACTGTTTTGTGCGCATGATATTAATTAAGAACAAGAAACAATTGTAAACAGCAGTCTACTAATGTTTTGGTGCATCAAATATGGCGGCGCCGGCTTCAAATCAATCTACAGCATAAGTATGTAGCGCCATATCACCTTATTACACTTTCGTGGGACATAGAAATTATAGCTATTTAACACTGTGTATACTGGGCTAGGAAAAAACGTTGTCAGTAGGATTATCTGACGTTTCTGGGCATAAGCTATTAAATAAATCTTTTATCTTCTGCATTCCCTGTCTTGATGTAATTTCAAGCTTTTTATACCCTATTTCTCTTTTTGTCGACGTTTCAAGTACTGTCGGTGTAATTTGTATACCAACATCCCTACGACTGCACGACTACTGCTAACGCTATCTGCATGCGACGACTGCGTGCCGCTCCGTAGCTCACGCCATCTGTGAGAGAGCTTTTGAACTACGTCATCGCTGCGCCTGCACTGTCGAGCCATCTGCTCGCGTCTGTTACACAGTACCAGTTCACCGCCTTCCCGCGCAGTGGAGTGAGGTTTAATTTTGTCCGGCTGCCGGCATTAAGGCTTATGGTCTTCTCCCGTAGACTGGCAATATAAACGTCTCTGGCGTTCGCGGAATTTTCTGCTTTTGAGGAATTTACTGGACAAGCTTACTGTTATGACTTTTCTCAAACCACACTCTTGAACCGTCGAGAAGAACTTCAAATGAAAACGAGACAGATGGCAAAAAAGTTTTTATTTAAAAAATAATCGCCGTAACCGTTTATTCATTATTTTTCAACGTGAGACAAGACGATCAATGCCTTCATGGGAAAATGTTTGCGGATACCTACAGAACCAGATTGTACCCATCTGTTCACTTTGTCCGACTTAAAACGACGGCGTAATAAAAAAAAAAAAATGGTAATCGCAAGATAGGAACTGTGAGGATGAGTAAGGGCTTTCCAGCGAAACTTCTGTAGCTTACTAGAAACAACCTTGGCAACATGTGAACCCGTGTCCTTACAGGCCCGTGCGATTTAAATATTTTTGGAGCCGTGAAGAAAGACATTCTTGGATTTGCTTCGGACGAAGAAGAGCACGGCTATGTACAATCATAGTTCCGTGGGCAACCGTAAACATTTTTGCATGAAAGCATTGTCGTCTTGTCTTACCATGTTAAAAATGTATAAGCAATTACGGCGATTACTATTGAAATAATAAACAATTTACTTACTTTTTTTCCATCTCTCTCGTTTTCATCTGACTGTCCCTTATACATTTAGAAATGTCCCTTCATGGGAATCGTGAAGAGTAGGCATGTAGATGTAGCTGTAGCAGCCTAATAATAATTACCACAGAAGCAAATTATTCCTCTTACTTTCCACTACCGAGGTGAAATATTCAACAATAAAAATACCCTCTCAGTTATCACAAAACTTGAATGTAGATAGACCAAGACCTGGATAGCGCGAAGTAAGGGAACGGTATGGCACACGATTCGTATTCAGTAATAGGGCGGTCTAGCCATTCAGATCTAGGTTTCCCACATACATGAAGACAAATGCCAGGAGAATTCATTCGAAATCAGCAGATGGACTTCCTTCCTCAGACCGAGCTTCCGTTCCGTCTCTAATAACCTTGCTGTAGACGGGACATGAGACCCTGATCTCCCTTCTGCATACTAGCGTACTCTAGACAAGAGCTTCCTCTGCTCGGAGAAGAATGCCTACGTGACGGGACATTTATACTACTAGAAAGGCCATCCCGGATCCCTGTACCAGTTGTAGTGTAGTGCCAACAAATACTTGATTTTCAAAATTTCGCGTAATTATTGACCAAATTAAAAAATTAAAAATGCTTTCATAATCCACTCATTAAGCGGTATAATCTTGTGTTAAAAGATTAATGCAATAAGACAAGTATTGCAGCTGGAACTGCCTGTTTGTATTGAGGTAACGTAGCCGATGGCGCCAAAATACGCAGATTTCGTTCGTCTATTGTTTAAGAATTAGAGAACTTAGCGACTTCGACAAACTTTAACCATGATTTCAAACCTGTACGAAACTTTTTATTGCTGACAAAATGACGAAAGGGAAAAAAATTTATCGTTTGCTACACGTTCACTGTTAGTTTACTCATGTTGAGCTCGAAGGGAGCAGAAGTTAGTTTTGTGGCGCTCTGGTAGGCATGACGTGTTATGTTATGGAAACAATGTTTTGGCGAATTGTGATGTACATAGTAATTTTAATTTTGACGTGCTAACGCTTGCTCATTTTATGTTTTATATACCGGGTGATCAAAAAGTCAGTATAAATTTGAAAACAAAATAAACCACGGAATAATGTAGATAGAGATGCAAAAATTGACACACATGCTTGAATGGCATGGGGTTTTATTAGAACCACCCCATATTGCTAGACGCGTGAAAGATCTCTTGCGCGCCTCTTTTGGTGATGATCGTGTGCTCAGCAGCTACTTTCATCATGCTTGGCCTCCTGGGTCCCCAGACCTCGGTCCGTGCGGTTATTGGCTTTGGGGTTACCTGAAGTCGCAAGTGTATCGTGATCGACCGACATCTCTAGGGATGCTGAAAGACAACATCTGACGCCAATGCCTCACCATAACTCTGGACATGCTTTACAGTGCTGTTCACAACACTACAGCTACTGTTGAGGAATGATGGTGGACATATTGAGCATTTCCTGTACAGAACATCATCTTTGCTTTGTCTTACTTTGTTATGCTAATTATTGCTATTCTGATCAGATGAAGCGCCATCTGTCGGACATTTTTTGAACGTTTGTATTTTTTTGGTTCTAATAAAACCCCATGTCATTCCAAGCATGTGTGTCAATATGTACCTCTCTATCTACATTATTCCGTGATTTATTCAGTTTTCAAATTTATACTGAGTTTTTGATCACCCTGTACATGGAAATTCAATGGAAAAATTTTATGTGTAGCTGGCACAACGGTGGTTTGTAATAACCTTTATGAAGAGCTGAAGATGGTAACCTAGTTTTACCGAACCAAGTAAAGGATTTTTACAGCGATCTCGGCTAAGAAGTTCTTCTCCTAAGTTAACTTTCGTCATTCATGCAGCAGAATTTCAGGGTCAAGCATGACGTTTTAATTCATAACTTCATCTGCGTCCGTTGCGTCGTGTACGTCATGTAAGGACATTATACATTTTGCTATGAGATCAAGACTCTGCTGTGTTCATTTATGTTGTTTATCACTATAGGCCATTTCCAGTGTGATTGCCATCTTCAGGTTATCTGTGAAAAGCACGTAGCCTGGTACGACAATATTTCAAATTTTGAAGTAGATAATGTAACGTACTATAAAATTATCGTTTGCTACGTACATCAGGTGGTCTTGATAGCACTATGACATCGATGTCTCAGTTGCTGTCATATTACTATATAAGTTTGCTTCTTTGATGCTGACGGTGTTAAACCTTTGCTGGTTTAGTTACTTGTGAATTTATCTAATTATGGAAGTTTATTTCACAATGACGTTACTTGATAGCTGCATTCGCAGTTTAGTCAACGAAGTTATATGGTTAAAGGCTATTTGCTTCTACGGTATCCTGTAGTCCATATCTTTGTTCTTACCATATTTGCTTATATGATTCGTGTTTATGTCGCTGTACGTTCATATGTAATTTAATCCACGATACGTAAGGAAATAACGCTAACAAGAGAATGATCACAAATATATATCTGCTACATGTGTAGGATTGATATCTCACGAAATTACAGCGTTACTAAAACACACTAACATAAAATTTTCATACCAGCCACAACACGATCTTGGAACGCTACTACACTACGGAAAAAAAACAAATATTCAAATCCAGTCTTATATAAAATTCATTGTAAAGGATATGATTCATTCTACATAGCTCAAAGTGGACGGAATTTTAATATTCAATAACGAGAACACAGAAGAAAGAGCGACGGTAACCGATCAACTATCTTCCACCACTTGGAGACAGAACGACACACAGCGGACGATATAGAACGGGCTGTCGAAGGTTTACACATTGAACAAAAAGGGCCACTAATGAATATTCTTGAAGAGATCGAAATATATTCACACGCGCAAAATTACTCTCAATAAATTCTAAATGAACAAATCGATTTGAAACATAAAGATCACACAGAAAGTTTTATCGAAATTATCCTCTCAAAGACGATATAAGTAGTTAAATAAAATCTACAAATTTATCAGAGATCATATTACCATGAAATTAAAAATAACCACTAGAAATCATTCGTTTATGAATAAAACAACATCGGGAAATTGTCATAAACCTCGCACAATACGACGCTATTTGACAGAAGAAATTAAAAAAAATCATTTAATTAAATATGAACTTAGAATCACATAAAAGCGAATCACAAATCGAAAGGAAAAGGAAGAACCTTTCATATGTGGTGAAAACGGAAGTACCCTCTGATATGCACTTCACAGTGGTTTGGACAGTGTAGATTTATCTGTAGATCTCCGGTCATATTCTGTGGCGTCCTGTAGGGATGAATGATTGCTTAAATGCCACTAAGGACGCTGTAATTAGTCTAATCTTGTCCTGCTGGTTCCTATGGGAGGGATACATAACGGGTGGTAGGATATTTCCAGATTCCTCACTTAATACTGGCTCTTAAAACTTTGTAACTAGGCTTTTGCGCAACAGATTCCGTCTTCCTTCAAGCGTCTGCCGGTTCAGGACACATTTATTCATTCACTTATATGTTTATTTATTTATTATGATCCGTGGGATCCTACGAGCCAGTAGCATAAGAACGGCTGTAGCGACCAGGGTGGGTAAAGTAGCCACTTCGTTTCATTGTCTTGGAGACTGCTGCAGCCTAGTAGAAATCATTTGAAACTATTGGACGATACTGCTTCGGTTTTGTCAGCGAGTTTCGTATTCGTATGTGGACGCTCCTCTGAACTGAAATATGTTTCTCTACATCTGATCTTAGACAACTGACACATCTGTTTGCGCGTATTAAAAAAAAAAAAACATGTAAATAGCGACAGTCAGTTGTTACGATACTGGTAAAATGTTAAATTTTAGCCTTCTAAACCACGTATTTATGAATTGCCTAGGTAACGTAATTTCATAGTCAGACAACATTTAGCGTAATGGTGTACAGTTTCTTTCACTTTTTTTTCATTTCGTTCGTTATTGTTCGTTTTATTTGGTCGTAGCGGACGTCGCAGGACATCCGTTGAAGTTCGTTGTTGATCCCTTCACTCAGATTTATATTACAGAGACCAGCCCGTTCTCTGACCGTACACGCCGAGCTACCGTGCCGGCAGCTAACTTATGCTCAGAACAACACACACACCCATGCCCGAGGGAGGACTCGAACCTCCGGCGGGAGGGGCAGCGCAATCCGTGACATTGCGCCTCAAACCGCGCGGCCACTCCGCGCGGCAAGGACGTAGTCGCCAGTCGCCACTGTAATGCATTTACTCTGTGTCAAAACAACGGAACTGATAATAAGACAAAAGTAGATCATAAAATAAATATACTAAGGCATTCCTGTATTGAAAACTTAGTGAACGGTTACTTTCTCTTACTACAGTTGTACAAGAGCGTGCTGAAAAAGCAATGCGCCCAGACTTTTTATTCTGTTCTCAATATCGGTTGAGACATTACATGTCATGCACATTACTCGGCCGACTTTCCCGCTTCGCTGAGGTAAGTTGCAACGCTCTGCCGCTAGAGGGCTCCGAACTGTAGTGCATAACATGGTGGCGTGTAATGGTAACTACCTCGGTGCGTGAGAGACGGCGTGCTGTAATTGAGTTCCGAATTCGAAGAGTTCGTTCACGCACGGCACACTCTCTCCTTCAGCATGACAACGCCGTACCACACACGAGCGGTGGACATCTGCAACAATCCAACGCTTTGAGTTCACTGTCATCGATCATTCTTCATACATTCCCGAATTGGCGCCATCCAGTTTTCATCTGTTTCCAAAACTTAAGGAACACGAACGAGGACTTCACTTTATGGCGACAAAGCGGTGCAAACAGAGGTGATGTTGTGGCTCAGTCAACGAAAGCAAACGATCTACAGTGACGGCATCAACAAACTGGTCTCTCACTCGTTGGGAGAAATGTGTTCGTCTCCAGGGTGACTATGTTGAGAAATGAATACGTAGACATGAAAAACAAAGATGTAGAATGTCTTATTTAAAAAGCTTAGTAGTTTTCACATAAAAAATTCGGAGGCGTTGCTTCTCAGGATACCCTCATATGTTACGATTTCATTAAATTATTTAAGAAAATAACGTCAATCGTGGGATTCCCAAGCTACGCGACACACACTGGATGACGTAAAAAAAGATGCTGGTTTTTTTTTTTTTTTTTTTTTTTTTACAGCAACCAAACTATTCAGTGTCCCAAGAAACACTTTTTAAAAAAGAGTTCTTAATAAATAACGTGATGTTACTGTAGACAAGGAGATTCTGGGGATCTTCAGATATGTGTTCGACTAAGAGCAAGAGCAAGCGATCCTTTAAGTTTAAGTTTATCTCATGCCTGCAAGCCATCGTCTGACAATGTTCGTAGTTTATGACCTTTAGATAATGGATTCCATTCTTTAAGTGCGCTTTCACAATTCCTATTATTTCAACTCGATCCAAAATTATTATTGTTATACATCTACGTGACTACTCTGCAATTTACTGTTAAGTGCCTGGCAGGGAGTAAACGCTGTAGTGTGTTCGATCCAACACGATACACTTCATTATAGCTAGTGCCAAACCCTGCTTATACGAGACATTTGGCACACGTAGTTTGTAATTTAGCTTTAAAATCCACTGTCAAATTCACTCCATTCAATTTACTAACATAATAATTTATTTTCGTTTCAATAGCCACTGCAGTTCACACTGACAATGTATTCACATCCAGGTATTTTCGGTCTAATGAAGTTGCCTCACATGTTGAAACCAGCCATATGTTAACAAAAGTACTACATCCCTGTCACCATTTAATTAATCAAATTTAGCAATCGAATGTAAACTAGTCGAATTAACAATTTGCACGTACTTCAATCGCAGGAATAATTATCGTGTTCAACATTATACTTTACCTGAAATTGATGCAATTATCGTACGCAGTTGAGTCTAGTAATTGACATTAACAAGGGTAGTTGCTACTAAAGTATTCACACAATAGTAAAATTAATCACGCCGACGTAATTCATCTTTTTACTGTTGTAATCCTAATATTTTTAACTGATTTAAATGTAGAAACATAGCGAAACACTGCAATAGTTAGACTAACACACATATTTGTATAACCTATCTATAGCTTTGGTATGTTCCAGAAAACTTACTTTTTTATTTTTGGGTACCAGGTTGTTACCCCATGTCCTAGAACAATAACATAACTACCAAAGATGTTAATGTAGCAATCCAATATGTATAGAAGTAAACATTCTGCAACCGAAGCAGAGGTTTAGTCTGCCATCTACTTAACAGACAACATACATTATCAATGTATCCGCGAAACTAACAGCATTTCTTGAATCTAAATTAAACTGGGGATATTCCACTCTAAACCACTAATTGATCCAGGAGTATGTTATTATACAGTCTGTCGTGATAGAAGCAGGCAAAAATCTCAACAACTGATGGAACATGTTTGTGTAAGAACAAAATAGATGTTGAATACAACTATAACTAAAACGTATGGCCAATCTGAAGGCAAGAAAGTAGTCAGTCGCAAAATCCGTAGTTTATTTCAGATCTAGATTTCAACTACAACATCGTCATCATCAGGGCATGCCCACTGTGTCAGAACAGAAAAAAATGACAAAATTACAGTAGCTTTCTATGACATTCAGTGGATTCCAACTTGGTTAAGAAGTATGTATTTGTCACTGGCCTTAGAAATACACTTTGCTGTTGTAAGTACAGCTTCTCTGTTCCATTGCATACCGTATTATATTCGCCAATTGAATCATTTATTTTGAAGATCAAAATCGCTGTGATATGTTTCTGAAAACATTTCTTAAATCATTGTTACCGAATTACTCATTAGATGCCAATGTCGTCTGTATCAAGTTAACCAGTAAGTAACCCTGATTATCTTAGTCTGTCAGTAGTGTTCATAATCACCCACAGTAAAAACTATTTCATTTTCACTTCATGAATCGCGGACGTCACAGTTACTGAATATGCACAACCTTATAATACAGCAAAAGTGTTTTTTGTTTATCCAACAATTATTGTAAAACCACTTATTGAAAGTTTTACACATTAACTTGCAAATGATAATTCCTTATATGCGGTGAGCGTTCATAGCGATTCACAAATTAGTGTCTCTAGAACAGAAACCCAACAGGAAGTGTTAGACGCTGTTGTTAAGCTTGCATGCATATGCAATGAACCTCAGCGATACGGTTACACGTAATGAGTAGGAATAATTAAGATGTAGCTGTGGATTCGTGATATGTTAAAGTTCATTAAATGGAAATACATAAATTAATTTTTTGGAAGTATTAGACAGCAGGTTTGCTCTGACAACAAACTCAGCAAAAATAATTTGTGCGTCGTACTTTTTAGCGGAAGACAATAGAAATGCGAAGACACCTGAAAGATGCAGAACATGCTACGAAGCGAAGAAATTACAAGAAACCACCACGTTTTTCTGTCTTATCACCTGTGCTGAGACGCTATCCTTGGTCGGATCGGCCGACGAAATCCCCCACGTTTCTCTCTCTCAGCACGTAGTTGCTAACTCTGATAGGATCCCGTGACCGAGGTACTGACAGCCTGCTGCGGATCTTTCAACGTGATCGACAACAAATATTAATAAGTGACCTATCAGCCGAAGGAAAACACAAGTTTGTGGGTTGAAGACAGCAAAAACATGCATTATCTTAAATTAAACAACAAATGGCAGACAAATCACTGATCTGCTGCTAAATAAAGACGTATAAAAGGTCTGCGCAACTTTTTCGAAAATTTCTTTTGTCTGAAAAGGAAGTCATGAGTACATCAACAATTAATTATTTTATGTGAACCCACACCAATCCAAACTGACGCGAATGTGATTTTGAGGAAAACGTTAGATCTCTGGAATAAACAGTACAAATAACGTGTTGTGACTGCATTATGCACTGTTCGGATGCAACATATGTAAAAGTGGAGAGGGGAGTGCCTCCTTATAGGACCTTTAAACTTGTCACTTTCATTTCATTTGGCCTGATCGCAATAAAGATATTGCACATGGGCACATGGAAACAGAGTATGTGCCGTTAAGGGGTGGGGAGATGATGGAGTAAAGCTTTGATCTCCTCATCGGTTCTTAAGGATCTCGTAGGATCAGCGATGCTGCTTGTGAAGGTCTATACAACTTCACGATCTTGCGGTTTGGGATCAGAAGTAAGTCACGTCGCAGTGCCAAGATTCGCCCTCTCTCTTCCTTTAAATCCATATTCGCCCATAACAAACTCCACAAAGCTCAGGCACTGAACAGGTAGCCAAAACCACACGATAAATTTGACAGTTGGTATACCCCAGTCATCACGTTGAACAAATAAGTGGAATAAAAAAAAACGCGTTTCTGAAAAAGAATTTTTTTAATGTCTAATATAAATTTAATTCTTAGAAAGTCTTTTCTGGTGGTATGAACGATAATCTGTTTAGGCAAGAAGACAATCGCTTTTGAAATGTGACGCTTCAGAAAAATGCTGAAGATTAAGTGAGTACATCGGATGGTTAGCAAGGACGTACTAGTGCTAATTCGGGGAAAAAATAAATTTATGACACGACGTGACTAAGAGTAGGGGTCGATTGATAGGACACATTCTGAGGCATAAGGGAATCATCAGTTTGATAATATGGGGCGTAAAATCTGAAGAGGAAAACGAAGACTTGACTGCAATAAGCAGGTTAAATTGGATGTATAAGGACAGTCAAACGAAAATTGAACACCTACCACAATGGAACCATGCAATAGGTCCATTCAAAGGTAATCACCACATTCTTTAAGACATTTACCCAAATTGGAGACAAGAATTGAGATGATTCCAGAATGATATTTTTACTCTGCAGCGGAGTGTGCGCTGATATGAAACTTCCTGGCAGATTAAAACTGTGTGCCGGACCGAGACTCGAACTCGGGACCTTTGCCTTTCGCGGGCAAGTGCTCTACCAACTGAGCTACCCAAGCACGACTCACGCCCCGTCGTCACGTCTCCGCAATATCCTTTCTTTCAGGATGGCTAGTTCTGCAATGTTCGCAGGAGAG
This sequence comes from Schistocerca americana, assembly GCF_021461395.2. NCBI lineage: Eukaryota > Metazoa > Arthropoda > Insecta > Orthoptera > Acrididae > Schistocerca > Schistocerca americana. The sequence goes on from NC_060125.1 coordinate 500,244,605, forward strand.
CTTCTGTAAAGTTTGGAAGGTAGGAGACGAGGTACTGGCAGAAGTAAAGCTGTGAGGACGAGTCGTGAGTCGTGCTTGGGTAGCTCAGTTGGTAGAACACTTGCCTGCAAAAGGCAAAGGTCCCGAGTTCGAGTCTCGGTCCGGCACGCAGTTTTAAGCTGCCAGGAAGTTTCAAGAATTGAGATCCCTGCTTTGTAGAAGGGGGTTGGCCACTGATGGATCCACAACCGCACCCAACTCTTTCATATTCTCGTCCGACTGAAACCGAGATTCGTGCATGTCTATCTTCAGGTCGCCATAGATGTGAAAATCACACGTTGAAAGAACCATGCAGTACGGAGAATGATGCAGTGTTCCCCAACCAAGTCTCTGAAGTGTATCATCATCTCATTGTAGTGCGGGGGCAGGCATTATCGTGCAGCGCATCGTATTTTCTGCAAAGCGTCTTCATGGCACTGCGTACTGATTGCGGTTCCACGCTCGAGGAACTCGACGAGGAAAGGGCCTCTGTAGTCGAAGAAGGTCATCAAGATCTTACCGCAACCTGTGTGAACACCTGTTGCTTTCTTCGGGGTTGGGTTGGGTTGGGTTGTTTGGGGGAGGAGACCAGACAGCGAGGTCATCGGTCTCATCGGATTAGGTAAGTACGGGGAGGGAACTCGGCCGTGCCCTTTCAAAGGAACCATCCCGGCATTTGCCTGGAGCGATTTAGGGAAATCACGGAAAACCTAAATCAGGATGGTCGGACGCGGGATTGAACCGTCGTCCTCCCGAATGCGAGTCCAATGTGCTAGCCACCTCGATCTGTGGATTTCTTCGGCGCTGGCCGGTGTGGCCGAACGGTTCTAGGCACTTCAGTCTGGAACCGCGTGACCACTACGGTTGCAGGTTCGGATCCTACCTGGGGCATGGATGTGTGTGATGTCCTTATGTTAGTTAGGTTTAAGTAGTTCTACGTCTAGGGGACTGATGACCTCATATGTTAAGTCCCGTAGTGCTCAGAGCAGTGGATAACGCCCGCCACCACACTGTCAATCGGTCGAATGTTGCTCTTGAGAGGATTGGCTGGGAAACCCTGCGACATACTCCGTACAGCCTGGATCTTACACCGTGTGATTTTAACTTCTTTAACTACCTGAAGAAAGGTACGCGTAGCCGTCGGTTCCAGTCGGACGAGGAAATGCAAGACTGAGTGCGGATGTGGAACCGTCAGCGGCCGACCGCGTTCTACGAAACGGGAACTGAGCTTTTCATCACCCAATGGGGTGAATGTCTTTACATATGTGGTGATTACTTTCGAGTGGAACCATTACATGGTCGTCGTGTGGCGGGTGTCAGGTTTTCATTTGACTGCCATTCATAGCTTACAATAGCTTGAAGCTGAAATCGTTATAGGTACAGAAAGCTGGCTTAAGCCAGAGATAAATTCTGCCGAAATTTTTACAAAGGTACAGACGGTATTTAGAAAGGATAGATTGCATGCAACCGGTGGTGGAGTGTTCGTCGCTGTTAGTAGTAGTTTATCCTGTAGTGAAGTAGAAGTGGATAGTTCCTGTGAATTATTATGGGTGGGCCGGCCGGAGTGGCCGAGCGGTTAAAGGCGCTACAGTCTGGAACCTCACGACCGCTACGGTCGCAGGTTCGAATCCTGCCTCGGGCATGGATGGGTGTGATGTCCTTAGGTTAGTTAGGTTTAAGTAGTTCTAAGTTCTAGGGGACTTATGACCACAGCAGTTGAGTCCCATAGTGCTCAGAGCCATTTGAACCATTTTTTGAATTATTATGGGTGGAGGTTACACTAAACAACCGAACTAGGTTAATAATTGGCTCCTTTTACCGACCTCCCGACTCAGCAGCATTAGTGGCAGAACAACTGAGAGAAAATTTGGAATACATTTCACATAAATTTTCTCAGCATGTTATAGTCTTAGGTGGAGATTTCAATTTACCAGATATAGACTGGGACACTCAGATGTTTAGGACGGGTGGTAGGGACAGAGCATCGAGTGACATTATACTGAGTGCACTATCCGAAAATTACCTCGAGCAATTAAACAGAGAACCGACTCGTGGAGATAACATCTTGGACCTACTGATTACAAACAGACCCGAACTTTTCGACTCTGTATGTACAGAACAGGGAATCATTGATCATAAGGCCGTTGCAGCATCCCTGAATATGGAAGTTAATAGGAATATAAAAAAAGGGAGGAAGGTTTATCTATTTAGCAAGAGTAATAGCAGGCAGATTTCAGACTACCTAACAGATCAAAACGAAAATTTCTGTTCCGACACTGACAATGTTGAGTGTTTATGGAAAAAGTTTAAGGCAATCGTGAAATGCGTTTTAGACAGGTACGTGCCGAGTAAAACTGTGAGGGACGGGAAAAACCCACCGTGGTACAACAACAAAGTTAGGAAACTACTGCGAAAGCAAAGAGAGCTCCACTCCAAGTTTAAACGCAGCCAAAACCTCTCAGACAAACAGAAGCTAAACGATGTCAAAGTTAGCGTAAGGAGGGCTATGCGTGAAGCGTTCATTGAATTCGAAAGCAAAATTCTATGTACCGACTTGACAGAAAATCCTAGGAAGTTCTGGTCTTACGTTAAATCAGTAAGTGGCTCGAAACAGCATATCCAGACACTACGGGATGATGATGGCATTGAAACAGAGGATGACACGCGTAAAGCTGAAATACTAAACACCTTTTTCCAAAGCTGTTTCACAGAGGAAGACCGCACTGCAGTTCCTTCTCTAAATCCTCGCACAAACGAAAAAATGGCTGACATCGAAATAAGTGTCCAAGGAATAGAAAAGCAACTGGAATCACTCAATAGAGGAAAGTCCACTGGACCTGACGGGATACCAATTCGATTCTACACAGAGTACGCGAAGGAACTTGCCCCCCTTCTAACAGCCGTGTACCGCAAGTCTCTAGAGGAACGGAGGGTTCCAAATGATTGGAAAAGAGCACAGACAGTCCCAGTCTTCAAGAACGGTCGTCGAGCAGATGCGCAAAACTATAGACCTATATCTCTTACGTCGATCTCTTGTAGAATTTTAGAACATGTTTTTTGCTCGCGTATCATGTCATTTCTGGAAACCCAGAATCTACTATGTAGGAATCAACATGGATTCCGGAAACAGCGATCGTGTGAGACCCAACTCGCCTTATTTGTTCATGAGACCCAGAAAATATTAGATACAGGCTCCCAGGTAGATGCTATTTTTCTTGACTTCCGGAAGGCGTTCGATGCAGTTCCGCACTGTCGCCTGATAAACAAAGTAAGAGCCTACGGAATATCAGACCAGCTGTGTGGCTGGATTGAAGAGTTTTTAGCAAACAGAACACAGCATGTTGTTATCAATGGAGAGACGTCTACAGACGTTAAAGTAACCTCTGGCGTGCCACAGGGGAGTGTTATGGGACCATTGCTTTTCACAATATATATAAATGACTTAGTAGATAGTGTCGGAAGTTCCATGCGGCTTTTCGCGGATGATGCTGTAGTATACAGAGAAGTTGCTGCATTAGAAAATTGTAGCGAAATACAGGAAGATCTGCAGCGGATAGGCACTTGGTGCAGGGAGTGGCAACTGACCCTTAACATAGACAGATGTAATGTATTGCGATTACATAGAAAGAAGGATCCTTTATTGTATGATTATATGATAGCGGAACAAACACTGGTAGCAGTTACTTCTGTAAAATATCTGGGAGTATGCGTACGGAACGATTTGAAGTGGAATGATCATATAAAATTAATTGTTGGTAAGGCGGGTACCAGGTTGAGATTCATTGGGAGAGTGCTTAGAAAATGTAGTCCATCAACAAAGGAGGTGGCTTACAAAACACTCGTTCGACCTATACTTGAGTATTGCTCATCAGTGTGGGATCCGTACCAGGTCGGGTTGACGGAGGAGATAGAGAAGATCCAAAGAAGAGCGGCGCGTTTCGTCACCGGGTTATTTGGTAACCGTGATAGCGTTACGGAGATGTTTAATAAACTCAAGTGGCAGACTCTGCAAGAGAGGCGCTCTGCATCGCGGTGTAGCTTGCTCGCCAGGTTTCGAGAGAGTGCGTTTCTGGATGAGGTATCGAATATATTGCTTCCCCCTACTTATACCTCCCGAGGAGATCACGAATGTAAAATTAGAGAGATTAGAGCGCGCACGGAGGCTTTCAGACAGTCGTTCTTCCCGCGAACCATACGCGACTGGAACAGGAAAGGGAGGTAATGACAGTGGCACGTAAGGTGCCCTCCGCCACACACCGTTGGGTGGCTTGCGGAGTATAAATGTAGATGTAGATGTAGATTCCGAGTACCCGTTTTTTCGGAACAAGGTTTTGATGTGTTCCAATTCCTGGGGCAGATTCTCTGCGTCTGAGATGCTGCGCGCCCTGTGTACTAGTGTTTTTAGTACTCCATTCCTCTGAGAAGGGTGGTGGCAGCTGTCTGCATGCAGGTACAGGTCGGTGTGCGTTTTCTTCCTGTACACACCGTGGCTCAGGGTACCATCAGCTCTTCTCTTGACCATGACGTCCAGGAATGGTAATCTTCCTTCTGTTTCGGTCTCCATAGTGAATTTGATGTTTGGATGTATGGAGTTTAGGTGGGTAAGGAAATCCAGGAGCTTGTCCCTACCATGGGGTCAGATGACGAACGTGTCATCGACATAACGGAAGAAACAAGTAGGTTTCCAATTGGATGACGCCAAGGCTTCCTCCTCGAAGTGCTCTATGAGTAGGCTGCCCATTGCGACTCCATCCGTTTGCTCATAGTATTCCCCATTAAACAGAAAATGCGTTGAGGTAATGACAGTGGCACGTAAAGTGCCCTCCGCCACACACCGTTGGGTGGCTTGCGGAGTATCAATGTAGATGTAGATGTAGATGTAGATATAGACAAGAAAAGGCCATTATAGGATAGACGATCGCAGAGACATGGGTCAAAAAATGGTTCAAATGGCTCTGAGCACTATGGGACTTAACATCTGAGGTCATCAGTCCCCTAGAACTTAGAACTACTTAAACCTAACTAACCTAAGGACATCACACACACCCATGCCCGAGGCAGGATTCGAACCTGCAACCGTAGCGGTCGCGCGGTGCCAGACTGTAGCGCCTAGAACCGCTCGGCCAGAGACATGGGTCAAATCAGTGTTAGAACTGAAGAACGCAACAACAAAAACTCGTCAAAGGAAGGCAACGGCAAGTCGCTTCTATTACAGCAGTAACGGTGGAATGTTCAAATGCTCAATACAGAAAATGGAACTGATGTTGATGACGAGTGATCGAAGATCACAGAAATTGCCATCCGGAGCTAAATACCGGCTACGACTGCTATCGTGGAACTAGGTTTATCTCTGACAGCGCTGTGATCCCTGTGGGCTTATGCGGTCTGTAGGGGCGGCGGACCGCGTGCCGTCTGCGCTGCGACAGCGCGGCGTGGGTGGGATGAATGAAAGGCGTGCGCCGAATGCGAGAGCGCCCGCGCGCCGCGCGTTGCATGACGTCACACGCCGCAATCGATCTGCACGCCCGCACTGCGTAGCGACCAGCTGTTGCTGATCCTTTCACGAGGTGGCAGCTGGAAGACAGCTAAGGCTGCCTGCATTCACAGCGGCACCGACAACAGTCGCCAGACGCCGTCGCCAGAGGTCGCCCGATAACAATCGGCCGACAGCTTGGTCACAGTGCGTCCGATGCCCTTCGTCAATTTTTGGCGAGATCTAGGGGGTTAAGTTAGTTTAGAATCTATTCTACCGTGTTTTTTAAAAAATAATATTGGGGTTTTTAGGCTTTGTGGTTCTTATGACATTCAGTAGAACGTCAAATGAAAGAGAACATTCAACAGTTTTTCTTCGAAGTATTATCGACTCGACATGCGAGCGCTCCCCAAACCTTGATTACTGTGTCTGCAGTAATTGTTGCAACAACTGCTTCAGTCCCGTTTCTTAAGTCGGGCAAATCGGCTGGTAGCGGAAGCGCATGCACGTGATACTTTATGAACCCCCAAAGGAGAAGATCGCATGGCGTCAGATCGGGCGATCGTGGGGACCATGCGAAAGAAGCTCTGTGATCCGGCCCCCTGCGACCAATCCAGGGGGTCGGGTACAACGTCGTTTAACCAATCGCGTACCGAGTTATGCCCCTGCCAAAGAAAGTTCTGTGGTTCAGCTTCTTCCAATTGAGGTTCTAGTGCCTCAAGATGAGAAACACCATTTACGTTTGCTCACCGAAAAAGAAAGTCCCATATACTTTCCGCCAGCACAGGCCACAAAAAACCTCCGATTTAGAGGAGTCTCTATGAAACAGTACCATTTCGAGGAGATTCGCTGACCTCCACATGCGCACGTTATGTGTGTTCATATTTCCACTTAGGTAAAATGTCGATTCTTCACGAAGACACGATCCAGAAAATCTTCGTCGCCTTGCAGCAACATTTCGTTTACAAAACTGGCACGTAAGCCATAGTCGGTAGGCTTCAGGGCTTGCAACAGTTGGAAACGATAAGATATAGAAACAGAAGTTGCAGTTGCTCTTCCATTTGATGAATTATTTATAATTGCAAGTTGAACATAATGAACGGTACAAAACCTTAAAAGCACCATATTCATCTTGAAACAGCCTTTATATCTGAGTGGGTTAGATTTTAACCTAGGGTGGAATGGATACCAAGCCGGCCGTTGTGGCCGAGCGGTTCTAGGCGTTTTAGTCCAGAACCACGCTGCTGCTGCGGCCGCAGGTACGAATCTTGCCTCTAGCATGGAAGTGTGTGATGTCCTTAGGTTAGTTAGGTTTAAGTAGTTCTAAGTCTAGGGGACTGATGACCTCAGATATTAAGACCCATAGTGTTTAGAACCATTTGAATTTGAATGGATACCGCGACGCTTCTGTGGTTGGAGACGAGTGCTACAATGCGATTTCTGCAGTTAAAAAGACGCCGAATTCACGTGAACGAGGTCTGCCTGTCTCGAAAAGAGCGTAGCGAGTACTGTACATTCCGTCCTCAGTTATCGGAATAGACAAGTGTTACAAATATATAAGATGAATGGAGAAACGTTCTGTTACATACTCAAGGTGATTATTGGTGTCCTTGAAAAGCGATTACAAACATTCTGTTTAGCTGTATCTATTTGACTTTGTGCACCATACGTCAGTTAACCTTCAATGACCGTTCTTCAGCACAAATGAATAAGAAAAGCGTAAAGTTTGGTATAAATTACTCTGGACTGAAAATACTGAAAATAGAACCAGACACAGATTTCAAACCACTTTATATAACAGAATCACCACCCCACTGACACAAAAACGCCGGTAAGCATTAATAATAATTTGTAGACAGTTAACACCCACCTATCACAGCCCAAAAAAGATCAGTTACATTACCTGAAGCATAATATATGTCACCCTTTTCACTTAAAATGAGATTATAATTTGCTCCTAAAATATCCGATGAAGATTTTGCGTGCTTATTTTTTCCAATGAACGTGCCATTTCAGTCCATAGAATCCAAAGTATATCGCGATTATGATGTTTTTCATCCTCAGGATGCCAGAACCTGATTCTTTCTTAGAGTACACGTTTCAGCTTCTCACAGTCCATATCCATGTGTGAGAATTTCGGCTGATGTCACCGAAGAAAAAAATTGATCTCAATTTCATCGATTGGTGTCCGAAGTCAGTACGTTTGAGTGATGAGCTCGGCTACTGTGTGACAACGTTTAGTGCCGTATTGATAAGATCCGTCGCCTCCGGCCAATGTCGGTCGTCGGCGGAATCCACTGATATCGGTGGATTGTGACCGCAGACTAAGGGGTGCGAGTTTGTACTGTCTATGCATCCAGATGTCACCATCTTCTCCTTGTGTTGCTACACTGAGGCAGAACATAATGATCATTTGCTTCATAATGAGTTCGTCCACCATTCTAACGCAACGCAGAGGCGATTCTGAGTTCTTGATAGGTTCCCGAGGTAAGTGGCACCCAATGTCTACATATAGATCTCGCAAGTCCTGTAAATTACCGGCCACTGGTTTGCAGGCTCGAAGCTGGCGCATGATAGCGTCCGCCGGATGTGTTCATCGGGTTGAGATGCGGCGAATGTGACGGCCAAGACGTCAACGCGAGTTCACTATCAACCTCTGTAACACGATTCTGAGCTTGTTACAAGGGCACTTATCCTACCGGAATACGCCATTGCCATCGAGGAAGACATCGAGTATGAGTGAATGTAGGTTGTCCCCAATAATGTTCACATAATAAAATATTCTCGGATTTCAAGCAGCAACGAGTGGTGAACTGCCCACGAGCTTTCGGCAGTGTGAATTCCGCAGCCGAGAATGTTTTGTTAATGAATATCGTTGCGAGAGCATAAATTCGTAGGGTTCACATAGTCCACAAGTGTCACGGCGCCTTTTATTAGTGCCACATGTCGCATGCAAGTCTTCACTAGTCATTTTGGATCGGTTCGGAGCAGGACTCATCATTGAAGACAGTTCTACTCCAGTGAACGTGATTTCAGGCAAAAGACGTGTGTGGAGACGTCCTGGACAGCAGTGGGATACCAACCTGACTGTTGCTCGCCATATGGCCTGACATCCAGGAGTGACGATCTGGGCTGTCATACACTCATGTTCTTAAATTAAGGATAATGCTGATACATGGTGAAACAACGCTCTGGTGGGCGGTTTGCGGGTTTAAATCACCTCGGGATATGACCATGCAGTGCATTTGACCTGCGGTCGTCGCATGGTGGCGCTGCATGTCAGCGTACGTTGCAGCGAGTAAGTGTGCGGACGTTTTCAGACGTACTAATGGTGACTGTGTGTTGAAAATGGCTCAGAGAACACCTATTGATGACGTTATGAGGGGTAGAATACTAGGGCGACTGGAGGCTGGCCAAACACAGCAGGTCGTAGCACGGGCCCTCCGCGTGCCACGAGGTGTGATGTCAAGATCATGGCAACGATTCCAGCAGACAGGAAACGTGTCCAGGCGCTACAGTACGGGACGTCCACAGCGTACAACACCACAAGAAGACTGATATCTGACCATCAGTGCCCGCAGACTACAACGGAATACTGCAGGTAGCCTTGCTCGGGACCTTACCGCAGCCACTGGAAAAGTTGTTTCCAGACACACAGTCTACAGACGACTGAACAGACATGGTTTATTCGCCCGGAGACCTGCAAGGTGCATTCCACTGACCCCTGGTCACAGGAGAGCCCGTAAAGCCTGGTGTCAAGAACACAGTACATGGTCATTGGAACAGTGGTCCCAGGTTATGTTCACGGACGAGTCAAGGTATAGTCTGAACAGTGATCCCCGCCGGGTTTTCATCTGGCGTGAACCAGGAACCAGATACCAACCCCTTAATGTCCTTGATAGGGACCTGTTTGGGGGTCGTGGTTTGATGGTGTGGGTCTGGGATTATGATTGGTGCACGTACACCCCTGCATGTCTTTGACAGAGGAACTGTAACAGGTCAGGTGTATAGGGACGTCATTTTGCACGTGTGCATGGTGATCATCTCCCATATTGATGTCGGGGTACATGCGCAGGGAACAGTGGCGTTTTGTAGCACACGTGTTTCGGGACGGTTTTCTCAACTTATCACCAGTACCGTTGACTTACAGATCTGTGTCGTGTGTGTTCCCTATGTGCCTATGCTATTAGCGACAGTTTTGTGTAGTGTCACATTGTGTGGCACCACGTTCTGCAATTATCCCTAATTTATGAGCACGAGTGTATATTGTAATATACACTCATGCTTACAGTACAGTGGTACACTGACGATATTCTGCGCCCCGTTTTGGTGTCCTTACCGGCAAGCCAACCTGGGCTTACATTTCAGCAGGATAATGCTCGCCCGCTCAAGGGGAGAATTTCTACTGCTCGTCTTCGAGCTTCCCAATTCCTAACTTGGCGAGCAACGTCACCGGACCTCTCCCCGAGAATCTTTGGAGCTTGGTAGGAAAAGCCCTCCAACCATCTCGGAGTTTTGTCGATCTAACTCGCCAGTTGGACAGAATCTGGCACGATATCCCTCAGGAGGACATCCAGTAGCTCTATCAATCAATGCCAAGCCGAGTAACTGCTTGGATAAGGGGTAGATATGGACCAACGCGTTACTGACTTGCTCAGATTGTGAAGCTCTTTCTCTTGAATAAATCACCCAATTTTTGTGAAACTGTGATCATTTGTCTGTGCATGTGAAAAAATTCTTTGGCTATGGTGAAAAATGAAAGCCTAGGTCGAAATTAGTCTGCAGAAAACTTCCTTCAGCACAATTTACGCAAAAACACTTATGCTTAGCAGGAAACTAAAGTAAATAACGAAATGATAATTAAATCAAAACCCTAAGCTGTCGACAGGCGTTGATATACATCAACGGGGACAGTTGAAAATGTGTGCCCCGACCAGGACTCGAACCCGGGATCTCCTGCTTGCATCGCAGACGCTCTATTTTTTCATTTTGTTCGATATAGTTCGTTGCGTTTGGTCTGGGCGGACATCACAAAACATCCGTTCAAGCTGATCGTTGATTCATTGACTCAATCTTTTTATTACAGAGAGTACGCAGCCCTCTGACCGAACACGCTGAGCTACCGTGCCGGCGAATCCATCTGACAAGGGGAGGCCGCCAATTGTGAAATTCAGATTCGATTCATACTGCGCATAATAAAAGCTCATGGCCAGAGGTGTAATGTGGCAAAGCACCAAGATGCACTTCTCAGCCGTTGTCGAGAAAATCGACAGTTAAAAGATACCGCTGCGGTGAAATACTCTCTACGATTAATGATTTTCTACAACGTCGTGGCGCAGCGGTAAGCGCTCGGGTTCGTGATCCAAAGGTCGCCGGATCGAATCTCGCGCCATGCAATTTTTTTATTATTAGTTTTTTGTAATTCAAATATATATATATATATTAATGAATTGCTTATGCATGTTGGTGAAGGCGGTCGCTCTCCAATTGTTCCGGCTCCATTTTTCCGTTTTTTTTTTTTTTTTTTTTTTTTTTTTTTAACAGGGTGTACCAAAGCTCTCCCGTCCGCACTGATTTTCGACGATGTTATAAGTTGCGCTAGGGACCGCATCTACCTTCTTTCGAAGTTAGCAGGCAACTACGCTGTTATGCGGCGGCTCGTTTCGGCCCATTCAACATCTGACCTCCAAGTGTAACGAGCGAGTAACGGAGTTTATATTTCATACCTGCCACAGCAAATTTGTGTTCGTGGGGTCTCTATTCTAATTCGAACGTTTGACTTACGCTATACGTATTCGTTTCGGAATATCGTTTCTACGTCTTCCGTTAACTATACGTGGTTAACATTATGAAGACAATTAATAACATTTGTGAAATATATATATATATACATTTGAATCACAAAAAACAAATACTAAAAAAAAAGGTTGCATGGCGCGAGATTCGATCCGGCGACCTTCGGATTACGAACCGGAGCGCTTACCGCTGCACCACGACACTGTAGAAAATTGTTAATCGTAGAGAGTATTTCACGGCAACGGTTTCTTTTAACTCGATTTCCTCGACAACGGCTGAGAAGTGCATCTTGGTGCTTTGCCACATTACACCTCTGGCCATGGGCTTTTATTATGCGCAGTATGAATCGAATCTGAGTTTCACAATTGGCGGCCTCCCCTTGTGAGCCACTGAGGGCACAGAGGATAGTGCGACTGCAGGGATTTATCCCTTGCACGCTCCCCGTGAGACCCACATTCCCAACTTAATGTCCACACACTACATTCGCAGTGCCGCTGCCCGTTACACTCATTACTCGCGGCAGACAATCTTACAGAGTCCCGTAAGAGTTCGGGCAATGCGTGTGGATCCAGCACAGAAGAAGAAGGTCAATGGCCGGTTAGTATATGAAGATGGTATCTGTTCTTTCGGACATGTCCGAAAGAACAGATACCATCTTCATATAAAGTAAATAACGTTCAACTACTTTAATTGTTTTTGATCTCTGAATTCTATGAAACACAGTAAAGGCTAATAAAGTGCTTCACGGTCCTAATTACGTCTAATAATAAAACCTGGTTTCCTTAATCGTCCATTATGCTGCATGTAAAACGTCGGCCGGTTCTGATCAGCGCTGGCTGAGAGAAAGGGTAATTATGAAGAAGCAGGTGAGACTGGTTGAGGCGTGATAAATGTGGATACGGCAGATGCAGTCGGTTGAGAGACTGGTGGGACCAGAAAGGCGGCTGTGTGGCTGCCATGTGGGCAGCGAGAGTGAAAGCAAGGCTACTCCTCCGGTGGGAGACGTACTCGCGGGCTCGGCTAGCGCTTAGTTCCAGGTGGCTGGCGGCTTCTACTTTCTCCCTACGTGTAGGTGCGTTAACCCCTCTTCAATTCATTATACGCAAAAGATATCACTTTTACGATGAGACAGTAAAAGTAGCGAACTGTTTGATATACAGTAAAGGTGGGTGACGTACGTAACTCAGTTAGTGAACTTGTTTGTTGTAATATAGACGAACTTAAGTTTAAAGCGTTTACAGTCCGATCCTAATGACTTCCACGCGGCTGCGTAAGGCCGTGGCTATGACAGTGTTTACGACTTTTATCGTTTATTCTTTCTTGTTCCTTTAAACAAGCCGGCCGCTGTGGCCGAGAAGTTCTAGGCGCTTCAGTCCGGAACCGCGCTGCTGTCACGTTCGCAGGTTCGAATCCTGCCTCGGGCATGGATGTGTGTGATGTCCTTAGGTTAGTTAGCTTTACCTAGTTCTACGTTCTAGGGGACTGATGACCTCAGATGTTAAGTCCCATTGTGGTTAGAGCCATTTGAACCTTTAAACAAACACCGGGTGACTCAAAGAGAAAGAACAGATTTCAGTTATTTATTTTAAACAAACTATAAAAGATAGGAACATATCCCGCATGTGAACTGGTAGACGGAAGTTCATAGTGATGACGCAGGTGCGTTTTCTTTGAAACCTCCCCTTAGAAAAATTTATGAATGATTGTTTTGATAAACTCCTCACGTTATTTGATTTTCAAACAGCTGAGCAAACCTGAACGTGCACAGATATTTCTCTCCTTACTTATTCAGATCATCAATAAACTGACAAACAATATTTTTAGGACAACGCAATCTGACTTTCAATAATCCCTACAAAAGAATGGCCCTGACTAACAATAACCTATACCTTTCATGAATCTAATAACCTCACAAAAATCTTCGTTACTCGAAGTACTGCAATACGGCGAGCGCCAATACTGCCAGCTAAATAAAAGATTCTAAGTACTGAAGTCACTAACTACTGATAGGCATAGTTAGCAAATGAAAGATTTTGGTAGAGAACAAACAATGTATTTACCTTAATAGAGTTCAAAAGTCATAATATATATATATATATCAGTTCATGACATCCAGTGTTACAAATTTACTCTCTCTGATGGACACACGTCCAGATCATCCGCTCTCAAAACTCTGCCATCTCATACCCCACCTCCAACTGCGCAACGCTACGCGCTGTTCACATCCAACTGCCCAGCACTACAAAAGCGAATATTCCAACAATGCCAACCAGCCACAGACTTCACACAGCACAGTCAGTGATTTTCATATAGAGCGCTACGTGACGTTAGCAACATAAAAACCTAAACAGCCTACTTACATCGTACATGCATGAAAAGACTTTTAGTAACGTCTCATTTGTATTAATAAATCCTTAACTACGCAAAGAATTTACTCCTGTACTTCATGAAGTAATAATAATGACCGTGAGGTAACGCCAGCGGAGTAAGGAACGTGCTTGTGCGTGTGTTGACCTCTTACGCGCGCTCGCAGAGAATTTTCGCTTATAGTGGCTCATAATTCGGCATTTAAGCGCGAGTGCTTTCGCGTGTTGGTGTTGTCTCTAATGGGAAGGAGGAAAAGATCCCCATTCTACCGCCCCCCTCCCCCTACCGCACTCCTCACTTAGTGTGCATGAGTTTGCATGGCTGCGTGTGCTAGTACGTGCGTGACTGCGGAAGTGTGTGTGTGTTTGTGTGTGTGTGTGTGTGTGTGTGTATGTGTGTGTGTGCGCGCGATGCTTTTATCGTGCCGCGCCGCTATGCGCAGTATTCGCATTCTCCTCACACGTGCTCAGGTGTAAACAAGGCCTGCGCACAGAGTTAATGGCCTGCTGCCACACGTAGTAATACGTGCCACGTGTCCGCGCGACTCGCCGCATGCCAGGCACCCCCAATGACGAATTACGGCCGTCGTGTCTCCTGTACAACATAGCACACGGTGACCCAGTAGCCCAGCGACAGATTACGACAGCGTTACTAGGTGCTCACCTGGTGATTTGGTTCACTGTGAAACTAGAGATGGTTCAAATGGCTCTGAGCACTATGGGACTTAACATGGTCATCAGTCCCCTAGAACTAAACCGAACTAACCTAAGGACAGCACACAACACCCAGTCATCACGAGGCAGAGAAAGAAACTGGATAGTTCACCGCCCAGGTAGAGTAAACGGTAAAAATGCTGGAGGGCTTGTGACGATAACTGATGAAGTGTAAGAGTGTATGTTTCTCAATTCTGTCCTATGTCAGTCATTACGTAGATAAAATTATACGAATTTTCGATAAAAAATCTGAAGCGTTACAGAGAGTTAAAGTGATAACTATACGAGCTTCCAAAGATGTTGGGGGAATGGGGAGCGGCAGTTGTATCAGTTGGGGGTAAGGAAACATGGTGCCGTAAACAGTGTGTGTAAAATTTGTAATATCTCTTTATATTCGATGAATTATTCTGATACAATTCTACCCTTGAATGACGTTTACTAATTTTCTATCTTCATACTCGCTGAATCGATGCGCAAAGTAGTTTCATACAATAGCTATGCCATGAGCGCATAATTGTTCTTTGTAGTACTCTCTCTGGTGGTTGTTAGAAAAAAAGCTTCCGAGATTGTCTTCGTGCCGATTAGCCTGAGCATTGTTTGAAGAATTGTAATCTGAATATTGAGATTTATGACAAAAGATAACTGATAAGAAATTGTATGATTAAAAGGGAAATATATATATATATATATATATATATATATATATATATTGCTCCTTCATACAAAAGGTGTGTAACAATTTACATTATTTATATATTGCGTAGTTGTTAATCAGAAGGGAACTTCCGAAAGACTGGATACGAACCTGCATTTAATAATCCAAGAGCTCCATTACTTCTTCGGAAGGTTAAACTTCATCAAAGACAAATATCCGCTTGATCTGAGGTTTCCCGACTGATTATACAACGCTCCCAAAAAATACGAGGCATTTTATTTGTACAGATGTACAGATTAGCAGACTGCCGCAAAGCACGAGCCTGCAGAGAAGAAGAATCATCGCCTGATTTCATTCTAACAAGTAAAATTTCTGAATCATTTTGAGTGACTGAGTTATGACTGTGTTTCCTATTATGAATGATTGATTGCTAGAACGAATTGAGAACTACATAACTACATAATTACATAGATAGGAGGAAAAATTACAAATTGTACACATACATGAGATAATGTGAAATCTTTCATCGTGAAATAAATGGTTGAAATTTCGGCGAAAGTCGATTTAAGTAGTATCCTTAATTTATTGGTGGTGACTAGTTTCGGATATTGTGTCCATCTTCAAACAATCTGTCTTCCTAACTACTTAAAATAGAATCATTTACTGTATTTTAATGTATTTTTAATAGTTATGAAGAAGGATGCTCTGAAAATTGATATAATGTCCGAAAATAGGAATGAGATTTTCACTCTGCAGCGGAATGTGCGTTGATATGAAACTTCCTGGGCAGATTAAAACTGTGTGCCGGACCGAGACTCGAACTCGGGACCTTTGCCTTTCGCGGGCAAGTGCTCTACCAACTTTTTTTTTAAATTCATTTATTTATCTATTTACATGATTACATTTAGAAAACGTGTACAAATGAGAATTCTAGTAACTAAGTGTTACGTAAGTGTTACAACAACAAAAGTGGCATAAAAGAGTAATCAAAAAATAAAAATGTAAATCACTGATGCAATTCCAACTAAAAGGTTCTTCAATAAATGTTACTGGTTCCACTTGGTGCTTCGCCATCGTTATCTGTACAGCAAGGTACTGGTGGAAGTAATGCTGTGAGGACGGGGCGTGAGTCGTGCTTGGGTAGCTCAGTTGGTAGAGCACTTGCCCGTGAAAGGCAAAGGTCCCGAGTTCGAGTCTCGGTTCGGCACACAGTTTTAATCTGCCAGTAAGTTTCATGTCAGAAGATACTTATCACCAATACGCAAATGAACGTTGTTAAAGCAACTGTCGAAGGAAAAGTTGTTGATCTATTTCACATGCAGCATACTGGACGCCCGTAAAATCGTTCATCTGTTGACGAAGACAAAAATAGTCTCATTGTACTGATTCCCATAAAAGCTGCAACATCTTGAAGGTGGCATGCAACAAACGTCAAATAGACGTGAATTATGCCAAGTACTTGACAAGAAAATCTCCTTCTCTATCACACACACACACACACACACACACACACACACACACACACACACACACACACTGCAATTTCAGAATTGGAATGTATCTTCCAAATATTCCTTGCCTCACTTCCAGTTCACTGGAATTTTAGCAGAAAAGAACCGAGAGTTTAATAACGCGTGGCCTGAGTTCTTATCTAAAGCTTGAAACATGCACGAGGAGGCAAGCTGGGGCCCAGGCAACGAGCGCACATTCGATTACAGTTCACAGCACCTGACGAAGGCAGTAACGTCAGTAGCCGAAATGTTGAGCGCAAAAATGGAATCGTCAAGTCTCCTGAAAACACGCCATCGGTCAGTAAGGAAGTGTGTGACGTCACTCACCCTGGCGGCTGGTCTGGTCGGCGTCGGGGGGCGGCTCCTGCGGCGACGACTCTCGCACGCACGCCATCAGGTTCAGCGAGTGGCCCGTCGCTGCAGACATGGCCCCTCTGTCTTCTGCTCTGTGTCGCGATCACTGCTACACCTGTGGGCAAGATAGTTGTCCTGTCACTTCTTTAGTTACTAGTCTATTCCCCGCGGCTTCGCCTATGTGCGCCTATAGAATGCGTCTGCTCTCCTGCACTCTGTGTCCACCCCTTCCTCCCTCTCTCTGTCCACCTCATCTTCCCACCTCTATATGTTTGTCTCTTTCCAACCTCTCTGTTCCTCCATTTACTCCTTCACATCTCTTTGTCCATTTCCTCCTTCCCCTCACTCTGTCCATAGCTTGTTCTGTCTATCTCAACATATCCCCAGCCATGCTCAACAGCAAGTCTAGCCCCTGAAATACGTTTCAATACCAGACTGATACTACTCCCACAACATGTGTGTCATGCACAGCAGACTATACATCAGGGGCTTGAAAAATTATTTATTTGCCCCTGATGTACAGGCTAACCTGCAAAGCAGGTTGATTTGGCAGGCCAATATTATTTCCACACAACATCCCCATCGTACAAGACAGCCTATGCACCAGCATTTGCAAAAAATACGTATTTGCACCTATCTCCAAGCCTATTGGAGCTAGGAGCATATAAACCCTACAGTGCCGATACTCACAAGGCCTATTACTTCTGTGCCAGATTTGGTTGAAATCGATCCAGGGGTCTGAGAGGAGCTCCCGGACACTGGTTTATGGGTCTCTGCATTACTGAGCCAGTAATGGGTTATGAAGTAACATGCAGTCACTGCAGCAAATGCCCCAATGGCCAAATGGACAGCAATGTTAAAACCCATTTTAAAGAACATATTAGCTGTTCCAGAGTAGGCAGAGCTATCAATCAATTACAGCAAAACATGTAGACGAAACAGGACACAGTACCACAATAAAAGACAGTCTTAAAATACTGCATATTTAGGATTACATCATGATTAGGCAGAGATTCCAAAATCAGATACTGGATTAAGGCATACCCACCAGCAGATATAGACTCACGAAAAAATATAGTAGTGATAAAGAGTAGGCTGAAGTTTAAGAGATTACACAGCAATAATCAGTGTGAAAAGAAGCGGTGTACAGAAGTGCTAAGAGATGAATAGAGATGCTTGATGTGCTCTAACCTGATAGGTAGTGAAATAAGGAATAGCTCAGTAGGCAGTACAGCTGAAGAGGAACAGACATCTCTAACAAAGGCAGTTACAGAAGTTGGAAACGAAACCATACATACAAAGAATTTAACTACGAATAAACAATGGGTGACAGAAGGAATACTTCAGCTGATCGATGAGAAAAGTAAGTACAAAATGTACAGGGAAATTCGGGAGTACAGAAATACAAATCACTTAGGACTGAAACGAATAGGAGGTGCAGAGAAGCTAAGACGAATGGCCACAAGTAAAATGTAAGGAATTCAAAAAAGAAATGATTGCCAGAAGGACTGACTCATTAGATAGGTAGGTCAAACCAGCTTTCTGTGCAGTTAAAAGCAAGGGTGGTAATATTAAGAGTGCAGTCCGAATGCCACTGTTAAATGCAGAGGAGAGAGCGGGTAGGTGGAAAGAGTATATTGAAGGCCTCTGTGAGGGAGAAGACTTGGCTGATGACAGGATATGAGAAGAAGCAGGAGTTGATATAGAAGATATAGGGAATCCACTATAAAAATCAGAACTTAAAAGAGATCGACTTAAGATCAAGACTGAATCTTTGGAAGACTTACGATCAAATAAGGCATAAGGGATCATCAGAATTTCTAAAATCACTGGGGTACGTGCAACAAAACGATTGTTCACGTCGGTTGTAGAATGTATGATTCTGCCGATATACCATCTGAATTTTCGAAAAATATCGTCCTCATAGCTCCGACGACTGAAGGAGCCGACAAGTGAGAGAACAGTCGCACAAACAGCTTAACAGTTTATGCATACAAGTTGTTAACAAGATGAATATACAGAATGAAAAAGAAAATTGAGGATGTGCTAGATGACGACCAGTTTGACTTTAGTAAAGGTAAATGAACCAGAGAGGCAATTCTGACGTTGCAGCTGATAATTGAAGCAAGGCTGAAGAAAAATCAAGACACGTTCATAGGATTTGTGGACGTGGAAAAAGCGTTCAACAATTTAAAATGGTGCAAGATGTTCGAAATCCTTTGGGAAACAGGGGTAAGCTATAGAGAAAGACGGGTAATATGCAATATGTGCAAGAGCCAAGAGGGAATGATGTGGAAGACCATAAACGAAGTGCTCGGATTGAAAAGGGTGTAAGATAGAAACCGAACAGAATAGAACCGAAGCATTTAAAAAGTGGTGCTACACACGAAAATTTGGTGGTCTGTTATGGTAAGAAATGAGGAAGTTCTGTGAAGAATCAGAGAGGAAAGAAAAATGTGGGAAACACTGACAAGAAGAAGAGGCAGGATAATAAGACATCTGTTCAGACACCAGGAAATAACTTCCATAGTACTAGTGGGGACTGTAGAGAGTAAAAACTGTACAAGGAGACACAAATTAACAAATTAAAATACATGCAGCAAATAATTGAGGACGTTGGTTGCAATTGCTACTCTGAGATAAAAAGGTTGGCTGAACTTCACAGACAATCATTCGGAGATGTTAGCATGGACGAAAACAAGAAAAAAGTCTAGCAAAAATGGGCTCTAAAGTGCATACATTAAGAGCTATAAGCACTTGCTCATCTTCGCTACTGTGAAACATCCCCCCTTGCGAACAAGTGTTAATAGGTCATAAAAAACGCATTTTAGAGTGCATGTTTACAAGACAAGACATTTTTCTTGTTTTGATCCATACTATTTCCCCCTCACCTTGACCAAAAAAAAAAAAAAAAAAAAAAAAAAAGGGAAGGAAAGAGCTTTTAGAGGAAGAGATGCGTTTCACAGTATCAAAGTCGAAGAGCTCCTCGTGGCTCTTGAGGTACGCATTTTAGAGAGCATTTTTGCTAGACACTTTTTCTTTCGTTTGTACTACCCTACCACCTCTGAAAGGTTGTCGGTGGAGATATAGTTCACCGTGTATACAAACATGAGTTCCTGCAATCTCTTTATAACTCTTTAAAATAATGTTTATACAGTCACTGAGAAAGCAAACTGACGGCGTCTCTGTTACTGTAGTATATTTTGTAGACCAACATCGCAGATGCGGCAGCAAAATGCGCAGAAAACATTACAAGTCACTCGCATATAGTTTAATGGAAACAAGCTTTGTTTTGGTTCAAATGGCTCTGAGCATTATGGGATTTAACTTCTGAGGTCATCAGTCCCCTAGAACCTAGAACTACTTAAATCTAACTAACCTAAGGACATCACACACATCCATGCCCGAGGCAGGATTCGAACCTATGGCCGTAGCGGTCGCGCGGTTCCAGACTGTAGCGCCTAGAACCGCTGGGCCACACCGGCCGGCAAGCTTTGTTTTGACAGCCTTCTTGTTTCTAATGCACAGGAGAGGTGATTCTCGTTGTGTTTTATGTATTCTTTGCAAGTATGAGGACAGTGGTTAAAAAAGATACAAGGAGCTGTAGCAATGGAGGGAACTGAACATACCACAAGAAGATAATTGTTCCGCGTGAACAATGTGAGCGATTTTTTAAATTTTTTGTGAACATCATACTAACAAACGAAGTGAATATCCCTCACATTAAGTTCTCCTTGTCTTTCTCCACAGAATAACCACAGCACATGACAAGACTTTACAATTTTAGTATCTAGGCTTACTTTTGTTAAATGTTTTTGTATTACCTTTGTAGCCTAAAGATGAGGTTTGTCCTCGATCACGTTGCTTCATTAAATAAATTAAATGGTTCAAATGGCTCTGAGCACTATGGGACTTAACATCTATGGTCATCAGTCCCCTAGAACTT
This sequence comes from Schistocerca americana, assembly GCF_021461395.2. Lineage (NCBI taxonomy): Eukaryota > Metazoa > Arthropoda > Insecta > Orthoptera > Acrididae > Schistocerca > Schistocerca americana. Next base: position 500,265,438 of record NC_060125.1, read on the forward strand.
AGAACTACTTAAACCTAACTAACCTAAGGACATCACACAACACCCAGTCATCAAGAGGCAGAGAAAATCCCTGACCCCGCCGGGAATCGAACCCGGGAACCCGGGCGCGGGAAGCGAGATCGCTACCGCACGACCACGAGCTGCGGACTAAAATAAATTAAGTAGTCAACAAATTTTAAATACGAACATTTTAGGTTGGGCTTTACCGTGACTGTTATTGACATTAAATGAAACAACAAGTTCACTGTTACCAGTCACCGTTTTATTTATTTCCACGACGCGTTTCAAAGGTTTAAACCTCCATCATCGGGTGCATTTACATTAGTATGAGTGCATGTTCCTATCTAATGTAAATCCACCCGATGATTGAGGTTTAAACCTTTGAAACGCGTCGTGGAAATAAATAAAACGGTGACTGGTAACAGTAAACTTGTTGTTTCATTTAATAGTCAACAAATTTTATTACTGTTACTGGTGTCTGAAAAACCTATTCACTTTTGATTTTCTTCCTTACACTGTGTATAAAAGGCTTCAGAACAGGTATTTTCCTGCGTAACTTACAAAATAGTAAGTGCAAGGAATATTTATTTAAAAAGATAAAGGTAAGAAATGTTGCTCTTTCTGCTGAGTTATGAAAATAATATCCTCAGTTATTTTCCAGGGAGTAAGAGAAATAAGTTATAGTTATTGGGATGTGGTTTGTCTCACTCAACTAAATGAAGAAAGGCTATTTCCTTTTCTTTTTTTTTTTTTTGTGAAGCGACTTCAGTGGCGATTTGTGATGTTATTACTGCATATATGCCGTCCTGGAGTAATAATGTCACGAATGGCCACTGAAGATCCTTCGATAGTTAAATGAAACGGAACGCATTTCCACGATACAAACAGCCTTTAATTAGTTGCATTAGACGAACCACATTGCAAAAACATAGAAGCAGCTAAGAAACGACGGAAAACATAAAAAGTGACAAGTTACAAATTTTTAAACAGAACATTACTTTTCTTCCGTCATGTAACTGATATGTTTAAACCAAATTTCTACATTTCAGTTTAAATAGTTGCGACATAGTCATTTTAAGGTTCTCCAGCAATCCAGGAGTTATTTATTTTATTATAAATACAGTCATGGACTACAAATGTTTATTAATCAGGTTATTAATTTCGGTCAACGGTGAACATCTTCAGATCTGAGTAAATGCAGTACACTACACAATTCTTGTCATTGCGTATTTTGATAGTAGAGTCACATTAATTGTCCGTACAAGATTCGTCAAAAAATTACAAATATTAAGAAGTTTGTCTGGCTAATTAATGTTACTCTGACATCAAAATATGCAATGACACGAATTGTGTTGAATACTGCATTTACTCAGGTCTGAAGAAGGTCATCGTTGATCGAGTTAACAGCATGATTAATAAAGATCTGTTGCCCGTGACTGGTTTCATAATAAAAATATGAACTCAGTTTAAATCAAATTTCTATCAGTTTTAGAGAGCTAGAAACGTTCACAGTTTGAGCCGTGGATGCAACATGCTATACAAAAATGGCGTAGTTCAGATGGGAGTTCTACTGGCGGATAGTTCATTTAAGTGAGATGTTCAAACGAGTGCTCGTTTTCCCGAATGCACAAATGAATGCGTTTCCTAAACGACCTCCCCATTTTGGAGGCTTGTCGCTCCGTGTCCCTAACAATTTTATACCTCGCCTACATGTCGGTTAAAAGGCGCACCGAGTTGTGTATTCAGCAAAATGTACACTCGTTCGAGCACCTCACTTAAAGGAGCAAGTCCCTACCAGAACATCCATTTGATGAGTTATGTACGGCATCTTGGTTGCACCCGTCCCTCATACTTTCAACGTTTCTAGCTCCGTAACTGAAACTGATAGAAATTTGGTTTAAATTGATTTGTACATAGTTAGTTTAAATACCTCAGTTACATGTTGGGCAAAAGTAAAATTTTGCTTAAAAATTGCATTTCGTAGCTATAACTTTCTGTAAAATAATTAAACAATTTAGTTTCCTAATTTTGCTGAAAGACTATCTTTTCTTATGTTTGACTAACTATATAAATATTCCTTTCACTTATTATTTTATAAGTTACAGGAGAAAACCTTTTACCTGAAACACCCTGAATCTAACCGGAAGTGGCATGAGGGCAACAATCAGCTGTGAATGTAGCGAAATGGACGAGCCATACCACATCCTTTAGTTTATGACATATCAAGGGTCGCTAGGTACGTTTTAAGAGGCTAATATACTTACGATGTAGAGTAAAAGAGAATTTTTATATTCTTAATCTTCCAGCTGAAGCTGTATCAGAAAAATCGAGAGTATCCATAGTCAACCGATAGCAGAAAAGACCTAGCGTCCCGTGTTTCCACTGTTTCAGTCCTGCTCTCATTCATCAGCTACCCAGTATCGAATATTTTTACTTTTTATTTATTCTGGGACCTGTTATATCTCGTTCTTTATCCAAATAATGGCAATCACGTTGGATTGTGATATAGTTTCACAGCCTCCCAAAGTAAGCACACCCGTCTGTGACGGCGCTAACATTTTTATGAGTGATACATTTATTTACATATAAGGCTGCTACTCGTACAGCAGAATCAGGTGGGATAAATTGCCGAGAAACTTGATAACGCTTTCTGCAATTTAGTCATCATTGCGACTGAGTCTCAGGCAATCCTCACAAAACGCAAATTTTCAGAGGTTACATCACTAGCGGTAACACATTAGCCCTCACCCTCAAGTTATCAGAATTTTGGAACCTACGTTCCATTTTTCGACATAATATGAACAAGCAATTAATAAACACATAAGCAAATAATTAAATGTTTACGCCCTAGAGCTGAAACTTGTCCTGTATGATCAATTTCGTCGGAATATGGAATGTGGCCAAATGGTTGGATGTGCACCATTCTCTGAGGCTTCATCACGACTGAGTTGAAAACTATGGCGATGACTCGGACGCGCTTAAGCTGGTACCGGCTAAAACACTGGACCTCGCTTCCACTGTCGCTATTTGAGGCAACATGTGGCAGTGAAAACGTAGCTTTGTTTTAATACATGCAAAACAGGGCGTAATTACCGCTCCTCTCTCTGTTTCGTGGTAATCTCATTTCCCACGGCACTCAGGAAAATGTAAACATGCCTTTACTAACTACACCATATCGTTGCACCAGCTTAATAAAAGTGAAGCAATGCACTGTCTGTTTTAGCTGTGAGACCGGGAGGGAAAATCGTTGAGAAACCTCCTAAAATAATTGTTATACATAAAGCTAGTTCATCATCGTCATTCATTACTTCTAGAGCCTGAGTGAACACCAATCCAACCCTCCCAACAAGGAAAAAGGTCATACCGGTATCGAGAACCTAAACTTGGTATTCCGCATGGACATCAGATATGCTGCCCGCTCTGCATCCAATTAAATGAAATTATCTAATGAAATATTAATGGAGGTATATACAGAAAATAGTAACAGAAAATTTGAGATCTGATGCACAGCCACGAATAATGTACCATAATTACGAAATTTGTAACTTAATAGTGGCAACTATTTAGTTACAACTTATACAAAACAGATACATGTGTCAAATTTTTACTGTCATTCGAAGTAGTCATCAGAATTGTATATAACTCATTGCCAGCTATTTGGAAGCAGCGCCAGTTGTGTTTATAGTTCGAATGAAGCTATCTATTACCCAACGATCTCTGTAACAATTCTGAAGTGAATGCCGTGAAGTGCTTCCTTCAACTTAGGAATCAACTTCTAGGCACAAAGGCCTAAGTCCGGAGAGTGTGGTGGGTCGTGCAATACAACCCAGCCCCACTGATCGAAAAAAATTGTCACAACTCATGCCATATGTATCCTAGCACTGTCCCGCAAAATTATGTGTGGGCCCTGCAGTGCCATCACTTCTTTCTTTAAGCTGGTTGCAGCATGTTTTCCAAAAATAAACAGCTTAGATAAAGAAGTGGCAACGCTTTCTGCAGGAACCGCCCATCATTTTGCAGGACAATGCTCGGGGGCATATAACGCAAATTGTGAGTTATTTCTTCGTTCAGTGGGGTGGGAAGTGTTGTATCATCCATCATACTCACCTGCCATAAGCCCTTGTAATTCATCGTCATTCCTAAGATGAAGAAAGTACTTCATGCCACTCGCTTCAGAACAGCTACAAAGATTCGTCGGGCAATACACCCCTCCACTCGAACTATCACCACAGCTAGGTCCGCCAAACGGACTATACGCAGTGCTGGTGACTACTCTGAAGGACAGTAAAATCTGAAACGTGTATTCATTTATGATAAGTTCTAAATATATAGTTGCCACTATTAAAGTTCCAACCCTCGTTTTAACATAAAAGAGTATGTGCATTGATCTATTGGAAAAGGTGTCACAATTACGTTAGAGGAACTGGATAGCGACGAGGTACTAGAAACAACAGGCAGGCAGAAGAATGAACGGGTTAGTTTGACATCTGAAGCGATATCCAGGAAAAGCCGATGTGGTAGAACTCATTCCTCGTTCAGGAGAAAAACCGTGGAAATAAATAAATATTAAAATATTTAAAAATGAAAAGATTAGCACAATACACAGAGTTTCAGAATGATTCATCCGATTTCACAAGACTACATTTTCTACTTGAATGAAGATAGCAACTAGTGGTGTATTTTAACTCACTCATCGAAACTATAAGTTTATCTCGGCGCCAGCTTTAATTTGCCGGTTCATTTGGTAGGCAGAAGGAAACAGTGAACACTCAGTGACAGGGTTGTTCTCATCAGGACCGACAGCAAACCAGTACCAACAACAATAGTTCAAGTATACATGCCGAAGTCGCAAGCAGAAGATGCAGAGATAAAGTACATGAGGATATTGAACAGGTAATTCAGTAAGTGAAGAGAGATGAAAATCTAATAGATATGCGTGACTGGAATGTGGTTGTAGCTGAAAGAGTACAAGAAACAGTTTCAGGAGAGAGGAATGAGAGAGAAGAAAGACTGACTGAGTTCTGCAATAATTTTCAGCCAGTAATAGAGAATACTCTGTTCAAGAATCACAAGAAGAGGACATATACTTGGAAAACACAGGGAGACATGGAAAGATTTCAGTTAGACTACATCATTGTCAGACAGAGATTCCGAAATCAGATATTTGATTGTAAGTCGTATCCAGGAGCAGTATAGACTCAAATCACAATTTAGTAGTGATTAAGAGTAGGCTGACGTTTAAGAGACTGGTCTGGAAGAATCAGTGGGTAAGAAGGAAGAAAGGAAGAAGATTGGGTTTAATGTACCGTTGACATAGAGGTCATTACAGGCGGAGCACAAGATCGGAATGTGTCAAGGCCGTGCCATTTCAAGGGAACCATCCCAGCATTTGCCTGGAGCGGTTTAGGGAAATCAGAGAAAACCTAAATGTGGATGGCCGGACGTGGGTTTAAAACGTAGTCCTCCCGAATGCGAGTCCAGTGTGCTAACCACTGCCCCATCTCGCTCGGTGATGCGCAAAGAAATGGGATATGGAATACTAAGGAATGAAGAGACACACTTGAAGTTTTATGAGGCTATAATGCTGCAATAAATAGTTCAGCAGGCAATTCAGTTGAAGAGGAATGGACGTCTCTAAAAGGGGCAATCACAGAAACTGAAAAGAAAAATTTATGTACGAGAAAGGTAACTGCCAAGAAGTCATAGGTAACAGAAGTAATACTTCAGCCGATGGAAAACAGAAGGAAGTACAAAAATGTTAATATAAACTAAGGAATACAGAAATGCAAGTCACTTAATAATGAAATAAATAGGAAGTAAAGGGAAGCTAAGGCGAAATGGCTGCTTGATAAGTCTGAAGAAATCGAAAAAGAAATGATTGTCAGAAACAGGGACCCAGAATATAGAGAAGTCAAAGCCAATCTTCGGTGAAATTAGAAAAAAGGGTTGGAACATTAAGAGTGCAATGGGAATTCCACTGTAAATGCAGAGGAGAGAGCGAAAAGGTGGAAAGAGACGCTGAAGGCCTCTTTGGGGGGAAGGACTTGTCTGATAACGTAGTAGAAGAAGAAGCAGGAGTCGACAGAGATAAGATAGGGTATCCAGTACTACAATCAGAATTTAAAGGAGCTTTGGAAGACTTAAGATCAAATAAGGTAGAAGGGGTAGGTAACAATTCATCGAGTTTCTAAAATCATTGAAAGAAGTGGTAATAGATAGCCGACAACTGTGAGAATTATCGCACATTCAGCTTAACAGCTCATGTATCCAGGTATCTGACAACAATAATATACAGAAGGATGGAAAAGAAAACTGTGGATCTGTTATATGACGATCATTTGGCCTGAGTAAAAGGTGAAGGCACCAGAGAGGCAGTTTTAATGTTGCGGTTGATAATGGGAATAAGACTGAGGAGAACAAAACACGTCGATCCGGAAAAAGTGCAACATGTTCGAAATTCCGAGAAAAACACGGGTAAGCTATAGGGAGAGACGGGTTATGTACAATATGTACAAGAATCAAGAGACGACGATAAGACTGGAAGACAAGAACGACGTGCTCGGATTAAAAAGGGCGTAAGACAGTCATTCTGCCCTTATGTTCAATTTATACATCCAAACAGCAATACCGGAAATAAAAGTTCAACAGTGGGATTAAAATTCAAAGTTAAAGGATATCAATGATAAGAAAGTGAAGAAGAATTATAGGGTATGTTGAATGGAACGAACAACGCAGTGGTTACAGAACTTGGGTTGAGAGCAAATCGAAGAAAGACGAAAGTAAAGAGAAGTGCTAGAAATGAGAACAGCGAGAAATTTATCATCAGGGTTGGTGGTTACGAAGTAGATGAAGTTTAGGAATTCTGCTACCTTGGCAGCAAAATAACCATAATGAGGAGGACATAAAAAGCCAATACAGACTACGAGTACAGTTAAAGGAGAAACTTAATACCGTAATTATTTTACATCGGTCGCCGCTGCAACAAACTACAGGCCACGACCTTCGTGGATCTATGTTTACGATGCCGCTCGTTTCACATAGCACACATTCTTTGCTCTGCGTCTTATCAGGAAATTCCGCTGTAGAGATTCTCGGAAAGAGTTCCACAATCTGCAGATCGTAGCGCTGTTGTCGCAATGTGCTTCAAGATTTATGGATCGTCCAGGTCCGGTGAAAGCATAGTTTCCCTCCCGAGTGCAGGCAAAATTTTTGCTGTGAAGTTTCTTTTAGCTTTGCCAGAGACTTGTTTTCGCTGACCTCTTTGAGAGGAAAGACATTCCGTTAAGCGAATGGAATTGTGCTGTTTCCGTTCTTATATAGCTTAAAGCTATAGTGAAACGACAGAAAGGATAACTGGCCAAAGAACAGGACAGTATCACTGTTGATTTAAGTGGAAGAGCTATAAATGATGAGTCACACGTAGCAAATGCGTTTAATAACAATTTATCAAATATGGTAGAACATATAGGGACAAACAAAATTCAAATGGCTCTGAGCACTATGGGACTGAACATCTATGGTCATCAGTCCCCTAGAACTTAGAACTACTTAAACCTAACTAACCTAAGGACATCACACAACACCCAGTCATCACGAGGCAGAGAAAATCCCTGACCCCGCCGGGAATCGAATCCGGAACGCTACCGCACGACTACGAGCTGCGGACAGGGACAAACAGTTCAAGAGAAAAGCACTGCAGTATGTTGAAAAAGTTAATCTCTTAAAATTCAATGATGTGAATGGCTCTGAGCACTATGGGACTTAACATCTTAGGTCATCAGTCCCCAAGAACTCAGAACTACTTAAACCTAACTAACCTAAGGACATCACACAACACCCAGCCATCACGAGGCAGAGAAAATCCCTGACCCCGCCGGGAATCGAACCCGGGAACCCGGGCGTGGGAAGCGAGAACGCTACCGCACGACCACGAGATGCGGGCATATGATGTGAATGTATCACCGACTTCTCCCTAGGAAATTAAAAAAAAATTACGTATGCCTTCGAATATAAAAGCTTACATGAATTTTGTGGTGTTTCCAACATAGTACAAAAGATTTGTTTTCATATAATAAGGCCTGTCTTATCTGAAACATGCAGTGCATCATTTACTCAAGGCATTTTTCGAGAGAGAATGAAATGTGGATTGTTAACCCTCTCAATAAGAAAGGTGACAGGAGAGATGTCAATAACGATCGATCAGTTTCACTACTGAAAACATTTTCCAAAATTTTCGGGTGATTGGTGTGACAGTATCCCACAGCAACAATAATATCCTCAGTAAATAACAGTTTGGATTTCCGAGTAGGTGTTCTACTAACAACCCCATTTACATATTCATTCACCAAATTTTACACGCTTTAAATAACAAAAGAGCACCTGTCGGTATTTTCTGTTACCTGTCTGGGGCACTTGACTGTGTGAACCACTATATCCTCCTAGATACTCTGTGGGTTTGTATAGTTGATGGTACAGCCAACCAATGGATAATGTCTTTTCTAATCAAAAGAATGAAGAAAGTTTTACTTAGTAATTGAACCTGTGTAATCAGGGGAGATACCACTGACTGGGACAAATCAGACTGTTTCTGACCAACCCATGGCTTTAGAAACAGAATTCGAAGAGGACTTCAGCGGCGTAATACGTACGGCACTGATCAGATCATTTAAGATAACTACGCTGCAAAGAAGAAGATGTACCACAAAAGTTTGCCCTAGTCTACCAAATGTTGCAGGGGAAGAAGTTCAACAAAATCCGTATCATAATTCGGCAAGTATGAACGTTAAAAATTACTGGCATACCTCAGAAAATGCCACACATCCGTAGCTATAAGGTAGCGAAATTCGCATCTCGGTATATTGACTCTTCTTTCTTTTGGGATTATCCTTTGCCTTCACGGGGTCGGCATGTTATTCTGAATTTAGCAAAGATAGTAAAATAGTGAGTGATATATCCCTTTCAGACCTGAATTTTATTCCTGGAGGAAGGAAAATTTTTATTCATGTGGTAATGCTCCTAGGTGAGTTTTTAATGACTTTAGAAGTAAGATTTATACAGAAATATGTGCACTTGGCTTCATTTCATGGACTAAAAGAACTAATTACGAAATATTCTCTATAGTAATAAATAGTAAAATAATCAGTAAATAATTGCAACGTAAAATAACTACAACGATATTCAATTATACATTGGAACATAGCGAACCAACCACATCCATGTATTCTAGTGGTCACGTCCTGCTACGCACTGTTAAGAGCTACCACGCAGAGGTACGTTGTCTTGCTCGTATTTTCACAGTGATGTCCAACAGTTGGCAGCACGTGCGCATGATGAAAAGATTGAATATTCACAAAGGTGTATCTCAGGTTTCCACTGGGAAAAAATACTTTTGTTGCAGCCAAGACACAGTAAGATTTAATGTGCCCAATTGCAGCCAAAGAGTCTCAAAAAGGGACCTGGTGGCCAGATACCCTTTCTGTCGCCCTCCCCCTTTTGTGTATCCGCTCAATCTTGCGTCTAGTGTTATCCATGTGAAAGTATGAAGACGTTTTCGACTGTTTCCGAATCGTGCAACTGAGGAGGCACGTGTGAAACCATCTAAAAACTACATCCAAGTTGACCAGCATACTATCGCTTGTTAATCTGTCGGGAGGATTCGATCTAAGACCGTCACACGTCCCCGAACCCCCAGAATCGGCGTACTCAAATGTGTCAAATCTTATGGGGCTTAACTGGTAAGGCCATCAGTCCCTAAGCTCACACAATACTTAACCTAAATTATCCTAAGGACAAACACATGCACCCATGCCCGAAGGAGGACTCGAACCTCCGCCGGGACCAGCCTCACAGTCCACGACCGCAGCGTCTTAGGCCGCTAGGCTAATACCGCGCAGCAATCGCCATACTGAAGCGCGAAGCTATCCGATGACGTCACCTCTACACATTTACTCGCTGGGGATGTATTTGCGTGGCTCCTCTTACCTGCCTCAACCTGTCTAAGACGCACCACATTTTCCAGCAGCTGAAGAACTGCATTCGTACTCCGTATTTTGATTTCATGTTCCGTGGGTGGTAGTAATTTGTTACGATGAATCAGCATTGTGAAAGGCGGGAATGGACTCCGCGAACCATACTGCAGCGAAAGTGCAGGATGCGCGCGCGATTAAGGTGATGACGGACGCTTGCTTCTGACCACTCATATAGCGACTGCACGGGTTCGGCTGGGATAAGAGAGTGTCTACCCGAACGGCGAAGACGCTTCACTTTTACTTAATGCTTCCCGGACGTTCTCTCTCATGCTTTCTCCTTCACTGAATAGCGCTGATGTACTGCCAGTAGCGAGTTTGTCCTCCATGAGCTCTGCGTTTTCCTCCACCAACAACTTATGGTACGAATGAGCATGCACAAGGTGAACCAGTACTAAGCCGACAACATTTTGCAGCTTTTTTACGGATATTTCTTGAGTATTTTGGTAGAGCAATTGCCTTTGGTATGATTTTTATCCTCGTGTATCTTTGTACCTGCGCTGCACCAAAAATATCGGTACATCAGCGCAACTATCGGCTTTTTTCTCGTTCAATAACGGTTCTTGCTGTTGATAACAGTAATGCCCACTCTACTCCTCGCCCTAAAGCTTGCATTCACTACTTCTCTGTTCTGTCTCGCGTTAGTGTGACTTGACATTAACAGCGATACACAGGAGTATGGATGGGTTTACTGGTGAAGCTTTGGTCGTGTATAGGTTCACTGAATGCTGCGGAAGAGCGACACAGCGACGCTATCGTGAGTTGTTTCCATAGCAACGGCAACCACGTTAGATTACTTCGGCGTCTGCACGTAGACTCCTACAAAATCATAATACTTCTGTTTTAGAATGACAATTACTGACTGCATGCTTTTTGTGTTTTCGATGTTGTGAATGTACACAAAACGATGCACTGCAAAGGAATTATCTGAATGGGGTAAAAGTCGGTAGATGTGATGTAGGGCCTACATGTACAGACAAACAAAAGATTACAGTTTCAGAACAATTGGATGATTTCTTCGACAGAAAAAGCTTCACAAATTTAGCAAGCCAATAACATGTTGATCCACTTGTGACCCTTACGCAAGCAGGTATCGGTTTGACAATGATTCATAAATTTATTGTCTGTCCTCCTGAGGGATATCATGCCAAATTCTGTCCAGTTGGGGCGTTCGGTTATCAAAATTCAGAGCTGTTTGGGGGGCCTGGCCCATAATGCTCCATACGTCCTCAGTTGTAGAGAGATCCGGCGGCCTTGCTTGCCAATGTAGATTTTGGCAAGTAGTAGAAATTCTCGAGGGCGGGCATTACCTTGCTGAAAAGTAAGCCCAGGATGGCTTGCCATCAGGGACAACCAAACGAGGTGGAGCATATCGTCGACGTATCGCAGTGCTGTAAGGGTGCGCCAGACGACATCCAAACAGATTCTGTTATGAAAAGAAGTGTCACGCCAGCGCATCATTCCTGGCTGTCGTACTGTGGGCCACACTGAGGTTGGTATCCTGGCGCTGTCCGGGGCGTCTCTAGATACACTACTGGCCATTAAAATTGCTACACCAAGAAGAAATACAGATGATAAACGAGTATTCATTGAACAAATATATTATACTAGAACTGACATGTCATTACATTTTCACGCAATTTGGGTGCATAGATCCTAAGAAATCAGTACCCAGAACAACCACCTCTGGCCGTAATAACGGCCTTGATACGCCTGGGCATTGAGTCAAACAGAGCTTGGATGCCGTGTCCAGGTACAGCTGCCCATGCAGCTTCAACACGATACCACAGTTCATCAAGAGTAGTGACTGGCGTATTGTGACGAGCCAGTTGCTCGGCCACCATTGACCAGAGGTTTTCAGTTGGTGAGAGATCTGGAGAATGTGCTGGCCAGGGCAGCAGTCGAATATTTTCTGTATCCAGCACGACAAGTACAGGGCCTGCAACATGCCGTCGTGCATTATCCTGCTGAAATGTAGGGTTTCGGAGGAATCGAATGAAGGGGAGAGCCACGGGTCGTAACACATCTCAAATGTAACGTCCACTGTTCAAAGTGCCGTCAATGCGAACAAGAGGTGACCGAGACATGTAAACAATGGCACCCCATACCATCACGCCGAGTGATACGCCAGTACGGCGATGACGAATACACACTTTCAATGTGCGTTCACCGCGATGTCGCCAAACACGGATGCGACAATCATGATGCTGTAAACAGAACCTGAATTCATCCGAAAAATGGCGTTTTGCCATTCGTGCACCCAGGCTCGTCGTTGAGTACACCATCGCAGGCGCTCCTGTCTGTGATGCAGCGTCAAGGGTAATCGCAGCCACGGTCTCCGAGCTGATAGTCCATGCTGCTGCAAACGTCGTAGAACTGTTCGTGCAGATGGTTGTTGTCTTGCAAACATCCCTATCTGTTGACTGAGGGATCGAGACGTGGCTGCACGATCCGTTACAGCCATGTAGATAAGATGCCTGTCGTTTCGACTGCTAGTGATACGAGGCCGTTGGGATCCAGCACGGCGTTCCGTATTACCCTCCTGAACCCACCAATTCCATATTCTGCTAACAGTCATTGGATCTCGACCAACGCGAGCAGCAATGTCGCGATACGATAAACCGCAATCGCGATAGTCTACAATCCGACCTTTATCAAAGTCGGAAACGTGATGGTACGCAGTTCTCCTCCTTACACGAGGCATCACAACAACGTATTACCAGGCAACACGGGCCAACTGCTGTTTGTGTATGAGAAATCGCTTGGAAACGTTCCTCATGTCAGCACGTTGTAGGTGTCGGCACCGGCGCCAACCTTGTGTGAATGCTCTGAAAAGCTAATAATTTGTATATCGCAGCGTCTTCTTCCTGTTGTTTAAATTTCGCGTCTGTAGCACGTCATCTTCTTGCTGTAGCAATTTTAATGGCCAGTACTGTATGTTCTCAACGGGCATTGAGGTTCATCACTGAAGACAATTCTATTCCAGTCAATGAGATTTCAGGCCGAAGATGTACCTGGAGACACCCCGAAGAGCGGACGGATACTAACCTCAGAGTCGCCGCCATACGGTCCGACAACCAGGAGTGATGGTCTGGGTTGTACTTTCATTCCATAACGGGATCCCTTTGGTTATCATCCGCAGCATCCTTAAGCACAGCAGCATGTCGACGGTGTTCTTATTTATGTTCATTAGGGTGGGTAAGGAAACACTCCTGCAGTGTCCGAATTCAGTACAAATGTACTCTGCTCGAGATGGAAAAAGTGTATGACACGAGTCGTAGGGAAAGCGGAAGGCTTACTGCGGTTTGTTGAGAGAAATATGGAAAGTGTAGAGCATCTGTTATGAAGATCGCATGCAGAACGCATGTGCGATCCATTCTTCGAAACTGCTCGAGTGTTTGAAATCTCCATCAGGTCGAATTAAAGAGAGCGAAGCCATTCAGAGGAGTCCAGACAGATTTGATCCAGTTGGTTCGACCACTACTAGAGTTTTACGGAAGTATTCTATGAGTACAGATGGGGATACTTGGTGGGAAGACGACGACCTCTCAGCTAAGCGCTGTTGAGGAGGTTTAGAGAACCAGAGTGTGCAAAAGACGGCAGAACGATTATTCTTCTGTTCACGTTACCAGCATTGTACGGCTCTACCAATTCATTTATTTTTTTATGTTCTTTTTTGAACCTATTTTTATGTTGAATGATGTTACTGGCGTGAGTAACATATATGAGCTTACAATAGTACACAACAAAATTATAGTTCTCTTAATGACTGCAATGATTCTACTAATTTCGTATGGGGCTGCTAATCTCGTAGTTGAGAGCCCCCAACACTCTATTTCTCTCTCTCATTCTCTCTCTCTCTCTCTCTCTCTCTCTGTCTCTCTCTCTCTCTCTCACACACACACACACACACACACACACACACACACACACACACGACAGCAACAGTGCACATATTTAATATAATGGATTTAACAGTTGAGAGTTATTTAATTACAAACTGCAGAAGAGCAATACTACTGGCTAATCTTTGTTAAGGAATATAATAATGGCATTTGTTTCAGAAAATAACGTCATCTTCAGAGAATAGTTAAGCGAGCGATAAGCAAAAACCGGAAAGGACAAGATAACGTCTCTCTGAGAGAATAAGAAAAGTGTAACCCAAAAATCCTTGTGTTGGACCACAGCTCCAACACGCCACGACTTTCACAAATAGCAAAAAACCTTTCGGTTCATCCTGTTGCTTCCCGTTTTATAGAAAGTAACTGGTCGTTCCGGCAAGGTGCAGCGAGGTTTTTCAGATGACCTGAGGTGCCGTTTGGTCACACCAGAAAAAGCTACGACAGACAACACGTAATGTTAGTTTCTCCTGCTTCTTATTCTCCAGTATCTGCAGTGGAGAAAACTGTGCGCCTATTATAATCAATTCCATTTTTTTGAGCTAGGTATTTACTGGCACGACTGGGAAATGGCTGTCCATATCATCAAGTGAAGTTAATGCCTACCATATAAAGGGAGGTCTTAGTATAGATATCTCTGAGAATATGCTTCGAGATATAATGTTGAAAATTTCTGTTTCTGACCCTCAACGTTCAGCTCGGCCTCCGTACACATCACAGAAAATGATTGGGGTTTGTTTCTACTTCGCGAAGAAAGGCTAAACTTAAAATGAAACGTAATACCTGTTGTGAAAATGGACAACACTAAATTGTGTTTTCGCCGTACTGTCTTATAGTTAGTTCCAAGGAGATCTGAATACAGTGATCTACAGACAGCAGTTGGTTTACCTGAAAATGAAAGTATATCAGTTTAAGAAAGAATATGGGTCTAGATATATTAGTTTTTAATTTTTTTAATAAAAAAAGGAAGATAGAGAGAAAGGAAGATTGGTGTTTAAGTCTCATCAAGAACGAAGTCATTAGAAAAGGAGTACAAGTTCGTGTTAGGGAAGGATCGAGAAGGAAATCAAAGGAATCATCCCTTAAGGGTTTAATTTGGAGGTCCGTACAGGAATTTGAACCGCCGTACTCGACAATGAGAGACGAATGTATAAACCACTGCGACACCTCGATCGTTGTTTCTTCCACGAAGATAGTTTTATGTAATTTATTAACGGTAACTTACAGTTAAAAACATTGTACTGTTATCGGGAAGATCCGGAGTGACTGGATTCAGTCGCCTAATTTTAAAGATTTTTTTTTCTTCACACACAATGCCACCTTTACATCAGAAAATGTGGGAGCTGGAGTGCGTGTGCTGTGATGAACGCATGTCGACTTTTGGTTCGTATTGTTGATGATGAATTATCTGGAATGGTGCAATGATGGCCGTCCATGTGAAAGACGCATCATCAACTGTGTCACATGACCTCGCTCTGAGACATTGCAGAAACGTCTGGAATTTAATCCAGGATATTGGAACAAAGTCTGGTCACCAAGAACGTAGCACCATCATCTCTACTCTCACCGGCCAAATACTGACGGGATATTTCTTTCGTCGCCGGTATTCCAGCCGTCATCAGAGGCAAGCACCACCGCAGAGAGGTATCGGTGGCTTCAGTTACCGACGAGGGCTAACAGACTATAAGCAGATCGAAAAGCATTGTTTTATTTTTACTAGGAAACAGCCCTACAGCAATTTTTCCACGTTCCCAGTGGATATAATTCAACAAACAATGGTCACTGGTTCGAAACAATTTCATGCGGACTGAAAAGAAAAATCAGATCATTGTACACAAGAGTTGACAGTGGGTTATCTTACGAGCGGCCCTGTCTACAGGGCGCTTCAGTCTGGAACCGCGCGACCGCTACGACCGCAGGTTCGAATCATGCCTCGGGCATGGATGTGTGTGATGTCCTTAGGTTAGTTAGGTTTAAGTAGTTCTAAGTTCTAGGGGACTGATGACCTCAGATAAGTCCCATAGTGCTCAGAGACACTTGAACCTGTCTACAGGGTGGTTTGTAATTAAACTTTCGCTATTTGAGCCAGTGTAGATGGATAAGTATGTAACGCATGGTTACCCAAGTTTCAGGAACGATGTTCAGACTGTTCTCTGCAGGATGTGCGTTGTTAGTAGTGTCAGTGTTATGACTTACCGTTAAGCACCGGTACTGGTACGGCGAAGAAGGGTCGGAACACAAGCAGCAGTGTGCATTACGGTTGCAGACAATCACGATAGGTCTGGACAAGGTGAGCAGGGCTTTACTTGTAATGCTATTTCAACGAAACAATAACAGTGCTGCTGCTCTTCGCGAATATAGACGTATTAATGGAGTACGGAGTGATCCTCTTTCTGCACTGGGGTTGAAGGACCTGATGCAGAAGTTCGAAGTAACAGGAGATCTGGGAATTGCTTGTGGATGAGGCCGACCGCTAATTGCGCCACACGGCTACCACATGGCTGAGAATGCTGGACTCAGTGCGCGATCTTCAAGCAGTGCACAAGCTGTGTCGCGACAGCTGAACACACCATGATCCATCATTCGAAAAGCACAGCGAACGGTTGTGAAAGGGTACCTCTAGCGCGGTTCCAGGCTGTCGTGGACGCAGACGGTCGTCACACTGAGCAACATTCGTAATCTGGAACGTACACATGGTACGCAAATAACAAATAATGTTACCATCTCATTCGGAAATTAAAATGAGTTTCTTTTAATGATTTATTTGTTGTTTCTCCTCCGCATGTCCTCACAAATGTTTCCACGAAATTTCAGTGTTCTATCATCACTCGTTTGTCATGGGGCCCTCTTAAGTAATGAAAGTTTAATTACAAACCTCTTGTACTTCTGTGCGCTCGTGAGATTGCGTGTGGTTGGTTTTTGAAGACTTTATTTCTTAGGCGCTTTGTTATCTTTAGCCGGCCGGGGTGGCCGAGCGGTTCTAGACGCTACAGTCTGGAACCGCGCGACCGCTATGGTCGCAGGTTCGAATCCTGCCTTGAGCATGGATGTGCGATGTCCTTAGGTTAGTTAGGTTTAAGTAGTTCTAAGTTCTAGAGGACTGATGACCTCAGATGTTAAGCCCCATAGAGCTCAGACCTATTTGAACCATTTGTTATCTTTATCCGTAGCTACAAATTTTTTTTTTCAACTACTTTTTAAAAAGTTCCAGTGCGTACACGACAGAATGATGTGTTATTAGCGAGACGGATAATTAACGAAAGACGATAGTACGATATCTTTCCAAATAGCGCCCTGAACGCATTAGATTCCTAAATTCTGGAGCGAAAACAACGTGGAATGTGTTCTCTTTCCTAGTTGCAGAAAAGGCGACTGACCGACTCCAGTTTATTGAGAGAGAGTTCTAGGAAAGTGTAGCGCACTTAAAAACGGGCCCGGGAATTGAGCACTTGCCTGACACACTTATGAGTGTTGAGAATTCTCACAGGCTCGATTAAAGGAAGGTGTTGAAGCAGTTCAGAGGCCTGCTGATACATTTGTTACCGATTTGTTAGATAAGTACGAGTTACCTGTATGTTCCGTGAACTTAGATGGGGATCCTTGGAGGGAAGAGGAATACTTTCAGCGAAACGCTATTCCCGAAGTTTATAATTTAAACACACTAAGGATTAACAGACGAAATTATAAAAGATAAAGGAATTAGACAAGGTTACTCATTAAGCCCACTCCTGTTCATCTTAATTATGGACGACATCACTGACGCCCTAAGAAAGAAACCGCACTATATAAACTCGGAAATAAAGTGCCAACTACTATATGTTACACTGATGATGTTATACTGATAGCAAATAACGAGGATTATTTACAAAGATCACCTTACGAACTAAATAAAACAGCTAAGCAATATAAAATGGAAATCTCATCTAAAAATAACTAAGAGTGTGATAATACCAAATCACATGTAAGATATAAATTGGAAGTAAATGGTATGTCAACTGAACAAGTGATGAGATTTAATAATATAGGGACTGTTATCACCGGCTGTAAAGACTTAACCACAGAAATGAAAAACGAAGAAAGAAAGACAGTTTTGGTTCCCAGATGCGTGCAGAATACTCCATGGGGAAACAAATTTGACAGCTGAGGGGAAAACGAAAATATATAAAACAATGGTGCATATATGGTGCAGAAACTAGAGCAGAAACGAAAGAGATAAAACAAAAGTTAACGCCAGTGGAAATGAAGGTACTAAGACAGATCCAAAGCGTAAGCATGTGGTACAAAAGAACAAATGGATCGATAAGGGAACAGCGTGGAATACTCAATAACATAAATGGATGAAGACAAGGAATAGAATTGGAAACAGCATGCAAAAAGGATGGACCCCACAAGACTAGCTAGAATCTGTAAACAAGGACGACCGCAAGAGAATCGACTACCCAGACGACCACGCAAGTGGTGGAACAGCGGTTGAGGCAAACAGGGAAAGTTCTAGTCAACAGCAGAAAAAAAAGAAGAGGAAGTAGAAGAAGAAAAAGATGTTCAGCGAACCATTATTTGTAACATACTGCGTAACGATTCTACACTACGACTGCAGTTCTGCGACGTCAAATTGCTACTGTAATTTGTGAACAGTTAATTAATTGCATCAATTTTGAATCTTTACTTTGTAGTAAAAGAACTGTCTATTAATATACTGGGTGGCTCACTTAAACGTTTTTGCGCAAATATCTCTGGAACAGCAATAGATATTGAAAAACGACTTCTGCAGGTATGAATGTAAGGCAGGGGTCATGAAAGTAAATACTATGAGACATTCTAAAACATAAGCAAATATTATTTTCAACTGAAACTTATGTTTTTTTAAATACACATCCCATGTTATGTGTTACGCAAACAAGAAAAATCACAAAAAGAATGGCGTTGGTGCATCGCCATACGTCAACTACATCCTGGGAAATTGCAATGTGAAGATGACGCTTCAAATAAACAGAATACACCGCTGTTGCACATTCCGAGGTGCAGGCGTGAACCCCACGCTGCTCGTAATCGCGATGTGGCTAACGTACTACGATGCAACAAAATCTGTAGTTATTGCTTTTGACAGTGTTATTAATTGGTCTGGAAACAATACAGATGTCCAGTCACAGACAATGAAAAATAAGGAAAGGGGTTTCTGGTTCATGCTTTATTGATCTTTATTACAGCACTAGAGTGGACCTAACAGTAACTAAAAACCGAATATTTCCGGCCACGGTAAACATAATTAATGGCTGACCAAAGATCTAAAAGACAGGTAAATGGCAGTTGTTCGTAGTTGTGTGACTGAACATCTGTATTCTTTCCAGTCCACTCAATAACTTTGTAAATCGCAACAACTACAGCGTTTGTTGCATCGTAGTACGTCAGTAACATCGCGCTTACGACAACGTGGTGTTCACGCCTGGATCGCGGGATGTGCAACAGCGGCGGATTCCGTTTATTTGAAGAGCCAACTTCAGTCTGCAATTTCTCTGGATGTAATTGACGTATCGCGATGCAATCACCGCCGTTCTCTTTGCGATTTTTCGTATTACTGATTGCGTAAGAAATAATACGTAGTGTCTACTTTAAAAAATGTAACTTTACGTTGAAAATATATTTGCTGTCGTTTTAGAATATCTCATAATTTTTACTTTCATGAGCTCCTATCTTTCATTCATACCTGTTAAAAGTGTTTTTCAATATCTATTGTCGCTCCACAGATATTTGCGCTGAAATGTTTAAGTGGACCACCTTGTAAACACACAGATCTATTTATAGGGCATAAGCATTAATAGAAAGTTCTTACTCTATAGAGTAAAGATTCAGCTGTGATCCAGTTAGTTATCTTTAATTTAAGCAACAGTTATATTTTTGCATGATCTAAACTGACTGCAAAAGAAAATGTTAGTGAGAGAATCTGCGACATGCAATACTTTTTATTGAGCGCTGAACCTCGTACTCTTTGTGTTAAAAAGAGCGTAGTAATCTGTCTTCAAGTGTATAAGGGACGGTTTCTGGAGCTTACCAATTATGTGCTCTATTTTACCCGCAATATCGCAGCCACTTCTGGTTGAGTGGGCCACTACTTTCATGGAGACGTGGGTAGGTAATTTAATTACTGAAGAAACACACACTTAGTCCTTAGAGTTGCAAATTGCTATTGTTAACTTTGCATTCTCGGCACCAACTATTACTGTACAAAACTACTACCAATTGTGCAACATTGATTAATCATGTTTGATATTTTGTCGAATACTGACATCATTCCTGTACTTGTTCCATAATTTTACTTTCAGTACTCGCATCTTTCTTGGTTGGTCGACATTCTGTCCTAAATGTTGATTTTATCGATACTTTGTATGCACTTTCACATCATGCGTCACCGCCCGCTTCAGTGCTACCGCCCGACGAATACTGACTTAGACGTCCTTCCACTATGTTCGTATACTTGCGTAGCGCGCTGTGATTCCATGAACAGTCCACCGGGGATGATATCAACAAAATATGCACCTTTCCTGTGATCGTTAGAGCAGTAGTATACTCTGCTGGACAGTTCCTGTCCTTTTCGACATTTCTACCAGCAAACAGCCTCATCAGAGGGGCCACTTAGTTAAGAGATGAGTTTAGATATTCACCTACATGGAAAAGATCTTAATCATTTGTGCATTAATTAAGGTGTGAGGGGACATCTGAGGTCTCCGATGAGAGGATCGCCTTACTAGTCGCCAACGTTCATCTCACGTAAAGACAAAGACAGGGAGATAATGGCCCGTACAGAGGAATACAGGCAATATTTTTTCCATCCCTTCATCCAGTGGAACAGGAGAAGGAACTGAAACTTCCTGACAGATTAAAACTGTGTGCCGGGCCAAGAGCCGAATTCTAAGTGCTCTAAGAGCACTTGCCCGCGAAAAGCAAAGGTCCCGAGTTCGAGTCTCTGTCCGACACACAGTTTTAATCTGTGAGGAAGTTTCATATCAGCGCACATTCCGCTGCAGAGTGTAATTATGTCAGGAGAAGGAATTACCAGCAGTACTACAAAGTAACCTCTGCTAAGCAATAGTTAATGGCTTGCGGAGTAAGTATGTAGCTGAAGATTGGCGGCTCTCTGTAAGCCAGAGATCAGGTTCAAGTCTCAGTCCGGCACACTGTTTCAACTTGCCATATACTATAAATTTTTAGAGAAACACATTTTTGGAGCTTCACTGTTTTTTTTAACTAATTACAGGTGCAATCTGCTCATTTGTTCATCCTTTAAAAATCATTAGGTCATTTACACAAAGTGCATTCATCTTTCTATATCTGCGGTTGGGCTACATATGCAGAAGAACCAGGCATCGGACGGGGGCTTAACCTTTCTGTAACGTGTTGCAGCTACGTGGTAAATGTAAATTATTGACTAATTGCAGAATTTTTATAGTGGTGAAAGGCTTCAATTTTGAATGGATAATTTCAATCGCCTTTTGCCATTGTGAGTACTGTTCTGTGTGCCATTTCCGTGACAGCTGTTTGAGGTTACATTTGCGCATACGTAACCAGATGTTTCATCAGTGAGTGCTTCAACTGTATTGCTTAAACCACTGAAGGCCATTCGGAAAGACGAGAATATTTTGATTATTTGTGATTGAAAAAGCAATTTTAGTGCTATAGAGGGCGGGAACAGGGCAAAACGCAATAGCAAACTTGTTATCAACATAGCCCATGAGGTAAAGGAATGCTCAAAGGGAAATAAATACATTGATATGCTTTGTATAAACGTTCACATTAGCATTTTGTATAACGAAACGGTAGACCAGTTGGCCAAGAAAGCTGCTATATCCAGATATTACCATAGATCCAGTTATCTTTCACCTATTTCTTAAATTAAGTAAAACTGGATTTCAGGCGCTAGTGGGAAGACGAATGCAAGCATCAAACACAAAGAAAAATGTTATAACGGAGTTCAAGTCTAACACACATGTAGAGAGGTTCCAACGGGCATTTCGTCTAGCCATTACTAACAAGGAGTTACGAAATGCGAGGGCCTGCTAAAAACTAGTGTCTCGAAATTTTTTATCTAAAACTTGTAATAGCTGTTCAAATAAAACGGACTTTATTAACGTTCTACACCTTTACTCTTCATGTCTACAGGTTTTCAGCCCTCTGCCTCCGCAGGGCTCCGAACTGTAGCTTGTAACATGGCGCTGTGTAACGTAATTCCGTCGGTGCGTGAGAAAAGCATACTGTAACCGAGTGTAGAACTCGAAGAGTTCGTCCACAATGGGGCCCCCTCTCCCTCAGCGTGTCAGTGCTAGACCACACACGAGAGCTGCGACATCTGCACAACTTTCCGACTCCTTGGGTTCACTGTCATCGATCACCCTCCACACAGTCCCGACTCGGCTCCTTTCGATTTTCATCTGTTTCCAAAATTTAAAGAACATCTTCAACGACTTCACTTTAATAGTGACAAAACGGTGCAAGGAGACTCGAGGTTGTGGCACCGTCAACAAAGTCAAACATTCTATACTGACGGTATCAACAAACTCGTTCTCGTTAGGAAAAATATGCTCGTCACCAACGTTACATGTTGACAAATAAATATGTAGACATGAAGACTGAAGACGTGCAATGTTAATTACGTCTGTTTTATTTAAAAAGCTTTAACACTTTTCAACAAAAAATTCGGAAGCATTACTTTTCAGTACGACTCAAATGGCTCTGCTCACTAAGGGACATAACACCTGAGGTCATGAGTCCCCCTGAACTTAGAACTACTTAAACCTAACTAACCTAAGTACATCACACACATCCATGCCCGAGGCGGGATTCGAACCTGCGACCGTAGCAGTCGCGTGGTTCCGGACTGAAGCGCCTAGAACCTATTGGCCACCGCGGCTTTTCAGAACGCCATCGAATTTAATTAATATGATATCTAAGTGCAGATTCGAACTGTGGAAGAGATAACGAAGCAAATGACCGCAGCTACGAGTCGACTGTGTGCATAATCAGTGAGATGGCAGATTTTATAGGCAGTTTTCCCCAAACAAAAGAAATTTTCTCCGCGATTCCGAAGGCACTAAAGTGTTGCCAGGGATGAGGACAACAGTATGAGAAGATCCTGATAATTTTGAGATTGCTGAAAATCAATTTTTTTTAAATAGTCGCAAGAAATTTGTGTGAAATCTTATGGGACGTAACTACTAAGGTCATCAGTCCCCAAGCTTACACACTACTTAACCTAAATTATCCTAAGGGCAAACACACACACCCATGCCCGAGGGAGGACTCGAACCTCCGCCGGGACCAGCCGCACAGTCCATGACTGCAGCGCTTGAGACCGCTCGGCTAATCCCGCGCGGCAGTCGCAAGACTGTGTGTTCGTTAAGAAGGAAGAAAAGAAGCGTTGCCTTTACATTCGCTTCCTGGGCACACCTCCGCAGAACGATACTTTTTTTTTCTCTCTGGTTTGGTGCCTCTATGACTTAGTCAATGTAAGAAATGTCCACCTTCCGCTCAAGAACAAAATAGCAGATGATGTTAGCACCGCCTCCCCTGTAAGGGTGGCAGCAAGCACTATATTTTGCAGGGAAGGCTCGCCGAATAATGAAATAAAACCGACGATTACATGCTCTCGAGCCACTCTGAAGCAGCATCTAGTCGCGGTCAGTCGGTTTCGTTTCATCATGAAGATTGGCGTGCAAGCTGCAACACGTGCTGAACTCATTACCTCGAAGTAAGACGTGTACTGGAAGCTCACGGGAGGTATCCAGTCGTATCCCTACAAGATGCACCCGATTTCTGCGATCGCTATAACAACGTACACTCGCATCCGGTTCTGCAAACAGCCTACCACCAGCACGCCGATGCTTCAGTGGTTTGCGACTCGTACATGGGCCCGCGTCCTCGTTCTCGTTTCTGGTACTCTCATGGGTCATCAACTTGTTATTTATTTTCTTCAGACTGGTCTCTCTCTCGATACATCTAGCAATTTTCGCTAAGTAGAGGGACGAACTCTCCCCGCTTTGTGTGCTACTATGTATTATTTTCCCGTGGATATCTTGCTTGTGCTAAATGTACGCCAGCGACTGCACGCACTAACTAATATGTTCCAAATCGACGCGCATAAAAACGGGTGCATACCTCGGGTACTGTTGGTGACAGAAATATAGAGTCAAGTGGTTTGATTAGCCCTTGGGCTAGAGATCATTTGTACAATCGACAGAAGAATCGTCTTACTGTAATTATCATGCGGTACAAGATCAGAAAATATTACGCACATTCTTCAGCTTAGGCAACTGGAGCAAATCGTTTGGTTCTATTTGCACTAGGTGCGTTCTACGGTGCGCCTTAAGTGGCCAATAGGAGCAGTTCCTGGGAAAACCCAGAAGACATGATTCTTGGACACCAAAATCGAGCCTCGGATTCCAAGACGGCTATGCATAGCAAATGGCTGTAATTTTTACGGTATATTCCTAAGATTCTGATCTCGAACGATCTTGGAAATACTCTCTATATCCGTTTCCGATGTACAGAGGTTCAAAAAAAAAAAAGTATGTGTGAAATCTTATGGGACTTAACTGCTAAGGTCATCAGTCCCTAAGCGTACACACTACTTAACCTAAATTATCGTAAGAACAAACACACACACCCATGCCCGAGGGAGGACTCGAACCTCCGCCGGGACCAGCCGCCCAGTCCATGACTGCAGCGCCCAAGACCGCTCGGCTAATCCCGCGCGGCCAGAGGTTTAAAGCTACCTTACTTGTACACGTAAGATACTCACGTAATATCCGGTGTGAGGCGAAAATGTAGTTTGTGAAGTGACGTAGCACGGAGAAATATGCTGTAAAGTGTCTCCGTTATCATCATAAGGATTCTAGGTAACCACAAGTTGCACTACTGAAACATATGCATAATTTTTATGTACTTAAAATCCGGGCAGAGGTGTAAAACTAGTTTTGCCTTATCTCAGTTGCACGTAAGTAAAGTATCAAAATTTCACTGAAGTATAAACTTCTTTTCATATGAGTCATACATCATGCTGTAGCAGGGAAAAGAAGGGAACCAGAGGAAAACTGCTCAAATCAGAGCACAAAATAGACGAATATGCTCCCGTTTATTAAAAGGCTCTGAATGAAAAGTGGAGTACCAGCTACCTCATTCTACCTTCTTCAGCACCTTTAAAATTTTCCAAAATATTTTGGCATGCGAACATATTCGCATTTTTTTATGCTAAGAGAGTAGAAGATGGTGGCAGCGGCGAAGAGACGGAAAAGTAATAATTACTGGAAGATAGCAGTCAGTGGTTCTGTTATAGAAAGGGAGAAGGATACAATGGCAGTGTGGCAGTGAGAGAGGTACACAGTGACAGTGGTGGAATATACTGACAGTGACAGAGTTGTGCTAGGAAAAGAGTGAAGGAGACAGCGCCAAAGGGAGGGGGGGGGGGGGTGGAGGGGAGGAATAAAATGAAAGACAAAGTGGAAATGGGTGATAACCAGGAATAATGTGAGATAGAGTTCTATGACACTAACAGCAAGGAGGAAAGAGAGAGTCACAATGAGAAGAGATAGCAGCAGAGGGAAGAAAAGAATAAGGTAGTAGCAGCAAGAGGGAACAAGAGAGTACAGTAACAGTGAGGGAAGTCTGTAGTAGTAGGGCAGAACGAACGAGACAGTGACTGTAAGACGCCGGCCGCGGTGGTCTCGCGGTTCTAGGCGCGCAGTCCGGAACCGCGCGATTGCTACGGTCGCAGGTTCGAATCCTGCCTCGGGCATGGATGTGTGTGATGTCCTTAGGTTAGTCAGGTTTAAGTAGTTCTAAGTTCTAGGGGACTGATGACCACAGCTGTTAAGTCCCATAGTGCTCAGAGCCATTTGAACCATTTTGACTGTAAGACAGGAGGCAGTGCCAGAGAGACACAAAAAGTTAAAGACAGTGAGTTGGGCTGAATGACTGATTAGAATGGATTAGTGGGAGTTGATGGGCATGAACGACTTACAACGGTGGACTAGTGGTCGTGACCGAGTTACTGTTAGGGGGGCTTGTGGGTTTGAGAGGTGAATTGCATGTTAGAAAGTGTCCGAATACGCTCGCATGCCAACATTTTGTGAAAAATTTTAAAGGTGCTGAGGAAGGTAGAATGAGGCAGCTGGTACCCCACTTTTCAGTCAGAGCCTTTTAATATACAGGAGTATATTAACCTTTCTTACTCCGATGGGAGCATTTTTCCTCTGTGAGTGGTCTATAATAAAAAATTTAACGCACTTCTGTTGAAACACCGGTTGTAGGTTGCAAGCTCCAATGCTGAACGGTCAAGGAGACAGGCAGATATTTCGAGTCTCAATATATATCTGAAAAACTGCAGGAAGGAGTGGCAGAGTTGGACGTAAGATTGCGTCCGTCGGTAGGAATCAACACATTAATTTAGAGTTCTCTTATTAAATGTCGCACCACATTTTTTCGCTTGTCGATTTTGTCAGAAGTGGTGACGAAGCGACACCGTAAATATGCCTTGGATCATTCCAAATGAAGATTAAAAACTGCACAGATGTCGCGTAACTTTGCCTCATAGCACATCAGTTCACCGCGGAGCTTTCTCTACAATCATTCTGACGAGTTTCAATCACGACAGCTTCCCTTCTGATTTATATAGCCCACAACTAACACATTCAGGCATATGCCATTGCAATAACTCAGATGTTGGAGATATTAATAATATAATCTTCGGTTGTTCCAAGTTCCAGCAACATAGAGAGCTGTCCTCTAAGAATGAAATATTTTACAGTATCAGTCCCTACAAGCACTGCTACTACAGAACGATTTATTTTAGGTAGTAATAATAAAATCTGACCACAATCTTTGAATAAAGTACGACGGGCGTTGAATAAGTAATGCAACAATAAGTAATCTTTTCCTGAAAGCAAGTTGGTTTTAAAAATGATTCAAATGGCTCTAAGCAATATGGGACTTAACAGCTGAGATCATCAGTCCCCTAGACTTAGAACGACTTGAACCTAAGGACATCACACACATCCATGCCCGAGGCAGGATTCGGCCCTAAGATCGTAGTAGCAGCGCGGTTCCGGACTGAAGCGCCTTGAACCGCTCGGCCACAGCGGCCGGCGGTTGGTTTTATTCAAGATTCCAATACACGATATTATTCACCACGCTTTTAGCTACAAAACCCTACTTTTCAGCATCATTTAGTTCATAGCGACGGTCGGCCTTGGTGGCCGAGCGGGTCTAGGCGCTACAGTCTGGAACCGCTCGACCGCTGCGGTCGCAGGTTCGAATCCTGCCTCGGGCATGGATGTGTGTGATGTCCTTAGGTTAGTTAGGTTTAATTAGTTCTAAGTTCTAGATGACTGATGACCTCAGAAGTGAAGTCCCATAGTGCTCAGAGGCATTTGAACCATTTTTTCATTGCGACGGCCTTAACACCATCTTACTGGGATGGACTGCATGTGTGCGAACGTCTTCCTTCATCAATAACCTCTCCGTTACCCACGTACTGTTTCCCGCGGAGTTCATCCGGCATTGGACCAAACAGGTGGTCGATAATCGGGCTGTGTGGTGGGTGAAGAAGAAGAGTCCAATGACGTTTTATAAGCTCCTCTCGGGTGTGCAGGCTTTTGTGAGACCTTGTATTGTCATGGAGAAGTTCGTTTACCTTTCTTTGTGTCAACAAACACGCTGAATTCGTTTCTTCGATTTCCTAAGGGTGTCACAATATGCTTCAGAGTTTATCGTTGCACCATGAGGGACGATACGAAAAAGCATAACCCCTTCAGAGTCCCAGTAGGCCGTCGTCATTGCTTTACCGGCTTAGTGTGAAGCTTAAACTTTTTCTTCGGTGCTGTGGTGTCATTCAGTGGATTGCTATTTTGTTTCCGGTTCGAGGTGATGGATCGATGTTTCATCGTCTGTGTCTATATTCGACGAAAAAATTGTCACGACCAGCCTAGTATCGCGCAAGCAATTCCGCGCAGACGGTCCTTCGTTGCTCTTTATGGTCTTCTGTTAGACGGAGAAGAAACCAGAGGCCGGCCGGAGTGGCCGAGCGGTTCTAGGCACTTCAGTCTGGAACCCTGCGACCGCCACGGTCGCAGGTTCGAATCCTGCCTCGGGCATGGATGTGTGTGATGTTCTTAGGTTAGTTAGGTTTAAGTAGTTCTAAGTTCTAGGGGACTGATGACCTCAGCTGTTAAGTCCCATAGTGCTCAGAGCCATTTGAAGCATTTTGAAACCAGAGGGCACACACTTTTGAGTACCCCAACTGGTGGACGAGTGTGTCAGCACTGCTAACAGAGATGTCCGGTTGAGCAGCGAGGTATTTGATTGTGATCCGTCGATCGCCTCGAATAAGAGTGTCCGCACGTTCCAGCATTGCCAGAAGTCACAGCTGCATGCGGCCGCTCGGCACGCGGGAGAGCGGACAGGTTTGCGCGACCTTCTGATGATGACAAACGTCTCGCCCTCGTGCTTTTGTTCACTGACAGGTCTCTGCAGGCATTTTGCAAGCGCCCATGAATATCTGCGATGCTTTGGTTTTCCGTCAAAACAACTTCAGTGACAACTCTCTGCTTGGCAGGAATTTCCGTTACAGGCGCCATTTGAAGGCTACGCTTAGACCGTGCGCATATAGGAACTTCATGAAACTACAGGAGCTGAGGCGGGAATATCCCACGATGTCCCACAACAAATTCCGTATTTTTTCAACAGAAATTGGCCGAGAAAAAGACTTATTGAACGCCCCTGTTATAACCATCTTATATTGATAAACACTTTTTTTTAGGTGGTGGTGGTGGTTAGCGTTTAACGTCCCGTCGACAACGGGGTCATTAAAGACGGGGCGCAAGCTCGGGTTAGGGAATGATTGGGAAGGAAATTGGCCGTGCCCTTTCAAAGGAACCATCCTGGCATTTGCCTGAAACTATTTAGGGAAATCACGGAAAACCTAAATCAGGATGGCTGGAGACGGGATTGAATCGTCGTCCTCCCGAATGCGAGTCCAGTGTGCTAACCACTGCGCCACCTCGCTCGTTTTTTTTGTTTTAGGAAGTAGTTGTTAGTATTGTGTTTATAAATTTAAAAAAAGCTCTTTCTTTTTTCCGTAATTAAGAAATATTATTTAGTTATTTTAAAGTTTTTGTTTAATTCGTGTCCGCAGCTCGTGGTTTCGCGGTAGCGTTCTCGCTTCCCGAGCACGGGGACCGGGTTCGACTCCCGGCGGGGTCAGGGATTTTCACCTGCGTCGAGATGACTGGGTGTTGTTGTGGCGTCTTCATCATCATTATCCCCATTCCGGTCGGAGGAAGGCAATGGCAAACCTTCTTGATTTGGATCTTGCCTAGTACAGCGGTGCGGGTCTCCCGCATATTCCGCTACGCTCTGTCAAAGGGTATGTGACTTCATCATTTAATTTGTATGTTTTTGAAGAACCAGTTTTTCTAATTGTTGATGGCTAAACAGCATAATTGTTGAAAGCTCAATACTCTAATTTCTGATGGCTAAATAGTCTACAAACGCTGAACGCAAGAAAAATAAAAAAATAAAAATCTGTCATGGCGGTCGTTTGTTGCCGCTGCCTCTTCAGCATTGGTAGTCAGACAGCGTGGTAACGCGGAAGGGGCTTGCCTGCGGAAGACAGAAGAGAGAGAGAGACGGGCAGAAAGAGAGCTGGTGCATAACGGACCGTCCCTCCCAATATGGCGGCGAGTGCTCCGTGCACTAAGAACGACGCACTGCGTCCAGTCGGCGCGGCCCTGGTATACGCATCCGAGTATGGCAGCGGCAGACCGCTGTGCCCCGGAACTACGTGTCTGTGCGTGCGTTGTGAGGCACCAGGCAGCCTGTCCTCGACGTGCATACAAATCCATGGGGTCGTCTGGATCACATAGCAACATAATGCTATTGTGTTGACATCGACAAGCGGTGATTGTTGATAGCTGTTAGAGGCAAGTAAAAATGGATCATATGGCTCTGAGCACTATGGGATGTAAGATCTGAGGTTATCAGTCCCACAGAACTCCTTAAACCTAACTGACCTAAGGACATCACACACATCTATGCCCGAGGCAGGATTCAAACCTGCGACCGTAGCGGTCGCGCGGTTCCAGACTGTAGCGTCTAGAACCGCTTGGCCACTCCGGCCGGCTAGAGGCAAGTAAGTAAGCGCTATAAGTCGCAGTACAAGGCTAAACGAACACAAAATGTACAGAGAGGAGAGACGAAAGTTATATCTGGCGTAGCTCAAGGTAGCGCGAAAGCGCAGCTGCATTTCAAGATTTATACGCTGAGCGGCCAAAAGTCAGAGAAAGGCACAAGGACGCGTGTCGGTCGTCGGCTGTTGAAGCCTATGCGGTACGTTTGTCTCTGTACAGTCCTTCTAGATATGGGTTCCCGGCGCAACACGTTCACATCGGTGAAGATATGTCTCACATTAGATCGTCGATCGCCCCCGTGTGGCACTTCGGGAGGCGACGTGTTTCCCTATCAGCAAATATTTGTGGTTGCCCTGTGTGTCGATTTACGACTACAGAAACATTGTCTCTGCAATTCTGAAGTAGCGCCCATGACATTGTTGTTCTCGGAAACCCGAATTCTTGTGTAATCTCCGATAGGCCACGACCCATGCGTCTCCCACCGAGTACCATCCCATGTTCAAAATCAGTTAACTCGCAACCCTCTAA
Source organism: Schistocerca americana (assembly GCF_021461395.2). Taxonomy (NCBI): domain Eukaryota; kingdom Metazoa; phylum Arthropoda; class Insecta; order Orthoptera; family Acrididae; genus Schistocerca; species Schistocerca americana. The sequence continues at coordinate 500,296,062 of NC_060125.1, forward strand.
CATGTTCACTAATGTTTTTGTGTAACAGACTGGGTGGATATTGTGTCTACATTCGAGCCATAACCGCACCAAGCTGCATCATTCCGGTGTCATAAGCGGCACTTCTCTGACGAGACAACCATTTTGGCTTCTCAGTTTAAATAATTTGGGGGGGGGGGGGGGGAGGTTATCAACGCTCTGCAGACTCAGTGGGATTGCCTTCTGAGTTCGGGAAGGGATAATCAGGCTATTGCAGACAAAATACGAAATTCACCTTTTGCTGAACATTTAATTACACAGGGTGATCCATCTGGCCATACCGCTGTCGTTTTATGAACCCGCAGTGTTATATCTGACCAAGTGCGCGATTTTCACATTCTGTTGTTCGCGAGGTGCAATTAGTCTAACAGGAAAAATGACCAGGACCCTTCTGCAGGAAATTCAGTGTAGTTAAATTGTGTACTGTGACACGTTTTCGCTGGAGGCCACGGTAGTGTACAAAAATAACCTTCAAATTCACCTCGACCCCTACAGTCGTCCCTCACCAGTCAGGATTTCATTACATTGTTCGGCTCCCTCCTACTACAGTACAAAAATTTCCTTCTACACGATCTATTCCAGATATTCGATCTTCTTTGGTCTCTATTAATTGGGCTATTACCCCACCTGCATAGTCGGCTATTTCGTTAACATTATTAATTTGAGGGTAGTGAAAGACAAACGACTTTTGTAAACGTTACGCTAAAGCTAATTACGTCGACAGTCCGATCCAAACTTAACCCTCACAAGCACAGTAGTTTCGAAGTCAGCAGGTCTGACGAATACGACTATGTAATTGTTTGTTTTTATAAAAACTTAAAACTCCTCCCGAACAGGCGATGAAGGCTCAACGGTACCGACCGACCGCCGAGTCATCCTCAGATCAAAGGCGTCACTGGATGCGGATACGGAGGGGCATGTGGTCAGCACACCGCTCTCCCGGTGGAGTGTCAGTTTACGAGACCGGAGGCGCTACTTCTCAATCAAGTAGCTCCTCAGTTTGCCTCACAAGGGCTGAGTGCGGCCCGCTTGACAACAGCGCTCGGCAGACCGGATGGTTACCCATCCAAGTGCTAGCCCAGCCCGACAGCGCTTAACTTCGGTGATCTGACGGGAACCGGATTTACCACTGCGGCAAGGCCGTTGTTTGTTTTATGCTGTTAAAATTCAAAACATTTACAGAAAAGTCCATTTTACAATTTGTAAGTGCTCGACTAAGACGGTAGGCGAGAAGATGAAGACCAAAAAAGGTCGAATGTGGGAAATAATTGGTGCAGTTGCAGATTTTTGTATGGTGGTAGAAGGGAGTGCCACGAACAATGTACTATAAATTCTGACTGATGAGGGATGTGGGTAGGTCTGGAGATGTGTTTGAAGGTCAGTTTTGTACCTTTCCTTTAATAACTAGTAAACCGTGGCCTCCAATGAAAATGTATCTCAGTACAAAATTTAACTAAATAAAATTCCTCGCAAAACAGGGCCTGTTTCATTTCAGGGCCTTTTTTTATTATTTTTTTTTTAAAGACTAATAGCGTGCGCGTAGCGGGCGAGAAAATACGAAAATCTCTCGTGTGATCGGATGTAACACTGCGGGTTGCATAAAATGACAGCGGTAGGAGCCACTGAATCAGTCTGTATACGCTGCCCACAGACATTAATGCGGCCACCGCCTACGTTCGACTTCAACGCGCAGTAACCATTCACATACGGCAAGTGTCATCACTAGCAGTGGAGGGTACATAAGCATGCCCGGGGGATGCAGGATGTAGCGCAGTCGTTGCCGTAATGTGTAAATAGAGCAATTTATCTCAAGTACAAAAGTGCATGATCATTGCCTTTCAGGCCAAGGGTCGAAGCATTTCTGAAATGACTACATCTGTAAACCGTGATTAAAGCGTACTGTGCATGGTAAAATGGCGCTACTCGAAACCAGCACCAACGCATCTGTGGTGCACCACTGAACATAGACGAGAGGGGCGAGCGACAGGTGCAGAGATTTGTATGGGGAATCGCCGTGCAGTTGCTGACCAACTGACGGCCCAGATGAAGCACAGGGATGCCAACAGTCTCTCCTCAACGACCGTTCATCGAAAATAGCTGCGTATGGGCCTCCGCAGCAGACTCCTCATTCATGCACCAACGCTGACTGCTTTTCCTCGGCGATGAAAGCTAGAATTTGCACGCCAACACCGCAACTGGACGTCCACGGAGTGGAGCTAGGTGGCCTTTTCAGATGAATCACGTTTTATACTCCGTCGGATAGATGGCCGTTGGCGTACACGGCGTGGAACGTCTGAAAGCAACCACTATGCAAAAATCACCCTGGGTGACCTCGTTATTCTGGAAGCCACAATGAATCAACTCAAGTGTGCATCTGTGCATCTGCCGTTTGGCACCACGCCTCCCTCCCCCTCCTCCAAAGCAGTTTGCTTTTCTTCGGCATGATGACATCTACTAGCAGGACAGTGGAACGTGTCACACAACTCGCATAGTTCGAAGAGCCCCAGCATGATTTTGCTGTACCCTACCGGACATCAGACTCGCCTGGCACTCAACCGATGATCTTGGGGCCACCTCGATCGGGCTGTACTAGCCACGGATACTCATGCAAGAAATCTAGCGCCGCTGGACGCAGTACTGGAGTTGGCATGGCTTCACCTCGCGGCCGGTACTTTCCACAACCTCAATGTCTCTCTTTCTGCACGTCTCACTGCAGTGGTCCGAGCTACAATATGTGGTTATTCAGGCTTTCGACAGATGCTCATATGAATGTACCTGGACAGTCTATAATTCTACGTTAAAGTTTGTAAGTAGGCTGTTTAGGTTTTTATTTTGGTAACGCCACGTAGTGCTCTGTATGAAAATCGCTGACTGCGCTGTGTGCAGTCTGTGGCTGGTTGGATTCATTGTTGGAATATTTACTTGTGTAGTGTTGGACAGTCGGATGTGAACAGCGCGTAGCATTGGGCGGTTGGCGGTGGGCCACCAGCAGTGGTGGATGTGGAGAGAGATGCCAGAGTTTTGAGAGGTTGCTATAAGCGGACGGTCTGGACGTGTGTCTGTCAGAAAAAGGAAATTTATAAAGATGGATGTCATGAATTGATAGATATATATATGATGACTTTTGAACACTAAGGTAAATACATTGTTTGCTCTCCATCAAAATCTTTCATTTGCTAACTATGCCTATCAGTCGTTAGTGCCTTCAGTAGTTAGAATCTTTTATTTAGCTGGCAGTATTGGCGCTCGCTGTATTCCAGTAGTTCGAGTAACGAAGAATTTTGTGAGGTAAATGATTCATGAAAGGTATAGGTTATTGTTAGTCAGGGCCATTCTTTTGTAGGGATTATTGAAAGTCACATTGTGTTGTGCTAAAAATATTGTGTGTCAGTTTAGTGATGATCAGAAAAAGTAAAGAGAGAAATGTCAGTAGGTTGAGTTTTACTCAGTTGTTTCTGTATCAAATAACGTAACAGTTTCACCAGCACAGTCATTCATAATTTTTCAAAGGGGACGTTACAAGTTTTAACACAATAAGTCAAGCAGTTAAGTTAGAAACTGTGTATATATCTCGAGGCAGCTTAACTCACGGCGCGCAGATTATCGAGATTCTGTTCACCCAGTATTTGAGAAGGAGAGCACTTCGCGACTTCCAACAAACTTAACAAGTAAACTTTTTTCACGCTGACGCCACCAAAAATAATGAAAGGAAAAGAGTTACTCGCTTACTACAGTTTCGCTGTACATGCAGTGAAACTTAATCAGGCATGACATTTGAAGTACTGCTTCTATAGTATTAGCCTTATTCGCAACACTTACAAAGTGTGTCGCAGGAAAATGGTCAGTATTCAAGGCTTTGACAGGAACGATGATTAGAAGCAAAAAGGTCTACTAGCAGTGGACTCTAAATTGCATACCTTAGGAGCTAGAAGCACCTAACTGCTCTCCACATTGCCGGCCGCGGTGGTCGTGCGGTTCTAGCGCTGCAGTCCGGAACCGCGGGACTGCTACGGTCGCAGGTTCGAATCCTGCCTCGGGCATGGATGTGTGTGATGTCCTTAGGTTAGTTAGGTTTAAGTAGTTCTAAGTTCTAGGGGACTGATGACGTAAGATGTTAAGTCCCATAGTGCTCAGAGTTCAAGTGGTTCAAATGGCTCTGAGCACTATGGGACTCAACTGCTGAGGTCATTAGTCCCCTAGAACTTAGAACTAGTTAAACCTAACTAACCTAAGGACATCACAAACATCCATGCCCGAGGCAGGATTCGAACCTGCGACCGTAGCGGTCTTGCGGTTCCAGACTGCAGCGCCTTTAACCGCACGGCCACTTCGGCCGGCAGTGCTCAGAGTCATTTGAACCATTTGCTCTCCACATTTTGGGAGGACGTAGGATGGACCAAATCAAGAAAAAATTGTCTAGTAAACATAGACTCTGAAATGCGTACCTTACCATCTATAACCACTTATTCAGTAGAATAGATGTGTTTCGCAGTAGGGAAGGGAAAGTGTTCGCAGTTGTTGAAGTATGCACATCAGAGCCCACTTCTCTGGACTTTTTTGCTTATTATGATACATACTACCACCTGAACTAGCTGTAGAAGAGATTTGTTTTACAGTACCGAAGATGAAGTGCTCATAGCTCTTAACGTACGCCTTTTAGAGCCCATGTTTACCGGACTTTTATGCTTCGAATCGTCGTTCCTTCCAAACCGCTGAATATTGACAATTTCTCCTGGTACATCTTTTATAACACTTAATCTGCCTACAGTATTATGGAATTATTCGACATGTAATTCAGAAGTTATGACATTTTCTACATGGGAGTACGATTCTGTAACTTTCTACAGGTCGCGCCTATATGTGTCTATTAAGTGGTCGCATGTTGCACAACGTACAACCCGTTGTTTTTCTTCCATAATTACTTCGGATTAAATTATTAATTAGCATATTTTAACCATTTTGATCAAAATATAATGTGTTTTGGGTTATAATAATAATAAATAAACAGGATTGAAAGGATTTTATGTATCTTATGACGGCAAGTTTATGAAACTTCCTTCTTTCCTACTGGGTTATGCTATCATCAAATCGAACGCTCCTATATATTACTAGAAACATGCGAGAACTAGTGGCCGCTTTCATAAGTATTGTTGCTGTCCATCCTTTGCCCACAACACTACCACATTTATCATTAGTCCCTTTCTCAAACCGATTTGAATAGGGGTACCGATAGTGTTCAATAGCCCTTCACTGCTTAGGGCAGTGCAATCTCAGCATCGAGCATATACCGGACGTAAATTTTCGATTTTTGAATTAGTGTGTCCTAGAATTTCATCAATCATGTTTACATCGAAAAGTTTCGCAAATACATGAATTGGAAGCGCGTAAACTCTTACCATTCTTTTTTGACCAAGTAAAATTTTCTCTGTATTTTTCTAAATTTTTGAAGATTTCGGTAAACTTGATTTGCACCATTTCGTAAATTCATTCTTCCCAACACAAAAATATTGATGTGTTGTTTCATCTTCGTCCTCTCCGTCACTACCTTCATCTTCAGTTTCTGAATAGTGGTCAGAATGATATTTCTTCCTTACTAAAATCGCAATCGCTTTTCTCAAAATTCAGAGTTGATAGATTTTGACCTTTTCTTTTATTCTCTTCTCGTTCTAGTTCTTACGAAGTCTAAGAATATCTTCAATTTTTACAGGCCTCTAGTTTATAAAAATCCCGAATGTGTACTACTCTACTGACTACAATTAAAAATAAGAGAAAAAGAATTGTACCTACATTATGCATAGAACAGCTTAATGAAGAATAAACATGACCAATAACAGAACTAGAGTGCTGGTACGTTGATTCCGTACACACAAGTACTGACTAAGTTGCTTATGGGCAGAAACGTGCCGCAACAAAGGGGGAGTGGAACAGGTGGCAAGAAGAGATTAGTCACGAGGAGTAACTGGCGCCAATATTCCGAGAAACTTTATGGGCAGCGATGGGCAGTTAAAATAAGCCAGGTGGTGTAAAAAGTACAACGGCGGGCGCGACCAGTGGAGAGTTATTAAAGAATCGTGGGAGAGGGTTACTATGTTGTTGTTGTGGTCTTCAGTCCTGAGACTGGTTTGATGCAGCTCTCCATGTTACTCTACCCTGTGCAAGCTTCTTCATCTCCCAGTACCTACTGCAGCCTACATCCTTCTGCATCTGCTTAGTGTATTCATCTCTTGGCCTCCCTCTAGGATTTTTACCTTCCACGCTGCCCTCCATTACTAAATTGGTGATCCCTTGATGTCTCGGAACATGTCCTACCAACCGATCCCTTCTTCTAGTCACGATGTGCCACAAACTCCTCTTCTCCCCAATTCTATTCAATACCTCCTCATTAGTTATGTGATCTACCCATCTAATCTTCAGCATTCTTCTGTAGCACCACATTTCGAAAGCTTCTATTCTCTTCTGGTCTAAACTATTTATCGTCCATGTTTCACTTCCATACATGGCTACACTCCATACAAATACTTTCACAAACGACTTCCTGACATTTAAATCTATACTCGATGTTAACAAATTTCTCTTCTTCAGAAACGCTTTCCTTGCCATTGCCAGTCTACATTTTATATCCTCTCTACTTCGACCATCATCAGTTATTTTGCTCCCCAAATAGCAAAACTCCTTTACTACTTTAAGTGTCTCATTTCCTAATCTAATTCCCTCAGCGTCACCGGACTTAATTCGACTACATTCCATTATCCTCGTTTTGCTTTTGTTGATGTTCATCTTATATCCTCCTTTCAAGACACTGTCCATTCCGTTCAACTGCTCTTCCAAGTCCTTTGCTGTCTCTGACAGAATTACAATGTCATCGGCGAACCTCAAAGTTTTTATTTCTTCTCCATGGATTGTAATACCTACTCCGAACTTTTCTTTCGTTTCCTTTACTGCTTGCTCAATATACAGATTGAATACCATCGGGGAGAGGCTACAAGCCCGTCTCACTCCCTTCCCAATCACTGCTTCCCTTTCATGTCCCTCGACTCTTATAACTGCCATCTGGTTTCTGTACAAATTGTAAATAACCTTTCGCTCCCTGTATTTTACCCCTGCCAGCTTCAGAATTTGAAAGAGAGTATTCCAGTCAACATTGTCAAAAGCTTGCTCTAAGTCTACAGATGCTAGAAACGTAGGTTTGCCTTTCCTTAATCTTTCTTCTAAGATAAGTCGTAGGGTCAGCATTGCCTCACGTGTTCCAAAATTTGTACGGAATCCAAACTGATCTTCCCCGAGGTCGGCTTCTGCCAGTTTTTCCATTCGTCTGTAAAGAATTCGCGTTAGTATGTTGCAGCCGTGAGTTATTAAACTGATAGTTCGGTAATTTTCACATCTGTCAACACCTGCTTTCTTTGGGATTGAAATTATTATATTCTTCTTGAAGTCTGTGGGAATTTCGCCTGCCGGCCGCTGGTGGCCGAGCGGTTCTGGCGCTACAGTCTGGAAACGCGCGACCGCTATGGTCGCCGGTTCGAATCCTGCCTCGGGCATGGATGTGCGTGTTGTCCTTAGGTTAGTTAGGTTTAAGTAGTTCTAAGTTCTAGGGGACTTATGACCTCAGCAGTTGAGTCCTATAGTGCTCAGAGCCATTTGAAACATTTGAATTTCACCTGTCTCATACATCTTGCTCACCAGATGGTAGAGTTTTGTCAGGACTGGCTCTCCCAAGGCAGTCAGTAGTTCTAATGGAATGTTGTCTACTCCGGGGGCCTTGTTTCGACTTAGATTTTTCAGTGCTCTGTCGAACTCTTCACGCAGTTTACTAGTGACAACTAATTGGACTGTACAGCGCACACACAGACTTTTAAGCAGACGTCCTTCCCGCGCTCCACGTGCGAAAGACCCGAAAAGGAACTTTTAAAATGAGATAAAATGTGAAGTGTTCCACAGCTCACAGCACTTTGCACAGAATGATTGCGAGCCGTATACGCTTTGGAACCCCTGGCGTCCTGCCGTTGACAAAGGAGAGTGCAGTCTAGAGAGGGGCAGTGTGCGCTGGGACGCCACGTGGCCGTAACCAGGCCACGGGGTCAAGGCCGGCGCCCCGGCTGCACCCTCAAGGTCGCGGCCGCGCCGGATCGATGCTGCACTCGCCGGAGGCTGCGTCGCTAGGCAACCCGCAACCCGCCCACATCCGTCACAGCCCCGCTCTTCTCGCCGCGGCCCGCCTACCGGCTGCCGCAAACCTTCCCCACTTCTGTACGCCACTAGATCGAACACAAACGGAGGCAAGAGACGATGGGAAAGGGTGACAAGGACGCTACGGAGATCAATGACCGGTACCCTGTTTTGTTTGTATCTTGTCGTTCGCGACTTTGCAGTGAAAGGATGGAAAGTGATCGCAGAAAATACTGTTACGTGCAGCCGTGACGGCTTGTTGTTAACGTAGTTAAATTTGTTTATCAATACAAGGAAAAAAAGAGTGGCAGTGCTGACAGAGAAACTAATAGGATATCTTCATACATCTACATCTACATACATACAGGGCAAGCCACTGTATACGAGTGCATGTACTCTGTACCACGACTAGCCATTTCCTTTCCTGTTCCACTCGCAAATAGAGCGACGGAAATACGGCTGTCTGTATCCCTCCGTACGACCCCTAATCTCCCGAATCTTTTCTTCAGGGTACTTACGCGAAATGTAAGCTGACGGCAATAGTATAGTTCTGCAGTCAGCCTCAAATGCCAGTTCTCTAAATTTCCTCAGAAGAACGTCGCCTTGCCTCCAGTGATTTCCATTATATATATATATATATATATATATATATATATATATATATATATATATATATATATCCAGTGATTTGCATTATATATATATATAATGGAAAGCATTATATATATATATATATATATATATATAATGGAAATCACTGGAGGCAAGCTGTTGTTTCGGACATGTCCGAAGAACAGAGCTGCATGGTCACCGATGGGATCTGTTCTTTCTTACATGTCCGAAAGAACAGATACCATCTTCACACTATATATATATATATATACATACATATATATATATATATATATATATATATATATATATATATATATATATGTGTGTGTGTGTGTGTGTGTGTGTATGTGTGTAATGAGTATAATGGGCAGGAGCACTATGAATATAGTGCGGGACAATAAGTTGCGAATGTGGGTCCCACGGGAGGCGTGCCAGAGATAAGTTCCTGCAGTCGCATTATGCTCTGTGTCCTCGGTGGCTCAGATGGATAGAGTGTCTGCCATGTACGCATGAGATCCCGGGTTCGAGTCCCGGTCGGGGCACACATTTTCAACTGTCCCCTGTTAACTTGTCTCAACGCCTGTATGCAGCCAGGGGTATTAATTTCATTCTAATTTCCATTTGAGTTCCGGAAGCATCGCAGTAATACTCCCGTGTTGCTCGAACAATAAACCGGTAACAATCCTACGAGCCCGCCTCTGAACTACTCCGATGTCTTCCTTTAATCCGACGTGGTATGGATATCAAGCACTCTAACAGTACTCAACAAAGGGTCTCACTAGACTCCTATATGCGTCTTCTATACAGATGAACCATATTTTCCTAAAATTCTCCCAATAAAGGGAAGTCGATCATTCATCTTCACTACTACAATCCTTACATGCACATTCCATTTCATATCGCTCTGTAGCGTTACGCCTAAATCTTTAATCGACGTGAGCGTGTTAAAACAGCCCACTACTAATGCTGTGTTCGAACAATATGGGTTTGTTTTTCATACCTATCTGCATTAAATTTCATTTTTTTGCATATAGAGCAAGCTGACGTTCACGACACCAACTAGAAATTCTGTGTAAGTCATGCTGTATGCTCCTACAGCCACTCAACGACGCAATCTTCCCAACATCCGCAGCATCATCACTAACCTGTGTGAGACTGCTGCTTACCCTGTCTGCCAGATTACTCTGAGCACTATGGGACTTTACTACTGTGGTCATCAGTCCCCTAGAACTTAGAACTACTTAAACCTAACTAACCTAAGGATATCACACATATCCATGTCCGAGGCAGGATTCGAACCTGCGACCGTAGCAGTCGCGCGGTTCCGGACTGAAGCGCCTAGAACCACTCGGCCACTGCGGCGTGTCGCCAGATTACTTATGTGTACAGAAAACAACAGTATTCTTGTCATACTTCCCTGGGGTACTCCTGACAATGCCCTTGCCTCTAAGGAATACTCGCCGATGTGGACAACGTACTGAGTTGCCTGATGTCTAACCCCATTGGGACTGTTCGTTGTATCGGCAACTGCTTAGGTCACAAGATAGGTTCTTCTGTAATGTCAAAACTATTGCACGCAGTAAAAGTGAAGATATCTGTTGTAAGTTATCATCACAGGACATGTTTCACCTAACAGAATATGTTGAGTTATTATGATATGGGCCTACAAGGTTCGAATAGTTTGCACTAAAGATGGTCACACACTGACCGAAATCGATCTGTAAAATAAAGGATTTGTCTTTACGACCAATGCTGACATTTATCCAAAATATACTGAGTTCCGTTACTTAAGAAGTCTTCGAGCCCTTCACATACCTGGGAACCTATTCCGTATGATTATACTGAACTTTCGTTAACTGTCGCCATTGTGATACCGTGTCAGATGCTTTACGGAAATCTAGGAATATGGAACCCGCCTGTTGCCCTGCATCCAAATGCTAAAGATGACGAAGTTGATGGTGTGCAAATTCTGAGTGGAGCTGTATTAAAATATCTAGTAGCAGAGTACACACAATTAACAACCCATTGACGACATTGCCAAATGTGTTTTTACGCATTTCTGTCATTTCGCGAACAACACACCAACATTTCAAACCTTAATAGATGTTGCCGCACAGAACTGGACTTGAAAATTAGCAAGGTAGCTCAGAGAAAAATGTTTTCTTTATGGGATAAATTGCCAGAATAAATAAATCGACGTGTGTGAACAATATGACACAACTTAACACAAGAAAAGCATTCCACATTACATTTTAAGAAAATAGTATCTGAATGAACGCAGATCGCGACGAAACATGGATTCATAACCATTACGTAAACTTAAAACCCGTCTACAGGCCCCGGCTGCTGCACCGGTACGGACCGACCTCTGTGTCGTTCTCTACCAATAGCATCATTGGATGCGTTATGTAGGGGCGTGAGGTCAGCATACCGCTCTCCCGGCCATTGTCAGTTTTCGTGACCTGGAGTACTACTACCCGGCCAAGTAGCTCTTCAACTATCATCACGAGGCTGAGTGCACCTCGATCCAGTCCTCTCATGAAGGGGAAACCCTAGCAGTGCCGAGAATCGAGCCTTATTGGGGATACTTTCTGTTTCATTCATACATGGAGTGTGGGAAGAACGACTGCTTAAACCAAATGAAACTATACAGTTCCAGAGACCCTTTCAAGTCTCAAATACATATTATGTATGTATTCGGACTGAAGAGAAGAATGAAATTTTATACCAAGACCAGCATTCGAAACCAGGTCTCCTGCTGACCACTAAGATACTGAGACCGACCTCACAAATGTCGCACTGTGAATAGATATTTGCAAAGTGATACTGCATGAGGTATATGGACAAACAGCAGCACCAGTCAGTGTTTTGTTGTGTTGTGTAGGGCACTGGCGTATAGACGTAGAGGGTCTGGCCGAGGTTCTCTTGTAAGAAGATCCGTGTGTAGGGCCATGTCTCTAGGGCGTAAACAAGACAGTGCTACTACCCTGGCGAAATCTGCAGTTCGCTTTATCGGGTAACACCGTTGTAAGATTCGAAGATACATAATGTCAGCACCTCTTTACTGAAGATGAAGAAACAAACAGTCCTGGTTGCAGGATTGTAATTACTATTTTTTTTACCGTTGCGCGCTTCGCCTCATTAAGGCATCTTCATATTGGCTGGCATCGATTTTAGGCAGATACAATACCGAGCACACGAAACGTCGCTGCAACCAAGCCTGTTCGCTTCTTCTACGAATAAATGCGGTTAATACGATCTAGACTGTTTTTGTAAGTATAATTATGAAAATTGATTGCCTTTTTTCCGAATTATTTTTCGAAAATGTGATTGTTTCTTCATTGTATATTACTGGTTGCTGTACCATGCCCGATATGAGTTGGAAAAAGTTCCTTACTACCGCTTTCTTTCTGACTAGCCTTTGTAAATTGCGGTTCAAGTCAATAAGGAAAGTCATATTTTTAACTAAGAAACTTTTATTGGGAGAAAACCTTGCAAGTATTTCCGATGTTCTACGAAATTTCGTTGAACCTCTGTGCACTTGGTCCATTTTTTGACAAGCTTCCAAAATTTTCTGGCATCTTGTTGGCCTACTGCTACTCTTGTGACGCCTCCACTACCTCGCCATCGGACGAAAACTTGAATTTACATTTACATGGAGGTCTACACAACATCAAAAGGCTGCAAGCCATTCCGAAGTTCATGGCAGGGGTATTCTCAGTAAATAAGTTGTTGGGGATTCTCCCCGTTTCATTCATATATGGAAAGGGGGAAGAATGATTGCTTAAAACGAATGGAACTATATGGCTCCAGAGATATTTTTAAGTCTCAAACATCTATGATGTCTATATGCAGAATGAAGCGACCAATGTCAATTTATACCAAGGCCAGAATTCGAAACCCAGGTCTCCTGCTCACTGGGCAGATGCGCCATCCACGACGCTGAACAGCTTTGCAGAGGCTCTCCAAACGTACTGGAATAGCAACTCTAGGTAATAAGTTAGTCCGTGTGGTTGTGCAAAGTCACTGTGGCAGGTTGATGTTACCGCACCTGTCTAGTGAGCAGGAGACCTGGGTTCGAGCTCCGGCCTTGGTACAAATTTTCATTCATCGCTTCAATCTGCAAATATACATCTTAGAGTGCTTAAATGCCTCTCTGTGAGCTGTAATTAGTCTAATCTTGTCTTCGTGATATCGACAGGAACGAGCGTACACGGTTGTAGTACATTTCTAGATTCCTCAGTTAATGATGGTTCCTGGAACTTCTAAAGTAGATTTTCGCCGAACAGTTGTAATCCATCTTCAACTCTCTGCCAGTTCAACACCTCTGTAACACCCTCCCACGGGTCTAACGAACCTTTTGTGCTGCTCATCTTCGTATATTCAGGTCAATTTGTTTTTCCTATTTGATACAGTTCCTACACATGTGAACAACAGTCTAGGATGGATGCTTCGTAAGCAGTCTCCTTCGTGGACGGATTCCTAGTATCCTATCAGTGAAATGAAGTCAGCCACCTGCCATACCTACAACTGAGCCTAAGTGATCGTTCCATTTCAGATCCCTACAAATTGTTACAGCCACTTACTTGTATGATTTGATTGTTCCCAGTTGCCACTTATTGATATTGTAGTCATAGAAAACTACAATTTTATATTTTTGAACTCGAGCAGGTATTCCATCGGGCTAAACTCGTGAAAATCACTTCGAGGTAGGTCAAATCTTTCGATGGTAGCTCTAGCAGCTCAAAATCAAGGTTTCAATGGATTTAATTGTTTTCTTAGCTATATTATGGTATTTTCCCGATGCAAAATCAATCGTTTTGGAAGTTCCACTCTCCTCCTCATTTTGGTTTTGGGTTTCAGATCCCGCTGTAGTTGTCATTACCCATTGTTTGACCTGTAGGAGTTTAACGAATCAGCAGTGGGCGTATCATATCGTAAAATACTGCCATCATCAACTTGCACTGCAGAAGCATGATTTGTGAACGTTTCTACTGTAGGTTAAGATAGACGTCTGCCCGCCATGCTTTGCCGCTTTCTCTGTAGCACGTAATAGTAGACCTGCGTCTCATCAACTGTTACTATGGGACTAAGAATGTTTTCTCCTTCCTATTCAAAGCGCGTTAAATGTGGTTTTGCCGCGGTCTAATCGAGTGAGAAACGAGAATGTCCTGTAACGAGTCAATGAGAACCTATCAATCTTTCACTGTACTGAACTTCACATTTCAAAGCGTTCTACTCGTCTTATTGCTGTAATCATCACTGTGAATGTAGCGCATCCATGCAGAGCTGTGCTCGAAACACAAATCTTGATTCTAGTCCTAAAAGCTTATGTTTTGAGCAGAGATCTGTATGATTACAAAACCTGTACAGCGTGGAAGATAGAATCAAACGACAGAAGTCAAGTTGTGACAAAGACGTTTCTCCCCGTTCCTGGTCCCCCCTTTCTCCACTTGCTTGGGTGTACGTATATTTCTTATGGAACATTTTTGGGGGCTTTATGTTATTCGTTCTTACCTGTGTTAATTACTTTTGGTTTACTATTGTCTCAATATGCTGCTCTCCTCTCTTGCCCTCCTGTTATTTCATGCCCTTTCCTACCGCCCTCGAATGAATTATGCGATTTGTTACTGTGTTTTTGCGTGTACAATTACAATTTCATGTTGGTGTCAATTTGTTCACTTACCACTGTGAACGCTATTAACGCCACTGCTGTCGTACAACCACGCCACCAAGTGGCAGGTTTCGATAGTCATATTTTGTAACGGCGACTCATCGTTAGTTCAAAAATGGCTCTGAGCACTATGGGACTCAACTGCTGAGGTCATTAGTCCCCTAGAACTTAGAACTAGTTAAACCTAACTAAGGACATCACAAACATCCATGCCCGAGACAGGATTCGAACCTGCGACCGTAGCGGTCTTGCGGTTCCAGGCTGCAGCGCCTTTAACCGCACGGCCACTTCGGCCGGCCATCGTTAGTTGCGGACTAATGGTGAGGACGTACGCTTATAAGGCTACACTTTGTATGAAGACATTTAGTATGGTAGACGTATTTTTATTTTGAAAGTTTTTATGGCGCCCTCAATATCTTTACTCTTAATGATTATTCTACCACACGATAGTTGTCTCATCACTTTGTATTTCGTATGACAGACATTCTGACGATGAGTTACACCCGAGACACGTCAGATACAGTATGATTCAGCTACCCCTACCACTGTCGTTTTATGTACCCCGCAATGTTACATTTGGCCTTCGCAAACAACGCACGAGATTTTCGTATTCTCTCCCTCGCTGCGCGTAAACTATTAGTCCTATAGTAAAAATGAGCAGGATCTTTCTGTAGGAAATTTAATGTAATTAAATTTTGTACTGGGATACAAGACGGCTGGAGTGGCTGAGCGGTTCTAGGCTCTTCAGTCTGGGATACGTTTTCGCTGGATGCCACGATTTCCCAGTTATTCACGAAAAACTTGCAAAACTGACCTTCAAACGCACGTACATCTCACATTCATCCCCCACTAACCAGGTTATTTGCTATGTTGTACTTGGCACTCCCTTTAAAACTGTACAAAAATTTAGAAATATATGAACGGCTGTCGATATTCGGCCATTTTTGCTGTCTACTGATTATTAATTTAATCCTGCCTGTGAGGGTAATGAACTACAAACGACTCTTGTAAACGTTACGCTAAAACTAATTACGTTGCAATTCTATCCAGGCTTAACCATTGCAAGCACAGTAGTTTCGTAGTCAGGAGCTCCGACGAATATGACGAAGTAATTGTTTATTTCATGCTGTCAAAATTCACAACACTGTTAAGTAAAATTTACACAAAGTCGCTTTTACAATTTGGAAGTGCTTGCCTAAGCCGATCAGTGAAGACAAAAATGGTTGCATGTGAGAAATAATTTGTGCAGCCGCAAATTGTGGTACAGCTGTAGGAGGAAGTGCCTTGAACAACATATCAGGAATCCTGACTGTTGAGGGCAGAGTGTGGGAGTGGGGGAGTGTTTGAAAGTCAATTTCGTAAGTTTTTTCTGAATAAATCGAAAACTACAGCCTCTAACGGAAAAGTCTCCCAGTACAAAATTTAACTACATTAAAAGGGCCTGTCCATTTTTTCTCTCGGACTAATAGTTTGAGCGTAGCGAGCAAGAGAATTTGTAAACCTCACGCGTTGCTTTTGAAGGCCAGTTACAACATTGCCGGTTGCATCAAACGACAGCTTATTATCAGCAGATTCACCCCGTTGAACAACAAGTGACCTGCTCACTTCAACCGATCCATTCAGCAGTGATGTAGGAAGTGCTCTCGAAAAGAACAGAAACTTTTAAATTGTGGTGTTACACAAGACGATTGAAAATCAGGGTGGATTCATCGAGATAAAGAATGAAGACGATCCTGTAAGAAGTAAAACAGGAAAAAACGCGTAATGAATCAAAGAAATAGAAAGATTAGGCACATAAAATGTAAGTCGCTTCTGAAAGATACGGTTGATGGTGGAAGAATCGCAAGAGCAGGCAAGCCTGTATTCTACAGAACCTTAAGGAAATGGTGGATGAGAAGAGATCTTGGATTGTGAACATGTCTTCCAGAAGTAGAACGGGCCCGCTCGCAAACTGAAAGTCATTAGGTCGCGAATCAGGCGGCGGTATTTCCAGGGGAGCGTGAAAATGCCGCCTTGGCGATTTCGTAATGGCACGACATTTCCGCTGAGTCGCAAATACCGCTGTGGCATCCCCCGCTCCGAGGGTTACTAGCCTCTATGCTCCGTGGAACGGAAGTGCTTTCTCACTATGTCTGTGATTCCGAGCTTCATTTATCGCAGAAGTCTGCACTTACCTTTGATACGAAGTATTCGCCGCGACTGTATGAAGCAGAAAATTTATTCCGTCTTCACATGCTGTGTAGGTCATGTTCCACAAATTGAAATGTCTCTTGTAAGGTTTTTAGTCATACTCAGCAGTTATCTGACTGAACTAGTAAAAGGATTTGCGTCCGTCAACTGCCCTGATAATGGGTCCAGATGTGCTACGCAGAAGAAAACAGAGATTTACGTATTTAATCAAGGAAAAGGATTTGCGTCCGACAAGCGCTTTGATAATGGAACTAGACGTGCTACGCAGAAAAGAGATTTACGTATTTGCTTACGGAAACGAATGTAACAAATTCTGAGCGAATAATGAACCGCAGATGCAAGTATACAAATTATTGTTTTGTTTTATCACCCAAACCCGTTTCAGCATAGCTGTGGCATCCTCAGTGTTTTTTTAATTATTTTCCTTTTATTTTACAGTGTGTGTGGTTGATTATGGTTGGCAACCACAGGACAAACACACTGTAAAATAAAAGGAAAATAATTTAAAAAAACCACTGAGGATGCAACAGGTACATTTGAAAAAGTCGTTCCCATCCTTAGTTCATTGCCATTTTTCTACAAGCACGTGAACAGCGCTCAAAACTCCGATGATGATGATGATGGTGATGTTTGGTTTGTGGGGCGCTCTACTGCGTGGTTATCACCGCCCGTACAAATTCCCAACCGTTGCTCGGTCCAAACTCGCCACTTTCATGAATGATGATGAAATGGACAACACAAACACCCAGTTATCTCGCGGCAGGTGAAACTCCCTGAACCCGCAGGGAATCGAACCCGGGACCCCGTGCTCAGGAAACGAGAACGCAACCGCGAGACCACGAGCTGCGGACCGAAATTCCGACATGATAATACTAAGCTTCCTAGTCATGAGCTGATGAGAAATGGGAATTACTCACAGGGAAAAAACCACTCATAGACGACAGTGCAGCGATGGAATGCTGTGGAACAACTGTAGTTTCACATGACATTCCAGCCAGGAAAGTAATTATGTTGCATCTGTCTGTGGCGTGCGCTTCGGACTGTGTGTTGTACATTTAAAGCTGATTTGATGGCTGTTTAGCCACCTTAGCGTCCGTTACCGGTGACACACAGGAAACGTGGCGTGTACTCCAAGATGAGCTGGATGTGATATTGTTCCATCCTTCAAACTTTCCGAGAAAGAGAGAGAGAGAGAGAGAGAGAGAGAGAGAGAGAGAGAGAGGAGAGGGAGGGAGGGAGGGAGGGAGGGAGAACAAAGGAAACAGACAGTAGCAGGAGCGGTGTATCCACGCCCGAGGGCTTTCAGTGAGGACACCGGAGCAAACTGTGCGTTACAAAGACAGATAATAGTCGTACGTTTACATGGGGATCCCAAATGCGACTTTCCCACTACTGCTTCTGGCTGTCTTGTAAACATTCTTAACGCAGAGTTTAGAAATGGGGTTCCTGATACAGCGTATCATCTTCCGAAATCGATTTGCGTCCCGTTTTTAAAACGTACCCCTGTTGTAGAATTACGCTACGGTCGCAGGTTCGAATCCTGCCTCGGGTATGGATGTGTGTGATGTCCTTAGGTTAGTTAGGTTTAAGTATTTCTAAGTTCTAGGGGACTGACGACCTCAGATGTTAAGTCCCATAGTGCTCAGAGCCATTTGAACAATTTGATAGCGTTCACACCAGCGATACGCCCCTGCCTTAGAAACGACTGTTACAGGAGTTTGCCGTTTTGTTTTTTCTGTACACCACTGGCTACAGAGTTCAAAGTCAATAACAAAAAAAAAGAAAAAAAATACTTAGAAGTAAGCAGATATCTAAAGATTTAGTTTATTAACCCATCACGTAATCTCTTGGGATGCTGTAGGAACGCGTCATTGGTACTGTTTTCACTCTGGTTTGGTCCTTATAGAAGTTGGGAAGAAGCCCACCAATGATTCCTTTTATGTCTAGTAAACACAGTACAGAAGGTCGTCTTACAGCAGGTGGAATAGTGTACTTTTGAGATCCACTGCTTCTCTTAATAGACGGCTAGGATCTGCCACTAAATGTGACACACTACTTATTTTTTTCTCCTTGTTAGTCACTTGTCATTGTGAAAGACAGGAAAAAGACTGTAAATTTTTTAGGAAATAGTTAAGTTGGTACTTGTCGCTTAAGAGATACAGACAGTAGCTTAACGAAACAAATTGTGTACAGTTTCTGACATGAACGGAGAAATGTCACTACTACACAGCGATCAAATAACCAGGGAAATAGAACGTTTTAAATTCATCAGATTCAAGGGAGATCAGAAGCTTTATTGAGATTAATACAATAGGGATGTTGTGCACAAACTGAATGCTGTCGTCTTCACTACAACAATAATCTCTCCTGTCACTGACAATTAACCACGAAAGTTCCTTTCCTTTGGCTGTTTCCCCTATACTCTCTCCTACAGTATCAAATTCCAGTGATTGCTCTGCGCATTCACAAAGAGAACAACATCCTAGAAATGGCCGCATGAAGAATTGCGGCTCTAGTTCGTAAACGTTGTGTAGGCCGGTCTGAAATGTCTCGGAATCCGTCTGTGCATACTCGTAGTTACTTTCTCACGGTATGTACGGTTAAAATGCGAACACATTCAAGAGGACCTGCAGCATTCACTCAGTTGTACGGAAAAGCTGTTTACATCTGGAGTAGACTTCGTTAAACATTGTACAGAATGGTGTATTGTATTTCGCAGATACTAATTTCAATAGGCTTCTCGCATATCAGGAAAGCCTAAGTGATAAACTGTAGCTTTTCAAATCATGGTAGACACTCTTATTCTGTACAAGAGTCCCTCGAATTTCAGTATACTCTTCCGCATAATGAATTAGTTCTTGTTATATGCAATCGCAAAGACCTTTCTCCTTGTTTTTTATTTTCTTATAGTTTATTTTTAAATTTTAAATTGTTTGTCAGTAGTCTGTATGAATTATGAAGCGGATTCGTTTAAGATTTTCCTACATACCCTTCTCGCTGTACGTTCCGAGGGCGTACTATAAGTCAACAAGTGACATATTTATGAAGAGTGTCCAGACTCCCTGCCATGTAATATTAATTTTCATTTCTTCCACTTTCACTACAGATCTGCTTCGGCTAAATTGGCATTATCGAGCGACCTGCTGTACAATGAGGGTGACATTATTTTCATTATAGATATTTATGTTATGGTAGAACATTGAGCATGGATTGCTACTCACATATATTTTGTCTCGATGGATCGCCATATATAACATCACTGGCAACTGTATTTTGATTGTCGTTCCACATTTGTTGAATTAAGACAGTAATTAATTTGTTATGGCTTTATTTGATTACAGTGTCACATGTTTACAAAGTATAAGCACTGTTATACAGGTAATATATACGTTATTTAGTTGCACTTATATCTATGGTAGTTCTATGTTTGTAGTAGTCTATGTTTATAGCGATCGTAGGTACTATTAATTTATAGATGTTTGTTGGGTAGTTTCTTGCATATACATCAAATAAAAAAATCCTCCCAAAAAACACCTATAAATTAATAGCACTTACGATCGCTATAAACATAAATTACTACAAACATACAGAAGCCATTGGTGTACGTTTAACCAAGTAAGTGCTTATACTTTGTAAGCGTATGACATCGTAGATCTAAAACTGTCAAATTACTATCATAACTAATTAATTACTACTTTAATTCAACAAACATAGAAAGAAGTCAAAATTCATTTACCGACGATGTTATATGTATGTAGATCCATCTAGACGACATATACGAAACTTGCAATCCATGCTCAATGTTCTATTATAACATAATTATTTTATAATGTCAGCCACATTATACCGGAGATCACTCAGTAGTGGCACTTCTGTGAAAATGAAAGCAATAAAAATTAATATTACACGGCAACGAGTCTGTACACTACTTATTATTGTGCTACCCCCGATTCAGTACTAAAAATTGATAAAAGTTAAGTATTCTGCGATACATCTACAGCGGCTAGACAGGAAATTTAACGTTGGGCGTCCCGTGGCGAGAGGTACTGGCATGATAATAACGTCAAATATTTGCTCTTCGATAGAGAAATCGATACGAGTCCCTTATCACTGTCCAACAAGCACCGGATGTGCGTTGCGCACAGAGGGTGCAGCGTTCTAGCCTTCGAATACGGTACAAGTAATAACAAAAGCTTCAAAATTTCGTTAACTGCCTTCTGCAGCAACACTTTTGCCTTTAATGGCGTAAGAACTGCCATTATTGGACAGTTATGAAAATAAATACATTAATTTAATTGTTATCGCAATACACAGAGTGTAAATTTGAACAGGACGCACCTTATAGAGACAAATTCAACCACAATTTGAAAACAAAGACAATCGTGCACTGCATACAAAAACGGCTCCTACGTTTGTTCGTCTAACTGCGAAGGTTCGTAACATATGAAGTTGCTCAAGCTGCAGCCGTTACGGGGCAGAATCTACTGGAAACGTAAAGTTTGGCTGCAGATGTAGCTACTGTACGACTGCCAGAAATAAGAAAATCGTATTTGGTTTCCAAAGAAACCACGTCGTCGGAAAGCGTTAAAGGTTTAACGCAATAAGTCAAGCATTAAACTTAGAAACTGCGTGCATGTTTTGAGGCAGCATAACGCATGAGGCGCTAATTACCCAGATGACATTCACTCAGTATTTGAGAAAAAGAGCACATAGTGACATCCGGCAAACTTTAAATATGATTTAAACCCCGAAATACTCAAACGCTTGTCAAAAAAATGTAAATTACAATTTGTTGGTAGAGTGTCAACCAAACAGGCAATATTTTGAATAAACAAGAATCTACTGTGACTCAAAATACCATAGAGACATTTAACCACAAAGGCAAGTAGTCCCTAATGAACGAAAATAAAGTTATACCGCTGAGAGGCGGCAGGGTGCAGGCCATGGATGTCCAACCCTTTACTTACCTGGGCCACACTGGAAAAAGACGAGTATTTTGGGCCACACATAAAGCACTTAACACGAATAATAACTGCTGAAGAAAGAAAAGAGAGAGGAGTTATATAGTTAAATTAACTAATTTAGAATTTATTAATTTACGATTCTTTATTCTAAAAATGCAAACTGGAATTAATTTGACATTTTGTATATGAGATTTCATTCCTTTCATAACTGACACAGATGGAATGTTATAGATTTCCTTTTCTTCTCTTTAAGGGGCTATCTAAGGGATCTTAATTATGCCCCTTTTCCAGCTAATGCTGTGGAACGGGAAAGGAGAATTGAACAAGCAAAAGCCACAGACTCCGAAGATATGTTGGCCGGGTGTAGCAATTGTTAGATTATAGTGTCGACATTTTTAGGATCAAATACGGTCCCCTCATGGAGTGTATGTCACGTAAATGTTGTTGAAAAACTTACAAGTTTACTCTTGCAAATTATGTATATTGATACTTATTGTTACTTTGTAATGCTACTCCTTCGGTTACAATAAAGTTTTTCAAGTGATCCCAACTTTGAAACCCACTGCACTTACAGATAGTGGATGCATTCTTGCTCCGAATTCGATTACATTTTTGCAACAACTATGATTTAACCATGTTTCAGCGCGGAATTACTGCAAGCGCAGGCCGGATAGTGAAGAGATTCGCCGCTGTTCCGCAGTTAACGGTTCGCCAGCGCGGCTGGCGGCAGAATGCTAATGCTCGTGTATTAGCATGGGCCGACCGGAAGCGGCTGCGGCACCAGAGCGGAGCCCTGCGGCACGCCACCTCGCCACAGACCGTACTGCGCAGCGGCCAATGCACTCCCCAACCTCCAGGCAACGGCGTGCATCTCTTGTAATGTGAGGCGCCTCACTTCATTCCCTTTTATTATGCTGGTTTCTAAATAACCTCATAAATCTTTTTAATTGTTCTGATCATCTGAAGGCGGGATGTGATTCTTCAATTTCTCCAGGCGTATTTTATGACGAAATAAATCTCGGGTGAACAGCCTGGTATGAGTGTCCATAGAACACAATATTTCGGCAATCGACCACGTTGCCATCATCCTACATTATGATCCTACACCAGAGTCGCAACACTTTTGCAGTTTCTAACATTTTGACAATCCTTCCTCTCCAAAGTATTTGATTACATAATGTTTCTCTAACGTCTCTGACAGTTCACGAATTTAATTCTGATAATGAAAAGATGCGCACCTGATGATGGCAACGTGGCCGATTGCCGAAATATTGTGTCCTATGCACGCTCATACCAGGCTGTTAACCCGAGATTTATTTCGTCTGAAGGTGGGATTGTTACGTAAGTAAGCTGTTCATGTTGTAAGTAGGCTGTATAGGTTTTTATGTTGGTAACGGCACTTAGCGCTCTGTATGAAAATCACTGACTGTGCTGTGTTCAGTCTGTGGCTGGTTTGCATTGTTGGAATATTTGCTATTGTAGTGTTGGGCAGCTGGATGTGAACAGTGCGTAGCGTTGCGCAGTTGGAAATGTCCCGCAAGCAGTGGTGGATGTGAGGAGAGAGATGGTGGAGTTTTGAGAGCGGACGATCTGGACCTGTGTCCGTCAGAAAAACGAAATTTGTAAGACTGGATGTCATGAACTGATATATATATTATGACTTTTGAACACTATTAAGGTAAATACATTGTTTGTTCTCTATCAAAATCTTTAATTTGCTAACTATGCCTTCAGTAGTTAGAATCCTTTATTTAGCTGGCAGTATTAGCGCTCGCTATATTGCAGTAGTTCGAGTAACGAAGATTTTTGCGTGGTAAGTGATTCATGAAAAGTATAGGTTATTGTTAGTCAGGACGATTCTTTAGTAGGGATTATTGAAAGTCAGATTGCGTTGCGCTGAAAATATTATGTGTCAGTTTAGTGTTGATCAGAATAAGTAAAGAGAGAAATCTCTGAGTACGTTCAGTTCTGCTCAGCTGTTTGAACTGTTTGAAAATCAAATAACGTAAGAGGTTTATCAGCACAGTAATTCATTAATTTTTCTAAGGGGAGGTTTCAGTGTATGTGAACTAAAATCCGCACCTAGATCTCTTGCTACAGTACTTAAAAATAAGTAAAGCCTCTAGAGCTGTGTCCATAGATAGAGCTTACTTTGAAAACAAGATCATCTTAAGACTTCTTGCACACATCAACATAATGTCAAAATAAAGAAATCTATGATTGACGACATTTCTATACTACTTATTTGACTGACAAATCAGTTGTCAATCTCACAACTATATGTAGGTTTAAGCTGCCATCCGCCGTCTTTAAAGTTACATTGACTCGTTTCATGCTTCTAATTTTTTGTTTCAGAATAAAGTAAAAAATAGGCAAGATGACTCGTTTTGCTAAGTTAAGTGAAGAACGAACGAAAACTACTTTAAAACGGTAGTTGACGGAGAAAGCTCTAATAGAACCAGAAGATGATGTCGCAATGTCACTACATAAAAAATTAGTATATTTGTACCATTCTTTACGTTTTTCCGTCAATATTCTAAACTACTTGTTTTTGTTGCCAGTTACCATGATGCTTTATTATGATGTCCTCACGCAAACTGTTTAGTCATCACACAAATTATTTACATAATAAATTGCCCGTTTCAAAGGCATGTTCAGAAAAAAATATACGCATAGGCCTCTGTGTAGTATTTAAAATATGTGTGACTTGTGTAATAGGGGAGGAACAAGAAGCACTGGTAGATCTAGGAAATGAAAAGCTAGCAGCCGGCCGAAGTGGCCGTGCGGTTAAAGGCGCTGCAGTCTGGAACCGCAAGACCGCTACGGTCGCAGGGTCGAATCCTGCCTCGGGCATGGATGTTTGTGATGTCCTTAGGTTAGTTAGGTTTAAGTAGTTCTAAGTTCTAGGCGACTAATGACCTCAGCAGTTGAGTCCCATAGTGCTCAGAGCCATTTGAACCATTTTTTTTTTTTTGAAAAGCTAGCGTTAAATGACGGAAGCTTGTTCAGTATTCCACAGTGACAACGTCCAACGTGAGAATTTAATAAATCCACAAATTCTTGAAAAATTCTTTCTAGTCCGCATTTGTCTTCTTCTCTCTTCGGCACTACTGATGGGTACGGCCCGTCGGAAATCGTAACAGAAACAGGTGGCTATTGAATGCATCGTGAGTCGCATTGATTAATTAAGTTCGGGATGCCACTTCGAAATTTTATTAAGATTAATTGCTTTGCTATAGTCTGAAAATTAGGTCGTTTTAAGAATGGTTGGGGACCAAACAGCGTGGTCATCGGTCCCACTGGATTAGGGAAAGATGGGGAAGGAAGTCGGCTGTGCACTTTCAAAGGAATCATCCCGACATTTGCCTGAAGCGATTTAGGGAAATCACGGAAAACTTAAATCAGGATTGCCGGACGCGGGTTTTTTATGCTTTAATGTTACCAGTCCTTTGCCCGCACCCTGCAGACCGCGCGGGATTAGCCGAGCGGTCTCAGGCTCTGCAGTCGTGGACTGTGCGGCTGGTACCGGAGGAGGTTCGAGTTCTCCCTCCGGCATGGGTGTGTGTGTGTTTGTCCTTGATATAATTTAGGTTAAGTAGTGTGTAAGCTTAGGGACTGATGACCTTAGCAGTTAAGTCCCACAAGATTTCACACACATTCGAACATTTTTTTGCACCCTGCAGTCCCATACGCTTTACCAGCCAAATCAGTTTCATAAGATGTTTACTACATTTTACATAAGGACACGACTTAAACGAGATCTGCGAGTCAGTGCTAGAGAAAACTGACGCTACAGTCCGCAGCAGTAAGTACGTTCTTGTACACTTCAGAAGTTATCAGCTGGTTTCAAATAATTCGACAGTCTGTTGTTTAATAGACTAGCAAGTTCATGGCATTTGTAATATGCTGCAACAATTACGTCTTCTCCTCAGATTTTCTACACATTCAAACTACGATATATGACTGATCTGGCAGTCTCTCGCTTCATAAATTGGCTCGTTACAGCATTTCCAATGTTCCATTAAAGTAGCTATCGTAAGTCAGGTCTTCCCCCCTCCCCCCTCCACACAGTGATAATAATTTAACCTAATTATTTTTCTATAAATTGTTATTGCAACGTGACTGGTGTTGCTGCCGAATGTGAGGCTAATCTGTCACATGTGCCAAAATAGTTCATCCCAACTTAAGTTACAGATGGCCCAGACCAGAGGATGGAATCTGCTGTACTAATACAGCTGTACCTACTAGCTTTCGTAACAAAAACACAAAGAATATTCGTCAAGACAATTTGGCAGTTAAAAATGTCCCTCCCAAGTCATGCTGATGACTAACAGCCACAACAGCACCGAAAGGTCGGTTTCGTTCGCACGGGAAACCTTATGTTCGTGGTATTCTTCACTGATAGGCGCATTCCCCTTAACCAAATTAGAGATGCGTCCGAATGTCTCAGACGGGATTAGCGAACTTTCCCTCTTCCACGTCCCTTTCCGTTCCACTCCCTATACGCCTCAAGTATCTTAAAATTCCAACATGTCAGTCTGTGTGACATGTAGGAAACAAGAGTGACAAATAAAATAGTTCAGAGTTAGCCACATCAGTGTTTTGAAAATTCTTCTTTTGATATTCGAAACTCGTGCCACTGCCCTTGACAGAGCCGCATGCGGCGCCACGATGTGGTGAGAGTCATTTATCAGAACGGCGGCTCACTCGCCCGTCGCTATCTGCGCACGCCTCACTGGAAGTTCATTTACCCGGCGCCTTGATGCCTGCTCCTATCTCCACATGACGTGCTATGGCCTCAGTGCCGTACCAGGAGTTCTATACAGCAATCGCCTGCGTCCCACATGCGCTTCGCAGCACGTGTCAGTAACGATCGAGTACAAATATCTAATCCAACTGACGTAGAGGGAACGCTCTCCCATTGTTATTTACAGCTGTCAGATCACTGTATTACGTACGAGATACAAACAAGCCTAACAATTTAAATCCGAAACAAAATTCTACGTAAAAGTTACAGATAATATTCAGGCTGTATCACAATTAACAGTGGAAACCGACCACATATATGGAAACCGTTCCCTCTAATCACTCTGACTAAATACTTAATTAAAAAAATTAAAAAAGGAAGAAGAAATGCGATCACAGTTACGCATCTCGCCTGTACAAGTCCACCTAACGAAAAATTCACATTTTGTGTTCAGTGTTACAATGAATAGGCAGTTCGTAATTAGGAAACTATAGCCTTTTTTTTAAAAAAAACGGGGGAACAAAAACGTATAATGTCACCCTAAAACACACAGCACGTAGGAACTAAATCGAACGGAAAGACGTGTGAAGCCGGCCGAAATGGTCGAGCGGTTCTAGGCGCTACAGTCTGGAACCGCGCGACCGCTACGGTCGCAGGTTCGAATCCTGCCTCGGGCATGGATGTGTGTCATGTCCTTAGGTTAGTTAGGTTTAAGTAGTTCTAAGTTCTAGGGGACTGATGACCTCAGATGTTTAGTCCCATAGTGCTCAGAGCCATTTTGAAAGACGTGTGAAGCTTCAAACGCAGAAATAATAGTTAAAAATGCTACGAACCTCAAAACGCAAAAGAGGGATACGTTTGACGACAATACGAACAAAGAAACAATAATGAATGAAATCTTTTCGAAAAAGAAAATTTAAGACTCATAATGTGGTTTAGGTTTATAATTCATAGGGGAATCACTCGTCTCATAAGCACTGTTAATTTACTTACATTTCAATCGACAAAATTAATTTACGTACAGTCCTTGATTTCAGTTTGCTATTCACGGCGCCCATCATGAAAATATATCTTTCAGCATGTAACTATCAGATTTCACACTGTCTAAAGACTACAATGAAATGTTATTCTCTAGTGTCAACTACTTCAGTTGTTTAATTTCTGCATTGTGGAGCCGTTATCTGAATGGTTAGAATAGCTGCGACGGCAAAAAAGTGCCAAGGAAACGAAGGGATGTGACTTGCAAACGAAGTGTTTTCGAAACAAAACAAAGTCAGCTACAGTAATATGGCCAAACATAAAAACGTATGTTAGCACGGAACCAAGCTTGAAGGGCAGGCTCGTAGTACGCGCTTCGTACGTTTGATACTTGCTTTTGCAGACGTTAACTGCCGACACGGAATCCCTCGAGTGCGACGTCGCAAAAGGCCAATGATGTTTAGGCATTCGATGCCACTCATATTGTCTACCACGCAACCACAATATTGACTGCTAATGGCAAAAAGGGGGCGGAACTGGAGGTATCAGATGGTGAGCACAGAATGAGGCTACGGAGCTTAGTTGAAATGTCTATTCGACGAGTAACTCACAAGAGTGCTACAGTGCTAGAGGGTGTTGATACACAGTATAGCAATGGCAATGATAAACAAAGAAAACATTGCATTATATCTACAACAACAATTTCCGGGGTTGACATTTCGTCAGAAAGGAACCCATAGAAATTCGCTGTGTGAGTAAAAAATGGTAGATGAAATATTAGCGTTTCTGCAAGATCGGTCAGTGGAATGCATTGTATCCTATAACTTCGATTGCGTGGGCAATGTACGTGAGGAGTACAATGATGACGGTACGTGCTTAACAAGTGAAAGTAATATTGAAACAGGTATCGAGCCATGTAGTTCATCATCCATGTCGAACATGAAGCCACAAATCCCACCTCCAGTGAAATGCAGTAAAGGGCAATTGTTATCGAAGGAGCGGGTACTAAACGTCATTACATACATGGAAAATCATCGGTAGCATTGTAAAAAAAATAAATTTCGAATAAGTTCACGGCAGTGTAAGCATGTAGTGCATGATAAAAAGTACGGATATTCAACGGAGAACAAGGCGCACTTGTTACAAAAACTGATGATTGCTCGTTTCAAGGATGCTCGATACAATTTACAGGATGTGCACGATAGTGACTTTGTATGTTACGCACATCACATTGCGCGCAACATAGATTACAGTAGTCTTAAGGGAAGCAGTGGATGGTGCATAACTTCAGACAGTGCTTCGGAAGTGGAAGACGTAAGATAACAAAAATCCAAACAAAGTGTCAACTTGACGATGCACAGCAAACTGCCGAATCGGCCCGAAAATTTGTAGATGAGATAAGCAAACTTATCCTATCATTTAGTGAGGAATTTGTTTCCAACTTCGACCAATCGGGATTTCAGGAGAACATGCACATGAAAGGAACCCTGGAAATTAGAGGTACCAAGAGAGATATATCAAGATCGACTAATATCATTGCCTTAACGCGTCCGTATACAATCATGGTGATTGTTAAACTTGATGGTAAACTCTCTGGAAAGCTATTGACTCTGCCACCTACCATTCTTTCGTGTGTGCGTGATCTTGCAAGGGCAGTAGAGAATGTTTACGTCACAGCAAGCAAGAGTGGGAAAATGGGCGTCAGAGAACTACAACAATGGCATGAGCACTACTTTTGGTCAAAATGCTTTTGCTTGATTCCTCCTCTGCGTATAAAAATCGTGCTGCTTTAGAACAAACTATCCCTCCCGTAATGTGTGTGTGACATTGCAGTTCATACCAGCTGTAACCACTGGCCAAATTCAGATTCTGGATGTTTGTGTTTTCCACGCCTATAAAAACATACTATCGCACTATGTGCAGCTATGCCTTGAAGGATAGCCAGTTTCACGATAAGCTTCGCGATTGACTACTTCGCATTTGGTTACATGCCATCACATTCCATAGGCTCTCATATTCCGTTACACCAATATGACTCTATACGTGTTCTTTAAGAGTGGATACCAACCTGAACGTCCTGCACAGTTTTTAACTCCCAAGGGAAGATTTCACTGAGTGTTCAGGGCGAAATTTAATGGTACGTTTTGCACATGTCTTGGATGTCGAAGACGCCTATTTTGTGAAGTGTAATATGTACAGCCCATATTAGGTTGCTCTTTGCACCTCCCGGAAACTAACTTTCTGATGCCCTCTTGATGCACATTATGAGTCATTAGCAGGTAATGTTTTCCTGTCGTAACTGTTAACACAAAACTTTCAAATGAGTCTTACTAAAGACTAAACTTGCGACCTCGCACACAAGGTGTCCATTTTGAGAGTAAAACACTGATACAACAGTAAGCAATAAGAGCAAAATATTATTCACCCATTTAAAAGAGCGCACTGGTTGTATTGACCCGCAGTAGATGGTGTGGAACTGGTACCACTTGGTCATCTGACCATCTACCACTGATGTAAGTTATCATGGTGAAGAGGCATATGTTTGTATGCAGGGTGTCCCAGAAATGTTGCGACAAACTTCGACGGATTGTAGAGGGGGTTTTGAACAACAAATCGAGGATAGTAACCAATGTCCAGAAACGTCATCCAGCGGCACTACAGGGCGTCGAAGTTATAGACACTGGCCCCTGCCATTAGCTAACCCATTTGACAGCAAATATGACTTTGTCTGCTGATGGACTGTAGGAGGAACGTCTGGCACTGTTGTTTGTTATTCAGTGATCGCAACTGATTGCCACGTCTCCAGTGGAGAAGATAAAGCTAGCTGCTATGCAGACAGGCCTTGTCTCCTGTGAATGAGATGCTCTGTTGTTGCCTTGGTGGATGACAGTTTTAGGCACTACTTTCAGTCTGCAACTAATTTTTCTCGTGTGTACCGATAAACAATGGAGATTTTAGAGGGTTCCAGTAGAAAAATATTCTGCTGATAAAACCTGTGTCTGAAACTGTCAAGCAGCGAGGCAACAGAGCATCGCATTCATAGGGGACGAGGCCTTTCCATGCAGCAGCTAGCTCAGTCTTCTCCACTGGCGATCGTCGCAATCACTCGCGGTCACTGAATAACAAGCAACATTGCGATTCCCAGGCGATGCATTTGTTTTTACTTTACTGTTCCGTTTCCGTATAGAAGAGGTAGACGAAATGAAAAACATAATATAAAAAAGTTGGTAGGGCACTTGCCTGAGAGAGGTAAAAAAAAGAAAGGTTGATAGAGCACATGCTCGCGAAAGGTAAATGTCCCGAGTTCGGTTCTCGGTCCGACAAACAGTTTTAATCTGCCAGGAAGTTTCAGATTCAAAGTATGTGTGTGCTACGATGTGTGGTAATGCGAAGCAATGGTTCGTGTTTCCTTGTTTTATAGAACCGGATAATGAGATACACTAGAAAAACATTTTTAAAAAATGGTAGAGAACTTGCCTGCGAAAGGCAAAGGTCCCGTGTTCGAGTCTCGGTCTGGCACATAGTTTTAATCTGCCAGGAAGTTTCATATCAGCACAAACCCCGCTGCAGAGTGAAAATTTCATTCTATAAACTGTTAACTGGTAGTCGTGTTTCAGTAAGTAAATAAAAACATTTCATTAAAACTTCACTCTCTACATATATAAATTGTACTCCCCTGCTCGCCTCTTTTAATATGTCCGGGTTAGTCTCAGGAACTACCGTCGAGATTTCGATACGGTGTTGGAAATCCTGGGATCGATAGCTTGCCGGTTTAGATATCGATTATATGGAAAATCGGCGAGACTCTCGAATCCTGAAATAGATGAACCATCTATATACATACGAGGGTAATCCCAAAAGTAAGATATATTTTTTTTATAAGTACATAGACCCGTTTATTTCTACAATGGTTTACATTAGTTTACAGCTTAAACATTTAGCTATTTTTCGACATAATAACCATTTCTGTCGATGCATTTTTGTAGACGCTGTGGCAGTTTTTGTATGCCCATGTCATGCTAGCTCGCCGAAACGCTGTCAGAAAGTTGTGAACCTCTTCTTTCAACTCGTAATCAGAGCTGAATCGCTGGGACCACAATAAACGCTGAAAGGTCCTGTGAGACTCTGAAAAAACTCAAATGGGCAATTCAGAACCGGAGAAGAGGAAAGTTGAGCAAGGGCGTACACATTCTCCATGACAACGCTCGCCCACAGATCGCTCGGCAAACCGTTGCTCTCTTGCAACAGTTTCAGTGGAACATAATCACCCACCCACCCTGTAGTCCTCACTTGGCGCCCAGTGGCTATCACCTGTTTCCTAGGTTAAAAGAAGATTTGGCCGGAAAGCGATTCAGCTCCGACGACGAGGTGAAAGAGATGGGCGTCAGAGACGACTGTCACGCTTTGCCTTTGATAACAGGCTTCAGATGCGAGGAGATTGCTGCTGTCAATGAATGCAGATACATATCAACAAGTTCCTAGCGAACATTGGAAGCTAATTGCATACAATGGACATCTGGAGTCTTGTGCCTCGCAAAAGGCCATTGCTCCCAGTGGCACACAAAGCTGTACCTCATGAATAGGCCTAACACCACACACACTGGGCAGTGGCTGAGTAAAGGTGTGTAGTGTTGTCCGGCGATTCGCGATTTGACCTATTTTCACACGATGCGAATGTCGAGCGCACAAGCGCCCCAATGAGGCGACTGATCCGCATTATGCGAGTCGGGTGTAATTCAGGATGGAGGGCATTCTGTGATGGTTTGGGGGCCCATTCATTCAGATTATGGTAGCCGAAACAGGGATGTTTGTTTCAACATTATCGATGACCAAGTGTTGTTCTTCTTCTACGTCTTCATGATTAGTATACTATGGTCACTCCTGGTTTCATGAAGATTCAGGCACCCTATCGCAATTCGACTAGCGTGGCAAATCATCCGAGATTAATGTCGCAGAACACTTCTGGCACTAAACATATCAACAAAAGTTTTGCACCGCCCATTTATTTCGGAATAAATGGCACAGAAAACAAAAAAAAAAGCTCTGAGACCTGTATACGTATTCATTTGCAATGAGTCCAGATCACAAAAAACGTGTAACGACAAAATGGTTTGCTTCTGGTGGGAGGTTTTTCACAGCACACCAGAGTCACGTCAGTAGGTCGTAGAATGTCTCTTGCTCGGATGCAGGCTTCAATCCGTCATGGCATACCATCAATGATATCATCAAGCCAGCCCTGGTCCCAATTGCCCCACTCTTCAATATCGATTCTGTGATATCATTAACAGATCGATCAAAGTCGACAACGGAGATCGATACCACAGAGATTTGCAATGGCTCGCTGCAATCTGAAACAACGAATGCGCACCAGCGCACTCAAATGGAGGTCAATGTGGAGCCGAACATGGAAGCGCCCTATCCCAGTTCGTGAGCTCAGCTGAAGCAATCATCATTATCAATTAGGGATATAGAATGTTATTCAAGTCTCAGATGAATGTTGATGATTGTACTTCAAGAGAGCAATTTGTTGATTAGTGGATCAACTGATGCTGAACATCAACATGATGACAAATTCAAATGGCTCTGAGCACTATGGGACTTAACATCTGAGGGCATCAGTCCCCTAGAACTACTTAAACCTAACTAACCTAAGGACATCACACACATCCATGCCCGAGGCAGGATTCGAACCTGCGACCGTAGCGGACTGACGCGCCTAGAACCGCTCGACCACACCGGCCGGCCCAACATTATGACAGTTGTATCTTTTTCTTTATGGACGCATGACTGACTCTCTTTGAGAGAATTTTCTTTTTAGGTGAAGGGTGTACATATGAAATGTTCTCCGTGTGAAGAAGACTACCGCCGTCTTTGTGTGGTTGACGATAACTTACAAGTCCCTTGATGAGCAATTCACCAATGTGTATGCCCGATGTAAAAAACGCAGTAATATTTGCGTAAAGGCTGCAGACTATATGAGGCTTAGTCGGGAGGTCATTGATGTATAGGTTGAAGGGCAGAGGCGAAATAACGGAACCCTGTGTAATAGCTTCAGCCGGAGGTTTCAGTGGAGATCTATTGGCATCAACAGTGACATAGAAAGTTCTTCCTTATGGAGGCGAATGAGCTGCAACTCGGTGATTATTTTCTGCTGAAAGCCTAATTGTTCCGGTCGAATAGTTTCATGGTCCCGGTGGCAGTGAGTCAGTTTAGCAAGCAGCACCCTCTCAAGTATTTTCCCGAGCGTCGGTAGCAGGCAGATGGCGCGGCGATTTGTTGGCTGTACAAGGTTATGGCCGGGCGACGCCCGCATCTCGTGGTCGTGCGGTAGCGTTCTCGCTTCCCACGCCCGGGTTCCCGGGTTCGATTCCCGGCGGGGTCAGGGATTTTCTCTGCCTCGTGATGGCTGGGTGTTGTGTGATGTCCTTAGGTTAGTTAGGTTTCAGTAGTTCTAAGTTCTAGGGGACTGATGACCATAGATGTTAAGTCCCATAGTGCTCAGAGCCATTTGGACCATTTTTTTGGCCAGGCCACGAAATGGGGATGACCGTCTTATCAGCCTTCTGCTGGAAACTGAATTCTTCTAGCTGAATAATTCAATGGTCCCGGAGGCACTGAGTCAATTTTGCAGGCAATATCCTCAGAAGTATCTTCCTGAGCGAGGTAGCAGTCAGACTGCGCGGTTATTTATCGGTTGTTCAAGGTCGTGGTGAGGCTACGGAATTGAGACGATCTTCCCAGTCAGGGTGGGAAGTATGCGTTGACCAGAGAGTCATTTATGATTCCTGTCGGGAGGACCACCGTCGTCCGTGAGAGGTGTCGTAAGTCCACATTGCTGATTTGGTCATTTCCTAGCGCCGAGTTGCTCGTCTTACGGATAAATGTGGCCACTTCTCTAAGTGTCGTAAGCTGAGGTTGGTCCTGTATGGGCTGTAACCGGAACCGTGTAGCGAACTCCCGAATCCTTTCATCATCTTCATTACCGCCACCACCATGGTCCTGTTGGTCGTTGTTGGGGTTCGTCATGTGCTGAGTGTAGGCGTCGGTGAAGAGTTGCACTTGAAGCACAGCGTCGAAGATAGGTCCGTCAGGAGTAACGATAGCTCGCCTAAATGGCTTCTGTTGCCTCATAATCTGACCTTACGATCGGTATAGGGTCACAATAGCAACATACCTGCACGACATATCGGAGCGATGGAAAACTTTTGTTGGTGTTTGTATTTGGAACAGCAGATGAAACTTAGCAAATCAACATTGCTGCAAGTTTTTAGCCCAACGAGATCTAATCATCAGTAAGTGGCTTCTGCTGGATATGGCATACCTGAAGGAACTTGTGGACTCTCTTTTGTCGTCGAACTGAGTCCATTATCAAGAGGTGATGTCTCCTGGGGTCAGTGATATTTCGTCCGGCGCGCTTACAGCGCTGACTTTCGCCCCGGCAGCCGACGCCTTGGTAGTTGTCCAGCTCGGCAACTGGGCGGCTGCACGCACCTGGGCCCTGCGCTGCTCACGTTTTACGCACCCGTCCAGTGTCCGGCCCAGGCCGGTCCGGCGACTTTCGCTTTTCCTCGCCGCAGCGCCCTGTACTAAAGAAGCGAGTTTCGCTCTCGCCACAGTGCGTAACGCATTACGCAGGCGCGAAAACCGACAGCCCCGTTTTGCAGAGCAGCCTCCTGTTAATTACCCCAACGCGAAAATGCAATTTAACCGAGCTATTTGCGCAACAACAGAAGTTCTAGAGCTATGTTGGCGAGTCGTGACACAGGCTTCTTACTGCAAACTCCAGTTTCTTATGGTCTGTGAGTGGGCAGCGATTCGTGACAGGCAAATGCGGAAGCTTACCTAATCAGCTGTTCCAGATTGCTCTTCCGTAGCGTGCATATGGAGTACCATTCGCAGGTGTGCGACTAGATTATTGATTTCAAACGCAATATTTCTGGAATAACGAGAAACTGCTCTTTCTTGTGGAGCAAAATTTTTAAAATTCATTTTCACGTCCAGGCTCACAGAAATATCGCCTGAGATTTAATTTATCTCTAACGGAATGGGAAGCATTGCGCTATAAAAGTGGGCCGGCCGGAGTGGCCGAGCGGTTCTAGGCGCTACAGTCTGGAACCGCGCGACCGCTACGGTCGCAGGTTCAAATCCTGCCTCGAGCATGGATGTGTGTGATGTCCTTAGGTTAATTAGGTTTAAGTGGTTCTAAGTTCTAGGGGACTTATGACCTCAGCAGTTGAGTCCCATAGTGCTCAGAGCCATTTGAACCATTTTTATAAAAGTGGTTTCTGTGTTATCGTCCAGAGAGCGGTGCCACAGCCAATTCGGCAACGCACATTGATACCACAGGCATTAGCGATGTCTCGTTTAGGTCCGCAACGACGTGTGGGAGAAGCTAAAGAAGACACATCCTCTCTCTCAGCACAGAGTCGCCCTCACATGGAAGTCAGTACAGAGCCGCGCATGGAAGCATTCTGCCCCAGTTCGTGACCTCAGCTGAAGCAGTGAACATCAATGAGTAGGACTAGAGAGTTATTCAAGTCTCAAATGGAAATGTATATTTGTAAATGTTGAACTTTTTACTTCGAGAGAACAATTTGTTAATTAGTGCTAGAAGTGATACTTTATTAGTCAATGACAGTTGTAAATTATTAAGCACACCTGTGGCGAAAGATTATATCAAATTAAGTGAATCTTTTTATCGTTCATGTAACAAAATTAACTAGTACGCCATATGTTCAGATGAGCCATCTTCCTAAGCAATCAAAGAACCCACAGTTACGACCGTACGATTTGCAGTTTCGTCTGGTGATAACTGTTTCTGAGCTCGAATTCCGTCCTGGGAACTTCTTTACTTATCGCTCTTCCGTAACATTGACGTTACATTCCTCTAGTTGGATCTTCATCAGCCTTCCACATATTGAAGTGCCACGTTCATGCAATACTGTTATCCGAAGCACATACGGGCAGACTTCATGTCTAATTGTAGAATAATGTAAGAAACTTTCTTTTGTTAGAAAGCCATTTCATTGCCTGTAACTATGATAACGTGGGAAATTTTCATTTGTTAAAGAACCATAACATTTCTCATAGCTATCTCCTTTCTACTCCACAGCTACAACGCGTGCTTTCCAGCAATTTTGTCCATTGTTTAGCAGGAGTTATTCACTACTTCTGTCTGCTTTTTCGTGCATCTGTGGCCAAGATCGCTACATTATCTTATACGGTGCTGCACCCATCCCGATGTTAATCGAATTCCAGTAGTTTATGAAATTTTGATTGTTGGGATTTCTTCTGCAAGAGGAGAAAATACTTATTTATTAAAATTTCTGATAAACAGAACGTAATAACGATGTAATTTTGGTAAAAATCGGGAAACAGTCGTAGTAGCTGTGTAAATATCATAATGTGCTTAAAAATAGCTTCAGTAACAGTCTTCTCAACGTTTCGGGACCACTTCAGGATCTTTCTTCTGGTTGTTCTCTCGACTGTCCTCTGCATGAAAAACTTGCCTTTGTAAGCTAACAAAGTAGACTTTATGTCAGTGTGCACAAAATTACCAGTCGAAAATAATCCTTGAGGTTTACTTTTGTGGTAGCTCCGAAGCGTTGGGAAGATGACGCAACAAAGTTCATATTTATTAAGTCACTACCATCTGTCACTGAAGGGGGAAGAAAACCGGAATGACAAGATAAAGAACTGAATCTCATTTCTTTCTTATGAGCAACCAGTCGCGTGCCCCTTTTCTCATTTTATCTGAATAAATGAAAGGTTTTTTGTCTCAAGAAAAAGCAAATATATCGTTGCATTGAACTTACTGTTGTCGTGTAAACTTCCAGAGAAATAAATGTGAGGTCTGTATTTGTTGGACCGCAGACTGATTGTGTATTGCTTGCAGAATGCCCCTTTTCTTCGCTTTTCGTCAGTGTTTGTGCTACAAAATTAAAACGGTTACTGAATTACTTATCCCCAATTTAGCGTTAACTCTGTAATGACCGACCGTGCCCCTAAAATGCGCCGCGTAATCCAGCGCGGTAACGATAGAGAGAGACAGCGTAATCTCAGACGTAGCTGTGCTCGATCTGACGGCAGTTAGCAGCACGCGAGGTACTGGGCATCCCCCACTGCGCCGGATCTGACAGCTGGGTAGCGGGTGCAAGCACGCAAGCGGCAAAATTCTGCCCTCCTCAGTACACTGCTGTGTTGTGTTACAAAACAAATACAAATGTTGTTCTATTTGTCCCCAATAGAGTGACCAAGAGAACAACTGCGAACTTTATAATATCAAGAAATAAACACGATGAAAAAAAAAAAAAGAATTACACACAGAGGACATCATTATAATACCTTGTGACACTATCTCTAGTCTCCATGACATCGAGGAACAGAGTCAACAAGTTTCTTCGGATATACTATATCCAGCTGAAGATGCTCATTGGTGGTTAGATACCCTTGAGTCCGCATTGTGGAGGATATGACTCAAGCCACAGGAGGCTGTGTGATCTTTTGGGACTGCATTTCGTACAATGACTTTGACAGACACCGTAAGATGCACGTGACATGATACAGGTTATTTGCTTCAGTATTATCGGTAATAAAATGTTGCCCTAACTTCTAAATCAGCGTGATGAGTATACTGTGGACGCTAGTCACTTCTGCGATGACAACAGCCATACTTGCGGGTCTGAACGCATACATTCCTGGTTTGACAAACACTTAGGCACCTTGTGCTACTTTGAATGGCCCGCTATAACGCACAATCTTAATTTCATAAAAAAATAAGCCAAATGCGAATAGGACTCGGGCACTGAGGATTCCGTACGTTGGTGTGCAAAACTTACACGAAATGTGCCTCAGCCAAGTAACATAGCTCGATGAAACTTCGACCATTCACAGAAACAACTGCTACAGTACAATACGAGTGTGTACTGAAAAGTAAAGCTTCCGAATTTTTAAAATATAACAAACGTTATTAACATTCTACATTTATATTCTTCATGTCTACATTGTTATTTCTGTAGTCACCCTGGCATCGGACACATTTCTCCCAACGAGAGACCAGTTCGTTGATACCGTCACTGTAGAATGTTTGACTTCTTTGACAGCCGGTCGGAGTGGCCGTGCGGTTCTAGGCGCTACAGTCTGGAACCGAGCGACCGCTACGATCGCAGGTTCGAATCCTGCCTCGGGCATGGATGTGTGTTATGGCCTTAGGTTAGTTAGGTTTAATTAGTTCTAAGTTCTAGGCGACTGATGACCTCAGAAGTTAAGTCGCATAGTGCTCAGAGCCATTTGAACCATTTGAACTTCTTTGACGGGGCCACAAGCCTACCTCTGTCTGCGCAGCTACATCAGTATTAAAATGAAATCCTCGAAGGTGTTCCTTAAGTTCTGGAAACAGATGAAAACTGGATGGCGCCAGTCGGGACTGTATGGAGGCTGATCGAGACAGTGACTACAAAGCATCGGACTGTTGCAGAGATCGCAGCGTTCGTGTGATGTCTGGCATTGACATGCTGAATGAGAGGGTGCTCAGATATGTGGAAGGAGTCTGCGAATACGAAACCCGATTACAGCACGCTGTTTCTGAAGCACCGACATAGTTAATTTACACACCACCATGCCATACACTAGAATTCGAAGCCCTCTAGCGGCAGAGGGCCCCAAATATGTAGACACCGAGAATAATATGTACAGTGTTAATAATAATCGTTTTATTTAAAATGAGTTTAGAATTTTGACACAAAAATCACGGAGGTATGCCGGCCGCGGTGGTCTCGCGGTTCTAGGCGCGCAGTCCGGAACCGTGCGACTGCTACGGTCGCAGGTTCGAATCCTGCCTCGAGCATGGATGTGTGTGATGTCCTTAGGTTAGTTAGGTTTAAGTAGTTCTAAGTTCTAGGGGACTGATAACCACAGCAGTTGAGTCCCATAGTGCTCAGAGCCATTTTTGTCACGGAGGTATTACTTTTCAGCAAGCTGTCACATAAAAGGAGATTCAAAGAAATACACAGTGAGATGAACACTAATGATTTTTTACTCAAAGAAAATGATTACAATAAAGTCACCGCGATTTTTGATTGTCCCCTGCACATTACATTCTTAATAGGACGTGTGATCACCACGGACGGCAGCCTATGCTCTACAACATGCTCACAGGTTGGTTGGTTGGTTTGGGGAAAGGAGACCAGACAGCGAGGTCATCGGTCTCATCGGATTAGGGAAGGACGGGGAAGGAAGACGGCCGTGCCCTTTGAAAGGAACCATCCCGGCATTTGCCTGGAGCGATTTAGGGAAATCACGGAAAACCTAAATCAGGATGGCCGCCGGACGCGGGAGTGAACCGTCGTCCTCCCGAACGCGAGTCATGCTCACAGGCTGGCCACTAAGTTGATTGAAGTTCTTGTGATAGGGCGTTCTATTCTTGCATCAGAGTGGTTGAAAAATGCTGGAAGGGCGTTGGTGCATGTGGACGTGCTCCAATAGGTCTCTCCGATGCATTCCACATGTACTGGGTGGGATTTAAGTGGGCGGAATGGGTGGGTCAATCCATTCGCCGACTATCCTCTCGTTCCAAGAGCTCCTCCACCTGGGCAGGCAGTTCGATGTGGTCGCGCGTTGTGGTCCATATAAACGAAGCCATGGCTGAAAGAAGATGAGAAAGGAGTACAATGTCACAATAAGGTCGAGGGGGGAGTGAACCATGTTCAAAGATTTGGAGATGAGAGTA
Organism: Schistocerca americana; assembly: GCF_021461395.2. NCBI lineage: Eukaryota > Metazoa > Arthropoda > Insecta > Orthoptera > Acrididae > Schistocerca > Schistocerca americana. Next base: position 500,336,141 of record NC_060125.1, read on the forward strand.
CATCCAGGCGACATTGTCTCCTCACACCGTAACACCTGGACTACCAGTTCATCCTCGACAGTGTTCCTTTGTGCATTGCGTGTTCCCGCCTCTCGTCGTTCGAGAGTACGTAATGCACCGGGGAGCACTGCCGAACATAATCGGGTTGGTGGACCAGGTGTTATGCTGTGGAGAGGCATAATGTTGCATGGTCGTACTAATATCCAAATCTTTGAACATGGTACAGCCACTGGTCAACGTGATTGTGACACTGTACTTCTTCCCCACTTGCGTCTTTTCAGGGGTGCATTTGGCCCTGACTCCTTCCTTATGGATGACAATGCTCGACCGTGTCAAACTGCGCAGTGAGGCTCTTGGAACGAGAGGACATTAGATGAATGGACTGGCCTCCCCGTTCCAATCTAAATTCCATCGAGCTCGTGTGGGATGCGTTGGGCAGACGTACTGCACCGCGTCCACATACACCATCGATCATCCAGCGGTTGCAACCGCGCTGATGGAGGAATGGAACCCCTTACCACGAGAACTCCTTACCAACGTTGTGGCCAGCATGGCAGCACGTTGCAAAGCACACACTACCGTTCCTGGCGCTCACACATCCGTTTGAGAATCATGTCCTGCTTTCTGCAATGTCGAGGGGATCACCATGATTCACGGTGAATCCAGTGCAATTATTCCAGAATGAGATTTTCACTCTGCAGCGTAGTGTGCGCTGATATGAAACTTCCTGGCAGATTAAAACTGTGTGTCGGACCGAGACTCGAACTCAGGATTTTTGCTTTTCGCGTGCAAGTGCTCTACCAACTGAGCTACCCAAGCACGACTCACGACCCATCCTCACAAATTTGGAAGGTAGAAGACGAGGTACTGGCAGAAGTAAAACTCTGAGGACGGGTCGTGAGTCGTGCTTGGGTAGCTCAGTTGGTACAGCACCTGCCCGCGAAAGGCAAAGGTCCCGAGTTCGAGTCTCGGTCCGGCACACGGTTTTAATCTGCCAGGAAGTTTCAGAGTAATTATTGTCTTTGAATAAAAGTGCCATTTGTCTTCGTGTTCAGCTTATTTATTTCAGTTACCTTATGTAGTAAACTTATCAGCTCTTCCTATGTATGGTCCAAGATTCATCGAGCTATGTTACTTAGTAGTGTCACGTCATGCAGAAGTTGGTTGCGTCCTTGAGTTTCACACACCAGCGTAAAACAATCAAAATCATCTTCCATGCTCAGGTCACGTTCTCCTGCGAGTCTTGACACCCTGCCGTTATGTCTTGAGCCTTTCGATCAAAGCGTCTTTTCAGTTGACAGAGGCTCTCTACGTCTCCTAGATTCTTTTGCGATTCTAAATCCCTGGTAATTGTGTAGCATCTCCCTGATTTTATCTCAGTTTCCTACTGTTTTTCCTGGAATTCATACTTATTGTAGACCTTATCCGTATTCTTGAAAACATATCAATTTTATTTTCTTTAATGTTGGAATTTTCCAGATCCTTTGAATCATCTTGTATATGTTCATTCTGTACATATGCTTGTAGTATAGCGGCCTTCTGATTCTAACTGATGATTTCATTTGCTCTTGCACAGCTCTTAGTTAGATCTTAATCCCCGTCAACACATCTGTTGCCCACATAGTTGCATCAATACCCTGCATTCATCTGTCACAACTGGCTGAGTAAACCTCTTCGTGCTCATAGTTGCTGTCTCTGATATATACAACATGATCCTTCTATTCTAATTAGGCTCCTATAACGTTGTAAGTTATTTATTTATTTTGTTAATTCGAGGAAAAACTTAGAGAGTCACGATTTTCCGATCGCTTTAGAGACAGAACATTTGACCAGTTCGGCGGGATTGCGGGAGGCAGGGTATATAACCAATGCAGCTGTAAGCTAGGAACCTTTCCAGCGTTAACTTCAAGAAACCATACGCAATTTGAATAGATGTGAGCGGACGAGGACCCGAAGTATTAAAACACGAAAAATTCCTTGCTGCAGCATTTATTGCATATAATGAGGAATATTAAAAAGGTCACGAAGTACATCAACTTAAGTTCTTACTTTGGTGCTTATCTCCAAATAGTGTTACATTAGCAGCTTCAAGCAAGTGAAACAGATACCGTTTTATTAAATATGTATTTTATTAGTATTTGTTCTCTTTGTCCTTTAAATTAATTCATCTTATAAAAATATAGCTCCTTTTCATCTTCAATCAAACATGTTTAATACCAGCTGCAGCACCGTTTGTGGGTTTTCTACGGTTTATTCTGATATTGGTAACATTTGTAAGCGCTATTAACGTTAATTTCACAATCGATCACGAAGGCATTATTGACGATGTCACAGCAGTGGCAAAAGGTATTTGTCTGTTGATGGAGAAAAATTGTATCTTTCTTATCTCCAACAAATCTTTAAGTGAGTACCGCGAAGCTGTGAGACCAGTTGCAGGTATTCAAGATGGTTTGAATTATGTCCCAGTTCTTAATGTTTGCTGCGAGAATTCGACGTGCCACTGAGTAGCTATGGAAGAAATTATACAGATTTCTTTCTCGGTTGAGGCCTTTGCAAACATTCAAATGAACGCAATATTTTGCGCCAATAAATGTTGTGCAGAACATGAAACACATAGATGTACTCGTATTTCGTGGAAAACTATCTTACAATAGCATGGACATAAAGCAATATCTGCAGCGTGGTTTTTAATAACAGTGCTGTGAACGATTTTAATGAACATACGGTTTTTAGTATCCTATATCAACAAAACATTGAAACTCTGCTGAACACTCAGTTTTCACATTAGACAAAACTCAAATTTAACTCCTGATAAAATATTAACGACCTATTACCCCTATAGGGCAAAAGCCTGCCGATGAGTAGGTCATCTCTTCAACCATTAGTTATGAAACAACAACAATCAAGAACTTCCACTGTTGCCTCAGTTCATCAAACAAGACAATCTGTTTACAATTGTTTCCATATCGAAAATAAAAAAATGGTTCAAATGGCACTGAGCACTATGGGACTCAACTTCTGAGGTCATCAGTCCCCTAGAACTTAGAACTACTTAAACCTAACTAACCTAAGGACATCACACACATCCATGCCCGAGGCAGGATTCGAACCTGCGACCGTAGCGGTCTCGCGGTTCCAGACATATCGAAAATAAAATGCTGAGAAGTTTGAACTTACAGTTGGCCTACTCACCTCCCGGCTTAGCTCATCTTGTGCAGCCAGCACGTAGAGACACATTCCCCTGAAACAAAAGTAAGCAAATGCTATGATATAAATTGTTACATATTTTCCTGCAGTTATGGTTCATTAATTCTAACATCTGCTATGGATGAAATCACTTAGAGGAACGATTTCTGCATGTTGATGTACAGCACTTCGCAAGCAAAAAACAAAATAGGTAATAGAGAGGATGACGGAGGTGGAATAAGATAGAAGTGTCAAGCGAGTGGAACTTGAAATAATTAAATTAGTTGCAGTTACAGACAAAAATTAAAAACTTGTTAAGGTCTGCCATTATTTGGGTTAGCAGGTTTATATTTGTGCAATATCTTCCTCTTTTACCTTTTACTTGGCCTTTACCCCACATCTTCATAGAGTTAATATTAATCTGGATCGACCAGCCGCCAGGCCTTCCCAAGGCCCCCCCCCCCCCTGCCCCCCGCTACACCCTTTCCCGCTATGGCATTCGTCTACCCCATCTGTCTGCATCCAGTGTAAGCTATGTGAAATATGAGAACGTTTTCGAAATGTTTGCGTATCGTGTAACAGAGGCGGGTCTAGGGTACCAGCCCAGTATTCACCTAATTAGATGTGATAAACAGCCTAAAAACCACATCCAGTCTGGGCGGCACAATGGTCCTCGTTGTTAACGTGCAGGGTGGATTCGATGTAGGGTCGGCGTGACCCAAGCGCCCCCCCCCCTCCCCCAGACCCTACCCCCTCCCCACCCAACTTTCGGATATCTTGTGTGGGCTGTACTCAAGCATTTGCTACATATGAAGAAGCTGTCTCGTCCCGGCTGATGACTGTCTCATCTGACAAGATGGCACTCCAAAGCCAACAAAGATTACAGCGTGAATTTTTCCCTCCTTCCTTCCTTCTTTTTTGACGATGGGAAAAAAATTGAGAGGTAATTAAATCTGAGCGAGGAGAAGTAAGAATCTTAATGCTGAAATAACTAGTGGAGCGCTCCTTAAAATATTCTTGGAGTATATCTTGTAATTACGACCAAAAATACAGCAACATATTTAAATATAAACAAAAAACAAACACCGTCAGACGTCAGAACAAGCCATGAAGGCCCAACGATACCGACCGGCCTCGTGTCATTTTAAGGCTTTAGGTATAACTGGATGGGTATACGGAGGAACATGTCCTCAGCACACCACTCAACTGGCCGTTGTCAGTTTTCGTGACCGGTGCCGCTACTTCTCAGTCAAGCAGCTCCTCAATTGGGCTCACAGGGATTGAATGCACCCCACTTGCCAACAGCACTCGGCAAACCCGTACGGTGACCCATCCAAGTGCTAGTCAACCCTGACAGTGCTAAAATTCAGTGATCTGACGGAAACCGGTGTTACCACTGTGGCAAGGCCGCAGGCCATATATTGGAATAAAAGCATATGTAAAAGATGTTGCTATTACAGTTGAATTGTTTTCAGAAACGTTCTGATCCACGAGATCTTAATCAAAACTCCCAGACATTTTCAGCAATACTGTAAACGTGTAGTCGGGGCTGCAATAAAAAAATAGAATTTTTGCACTCTTTTAATTTATTACCCACTTGTGGTGATTTCAGTGGTATTTTTAATTTAATAGGGATGAAAATAAATATAGATTGTCTAAAGGGGAAATATCGACTAATGAGTGAAGTAGCAGTATTACTCTGAATAATACACGCTGTTGTTTTTTATTTCTTTCGTTCGCAGTTTTATAGAAATCAAATTCAAAAACACAATTCTTTACTCCGCGAAACAGACTTTCGAGTGAGGTCTAAAGATACTCTGTAATTGTGGACTTTGTAAGCGGAAGTATTGTAATACACACAACAAAAAAAGTTTTGCATCAGGCCAGTTCCCAGAACTCCTGAAAAAATACGTTGACTGTGGATATTGTATCACAGGCAGTGTCCCTTTGAACGTTCAGAGATGTCACTAAGCGCGCCCAAAGGTGTAAATAAGCATGTATGAGCAGCGCATATTAAACGGAGGGGGTCCGACAGCCAACCAGTTCCAGTCATTCCACCAGGAAGGAGGTACACGGCTCGTGTCGTCTCAACCATGCCTAGACGGTCAACACTGCGGTTCGATCAAGTCCGCATTGTTACTTTCTGTCAGGAAGAGCTCTTAACAACGGAAGTGTCCAGGCATCTCGGTCTGAACCAAAGCGATGTTGTTCGGACATGGAGGAGATACAGAGAGACAGGAACTGTCGATGACATGCCTCGCTCAGGCCGCCCAAGGGCTATTACTGCAGTGGATGACCGCTACCTACGGAGGCTCGGAGGAACCCTGACAACAACGCCACCATGTTAAATAATGCTTGTCTTGCAGCCCCAGGACGTCGTGTTACGACTCACACTGTGCGCAATAGGCTGTATCATCCGCAACTTCACTACCCATGTCCATGGCAAGGTCCATCTTTGCAACCACGACACCATGCAGCGCGGTACAGGTGGGCCCAACAACATGCTGAATGCGCCGCTCAGGATTGGCATCACGTTCTCTTCACCGACGATTGTCGCATATATTTTCAACCAGACAACCGTCGGAGACGTGTTTGGAGGCAACCCGGTGAGGCTGAACGCCTAAGACACACTGTCCAGCGAGTGCAGCAGGGTGGAGGTTCCCTGTTGTTTTGGTGTGGCATTCTGTGGGGCTGACGTACGCCACTGGTGGACATGGAAGGCGCCGTAATGGCTGTACGATACGTGAATGCCATCCTCCGACCCATAGTGCAACCATATCGGCAGCATGTTGGCGAGCCATTCTTCTTCATGGACGATAATTCACGTGCGCATCTTGTGAATGACTTCCTTTAGGATAACGACATCTCTCGACTAGAGTGGCTAACATGTTCTCCAGACATGAACCCAATCGAACATGCCTGGGATGGATTGCAAAGGACTCTTTATGGACGACGTGACCCACCAACCACTATGAGGGATCTACGCCGAGTCGCTGTTGAGGAGTGGGACAACCTGGACCAACAGTGTCTTGATGAACTTGTGGATAGTACGCTACGACGGCTACAGGCGCGCATCAGTGCAAGAAGACGTGCTACTGGGTATTAGAGTTACCGGTATGTACAGCAATCTGGAGCACCACCTCTGAAGGTCACGCTGTATGGTGGTACAACATGCAATGTGTGGTTTTCACGGGCAATAAAAAGGTCGGAAATGATGTTTATGATGATCTCTATTCCAATTTTCTGTACAGGTTCCGAACCTCTCGAAACCGAGGTGGTGCAAAACTGTTTTTGATGTGTGTATTATTAAAAGAGTACATCACTAATCACTAACAGATGATGCTTCTTAAACAATAGGCGCCAGGACATCCAAGGATATTGCCGCTGCTAAGTACTTTTATTCATTGCTATACTCCATTCAAAATTACTTTAACATTGGCAACTGGGAAAGATGTAGTGAGGGGAAGCTCACGCGGGACTCAGGACACAAATTCGGCCAGTCGACAGCAAGCGACCACTGTTGTCAAATCTTCTTCCCCACCACAACAACACTTGCCTCTTGCACTACGCTTTAGGTACCTTGTTACGCTGTGGGGTCGTTCTTTGCGAATCTGGATTTTCTTTCGTTTCTATTCTTAATTTCTGGCATTAATATTTTATCTGTTGTTGCTATTGTTTCCTATGTGATACTGACCAATGTCGAAACCAAGCTGATCAAATGTAGAATGGAAATGTAAGACTTTTAAGTGCAACTTTTTCAAAAACGTGTTTTCCGTTGAAAGGTGGCTACACTGGGTCACAGCGCCAGAGATTGCGCCAAAGATTATTATTCCGCCGCCTCCACTGGTGCAGTAGTAGTTCAGAGGTTGCCGTGGGCAGTACTTGTTGAGAGAATGTCGAGAGCAATACTAGTTCAGAGGATGTCGAGTGCAGCTGTTCTTCTGTTGGGCGAGAGAGTAGATGCTGTTCGGTTGGTGTAATGTATAGATGGAAGATGTTGCAATGATCACAGTGTATTTTTCGTCACTGTATAATGAGGTAAAAAAAATTATTTCACATTTCTTTAATGACAGTGCCTCTTGGTCACAGGTTCAGTCAACAAAGCATCTGGCTCGTGTTCATGTATTAGACTTGCAATTCTGGCTTCTCTGTGCAATTATAGTATTTCTGGTTTTTCAATTAGTTCATTGTAAATGGTGTTTGAAATATCTTGTCATATTGAGGAAGAAACGTGCCAGATACATGTACGCTGAATCACACTACCACAAACAGTTACACTTGTGCTTTGTTGTTTCGTAGCTTTTATAGTTGCAGGGGACTTAATTAATCAATTGTGTTAACGGAAATTTCTTGTCTTTATGCAGGGTTCGTAACCGGACATTTTAATTAAGCCCCCATGCACCGTGCTACTGCGTTGTCGGTAACCAGTTGCACATCCTTAGACTTGATCCAGATGCCAAACTATAGAGAAAGTCCAGATTCCCTCCAGATTCCCAAAGTTTAAAAGATACCAGAAGTGGTTTTTGTTCATTACAGTTCCACTAAATGGTTCAAATGGCTCTGAGCACTATGCGACTTAACTTCTGAGGTCATCAGTCGCCTATAACATAGAACTAATTAAACCTAACGAACCTAAGGACATCACATACATCCATGCCCGAGGCAGAATTCGAACCTGCGACCGTAGCGGTCGCTCGGCTCCAGACAGTAGCGCCTAGAACCGCACGGCCACTCCGACCGGCACAGTTCCACTAATTAAAAGTTAATGCTTCACTTCTGTTCATACATTGTCACAAAAATTTTCACTTAGAACGAAAACATTCTTACTGCTACTTTACGGAGAACTGAGGTTTTTTGAGACCATGTATACGTAAAATACAAGGTGATTGTTATGTAGAAGAAAACAATCGCTATTAATAACGCTGTTTATTTACACAAATAGAGCCGTTACCGATTTCGAACCGACAAGCTCATCTTCAGACTGCTGTTCGCATTCATATTACTTTCGTTGTTGACATTAGTTGTTGGAAAAAATAGCAACAGCTCATGTAAACTACAACAGATGTAATATAAACGTCAACAGTTGCCTGAAGTTAACCTGTCTGTTACATACGAGTAATGGAGCTCCGTGTAAGTAAATATTGTTATTAACAGTTACAACTGGAAATAAAGATAGACCAACTAGTGCAATAAGGACAGGAGGTGAGCCATTGTAGAAGACGGGAAGTATCACGTACTTGGAGGTGAACTGTTGAAGAAGACGGGAAGTGCTATAGAGGAGAATGGAAGAAATGGAAAAGTGATCAGCAAACGTGGCCGACAGGCAGAATCATTCGTGCGAAGTGTTAGGAACCTGGTTTGCAACAAAGATGTCACAAAAAAAGCAATTAAGTGATATACAAAAGTTACATTTCAATACTGACCTAGCATATGAAACGTGGGTAATGAAGAAAAGAGATGTAAGCAGACAACAGGCATGGGAAATGAAGTTCCTCAGAAGAAGGGTTTGAGCAACAAAGAGAGATACGATGAGGAATTAAAGGGTAAGGGAAATACTGAAAGAGGAACCCTTGCAGAGAAGGATAAAAACATCAAGGCGAAGATGGTATTGGCACGTTAAGAAAATGATAAAGAAGATACACGAAATGAAGATTCGAACCAAGAGGAAGACTAAGGGATGCACGGCTGAAGGTTTGCAGGAGTGTGTTGAAAAAAGAGGCGAGGATTGGAAAAGAGTGAACACAGAAATATGGTGAGACCTATGTTCCTAACAGACCCAGCCTTGGACTAGAAATGGTTCAAGATGATGTTGTTGTTGATGATGATGATGATGACGATTAATCGTGGCTGGTTGCTTTTTTCTTCTTTTGCAGAATCAACTTGTAAAAACTTTCTTATTGGTACGTATAACCAGTTAGGTTCCTGGTACAACATCTAGAACGTTCTTAATGAAGTATTTATTTTCTTAATTATTTCCTTTGTGGAGGTGTGGTGACCAGCATAATTCTGTGATATCAGAATACCTTCGCAACGTTTTTGGATACAGCTCAGTTATGTACAAACAGAGATATATTGTTTTTCTATTCTCCCTACAAATGTGAGATTTTCCATTTCCGTTCTTCAAATGTTCTCCAGCTGGAAAGTTTGACGTTGCTCTCTTGGCCAGGGGATTGGCGTGCAAGGTCAGTTGAGAGGAATGGTTTGCACGCTACGCGCCCACACCGTCAACAGTTGTTCTCTACAATGCTCCCAGCTACTCTGTTGTTAACGAGTGAATGCGGTGTTGGAGTAAGAAAATGAGCTGGGAAAGAACAGGCACGTTAAATTATCCCCGAGTTGAGACAGTCTTAAAAGGTGCTAATGGGTATCCCGAGTTCTTTTCAGTTAGTTCTACCAGTAGTGGTATACAGTGGTGTTCAGTTCATAATTTACGTTATTGAGAAGCCTGAAGTAAACAGCGAATAAAATAATAGATCACGTAAGGTTCCTGTGCTAACAAAAGACTCCGTGGAACCGCAGTTCCACTCTCTTTTCTAATGCTAAAAGGGTTCGACGACGAAAGAGTGCCGCTTGCATCAAACAGGCCGGATGCCGATACCGGTATTGTGTTAGAAACTCATTCTCACTCCCCCTCTTTGTCGAGCGCATTACGAAGACACTCCAGAGGTCTATAAAACGCGCATACAAATCGAAGAGGCGGAATTCTGCTGTGAAACAATTGCGATTTCATACGGCGCAAGGAAGCGAGCGGAACACGTCGCTAGAACCAGCAGACAAGCATTCTGCCTCGCCTCAGGTCCTCGCTCCCTTTCACTTTCTCACAAAACCCTTTCAGTGCGGCCCTGTCGTTCGCAAGGCGAGCTTTCTCTGCCGCGGAAAGCGACGAACGGGCACTGAGGTAATGCGAGACTTACCATGGAGGAAGACACATTCATGGCAAAAGGAACAGATAAAGCTTGGGAAAGAGGAGGGCGAACTCAATGCTCGAGTCCAATGCTGCTTTTCACAGCGATAGCCTGAATTCGGATGGTAAATATTACATTTTGTCGGTAGTTCCTACGTTACTTACTTGTCTGTAACCTGTCCTTCCTCTCTGCTCATTGTTATGAATCAGCCGGCGAGAGAGACACATTGCGAGGACATGTGGTCTAGTGATTCAATGACAATGTGTCGATTCTCTTCATTTCCAATGAGGACAGCGTGTGTGAGTTCATTGCATTAGTATCATCGCCTTTCTTCCTCGTATGCTGTGGAATACATTCTTCATTGTACTACTTAATAATATTGGCTACTATCAATTTACAGTGTAGAATTTTTAAACTAATAACATGTTACAAACACTATTTTTTTTCCATTTGTGGAAAGGGATACTTCACCGTTGGTGACATTTGGAAGAGACCAGTCGAACTATGTCTAGCATGTTTACCACCAAATGGAACTGCTACACAATATGGATCTTACATTATGTTACCGAATAAAAAGAAAAAAGAAGATACACATTTCACACCTGTTAACTTTTGTCTTACAGGTTACAGATAAGCTCCACTGTTTTCATTAATGCTGAGAACTAATTTGGAATAAGATATTATTAACTAGCTATTCTTTCCTCGTGTCTTCTAAATGATCCTAATAGGTTATGTGTATCTCGTAAAATACAACTGCTTATATATTGCTGAGCTCATAGTATTTAAGTATTTGCTTTATCCCGTGAAGGATACTATTCATGTTTTACTTATGTAGTTCCTATGGAAATAATTACGCTGATTAGCGTTTTGGTGTGTGTCAAGCAACTGTGAGGCAACTATCATTTTTGTGGTCTGTAGAGTAAAATGTAATTAATTATAATTCTAATGGTTCGAATCAGTATTGTTATTTAAACATGACGATAATTAATCCCTTATTTTTCAGTTTGTTTAAATTAGTAACCATTTTTCGACAAAAAACAGAGCGGTCTGTCGCCTTTAAAGTTACAAAGGAACTATTATGATCTAAAGAGTGAAAGAAATAATTTTTCTTTCTTTTAACGAGAATGTGATCATAATTAACTGAAAATTTTTTATCTTTTCTTATCTGATTATTTCTTGAAGAAAACGTGCAGCCTATTGAACGGTTTACCAAAGCTCTTTCAAAACTATTTATGCCATGACGAAATTTTTACAGAATGTCACAAGAAACAATCTGTGTAATTATCATTTAACTTCGAATCACTCTGAACCCTGATGTCTCACTTTCTTATGCGAGCTGGCGCAACATAGAATGGTGAGTAAATGTAGCCGAACTCTCATTGCATCACGAGATTCCGCAAAAAAGATGTTGTATAGTTTCTCTTTAAAAGAAAAAGAGTGAGTACTTTACCATAGCCTTAACTTAAGTTTCCTTTAAAACGGTAGTACGGGATTTTAGGTCCTGGCCGCGCGGTTTGAGGAGCCTTGTCACGGATTGCGCGGCCCCTCCCGCCGGAGGTTCGAGTCCCCCCTCGGGCATGGGTGTATGTGTTGTTCTCAGTATAAGTTTGTTTAAATTAGTGCAAGTAGTGTGTGAGTCTAGGGACCGATGACCTCAGCAGTTTGGGTCCTTAGGATTTAACACACACCTGAACACTTATTATTCCCTGACAATTTTATGTCGCCAGCAGTGCCGTTAAGTTGCATATGGCTAGCAAAGTCCAGGTTTTTTGCAGTTCAAATGGCAGACCAAAGGAAACGAACATCGTTTAAAAATAACACTCAGGGCAAAGTAAGAGTGGTTCTGCTGTATGAGTGTAAAAAGTATTTAAATAACATTAAAAAAATTGTCCGACTCATTGTGAAACGTTTCTAATTACCGTTTGGGAATCGTAAGGGTGGTTCGCGACATCAGCTAAAGCGACCGTCTGATACAAGCGACGTCTCGATTTGTCTTTCACAGCCGTGCCTTGCAAGAAGCAGTTCAATGGTTAAGCCACACACAGGATGAGTACGGAGTGAGGAAACAAGTTACAAACGGTGATTCCTGACAGTAACGGGAATAAAAAAGTTCATGTGTCCCGAAATGGAAGGTGAGTCTGCAGTGAAGCAATTAGTACATTACATTACACATTACGTGGTATTAATTTCTTCCACCTTACAAAAAAGTTAGTGACCGCCATTGGATGCAATGCAAGCGTCCACACGTCACATCATGGACTGCTCACCATTGCGAACGCCGAGGCTGCTGCCGTATAGCATCACATGCTACACGGAGATGTTGTTCGAGGGTCTCTATATCAGTGACTGGTTCGGTACACAAATAATTTTTCCGATGCCCTCACAAGTAAAAAATCGAGATTTAAGTACGGTGATAGAGGTGGCTAGGCACAAGCACCTCCTCGTCCTAACTATTTCCTGGGGAAGATGTTTTTGAGGTCTTGGCGAGCAATGATTCGGAAATGGGGTAGTACTCCATTATGCATCAGCCACATTACCTGTCGTATTACGAAAAAACACAGTCTCCTGCACGTGAGTCACATGCAACAACGCTAACAAGTGCTTTATTCTACCTCCGAGCGTATTTAGATATAAAATTTTGTTCAATGTCCTGTCAGAAATCAACTCCTGAAGTTTTTCCAGTTACTTAATATCACGTTGTACGTTTTCTGACTTTTCTGAGGCATTATTTTCTGTTTTATGCGTATTTAGTGTTTCTGTATGTTAGTTATTGTCATTGTATTCTTGCGACAGCGTCATGTGTCATGGTAGTGAGTACAATTTGCTATCGCTTATAACGAAGGTACAGACCCAAAGTAACTGCCAATCGTACACACCAGCAGACTGTAACGGTTTTGCTTGATTTTACATTGACCTTGAGACGAAACACAACCACTACAGGTTGCTAGAGCGAACGAAATACACTCCTGGAAATGGAAAAAAGAACACATTGACACCGGTGTGTCAGACCCACCATACTTGCTCCGGACACTGCGAGAGGGCTGTACAAGCAATGATCACACGCACGGCACAGCGGACACACCAGGAACCGCGGTGTTGGCCGTCGAATGGCGCTAGCTGCGCAGCATTTGTGCACCGCCGCCGTCAGTGTCAGCCAGTTTGCCGTGGCATACGGAGCTCCATCGCAGTCTTTAACACTGGTAGCATGCCGCGACAGCGTGGACGTGAACCGTATGTGCAGTTGACGGACTTTGAGCGAGGGCGTATAGTGGGCATGCGGGAGGCCGGGTCGACGTACCGCCGAATTGCTCAACACGTGGGGCGTGAGGTCTCCACAGTACATCGAAGTTGTCGCCAGTGGTCGGCGGAAGGTGCACGTGCCCGTCGACCTGGGACCGGACCGCAGCGACGCACGGATGCACGCCAAGACCGTAGGATCCTACGCAGTGCCGTAGGGGACCGCACCGCCACTTCCCAGCAAATTAGGGACACTGTTGCTCCTGGGGTATCGGCGAGGACCATTCGCAACCGTCTCCATGAAGCTGGGCTACGGTCCCGCACACCGTTAGGCCGTCTTCCGCTCACGCCCCAACATCGTGCAGCCCGCCTCCAGTGGTGTCGCGACAGGCGTGAATGGAGGGACGAATGGAGACGTGTCGTCTTCAGCGATGAGAGTCGCTTCTGCCTTGGTGCCAATGATGGTCGTATGCGTGTTTGGCGCCGTGCAGGTGAGCGCCACAATCAGGACTGCATACGACCGAGGCACACAGGGCCAACACCCGGCATCATGGTGTGGGGAGCGATCTCCTACACTGGCCGTACACCACTGGTGATCGTCGAGGGGACACTGAATAGTGCACGGTACATCCAAACCGTCATCGAACCCATCGTTCTACCATTCCTAGACCGGCAAGGGAACTTGCTGTTCCAACAGGACAATGCACGTCCGCATGTATCCCGTGCCACCCAACGTGCTCTAGAAGGTGTAAGTCAACTACCCTGGCCAGCAAGATCTCCGGATCTGTCCCCCATTGAGCATGTTTGGGACTGGATGAAGCGTCGTCTCACGCGGTCTGCACGTCCAGCACGAACGCTGGTCCAACTGAGGCGCCAGGTGGAAATGGCATGGCAAGCCGTTCCACAGGACTACATCCAGCATCTCTACGATCGTCTCCATGGAAGAATAGCAACCTGCATTGCTGCGAAAGGTGGATATACACTGTACTAGTGCCGACATTGTGCATGCTCTGTTGCCTGTTAGTATGTGCCTGTGGTTCTGTCAGTGTGATCATGTGATGTATCTGACCCCAGGAATGTGTCAATAAAGTTTCTTCTTCCTGGGACAATGAATTCACGGTGTTCTTATTTCAATTTCCAGGAGTGTAGGTGTTACCCTTTGGACTTCGTTAATGGTTGCGTTTCAGCAAAACCACCATATGAATGTAAACCAAAAGTTAAAGAGACAGTCGAGATTGCTAAACGCCCGAACAGTACTATTAATGATGAGGTCTTTAAAATACCGGCGGCATGGCTACCTGGCCTCAGTTCTACAGCGGACGTTGTCTGCGTATGCAAAAGTAAACTCAAACAAGGTGCCACTTGGTGAACGCTTCCAGCAGTCACGGAAACGGGATTCAACAGCTAATGAACGACATAAATCACGAAAAATCATGAAATACTGCAATCAGTGCAAGTTTCACAGAGCACCCAAGTGAGTAGTTAGTTCCCGGAAGAAGGCCTCAGCAAGAAGACTGGAACGTCGGATCGGAAAATTTTGCAAGTGCGACAAAGTAACGTTATCGATATCGGCCGCGAAGGCCTACGTACTTTTATATAAAGTTAAATGTTGCCATTACTTTAACCTGTCGCAGAGATTGACAGCTAATTGTAAATGCAAATAAATGTGAGCTGTGGAGGACAAAACGTAGAAATGTAACCATTGTTTCACGTATATAATCGGGGGAAAGGAAAATGATGTTTCACGTATATAATCGGGGTAAAGGAAACTGGAAAGTTTCAGTTCACGGAAAGGTATAGAAAAATCGCGAAAGATGTTGTTTATGAGATTACTGTACTTTGTATATAGTTATCTACGTCGTGAAATCACCCAGAAACTATTCCACTGTTAGGGTACTGCATGTCGTAGATCAGAAAAAAAAATGGTTCAAATGGCTCTAAGCACTATGGGACTTAACATCTGAGGTCATCAGTCCCCTAGACTTAGAACTACTTAAACCTAACTAACCTAAGGACATCACACACATCCATGCCCGAGGCAAGATTAGAACCTGCGACCGTAACAGCAGCGCGGTTCCGGACTGAAGCGTCTAGAACCGCTCGCCCACCGCGGCCGGCTGATCAGAACATGTACGAGGTGTCGCTAGAAAAAAACCGGACTAGTACTGGTGAAACAATAAAACGAATGCAATAAGGCTGAAAGTCGCGTGGCCTGTCACGTGACTCTCGCTCCGCCTACTGCTCGAGTTTCATCTGCCTCCTGCACTCAGTCTGCCCGTGGCGTCTGTTTTAAGTAGTTGACGTTTCGTCTGTGCGTCGGAAAATGTTGAGTGTACAGAAAGAACACCGTGTTAACATCAAATTTTGTTTCAAACTAGGAAAATCTGCAAGTGAAACGTTTGTAATGTTACAACAAGTGTACGGCGATGATTGTTTATCGCGAACGCAAGTGTTTGAGTGGTTTAAACGATTTAAAGATGGCCGCGAAGACACCAGTGATGACACTCGCACTGGCAGATCATTGTCAGCAAAAACTGATGCAAACATTGAAAAAATCGGTAAACTTGTTCGACAAGATCGCCGTTTAACAATCAGAGGGACAAACAGTGAATCAGCATTACTACATTAGCGTCCTGGCTACCCTACGTGAGCGAGTACGGAGAAAACGGAACGATTTGTGGAGAAAAAAGTCATGGATCCTTTACCAAGACAATGGCCCAGCTTACAGTGCGTTGTCAGTGAAGACGTTTTTGGCAAAACACATTCCCATCTTAGATCATCCACCCTACTCACCTGATTTGGCCCCCTGTGACTTTTTTCTTTTCCCTAAAGTCAAGTCAGCTTTGAAAGGAACTAGATTTGAGACTGTTGAAGCAGTAAAAGAAAAAGCGACGGAAGTAATGTATGGACTTACCGAAAATGATCTGTAGCATTGCTATGAACAGTGGAAAATTCGTATGGAGCGGTGTAGAGACTGAGGAGGAGAGTACATTGAAGGAGATAACATGAAATTGTAAATAATTGTAAATAAATGTTTTTTCCAGCATCAGTCCGGTTTTTTTCTAGCCGCACCTCGTATGATGACCCTTACGAAAACTGAATCACAAATGTGGAAGTGCAGAATGGTGAACCTAGACCGCCGATTAATGTTTTCTACATTGAACTGTTATGTAATTTCCCCTACGTCATAATTTAGGGAGGAGATCATAGATAACACATCGTCTCAAAACCTGTATCATGTTCGTCACAGTGCTACCTAACATGGAGTGGTCAGCTGTTAAACTAACTTTTGCCCTCTTGCCGTAATATAAAATATATTCAGTTAAAATATGGCGTAAAGAAAGTTTCTGGGTCCTATTTGTGAATAAGAAACTACGAGAATGCACCAGAGAAAATGGCCTATACAGAGGCGAGTTAACAGGATTTACTTTCTCCTCACTGACCGGAAAGAACTACGTCACAGTCGAGCAGTTGACTTGACCACCCACAGTTTGTTCTTCCGCCTTTCCAGGCAGTCCTCTTCCCAGTGATGCGCGATTCAGCTCTCCCCTAGGCAGGTAGCAGTGGGACAAGGAGCCTTATATTACACCACTGTACGTACAGTGCAGGCGTCTTTGGCTGCTGCATCCACCAGTTCCTTGTTCCATATTCCATTTATCCTGGTAACCAGCGGAAAGTCATACCGAGGAGTCACTGACAGTGATGCATTCACCTGGATTCTCGACGTTTAAGCTGTGACCGCATATCTCTTACGTCTGAGATCAACTCAAGGGGCGGCGAGATTTTTAATCTGACAACAAGTTTCAAAAAAAATTTTTTAAAGGAGATCTCAGGCGGAATTGCCAGCTTTATTCTGACATTATCACACTGTGGACTGTACCATCAGCTATAAACAGGGTGAACCATCTAAAAATTGCACCGCCAAATTGCGGAAATGGAAAGTGCTACTGATGTGCGGTTTTCACAGAATGGATAATCAGGGGCTGAAATCGACTGCCAATCAACAGACTTATCGTTAGCCAGTCAACAGATCGTTGTAATACTTTGAAAATGCATTTATTGCGCAAACACGTAACTTTTTAATTGGAAAAATACCTACTGACATTAACCAACTAAAAAAAAGCACTCCGTGTTCAGGCCACGAGTGGCCTACCGGGACCATCCGACCGCCGTGTCATCCTCAGAGGAGGATGCGGATAGGAGGGCGTGGGGTCAGCACACCGCTCTCCCGGTCTTTATGATGGTATTCTTGACCGAAGGCGCTACTATTCGGTCGAGCAGCTCCTCAATTGGCATCACGAGGCTGAGTGCACCCCGAAACATAGCAACAGCTCATTGCGGCCTGGATGGTCACCCATCCAAGTGCCGACCACGGCCGAGAGCGCTTAACCTCGGTGATCTCACGGGAACCGGTGTATCCACTGCGGCAAGACCGTATTAACAAACTAAAAGCAGGGTAAATTAGAAAGTCAGTGGTGTTTTTTGCAGGATTCTAGTGCGGATCGTTTACGGGATATTGTAATTTGAAACACATCTGTGCAATCCAACCTGCGTAGTCACTAAGTACGATGTGTTTTGTTTGCTTACAGCTGTAAGTTGTATGTTCCTTGAGCGCATTGTGACTTGGTAGTCAGTTAGTGCCTGGCACTTTAAGCAGCAGCTCTTGAATGGACGACGGGATTTACCATTGCTCATGTTGTGTGGAGAATGTGGGAATAATGCAATTCGTTCTTGTACATAGAATACGGCAGGATATCACAACAGACGTCGCAAATTTTTTATCAACATCTACAACCGGTTACGTAAAAATGGTAGAGTAACAGCTACACAACGTAACAGAAGGAAACAACTGACGACGAAGAGGGGGAAATTAACGTCCTTGCTGCTGTTGCAGTTCATCCGCACATTAGCTCACGCGCAATGGCACGAGGAAGCGGCGTGAGTTAGGCAAGTGTCCTACACACTCTCCATCCCTATCACATATCTCTCCATCAAGATCTGCACGGAAACGAATGTGAAAATAGTGTTAGCTTCTGTACCTGGGCATTAATACAGAATACTCCAAATCTATCATGTATCTTGTTTAGCGATAAGCCACATACACCAATCATGGTCAGGTAAACCGCCTAAACATACATTATTGGTCTGTTGCAATCCCTATTGGCTTTGTCAGGCGGACCGTCGGCGTCCAAGGAGTGTAAACGTCTGGTGTGGGATGGTGAACCATCAGCTCACAGGCCCATGTTTCATGGACGGAGTACCGAACGTGCACAAGTATCGGAGCCTCCTAACGTAACATCTTCCACGGATGCTAAGAGACGTACATCCGCAGACTAGGAGGAACCTGTGGTGCCAACAAGATGGCTGCCCAGTCCCCATGAAGAACTACAGCATGTCTTAACGAATTGTTTCCAAATCGTAGGACTGAACACAGAGAACCTGTGGCTTGGCGGAACCTTTGCCCGGGTTTGACGCCAGTAGACTTTTTCCTGTGGGGAAGGCTGAAAGACGTTGTCTGTAAGGAGATACCAGCTACAGCCTGATATGCAACGACGTATTGCGGCAGCTTACTCGGGAATCTCCGCTAAAATGCTAGCACGTGTGCAACAGTCGTTCCACACCAGGCTGGAAGCGAGTATCGCCACTGCCGGTTGTCATTCTAAACACAAACTGTGACGGTCAGTTGTATCGTTACTGGTCAGAATCCACATAACTAGTGTATGCACTTGTGTTGCTCTATAGCGTATGCTCACACATATATTGTACAACTGTCGGTGTTGGAACTTTTCAAAATACGATACTACGTAAACAACTCCCTCTACAATCTTGCAACATACACCATTGACGTTCTGATTTACCTTACTTTTTGCTTGTTAATTTCAACAGTCATGGTTCAATTACAAAGTGTATATTTGCCCAAAAATTCGATTTGTAAGAATTATGACAATCTGTTGATTGCCTAACAATACGAGCGGCAGACTGCCAATTCATTCTGTGAAACTCGCACATCGATAGCGCTTTCCATTTCCGTAATATTTGCGGGGCAAGTTCTATCTAGGTGATTCGCCCTGTACAGTCATTTGAGTTAAATCTCTGCGATTCGTAGCGGGGGTTCACTGCTCGTTCACAAAAGAAGTGAAGGCATACGAGAAGAGCTGGGAGTTGATAGCATCGTCGATAAAATAAGGAAATACAGGAAAAGCTGGTTACAAAATTTCTAGCGCACGCTTGAATATAGGGTAGGTAAGACAGTTTGGCAGTACAAACTGGTAACTCAAAGAGGATAGGGAACCTAGGAAAACGTGGCAGGACGAAAATATTGCTGGAATTCAGGCTTTTTTTCTCTGTACTGCAATGTAGCAGACAAATGGGGTTTCCTGAAATGAATAAAGCATACATTGAAGTTTTATTGCCGGCCGGTGTGGCCGTGCGGTTCTAGGGGCTTCAGTAGTTTCACGTTCTATGGGACTGACGACCTCAGATGTTAAGTCCCATAGTGCTCAGAGCTATTTGAACTTTTTGAAGTTTTTATTGTTATTTTTATTGAGAAATATTAATGTCTTCACTGTGTAATTGCTATTTTCCCGAGGCAGCTCTGAAAGGAGGTAGATCGACTGTTGTCGCTGTAACTCCGTTTGTTGTGATCACTGTTCCTTGTACGCGTAATTTTAGTTCATCGTAGGGATTTGAAAATTAAAAAAAAGGCGATATTACAGATATCGTGAAAAATGGCCATTTTTGGATCCAAATGTGTATATTCGGGCGAAACATACTTCGTTTATAAATTACACGTGCACAAGGAACTCTGAGTCCTGTCCACATTGTGTAAGGACCCACCGACAAGAAGCAACGCGAGCTGGAAAGTCGCTCGCGATAAGGGCTTGCACACTTTGTACATAACATAGGCACAAGTGTTCCCGACCGAGCGAGGTGGCGCAGTGGTTACCACATAGGACGATGGTTCAAATCCGCGTCCGGCCATCCTGATTTAGACTTTCTGTGATTTCCCTAAATCGCTTCAGGCAAATCTGGGATAGATCCTTTGAATGCCACGACCGACTTCCTTCCCCATCCTTCCCTAATCCGATGGGACCGATGACCTCGCTGTTTGGTCCCCTTCCTCAAATCAGCCAACCATCCAACCGCGTGTTCCTCATGTAGTATCCGCCATATGGCGGAGGACGAAACGCGTTCTGCTACAGCAGTACTTCTACACGGTCCGGCCATCACCTATGTTCGACGGGAACGCGATAACCACTCAGAGACAACAGATGGAAGCATAAGCGGTGGAGGATATATAAAACGAGTCGGGGGTTAACTGAAAACAGTACAGTCACTGTCGTAAGGCGGAAACGGGTAATTTATCTGACGTCCGAAAGGTCACGATTACTGGATTTCTGGCCAAGTGTGGAAGTATTTCCGAAACGGCTAATTTTGAAGATTATTGCCGTGATGTCGTGTTTAAAGCATGCCGTGTATGGCAAAATGGCGCTATCAAAACCGGCACCGAGGCAACTGTAGTGCACCATGGCCCATAGATGACAGGGGTGAACGACGGCTGCGGGGATGTGTACGGAAGAATAGACACGCAACTGTTGAACATCTGACCGTCCACATTAACCAAGCGGCTACCAACAGTATATTCTCAACGTCCGTTCAGTGAACGTTGCCGCATATGGACTTCAGCATCACGCGCCTGGTTCACGCATCCATGCTGACGTTCATCCGCGACGAAGACTGGAATTTGCACGCTAGTACCACACCTGGGCCCCACTGAGAGGCGACAGGTGGCGTTTTCGGATGAATGTTTTAAGCTCATCGGACCGGTTGCCACTGGCGTGAACGGCGTGAAACGTCTGAAAGAGAACACACTGCAACAATTGTGGAACGTCTAGGCCGGAGGAGGGAGCGCTATTATGTGGAGAATATTTTCGTGGCACTCCATGGGTGGGCTCGATGCTCTGGAAGGCACAGCATACAAACACAAATATACACTACTGGCCATTAAAATTGCTACACCACGAAGATGACGTGCTACAGACGCGAAATTTAACCGACAGGAAGAAGATACTGTGATATGCAAATGATTAGCTTTTAGAGAATTCACACAAGGTTGGCGCCGGTGGCGACACCTTCAACGTGCTGACATGAGGAAAGTTTCCAAACGATTTCTCATAAACAAACAGCAGTTGACCGGCGTTTCCTGGTGAAACGTTGTTGTGATGCCTCGTGTAAGGAGGAGAAATGCGTACCATCACGTTTCCGACTTTGATAAAGGTCGGATTGTAGCCTATCGCGATTGCGGTTTATCGTATCGCGACATTGCTGCTCGCGTTGGTCGAGACCCAATGACTGTTAGCAGAATACGGAATCGGTGGGTTCAGGAGGGTAATACGGAACGCCGTGCTGGATCCCAACGGCCTCGTATCACTAGCAGTCGAGATGACAAGCATCTTATCCGCATGGCTGTAACGGATCGTGCAGCCACGTCTTGATCCCTGAGTCAACATGGAGACGTTTGCAAGACAACAACCATCTGCACGAACAGTTCGACGACGTTTGCAACAGCATGGACCATCAGCTCGGAGACCATGGCTGCGGCTACCAACTGACGCTGCATCACAGACAGGAGCGCCTGCGATGGCGTACTCAACGACGAACCTGGGTGCACGAATGACAAAACGTAATTTTTTCGGATGAATCCAGGTTCTGTTTACAGCATCATGATGGTCGCATCCGTGTTTGGCGTCATCGCGGTGAACGCACTTTGGAAGCGAGTATTCGTCATCGCCATACTGGCGTATCACCCGGCGTGATGGTATGGGGTGCCATTGGTTACACGTCTCGGTCACCTATTGTTCGCATTGACGGCACTTTGAACAGTGGACGTTACATTTCAGATGTGTTACGACCTATCATTCGATCCCTGCGAAACCCTACATTTCAGCAGGATAATGCAGGACCGCATGTTACAGGTCCTGTACGGGCCTTTCTGGACACAAAAAATGTTCGACTGCTGCCCTGGCCAGCGCATTCTCCAGATATCTCACCAACTAAAAACGTCTGGTCAATGGTGGCCGAGCAACTGGCTCGTCGCAATACGCCAGTCACTACTCTTGATGAACTGTGGTATCGTGTTGAAGCTGCATGGGCAGCTGTACCTGTACTCGCCATCTAAGCTCTGTTTGACTCAATGCCCTGGCGTATCAAGGGCGTTATTACGGCCATAGATGGTTGTTCTGGGTGCTGATTTCTCAGGATCTATGCACCCAAATTTCGTGAAAATGTAATCACATGTCAGTTCTAGTACAATATATTTGTCCAATGAATACCCATTTATCATCTGCATTTTTCTTGGTGTAGGAATTTCAATGGCCAGTAGTGTACATCTATAATTGGCGACCATGTCCAGCTCTGTATACAGTATTTTTTTTTTCTCGGCACGATTGCATCTACCAGCATGGCCATGGTCAGCACGGCTTGCAGAATAGTTGCGTGCTTCCAAGAGCACCAGAACTTACCGTACATTCGTGGACACGAAATCTCGCCATGGACTCTCAACTAAGCGGTGCTGGCCACTGCACTGGAGTCGCCATAGCTCCACAAGCGTGCCAGGACCTGCCAGAGTCTCACTCTCCTCCTGTACGTGTCGCAACGGTCCGCGCTGCAATAGGTTTCTATTCAGGCTTTTGAGAGGTGGCCCCATTAACGTGATTGGACCTTGTAGGACAAGTGCACGGCACTGCTCGGCTTGTAATACACGCTCGTCCATTCGAAATGTCGACACCGTTCGTGGTCTGCCTGCATGCTGCTTGTAGGGTTTTAACAGAAACGCAGGTGTTACTTAGTGAGCACTACGCTGTCAGGCTGTCTTCTCTGAGGGTACGCTTCGTGATAATATCGCACTGCCTACCTCGCATTGCATCAGCATGCCTACACATGAAGTGGATGTCAGCCATTTCATTTGAAAATGCGAATGGAGCCGAGGCAACCGCTTCAAACGCTACACGTGCACAGAGTTTGCTGTTCAATCTGGGAACTGGTACATAAAACATAGAAATTAACAGTGTTGCAACTGTGGCATGATTACACACTTGCAAAGGTCGTATCACTTTGGTTCAGGACTTACATTTATTAGGATTATTTGATTCTTCTGCCCGCCCCTTTCGTTTTACTTATTCAAACGCCCTGTAGAAGCGGGGAGGTTAATTACTCAGAGATGTACGAGGGAGAGTCAATATTCCTGAGTTTCGATGTATCGCGTTAATTAGTTTGTTAGATGTTCTTTCATCCGTACATCATTTACAGGAGGCTTCTTTGTGTTCGCTAAAAGTACAGACTGTACTCGTGCTTGTGTCACAGGCCTCTAGACGTCGGGCAACAAGAGCAGCAGCACTGGGTGAGATGGCCTGCGTAGACAATTGACCGGAGGGTCGTCACTTCCTGATTACCGCCGCGGCGCTGCACCAAGGGCCTGTCAGGGGCCTGGCGGAATGCAAGGGAACGCCGTGGGAAGTACCACACCGGCTCCGCTTACGAGAGCTGACCATCTAAGAACGTTACGATGTCTACTACTAATTTTTTTATTGAAGGGGGGGATGTCACGGATTTGGGTTCTAAAAGTCCATATCTCAAAAATGTTTTTTTTTAACTTTAGATTGTAGCCAAAGCACTGAATTCCTGCAAGTATAGAATTTCCTACCATGTCAGAAACACTACAGCCCAGTGAGTTTTTAATAGCAAAGACAAGATCCAGTTATTAGCCAACAGTGCGGTATACAAAATCACCTGTTCTGATTGTGACAAATTTTATATTGGTCAGTCAGGCAGAGACATATCAACTAGGGTTGCTGAACATGAATGCAGCTGGAGGTTGCAGAATTCAGATTCTGCATTTGCTGAGCATGTACTGAGTGAGGGTCACCACTACCAGCCAGTGTCCCATGTACTCCACTCAGCAAACAAAGGCCATAAACCCAACCTGCTGGAAGCCCTGGAAGTTAACATCTTGCTCACAGTCCAGATCTCATCCTAAATGACCAGACACAGCTCAACACTTCCCCTCTCCTAAACTTCACATAATCATCTTTGTTGTTCATTACTTCCCACAGTCTCTCTTCCTACATATTCCCATTTTCCTGTATTCATTAAGTGGTTTTGTTTTGTTGAAGTTGTCTTTGTATTCGACATAGACTGTAGTTTCAATAGTTAAGGCTTTCTTTTAACTGGTACTTGTATTACTGTCCATGTTTAACACCCCTTGTAGTTGTCTCATCAAATACTGTTCAGATTTTACTTTGCTCATTTATTTAATGAAAACTGTTACATATCCACTGCTTTGATTATAATGTTAATGTTAAAATGCAGTACCACCACACTCTCAAATTGTAGGTTCTCTCAAACACCTCCATTTTCCTGCATTTATTTATTTCTGTTTATCGTACTGATATTGCTTAAGTTCCTTATGTATTCTGTATTTACATTGATAACTATCTTCTTTTAATTGGTTGTGTATCACTCTCCATGTTTCATACCTCCTGATGCAGCCTTGTCTAGTACTAATTTTATTTTATTTTATTAGTTTTGTTTATTAATAGAAACTGTTATGTAGGCATGCTATTCCTATTTTGAACTAAAGGTTTTCCTGTCTACTCCATTGTTATTTGTGTACTGCTCAGTTTTTACTTTTTCATTGCAAAGATGTTACTTACTGTATGTTTCTACTTCAGTCTAGATGTGTTACTTCTCTTCCAATGTTGTTTGCTAACATTTAACTTCTTTGGTGATAATACTCAGTAAATGTCTGAAGATGGCCGGCCGAAGTGGCCGTGCGGTTAAAGGCGCTGCAGTCTGGAACCGCAAGACCGCTACGGTCGCAGGTTCGAATCCTGCCTCGGGCATGGATGTTTGTGATGTCCTTAGGTTAGTTAGGTTTAACTAGTTCTAAGTTCTAGGGGACTAATGACCTCAGCAGTTGAGTCCCATAGTGCTCAGAGCCATTTGAACCATTTTTTTGTCTGAAGATGGCCTTGTAAGCCGCAAACCGGTTAACAATAAAAGTAATATTGTAGAACAAAAGCAAACTGGTGCTTTTCATTTATTATAATGTTGTTATACCAAGAACCGACGGAAGATTCTGTTAATATAGAGTTTATTTTATGTTGTGTAAAAATTGTCTGGGAGTAGCAATAGAAATACCTTTAAAATATTAAAATTTTTTTCTCTGCATTTGTAGCCAAGCCTACCTTTTCAGACATTTGGGAAACTCCTTGTTTCAAGCAGTTTTTTATGAGTGTAAATGCTTTTTCCTTCCGATATCTTTGGTTGGTTGGTTGGTTGGTTGGTGAAGGAGACCAGACAGCGTGGTCATCGGTCTCATCGGATTAGGGAAGGAAGTCGGATGTGCCCTTTCAGAGGAACCATCCCGCCATTTGCCTGGAATGATTTAGGGAAATCACGGAAAACCTAAATCAGGATGGCCGGACGCGGGATTGAACCGTCGTCCTCCCGAATGCGAGTCCAGTGTCTAACCACGGCGCCACCTCGCTCGGTTCCGATATCTTTGGTTCACAACTACATCTTTCGCTGAAATCTATATCTTTGGCTGACAACTTCCATGCGTGTTGTTTGCTTACGTTTCGATAATACGAACACGTATTTATACGTATATGGTGAGCAAATATGCAAAACCTTTACGTGGAGCCGGCCGGAATGGCCGTGCGGTTCTAGCGCTACAGTCTGGAACCGCGCGACCGCTACGGTCGCAGGTTCGAATCCTGCCTCGGGCATGGAGTGCGTGATGTCGTTAGGTTTAAGTAGTTCTAAGATCTAGAGGACTGATGACCTCAGAAGTTAAGTCCCATAGTACTCAGAGGCATTTGAACCTTTACGTGGAGGTGAACAGATGCAGGTCTTCACAATGGGATGTGGTAAACTGCGTATAAGACATGCAGGTTCAATGGAAACAGTTTAGAGGCAAAAAGACGTGTGTCGTGGGTAATTTATTTACAAAAAGTATGCACCGCCTAAACGCCGGCGCATAATTTATGCGCAGAAGATGATTTGTGTAAGCACAACATAAGAAGTGGAACCTATTCACACAAGCATTCACTACAGCAACGTGTTATGAATAAAATTAAGCTCACATTCACTTTCTTGCGAATCTTCATATACTGAGAAAGTGTTTTCACGGGTAAACACATAATGCAAACGAACGCCTAAATAATTTCAGTTGGATCAGATGCTCAAAGAGGACATTCTGTGGACTTAATAAACTAAAAATATATCTTTTTTTTTTTTGTTTTTTTTTTTGTTTGTGGTTTTAGGGCGCAAAACTTCTATGGTCATTAGCGCCCAGCCCGTGACGTAGAAAACAGGAAAAAAACGAAATTTAAAATCAGCAGCAATGGGAACAAAGTCATAAAATTTGAGAAACTAAAGGCAGAAGGATTGCTTAAAAATCCACTATAGAAAGGGGTTGGTTGTCCCCCCAAAAAAAAGGCTTCAAATGACTGACGTCATTTCACTGTCACTAATAAACTGTAGAACGCGGTCAGCTGAGCGCGTGTCATCTGCTAAAATCGACGAGAGATCGGGCGATAGCTGTAGATGGGAGCGTAACGGATTAAAATAGGGGCATTCAATTAAAAGGTGTCTGACCGTCCACGGCTGAGAGCAGTGGGGACAGAGTGGGGGAGGATCACCGCTTAAAAGATGTCGATGACTAAAAAGACAGTGCCCTATCCGGAGTCTAGCTAAAATTACCTCCTCCCGACGACGCGATCGGGAGGAAGAGGTCCATGCGCAAGGAAGGGCTTTCACTTCCCGCAATTTATTATGGGGAAGTGTTGACCAATGCGCATGCCATAAATGAGCAACTTGGCGACATAAACCGCTCCGTAGGTCGGTAAACGGAAGAGACTGAATAGCTGGCCGAGGAAGAGAGACTGCAGCCTTGGCCGCTATATCGGCCGCCTCATTTCCACAGATACCAGCGTGTCCTGGGAGCCAGAGGAACGCCACTGAGACGCCCCCCAGGTGGAGCAAGCGCAGACAGTCCTGAATCCGGTGGACCAGAGGGTGTACAGGGTAAAGAGCTTGGAGACTTAAGAGAGAGCTGAGAGAATCTGAGCAGATTACGTACTGTATCCGCTGATGGCGGCGGATGTAGTGGACAGCCTGGAGAATAGCGTAAAGCTCCGCAGTATAAACCGAACACTGGTCGGGAAGCCGAAAGTGATTTGGGGTGTCGCCAACAATATAGGCACCCCCTACACCTAACGATGTTTTCGAGCCATCGGTGTAAATAAATGTGGCTTCCGTCATTTGTGCACATAGAGCAACAAATGCCCGACGGTAAACAAGTGTAGGGGTACCATCCTTGGGAAATTGACATAGGCCTCTGAGCAAGTCGATCCGGGGACGGAGCCAAAAATATATCTGTAAAATGAAGTTTTATATTTCAGTGAGGGAAATGATGGCAAATATGAAATGCTGTGTGGAGTTAAAGTTTACTGTAGAAGAGTTTTGCACCATCGATCACAGCAGGATCAACAAAGCTGACAGAGCACTGTCTGATGTGCAAATACCGGCCATACAGATTACAAGGGGAGAGCACAGAAACCTCGGGGATCAGGCGTATCAGTATAGAAGATTTTAAAATATAGATAAGTCTATTATATGTTGAAATATTGTATATGAACTAAACCTTTACGCTACTTCTTCTGTTTTATATTTTTTCGTTATTAGAAACCTTTTCTCACAAAATTTATTAACTAAAGCAATGAAATCTTCGGGAGCTGTTTAACGCATATCGCTGTCTCATTGGAACTAAAGAATATAATATCCTTTAATTAAATCCTGGTTTAAAGGCTGGCAGGTTAGAAAAATAACTTGATTTTGATTGTGCAAAATTCAAAAAATTGTAAATAATAAAATTTTAAACAGAGATTTATTACAGTATTTCAGGGATATTATAACAGTTTTAGGACAGTACAATAAAATTTTCAAATTGATTTCGTGATTAGAAATTCAATTATGGATTTTTATAAAAAGGCAATCTAAAATTTAGAATATAGTATTTGTGGTAAAATACTAATCCAGGATATTTTACTATATTTTCCGATTAAAATATAGCTTTTTTTCTTTGTAGGTGCAAAATTTAAGATCTCTACCCTACCAACTGTGACTGCAAAGAGTTTTTAGAGAAACGATTACATTTTCGGTAGCACTCCCCTTTTTCATTGTTTACGACCGGGACTTCTTTTTGCACCAAAGAACGAAATACTAGTCGCCTCTAGAAGACGGCACGCTAACACTGTGTAACATCGCCTCTAGACCTAATCACGGCCTCAATTCGTCGGCAGCTCGTGGTCTAGTGGCTAGCGTTGCTGCTTCTCGATCCCAGGATCCCAAGTTCGATTCTCGGCCGGGTTGGGGATTTTCTCTGCCCGGGGACTGGGTGTTTGTGTTGTGCTCATCATTCTTGACAGCGGCTAAATTGTGCTGAGTAAAGAAATTGAACTGTGTGAAAAACTGGGACTTCGTATGGGCGCTGATGACAGCGCGATTGAGCGCCCATCAAAACCCAACATCATCATCATCATGGCCTCAGTTCGGCGATGAAGAGTGTCCACAGGTTTATTTGGGTACTCCCTGTTCAGATGAAGCCACTCATTGTCGGACAGGTTCTGTGGAGCTAAGCTTGAAGGGATGTCGATTGCTAAGTTCCACGTGCTCTTCCAAATAGACCCAGACTTTAATGTGGGATTAAGACTGAGTCATTTAACGAGCCAATTGCGATGGGATAGCGTACCTGAGTGTTTGCCAAACCATGAATGTGAATGTGCAGCCGTGTGGCAACGGCTGATGTCATGTGGTAAGACAGGAGTGTCCACAGCATAGGCTACTCATCATGAAGATGCAGGAGAAAGGGTAACACCAAGATCGTTTAAATTAACATCCTGGTGCAGTTAGGGGTAACCTAAAAGAGTAGACCCAAGGCTCTGTACTAAAAACACCTCTTCACCATCACCTTCTGTCTGAGTTCTACTCTCCACGCATCACAGGTTAAACGCCTCATTGAGAGGCCCGTGCACTCGATGTACTGTCAGTCGAAAAGAGGCAAAGAGAATAACAATACCCGTCTTCAGTCAATTACCGTCCAGTGCCTGTGTCCTCTACATCTGCATAGATTCTCCGCAAGCCACCGTACGGTGCGTGGCGGAGGTTACCCTGTACCACTACTAATCATTTCCTGTCCTACACGCAAATAGAGCGAGGGAGAAACGACTGTCTATATGCCTCCATATGAGCAATAATTCCTCGAGTCTTATCTTCGTGATCCTTATGCTCAATGTATGTTGGCGGCAGTAGACTCGTTCGTCAGTCAGCCTCAACCGCCGGTTCTCAAAGTTTCTCCACAGTGTTTCTCGTAAAGAACGTCGCCTTCCCTCCGGGGATTCCCATTTGAATTCCCGAAGCACCTCCGCAACATTTACAGCATATCTGTATGATCTGTCACTGTTCATTTGCACATTGTTGTACGTGTGTTTATCTTGACATGGTTCTTATATTTTGGGAAATATCATTTTGATTACTGGATGACATGAAAATGGGTATCGACCAGAAACGAGTCATCAAGTAAATAAAAGTGAAATTTGCAATTTTGGCTGTCTTCTCCGTTGTATTGATCAACACAAACTGATGCCGTGCAATTGCTCCAGCATGTTGGAATTTCGTCAACATGCACTTGTTTTTCCTATAACGTGCATATAGAAATTGGACGTGATGTGTACTTCTGTGTTCTGACATCACTTAGCTACTTTCAGTATGAGGTGCAGCAGATGCATTTATAATCTATGTACGACACTTCATGGAAACACGAAGACGGCTAGCCTCCAGTCGAAGTCTGTTGTAGAAAATAATCTCTGAACATAAGTACACCTGTAGGTCCTTAATATCTACGTTGTATAGTTATATCTTAATCTGGCGTGTGCCTAAAAGCTTTGTTCCGTTTATTCCAGCAGAGTAAAACAAATTTCTTAGTCCCTTAGAACATTTCCCTTCAAGCAACTTGTGCTACTGGTTACCATACATGTCTTTCAAAATTCTTTTCATGATATTTTTATTTAGAATTTTATCTGTGCATTCCAGGTTTAGTAACATTCCAAAGCGTTTTAGTTGAGTGGTTCTATTCTTGTCTCACCTTTTCGAAAATATCACTTACTTACTTCCTGAAACTTCCTGGCAGATTAAAACTGTGTGCCCGACCGAGACTCGAACTCGGGACCTTTGCCTTTCGCGGGCAAGTGCTCTACCAACTGAGGTACCGAAGCACGACCCACGCCCGGTACTCACAGCTTTACTTCTGGCAGTACCTCGTCTCCTACCTTCCAAACTTTACAGAAGCTCTCCTGCGAACCTTGCAGAACTAGCACTCCTGAAAGAAAGGATATTGCGGAGACATGGCTCAGCAAAGGTCCCGAGTTCGAGTCTCGGTCGGGCACACAGTTTTAATCTGCCAGGAAGTTTCATATCTGCGCACACTCCGATGCAGAGTGAAAATCTCATTCTGGAAACATCCCCGAGGCTGTGGCTAAGCTATGTCTCCGCAATATCCTTTCTTTCAGGAGTGCTAGTTCTGCAAGGTTCGCAGGAGAGATTCTGTAAAGTTTGGAAGGAAGGGGACGAGGCACTGGCAGAAGTAAAGCTGTGAGGACGTGGCGTGAGTCATGCTTCGGAAGCTCAGTTGGTAGAGCACTTTCCCGCGAAAGGCAAAGGTCCCGAGTTCGAGTCTCGGTCGGGCACATAGTTTTAATCTGCCAGGAAGTCTCATATCAGCGCACACTCCGCTGCAGAGTGAAAATCTCATTCTACTTACTTCCTTTTCATTTGTTCCAGATCACATTCCATACCTAAAGATTTCGTGACTTGAATGTTAAAAATTTAACTATCCCCACGACGCAGAAATCACAAAGGACGAAACACTAGCTGATGCAGGAAAAAAAAGTGGAACGACTGTAGTTACGGTCTGTGTGGAGAAACCATTACAGTATGAAATTAAAATGATATAGGGAGACCACGAAAACGTGAAGTTTACTCACACAGAATACCGCACAGCAAAGCGTTCTCTGCTGTGGAGTCAGGCGCAGAGAACAGGAACGTCCCGGGAGATGAAACTTCTGGTTGTTACCGAAAACTCCTTAGAGTTTTACACTATTCATTACAATTCATATTAAATTAAAAGACCGCTTCGCACAGTTTTAGTGAGGCTAAAAAGGAATTCTCAGAATAATGAAGCTCGGAAAGCCCAGCGATAATGCCACAAGAACAACAGATACTCTGACACTGCGTGCCTTTGCGAACAAACTAAATTTGTGGAAACACAGGTTAAGAATTTCTCTGTTTCTTGAGTAATAGAAGTAGACATTCATAACGAGCGAAAGTCAATTAAGGGCGTTCCTTTAGAGACAGTCCTGACAAAACTACAAATGAATTCTCCGGAAGGATGGAATACTGCAGGATTTGACAGAGATTACGTAATAAAGCTGAGTTCTTGAGGATAGGGCTGAAGAATGAGATTTAGCAAAGTTAGTAACTCAAGCTTTAGAGTTTTCCACAAAGGGGAACAAATTGCGGTGTGATTGTTTCAGAGCTCTCTCGTTAATTAGGAGCTACAACAGGTATCTGGAAACACAAACCAAGACAAATATTGTTGCTCTAAACATGCAAAGTGTTAACTACCTCAGGGAGTGCAAGTATAGTGGATGGCAGACTCCGCTCCTGTTTGTGATCCGTGTCTATGAACACAGTACCACCAGAAATATCTCATGCGATTTCCGCGATAACATATGCGAACATCACTATGAAGCTGACTCGTCACCACACTAAAATAAATTGATTACTAATACAGCTGGTTTAGTTCTTTAAGTACAATGGTGTCAGAAATAAGAAACTGCGCCTAATATGCATCTTGTACAGAGTTTTGTGCATATTTAATTCCATAACGAATGTGTAGAGCAAGCTCTTCTACAGCTCTGGGTTCCTTCCAGGTGCATCCCAATACGTTGGCAATAAGGCAAGGGTGTTTAGGGTGTTTCAGAGTTTCCTTGGTATCTAAAGCGGGGGAGGCTGGGGGTGGAGTTCGATCTATTGTAATTTATTGCTGGAAGAATACTACTCTAGTCAAAATTAACTAACTTCCCTTGCACGTAGTTACAGTTATATTTGCGTTTCCGTATAACGAGGAAAACTGGCTCAACGTATACTGGAGTATAATACTCTTTGTATAATTTGTATGTAGGTAGACTGGAGTCTATTTGAAATATGTCACACCTTCTCCCCCACCGATCATATCAACGCTTTATTGTGAAATTCTGGAAGGGAATACGTCCCTACCTTTAGTAAACTTCTGCAGATTTCTAGCAGCACTAATTCTGTTCAACGACTTTTAACATTGTATTTTATTTGTTCACTTGGCTTTATAACTTCCTTGGGCAGCACTAAGTTTTACAAATCTTGGGTTTCTACATTTTCGTCGCGCAATTTTCAAAGTTACTCTTCCGTGTTGTTCTGTGTTACAGGCTTACAGATCGAAAAAGTTTTCTTAGTTGCAGCCCATTCTCTAAGAACTGTAGTGTTTGTTAAGGAGAAAGCATACTTCGTCTGAATTAAACTCTCGTTTTGGGTATCTTTTGTAATTTTTCGTTCTACAGTTATTCTTCTTTTATGTTCTTGAGTAGAAACCCGTGCCTGGCAACCTGTTTATGCCATTTCGGAGGTTTGTTACTTTGTTTCAACTGACAAAGGCGTTGCCTTGAGGATAGCGAAACAGTATTAAATTCCTTGGCGTCTTAGGTCTTTTTCACATATTTCCCAGTTTATGCTTGACGTATTCTACACAGAAGAAGGAAGGTAAACATAATCCCTCTCTTACACAATCTGTAGTATGCTATCTGATCAAAAGTATCCGGACACCTACTAGCGGACATTTATATGGGGGTGTGTGACCCTTCGCCTTTGTGACTGGTTGAACTCTGGTGAGAACGCTTTCAGTCAGGTGTCCGAATGGCTGTGCTGGAATGGCAGCTCATTCTTCCTGAAGACCTGAAACGAGAGAATGTATGGCGCCTGGAGCGAAATCGACATTCTAATTCGTCCCAAAGGTGATCCATTGGTTTCAAGTTGGGCTTCTGCTCAGGTCAGTCCATTTCGGGAATGCTATTAACCACAACTATTGCCTCACAGGTGTTGCTTTATGACAGGATGGATTGTCATACCGATAAATCTGTCACAGTCATTGAAGTATTCTTCTGCAACATGCAGTACAAAACGCTGTAACATGTATTCAGATCCTTCCACATTTAACATCTTCTTAAGTGCACTAAGGAGACAACAACCTAACCACGAAAAATACCCCTATACTGTAACACCACTGATCCGTACTTCACTGATGGCACTACCTACGCATGATAGCAAGTATCGTCCTTTAGGTACTGAATGTTCCTAAACATAAACCACTTCATCGGACTGCCACAATGTATAGGTGAGTCATCACGCCAAATCATTGGTTTTCACGCATCCAATTTCCAGTGACGTCGCTGTTTACACCATCTCAAGTGTCACTTATCTACATCTACATCTACATCTACATTGATACTCCGCAAGCCACCCAAGGGTGTGTGGCGGAGGGCACTTTACGTGCCACTGTCATTACCTCCCTTTCCTGTTCCAGTCGCGTATGGTTCGCGGGAAGAACGACTGTCTGAAAGCCTCCGTGCGCGCTCTAATCTCTCTAATTTTACATTCGTGATCTCCTCGGGAAGTATAAGTAGGGGGAAGCAATATATTCGATACCTCATCCAGAAACACACCCTCTCGAAACCTGGCGAGCAAGCTACACCGCGATGCAGAGCGCCTCTCTTGCAGAGTCTGCCACCTGAGTTTATTAAACATCTCCGTAACGCTATCACGGTTACCAAATAACCCAGTGACGAAACGCGCCGCTCTTCTTTGGATATTCTCTATCTCCTCCGTCAACCCGACCTGGTACGGATCCCACACTGATGAGCAATACTCAAGTATAGGTCGAACGAGTGTTTTGTAAGCCACCTCCTTTGTTGATGGACTACATTTTCTAAGCACTCTCCCATTGAATCTCAACCTGGTACCCGCCTTACCAACAATTAGTTTTATATGATCATTCCACTTCAAATCGTTCCGCACGCATACTCCCAGATATTTTACAGAAGTAACTGCTACCAGTGTTTGTTCCGCTATCATATAATCATACAATAAAGGATCCTTCTTTCTATGTATTCGCAATACATTACATTTGTCTATGTTAAGGGTCAGTTGCCACTCCCTGCACCAAGTGCCTATCCGCTGCAGATCTTCCTGTATTTCGCTACAATTTTCTAATGCAGCAACTTCTCTGTATACTACAGCATCATCCGCGAAAAGCCGCATGGAACTTCCGACACTATCTACTAAGTCATTTATATATATTGTGAAAAGCAATGGTCCCATAACACACCCCTGTGGCACGCCAGAGGTGTTCGACCGTTGTTCCCCATTCTTTTTAAGTCTCTATGCACATTGTGCTAGCTGGACTGATGGAAGCGCTTTGGAACTCTTGAGTGATTCCTTCCGCTGGTTTCATGCAATTTTTTCAAACCACACCCACTGCTAGGCTCGATAGTCCCTGTCTGTCAGTGCAGGATGTCTGCCTGGTCTTTGTTTAGCTGTGTTTGTCGACTTGGGCAGCCTTAGAAGGGTTGAAATGTCTCTGCTGGATGTGCTACTCAGGTCTCATCTAACGACTTGCGCACTTTCGATGTCACTGAGCTCTGCTAACCCACCAATTCTGCTGTTACTGCCTCTCTCCTAATAGCACAATACTTCTTGTGTCTATATTGGCGGTCCACCCTCGGTAGCTGAGTGGTCAGCGCGACAGACTGTCAATCCTAAGGGACCAGGTTCGATTTCCGGTTGGGTCGGAGATTTTCTCCGCTCCGGGACTGGGTGCTGTGTTGTCCTAATCATCATCATTTCATCGCCATCGACGCGCAAATCGCCGAAATGGCGTCAAATCGAAAGACTCGCACCCAGCAAATGGTCTACGCAACGGGAGGCCCTAGCCATATGACATTTACATTATATTGGCGGACGGTGCTCCTCGTGTCTTATTATACACGGGTGTCTGAACAGTTTTGATCGATTATTATACATGCTGGCGTTTTTCAAATCTTCTCATCTTTATCAGTCTTCACTGTTGTATAAAAAACTGTGAATTACTCATTTGTCTCATTATACTTTTTGACAATTCCGATTGTGGTATCACGTATCGATACTACCCAGCAGGTTCATAGCAACGGAATTGCAAGTTGCCGTTAGATGCCGATAGCGGTCGCGCGGGATCAGGTGGATCCAATGGTGCGCGCCCGCTGCGCCAAGCCTGCAGCAGCTCGCTCCCACGTGCGCACTCTGCCGCCGCAGTATAAGACGGCCAAAGACAGCTACTCAGTCCACTCACGATCGGAGCCACTTCGCTATGCAGACGCCGTCTAGTCGCCACTCCGACGCCATCGTTTGTGCTTCAATGCAGGGAGCCTCCTACTTGTGGATGTTGATGAGCTGGACACTATCTTGCTGCATCATTTGTAATCAGTCTTTGTTCGCTTGGAGAAACATAAGTTAAATAAATCTTCTGTTTACTGTCATTAACTTGTCCGCTAATCATTTCTGCTCCTGCCCAGCTTTCCTATAACAACAGCTGCCGCGCTACCCTGTAGCCCACCTCTCCTTACCGTTGTATACAAAATCATACACAACTCCTGTCACCTTGTAACACTGTCACTAACATAATTACAATTATAATAACAGGTACCTACATAAGTACTGTTTTTATCTCATACACTGGTATCCAGTCGCCCGTAAAGGCGTTTTCCTTACGCACAGGTAATGTATCTTCAATCTCGTTATCATGAAACATTGATTCTATCTCTTACTCTGAGCTCCAGTGAGGTAGCGTGACCCACAGCCTCGACTGGAAACACTCTGCCTTAAGGACGTGCGGTGCCTGGATTCGGATTAATTTCCATTACTGCGACATTCTTAAAACTGGTTACAAATGCTGCAAAATGAGCACTGCTAACACTTCACACACGACCTGCAGCTGTTACTAGCAGCATCCGCCGATAATATCCACCAAAAAGAAAAGACAGGGTAACAGTTGAAAGGCAATAGAGAAAGAAATCATACAAAAACCCCACACATACCGAGCGAGGTGGCGTAGTGGTTAAACACTGGACTCGCATTCGGGAGGACGACGGTTCAATCCCGCGTCCGGCCATCCTGATTTAGGTTTTCCGTGATTTCCCTAAATCGCTCCAGGCAAATGCCGGGATGGTTCCTTTGAAAGGGCACGGCCGACTTCCTTCCCAGTCCTTCCCTAATCCGATGAGACCGATGACCTCACTGTTTGGTCTCCTTCCCAAACAACCCCCCCCCCCCCCCCCCCTCTGAACTGTTCATTACCCCACACATAGGTTTTCAGCGAATGCTTTTCAGAAGTAATGTATGTCAAAGCACTTATGACATGTGTTAAATCTGCGATAAGCTTTTTGCCGCTGAAGATGTTTTAAGACTGAGACCAGTAGCAGAATAAATATCATTATCACAGACAGCATAGTGTAATGCATTTTGTAAAATAAGAATGCTTCGCTAGCCTCACTTTGACCCACGAGATACCCTGCAGCCATTCAGCTGCTTTCAGAAAGACTCCGCAAGCCAATTCTGGTAAATGAGCACTCCTAACACTTCACACGCGATCTGGAGCTGCTACTAGCAGCATCCACCAATAATATCCATAAAAAAGGTAGGATAACAGTTGAAAGGCAGTAGAGAAAAAAGTCACACAAAAGCCCCATACATAATAGTTTCCAGGGAACTGAAATTTTTTGTCTTCAATTACAGCACGCCAGGTCCGCCACTTTTATCAAACGCCACATCCAGCTAGCTGCTGGCTCTGTGTCCGATAGGAGGCTTGTGACTGGTGAACACTTGCTCGCTCACTAAATCGATACATTCGTCCAGAAAACTAGAAAAGCGGAATTTCTCTGCTCCCACGCATGACCAGACTTTTGAATTACGCTGTCTACCCACACTGGTATGACCACCAGTCAAAAGCCTAAATAGCCACCTTCTGCTCTCCGAACCACTGTGAGGTGTGCAGGAAGAATGTCAGGGAGGCTCCTGAAAGTATGGACATGGATGTGGAGCTATGTTGACTCCAGTGACAGCTCCGCTAGGTTTCTGCTGAGGATCCACGGCGAGAACAGCCTGATCGAGGTGATCCCACAGATTCTGGAGTAAGGTTAAATACGGGCAGTTTGGTGGCCAGGAGAGTACGGTAAAGTCATCCTGGTGCTCTACGAAGCACTCATGTAGACTTAAAGACTGTAACACGTTCCATTGTCCTGCTGGTAAATGCCATCGTGCTGGGGAAAAACAAATTGCATGTTAGGGTGTACATGGCCCCAAGGTTAGATGCAAACTTGTGTTGATCCGTTGTGCCATCGAGAATGATATCTCACCCAAGAGATGCCAGAGAAAATTCCCCAAATTACAATGCTCCCTCCTGCGACCTGAACGCTTACGACGATTGTTGCAGCGTGTTTGCTATCAGACGTTTCGCGCCGCACACGCCACCGGCAATCTGTCCGATGAGCATAAATCGTAATTCATTTGAAAAAGACAACTGTCGCCACTCAGTGTACGCCCAGGTGCGATACTGGCGTGCAAATTTCAGCCTACGTCGCTGATGAAGAGCAGTCATCATAGGTGCATGAACCACGCGCCTACTGCGGAGGCCCATATGCAGCAACGTTCCTTGAACGGTCGTTGAGGAGGTACTGTTGGTATTCCCTTGGTTCATCTGGGCGGTCAGTCGCCCAACAGTTGCACGTCTATTCGCCCATACACATCTCTACGGCCGTTCCTTTTTTTTAAATTTATTTACTGAGTTTCAATTCCCCCTGAAGGGGGCGGGCTGGCAGCAGCTTAGTACGCCGCTCTTCAGCCTACAGACTTTGTTATAAAAAAAATGAAGATAATAAATAATAAAAGCAGGCGATAAAATCGATGACTTAAATGATAAAATGGACGAAAACTGTGGAACTTAAAACATAAAACAAACGGTTGGTGATGCTAATGAAATACACAGGAAGGAGACAGGTATGATAATAGACAGACAATTAAAAACACGGCGACAGTCTGGTTTCTGTTCGCAAGAAGGATAAAAATCACACCCAGCGGCAATATGATTTCTTTTCGCAACACTTTGGAAAGAAGCACAACACTGAAAACTCACTTGAACACTGCACTAAAAAGTTGGCACAAATATGACACACCACAGCCGAGGGCAGACGGGGGGAATTTGGACAGATGATGGGAAAGAAAAGGGGGGAAGGAGAGGAAAAAGGAAGTTGGGGGAGAGGGGGGGGGGAAGGAGCCGCCGGAGGACGGAGACACATAAGATGGGAGGGGGGCTGGGCAGACGCGAGAGGGAGTAGGAAAAGGCAGAGGAGGGGAATGCAAGAGGACTCTGGGAGAGGGGGGGAGAAGGGAAGCAGAGAGAGGATGGCAGGTAAAAAACAGGATGGAAGAGGGGGAAGAGGGAGCCTGAGGAAAGGACAGAGGAAAGGAAGGGGAGATGAGGATCAGAGTTGATAGAAGGGATAAATGGAGGGAGAGAGGGCATCATCTGGGAGGGTTAGTTGATGGAAGCCACCTTGGGGAAGGAGATGAAGGGTGTACAGATGGAGGGTAGGGGGGACACAACAGTGAAGGCGTGGAAGAGAGTGGGGGTTGGAGAGGAGAGGAGCAACCAAGGGATAAGGGGGATCAAGGCGGCGGGAGGTGTAGAGTATGCTCCGCAGCCGTTATTCACGCCTGTCATTTCTGGACCGTGGTGCATCACATTTGCCTCGGCGCTATTTTGCCATTCGCTGTATACTTCAACCACTGTGGCACACGAACTGTATACATACTTAGCTGCTTGGAAATACTTCCACCCTCATCCTGAAAGCCAATGATCATGCCCTTACGACAAAGACTGCACTTTTTTCGCGTGTTCCCGACACGCTTTATATACCCTCCGCTGCTAGTGCTGCCACCTGCTGTCTGTGAGTGGTTACTGCACGATGATGTCGAACATAGGCGGTGGTCACCGTAATGTGATTGGATCGTGTATTCCAAAGCTTTCTGTAGTCGCAGAACAGCTTCACACATCGCCGAGGATCCCTCAGTCGCTACTCGATACAAACAAGACTCTCACACCATCACCTCCTCCCCATAGGGGCTTCCCACACTCGCCAGAGCTGTCGGCCGGCGTCCTGTTTTCGCGATCTCCCACCAGCTCCGCGTAATTTCTTCAGCATCCCGGACTTTCAGCCAATCAGCCTTTGGAGCAGAATATAAGCACTGTCATTGGCGAATTCTTACTTCTGCTAATAGATTCTCTGGATTGTATTGCTTTCCTCAAGGAACTTTAAAAAGTTTCTTTGGAACAGGTGGTAGAAAACGCCTTCCCTGTGGGAAAGTCGCAAAGTCGACCCTTCATCTCAAGGCTGGACATATACTCCTCTCTCAGGGATACTGATAACAAACTCAGGCATCCACAAAAGGGCAGAGGAAGGGTCTATGGTTGCGGCCAGGAATGATATGTTACAATACTTGCTTGTGCTATGATTAAGGTGTTTGGAGAATGTAGCAATATTTCATTTTAAGTATCCGCCGGTGATATATGTAGTAGAGGGCTGAGCGGAAAATGGGATGAAGTAGGTTTGGCGAGACGCTAAGAGAGCGACTGAGCGCGAGACTCGGCTATGTATCGTGGCTGTCCTTGAACCTGGCTACCGCTACGGAATGCGCCGTGTGCCGGAACCCGCCTGCCACTGAACACGCGATGCGTACGTTTCTTATCCAGAGCGGCTCGCGGTGGCTGCACCCGCACCGGCGAAGACGACGATCGCCGAAGAGGATGACAGGTTTCTTCTGAGAGTCACTCTGCCAAAGTATACCGCCCCGTCCCTCGGGCTCAGCAGCGATCTGACCTGGCAGTTTTGTAATGACGTCAGCAGGCATGTCCTGAGAACTTAAAGCAAGTGACCAATCTTTTCACCACTTTGAAGTCTTATCGAGGTCTGACTGAAAATCTTACAGCTTCGTTCAGACTATACTTCCTTGTAAATAACTGCATCAACTGCGAAAAATCTGAGGTTACTATTAATATT
Source organism: Schistocerca americana (assembly GCF_021461395.2). Taxonomy (NCBI): domain Eukaryota; kingdom Metazoa; phylum Arthropoda; class Insecta; order Orthoptera; family Acrididae; genus Schistocerca; species Schistocerca americana. Next base: position 500,376,765 of record NC_060125.1, read on the forward strand.
ATCCTTCCTACCAAGAATAACGTATTTGTGAAGCCCGTTGAGCATGGACGAAGCACTCTGCATTCTGCTTTCTGATTCTGCTTCGGGTGGTTATCTTGGCTGTTTGCTCGTCTCGGCACTTCCACATTTTGCTATGGACGATTGGTGTGGCAGCTTGCTTGTGGATTACGGTGAAGTGGCGGCTTGCACTTGCAGCTGAGCGTAATACTTTATTTGCAGCATTTTAAATGTGCTATCACTCGTGTTCAGACTTCCGTTGTTCAAAGAGACAGATCGCTGTTCATGCACGTAGCACAGTTTCGATTTTTTGTTCGTTCATCCGTACGGTAGGCGTACTGGCTGCATATTACCATTAATTGATATGTGTTCAGGATTTGGTGACGTGTCTAGAATTTTACTTGGTTCAATTTTTTGTATAGTATTCCGTTATACCACGTGGTCTATCACAGGACAGGTATAATCTCTTCTGTTGTTACTTTTGAGTCTCAATAATCAGAATTTAACCAAAATAATTACTTGTTTTCCTACCCCCGTCACTTAATGATGACCATGTTAATGTTCCATATCGATCAGTGCAAAATCAAACTGCATACAGAAGAAGCCTTTTTCCATTTATTTACACGTATTTACAGCTAAGTAGTGGTTGAGAAACTCTGCTGTTTAACAGGTTATGTTCGGTGTGATTATTATATTACACATTCTCGCGCGGGCAGGTGTTAAGCTATCAGACTGAGGGTCACATTCCCATAGGACTTGATTTACTTCCAGGACACATCAATTATACGTATTCCTAATCAGGTTATTGAACTTCGAGAAGTAATGCTGATTTTAAATTCATTCAGACGTTCATACATGCTCCATTTCTTTCCGTTCGCAATGTAAGCATCACCTACTCTTCAGTATGTTTATAAAACGGTACTCAGATAGCGTTATAAATTATTTCCTGGGTCAAAAGTTTGTATAAATGTGGCACATATTGAGGGCATTTTACTGTAAGTCCCATGTTCTCATGTACTTAGTTCAGTTACAAGAAAGAATAGGGGGCTTACAAGGTCACTCACGAAAGTGTATTTCTTAGGGAATCAAATGTGTGTGAAATCTTATGGGTCTTAACTGCTAAGGTCATCAGTCCCTAAGCTTACACACTACTTAACCTAAATTATCGTAAGGAGAAACACACACATCCATGCCCGAGGGAGGACTCGAACCTCCGTCGGGACCAGCCGCACCGTCCATGACTGCAGCTCCCTAGACCGCTCGGCTAATCCCGCGCGGCATATTTCTTAGGGAGTCTGCCACAAAGTTTTCATCATTTATGTTACACTCTCCCCTGTGAGACACTGCTGTTACCATCCGCATGCTCGATGTTCCATGTTTAGCCAATCAAAACGTGGGCAGCATTCGAATGTGGTTCGATAGGCGGTACAAGTGTTTCGTATGCAGTCTCGTTCATAGACAAACTGCAGTTTCTCAGTATCCCTAGAAAGCCATAGCTTACCATTTGCTTTATCTAAAACCAAGCCAATGTGAACGTTCCACCTCATACCACCACACACTGGTACGCAGAAAATTTTATGTCAAGTGACCAATGCTGTACTCATTAACGCCGTGTCAGGGGGTAACATTCGTGAATTGCGTAACTTAGTTATCATTCAAGTTATGAGTTGAGTTACTAGTCATTACGGCAGTCTGACACATTGCCTGGCAAGAAAGTGAAGCACTCAACAAAGGAGGTGAAAATGAAATGATAACTTCAAGAGGTTGAGAGGGTGTGTGATGTTGTTATTTCAGTGATTACAATACGGAGTCAAATTTACTAAGAATATAGCAGTATGAGTCTACATATTAGTGTGACGTTGCATCGCTTGCGCTAATTCGTTTGCGAAGTGTATCATTAAACCGTCGTTATCTTCTCCTGAGGCAAACTGTACCACAACAGTGGTAACTGATTCCTGATATCCTGGATAGAGGCACTGGGATGTTGAGCTACGAGGTGGCACCACACGAGTTCTGTCGGGGACAGAACCGGGGGTATTATTGGCCATGGAAGTACATCAAAATCACACACAGTTCATAGAGACACGAGCCTTGTGTGGACGAGCAGTGTTTTGTTGAAAAATGGCACCATCATACTGATGATATCTGGTTTGGGGAGCGCTCAACTGTGTGGTTATTAGCACTCAGAAATACCCAATCTTTTCATTGTCCAATATCGCCACTTCCCGAATGAAGATGAAATGATGAGGATAATACAAACACCAACTCCCCGACGGACAAAATGCCCGATGCGGCCGGGAATCGAACCCCAATCTTGTGATCCAAAAGCGGCAATGCTAGCCACTAAACCACGAGCTGCGAACACTTTGTTACAGTCGCCTGAGTGCTGAAGACGTGTGGACCCAGGATGTCTGTGACGTAGCGTTGTCTAGTGTGAGTTGCCTCAGTCACTACAAGCCGTGACCAGAAGTCACACCTGATGGCTACCCGCACCATGACGCCAGGTGTAACACTTCCGTGCGTCTCCAAGAATGAGATTTCTTTCCAGGTCGCCGCCACATTCACCGATGATGGAGGTCCGAGGCAGTGCAGAACCCCGATTCGCTGCTCAACACATCAGTAGTCGATGCTTCCCAGTCATGGTACCACGCAGCCATTGTGTTGGGTGTTAACAGCAACCTACGCCTGGGACGGTAATGCTCTAGTCGGACTGCTGTTAGCCTTCGACCAATGTTGTGAGTGATACAGAATGTTGCAGGGGTTTCTTTACTTGTTCTCTGACGGCAGACGCATTTGGGGTTGCGATGTGGGTGGTGCACAATACGGCGGTCGTTCCTAGCGGTGTTCAGACGTGGTCGACCGGAGCATGCCTATCCCCATTTCCTATGCAGTCCAACATTGGGCACTTTCACATCTGAATACCCCACAAATCTGAATACTGAACGGCTCTACCAGTCGATCATACACAGGTCCAACATGAGGCCGTTTTCGAACTACATTCATATTCATAAAAAGAAACAGAACACCTTGAACCACTAGAGATAGGATGTTCGTATTCACAGGACGTGTACATTAGTACGTTCTGCACAAATGATTAGCATTTGAACCATGTCGGCTCGCAGGTTCAAGGACAACATCGATATCGCGGCGCAACAGCACCTACCGGTAAAATGTGCTTGTGTCTCTCGTTGTCGCTGTAAATCGAAGACAATGGATCAGTGTGATTTGATCAGACGCGCAGGACGCCTCGAAGAAGTACGCGTGAACCGTATCGTTGAAAAATGTTTCAAATGGCTCCAAGCACTAAGGAACTTAACATCTGAGGTCATCTGTCCCCTAGACTTAGAACTACTTAAACCTAACTAACCTACGGACATCACAAACATCCATGCCCGAGGCAGGATTTGAACCTGCAACCGTAGCAGCAGCGCGGTTCAGGGCTGAAGCGCCTAGAACCGCTCGACCACAGCGACCGGCTGTACCGTCAAATCAGTGAGTTTGAACTGGCATGAGATAATGTAATGCATGCATACGGGCAACTGCTGCTCGTGTGGGACGAAATGTTGAGGCATTGCAACGGGTGTGTGCAGAATGGTTCACAGAACACCGTAGACCACGACGAAATTTGTCAGTTCGCACCACCCAGCCCCCCCCCCCCCCCCCCCCCGCCCCTACCCCTTCCTTCCTAGAAGATCATCACCTCATCCGAATGGCTTTTCAGGACAGGTCTGAGTCTTCCTCTGCTCTAGTGAAACTGTGAAACACATCGTACACTATGAGGGGTGACAGTCCGTCGCCGTTTATTACGGCATGGCTTACGTGCGCGTCGTCCACTTCCCAACCTATCTTTGACGAATGCGCTGAAACAACCTGGACGGCAGTGGTGTACGGAACGACGTGACTGGCAACGGGAATGGCATTAGACAGTATTTTCGGACGAATACAAGTTAGGTTTGTTTCAAAATGATGGCCTCATTTTGGTTCGCCTCAGGCAGGGGGAGCGGCATCACAGTGACGGCATTCGCACAGGACGTACTGTGCCAACTCAAGGCCTTGTGGTGTAGGTCGATATTAGGTACAACTATAGCTCACAGTTTTTGCATGTGCACAGCACTGCACTGTGATCAGTGTGACCTACGTGGAAGACATCCTACGACTCGTAGCTATACACTTTATGCACGACACCCCAGACGCCATTTTTCAGCAAGACAATATCCAGAACTTTCGTTTCACATTACAATATTTACTAGTGGAGCCACCCAACTCCACAGGTATTATCAGGCATACAGTCGTTTACCTGTGGAAGGAAAATTTCTTTTTATAAAACTCAAGGAAGTCGCGAGAATGTAGCTGGCAGATTATCAGTTACGACGTAATAAAAAACCAGCAATAGCCTCCAAGATTGCAACGAAAGTAACACTTGAAGATTTAACGAGCAAGTTCTTTACTTATTCTGCTAGAATGCCTACCGGCGTGTAGGATCACGATAGCCTGGCCGACCGCAGAGACACCTATCGGTGCCTCCGGTAGTACGCCGTCCACAGCCAGTCTCTCGAAGCGCGGGTCAGACCCGCAGGCGCGCTGTCGTGTCCCTCTTCGCCACTGCTGTCGTGACAGTGGAAGACAGTGTCTTGAGGGACGCCATTCCGAGCGGCAGTTTTTGCGGTCGCGGTTAGCGGCAGGCAGGCAGACGGGACAGGACTGGTGTAGCCCGCTCGCTCGGTCGGTCTGCGCGAGCCGTTAGCTCCGCCAGCAGTGCAACCCGTTCTCGGCAATTAGCGGCGCTCCGCCGTCGCGCCTCGCGAGTCGCTTCTTCCCAGACGCGGCGTGACCCGCTCTCGTTCCTGTCTGCTGCGAGGACTTCCCAGCTAAAGCAGCTGCACAATTCGACAAGAAGAAACTCACGTGCTCACATAATACCTCTAGAATCTAGAGCAGTGGTTGCCAACCTTCTCTAGGCCGTTACCCCTAAGTGCAATCCCCCCTCCCTCTTTTCACTCCCCTCACATCACGAACTTTAGTGACTACCTAACCTTTGGAATGAAAAAAGAATTTTTTTTAACACTTTTAGCTTTAAAATAAACTGATGAAAGATGAATGCTATTAAGTATTTGAGGGTGTTTTATCTTGACTGCCACATTTCCTTTCCGTGTCGTATGTTGTGTTCGTGTAGAAAGAGAGAAAGAAAGGGAGAGAGAGAGAGAGAGTATATATGTGTGTGTGTGTGTGTGTGTGTGTGTGTGTGTGTGTGCGTGTGTGTGTTCAAATGGCTTTGAGCACTATGGGACTTAACATCTGAGGTCATCAGTCCCCTAGACCTTAGAACTACTTAAACCTTACTAACCTAAGGACATCACACACATCCATGCCCGAGGCAGGATTCGAACCTGCGACCGTAGACTGAAGTGCCTAGAACCGCTCGGCCACACCGGCCGGCGTGTGTGTGTGTGTGTGTGTGTGTGTGTGTGTGTGTGTGTGTGTGTGTGTGTGTCTGTGTGTGTCGCCGGCCGAGGTGGCAGAACGGTTCGTGGCGCTACAGGATGGAACCGCGCGACCGCTACAGTCGCAGGTTCGAATCCTGCCTCGGGCATGGATGTGTGTGATGTCCTTAGGTTAGTTAGCTATAATTGGTTCTAAGTTCTAGGGGACTGATGACCTCAGAAGTTAAGTCCCATAGCGTTCAGAGCCATTTGAACCAATTTGTGTGTGTGTGTGTTTGTGTGTGTGTGTGTGTGTGTGTGTCTGTGTGTGTCGCCGGCCGAGGTGGCAGAACGGTTCGTGGCGCTACAGGATGGAACCGCGCGACCGCTACAGTCGCAGGTTCGAATCCTGCCTCGGGCATGGATGTGTGTGATGTCCTTAGGTTAGTTAGCTATAATTAGTTCTAAGTTCTAGGGGACTGATGACCTCAGAAGTTAAGTCCCATAGCGTTCAGAGCCATTTGAACCAATTTGTGTGTGTGTGTGTGTGTGTGTGTGTGTGTGTGTGTGTGTGTGTGTCTGTGTGTGTCGCCGGCCGAGGTGGCAGAACGGTTCGTGGCGCTACAGGATGGAACCGCGCGACCGCTACAGTCGCAGGTTCGAATCCTGCCTCGGGCATGGATGTGTGTGATGTCCTTAGGTTAGTTAGCTATAATTAGTTCTAAGTTCTAGGGGACTGATGACCTCAGAAGTTAAGTCCCATAGCGTTCAGAGCCATTTGAACCAATTTGTGTGTGTGTGTGTGTGTGTGTGTGTGTGTGTGTGTGTGTGTGTGTGTGTGTGTGTCTGTGTGTGTCGCCGGCCGAGGTGGCAGAACGGTTCGTGGCGCTACAGGATGGAACCGCGCGACCGCTACAGTCGCAGGTTCGAATCCTGCCTCGGGCATGGATGTGTGTGATGTCCTTAGGTTAGTTAGCTATAATTAGTTCTAAGTTCTAGGGGACTGATGACCTCAGAAGTTAAGTCCCATAGCGTTCAGAGCCATTTGAACCAATTTGTGTGTGTGTGTGTGTGTGTGTGTGTGTGTGTGTCAGAATGAATGATGACGCAATTCCCAGTACATCATGACTGCTACCTACAGCTCCTTCTCAGATAAGAAAAGTAACTACCCAGCTACCTCACAGTGAGGGCAGACACTTGTTACCAAACATGCTACCCCTGCACTACCACTCTCGCTGGCGGCATGTGTTTCACTTGCACCCCGTATCCCCCATTTAAAATCAACCAAGTTAAGAAGTGTGCACTATAATTATTATTTGTTAATCACTCGACTGCTGGACTCCTTGTTGCTGAAAAGGCAGAAATTGGAAGACTGTTAAAGCTTTGTGCCTGACCATTCTAATAATAATAATATGTATGCAGCACTCTACTAGCCCTTATGTAGTTACTCCTGTGTCATGCTGTCGATTCCGCTCTATTGCAGGATCAATCTATAATTTGGAAAGACATTTTCATGCGATATCTCTTACGTGTATATGAGGGGTGTTGGTCATGAGACCCAGAAAATATTAGATACTGGCTCCCAGGTAGATGCCATTTTCCTTGACTTCCGGATGGCGTTCGATACAGTTCCGCACTGTCGCCTGATAAAGTAAGAGCCTACGAAATATCAGACCAGCTGTGTGGCTGGATTGAAGAGTTTTTAGCAAACAGAACACGGCATGTTGTTCTCAATGGAGAGACGTCTACAGACGTCAAAGTAACCTCTGGCGTGCCACAGGGGAGTGTTATGGGACCATTGCTTTTCACAATATACATAAATGAGCTAGTAGATAGTGTCGGTAGTTCCATGCGGCTTTTCGCGGATGATGCTGCAGTATACAGAGAAGCTGCATCATTAGAAAATTGCAGCGAAATGCAGGAAGATCTGCAGCGGATAGGCACTTGGTGCAAGGAGTGGCAGTTGACCCTTAACATAGACAAATGTAATTTATTGCGAATACATAGAAAGAAGGATCCTTTATTGTATGATTATATGATAGCGGAACATGGTAGCAGTTACTTCTGTAAAATATCTGGGAGTATGCGTACGGCTGGTCCCGGCGGAGGTTCGAGTCCTCCCTGGGGCATGGGTGTGTATGTTTGTCCTTAGGTTATTCAGGTTAAGTAGTGTGTAAGCTTAGGGACTGATGACCTTAGCAGTTAAGTCTCATAAGATTTCACACACATTTGAACATTTTGACCAGTATGCGTACGGAACGATTTGAAGTGGAACGATCATATAAAATTAATTGTTGGTAAGGCGGGTGCCAGGTTAAGATTCATTGGGAGAGTCCTTAGAAAATGTAATCCATCAACAAAGGAGGAGATCACGAATGTAAAATCAGAGAGATTTGAGCGTGCACGGAGGCTTTCCGGCAGTCCTTCTTCCCGCGAACCATACGCGACTGGAACAGGAAAGGGAGGTAATGATAGTGGCACGTAAAGTGCGCTCCGCCACACACCGTTGGGTGGCTTGCGGAGTATAAATGTAGATGTAGATGTAGAACTCATTGTTTCTGAAAGCACGTGGGTTTTATTCAGGAATCCAATACACCACATTATTCCCCACACTTCTGGCTAAAGAATCCAAGTTTTGAACATAATCTCAGCTCAGTGCGACGGTCTTACTCCACCGTACTGGAAGGCCCTGTATGCCAGCGTAGTACAGTTCTACTGTTCGACGTAGGAACCATCGTCTTGCTGCATCAATGATCTTCCCATCACCCACGTACAGCTTCCCGCGGAGTATCTCCTTCATTGGGCTAAGCAGAGCGAGGTGGCCCAATGGTTAGCAAACTGGACTCGCATTCGGGAAGACGACGGTTCAGACCAGCGTCCGGCCGTGCCGGTATAGGTTTTCCGTGTTTTCCCTAAATCACCTCAGTCAAATTCTGTGATGGTTCCTTTGATAAGGCATGACAGACTTCCTTCCCCATCCTTCTCTAATCCGATGGGGCCGATCACCTCGCTGTTTGGTCCCCTCCCCCAAATCAACATACCAACCAACCGACCAATCATTGGGCCACGCAGTTGAAAGTTGGGACGTGTGAGATCCGGGCTGTAGAGCGACCTTGTTGAAATAATGACAGAAGCCTCGCCCAAAGACTCACCGTGCCTTTGTTCACTGCCAGGTCTCTGTAGACACTCGGCAAGCGCCTGTGAATATTTGTGATGTTCTGGTTTTGCGCCAAAGAAACTCATTGACAGTGCTCTGGCTGGTACTCACCTCCTTTGGCTCTGAGCACTATGGGACTTAACATTTGTTGTCATCAGTCCCCTAGAACTTAGAACTACTTAAACCTAACCAACCTAAGGACATCACACACATCCATGCTCGAGGCAGGATTCGAACCTGCGACCGTAGCAGTCGCGCGGTTCCGGACTGCGCGCCTAGAACCTACTCACCTCCTTTACAGACGCCATTTTGAACGCTACGTACAGCGCCGCCACCGACCGGAATTTCATGAAACTGTTAAGGGTGAAGCAGGAATATTCCACGGTGTCCTACTACAAATTTTTTCAGCCGAAATTGCCTAATAAGAAAAATGTGTTGCATTACTTGTCGAGAACCCCTCGTATTCCAACCATCATCGATGTATCTTATAAAACACAAAGTATGTGTACGCGGGTCTCTTGCAAGCCTCTGGTCTGTACTGGTAAATTTAAGTTTGGAGTGTGTAGTACGAGAGGACTCACTGCCCTTCCCGTATATCCATTCCCCAATGATGAGACGGAACACAACTTTTGCGCGAAAATATTTTATTCCGTACTACCTTACAAGTGCACAAAATGGTATTCAATAATACATCAAAAGTTGCCCGCGAGCTGCGACTCTGACTGATCGAGACTTTCGTCTGCTGGCTTCGGTGTTTCCAGGCTACCCGAGGCTTCCGCTCTCAACGGATGCATTCGGGAGGACGACGGTTCAATCTCGTCTCCAGCCATCCTCATATAGGTTTTCCGTGATTTCCCTAAATCGTTTCAGGCAAATGCCGGGATGGTTCCTTTGAAAGGGCACGGCCGATTTCCTTCCCAATCCTTCCCTAACCCGAGCTTGCGCTCCGTCTCTAATGACCTCGTTGTCGACGGGACGTTAAACACTAACCACCACCACCATCTAAACGGTGGCGTTAGCAACATAAAAACCTAAACAGCCTACTTACTGCGTGAACAAAGAATCTGGAACTTGCAGTTCCGCACGCACAAAGTCACAATATTTCCCGACAGGGAACGGATTATGCTGGACAGACTGTCCTGCCCAGTTTGCAAAATGCCGCTAGGTGGCACTTAGTGGCAAGCTGAAACGTCCCCTTAGAAAAATTTATGAATGACTGTGCTGATAAACCTCTTACATTATTTGATTTTCAAACAGCTGAGCAGAACTGAACGTACTCAGACATTTCGCTCTTTACCTATTCTGATCAACACTAAAATGACATGCCATACTTTTAGCGTAACGCAATCTGACTTTCAAAAATCCCTACAAAAGAATGGCCTTAACTAATAATAACCTATACCTTTCATGAATTACCTCACAAAAATCTTCGTTACTCAAACTACTGCAACACAGCGTGCGCCAATACTGCCAGCTGAATAAAAGATTCTAACTACTGAAGGCACTAACTATTGATAGGCATAATTATCAAATGAAAGATTTTGACAGAGAACAAACAATGTATTTACCTTAATAGTGTTCAAAAGTCATTATATATATATATATATATATATATATATATATATATATATATATATATATCAGTTCATGACATCCAGTCTTACAAATTTACTGTCTCTGATGGACATACGTCCAGATCATCCGCTCTCAAAACTCCGCCATCTCTCTCACCACATCCGCCACTGCTGGCGGCTCACCTCCAATTGCGCAACGCCACGCGCTGTTAACAGCCAACTGCCCAACACTACAATAGCAAATTCCAACAATGCAAACCAGCCACAGAGTGCACACAGCACATTCAGTGATTTTCGTATAGAGCGCTATGTGGGGTTAGCAACATAAAAACCTAAACAGCCTACTTACAGAGTGAATTACGGAGCTCAATAGTATATGTGTAGTGGACGAACTTGTAACTTCCGCCACATAGTCTGACGTATTGATGCTAGTAATTGCCAAAAAGTAATCGATGATAACTTATATAAACAGTATTAGACTCTTATAAAATTGTGATAACGGTGATGATCTTTTAAAAATAATAACAACCAAACCGTTTTGGGTTTCACCCCCTCAAAAAACTTAATTTTTGGGAGCCATTGCTCTAAAGTGTAGATCCACTAAAAAATACTAACAGTAATCAAACTCTTAATTATCAGAATTTGAAGCCCTTTTGACTATTTTTCGACAGTGACTATCTCAAGAAATAAGTAAAGGTTTTTTTTAATTATCACTCGAAATAATAAATTTCGGTAGCTTTGTATTGTTTTTGCAGGTACGTGCGGGTACATTGATATCATCACACCGCAGTACCGTAGCAAGCCGCTACACAAACCAAAACAAAATGTTGCAGCCCATTGATAAAGCTGAGAATTGTGCGGCTATTCGTTTTCAGCACATCAAGGGGAAAATCGCTGCAATAATTCAGTCTGAGTTCGTGGAAGTGTACGGCAACAGTGACACAACAAATGACACAGAGGTTAGAGGGCCCGGATGTGGAAGAACAATTTGGCAAACCATCTCTCTGTCTCTGAAGAACCGGGAATCCAAAGAGAAGCGGTGGTTCTCGTGCTCGAAAACCGGCGTATCATAAAAACGATAGAGTGGAAAAAGTGGAAATTCAGTCCTGAACCACTTTTCAACGTCTTGCACGACATTAGGAACATGAAAGAGGTCTCCGCCCACCGGGTTCTGTGACTGCACACGCCCTGTCAGAGAGACTAGTCGGCAAACCCAGATGACTTCTTCAGCCACCTAATCACCAGAGATTAGTGCTGGATGTATCGCTATGACCTTGATACAAAACAGTAACGCAAGCAGTTTAAAAATTTGGATTTACCTCAGCCGAAAAAGGCGAAGGCCCAACAATGAGCGGGCAAGGTGATGCAGAGTGTTACTTGGGACTGCCATGGTGTGGTGCTAGTAAATTGTGATCGTGAGGGGCTGATTTGGAAATGCCTTGCTGTGATACTAACAGATTAAGATCGTAAGGGGCCAACTGTTACAGGAGCATTCAACCACAAGCCTCTGACGGGGCTATGGGAGGCTTGTCATGACGAAGCGCCACAGGAAGCACTGGTTTTTGCTTCACAACAACGTCCCAGTTCGTTTTCCTGCTGACTGAGTCGTACTAGTTGCTTCTTTGAACTATCAAATTTTGCTTCACTCCCTCCTCCTCCCCCACCCCCATTCCCAGTATACTCCTGACATGGGGATCAGAGATTGTTCCTCTTTCCTCATATGGACAAATCGGTGCGTGACAGGCATTTCCCGAATAACGGCGGCGAGTTCTTTTAGAGGTAGAAAATACCGTGAGCAGACAAAATACACATTTTTACGATAAAGATCTTCGTCAACTCAGTCATCGTCGCTAAACGTATGCCTCTTTGAAGGGTGAATATTTGGGGAACGTATAACACCATCTGCAACTTTCAAGGTCGCAGCATGTTACCGAAGGGTACAGGTTGGAGTTCAGGCATCGAGTACACACGACTTCATACCTCGCAGCACCTTAAGTCAAAAAATGTAAACAACAACTCAGCTGATTATCCTGAAGCACTCTTTTAATAGACCAATTTATCGGAAGTAGAAGGGTTGCCCAGAAAGTAATGCACCGCATTTTTCCTTCAGCTATTCTTTATTGAACAGAAAGAGAATTACACACACGAAAGAATGATGTTTTATCGACATGCCCTGTTTTCCACGTAATCCCCATCCAGTTCTATGGCCTTCCTCAAACGCGAAACAAGGGCGTGTATGCTCTGTCGGTACCAATCCTTGACCTGGTGGCGGAACCAGTGAATCGCTGTGTGAATCACCTCCTCATCGTCCTCAAAGTGTCTTCCACAAATGGCGTTCTTTAATGGCCCAAACAAGTGAAATCCGAGAAGATCAGGTCAGGTGTGTCAAGTGTGATAGTCGTGGATGTAGGGGTCCAAACACCTGTCGCCCAATATTCCGATCCACACGTTGATACCAAAGTGAGCTTGATCTCCACGGTTGCGGGTGATATGCGGGTTAACCTCACACCAATGGTGGGCATTGTGCATGTTGAAGACACACTCACGATTGAATGCTGCTTCATCCGACCTTATTACGGTGTTCACGAAGTCACCGTTGGCTTCCTGCTCTTGTTGGAACCATTCACAGAATTGCATCTGCTGATGGCGATCTGCAGGGTGCAGGTGTCGCGTGAAAGCATAATGATAGGGGTGCAGCCCATTCTCGTGCAGCGCGTTGCGAGACACGCACCTGCCTTGCTACGTTGCGCCGGCGAGAGTGGCCGAGCGGTTCTAGGTGCTTCGGTCTGGAACCGCGCGACCGCTACGGTCGCAGCTTCGAATCCTGCCTCGGGCATGGATGTTTGTGATGTCCTTAGGTTAGTTAGGTTTAAGTAGTTCTAAGTTCTAGGGGACTGGTGACCTTAGAAGTTCAGTCCCGGAGCCATTTGAACCATTTGCTACGCTGCGCGTACTTCACTGAGGTCTTGGTGTATGACCTCCAAATGGCTTCCTCAGTAGCCGGAGTACGACGAGTCCGTGGACGATCTCTGTCACGCGATGGTGGAAGGAGAGAACCTGACTCCTGAAGGCGCAGCTCCAGACGACGAAACACATTTTTATGTGAATGGCGACGACGAGGACCTAGCAGCATATTCACGAGCAGCAACACCAGCTCGGTTATCATATGAACAAGGACCAGAAGCATATCCACATATTCATCGTTTGTGTATTTCATACGTCTGCCATACTGGTTTAGAGATTTACAATGAGAAAATTCGATACATGTATGCACGTACATTGGAGTCTCTCACGGGCGCGTTACTCCGCTAGCAACTAGTCGCTGTCTGGTGGACAGCGCATACAGTATAAACACGCCGTCAGTCCTATGTGCTGTTCCACCTAAAGCGCATTACCCCTATGACAGATGTTGTTCTTCATGATTCATCCCGATACAGCTACTTGTGAAACGTTCGGTTTCGAATTACGCTGTTTCCCTAACGGTAATAGACATGATGTTTCCACAATCCCATCAATAGAATAATAATAATAATAATAATAATAATGCATTGAGATACGTACTAAACAGCATGCAGTGACCAGACTCAACGTTGAACGGCATGATTAGTGGGAAAATGGAGATAAAAAATGGTTCAAATGGCTCTGAGCACTATGGGACTTAACATCTGTGGTCATCAGTCCCCTAGAACTTAGAACTACTTAAACCTAACTAACCTAAGGACATCACACACATCCATGCCCGCATGGAGATAACACATACAAACATACAAACAGTGACCGAGTTCGGACATTATTCCCAAACGACGTTGCTAGTCCTACTGGTAAGACCCTAACGAAATGTAATGGACCTGAACGAGGCAAAATTAATAGTTGGTACTAATCTAAGGGACCATTGGAGGAGGGTGCAAAGAAAACAGGTTTCGCGTCTAGCAGATGAAGTGGTGCGAACAAATTCACGCCCACGACGTGTAAACGGCTTCTTTCAAAGCTGACCAATCTTCCATTTCTACGATTGTAGTACGTAAATGCAAATGTTTTCTAGAGGACTCGCTGCAATCGCTGTTGACGATTAAGATGCCAGATACCGTACCACCTGGACTACATTAAAAAAAAAATACAGCACGACTCAGCTGTGCTGACAGAAGTAGTTACCACACATGTGGTTACCGTGTTGCCTGGCTGCCAATCTTTAACGTCCTTTTTCTGCCGGATGTACTCGTCAGACGAAATTTTGTGAGAGACAATTTTCTTTTATCGCTGGCGTGTGAGGAGTCGCGCTGCGAAGCCCGAGTGAGCGAATTTCACTTCACCCTGTAGATAGATTATTTCATCTTTTGTTTTTTAAACAATAGATCAGCATTTTCAAGTGCTTCAGCTTTATAATAGATAAACATAACTCAATTCATATTCACAAAAATTCCGATCGTAAAATGAATGATATAAGGAAAAAGTGAAACAACTGAAGAAGTTCATATGGCGGTTAAAAAGATGTGACAAGGGAATAGAAATAAAAAAATTACATTTCAACCAATTACTTGAATAAAAATAATGATCGAAGTAATTTAGATAAAGGTAGAAAGAAAAGCTTCTGACCTAATGGGATTCGAAGCCTCTACGTCCAATAGGTGAAGCTGTCATCCTACCCATTACACCAAGAAAGCACACTATACAATACACGTTCTTTAACGCTATTGAGTATCACATAAAGTTCTGAATATTTTTTCGTCAATCACTTGCAAACGAGAGCCCACCATGGTGAATGGCTGCAGATTTTAAAAAAGTCGATCGCACCGCTGGGAGCTCTCCTTGTTAGAGTAAATTAATTCTTTGTACGAGGATGAGAAAGGTTTGTAAATGTTTGCGTAGCGTGTAGCTGAGGCGGGACGTGGGTATTATCCCTGCCTTCAGCAAGATGGGTGTGGGAAATCGCCTAAAAAACCACATCCAGGCTGCCCGTCACACCGGCCCTCAGCTTTAATCCGCCGGGCGGAATCGAAGCTGGTCCGGTGCGGCGCGACGTCCCGGAAACGGATATGCGCGCGGGTGTAGTCGCGGCGATGTGTGGGGTGCCAGACGAATTTCGCGACGTACAGCTCAGCCGCTTCCATCAGAAAAGTTGTAAAGTTTCTAGTTTATTTTTGATGTTCAAGGAAGTGATGTGAGGCTTATGTTTTCATTGGATGTGTCATTTTTCGAGCAGCAGTTTTCGACTGTTGATAAAGTCATGCCAGGGAGGATCTGAGTACCAGCAGTGTGACGTTTAGTTGTCAGTAGGATTGTCGTTGCTTTGGGCATTCCAAGAGAAGCCAGTAAGAGAGTTGGGTGTTGGCTATGCTACTGAGGGCATGGACATAGCTAGTAGAGCACAGAGATAAAGATACAGAGAATGATGAATCGTAAATTGTGATTTGGTAAAGATTAATTGGACAAGTGAAGATTATGAGGTAATGATTTCGCTGCACTGCACGCCTGCATATAGTTATGATGTGTCTGAATTACTGAAGATTTTAATGGAATAATTCTTTATTCGTTTGAGTTAGTTAGATTCATTGTTCGCACTCGACCAAGAATAAGTTATCACTTCACATGGTTTTCACTCAGAAGTTAGTTTTACCGCTCCTTTACCATTTTCAATAATTGATTTCATGACAGAGAAATTTTTGTTACGATGGATAATTTTTGTAAAGATCATAGTAATTGTTAAAGAATGACTATCAGTTTTCGTAAGAGGGTTTTTTAAGAGGCTAAATTGCTGTCAATCATTTAGCACATTCACATTCCGTTACCATTCTCTCATGAAAGAATTTCATATTTTCTCATTATTTGTGTCGCTGCATTGCTCTTTGCGGAGCACTGTTAAGATTGACTCATAAGATCTTTCTAGAATAGTTACGTATCATTGCACTGCACTACGCAAGGCTTTTCTTTCATTGTAGCTTGCTTGCTGCTGCGCTGCATACTTTATGTTCGTCACTTCGAGCAGTACCAAGCTTCCGTTGCTACACGCAAGCCATAGAAAATTGTTAGGGCCAGTTACATTACAATCAGGATACAGTGAGAACATTCAGTGTTAAGCATTGCTTTCAGAAATTATTATCTGGTTCAGCAGAGGCAAAGTTCAGATAGGACTGAATTTCTTCTCAGAGTGTTACTATCACAGTGCAGTGTTACATTGGCGTGCGTATTATTCAGTGTTAGAAATCTGTTAGTCAGTTTTGAGTACGAAAATTTACAGGCCATTTTTACGGAATTGTTTTTGTGATCTGTTCTTTTCACAAATATGATTCATGATTTTATGTAGCATTTTCAGTCTGTTAACTTGTGTGTTGGAATTGCAAGTCCCGATTTGTGACGATACGCTTTATAGTATTGTTCGCTATACTGCATAACAAAATTTCACAGAACAGCTTATTTAATATCTTGTTACGTTTTCTAACGACTTTGGTAAAGTTAATCAAAAATTCATTTATTCAGTTTCAGTTTTGGCGTCTCAAATAGCGTTCCCGTAATTACACCACTTGTGTTGTTCAAGGCAACAACACAGGTACACGAGTAATAAAGAATAACAGTTCAGTTTGCTCCAGTTTCAGTTCACAATGTTTACTAAACACTGAAAAGCTAAAAACCTTATCAGCAGATCCGGATTAATTCTTCGCTCTGCTGCACTATCAAACCAATTTAAATAAGGATCGCCAGCCTCGCTTTGATCCTGGAGACAGGGTTAAACTTCAATTTAATAATTAAAGCCCTGTAGCTATCTAGCTATTTTCAGGAACTATCCCTATTACGACCACTGGACTGGATTATTTTCACTGCTAACAGTTCAGCAAACCGCTTCCAGCGGGCTACTAACAACGCTCCCCGGTAATCAGAACAGCTAAACAGGAATACAATTCAAAATCAATGACGAAGTAAGACCCCATCGTCGCGTGAAGGAGATCACAGATCTGTATTACTTGTTCAAACCTTTAGTTGTCTTGATAATAAACAATAAAATTACAATATACTGATTACCAGTTTCATTAGATTAAAAACCATTTTTAGATCAAGCTTACTAAAGAATTAGTATGTATGTACAATGTTAGCAACAATACCATCGTTACTAAGTTAACTTTTATACCATACTTATTAAATAATCACCATATAAGTACACTGTTGGCCGTAGTAACATCGTTACTAAGTTGCTATAAAGACTATTAAAAAAATTTTACTTAAATCGGAATAATGACACTACGCCACACTCGAACTTCCATGGAACCCATATAATTTCCTGGCTTGATTGAAAACCTCTCCACATCTGCTTAGTCCACGGAACATCACAGCCAGCTAGCTACTTGGCCCAACAACCTAATTTGATGTCCCTGCCCATCGAGCGTCTACACATTTGCTAAACAGCACACTCGCCCAGAAAACTGGAGTGGTTCAACCTAAAATCCACGCCCGCTAACGGAAACGCACTTTCGCACTCTCTCAGTTTCCCGTGCAGTAAGAAATGACTCCGCTGGTCACGAAAAGGACCATCTTCTCCCGATTTCTGAAATAAACAACGAATACACCACCTTTTTCACTCCGTTGTACACCAGAAAAAAATAACTGGTATCTAAAGGACATCGCCCAGCACGATAACACTTAGGAGCCTTCTACGTCCAGATGAATAACCTTCCCCCGAAAATGAAGAAAAATGCCGTCAACTAAAGGGACATACGATATTTTACATATTCGCAATAAGGGACAGAAGTGAAGAAGATTTATGGTTATACCTGGCAACGCAATACCCCAAACTACAGCAAATTAATGGTAACCTTGAAAAATACGCATTCTTCCTCATAAGGACTGCAAAGTCAATTCCAAAACAGTATCACCTAAGAAATGACTCAATGGACAATTTCTTACAGGTTTCCATATTGTAGACTGAAATGTGAATGTGTTGAAGAATATATTATTCTTATTCTTATTATTATTATAGATTTTTGCTCTTCAGACAGTATTTCCGTTGAACGTTACACTTTCTTATTCTTTGTTTCTTCTTTTTCTCTTCCCCAAATCTCTTCATTCTTTGACAATGTTCCTGTTTCCTTTGCCCTGTCCATATTTTCCCTGTTTTCTTCCTATTTTTACTTTAGATTTCGTATTTATAGATTTGGTTCTGAATTTCTCTTTCAATTGTCATTTCCCACCTGATCTTTGTTTTACGTCTGCTTCGTTTTCTTGAAACCACTTGATTTTTTCCTTATTTCCCTCAATTGTTAACTACACAAAACTCCTAAAAAAATGGCTCTGAGCACTATGGGACTTAACATCTGTGGTCATCAGTTCCCTAGAACTTAGAACTACTTAAACCTAACTAACCTAAGGACATCACACATCCATGCCCGAGGCAGGATTCGAACCTGCGACCGTAGCAGTCGCGCGGTTCCGGACTGAGCGCCTTAACCGCGAGACCACCGCGGCCGGCCACAAAACTCCTCTTCGTGTCTTTTTTTGTTCATTCTATCTATGCGTCGATAGAATGTTAGTACGTTTTCTGATCATGTCTGTTAGTCTGTCTTTGTGTTCGTACAATTCTTTTGTTGATTTCTCCATTCATAAACCATCTCCGCATACTGCTCCAAAGCATTTTCTGAGGATTTTACCTGCTATTTTTTCTGTGTCTGTGATAGAATATACAGTACGATTCAACTCCCCCTACCGATGTCGTCTTATGCAACACCACACGACAGAACAATGTTATTGGCCTGTTCGTTCTGGAGATGTGAAACACGTTGTCAGAATGTTGTACAGTTACTGATAAAGTGTATGAAGAGATCTTAGATCTACTGCACAAAATTTGTTTATGAGACTGCTTTAGCACATTAACAGGGCGAGTCATGCATTAGTCTTTTCATTGGGTTATATACCAGAAAGTTTTTACTTCCACACTTCCCTTTTTGGTATCTCCTGCTACTCTCGTTGTTTCCGCTGGTGGAACACGAATTATAAGGCAAGTTCCCAACCATTTACGAAAGATTAAGTACTATAAATGGAATAAATTAACAGAGACATCCAAAACCTGTGCGACTACACTGATTATATATATAATGAATTTTGAACACTATTAAGGTAAATACATTGTATGCTTTCTATCAAAATCTTTCATTTGCTAACTACATGCCTATCAGCAGTTGTATTGTATTGTATGTTAACCGGGGACCTAGAAACGACGGAGAGGCTCCGTCCCCGCCGCAGCCGCAGTGGTCCACAACCCCACGATGACTACCGCAGTCCACTTCACCCCTCTGCCGCCCCACACCGAACCCAGGGTTATTGTGCGGTTCGGCCCCCGGTGAACCCCCCCCCCCCCCCCCTCCCAGGGAACGTCTCACACCAGACGAGTGTAACCACTATGTTTGCGTGGTAGAGTAATGGTGGTGGACGCGTACGTGGGGAACTTGTTTGCGCAGCAATCGCCGACATCCAGTGCAACTGAGGCGGAATAAGGGGAACCAGTCCGCATTCGCCGAGACAGATGGAAAACCGCCTAAAAACTATCCACAGACTGGCCGGTTCACCGGACCTCGACACAAGTCCGCCGGGCGGATTCGTGCCGGAGACCAGGCGCTCCTTCCCGCCCGGAAAGCCGTGCGTTAGACCGCAAGGCCAACCGGGCGGGCCCCATCAGTAGTTAGTGCCTTCAGTAGTTAGAATCTTTTATTTAGCTGCCAGTATTGGCGCTCGCTGTATAGCAGTAGTTCGAGTAACGAAGATTTTCGTGAGGTAAGTCATTCATGAAGGGTATAGGTTATTGTTAGTCAGGGCTATTCTTTTGTAGGGATTATTGAAAGTCAGATTGCGTTGCGCTAAAAATATTGTGTGTCAGTTTAGTGATGATCAGAATAAGTAAAGAGAAAACTATCTGAGTACGTTCAGTTTTACTCAGCTATTTCAGTATCAAATAACGTATAAGTTTGCCAGCACAGTCATTCTTAATTTTCGAAGGGGACGTTTCACATGTGACTCATCGTCAGTGCTCACTTGTATTTTTTACAGTATAATTCCGCTTGATACAGTCGCCCACAGCTCTGAGGAACAACTTAAATCGATTACATTGCCGATGCCTGTCTTTATGCCGTTCCTGATAAAGACGTAGTGAGGGCTGCATGAAATGACATCGGTAGGGGCAGGTGTGTCACCCTGTGTAATTATTTATAAAAAGAGTTTGTTTTCCATTACGTCGTGCTATGTGATGTGGTTATGTGCAAGTGTTAAATGTAAATCAATTCTGAAAGAAAAAACAGATGGCACACGACGTCTACCCACCACGAGGTCTACCGGACGACTACTCGACCTGTCTCTGACATTTGTTCGTCGAAACAACATATCTCTGTTCTTTCAGACCAACTGTCGAAATTATTTTGCATTTAGATCTTCCGGGACCAGAATGTAGACTTTTCAGTGCTCATTTCCTGCTCCCACTTACAGCTCCCCTGTAAGACGATGAAAAGTATGTACACAGAGTAAAGTTGTTTAAGAAAAGATTGTATTGAACCAGAGATGATCTAATGTATCGCTGATTGGTGTTACGGTAATGAGTTAGAATAACTTTAGATCGAGGGATGTATGGGGGACTCTCAAGTGTAAAGTCGTGTTGTATCTGATGTTTGCTCGATACATTCTTACTCGCTACAGGCAGTAATGATTTTTTTTTATTTGCAAGATACTATACTGGAAATAATTAAGGTAAAGAAAGTTTTTTTGTTACTAATGCAATGCGCGTATTCATAAGTGATGATTGAGACAGTATACAGCACTCACATGCAATGATTTTGTAAAGCTAATTGTTAATTTATAATCAGTTTATGTGTATGTTAATTTTGAGCATTATTAATTTTCAAAGAGTTAGAGTACAAGTTTTAAAGTTAGTGCCACATTGTTATATACCACAAGTCAACACCAGTTCCCAGATCCATGTCGTTTAAGATTAACTATTTTTCTCAATAAATTATTGTCCCAGTCACATTCGATTTAATTTAAATGTATGCCAAGCAACAATTGCACAATAGCTGTTTGCTAACTATACAATTTAAACCACTAACAGAGATCAGTGGGAACAGCTTTATCATTGCGCTTATAAAGGTTTAGTCCAGGGATAGGATTCACTGAGCACAGGGACCATTATTTACAAATTGATCAAGTTTTGTTATATTACCAGGGCCAATTTCAAATCAATAGTGTTGCATCAGATTCAGTATTGTTTACGTTAACTCCATGCAGTTTTCGTTTGGCTTAAAGTTATTGACAATTTACATTCTCGCAGTCAGAAAAGTTCCGTACGGGGCAAAGCGTATAAGCGACGAGATAAAATACACGTACATATGTCGTTCCTATTTCAAACGTACTTGTTTCTGTGGTGTCAGCGCCAGACACCACACTTGCTAGGTGGTAGCCTTTACATCGCCCGCGGTCCGTTAGTATACGTCGGACCCGCGTGTCGCCGCTATCAGTGATTGCAGACCGAGCGCTGCCACACGGCGGGTCTAGTTTACAGAGACTCCCTAGCACTCGCCCAGTTGTACAGCCGACTTTGCTAGCGATGGTTCACTTTCTACATACACTCTCATTTGCAGAGACGACAGTTTAGCATAGTCTTCAGCTACGTCATTTGCTACGACCTAGCAAGACGCCATATTCAGTTACCATAAGTATATCTTCAAGAATGTATTCTGAACAGATAATATTGTGACTCATGTACCGTCAAGAGCGACGTTCATCATTAATGGATTAAAGTTAACTATCAAACTAATTATGTCCGCTTTCTGAATTCTCATTCCTTGTCATGTCCCAGACCTCACGTCAGTATAGTTCTTCCCTCCTCACGCCAGCCTGCGTGAGCTAAAACGCGTGCACTTCGGCCGCCACTCGTAACTCGGTGTTGGCTCTTCTGCTTACACAAAAGTTTCAGTGCTACTTCCTGCCACTACTTCTGTTAAAAAAACATCGGCCGGCACTGGAATGCCCCTGGAATCAGCGTACTCGGCCCCTATCGTCACCAATTTAGGACGATTAGTGAAAGACCGACCCATCCACTTCAGGTCGAAAGAAAAAATGGTTCAAATGGTTCTGAGCACTATGGGACTCAACTGCTGAGGTCATTAGTCCCCTAGAACTTAGAACTAGTTAAACCTAACTAACCTAAGGACATCACAAACATCCATGCCCGAGGCAGGACTCGAACCTGCGACCGTAGCAGTCTTGCGGTTCCAGACTGCAGCGCCTTTAACCGCACGGCCACTTCGGCCGGCGGTCGAAAGAAAAATCCCTTCCACCTGCAACTGGAATATCGGCCCTGGCATCCACACTAGCGCGCAGGACTTGCACACAGATGCGGTCAGGAAATGATATGTCAACAACGTATGTATGAATCTCTCGATACACTGCACAGAATACTGTATCCTCGGGCTGCACTGACACTGTCCAGTGTAGAGTAAACAGCAGTCCAAAGAGCCCAGCAAAGGAGGAAAATGTGAGTGTCTTTTAATAAACTTGTGGCTCTGGCACCCATGTGAAAGAACTTACACCCGTCACGAGCTGCCACTATAGTCGCGGGAGTCGACCAACAGTAGCAACAGAGGTGTAAGTGCCTACCCCTGCAGGCTGGGCGCCTGGAGCTTGCCGGGGCGGCTCGTGCGCATTGTGCGCTTCGTTAGCTTGGAGGATCTCTCGTCCGCTGCAGTGGCCGGACTAACAGGCGGTCGCGCGGCAGGCATGCGGCCAATCTCTTTTATCTCGCGGAGTGCGAGGTTTTAATCAGCGCGCCGCTCATTAGACGGCGACAGCCCGAGCCGCTGGCCTTGTACTGTGCTGTGCTCAGCCCTGTACAGTACCTACCGACACACTTTGATGTCGCTCACAGCCCCAGTGGGGCGGCGTGAGACCCATACCTCAGGAGGCGACCTCCTCCTGCCTCACAAACATTGACGTTTCTGTAGCATTCACAACGTGGGAAAACTGCCAACACTGCATCCCGACTTGGATCTTCCTCAAATTTCTCTTTCACTCACAGAGTAGTAGAGATGATGCATATACGAGGGTCGTCCACAAAGTAAGTTCCGTTTCTATTTCTATCCGCGGCAGCGCTACGATCGCAGTTCCGAGCATGCGCGGCAGTTACTCTGACTCAAGGAGAAGACATGCACGCCATTTTTAGATCGCTGCTACCGACGCGTCCTTTGTAGTGCTTCTTTATAATGTTAGCCGTAATTGAAAATGCCGCCGCGTGTGAAATCAGATCTGTGATTCGTTTTCTAAATGCAAAGAAAGTTAAACCAAAGGAAATTCATCGGCAAATCTGCGAGGTTTACGGACGAAATGCTATCAGTGAATCAATGGCTACAAGATGGGTCAGACTGTTCAGTGGTTACTGATGAACTGGTTCGCACAATTGAAGAGAAGATCAAGCACAACCGTAAGTTTACACCTAGTTACCTTGCTATGGAAGTTCCGTAAATCTCACGATCACTCATTCATGAAATTGTTATTGAAAAACTGAAGTTTCGAAAACTTTGCTCAGGTTGGGTACTCAAAATCCTTACTGAACGACACAAAAACGACGGATGGGCAGTGCACTTCAGATTTTGACACGCTGCAATGAAGAAGGCGACGGTTTACTTTTCCCAGATAGTCGCGGGTGATGAAACTAGGGTATCGCGCAGCACCCCTGAAACAAAACGGCAATCAATGGAATGGAGGCACACTTCATCCCCAACAAAAGTTAAGCATGAGCAAATCCACGCAAATCATCACACCTCGAAAATTCATGTGCACCGATTTTTGGGACAGAAAAGGCATTTTGCTGATTAATTTCTTACCAAGAGACGAAACAATCAGTGCACTTGGTTACTGCGAGACCATTAAGAAATTGCGCCACGCAATACAGAACACCACCGTGGATTAATGTCAAAAGGTGTTGTCTTTTTTTTTCATGATAATACCGGACCTCACAAAGCGAATGTGACCAAACAACTCGTTTCACTGGGACGCGTTTGATCATCCTCCTTACAGTCCGAACCTCGCTCCTAGCGACTTTCATCTCTTCTTACACCTAAAATCTGTCCTTGGTGGTGAACACTTCGATGAAGATGAGCTGAAAGAACATGTTACCACATGGTAGAATACACAAGCGGCAACCTTCTATGAAGAAGGCGTGCAAAAACTTGTGCCACGCTACGACAAGTGCCTACAAAATTTCGGAAGCTATGTAGAAAAGTAGTTTAACAGTTGTAGATTTTTGTACAATAAATATTTTTTTTGTATTTGTTTTATATAACCAAATGGAACTTAGTTTGTGGACATACCTCGTATAATTGTAACACGAACGATATATTCGAGGTTTCCAGGCTCCTACCCAAAGGATTGTCAGAGGTATATGCTGAGTGAGTCCTCCGATCAACCATATCTCTCCATTGACAATCTGTTGTTGATTTGTTACCCAGCCAAATGAGTGTTCAAGCTGATTTGTAGGGTCTGTGCGTTTGGAGACATATCTTCTAAGGGAAGAAAAAGAAGTCACACAACGAAGGAATCGGTACATGTGATGTGCATGTGCAGACAAGCAAATGATTACAATTTCAGAAAAATTGGATGATTTATTCAAGACAGAGCTTCACAAACTGTGCAAGTCAATAATGCGTACTGAGGGATATCGTGTCTAATTGGAGCCTTAGACTGTCAAAATCCCGGACTGGTTGGGGTGCCTTGCGCATAGCGCTCCAGACGTTCTCAACTGGGGAGAGATCTGGTGACCTTGCTGGCTAAGGTAGGGTTTGCTCATCACGGAAGCAAGCGTAGAAACTCTTTCCGTGTGCGGGCTACTTTGAGAAGATTCTACGAGAGTCAGTCGAGCTTATTGGGCAGAAATTTGACGAGAAGACCACCGAACTCTTTAGGCATGTCTTGACCTCAACGCATTTTCTGTTTAATGGGGAATACTATGAGCAAACGGATGGAGTCGCAATGGGCAGCCCACTCTCGCCGGTGGTCGCGAATTTGTACATAGAGCACTTCGAGGAGGAAGCCTTGGCGTCATCCAATTGGAAACCTACTTGTTTCTTCCGTTATGTCGATGACACGTTCGTCATCTGACCCCATGGTAGGGACAGGCTCCTGGATTTCCTTACCCACCTAAACTCCACACATCCAAACATCAAATTCACTATGGAGATCGAAGCAGAAGGAAGATTACTATTCCTGGACGTCATGGTCAAGAGAAGAGCTGATGGTACCCTGAGCCACGGTGTGTACAGGAAGAAAACGCACACCGACCTGTACCTGCATGCAGACAGCTGCCACCACCCTTCTCAGAGGAATGGAGTACTAAAAACACTAGTACACAGGGCGCGCAGCATCTCAGACGCAGAGAATCTGCCCCAGGAATTGGAACACATCAAAACCTTGTTCCGAAAAAACGGGTACTCGGAATCTACATCTACATCTACATTTATACTCCACAAGCCACCCAACGGTGTGTGGCGGAGGGCACTTTACGTGCCACTGTCATTACCTCCCTTTCCTGTTCCAGTCGCGTATGGTTCGCGGGAAGAACGACTGTCTGAAAGCCTCCGTGCGCGCTCTAATCTAATTTTACATTCGTGATCTCCTCGGGAGGTATAAGTAGGGGGAAGCAATATATTCGATACCTCATCCAGAAACGCACCCTCTCGAAACCTGGCGAGCAAGCTACACCGCGATGCAGAGCGCCTCTCTTGCAGAGTATGCCACTTGAGTTTGTTAAACATCTCCGTAACGCTATCACGGTTACCAAATAACCCTGTGACGAAACGCGCCGCTCTTCTTTGGATCTTCTCTATCTCCTCCGTCAACTCGATCTGGTACGGATCCCACACTGATGAGCAATACTCAAGTATAGGTCGAACGAGTGTTTTGTAAGCCACCTCCTTTATTGATGGACTACATTTTCTAAGGACTCTCCCAATGAATCTCAACCTGGTACCCGCCTTACCAACAATTAATTTTATATGATCATTCCACTTCAAATTGTTCCGCACGCATACTCTCAGATATTTTACAGAAGTAACTGCTACCAGTGTTTGTTCCGCTATCATATAATCATACAATAAAGGATCCTTCTTTCTATGTATTCGCAATACATTACATTTGTCTATGTTAAGGGTCAGTTGCCACTCCCTGCACCAAAGGCTTATCCGCTGCAGATCTTCCTGCATTTCGCTACAATTTTCTAATGCTGCAACTTCTCTGTATACTACAGCATCATCCGCGAAAAGCCGCATGGGACTTCCGACACATGGCAGATTAGACGCGCTCTCCGTCACACCACCACAGCACAACCTGTGGAGCCGGATGAAGTCACGGAAGAAGAGGTAGCCACTGCCTTTATTCCGTACAATAGCGCACTATCGGAAAAATCGGCCGTATATAAAAGAAACACCGAGTTAAAACCGTCTTCTGCCCGCCCAATAAAACACGGGCATTACTGGGATGTGTGAAGGATGACCTCGGTTTGAGGAAGGCCGGCATATACCAAATTCCCTGTGAGTGTTGGAAGACTTATATCGGACAAACAGTACGCACCATCGAAGATCGTTGCCGAGAACATCAAAGGCACACTCGACTGAAATATCCAAATAAGTCGGCGGCAGCAGAGCACTTCAAAAATGTCTCTGAGCACTATGGGACTTAACAGCTGTGGTCATCAGTCCCCTAGAACTTAGAACTACTTAAACATAACTAACCTAAGGACATCACACACATCCATGCCCGAGGCAGGATTCGAACCTGCGACCGTAGCAGTCGCGCGGTTCCGGACTGCGCGCCTAGAACCGCGAGACCACCGCGGCCGGCAGCAGAGCACTGTTTGTCCGAGAAACACGAGATGGATTATGAGCATACCAAGATCCTGGCTCAGACATCTAAATATTGGGACAGCGATATAAGGGAGGCTATCGAAATTCGCACCAGAGAAGATCTTATGAACCGAGATTGCGGCTACAATCTCAGCAAGGCTTGGGCCGCGGCATTGAATGTAATTAAGAAGACTCTCAGCAAGAAGTACGAACTGGCGACCAGGGCGGGCGTAGCAACCACATCGACGCTACGACAGATTCTGACGGCCACGTCTTCGCGACCGCCGGCGCGGGGGCGCGGACGGCGAAGAGAGCGGCCCGCGGGGGGAGGGGATTTAAATCGGCCGCTCACCCTCAGGAGCTCAGTTCGTCAGCGCACCTGACGATGGCGACATGTCTGATCGCCGAAATATTGTGCCCATTGGACACTATGAACCGGCAGTATACCCGTGGACTGTTCGAGTCATCAGAGTATTTATCATTATTCTCGTTAATAATATGTTGGAATCATGAGGCAAATACACAGTAACACGTAATTCAAGATCAGAAACGGATTTTTTTTTATTTTTTTATTATTTTTTTAAAGTGTTATTATATTGGAAGCCTGTGGAGCAACAAGACTGATGTAGGTACAGGACTTGTGGGTCATATAGGTTTACATTTACAACCGGTTGCGTTTATCGGAGTATGGTTAATAAAGATAATAAGTGTGTAGATGCCCGAGGCCTAAGGTGTTTCTTCTTCTCCTTATTCTTACAGAGTGATGTAGCGCAGCAGTTAAGACGCTTTGTGACGAAAATTGCCAAAATAGCCGATCCGACCATCCAGATTTAAGTTTTACATGGTTTCCTCTAAATCAGTTTCCGGAATGTGGAATTGGTTCCCGTCGATCGGGTCACAGCCGATTGATCGCCTTATTCTAATTCAGCCCGCCCTTGAGCTCCTTTTACAGCAACCTAGCCGTCGACGAGACCTGAAATGACCACCTTCATTATTCGTTTCATTTCGCTCTTCTTCTTGACATTCTTTTTGCTTTTTCGAAGACCATACGTGGTGCATTAGTTAATACAGGGTGTACATAAAGTCCGGGAACACTTTCAATATTTGTCGCACAAGAACGAAACATTGTACAGATATCATACAATGTCATTTTGAGGAGAAAACCTGAAAGTTTTTTTTCATGTATACCGCCACAGCGTAGTTTGGTAATTTGTCTATAGTCAGTGCTAGTCGCAAAAACATGACGAGTTCAGGTGCGGAGCAAGCCGTGCTACAGAAGGGGAGGGATGCTTCATGAAATGGCGTTTCCGATCACGAGATCTCTTTCTGTGTGATTTTTTTCTGTGGGGACACATTAAAGATCTGCTGTATGTACCGTCTCTACCACATGTTGTAGCAGAGCTCCGGAAGAGAATACGGGAAGCGACGGCCACAGTCGACGATGCCGTGCTGGGACGGGTAAGGCAAGAATTCGATTACCGTGTTGACGTCCGCCGGGTCACTCATGGTTCGCATATCGAATGTTTGTGAAAAAAAACTTTCAGAGTTTCTCTTCAAAATGCAATATGTATGACATCTGTACAATGTCTAGTTCTTGTGCAATAAATAATTGAAAGTGTTCGCGGACTTAATGTACACCCTGTACTTGTTCTGATGTTCATTTCTGCGGTTTGACTTCCTGTTATTACACTATCACTTCGACAAAGAGGGGAGACAAAATGACGTTAGTCATTATGCACGTGTGTGTGGATGCGCTGCTAACCTCCGTTTGAGAACTCGATAATTTGTTTCCCCGACATATTATCTTACTTGTCCATTATTAAATTTTTTTTATTGTTCAAGCATACAGCAACTTAATTTAAGACTGAGCTAGGTATTCAGAGGCTCCTTCCGTTTAAATTATGTCCTTTTTGCGCTTGTATTCTTGTAGTGCAGTGACGCAACATTAAAAATTTTCTCATTTCCGTTACTGCGGATTTACTGCTGCTCTTCGTTAACAGACGTCGGAAAGGCTAGCAGCATGAAGTGAGACAGATGTAGACACGAGGTTATTGAACTCGAACAACTAACCGGAAAGGTGAGAAAATGTACTTAACAGCGAACTGTTACATAAGAGTGGTGTTCAACCTCATAATAAATACATAATAATAAAAGTGAGGCTTTCATTAGAGGTAATATTACTTCGTAATCGCATTTCCTGTCGTTATATGTGGTATTACCCGCGCATCAGAATACAATGCTTCCATCATACTTGGCTAGGAGTGCTTGAAGCAGCATACGAGTGCAATTACGTGACACTAAATAGTGGTGCATTGTCTCGTACTATTCTGACAGCAAAATCATTCTGGTAAAGGAATGCATCGTGGCATATTGTCGTGTACTAAATTCTATGACACGAATAAAACGTCTACTTTGCATTAACACGCTTTTATTGTGAAGCTCATTCCTATGTCTGCTTCCTTCGCGAAGAAATAATGGAGCCTCTGTGACGACAGCTACTGGAATGATATAGTTTCCCGTCTATTACAGTAATGAGGAAACTTCTGCTGTTTTTAACCCGGCTCTTTCGCGAGGAGAATGCTGCGCGTAGCAGGACGGCCGTCGCTTCGAATGCCGCCCTCCTTTGTCCTCTTAATCCTTTTACATGCCTGGTCCCTGTATAGGTCGCGCTGGTAAATGAGATTATGTTCGGACACTAAGCGAAGGAGAAAAGCTAATCTACCGAGTGGGACTCACTTCCCAGAGGGCTGGAGTCTCCTTGATGAAGATTACAACCTAATTACTCTATCTCAGATGGATAATTGTTTGTCTCATAACTCTGTGGAACCACTCACGTATACCCTCAGGCCGACTTTGGGACAACTACGGAAACATCGCCTGCTCAAAGAACATATAATTTGCTACCTAAAATGCCTCTTTCAGTTGTATTTGACCAGCTTTTCAGTCAAAAACTTACGTCAGAGTTTTTTGTGTGTAGGAATGACCTTCGGAAAATGATTGTGATCGCAAGTCAGTGGGAGTGGATGTCGGAACAAGCAGCCGCATGCGGCACTTCCTGGTTCGTGTTAACAACACGCGGTGGTTGCGTACAAGTTAAAATATGCTCAATTCGCTCGACGACGCTAAGCTAATAACTCTGCCAGCCGAGCCTGGAGGAAGTATCGTATTTACAAAATTACGATCCGTCTCCGCTTGGTCCACTACTGATACTTCTTGTGAGATTTTGTGACCATGAAATCATTGTAATGTGATTCTTATAACTATAAACTCGCTAGTTTTATGTCCTTCCGATTTGTCATTTCTGCTATCTGATCAACAGTATCCGGGCACTTGTTAGTAGCGTTAAAATTAAAAGAACTAAACTCCACCCAAACAGGCCACGGAGGCCCAACGGTACTGACCGGCCACCGTGTCATCTTCGGCCCAAAGGCGTCACTGGATGCTAATATGGAGACACATGTGGTCAGCACATCGGTCTCCCGGCCGTAAGTCAGCTTACGAGACCGGGGACGCTACTTCTCAATTAAGTAGCTCCTCCGTCTGACTCACAGGGGCTGAGTGCACCCTGCTTGCCAATAGTGCTCGGCAGACCGGATGGTCACCTACTCAAGTGCTAGCCCAGCCCGACAGCGCCTAACTTCCGCGATTCGACAGAAACCGGTGTTACCACCGCGGCTGATGTCCATTAATATGGGATGTGTCTACACTTCACCTTTATAACGACGTGAATTCTGGTGGGGAGACTTTCAATGGGGTGTCTGGATGCCTGTGGAAGAATCGAAGGCTATTCTTCCTCAAGAGCCAAAGCCATAGAATGTAGTGGTGATTGACGCTGGGGTCTGGAGCAAATTCGACGTTCTTACTCATCTTAAAGGTGTTCCATCGTGTTGAGATCAGCACTACGGGCAGGCGAGTAAGGATTGTTATTGCCTACAAAACGTTGCCTGACGTACGCTACTTTATGACAGTGTGCGTTGTCATACTGACAGGATCATCGTCTCCGAACTGATCCTCTACTGTATGCAAAGCACATTTATGTAAGACGTGTTCATATCCTTCCTGATTTAGCGTTTTCTAAAGCGCAATAATGATACCACACGTTAAACATACAAAATATCCCCATACCGTAACACCGCCTCCTCCGAACTTGGCTGTTGGCACTACACATGCTGGCAGGTAACGTACTCTAGTCATTCCTCAAACCCAAACCCTACTATCGGTATACCACAGGGTATAACGTGATTTATCACTCCAAATCACTCGTTGTCATCTACTGTGAAGTGGCGGCGCTCTACATTGTGTAAACGGTCGTGTAGCTTCGACTACAGAAATGTGTGCATTATGAGGAGCTGCTCGATCACTGTAACACAATCTCTTAATTCCCTACGCAAATTCACTGTGCTAGCTGAATTGCTGGTAGAACTTTGCCAGACACGAGTGATTCCTTCCGCTGACTTCGTGCCTTTTTTTAGAACCATCCTCCATAGTGATCGACTGTCGCTGTCCGGCCCTGCATGAAGTCTGCCTGTTCTTGGTTTAGCTGCGTTTGTTGCTTCACGTTTCCACCTTACAATAAAATCACCAACAGTCGACTTGAGGAGTTTCAGAAGAGTTAAAATGCCCATCTTGCATTTGTGGTCAGGTGTCATCCAATGACTAGTCCATGCTTCATAGTAATCGACCTATTGTGCTTCTTCTGTACTGACGCCACTCACAACTACACAAAACACTGCTCTGAGCACGATTGACACTTGAGACGTATGGAGCACATTGCACAGGTGCCGTTCGTGGTCAAATACAACAGTGGTCAAATACAACAGCATAAACATCACGCTTAGCTAGCATCTGCATTTATGTTCAACCGTGCACCAACCCTTCTACTTGTATTGCTTTCGAATATTTGCCGTGGCGTTTCATTGCTGGACAGTTAATGCTGGAGCAGGAAGAAAATATTGCGACGCACAGGTATATGTTCGTCGATGGTATTATTTGAAGAGTACATTCGTGAACGTCAACTCCGTTCACAAAAATTTCAAGCTGTCTTAGCAGGAAAAGTTGCTTGTATTGAGCAGCAGGTTTTGAAATGCGTGCGAGAGAAACGTAGTCAAGGCTCCCACATTACTCGAGGTGTCATCAGAATGAAGGCGCTGGTGGTAAAGAAGAATTTTCCATCAGGAGGCGAGGAATTCAAAGCGAGTAATGGCTATTGTGCCGGGATGACGAAGAGGGAGGGGCTTGCGTAGCGGCCAAGTACAATGGTAGCCCAGCTACTTCCCGCGGTGTTGTATGGGGAGCTAACTGATTTTCAGCATCAAGTAATCAGTCTAATGAAAAATACCGTGGCCTCCGACAAAGAACTCTCGGATGCAACCATTTTCGTCAAATCAAAATAAACGGCTGCTTGACTTCGTTTCTTCTTATATTACATAACTCAAGCAACTAATGATTAGCGATAGTTTAAAAGTGATATTGTTACCATTTTAGGGCGTCTTAAAATATTTTATATCAATGAACAAGTTGTCGGATTGATTGATGAGAGTTTGTTCAAAATGGTTCAAATGGCTCTGAGCACTATGGGACTTAACTTCTAAGGTCATCAGTCCCCTACAACTTAGAACTACTTAAACCTAACTAACCTAAGGACATCACACACATCCATGCCCGAGGCAGGATTCGAGCCTGAGACCGTAGCGGTCGCGCGGTTCCAGACTGTAGCGCCTAGAACCGTTCGGCCACCAAGGCCGGCTGAGAGTTTGTGAAATGTAGAGAAAGTAAAAGTGTTCTCAAAGTGTTTCTTTTTTTCTTTTTTGTCTTTCTTTCAGATTTATTTTATTGTCGGATAAATGTGGTGATGGCGTAGGATCGCAGCTGCTGCATCTCACACTGACACAAAGCTTATGGATGGTACGACTAGTACCATGCTATCATACAGCACTGAATTGGCGAATGCTTTGTTCGACGTTGGTCTGTCTATCAGTTTTCACAGTCCGATCTAGACCACACGATCGCTATCATTCACACATAGTTAACCACGAAAATTGAACCTGGAAATAAGCTTAAACAATTAAAACTCATTAAGACTCAGGACCAGTTGTAGACCCTGTCAGCTTCTCTACTGTACGACCCGTCAATTCAAAATTTCGAGCCTGGATTAATAAAAAAAAAAAAGAGGAAAGTTAAGACAGTTGTCTTACTGCTACAGGTACTCTACGCAGGCTCCCCTCACTTGAGTACAGTGCGTAGAACATTCGTACAATCTTGTGAAGCCGTCAGAAAAATGTTTCTTCGGGATGTTATTCAGGTCGCTCGTCTCAATGGCTCCAATATCGGTTATGTCATCAAGGAGTTGACCCTCCACTGTCGTTCTGTGGTAGGTTCGTATTGACTACACCGTTTACTGATAGATTCGTACTGATAACACAAAATAGTCACCTGTGGTGATTTTTTCTAAGGAAAAAAAATTGTCTGCCTTCTGCATTTCAATCAAGTTGCCGCTGGCGTCCGTGTGACGTTGCTTTTGTTGGGGGGTTAAGGTTGTATAGGACAAACTTTGCACACACTTTTCCCTTCTTCAGAACATTCTGGAGAATGTCATGAACACTTGATGCACAGGTGTTCCTCAGTTGCGATCTGCGACACAAGAACGTTGACACGCTGTGGCCGCACATCTGGTATTAGGACTGCCTGCTCATAAATGACTGGTCTGAAAGCAGATCTGTTGTTCAAAGTTGATAGTTCAAACTGCCACCGTATGTATTGCGCTACCGTTGTTTATACGCCAGGAATAAAATTAATCTCGGAACTTTTTAGACGGACAGTCTCTTGACCATAACTTGCCGCACCCATGCCGTTGGTAAAAGTAGATAGGGTTTTTATATTTTTACACATATTTATTTCTACGTTTTTCAGATAACTTTCGAAGAGCACAGTATAGTTAGAATTAAGAGTACTGAAAACCCAAGAAATTCTGAAATGTTACAGGATTCTTTAAAACAGTTTACTTTTCAGTTGATTCTCACTGGGCAGTCCACGTGAATTCGTTAGCGACCTTCTGCGCTGCAAAAACATTCCAACCAGGAAAAGCCTAAAACCTTGACCATCCCTGCTGCTAAGAACAAAGCTGGCATGCTCACACTGTTGTCCAGATACTTTCAGTGTAAAACAGATGCAAAGGAAAGATGGGGGAAGGGAGAGGGAGAAATCAAACGAAATCCAGTTACTCTGATTAAACAACCACGGGAGACCAAAGGTAAATTATGCCAAAATGCTCAGAAAAATATACCTGAACAACTTTCAAAAATTTAAAGCCAAAAAGGCCTTTGATGAACGATTAATTCCGAATTGCACTTTATTTCTGTTGTTGTTTAATGTGTATTTAGAAAAGCCAACGAATGAAAGCTGTGAATCTATACAAACGTACGTATGTAAGTAAGTACGTATGTTCCTCTTCTCCTCCTAAATAAGTGGACCGATTTCAGCCAAACGTCGTACACATATCGCGTACTGTCAGGCAACAATCGCAGTGCGAGTAAGAATCATCTACCCATCATACATAGTTCAGGAGATACGACGCCATAAGGAATGAGGCACGTGAAAAACTGCTGCATCATGCACGAAGTTAAAAATTTTTTACTTCTGTACTACAAATTGTATTCGCAATAAATTTCGCAGACGGTATTTACATACGACGCTAAACGCACCTAAAAAATTGTGTCACTGCATGACTCATCGATCGGGAGATATGACGTCATAAATACGGAGATGAGAGAAAAATATGCCGCGTCATGCATGAAGTTTTAATACATCTATTGTGTAGCACCATGACATTCTTACAGACGCGTCAACATAACGAAATCCCTCACACGTGGCAGGGCTTCTGACAGCTTTCAACTGCGAAGCGCAAACTGATGTATACGAAAAAAATAACCGCCTATGGAACTATGAAGAAGCGTTGCCATAGAAAAGTTCCTAAAATCGCGTTCTAGACATGCGGAATAGCAGCTTCCAGCTCACAGAAACACTATATTTCTTAATTTGCGTACTCTAATTAGACATCTGTACATTATGCAATTTTTTTATGACTGCTTCATAATTCTAAACGTATTTTCAGGAATAAATGGACATGAATTTTTTTCCATAGCACACTGCGAACACAGTTCATTTTTTGTTTTCGTTTCTAATAGAAAAGTGGAAGAATGAATACCCCCGCCACCTAGTACGAAATAAAAGTTCACGAGGTACAAAAATCAACAATTAAGTTCGCAGATTCACAATGTATTCACATTTTTGTAGCGGAATGATTTTTGAGTTGAAGTTTTTCCCATTCTGTGCACAACGGATATTCAAACACCAAGTGCTACAGCTGACACGCCTAAATACGAGCCAGTGGTAGAGCCGAAGTTTTGAAATTATCCTGTCACACTTGCTGGACCAACTAAACTAATCAAGTTTATCCGATGGAAGTTCTTTGCGGATAGTTGGCTCGTATCCTCTGTTCTTGTAGTGAAGCATCCAGATGCGTAAGCCATGATACGGAGAAGCCCCAACATCATCCCGCGGTTGTCACTGGGACGTTGTTGCGTGTACGGCGGATGTCCCTGGGATAAACACGGGAACTGAAATGGAAACCTTATCTCGCGGGTAGCAGCGCAGTGCTGGCTCCAGGTGGCTGTTACGAGGACGGGGTAGGACGGACACCTGTTGGTTGTCTGAGTCGATAGTATTCGCATCGCCCAACACCGTACGTGCTCTATTGTCCTTTTATGTGCTTGGTAGCCCCTAGACTCGAGAATATGAGGAAGATTGGGGCTTAAAGTTCTGCCAATAAGAGGCCATAAAAAGTACAGGGTGACCCAAAAATCCGTTAACATTTGAAAATACACTGATTCACGTCATAAAGTAGGTAGACAGATAAAACTTGACACACATGCCTGAAATGACAATAAGTTTGACTGAAACCAGAAACGAGAGCAAAAAATAGCTAACAGATGGCGCTGGACAGCAACACGTCAGTGAAGCCGTAAGAGAACGCTCACACTGCAGAATTTAAGATACCGAAATTCCTAGAACTGTCGTGGAAACCGCACTGCATGGTGAGATAGTTACGATGTGACGTGGATTTATCACATCAATCGTGATAGGACCTTATTTCTTCGAGCGAATACGTGGTGCTGGTTCTCAGACTGTCAGCGTGAAGAGTGCGAGGTACACCACTATGTGACAGAATCGCATCATCTCTAACCTAGCTGACGGCCACCTGCTTGAAAGTACGACCTTTATGGAGGATGGCGGTCCACCCCGTATTGCTACACTTGGAGAGATCTCTTGCGCACACCGTTTTGTGAGCATCGCCTGTTGGGCCGCCACTTCCGTCATGATTGGCCTCCCAGGTCCCCAGACTTCAGTCTGTGTAATTAATGATTGTGGGTATAGTTGCGCTCTACCAAAACTACGGTTCGGTACTTTTGGTGCCGTACATAAATGACGCAGTTAATGTTAAGAATACCGGTAGTACTGCTAAGGAAAGAAAGATAAGTAAATGTGATTGTGAAGAACGGAGCGTCGACCATTTTTCTTTGTTTTTGTTTAGTCGTCTGTTTTGCACATAGCTAGAACCGCACATACTCAGTGATAGTCCACTGCGTACTTCATGTCCTTATAGGGAATAAATCGCATTTTATAAGTAATAAAAATTAGTTGATCGCATAACTTCAGCGCTTTTATGATACTAAAGGGGTTACTTTTGATGCAAGTACAGTTTACACGCATAAATATAAAAAAATCTTTACAATTCTTGTGGGCTCAGTGGAACTCTCTTCATCATGTTCAAAGGCAAGAGCTTCCTGTTATTATTGATAAATGCGAAAGTTGTTTATGAGTAACAGAAACACGTTTCATATAAACTCGACGAAGTATTGAAACGATGTTTGATATATTTTTCTTTTTATTTTTTTAAATTTTCTATTGTTTGAGGAAATTTAGTTTTTAGTGCTATACGAAAAATCTGTATTTTTTCTACGGGATCCCTCGGTTTCATGTTGCTAATCAACAGCTTTCGAATGAAACCAGAATTGAACATCGATGATTTCAATTTTGCGACAAAAACTGTTTATTTTCAAGTAATAGACAGGACGATAACGATGTAGAACAAAAATGTTCCATAGGTTACGCTGCCCTTTGTATATCCTCATTCAGTTTCTAGACGGTTCACCGCTTCCGGTTACTAGGAAAATCTAGTTAGACACTGATCACATACGTAAACAAAGTGATCTATATGACGTACAGTCCGACAGGTATGCAGCACAGACATCTAAGATACAGGTAACGAGGGCAAGATCTTAACTGACCAGGGCCACTAGGAGAACTATCGTACTGCAGACTTGCTTATATGGTCTATTGTAGCCTACGGTAGTTTTACAACTCTAGACGTGATATTACGTGAAGACGTTAATCTACCACGATCATCTGACTTAATTAGAAATGCTAAAAGATATCCGACGACAATTTCTCACCATACCTACTGATATGTTGTATAGTGCTATTCACAACATTGCCCCTTGATTACAGGTATTATTGATGAATGATGGAGCTGTTATATAGAACATAGTCTTTGCTAAAAATCAATTTTAATGATACAAAAGCGATAATTAGCATATGACTGCCATCTGTTCGTAATTTTGCGCAATTTTTTGGATTCTGTAAAAAAAATGTTAAAATGTGTGTGAATTCCTAAGGGACCAAACTGCTTAGGTTATCGGTTCCTAGACTTACATACTACTTAAAGTAAGTTAAACTAACCTATGCACACACACCCACGCCCTAGGGAGGACTCGAACCTCCGGCGGGAGGGGCCACGCAGTCCGTGACATGATGCCTCAAACCTCGCGACGGATTTGATAAAACCCCATGTCACTTCAAGCATGTGTGTCAATTTGTAGCTCTCTACCAACTTTATTCCGTTAAGCATTTCGTTTGGTATTGGAGTGCTGACAGTGTGGATGTGTGAATTATTTTGATTTGATTGTGCAAATGATTCCATTTAGTTGGCGGGTCGCTGGAGAGTAGTGGAGGCAGCCAATTTTTGAGGACCGACGTTACATGGAATATTAATGAATATAAAGTGTGAAATTAATGCAGAAGATTGATTAGTGGGTGAAACGAGAGGAGGAATATCAACCTTTAATATTGATGAGAAAGATAGTAATAAGGAGCTGTTAAGGATGTAATGCTCAGATTTAAAGTGGTACTTGTGATTTAAGGTAATAATCGATATGAAATACAAGAGATAATTATTATTGTACCATATTTCATCCAAATTTTCGTGATTTTTATAGGAATTTTCCAGAATGACACCGTTTCATCCAAAATTTTGTAGTTCTCACGGGTAACATTCTAGAATGACACTAACTAGTGTGAAAACAGTACTAAACAATTGTGATGAGTGCCAATGGGAACTGAAACTGTTAGGGCTGAAATGTTTATCTAAGTAAAAGTATCTTGTTCGCAGAAACATTGCACTCTGGGCACAATGGGCAGAAACTGTCAATGACACCAGAGCCATCATGGACAACAACAGGCTTCAGCTGCTCAACACTTCCTGATACTACCAAACCTGACTGACTGCTCGGTCCCAATTTGGTAAGTTGTGCCCCTCTGCAAATCGGGGTTTCAATTATTTGCTTATTTCATAGTTCTCTGATTTTGAACATGTTTCTTTGTCTATTTAGTATTATTAATTAATCGCTTTTGCTGTTGATGTTTGTGGCCGAGCGGTTCTAGGCGCTTCAGTCCGGAACCGCGCGACCGCTACGGTTGCAGGTTCGAATCCTGCCTCGGGCATGGATGTGTGTGATGTCCTTAGCTTAGTTAGGTTTACAGAAAAAATTGAGAGACCTTTGAGGAAAACAGAAGCAGCTTTAAGAATATCAGGAGCACAGATGGTAAACCAATTCTGAGTAAAGAAGGAAGAGTGAAGAGTGCAAGGAATATTTATACAAGTGAGATGAACTTGAAAGAAATATAATAGAAAGGGAAGTGGATGTAGATGTAGATGAGATGGGAGATATGATACTGCGAGAAGAATTTGACAAGGCTCTGAAAGATCTAAGTTGAAACGAGGTTCTGAGAGTAGACGATATTCCTTCAGAACTACTGACAGCCTTGGGAGAGCCAGTCATGACACAGCTCTTCCATTTGGTGTGAAGTATGTATGAGTCAGGCGAAATACCCTCAGACTTCAAGAAGAATGCGGTAATTAAACCTGCGAAGAAAGCAGTTGCTGAAAGATGAGAAAATTACCGAATTATTAGTATAATAAGTCATGGTTGAAAAATACGAACACGAATTCTTTACAGAAGCCGACCGCGGGGAAAATCAGTTTGGATTCCGAAAAAATATAGGAACAAGCGAGGTTATACTAACCTTCAACTTATCTTAGAAGATAGTTCAAGGAAAGACAAGCCTGCATTTTTAGCATCTGTAGACCTAGATTAACGTTTGATAATGTTAACTGGAATACTCTCTTAGAAATTCTGGAGGTAGCGGTGGTAAAATATAGGAAGCTAAACCAGACAGCAGTTATAAGAGTCGAGGGCCATGGAAGGAAAGCAGTGGTTGAAGAGGGGGTGAAATAGTGTTTTAGCCGATCCCCGATTTTATTCAATAGGTAGGTCTACATTGAACAAGCAGTAAAGGAACTAAAGAATAATTTGGAGTAGGAATTAAAGTTGAGGTGGAAGAAATAAAAACTTTGAAGTTGGCTAATGGCACAGTACTTCTGCCAAAGACAGCAAAGGGCTTGGAAGGGCACCTGAACGGAGTGGACAGTATGTTGAAAGAAGGATATAAGATGAACATCAACAAAAGCAAAACAACGACAATAGAATGTAGTCGAATTAAATCAGGCGATGCTAAGGGAATCGGATTA
This sequence comes from Schistocerca americana, assembly GCF_021461395.2. Classification (NCBI taxonomy): domain Eukaryota; kingdom Metazoa; phylum Arthropoda; class Insecta; order Orthoptera; family Acrididae; genus Schistocerca; species Schistocerca americana. The sequence goes on from NC_060125.1 coordinate 500,416,694, forward strand.
GGAAAGTACTTTAAGTAGTTCTGCTATTTGGGCAGCAAAATAACTGATGATGGCCGAAGTAGAGAGGATAGAAACTGTAGACTGACAATGGCAAGAAAACCACTTCTGAAGAAGAAAAAATTGTTAACAACGAATACAGATTTAAGCGTAAGCAAGTATTTTCTGAAACGTGGACGACATATAATTTAGATAAAAATAGAATAGAAACTTTTGAAATGTTGTGTTACTGAAGAATGCTGAACGGGTCCATCACGAACTAACGAGGAGGTACTGAATAGAACTGGGGAGACAAATTTGTGGCACAACATGACCAAAAGAAGGGATCGGTTGATAAGACACATTGTGGGACATCAAAGGATAACCATTTTAGTGTTGGAGGGGGGTGTGGACGGTAAAAATTGGAGAGGGAGACCAAGAGATGAAGATAGCAAGCATATTCAGAAATATGTAGGTTGGAGTAATTATTCGTGGATGGCGTAAGTTTGCGAATCTCTTGTAGACCCCTGTTCACTAGTCTGGGTATTGTGACATTGGTCTCTCAATACACACATTCTTTATTGTCGTTTCTTGTTAACAATATCAGCTTACTCCCAAGAATTAGCAGCTTTCACTCAGTAAATACTAGGCAGAAATCCAACCGGCATTTGGATCGCACTTTCTTGACTCTTGTGCAGAAAGGTGTGTAGTATACTGCTGCATCCATTTTCAGTAAGCTACCACAAGAATTCAAAAATCTTAGTTTTCAAATCGAAACTGAAGAGTTTCCACATTGGTCACTGCCTTTATCCCGTTGGGGAGGTCCATGAAAAATAAAGCTGATTCCTATGCTACTCGTATATTGATGATTGCGTTTACATAAACTTATGACATTTGGGTTCATAAACATTTTATTTTAACTGTTATTACGTTTATGTTGTAATTTCGTTTATGTTGTAATTTCATGTACTGACACGTTCCATGACCTTGGAGGCTTGCTCTTCAATTTGGTTCTACGGAACTAGACGTGTTGCCGGCCAGAGTGGCCGAGCGGTTCTGGGCACTACAGTCTAGAGCCGTGCGACCGCTACGGTCGCAGGTTCGAATCCTGCCTCGGGCATGGATGTGTGTGATGTCCTTAGGTTAGTTAGGTTTAAGTAGTTCTAAGTTCTAGGGGACTCAGAAGTTAAGTCCCATAGTGCTCAGAGCCATTTGAGCCATTTTTTTTAACTAGAAGTGTTAAATAATAAAATAAAATGAAATAAAATAAAATAAGAGGCTTGCACAGGTTAGAGTAGCATGGAGAGCTGCATCAAACTAGCCTTCGAACTGAAGACCACTACTGCAACACCAACAACAGGCTTTGAAATTCAGACGCTTGTGCAACACGCGCCATACTTTTGACTGCGACACATTCACTTCTGTGCTGGCAGTTCGCGTGGATTTTCTGGAGCTGCTTTCGTATATCGTACGAATGTTCCCCAGCACTTCACTCCTGACAGATGGCCGTCCTATGGTTTTCTTCTTGCGTACATATGCTGTCTCCTCGGTTTGCTTTGCCTATCTGTGAATCTTGTGACTGTGTGGTGCCACTTTACCAAACTTGGTCCCAAATGTCTTTGAACAGCGATTATTGATGATGTTTTGCGAATTCTGTGACAAAGCTCCTTTTCTATTGTGAAAGCATGCATTTAGATCACTAACGCCGGTGATGACCAACAACGGCAACTTTTAATTGTTTCGTTGTTGCCAACTGAAACCGTGACAGTTAACCTTTCAGTCTATATGTGTATTTCCGAAATAAAGTCATTACTGTAGTCACAAGTATAATTTATTTTTGTCTTTTCAAGCACCTTGTATATTGCCGTCTTGCGGAATTTTCAGGTGTAAATTTATTCGTACAACGATGGTGTACAACAGCTCTGTCTAAACTAGGGCGAGTTTATGATGACTTAACGGGGTTATGTTTATACTAAATTGCATCTACAAAGAATAAATCGAGTGATTGTGAGACATACTATAGTAAATGCACTTACAAGTGCCACAGAGTTACGGAAACACGTTCTACAGGAATCTTCCTATCGTTTGCGCCGAATTTAGCGTGGAGTGTTGTGTGACCTTATCGCTTACAGCAGAGTGTCTGCCTTGTCGTCAGCGGTCTGTGATTCGTGTAAACAGCAAACACAACTGCTTGTCCAGGATATCACTGTTTTCCTTGCTGATGGCATAGAGAACAATGGGGAGCTGAGTTGCGAAAAAGCTGATGGATTGTCTGTGACTGCGGAGTTCTCTCTGTGGCAGCATTGGATTACGTCCGTCGATGTTGTTAAGCATTACACTTATATTGTCGATAATTAGTATAAAATGCTACAACTGTTCAGAACAGAGTAATAAAGTGTTAGCCTCGATAATCTACAACGTAAAATCTCTATAAAACACAGGGATGTCTGCAATCGACATAACATAAATTACGCAGAAGTATATTAAGTTTAAAATATAGACCACCACACCCTTACAGAGTGAATGATAAAAGGAAGATAATCGGGATATCCATGAAATTTATCTGTTTCAATATTTAGCATGCGCAACGTTTCCTGAGCCGTCTTCCATAGACGTTACGGACGATAATCTTAGATTTGCCAGTAACAATCTGCATTGTTTGACTGAGTTGTGTATACAGAGTGGTCCATTGATCGTGACCGGGACAAATATCTCACGAAATAAGCGTCAAACGAAAAAACTAAAAAGAATGAAACTTCTCTAGCTTGAAGGGGTAAACCAGATGGCGCTATGGTTGTCCCGCTAGATGGCGCTGCCATAGGACAAACGGTTATCAACTTCGTTTTTCTAAATAGGAACCCCCATTTTTTATTACATATTCGTGTAGTACGTAAATAAAAATATGAATGTTTTAGTTGGACCACTTTTTTCACCTTGTGATAGATGGTGCTGTAATAGTCACAAACATTAGGCTCACAATTTTAGGCGAACAGTTGGTAACAGGTAGGTTTTTTAAATTAAAATACAGAAAGTACGTACGTATGAACATTTTATTTTGGTTGTTCCAATGTGATACATGTACCTTTGTGAACTTACAATTTTTTGAGAACGCATGCTGTTACAGCGTGATTACCTGTAAATACCACATTAATGCAATAAATGTTCAAAATGATGACCGTCAACCTCAATGCATTTGGCAATACGTGTAACGACATTCCTCTCAACAGCGAGTAGTTCGCCTTGAGTAATGTTCGCACATGTATTGACAATGCGCTGACGCATGCTGTCAGGCGTTGTCGGTGGATCACGATAGCAAATATCCTTCAACTTTACCCACAGAAAGAAATCCGGGGGCGTCAGATCCGGTGAAATGGTTCAAATGGCTCTGAGCACTATGGGACTTCACTGCTGAGGTCATCAGTCCCCTAGAACTTAGAACTACTTAAACCTAACTAACCTAAGGACATCACACACATCCACGCCCGAGGCAGGATTCGAACCTGCGACCGTAGCGGTCGCGCGGTTCCAGACTGTAGCGCCTAGAACCACTCGGCCACTCCGACCGGCAGATCCGGTGAACGTGCGGGCCTTGGTATGGTGCTTCGACGACCAATCCACCTGTCATGAAATATGCTATTCAATACCGCTTCAACCGCACGCGAGCTATGTACCGGACATCCATCATGTATGAAGTACATCGCCATTCTGTCATGCAGTGAAACATCTTGTAGTAACATCGGTAGATCATTACGTAGGAAATCAGCATACATTGCACCATTTAGATTGGCATCGATAAAATGGGGGCCAATTATCCATCCTCCCATAATGCCGCACCATACATTAACCAGCCAAGATCGCTGATGTTCCACTTGTCGCAGCCATTGTGGATTTTCCGTTGCCCAATAGTGCATATTATGCCGGTTTACGTAACCGCTGTTGGTGAATGACGCTTCGTCGCTAAATAGAACGCGTGCAAAAAGTATGTCATCGTCCCGTAATTTCTCGTGTACCCAGTGGCAGAACTGTACACGACGTTCAAAGTTGTCGCCATGTAATTCCTGGTGCATAGAAATATGGTACGGGTGCAATCGATGTTGATGTAGCATTCTCAACACCGACGTTTTTGGGATTCCCGATTCTCGCGCAGTTTGTCTGCTACTGATGTGCGGATTAGCCGCGACAGCAGCTAAAACACCTACTTGGGCATCATCGTTTGTTGCAGATAGTGGTTGACGTTTCACATGTGGCTGAACACTTTCTCCTTCCTCAAATAACGTAACTATCCGACGAACGGTCCGGACACTTCAATGATGTCGTCCAGGATACCGAGCAGCATACATAGCACACGCTCGTTGGGCGTTTTGATCACAATAGCCATACATCAACACAATATCGACCTTTTCCGCAATTGGTAAACGGTCTATTTTAACACGGGTAATGTATCACGAAGCAAATACCGTCCGCACTGGCGGAATGTTACGTGATACCACGTACTTACGTTTGTGACTATTACAGCGCCATCTTTCACAAAGCGAAAAAAGTGGTCCAACTAAAACATTCATATTTCTTTACGTACTACACGAATATGTAATAAAAATGGGGGTTCCTATTTTTAAAAAACGCAGTTGATATCCGTTTGACCTACGGCAGCGCCATCTAACGGGCCAACCATAGCGCCATCTGGTCTCCCCCTTCAAGATAGACGAGTTTCGTTCTTTGTAGTTTTTCCGTTTGACGCTTATTTCGTGAGATATTTGGCCTGGTCACTGTCAATGGACCACCCTGTATACCAGCGAAGTGAGGCTGTTATTCATCCAGACGGGCTGCAACACTCTGCCTTTGAGTACACAAGGCCGAGGGCGGATGATCATTAGGTCGAAGCTGCGGTACCACATAATTTTTTGCAGAATATTATTTCTTGAGCTCAATTTAGCTGCAGTCTTTATGTCCAATTCTTGGTTGGCTGTACTATTACTCTGATAAAAGCAAGTGGATTCAGTTTTGTTTGGGATCATTTGAAGTCTCCATTAACGAAAGTATTGTCTCATTTTACGTAGGTAACTATAATACTCCGTAACTACGAAATATGACCTGAAAATGGGTGACATTGGCGAAACCAGTGACTTTTAAATACAATCAGCGATCGACAGACAGAAAATAAGCCTATTTTTATAAATATCGCGGATAACTCCCTGTAATAAATATGTTCAGTTTTGATTACATTCCGAATTACTGATGGATTTGTCGTTGGTTCTCCAAGAATTTCGTATAATTTTTCGTTTTGCTTTTATCTCATCAGAGACGGACGCTATGTATAAACATAGTCCACGGCCATTAATCAAGTTTATGATAAATTAAAAAAAGAAAATGTAAGTCGCATACGGAATTGTTGTCTAGGATATCTCGCACAGTGGATTCAGCGGCCTGTGGATCAGGGTGTCCTTCCTCCTCACACGCCGACTCCTGTCCTTCAGGATGTAACTGAATTGTATCACACGTAGTCATAGTGTAGCTGAGTATTATGGACGTGTGTATAGGACACAAATATGTTTGTGTTGTATGATGATGAGAAGGAGGGGATTAAGGTGAAACCTGATGTCGGCACATGGCTACTCTTCTCGAATAGGACCAGGGGGCCTTCAAGCTTAACGTCCGCATCCGACTGGCGGATCACTAGCAACAGCGTCACATGTAAATACTTGTTTTGTAAATAAAACTGCCTTTTCCTGCTGCTACTTACTTTATTTATCCCACACGCGTTTCGCCTTCTCCTGTTCTAAGGCATCATCAGTGGGATCTATAGCGATACAGTTTTGTTAGTTATAGATTATCAAACAGTTCACTTCGCGATTTTTTTGTAAAAAAGTAATTACTTACGATTTGCTGATCGGCGTTCCCTCATATCTGGTCTGGAGGTCGCACTACCAGTGCAGTGATAAAAGTGGTAGTGCGACCTCCAGACCAGATGTGAGGGAACGCCGATCAGCAAATCGTAAGTAATTACTTTTTTTACAAAAAATCGCGAAGTGAACTGTTTGATAATCTATAACTAACAAAACTGTATCGCTATAGATCCCACTGATGATGCCTTAGAACAGGAGAAGGCGAAACGCGTATGGGATAAATAAAGGAACTAGCAGCAGGAAAAGGCAGTTTTATTCACAAAACAAGTATTTATATGCTTGCTCCGGAGGATGGCCACACAACAAACTTGAACGTCACATGTCTTCACTTCACGAGATCGTGCAGAGAGGTTTGGAATGTAATCCAGGACATTGGCGTAAAGATGGTCAGGAACTTTACACCATCTTCTCTCCTCTCCTTGCTGGCCAGGTACCGGCAGAGAAAATTCCATCCACCACCAGGAAGTGAACGAGCTTATTTCCGAGTCGCGCGCCACCGCACAGGTTTTAGTGACCTTAGCTAAGCTTTTTCCTCTTTGTTTCCTCGTCGTCTTTCGTCGTCTGGGAGAGATCGGTTCTGTAGGATTGTCACAAGACGTTTCTGACAGCCCATCTACCAAAACGTTTCTCAGTTTTTAGTTTTCCGTACATCTATCGGTAAAAACGGAAAAATGGTTCAAATGGCTCTGAGCACTATGGGACTCAACTGCTGTGGTCATAAGTCCCCTAGAACTTAGAACTACTTAAACCTAACTAACCTAAGGACAGCACACAACACCCAGCCATCACGAGGCAGAGAAAATCCCTGACCCCGCCGGGAATCGAACCCGGGAACCCGGGCGTGGGAAGCGAGAACGCTACCGCACGACCACGAGATGCGGACTAAAAAAAAAAAAAAAAAAAAAAAAAAAAAACGGAAACCTTGTAAGATCACTTTACTGTCCATCTGTTTCTCTGTCGGACTGCTACAAACCCTTTTTTTTAGGAACGGGAAGACGTATCAAGTTGAAATTTATGCCGCACACCAAGGCTATGGTTCCTTGTAAGTCAGTGCAATCTAAAGATACGGCCATTTATGTCACACATTTTGATATTCGCAAACTCACTCATCAAAATCCTCTGATCCAGAATCATGAAATTTGGCGAGAAGGAAGGTTTCAGTGTACAACTAAAGGGAAAATTCGAAAATTGTAAATCTATAACTATAATACACTAAAAATTTTTTTTTATCGTTTGTTAACCGACTGTCTGTCCGTCCGTTTCTTCTGAACGGATAGAGGTATGAAGTTGAAAACTATGTCGCACACTAAGCTCTACGGTCCGTTGGTGGTGTGCGAAATTGAAGAGTCTAAGTCAGTGGTTCCCAACCTAGGTGTAATTACCTTCCGAGGGGTAAAATAAAACTTTACGACGTATAAAAACTGAAGGATTCGATTCTGTTTCGGTCACGGAACTAAATTATTTTCATAAGATCACTAGTGTTATCACAACTTTGTAAGACTAATATTGATTATATAAGTTATCAATAGACACTTTTTCTTCATTAGCAGCATTAATCCTCTGCAGGTTACAGGTTCCTCACATAGTCCACCCACTACACATATATGTTGTGCTTTGTCTTGTACATTGCTGATGATAAAAGTAAGACAGCCGGCCGGGGTGGCCATGCGGTTCTAGGCGCTACAGTCTGGAACCGCGCGACCGCTACGGTCGCAGGTTCGAATCCTGCCTCGGGCATGGATGTGTTTGATGTCCCTAGGTTAATTATGTTTAAGTAGTTCTAATTCTAGGGGACTGGTGACCTAAGAAGTTAAGTCCCATAGTGCTCAGAGCCATTTGAACCATTTTAAAAGTAAGACGCACACGTGACAAATGCTAAATTGTAGGTAGTACCTGCAGTAGTCCAGAAATTACTTCATTACTGTCTTCGAAGCAGATAAATGAATTAATTGGCGACGGCCGCTATGGCTGAGGGGTTGTAGGCGATTCAGTCCGAAACCGCGCTGCTGCTACGGTGGCACGTTCGAATCCTGCCTTGGGCATGGATGTGTGTGATGTCCTGAGGCTAGTTAGGTGTAAGTAGTTCTAAGTGTAGGGGACTGATGACCTCCGATGTTAAGTCCTATAGTACTTACAAAAAAAAAAATTGACAGCACGACACAACAATAACTACGTAAGGCTGTACATAGTATTATTATTATTATTGTTAGACTGGTTAGACACACAGCATTAACAGCCTGAAGTCGTTCAGTTTGTGACACGTCAGAAGTAAGAAGTCCAGCAAACATGTGATTGACAAACGGTAAGTATAGTGCACACATTTGAACTTGGTTGATGTTAAATAGGATTGCAGTATACAGGTCAAGCAAATGCTGAAATGAAGAAGAGTAATGCAGGAGAAGTATGTTTTGTAGCACTAACTGTGGGCATTTAGCTTTCTAATCTGAGAAAAAAATGTGGGTAGCGCTATCTTTCATCATTCAATCTAACGCTTCCCCGTCACACACACACAAACTAAATGTCATTCATCTTTCATCATTTTAAAAATAAAAGTGTTCCAAGAAGAAAAGTCTTTCATTCTACAGTTTAGTTAGGTGCTAAAGTTGGTGCTGTGGAAGGAGAGGAACAAATAGTAAGGGAAGAGGGGTACTAACTAATGTCTGATTGTAATGTACTCAGGGGTAATGTTCTAAGAAAGGTTGATAACCACTGGTCTAAGTCAATTCAATCAAAAGATACTGCCACTTATGTCACATATTTTGAAAATCGCTAACTCACTTATCAAAAACTATATAATACTTTACGAGACCTAGAATCATGAAATGTGGTAGAGAGCAAGGTTTCACAATACAAGTAAAGAAATAAAAATCAGAGAATCAATAATCTGTAATTCTATCACACGGGAAAAATTTTTTTTTTCATTTGTTATCCGACTTTAAACTTAAAACGTTCTCGAAAATCTTGGAATTCCCCGGATTGATATCTTGCTAGTATCCATGTCGACAACAGGAAAAAAATCGTCGAGATTCTCGATTCCCTGAATGGATGACCTGTCTCTACATAAGTAATTACGTTTGTACTGAACCCTCAGAGCGCCAGTCTTACTAACACCTGACCATTCATTTTATTACAGTGTGTGGGGCTGCACCCTGAAAGGACGCGCTGAGCTACCGCGGCGGCCGGCTACGAAGGCTGGTTACGATAAAGCGTTTTGTTTACGCAACATTCTGTTTGGTTCTATTAGTCGAGTAAAATGTTACTGCTCCTGGGAGTGAAGACGCTCCGGTTGGCTTATCGCGAGTGAGCGAGTGACCGAATTCGATACGTTCCTCTCAGAGTATGCTGATGAAATAGCTCCATATTTAGCAATTATATACAACAAATCGCTCACAGAAAGACACTTACCTAAAGACTGGAAAATTGCTCAAGTCACATCAATACCCAAAAAGGGAAGTAGGAGTAATCCGCTGAATTACAGGCCTATATCACTAACGTCGATTTGCAGTAGGCTTTTAAAACATATACTGTATTCGAACATTATGAAGTACCTCGAAGAAAACGATTTATTGACACATAGTCAGCACGGATTCAGAAAATATCGTTCTTGTGAAACACAATTAGCTCTTTATACTCATGAAGTAATAAGTGCTATCGACAGGGGGTGTCAAATTCATTCCATATTTTTAGATTTCCAGAAGGCTTTCGACACCGTTCCTCACAAGCGTCTTCTAATCAAACTGCGTGCCTACGGAGTATCGCCTCAGTTGTGCGACTGGATTCGTGTTTTCCTGTCAGAAAGGTCACAGTTCGTAGTAATAGAGGGAAAGTCATCGAATAAAACAGAAGTAATATCCGGCGTTCCCCAACGACGAAGTGTTATAGGCCCTCTATTGTTCCTGACCTGTATTAATGACATAGGAGACAATCTGAGTAGCCCTCTTAGATTGTTTGCAGATGATGCTGTCATTTACCGTCTTGTAAAGTCATCAGACGATCAACACGACTTGCAATATGATTTAGATAAGATATCTGTATGGTGCGGAAAGTGGCAACTAGCCCTGAATAAAGAAAAGTGCGAAGTTATTCACATCAGTACTAAAAGAAATCAGCTAAATTTCGATTACGCGATAAGTCACACAAATGTGAAGGCTGTAAATTCAACTAAATACTTTGGGATTACAATTACAAATAACCTAAATTGGAACGATCACATAGATAATATTGTGGGTAGAGCAAACAAAAGACTGCGATTCATTGGCAGAACACTTAGAGGGTGCTACAGGTCTACTAAAGTGACTGCTTACACTACGCTTGTCCGCCCTATTCTGGAGAAGTGTTGTGCGGTGTGGGATCCGCATCAGGTGGGACTGACGGATGACATCGAAAAAGTACAGAGACGGGGAGCTCGTTTTGTATTATCGCGAAATAGGGGAGATAGTGTCACAGACATGATAAGTGAATTGGAGTGGCAATCATTAAAACAAAGGCGTTTTCCGTTGCGACGGGATCTTCTCATGAAATTCCAATCACCAGTTTTCTCCTCCGATTGCGAAAACTTTCTGTTGGCACCCACCTACATAGGGAGAAATGATCATCACGATAAAATAAGAGATATAAGGGTTCGCACGGAAAAATTTAAGTGCTCTTTTTTCCCGCGTGCCGTTCGAGAGTGGAACGGTAGAGAGACAGCGTGAAGGTGGTTCATTGAACCCTCTGCCAGGAACTTTATTGTGAATAGCAGAGTAATCACGTAGATGTAGATGTAAATGCAGAACTGGCCTGAAAACGTTGATAGTGCAATGAGTTTTCCTTTGTCAACACTGTACTTGTTTATTGTAGTAACGTCACAGCGTGTTTCCTACAATGATGAAGCTCAATGATATCGTGGTTGAGTAGCAACTGGCCGCCGAGACGTGCTTCAGTGACACATTTCAAGTACAGTCTACAGAAGCTGCAGCACGCTACTAGGGGAAAGCGTGCAGTAGACGTGAATTGCCGTGGCCCCAGTGAGAGAGGGGCGCTGAGGAGGAAGTGTGGCTCGGGTCAGAAAAGGCGTCACCAGCTGCGCGCATTCCTCGGTTGCGTAAGCCGGCGCGGCAACGCACTGCGCCGCGCCGCACACGGCCCTTCCCGGCCGCCGGCTCGACGCCACGTCGCGGACGCTCAGCTGACTCGCAGGAATGCGGGCCGCCTCCCACGCGACGCGCTGTGCCGTGCGAGCACCGGCACCACCGGCCCGTCTGCCAAGCTATCGCGCCGTCCAGTCTCCAGGGAGGGCCGAGCTGACTGCCTCGCTACCTGTCGCAACTCTCCAGCTTACTCGTATCAAAGGGAACGTCAGCGGAGTAAACTACTAATTTCAAATTAGAAACGAAAACACCTCATAATGTTCTGCAAAATTATTTTCATTTGGTCTCGAACCGGCTTTCGGCTTCTCAGGCCATCTTCAGGTGACAACTGACTATCGCGAACAGAGATAAACATGACGTGCGGCTTGCACAGATCTTAGTTGTACAGAAGAACAGTATCATACGTAATTGCAGAGACTTCGTTCTAATACGTGCTGTACGATGTAGCCATTGTTGCATTATATGTTGAAAATGGTTTCCATGTGCCTCGACGCATGCGGGTACGCGACGTAGCATGTTCTGTCTCACACGTTGACATCGGCTAGGCTGCATCCGGACAGTTCCAAAGGCAGCATGAATACGTTGCTCCAGTGTCTCCACATCTGGAATGGGCTCTCCGTACACGATACTTTTGAGATGACCCCATAAACAAAAATCTCACCGAGTGAGATCCGGTGAACGAACAGGCCATGCAACTGGACCCCCACGTCCGATCCATCGACCAGGGAAGACACGATTGAGTTGCGTCCCGACGTTCACGGCGAAGCGGGCTGGAGCACCACCACGTAGCAGCCTCATAACACTTCGAATCATCAGTGGCACTTCTTCCACCAGGCAAGGCAAAGTCACCTGCAAGAACGCCAATAGTTCCGGCCAGTTAGGCGACGTAGAAGGAAGGCTGATCCCAAAATACGGTCGCCAATCATCCCGGCCACCCGTTGCCATTTGTCTTTCCATAAGTAAATATAATGTCGGCAAGCTCTCGATTCGAATACGGAACCATTATGTACAACGCTACATCACATACACTATAGGGTGAGTCAGCAAGAGAAGTGAATCGGATACATTACCTATTACTACGGCAGGAGAGGGTGCTAGGGCATGAAGTATGAGGAACAGTACCTCCCTCTAGGAGGAAACCATGCTTACTGTAACTGTGGCAGCATGGTACAGCGCGTATTAGACCGCGGTCTCTGTAACAAAGTATGACTGAATAAATGGTCTCTGGCATGGAAACCATGCATTTCCGGACATGGTTAATTAGTCCTTTTTTGTTCCCTATCCTCTCATCGACCAATTCCTAGAGTTTGCACACGGTGGAAAAAATCATGCTGTATAATGAAGTACTATCGGAAAAATGCTGCAAGAAATTCATTTAGATCTTGATAAGATTTCAGAGTGGGACAAAGCTTGACAGCTTGCTTTAATGTTCAGAAATATAAAACTGCGAACTTTACAAAACGCAAAACGGTGGTATCCTGTTAATTATTACTCTGGTCTTCAGTACAAAGAAATGATTTATGTAGTTCTCCACGATAGCTTATCCTTATTCTCATGAACCTTACACGAGATATACAACGAAGCACATACACAGCCACTTTGCCCTGCTTTAACACGCAGTGTGATAAAATAGAGGATGAATAATTTTGGTACGATGTACCCTCGGCCATGCACTGTACAGTGACTTGTGGAGTATATTTGTAGATGTAGAACTGGCTGACGCTTGAAAATAGACGTCAACGATTCCTCGTAACGTATTTAGAAATCATCGAGGACCATTATTTGGTGAGTAACACGTCCAAGGGCAGCAGGCAATGTGGGATGGAGAGCCAGGCTTGACGAGAACTTCCAGACTTTGTACATAACAGGGCACAGCTGTTCGTCACGTACGAAGGCGTGCTGGAAAGTGCTGCCCCAGAATTTTTTATGTGAAAACTCTTAAAGCTTTTTAAATAAAACAAATGTTCTTAATATTCTACATCTCTATTCTTCATGTCAACGTATCTATTTCTCAGCATAGTCACCTTGGCGACGAACACTCTTCTCCCACTAAGAGATCAGTTTGTTAATACCGTTACTGAAGAGTGTTTGAATTTCTTGACGGAGCCACAACCTCTCACCTCTGCATGCACCGCCGTATCACTATCAAAGTGAAGTCCTCGAAGATGTTCTTTAAGTCCTGCAAACAGGTGAAAAGCATATGGGATTGTACGGAGGACGATAGTTACGCCACACACAGCCATGTTACACGCTATAATTCAGAGCCCTCTAGCGGCAGACGGCTGTAAATATGTAAACATGAAGAAGAAAGATGTTACAATGTTAGTATTGTTTGTTTGTTTTAAAAAACCTTAAGAGATTCGTAGATTACTTTTCAGCAAGTCCTCGTACAGTGGGGGCACCGTCTGCCATGCATTTCGCAGTGGGTTTTTAGAGAACGGATGTGGGTATAGAAGTACTCGGCTCTTAACTTCGGTTAGGGAAATAGCAGTGAGTGTCGGGTGCAGGAATGCTCGTCTCTTCCGTCCAGCCCTTTGTGCGGCACTCAAATGGATGCGGGTTAAGCTCGAGAGATTGACTGAAACGAGCTTAGTGCCGCCTCGATAATTTCCCATTACGTTGAGAATTTCGCTGCTCGGAATCGGAAGCGGAAAAGAGAAGCTCTTTAGAAAAATCAACGAAGAGATGAAATTCCCGCGCAAGTGAGAAATAAAGAAAAAAGTAATAAATGTCAAGTCTGCAGTGCGTAATTACTTTGCGGGCGACTACTAACTTGAGGGACGCTGGTCAATTTAGTAGCAAAAGCGAAAAACTAACTAACCTTTAGGACTTAGAAACAAATACCGTGTTTTTTTTAAGCATCTTTATCTAAGTGCGGAATTTTCACACCAGCACTTTTGACCAGCTTCGTTTCAGCCCGCGTGTGTTTAATTTAAAGGGAAAGAATTTTTAATGCTTACCAGTACTTCATCATCAACATATACGACACTGACAGTCGCCATTGGTGGAAAAGCAGTAATGCTCCTTGACGCTTTCCTAGTTTTAAGATAGCTTAGTCTTCAAGTGGAATATAATAATCCAAATCTGAAGCAAGACAGGTGTCAGTATTATGTCACCATCGGTTTAATGCACATGATTGGCTGCGAAATACGAACACTAATTATTTGTAGAGGAATTGAAGGACTTGTGGAAGCCGAGCTCGGTAAACATCATATCAAATTTCGCAGAAATGTAGGATCAAGTCAGGCAAAACTGATCCTACGACGTGTCGCTGAAGAGTAGTTTAACAAGGACAAACCTGCATTTATAGCATTTGTAGATTTAGGGAAAGCTCTTGAGAGTGTTGACTATTATACACTATTTGAAATCCTGAGGCAGTACCGATAAAATACAGAAGGCGAAAGGTTCAGCACTACTTGTACAGAAACCAAACATAAAAGTCGAAGACGCGAAATGGAAGGAGTGATTGAGAAAGGTGTGACAAAGGGTTTTGCCCGCATCTCATGGTCGTGCGGTAGCGTTCTCGCTTCCCACGCCCGGGTTCCCGGGTTCGATTCCCGGCGGGGTCAGGGATTTTCTCTGCCTCGTGATGGCTGGGTGTTGTGTGATGTCCTTAGGTTAGTTAGGTTTAAGTAGTTCTAAGTTCTAGGGGACTGATGACCATAGATGTTAAGTCCCATAGTGCTCAGAGCCAGCCAGCCACAAAGGGTTTTATCTTACGCCCCCCACCTCTTCCCCTGCTATTCAATCAGTACACTGAGCATGCAGAAAACTGAACCAAAGATAAGCTCGGAAAGGGAATTAATGTACCAGGAGAATAAATAAAAATGTAAAGGTTGCCAACGATGTTGTAATTCTGTCACATCAGCACCTCTGAAAGGACGGGACAGTGCCCTGAACAGAGGTTTTCAGGTGAACACCAACAAAAATAACAAAGGGGACTAGAGTGTAGTAGAATTAAGTCAGGCGATGGGGGGGGGGGTAATTATATTAGGAAATTAGACACTAGAAGAAGTAAATGACTTCTGCTATTTGGTCAGTGGCGGAGATATACAATTCCGACTGACAATAGCAAAAAAAGCATTTCTGAGAAACACAAATATTTTAAAGTTTAATACAAATTTAAGTATTGCGTTTACTGGAAGTATTTGCCTGGAGCGTAGCCTTCTAAGGAAGTGAAACGTGGGCAGTAAACAGTTCAGACAAGAAAAGAATAGAAGGTTTCGAATTGTGTTAGAATAGAAGAATTCCGGAGATTATATAAGTAAATAGAGTAACTAATGAAATGGCACTGAATCGAACAGAGGAGTATAGGAGTTTATGGGACAACGTGACTAAAAGAAGGAATCAGTTGATAGGATGCTTCCTGAGACGTCAAGGTCTCGTTAATTTGGTGATAGAGGGAAGTTGGAAGGGGGGCGGGTGAGGGGGGCATAGATTGTTGAGGGAGAGACCGAGATGTTGAATACAGTAATCAGGTTCAAATGGATGTAGATTGCAAGACGTTATGCAAAAATGTTGAGGCAGACTAGGATGGAGATCTGCATCAAACCAGTCTCTGGACTGAAGACCACAACACCAACATCTTCTGTTTCGTAAGATAAAAAAAAATCACAATGGTACACCTAAAACAGACGTTCTCATGACACTACAATTCTTCAATCGCAATGACAACACGTTTTTGTTGGTGATCATCTCTGACAATTTGACGGTAGCAGATCTATACAATCTATCGCACTGTACAATTGTCCGTGCAAACCTTAACACAAATTCATAAAAACACTCTGATTAATTTTCCATTTAGCACGTTTATTTTCTGTACATGTCACTTCAGAAATGTTCCAAATAAGGAGTAAAGCTCATTCAAAAAGTTTCATGCTTGCTTCACAAAAGTAATAAACCACAACTGAATATTTAACCCACGTTAAAACTGATCCAGTATTGCAGCCCATGACCAAGCAGCATTCCGCAGACAATGGCCTTTCGGACCAACTCACAGTGTCAGCTTGTGGCAAATATCACATAACGAATACTTCTCCAAAGAGAAGAGTGTCAAGAAAAAGCCTTTGAGTCTGTCCGTAAAATATGTTTACTTTGTCGCACAGGAAATTGTTCAAATGGCTCTGAGCACTATGAGACTTAACATCTATGGTCATCAGTCCCCTAGAACTACTTAAACCTAACTAACCTAAGGACAGCACACAACACCCAGTCATCACGAGGCAGAGAAAATCCCTGACCCCGCCGGGAATCGAACCCGGGAACCCAGGCGTGGGAAGCGAGAACGCTACCGCACGACCACGAGCTGCAGACTCGCACAGGAAAAGCAGTGCCCATTGACGGCTTGGAAATCGCTCCACAGTTTAATAGTGTCACTATCTTTGAACGCTACAAAGCATGAAATATCGTTTCATTTTTAGGCCTACAACATTTTTATTGATCCGTGGATACTCTTCCTCCTAAATTCGAACTTAACAGTTTGATATTGCTGTGTAGTCTGAGGGAGAGGCAGCCAGGTCAAAAGCACTTCAGGGGCAAAGATGCGGGCTGGTGCCAGTGACATAGAGACTCGCCACTTGCGCGAGTTCCACCAGCGCCGAGGATGAAGATGTTGACTTCGCCTCGGCCAATTGCAGGCCGAGTGTAATCCGCCAATGACCGAACGACAACGGACAGAACTCTGCTCGGAAGACAGAAGGGTAGCTCCCGTCCAGGGCTGACTTAGACACGGAACGTCGTTTAGTGAACACTTAGAAGTGAACAGACAGTTGTTGTAACTGCATTTGCTATGTACTGTGAAGTTTACCTACGATTATTTGCACTTAGCCATTGAGGACCTTTTTTGTGTTACATTACATGCAGTGTTGCAGATTTAATAATTCAACAAGCCACAAAGATAAGTAAACATTTTTGACTCATTTGTGTCACTTTGTTCTAATTTGTTGGAGTGTTGTACAACCTTGGTTCTCCTATTCTGTTACCTGACCCTGGGACATAGCTGTGTAACAGTGACAGGGAGAAATTGTCTTAGCGGTGTACGACAACAGACCGTTTCACGAACTCACAAACTCAGCCTCCACAGCAGTAACGACGAGGCCTTTACAAAAATGGCGACGAGGGTTTACAGAAGACATAAAGTTAAACAAAGCATGAGCACTCCACTACTAACTAGGTTCTTACTTTAGTGAGATGTAATGATTTGTTACACATATACAGAGCGGGTTATTTAAGTTGACACATCAAATATCTCGAGAAATTTTCCTCCCAAAAAAAAAAAGTGGTAAAGGCGAAATCAGTGTGAAGGACGGGAGTCTCAACATGATACCATCCAGATCCTACTAGATAGCACTGTTGTCGGCTAAACAGAGGGCAACTCATATCATGATGTTCCACGATGTCGCTTCATAAGTCGTTTGAAATTCAAAACGACCCTCTTGAATTTACCGACATCTGCATCCAGTTCTGACTCGTTCATTGATCTGGACTAGCCTGCGATTTCGTCAGACAAATCCTGTATGGACATTACAAATTACGAAGTTCTCGTACAGTTTTTAAAATACTAACTGTTAAATATTTGAATGTTTGTCGCAATAGGTCAAATAAAAGCCGGAATAATGGAAACATATTTATTAAACACAATGGGTAGTCTCACAGTATACAACATGTTACACTCATGGCTGTCAACAACAGAGTTACTGTCCAGCCCTTTGAGACTCCCTCTCACACCACTTGCCTGATGCCACATCCGCCAGCTACATAGGGTGCGCTCTTTGCACCATTGCAACATAACATCCACACGTTGATTCAGCTGCTGTTACCAATGGGTTTTAGCAACCCACAACGCCTTCGAATAACACGTACAAGTTTTTCAGATTCTTTCACTCGCTATGCGCAGACTATTAGTCCTGCAGGTAAAATGAACAGGACTTTTTGTAGCAAATTTAATTTAGTTCAATTTTGTACTCGGATATGTTTTCCCTGGAGGCCACGAGTTCGAGTTGTTCAAGAAAAACGTGTCTGAAGGTCACTTAAGTACGTTTTTCTTTAATAATTCGAAATCTGTTGCCTCCAGTGAAAACTTATCCCAGTACAAAATTTCACTGCATTAAATTTCCTACGAAAAGCACCTGCCCTTCTTTTCTGTAGATCTCTCACTTATTGGTACTGAACGAGAGAAAATGAAGCATGGTTTTTGAAGGTGTTGCAGGTTGCATACAACTCATAGAGAGAGGCAGCCGAACCATCCTGAATGTAACTAGACTGACGGAAGAAAGCATCACGCTCAAGGTCAAGATCATTTTATTGAGAAGTGACATGAGAGGTAAATTCGTCATTATAGAAGTATGTGACAGAATTCTAACCAAACGAAATATACATATCGCGGTAAAGGGTGCCAAAACAGTCGCTTCAACACACAGCGGCAACACAGTGTGTATTCTCGCATGCAAACGGTCATAAAGGTGCCAAATGACGTTCTGCATCCCAAGCATGTGGCACCTTTTGTTGCAAGTCAGCAATGGTTCTGTAGCCTCTGGAGATCGAAAAGTTCAATTGGCGAGAGATCAGGTAATCTTGCTGATCATGGCAGTTGTACGCCACAAAGAGCGCGTTGGGTTGCGGCAGCCGTATGTGGGCGTGCATTGTTCCACTGGAAAAGGATGTAATGTTCCTGTAGAAGAAAATGGCAGTAGTCGCTGTCCAATTTAGTAGGCACTGGTTACTCAACCCTGCAGAAACACAAATGTGACCGCGAGTTGTAACTGATGCCCCCCCCCCCCTCCCCCCCAATCCCACACGTATACAGGGTGGTCGGAAATTTCCGTTACAAACTTCTAGGACATATACAGGGTAGTGAGTACAGAACATTTTGAAAAAGAACCAATGTCCGGAATCGTATAGTTTCCATTCTAAGACAGCTTCAATTGAGATGTGTACCTCGTCAACGTCTGCTTAGAGCAAGAGAAACGTCTCAGAGTTCCCTATCCTGGTGTGCAACAGGGTAGACACGATGACGTGTACTACGTCAAACGATCCCCAGATGTCACTTATTGTCCGCTTTGCTGTGAGACCGAGTCAGTACCTGTGCATCACCGATAGAGGAAACATCGTGCAGTACACGTTTGCGGAGTACAGAGACATGCTCCTTGTGTATGGCGAAGCTGGAGGTAACGGAAGAGCTGCTAGTCGGCTGTATCACGAACGTTTTCCACACCGTCACACTCCATCGCACAAACTGTTTACGCAAGTTACACAACGGCTACCTTCACCGTGAGGAGGCAGGACTGTGGTGCTCCACGGCGACGCCGCCCTCCCGAATGTGAAGAAGGTGTACTGCGTCGCATTGAAGGTAGTCCGCCAAAGAGTTGGCGAACAATTGCGCGTGCAATGGCTGTTAGTCACAGTACCGTCTTGGACGTCCTGCATGAGCAACAATTACATCCGTACCACTTACAAAGGTTACACGCTATGGGTCCAGCTGACTTTCCTAAACGCGTCGCCTTCTGTACATGGTTCCTGCACCGTTGCATCGAAGCGTCCCTGTTTCTACGTCGAGTTCTCTTCACAGATGAAGGTAGGTTCACAAGGGATTGTGTTCTGAATGCTCGAAATGGTTCACAAGGGATTGTGTTCTGAATGCTAGAAATAGCAATGTCTGGGCCGACGAAAACCCGCATGTTCGGGGATTTCAAGACAGGTTTGGAATTAACGTGTGGGCAGATATACTGGAACGCCATGTGATTGGACCATACCCATTCCATCCAAGCTCACGGATCCCGCATACTATGCCTTCCTACGACACATAATGGACCCGTTCTTGGAAGCTGTGCCATTGAATGTCCGTCAGGAAATGTGGTTTCAGCATGATGGAGCACCACCTCACTTTTCACTGGCTGTCCGGAGACATCTCAAAAGACGGTGGACAGGCCGTGGTGGTTCAACCGCGTAGCCGCCACGATCGCCTGATTTAACCCCTATGGACTACTTCTTGTCGGGTCGTATGAAGAGCCTAATTTATGAGACACCTGTAGAGACAGAGGAAGATCTGCTGGCACGAGTTCTGGAGGCTGCACAAGACATTGAAGAGCCACCAGGTGGGATGGAGAGAGCGTACCAGAACATGCTTCGGAGGTACAATGTGTGTAACAACGTTGGTGGTCGCCACATCGAGCCGCTGTTGTAATGCATCGGTACGTTGCGGATGGTGCCTTAGATGCTGGGTTCTTGTTATTGTCGACTAATGTAAACCATTAGGTGTAAGTTGTAATGCAAATGCGTAAGTAATAACGGAACGATTCAGTATTCTTTTCAAAAGGATTGGGTCACGCCTAAGCACATTCCACACGTGGGTGTGGATGAGATAACCATCTGTATTGAAACTGTCGTAAAACGGAAACGATACGTTTCCGGACATGGGTTCCTATTCAAAATGTTATGTACTCACTACCCTCCATATGTCCTACAAGTTTGTAACGGGAATTTCCGACCACCCTGTACACCATCAAGCCTGGAGTGGGACATACGTGTAGTGAGAGACTGCAATCTGGAACACGCCGCTCAGCAGGTTTACGCCTGCTCTACAGGTGTGGGAATGTTCCATAAACCACTGTTGAAAGCAGTGACACACTAACCGATACAGAGTGCCCAACATGTGCAGCAATCAGTCGATACGTTCATCTAGTTTCCCATTGCTCCACAATGCGACGTCGTTCAGATAGCTAAGGTTCTTCAAAAGGAGTACGTACTCGTCGGTAAGAATTGATTGTTCTGTAGAATGAATGTTGCGAACACTGATCTGCTCTTAACACACTTATTGCCTGCAGAGTCAAAACTGTGGGCTCACAGACAGGACTCCTGAGCGACATCTGATCCCTGACACTGTGACGAATGAATGGCTCTGAGCACTATGGGACGTAACATCTGAGGTCATCAGTCCCCTAGAACGTAGAACTACTTAAACCTAACTAACCTAAGGACATCACACACATCCATGCCCGAGGCAGGATTCGAACCTGCGACCGTAGCGGTCGCACGGTTTCAGACTGAAGCGCCTAGAACCGCTCGGCTACACTTTCCGGCGACGAATGAATCTACCACTACAATCCCTCACCATGCACATATGTATTATACCCAGCTGCCATTGAACTCAGAGTAGTGTATTTATTATACTGAAGAGGAACCTGCGACTCGTATTGTCACTCTTTTTTTTCCTTTTTTTTATGGGAGCCCTTGTGTTCAACCACGAGAAGAAAAAATTACTCCTTAAGACTGCACCGAAACATTTTTTATTATGAGACACGAAAAAAAAGTTAAAATTCAAGCAAAAAAGTGGTAGGTTCAAGAATCAGTTTCAACATATACGATGGTTTATATCAACAACATCTAACAACAGCCTCACTACTTCCTCCCGCTACAGTTACACCACGTATCCATTTCTTCAGCTGTTTCCATTGTTTACAGCTTCTTTCATAGAACTTTAAAAAGAAGCACATACCGTCCAGCATAAACTGTGAAAGAATTTGTAATCCACCATAAATTAAAATCTTTTTAATTTGTTCTTCAACATAATATTACCTGTCCCTTCCTCCTAAAAGTACTGATACCTGCTAACAACAGTACTAATGAAAGTCTTGTGTTGCTATGGTAGTCCATAACATGGACTAACGGTAAAAGAGAAAAATCGTTTCGACTTTAAGTGATTTATACCTGGAGGGTCTATAATGGAAGCCCACCAACAACATGAGAGTGTAGCACAAGGCATAATGAATAAAAAACGTTACAGAACTAACCCTCATTAACATTTTAATCAGAAATAGAATTTAACACACAATCTCCTCACCATCAGTATTGTGGTACAGTCGTTATAACCTTTCACACAAACTTTGTAGGAGGAGACTTCAAAGCCGACCGAAGTGGCCGTGCGGTTCTGGCGACGCAGTCTGGTACCGCGAGACCGCTACGGTCGCAGGTTCGAATCCTGCCTCGGGCATGGATGTGTGTGATGTCCTTAGGTTAGTTAGGTTTAACTAGTTCTAAGTTCTAGGGGACTAATTACCTCAGCAGTTGAGTCCCATAGTGCTCAGAGCCATTTGAACCAATTTTTTGAGACTTCAAAAAGTAAACATAAATATCTCTGACAGATTAGGCGTGGCCGACTGCTGCCTACAAGGAAGTGCGAGCAGTGATGTATTGTTGTAACGGGTAGCTGAAAATCGGTGTGCATGTCGGAGCTCCGGAAGAAAAGGGAGAAACGGAGGAGGGAGAAGCGTCTGCGAAAGAGTGACTAACAGTATTCGAGCGAAATGCGACGGACAGACAGCGGACAACAGACCAGGAGAAGGACAAACAACTCAGACGACAACGGGCGCTAAGCGAAACCTTCCTCCCAACAATGACGGCAAGGCTCAGAGCAGCGGAGAAATAAATCCAACACGTGAGCAAAGAGAATAACTGGATATTAAGAAAGGTAGTTATCAGACAGTCCGAGTAGATTCCACAATATCAAGCGTGATCACTGAACTAATCAGCTGTTCTTTCCACGTCCTTTATTGTTATTTCATCCCCCTCGCCGTAAGGGTGGGCTGTGAGCGGTGCATTATTCCGCTTTTCAGCCAAGCGAATTAGAAAGTGTAGAATGAGAAAACAAAATTTGCGGTTGTTGTTGAATATTAAATTAAAAATGAAAGACAGACAGCTGAAGAATGAAAATATATACATTTTGGTTCAAATGGCTCTGAGCACTATGGGACTTAACATCTATGGTCATCAGTCCCCTAGAACTTAGAACTACTTAAACCTAACTAACGTAAGGCCATCACACAACACCCAGTCATCATGAGGCAGAGAAAATCTCTGACCCCGCCGGGAATCGAACCCGGGAACACGGGCGCGGGAAGCGATAACACTACCGCACGACCACGAGCTGCGGACTATACATTTTAAAAGTATATCACAGAAATGTGAAATACGTCTGATAAAAAAAAATTAAAAAAGAACACTGAATGACTGCACTTGTACTTAAAACCTGAAAGACCTGCACTGGGGGAGAAGTATTGCGGGAGGAGGAAATATGTTCCATAGTTGTTGAGAGGTGTGGTTAAAGAGGTGGGAAATTATGGAGATGGTAGGTAGGAGATGAAGCGGATAGTGGGAATACAGAAGGGGGGAAAGACAGAGAGTGAGAAAGAGTAATAGTTTGTGATGTAGGTATTAGTACCAGAAGAAAGGGATAGGCGTAGGTGGAATGGGAACAGGAGATAGGATCTCTAATGTGGAGGGGAGAAGTGGGGAAGAGTTAAGGCGTGGCAGCATACCAGGGTTGATGATCAGAGACGAGACACTAGAGTTCTTGGAATGTAGTTTTCGGATAGTATAGGAGATGCGGAGGTGTTCGATGTGGTTGAGGGGACGGGGGGTGGGGGTGGGGGAGGGGGAATTTGATAAGACGGTATAGGATTCATGTAGGGGAAGGTAAACGGACGCAGAACGCGAGACGGAGTGCATGGCGTTCGAGGCTCTAGAGGGACTTACATATCTTAGTTGGGGCACCGGCTGTAAGCTGAGCGGTTTCCTATACAATCGGCCACGTGGAACGCTATTAGCTGCCGTATTCAGGTGGCGCGAGACAGTGGCTCTCTCGTTGTGCGCTAACGATCATTTAAGTCCGCCTCCCCTGGGGAGCATTCAACCTCGCGGCGTCCAATACCAGATCTATAGTCGTGGGACATGTGATCAGCACGTCCCCAATTCCTCCAGCCGTTATTGGTAGCAGATGAATCTTGGTGATGCCGTTACTTCTTTATTCATGCAGCTCTTTTCTTTTTTTTCCTTACGAGGCTGGGAGGAACCCGTTCGTCACCTCCCTACCACTGAACAAATCAGAGGAGGCTTCGGGAATGGCGGCCTTCAGAACGTAAATTACACCTTATTATGACAGGCCAAGCATATGTTACTGAGTGCTGTACTACACGGTAGAGTGATACAGATACATGTCACTATTTTCAAGACAATCACCAAGTGTCTGCAAACAAAGGTAAGAATCTTTTACCAATCGTTCGCATCATCCACGTCTGTGCGTCATAAGACAAATTATTGGTACCGTTTAGATTAGATTAGATTAGATTAATTATTAATTCCATAGACCCACAAAAGAGGGGATCCTCCTGGATGTGGACATTTCATTTTGTCCACATACTGCCAGAATTTCATGTTGAATATGTGTACAATTTAGATTCTTTGCCCACGAGAATCGTACTGGGTCGCTTACATCAGCTTTGGAGCACTTTTCCAGTTGCCGCGCAACTTCATCCCCACTGTGTGACACAACTGTTGTCCGTAACCCAACAGAATGTGTCTGTAGGAAACCCGGAACAGGTGCACTCTTCAGACAATGCGTCACTCTTGTTGCGCATTGGTCTTAGCGTGGGACGACATGTCTAACTTATTTTCGGAAGTCCCTACTTACAAGTATTATTCCTTTTTAATTTTCATATTAAACCGCATGTGAAGAGGGAAAGAGTCGTAGAAGAAGATTCTGTATAAAGTTATTTCTTCTCGTAGCACACGAATATTTTATTAAAAAATAGATGCTTTCGATTTTTAAAATGAAGCTGTTTTCTATGTCACCGACACAGCGCCATCAAGTAGTAAGCTAACAGCGCCATTTTTTAGGTCGTACTCACGTGAATTAAGCTGCACTGTTTCCTTGTTTGTACCTTCCATACTACAGGTTGAAGAAGTTTACATGTGATTGTAAGCTCTTTGAGGGTACTCACCTTGGCCTGCTTAGGATCCCAATTGCTGTCTGGGCATATCCTTCAACACAGCAACCTGCACATGAAGAAGAAATGTATTAGTGTAAAGTAAAATTAGGCGGTCGTATACTGTCCTAACTCTAAATCCTCCTTTCCTTTCGGTAGTGGCAGACCACATAGGTGGTTCATCTATTTCAAAAGACACATTGTGAACCAGCAAGAGAGTTGATGTAGTGCTCAAAGCACTGGAGTAACAGTTTGGAGAAGCGGGATACATATCTTTGACCAGCCACTCGCAACTACAGTACCTATGTATTCTCTTAATTTCACTGCAACGACGGGAATGCCTCGGCCCATGGCTTGAATGTAATAAAATGATCATTGGAACTATTATTCTTAAAATGCTTAATGTTTTTGCAGTCAATCAGTGGTCATTTGGATGAGTTGGGTTGTTTGGGGGGAGAAGACCAAACAGCGAGGTCTCCGGTGTCATCGGAGTAGGGAAGGACGGGGAAGGAAGTGGGCCGTGCCCTTTCAAAGGAACCATCCCAGTATTTGCCTGGAGCGATTTAGGGAAATCACGGAAATAATGGTCAGGTCCTGCAGAAAGTGTCATCACTTGTGTCTCTAAGCTGGTCGTAGGTTGTGTTCCATAAGTGAACGGCCTAAAGACAGAAGTGATGACACTTTCTGCAGGACCTCACCATCATTTTGCAACACAGTGCTCAAGCACATACAGTGCAAGCTGTTATGTTTTACTGATTTGTTTGACTGATGGGGCTGCTAAGTGCTATACCACCTACTGCACTCCCCTGACTTACGCCCTCGTGAGTTCAACTCAATTTCTAAACTGAAGGAAACACTTCATTGCATTCGCTTCAGAACTGCTACAAATCGTCGGGCAATAGACCGCGCCGCGCGAACTGTCAACACAACTGGCACTGCTAAGAGTATCCTACGACTTCCACATCGCTGGCAACGGGTTATACACAATGCTGGTGACTACTTTGAAGGTCAGTAAAACTTTGAACACGTATCTATTTTTACGAGCTGTAAATAAATAGTTGTCAGTATTAAAGTTCCAATCCTCGTATAACATCTAGAAAATTGAGTGAGAGCCTGCAGTTCGGAATATCTTTGTAAGAATGGGACTCTGCCGAAGATTGGGTCCACAACAATTAAATGCTTAAGCAATATAAGATTTGTCGGGACTGACGAATGTAAATAACCTAGACGTGAGAGAAGGAAACTTGACTGTTTTACTGAGATCCAACTTCATTAGCCATAGGAAGAGATAGAAAGAGTGAAAGGCCTTTTTTCAGTACAAAATGGTAGGAAGCACGTTGCTGATTAACCGTGTGAAGTAAAACACAGGAAAGAGGACCAGTATCTTTTAAGGAATCTTTTTACTGGTCAGCACTCAGAATATCTGCAGTCCAACCAATCCGAACAAAGTAAATAATGCAAATCACAGAAATATATGTCTCCCTTTTTAAGAGCAGTTGGTTCATCTTCGGACTTCTCCTCCGCCGGCCTCCATAGCCAACGGGGTCCATCTTTAAGTAGATTAGCTAAGGGATCCACAAAGATTTCGAGCTGACTTAAACTTAGCCACAAGCACGGATCACTGGTGGGCCGCCAATTACTGATTCTGCAGCCGCTTCAGCCTTCACGTACGTACTGATATGGTAAGTTTGAACGGTGACACCTAGGTGATTCATACGGACAGTAAAGTCTTTTTATAGAACTTCAGGCTTCACTCTGAAGATTTGCTTTCAGATTTGTATGACAAATATGCTTTTACCTCCGGCCACAGGTGCAACGCATTCCCTTCTCTAGCGCTATCCATCTTTTACACTAACATTACGACCATCACGGTACAACTTCACCGATACAATTGTTTGATTTTGATATACGATTATATTATTTTACCTCATTCTCTTCCATCAGATGAGTCAAGGTTTTACTTTAGAAATGCTACTGATCGTCCCACTATTTATGACTCACTTTGATGTAATAATTGTGCTTTTTGTTTCATTTAGTAGTCATTCAATTCCTAATTATACATTTCAGAGGGTTTATAATTAATCTCTGTCAGATAACAGAGCGAATTAGCACACTTATAGACTACCCAACCCGCATCGACTAACACCTGTCGTAGGTGGTATTCACGAAACTTTCTCCTAAATCGGTAAAATGGTGTGGCAGATGCCTACTAGAGGGAGCTAACTGCAACTTCGTTGTTTTCGTACATTTAGGCTCATTCTTGGAACTGGAAAATGCATTGTAATTGTTGTTTGAGAAACATTCTTCCCAAACTTCTAATTTATTTACATAAATTCAACTTGGTCTTCCGCTTCAGATATTCTGAAAGCTGCTGTTATTCTAAAAGTTGCTGGGAGTTAATCTATCGACAGATCGTGAATTTAAATGGCACCTTTTCTGTCCCCGAAAAACCAACAACGTTTCACTTGCCGACATCTACATGGTCAGCTCTTCTCGCAGAACAGCGAAACAACAAAACCATCGAAGTCAAGACACGTTTCCTCCTTCAAGATATGTTCTGACTGTATGCTACGTGAATCTAATCCAAACATTTGAACGTATTCGCTGAGAAACTTTTTGGCCTAAACCTTTCTAGATGCAGTTGCTAACCCCTTATACAACTGTCTCGCTCATGCCTCCGGTTAAGAATCTTTGGTCTGGGACTTATTCCTTTTGGAGATTCCACTGTATATAAAAAAAATCACCAGAGAGAGAAAACATATCAGTGCTATACGACTGACAATGCGAAGAATCTAGGAGATGTAGGTTGTTTCACATTGCCTTCAGCCCTATCGAACAGGGCAGTTCCAAACCGAGATTAACTATGGGTTTTCATCCTCTTTTTTCGATATTTGTTAACATCTATTCACCTTGGGAAGTGGCAAGGAAGAACATTCGAATGGATGCTTACAGAAGTGTCCTATTCCTTCACACCGTAATTCACTGAAGACAGCTTTATATAGACGGCGATTTAAAAGTTCTCGTTCGAAGGTCGTGTGGTATAGCATCGGTGTCCCGAACAGACAAAAGTTCCGTGAGCACTGAGGAAATCATCCGATCGACTCACCATGTTGAAGATACCAGCTTGGTAAAACACCGTGTCCTGCTACCTGAAGATTCCCCAACTGCAAGCTGTCGTCCGACAGGAGTCGTCGAATCCTGCCTCGGGCGTGGGTGTGTGTGATGCCCTTAGGTTAGTTAGGTTTAAGTAGTTCTAAGTCTAGGGGACTGATGACCTCAGATGTTAAGTCCCATAATGCTCAGAACCATTTGAACAGGAGTCGTTGACCCTTCAAGGCCCTTTTCCAAGGGAGTGAAGGCTTGATGGTCGCAAGCGCAGAGATCAGAACTATAGGGCGAGTGCTCGAATGTCTCCTACTTGAATTGGGGCCACTTCTGCGTTCCAGCATTTGCGATATGGGGATGTGCGCTATGAAGAAGCAGCAGCTATCTTTGTGGCAGTTTTCCGAGAAGTTCTCCTTAATTGCTCAAACACATTTTTCATTGTTCGACAGATGTCTACCTGTGTTTGTCCTTCGGCAGCCAAGAAAAGAATAACCGCACGTTGGCCCTCTTTGGAAGCACTTAGTAATGACGTAGCCGTAGTTTACATGTCCGTATTTACCGCAAGCACGTCGGAAGGACACGAATGCCACACTATTCCCTTGCCGATAGGTCTACGTTGCATATATACTGGAGCAACATCCTCAAATTGAAACTTTTTGATCGCCCCTTATAATTTAATCTGTTACCCTGTGGCCAGAGGATAAATAAAGAGGAAAGATGAAGACCACCTACAGGAAAATTAAAGAGTCCTTTGGAGAAAAAAGAAGCAGCTGTATGATTATCAAGAGCTCTGATAGCAAGCCAGTACTAAGCAAAGAAGAAAAAGCTGAAAGAAGGCTGAGAAGAATGAGTAGAAGGATTATACAAGTGGAATGAAAATAAAGATAATATTATAGAAAGGGAGGAGGTAGTAGTTGAAAATGACCTGATAGACATTATATTGCG
The DNA here is from genome assembly GCF_021461395.2 of Schistocerca americana. Lineage (NCBI taxonomy): Eukaryota > Metazoa > Arthropoda > Insecta > Orthoptera > Acrididae > Schistocerca > Schistocerca americana. The sequence continues at coordinate 500,445,509 of NC_060125.1, forward strand.
AGAATATTTTGACAGAGCACTTACAGATCCAAGTCGCAACAAGACCATGGAGTGCACAATGTTCCATCGGAAGTATTGAGATACTTCGGAAAACCAGCCTTGAGAAACCTATTGCACGTGGTCGGCAAGATATCTGACACAGGCGAAATAGATTCAAACAGTGCGGACAGGTGTGAATGTTCCCGAGCTATCAATTTAATAAAAAATGACTACAAAATTCTTATACGAATTACTTACAGAAGAAAGGAAAAACTGATAAGGCCGACCTCGGAGATCAGTTTGAGGTCGATAGAAATTATTACTGACCGTACGACTTATCTTAAAAGGTAGGATAAAGAAAGGTAAACCTATTTATACTGATTGTAGATTTCGGGAAAGCTTTTGACAGTGTTAACTGGAATATCCTTTTTGGTATTCTGAAGGCAGCGAAGATAAAATATGGGAAGTTAAAAATAATCTACAACTTGTACAAAAACAAGACTACAGTTACAAGAGTTGAATGATATGAAAGGGAAGCAGCAGCTAAGTCCCATTACCAACACAATTTATTCTCAGGTACATTTCTACATTGATTTCGAAATAAAGTGCCGGATCTAATGTGCAGTTGGAGGTAGCAGTATTCGAGGAGGAAGCTATTCGAAAGTAGACGTTAAAATCATTTTTATGGAGCTACAGTTGACCCGGTATCCCACGTCATTGAGAGGCTCTGAATCTTGAAACTAATACCTGTATGAAGCACCTGGAAACACGAAATACGGTGTATCGTTAGGGATTCTCAAGGAGGAAACGCACCTGGAGGATGAAGATGAGCCTAAAGAACATGTAAAACTTTCCAAAAGTGAATATCGTAATTGATGTAGGCTTGCTTGAGGTGAGCTTCTTAAGCTACAATATGAAAGCGAGCACGGGAGACCCGGACGTTTACAAGCTTTTTCAAGAATGTAACGTCTTATCGCTCTGCTCAAGTATTATTCAGTATGTATTGAAATCAGAGGACGAAGTGAAACTTCCGTGTCAGTATCCGTTCAACTGACCTATATTTAGCGTCATAGCTCCAAACTTTTTTGAATTATCTCCTTGAAATATTGAATTGCAAGCTCTGGTAGTTTCTGTTCTTTAGTATTCAGTCGAAAGTCCCTTCGGCACTGTGATCCTCAGGATACAGGACTACCGTCTTAATGAAGGATTATAAAAACCGTCCTGGCTTGTTCTCTGCAAAACGGAGAGCTATGTATGAAGAATATCGTAGATTTATATCAACTGTAGTTGAAAGTACTCTATTAATTATATTCACTAGCTGATAATTTACTATAATATAAGGACTTAGGTGAACTAAATTGCAATAGGTTGTTAGTCTAAATGTAGTACAATTTTCTTACAACTTCAGTTATCAGAAGAATGAAAATGCATACCACCCATCCTTTTCCTTGTCATTCCAGATTTATGCATCACAGTACAAAGACGACTCTGCACAGGAAGTCAATGGTAGGTCACCTCGCTCGAGAATTTAGCACGAAAATAAAAAGTGTCTACCACATTGCCAGTGAATCTAGATCTTTACATATTCATATTTTTTTATACGTGTGTACCTTCTAAGAGAGAACGTACCAGAATACCAAAAACGCTAAAAGATTTTTCTGAAGACAAAATAAAAAGTGCAATACACTGTTACAGGCCCGCAGGTTTAATCCAAGAAGCAGATCATAATAATGACACTGATATAGCCTGGCTACAGGAAGTGGTCCAGGAAAGACAGTGTGCTGTTGTGGAACTTACTAACAAACATACCATGTTCCTTCTCTGAGGTGGACATTAAGATGGACTGTAAAAAAGTGATATATAGTCGTTTTTCATTTACTCTGGTAAGAAAAATTGCTCAGTTTGCTTTTCTGGGAAACAGAAATCGCCAAGTTGCGCCGTTATTGCCAGAAATAAACGCCGATTGGTGGATGGATAAATCACGAATATATAAAACGACAGGTGTCTGAATGGGCCACTATGTTTGGATTTAGCTCTGATAATGCTTCAAATAATTGGACGAGTTTCCATTTATCCTATGGAAGGTTGAAGAGAACATACAAGAACACAGAGGTCCCGCGGAAGCAAGGTAGAAAGAAAGCTTTGAGTTTAACGACGAGACGGTTAGTGACAGAAAAGAAGATTGGACTGTGGAAGGGTGGGACACGTGCTATGTTCTTTTTAAAGGAACCATCCTGGCGTTTGCCTTATTTTATTTTATGTACTACCACACAAAACTAGAAAAGATAATTTATATTCTGTGTAAAAAGTATGAAACTCGGTTTTATCAAGAGTTCTCGGAAGAAAAGAGATTTCCGTAGGGATGCAGAGGCAGAGAGGAGAGAGAGAGAGAGAGAGAGAGAGAGAGAGAGGAGGATGAGGATGTAGGGCATTGCTGTTAGAAAGATACGTGGGAGCTCACAGCTATGAAATATTAATTTCGAGTGCCCTACGGTCCGTAGTAGTATGGCTACCTACCTGGCAATTTTTGCGAGTACTGGCGCCAGTAGTTTATTCTCGTGTGACTGGCGCGACAATGACAGACGCCTGTGTGCCGCTGTGGAGTGGAACTTGCAGGTCACGGGTTTCAGGCCGTAAAATATTTCATGAAGGAGGCCACGGGCTAGGTGCTGTTGCTGCATAAATGATGGCGACTGCAGTACCGGTCCACCCTCTTAGCGGGAGGACAGCCGGTGGTATATTGGGGGTGGAAGGGGCAGGGAGGGATGGAGAGTGGGAGGCCTGCTCCAACCCACGCCAGCAGAGCACGCACCAGCGACAAGCCACGCGCACCGTTCTTGATGGACTACGCACGCAACTGCAGCTGGCACTCACGCGACGACCGTCAGCTGTTCGATCGATCAACTTCGATTATGCGACCAGTTCAAAGACCTCAGAACTCAATGCGTCGTAAAGTCCATGCATTCGAACGTTCGCTTCGTGTGGACTATATGTGTAGAGGAATAATTTCGCTGAAGATACAGAATTGCATTGCCAGGAAGTTGTTGTTGTTGTTGTTGTTGTTGTAATTGTGGTCTTCAGTCCAAAGAATGGTTTCGTGCAGCTCTCCATGCTACTCTATCCTGTGCAAGCTTCTTCATCTCCCAGTACCTACTCCAAACTACATCCTTCTGAATCTGCTTTGCGTATTCATCTCTTGGTCTCCATCTACAATTTTTACCCTCCACGCTGCCCTCCAATACTAAATTGGTGATCCCTTGATGCCTCAGAACATGTCCTACCAACCGAACCCTTCTTCTAGTCAAGGTGTGCCACAAATTTCTCTTCTCCCTAATTCTATTCAATACCTCCTCATTAGTTATGTGATCTACCCAACTAATCTTCAGCATTCTTCTGTAGCACCACATTTCGAAAGCTTCTATTCTCTTCTTGTCCAAACTATTTATCACCCACGTCACACTTTCATACGCGCCCACACTCCATACAAATACTTTAAGAAACGACTTCCTGACACTTAAATCTATACTCGATGTTAACAAATTTCCCTTCCAGAACGAGATTTTCACTCTGCAGCGGAGTGTGCGTTGATATGAAACTTCCTGGCAGATTAAAACTGTGTACCGGACCGAGACACGAACTCGGGAACTTTGCCTTTCGTGGGCAAGTGCTCTACCAACTGAGCTACCCAAGCACGACTCACACCCCGTCCTCACAGTGAATAAGTATCCCGTATGGTATTCAACGGTGCCTCGTACCATTCTTGCTGCAAAATAGTGGAAGGTTCAGGTAAAGATGATGGAGGTGGGTACCGATCATGCCCCCTTCTCTTCAAAGCAGACCATAAAAGCTCACCGCGCGGAGTAGTCGCGCAGTCTTAGGCCCTTGTCACGGTCCGTGCGGCTCCCCGCGTCGGAGGTTCGAGTCCTCCCTGGGGCATGGGTGTGTGTGTGTTGTCCTTAGCGTAAGTTAGTTAAAGTTAGATTGAATAATGTGTAGGCTTAGGGACCGATCACCTCAGCGGTTTGGTCCCATAAGACCTTACCACAAATTTCCAAGAAAAATTCCACAAAGGCTCAATGATACTGAGACCGACCGACTGTGTGGATAGAGAAGATCTGACTATTCATCCTCGTGGTCACAAAACCAGTCCTGGACGATGAGAGCTGTGTGAACAGGGTCCTGTCGTCTTGGAACACAGATTCACAACTGGGGAATAAACATTGTACGGTGTGATGGACTTGATCGGCCAAAATGGTCACATAATCATTGGTAGTAATGCGACCTTGCAGAGTACTCAAGGGGTGCACGAAATACTACGATATGGCTGCCTAAATCATCACTGAACCCTGCCACGTTTCTTTTTTGGGACGCGAAATTGACCAGGAGATGGAAAGTGTGAAACAAGACTCATCCGACCAAATGACACTCTTGCATTGTTACGGGCATTTGCATCACTGACACAACTATCGTCCTCATACTTTCCACACAATCCTCTTCAATGACCGTCTGTCACTTCCTTTCGAGTTTTGATTTAGCGAATGATGTTTTTCTGCCTTCCACGTATGCGGTGCCGCTTGAAACACCAAATACTTCGGCTCCCTTGATTAACGGAAAACCCAGCAACAATTTGCCCACGGACGAATTCACTCAGCTCCGGTATAATGCACCCACAACTACACAGAATATTGTTCTGATCACGACTGACACTTGCAACGTAATGAGGGTATTGGACAGGCGCCGTTCGTGGTCCAATACAGCGGCGTCACCTGCCAGCTTGGCTAGTCTATGCTCAAACATGCATTCCTCGCGATGTTTCCATATTCCTGTCCCACCCCCATAGTCCAAGGAAAAGACAGTAAATATTGCTACTCTTCTATAGAGAATTTAGGTTAAGAGAACAGCAATCATCGAAGTGGATTTTCCTTGTGTTTCGACTTGTTTACCGTCAGCTCCAGCCAGCAGATAACTTACGTTACGGTGGGTATTTGTTGTGTGGGTACCTGTAGTGTGTGCTAATTCAGAAGGGTCGAAGTCAGTTTTGTGCTACTTTTTAATGACGTCATGTTCACATGAGTGGCCCACTGTGCTACGTTTCTGAACTGCGTTTGAAGAGGGGAAGTGGATTACCGAAGAAAAAGATGTAGGATTGTATTTTTAAAAATGCGTTCTTCTGTTCATATCTTCATAATGAACAAAGATGCGAGGGGCGTTCAATAATTAATGCTCCACATTTATTGCGAAAGCAGGTTGGTTTGTTTCAGGAATGCAGTGCACCATATTATTCCCCACTCTTTTGGCAGCAAAACCCTGTTTTTCACCGTCACCTCTCTTCAATGTGCCGGTGTTACGCCATCTTACTGGGAGGGGCTGTACGCCCAAATGACACACCTCGACTGGCCGACGTCGGAGCCAACGTCCTGCTGCATCAGTGACCTCCCCATCATCTTCGTACTGCTTCCTGCGGAGTGCACCCTTCATTGGGCCAAACTCCTGGAAATCAGAAACTGCGAGATCCAAGCTGTAAGGTGGATGACAAAGAGGAGGCCAACGAAGTTTTGTGGGCTCCTCCCGGGTGCACTGGCTTGGGTGGGACCTTGCTTTGTCACGAAGAAGTTCGTTCGCATTTTTGTGGCAACTGCTGAAGTCGTTTCTTCAGTTTGCTGAGGGTAGCGCAATACACTTCCGAGTTGATCTTTGCACCATGAGGGAGGACAACAAACAGAATAACGCCTTCAGGGTCGCAGAAGGCTGTAGCCCTGACTTTACCAGATGAGAGCGCGGTTCAAAGTGGTTCAAATGGCTCTGAGCACTATGGGACTTAACATCTGAGGCCATCAGTCCCCTAGACTTAGAACTACTTAAACCTAAATAACCTAAGGACATCACACACATCCATGCCCGAGGCAGGATTCGAACCTGCGACCGTAGCAGCAACGCGGTTCCAGACTGAAGCGCCTAGAACCGCTAGGCCACAGTGGCTGGCTGAGGGCGCGGCTTTGAACTCTTTCTTCAGAAGAAAGGTGGTGCGGGGCCATTCCATGGATTTCCGTTTTGCTTCCGATTAGAAGTGATGAACCCATGTTTTGTCACCTGTGACGATGTTCGATAAGAAATTGTCACGATCAGCCTCGCAAAGCGCAAGCAACTCCGCACAGATGGTCCTTCGTTGCTCTTTATGGTCTTCTGTTAGTTGGCGAGGAACCTAGTGGGTATCACCTTTGAGTACCCCAACTGGTGGACGAGTCAGTCAGCACTAACAACAGAGACGTCCAGTTCTGCTACGAGATGTTTGTGATCCGTCGTTCACCTCGACTGAATCAGAATGTCCGCACGTTCCAACACCATAGTAGTCACAGTTGTGTGCGGCCGACCGGAACAAAAGAGATCGGACAGGTTTGTGCGATGATGACCGACGTCTCGCCCAACGACTCTCCGTGCTTTTCTTCTCGGCCAGGTCTCCGTAGACCCATAAATATCTGCAATGCTCTGGTTTTCCTCCAAAAGATATTCAGAGATAGCTCTCTGTTCCGAAGGTACCTCCGTTACAGACTCCATTTTGAAGGCTACGCGTACTGCCACCAGCTATCGGAACTTTAAGAAACTATAGGAGTTGTTGTTGTGGTCTTCAGCAGTCCTGAGACTGGTTTGATGCAGCTCTCCATGCTACTCTATCTCGTGCAAGCTTCTTCATCTCCCAGTACTTACTGCAACCTACATCCTTCTGAATCTGCTTAGTGTATTCATCTCTTGGTCTCCCTCTACGATTTTTACCCTCCACGCTGCTAAATTTGTGATCCCTTGATGCCTCAGAACATGCCCTACCAACCGGTCCCTTCTTCTTGTCAAGTTGTGCCACAAACTCCTCTTCTCCCCCATTCTATTCAGTACCTCCTCATTAGTTATGTGATCTACCCTTCTAATCTTCAGCATTCTTCTGTAGCACCACATTTCGAAAGCTTCTATTCTCTTCTTGTCCAAACTATTTATCGTCCATGTTTCAATTCCATACATGGCTACACTCCATACAAATACTTTCAGAAACGACTTCCTGACACTTAAATCTATACTCGATGTTAACAAATTTCTCTTCTTCAAAAACGCTTTCCTTGCCATTGCTAGTCTACATTTTATATCCTCTCTACTTCGACCATCATCAGTTAGTTTGCTCCCCAAATAACAAAATTCCTTTACTACTTTAAATGTCTCATTTCCTAATCTAATTCCCTCGGCATCATCCGATTTAATTCGACTACATTCCATTATCCTTGTTTTGCTTTTATTGATGTTCATCTTATACCCTCCTTTCAAGACACTGTCCATTCCCTTCAACTGCTCTTCCAAGTCCTTTGCTCTCTCTGACAGAATTACAATGTCATCAGCGAACCTCAACGTTTTTATTTCTTCTCCATGGACTTTAATACCTACTCCGAATTTTTTATTTGTTTCCTTTACTGCTTGCTCAATATACAGATTGAATAACATCGGGGACAGGCTACAATCCCGTCTCACTCCCTTCCCAACCGCTGCTTCCCTTTCATGCCCCTCGACTCTTATAACTGCCATCTGGTTTCTGTACAAATTGTAAATAGCCTTTCGCTCCCTGTATTTTACCTCTGCCACCATTAGAATTTGAAAGAGAGTATTCCAGTCAACATTGTCAAAAGCTTTTTCTAAGTCTAAAAATGCTAGAAACGTAGGTTTCCCTTTCCTTAATCTAGCTTCTAAGATACGTCGTAGGGTCAGTATTGCCTCACGTGTTCCAACATTTCTGCGGAATCCAAACTGATCTTCGCCAAGGTCGGCTTCTACCAGTTTTTCCATTCGTCTGTAAAGAATTCGCGTTAGTATTTTGCAGCTGTGACTTATTGAACTGATAGTTCGGTAACGTTCACATCTGTCAACACCTGCTTTCTTTGGTATTGGAATTTTTATATTCTTCTTGAAGTCTGAGGGTATTTCGCCTGTCTCATACATCTTGCTCACCAGATGGTAGAGTTTTGTCAGGACTGGCTCTCCCAAGGCCGTCAGTAGTTCCAATGGAACTCCCGGGGCCTTGTTTCGACTCAGGTCTTTCTGTGCTCTGTAAAACTCTTCACGCAGTACCGTATCTCCCACTTCATCTTCATCTTCATCTACATCCTCTTCCATTTCCATAATATTGTCCTCAAGTACATCGCCCTTATATAGACCCTCTATATACTCCTTCCACCTTTCTGCTTTCCTTTCTTTGCTTAGAACTGGGTTTCCATCTGAGCTCTTGATATTCACACAAGTGGCTCTCTTTTCTCCAAACGCCTCTTTAATTTTCCCGTAGGCAGTATCTATCTTCCCCTAGTGAGATAAGCCTCTACATCCTTACATTTGTCCTCTTGCCATCCCTGCTTAGCCATTTTGCACTTCCTGTCGATCTCATTTTTGAGACGTTTGTATTCCTTTTTGCCTGCTTCATTTACTGCGTTTTTATATTTTCTCCTTTCATCAATTAAATGCAATATTTCTTCTGTTACCCAAGGATTTCTACTGGCCCTCGTCTTTTTACCTTCTTGATCCTCTGCTGCCTTCACTACTTCATCCCTCAGAGCTACCCATTCTTCTTCTACTGTATTTCTTTCCCCCATTCTTGTCAATTGTTCCCTTATGCTCTCCCTGAAACTCTCTACAACCTCTGGTTTGGTCAGTTTATCCAGGTCCCATCTCCTTAAATTCCCACCTTTTTGCAGTTTCTTCAGTTTTAATCTACAGTGCATAACCAATATATTGTGGTCAGAGTCCACATCTGCCCCTGGAAATGTCTTACAATTTAAAACCTGATTCCTAAATCTCTGTCTTACCATTATATAATCTATCTGATACCTTCTAGTATCTCCAGGATTCTTCCATGTATACAACCTTCTTTTATGATTCTTGAACCAAGTGTTAGCTATGATTAAGTTATGCTCTGTGCAAAATTCTACCAAACGGCTTCCTCTTTCATTTCTCTCCCCCAATCCATATTCACCCACTCTCCCTTTTCCTACTCTCGAATTCCAGTCACCCATGACTATTAAATTTTCGTCTCCCTTCACTACCTAAATAATTTCTTTTATCTCATCATACATTTCTTCAATTTCTTCATCATCTGCAGTGCCAGTTGGCATATAAACTTGTAGTACTGTAGTGGGCACGGGCTTCGTGTCTATCTTGGCCACAATAATGCGTTCACTATGCTGTTGGTAGTAGCTTACCCGCATTCCTATTTTCCTGTTCATTATTAAACCTACTCCTGCATTACTCCTATTTGATTTTGTATTTATAACCCTGTATTCACCTGACCAAAAGTCTTGTTCCTCCTGCCACCGAACTTCACTAATTCCCACTACATTCAACTTCAACCTATCTATTTCCTTTTTTAAATTTTCTAACCTACCTGCCCGATTAGGGGATCTGACATTCCACGCTCCGATCCGTAGAACGCCAGTTATCCTTCTCCTGATAACGACGTTCTCTTGAGTAGTCCCCGCCCGGAGATCCGAATGGGGAACTATTTTACCCAAGAGGACGCCATCATCATTTAACCATACAGTAAAGCTGCATGTCCTCGGGAAAAATTACGACTGTAGTTTCCCCTTGCTTTCAGCCGTTCGCAGTACCAGCACAGCAAGGCCGTTTTGGTTAGTGTTGCAAGGCCAGATCAATCAATCATCCAGACTGTTGCCACTGCAACTACTGAAAAGGCTGCTGCCTCTCTTCGTGAACCACACGTTTGTCTGGCCTCTCAATAGATACCCCTCCGCTGTGATTGCACCTACGGTACGGCCGTCTGTATCGCTGAGGCACGCAAGCCTCCCCACCAACGGCAAGGTCCATGGTTCATGGGGGGACTCTTATAAATGCCATATGGTTTCTGTACAAACTGTAAATAGCCTTTCGCTCCCTGTATTTTATCCTTGCCACCTTTAGAATTTGAAAGAGAGTATTCCAGTCAACATTGTCAAAAGCTTTCTCTAAAGTCTACACATGCTAGAAACGTAGCCTTGCCTTTCCTTAATCTTTCTTCTAAGATAAGTCGTATGGTCAGTATTGCCAGGAGCTGAAACGGAAATAATCCACGAAGTCCCGCAACAAATACTTTTCCTTCAACCGAACTGTCCGAGAAAAACATGTGTTGCATTAGTTATTGAACGCTCCTCATACAAAAATGGCGATTACGCTGGTTGTAGCCCTGGCAGATAAACAACATTTGTTTGATACTTTTTTTTTATTTTGCTTCTGGAAAAAAGATGTTTGAGGTGGACAAGATATACTCAACACCAACCAAGATATTGTTAGTAGTCGTGGCCTTTGTGCCGGAGAGTAGGCACTTGAACATCGCTCCGTGTTCGCCAGACATGTCCCGTTCGCAGACACAGCCTACAGATCCGTCCCGGCAGTGGAGAAACACACTGAGCTAAGCGCCCAATGGTCTGCGATTAACAGTGTATGCGCACAAGAGCAAAGCGCACTGAGACTAAAGCAGGAAACCTCGCGCACCACAGAGCGGTCGTAGTAACTGCGCAGTCTGCGTCCTGTGTAGCTGTAAGGGCCCTCTGTGATTACCCGACACTCGGAGAGTCCAAAGCGCTGTGTGCTCTTCGCCTGCTGCGGTAATCGTTCGTCCTAAATACCCAGCCTCTTATTCTGCTCCAGTAAGAGCCTCATTTCTTCAAAGAACACTGAGCTCTCTACGGTCTTCTCTTTGAAAGCGTCCCTTACAAGTGTAATCTGGTTTCCAACACTTCCGCAGAGGATATTAAAACTGGCGTTTCTAAGTGTGTACCTGAAAACTACTGCAGGGCTGTAAGTTGGGTTCTCTCTTCACAGTTTTATTTTTTAGTGCGCAGCGTTAACCCAACATGGCACGGGGGCTAAACTTCATGGATTTACTCTGCAACTGATTGTCAGAAACAAGTACAAACGGTTATCACTGAAAATATTTCTTTGATAACGTTAAAAAAACACGTCGGGGAACGTAAATGCTGGTTATTGAGTAAAGATTGCTGGATATTTGTCTCTTTAATCGTCGCTATAGCTACATCGCGTAATTTTACACTATCACATACCCCGGCGATATTATTGCGTCGAGTGGCAAAAATATTCCGACCATGGAGATATACACACATAAAAAAAGTTTTACATCACCTCGGTTCCGATAGTTCCGGAACCTGTACAGAAAACTGGAGTAGAGATCAACATAAACATCATTTCCGCCCTTTTTATTGCTCATGAAAACCACACATTGCATGTTGTACCACAATACAGTGAGATCTTCAGAGGTGGTGGTCCAGACTGCTGTACACACCGGCACTTCTAATATCCAGCAGCACGTCATCTTGCATTGATGCATGCCTGTATTCGTCGTGGCATACTATCCACAAGTTCACGAAGGCACTGTTGGTCCAAATTGTTCCGCTCCTCAACAGTGATTCGGCATAGATCCCTTAGGATGGTTGGCGAGTCACGTCGTCGACAGACAACTCTTTTCCATCTATCCCAGGCATGTTCGATAGGTTTCATGTCTGAAGAACATGCTGGCCACTCTAGTCGAGCGACGTCGTTATCCTGAAGGAAGTCATTCACAAGATGTACACAATGGGGGTGCGAATTGTGGTCCATAAAGACGAATACCTCGCCAATATGCTGCCGATATGGTTGCAATATCGGTCGGAGGATGGCATTCACGTATCGTACAGCCGTTACGGCGCCTTCCATGACCACCAGCGGCGTACGTCGGCCCCACATAATGCCACCGCAAAACAGTAGCAAACTTTCACGTTGCTGCACTCGCTGCACAGTTTGTCTAATGCGTTCAGCCTCACCGGTCTGCCTCCAAACACGCCTCCGATAATTGTCTGGTTGAAGGCATATGCGCCACTCATCGGTGAAGAGCACGTGATGCCAGTCCTAAGCGGTCCATTCGGCATGTTGTTGGCCCCATCTGCACAGCGCTGCATGGTGTCGTAGTTGCAAAGATGGACCCCGCCATGGACGTCGGGAGTGAAGTTGCGCGTCATGCAGCCTATTTCACACAGTTTGAATCGCGACACGACGTCCTGTGGCTGCACGAAAAGCATTATTCAAAATGGTAGCGTTGCTGCCAGGGTTCCTCCGAGCCATAATCCGTAAGTAGAGGTCATCCACTTGGGGCCGGCCGGGGTTGCCGCTCGGTTCTAGGCGCTACAGTCTGGAGCCACGCGACCGCTACGGTCGCAGGTTCGAATCCTGCCTCGGGCATGGATGTGTGTGATGTCCTTAGGTTAGTTACGTTTAAGTAGTTCTAAGTTCTAGGGGACTGATGACCACAGAAGTTACGTCCCATAGGGCGCAGAGCCATTTTGAGTAGCCCTTGGACGGCCTGAGCGAGGCATGTCATCGACAGTTCCTGTCTCTCTGTATCTCCTTCATGTCCGAACAACATCGTTTTGTTTCATTCCGAGACGGCTGGACACTTCGCTTGTTGAGAGCCCTTACTGGCACAAAGTAACAATATGGAAGCGATCGAACCACGGTATTGACCGTCTAGGCATAGTTGAAGTACAGACAACACTAGCCGTGTACCTCCATCCTGGTGGAATGAGTGGCACTGATCGGCTGTCGGACCCCCTCCATTTAATAGGCGCTGCTCATGCATGGTTGTTTTCATCTTTGGGAGGGTTTAGTGACATCTCTGAACAGTCAAAGGGACTGTGTCTGTGATTCAATATCCACAGCCAATGTCTATCTCCAGGAATTCTGGGAATGGGCTGATGCAAAACTTTTTTTGATGTGTGTATTATGAAGAGGTAGAGCTACAGACTAACACTATACGTTGCTTTGAATCCGGTGCCTTCATATTGGATGCCATCAAGCATTAGCAGACTACGATTGCTTCTTGTTCTTAATTTTTGTCATTTGCACGCAACAGTTGTTTCAAATAGTAAATGTTCCAGTGCTCTGGTAAATAACACAGCATCAACAAGAAATTTTAAGACTTTTTCCGGTTTAAATGTCTATTTGATCCAGTAATACGGCGCATTTAGTCTCGTTAGTGTAACTTTGTTTTTTGCGAGTTTTATCCATAATGGATGCAGTTGAACTCCGTGACTGTTCTGTTGTAGGGTGTAGAGTAATGAGCGCTACCAGTCACAATAGCAAGTAAAATGTAAATGCCGTGTGACTAGGGCCTCCCGTCAGGTAGACCGTTCGCCTGGTGCAAGTCTTTCGAGCCGACGCCACTTCGGCGACTTGCGTGTCGATGGGGATGAAATGATGATGATATGGACAACGCAACACCCAGTCCTTGGACGGAGTAAATCTCCCACCAAGCCGGGAATCGAATCTTGGCCGTTAGGTATGACATTCCGTCGCGCTGACCACTCAGTTACCAGGGGCGGACTCAATAGAAAGTGATTTTATTTATTGTATGGCCCATCACGGACTTGTGCCCATCTTCAGATTGTTTACATTGAATTATATGTTTCTCTGCTCAATGTTGGAGATTACTGTTTAAATAAAAAACAATTAATAACTGATGACTAAATGGACCCAACTGGAGCAACTATAAGTTTCTAAGTGGCATGCGTTGTAAGGTACTGTAGTGCTTGCATACACCTGGAGTATCCAAGTCGTTCCCACGTTACATTCATCACATTGTTAAAAAAATTTCGATTTTTACACATTAATACATTAATGCGTAATATACAGTCAATGTGCAAAACAACGAGTATTTTTCTAAAAATATAATGAAAGTATGCGGAGACGACATGGACATCCAGCTGTATGTAAGTAGCATAATACTTTACAACACATGTCGCTTCCAACGGTTTCAGTTGGATATATTTAGTCATCATCATATTATTCGCTTTTTGTTTAAACAGTGACCTTCAACACTGAACACTGAAACATGTAAATGAATGTAAACAATCTGAAGATCAGTACAAGCCTGAAACCGGTCGTGTGTTAAATAAAATAACCTTTTTTTGTGACAGGTAGCAGTTATTATGATACACTCCACAACGTTGTTTCGAATAAACAGTGGGAAAAACATGTAATTTAACTTGGCTTCTTTCTTAGTCTAGCATTTTCCTTAATATGGACTGACGAAACTTTTGCTCGGTGTATGTGTTTTTCCGAAAGTATTGACAACATATCTTGCTATGTTTTGGTCAGTTTAGAAACTTTCATTCTCACAGCGCTCACCCAAAGAGCTTTTAAAGTTGGACTGACAGGAAGCATTAAGTCGAATGACAGAAATAAACCGCTAGAGTGAAAGTTATCAGCGCAATCAAAATTCATGTATATAAAAGAAAACAGCGTTTGAACGAGTCAAATTACGAATGAAATGTGATTACTTTACATTTTAGACTTTAATCAGAACGTTTAGTGAACCAGTAAATGACGCAAGCAAGCATTTTTAATCAAATCACTTCCACCAGAATATAATGTTTGGGGCAGCCTACATGGTATACGTCGGCTTCGTGTCTGTGACATAATCTGAGTTCCACTTTATGTTTCTTTGATTCCGATTCACTGTGTTCATGTTATTAAAAGACAGCACCAGCGAACCCATCTAACTTCACTTTTATGCACGCCGGTTCTTTTAAACCGCTTAGCCTGGAAAAACGCATCCACCTGATATTTTTGTAGAACTTGTAAGGTGTCAGGCAAATCCAACACCTTCCATGAAAACCCTGACATGATAAGCAAATCCAGTAGTATGTCACATAGCTCCGAATAAATCGTGACATTAAATTAACCAAAGTAATACGAGTAACGAGTGAGCAAATGGAATACCACAGACTAACACAAGAATGCCTAAATGCATGTCATACCTTCCCACCGTGAGACAGACGCAGTTCCGAGGGGAGAAACGAGAACAGAATCCGAGAGCAGAACCGTGTTAAGCTGGAAGGCCCTACGATAAGGGACGGACACCCACGTCGCCAGCTAACCGCTAGGACCACACCCAAGCCGCAAGTTTTAGCGTGAGACTTTTTCGCATTTCTGTTACTTCAGGACCACCCCCCAGCCCATGTTAAAAGATAGAGCCCTCCAGAAGAACAGTATAGATCTTACGATAACGCTAAAAGGACCACACCAGCTGCAAGTTTTAGCGTGAGACTTTTTCGCGTCTCTGTTACGTTGCAAACTTTAAAAACATTGCCCCACCACAAAAAGTATAACGTTTCTCATTGGATGGACAGAATTTTTGTAGGCAGAGCTTAAGGTTAACATTGAGACCCTGATTGGTCAGATGAAAACACAGCCAGATAGTTTTTTTTAAACCAACTTCGGTAAATTGTAGTAAGGAGAAGTTAGGGAAGAGTTGCTTCCGAGACGGCGGGGTGAGCGGAGGTGTGCTGCCCGTCGCCCCCTGACGAACACCGACAAGGTAATGAACGCACGCGATGCCGCATAACAGCGCATAAAGCTTCACTCAGAACTGAAGAAGTCTCATCTGTTACACCCCTTTTTGCGTAATACTAGTGTCGATCGTCAATTAAAGCTCATGGTGTTCACATTTGCCACTTGAAGTAAAAATCTGAAACGCGATGATTTTTCTGTTATATAGTTATTGAGAAGCCACATCAGCCACTGTAATTTATGACAAGTTAGATAAGTAATTAAAGATAATTGAGGGTCACTGTAGACCATTTTGATAGTTTTCTGTTTTGTGAAACTTTATTTAAACCTAGATTATAGATGTGATATGGCATAGGTCATCCTTCGATCCATTGTACAACTTGGAAACCCATTCAGGGAATATTTGTTCACATTTTTGTTGAACGCAGTTGGTTTTACCATCCTGTATTAAAACATTTCCTTTTATCAATAGGCCGGCCGCGGCGGTCTCGCGGTTAAGGCGCTCAATCCGGAACCGCGCGACTGCTACGGTCGCAAGTTCGAATCCTGCCTCGGGCATGGATGTGTGTGATGTCCTTAGGTTAGTTAGGTTTAAGTAGTTCTAAGTTGTAGGGGACTGATGACCACGGAAGTTAAGTCCCATAGTGCTCAGAGCCATTTGAACCATTTTATCAATAGTGCAATTTATAAACAATGTTTTGTGAGTAGAATAAAATTTCCAATGGTAAACATAACTGCTTTTTCGACGTTATTTTACCAGCTAACTAAAAATAGGAAAGCCTTGAACCCCTTCCACTAAATTTAGTTCGTATTGAGATTCTTTTACAGGGAGTGCAGTGGAGCTGACGCTGAAATCATTAAGTATTTGGTTATATCATCGCTAGTCTCACTGAACTCTTCTGAACTCTACATGTCATGTGTGGTCTGGCGTCTCCTTACCAGCAACAGGTCCCAGGCTCAAACTAGTCAATTCCCTAAAAAAACACGCTCAGAGCGTCGTTGCGCGAAAGTGGTAGAGAGACACGATATAGAACAAACAGACACCACGCAGAATGTTAGAAACTTGTTACTGATTTTTAAATGAAAGTCATTCGACTGTTATAACTTCAAATATGTTTGGAGATTCTTTACCAGGAATAATTTTTTATGAACTTTTATCTTACATATCAGTAATAATGATACCCTGAATAAAAAGTCACCATCTTGGGTCTTCTTTTCTTTTAAATTAAACCAGTTTTTAGAGCGCAGATTCAATTACGTTCATTAATATTTAATCCCACACATTACGGTAATGAATGTGCTCTTTATTTCAGATCAGAATATGAGACTGAGCCAAATACATATCTATCAGCGCAGATTGCTTAAAAAAATCAGGGACAAAAATGTTGATGGGTCCTCTCTACTATTAAAAATTCAGTTTTGCTATAAGAGGCAGTCAAATGAAGAGGAGACACATGGAAAAAATGGGGAGAAATCGGGATTGTATGAAAGATGTGTAAAGGCTCCCAGTGGAACTTCAAAAGTAACAGCAATAATTGTTAGTACATTTATCCCACTGTGAGACAGGACGGTAAATGCCTTCACGGAAAAAGTTTGCGGTTGTCTATGGAACCACGACTGTACCCAGTCATGCAGTTCTTCGTCTTAAGCAAATCGACGGCAACGAATGTCTTTCTGCAGGGCTCCAAAAATATGGAAATGGCATGGGGAGAAATCGGGACTGTATTAAAGATGTGTGAAGGCTTCCCAGTAAAACTTCTGCAGCGTATTCCAAACACTCTTGGCAAAATATGGGCGGACCCAAGCTGCAGAAATTTCGCTGGGAAGCCCTTACACATGTTCCATAAGAGTCCCGACTTCTCCCCATGCATCTTCCATATTTTTGGAGCCCTGTAGAAAGACATTCGTTGTAGATTTTCTTCGGACGAGGAGGTGCACGTCTGGGTAGAATCATGGTTCCATAGGCAACAGCGAACTATTTTCCATGAAGGCATTATCTGTCTTGTCTCAGAGTGGGAGAGATGTATTAACAGGTATGGTGATTAATTTTGAGACAATGAACAGTTTACTTACTTTTCCCATCTGCTTCGTTTTGATTTGACTGCTCGTTATACTTTACTTATTTGTTTCATCTACAACCGGAGTAGTACCCTGAGCGATAAAATAATTCAATTCTCAGTTCTACCTACTGCCTTTTTCCTCGTACCTGACCTACAAAATACGAGTATTATTACAAATGTGATCTTTGATCGTAGGCGTCAGTTTTCACCTACCAAACTAAATTTCACTTTTCTACATCTGGTGCGATTACTCTAATTTATCCCCAAAACATATATCACAAATTACATGCTTCCGGCTCAAACTTCTGACAGACGAAGTGTTTTACCACGCTATACGTTACGACAAAATGTTACGGATGTGTGACTCTTCGTTTAACCCATGTCTCCTCTAGAGGTCAGACAATAGACAACTCTCTCAAATTAAAATCTGAATTTGAACACGTCTTTGACCTCCTTCCAAAGCTACATTTCATTGTTCCTCCGTACGAATAATGCGCAAATTGTGGCCATATCTATTTATGATTTACTCGATATTCTGGTCCAGATTCGCTCCACTATGAAGATAACGGCGACAGTTTACGCTACTGCCCGAAAGGTACCGTCTCCTCTGTCGATGATCAAGTCGTGGTTCCCATCATTGGTATGAGGCGTCAAGATGTCACTCCAGGCGCGAGAAACTCATCATTACTGTATACAATAGAGGTTTGCCTCTCAAAAAATTGTTTCATTAAGTAAGAACTCAAAGGAAGGAAAGCTGTACGTGAAAAGAAGTGTAATCTCTAATTTTTGTCTCTTCATTCTCGAGGGCCAGTAGGCAGTAGGTTGCGGGTCTTATGTTTCCAGACTTTCAAAAAGACTTTCGACTCAATCCAGCACTTCCATATATTAGACAAAATAAGTGTATACGGAATAACTGAAAAGATTTGCGACTGGACTAAAGTCTTGCTAGCAGATAAAAGGCAGTACGTGAAATGGAGGGGAACGGTCATAAAAGGAAACCGACTATCGTCCGGTGCACCTTACATAAGCGTGATTGATTGAGGGTGCTTCTAAACGACAAAAGTGTGACCGGGAGGGTTCGCGATGAACAGTATACGTATCTACTGGTGAATAACGTACGTAGGCCTGTGAGGCCGTTTGCACACGAGGAGTTTTGTACACAGCGGTTACATCGTTAGGAAACAGTTACGAAAAGCAGAGACCAGTAGATGATTAGCGCCTGATACAGCGCATGAAAAATGACTCTAAACCTAAATACACTGTCTGATCAGAAGTATCCGAACACTTGTTTATGAGCTTTAATATGGAGTGTGTCGAGGCTTAGTCTTAGTGAGGTCTTGAACTCTGCTGCGGACACTTTCAACGAGGTGCCTGAACGTCTGTGGAGGAATGGCTGCCCATTCTTACTGAACAGCCGAAACCACGGGTAATGATGTTGGACGATGGGGTCTGGAACGAAGTCGCCATTCTAAGCCAACCCAAAGGTGTTCCACTGGGGTCAGGTCGGGACGCTGCGCAGGGAAGTCCATTCCAGGAATGTGTCCACGAACCATGACGGGCAGATGCCCTATTCCGAATTGCTTCCGAGATAGACCACATTTAATGCTCATTTGTTTTTGGGCTAGTAGTGTGCATGTCTATCCCACCTAACGTCTTTGACGTTTTCTTCTAGTCCAACCTAGCTCGTTGCTTTCAACGTGTTTGCTGCTGATGACTTTCTGCAGTAGAAAGAGGAGTGGACCCAAAGCTAAACCCTGTGGGACTCTATTTGAGATATCTCCCCAGTCACTAAAATTTTCTACCCGTCCAGTATTGCTCGAATTATTCAGCACACATTCTTGCATTCTGTTCGTTAAGTAAGATTCAAGTCAGTTGTGTGTAACGCCATCAGTTCCGCAAACAACAAAGTACATTAAATGTGTTCTACCTCAGAAAGCACTCGAAATATGCCACATGACCATATGAAGTTTTCTGCTTCATATCAGTATTTCGGTCATATCTCTGGATACCGACCTTTCCTCCTGGGATACCCCGCATAAGCCGGATCGTCTGTGATGTGTGATACAAGAGTACACTGAAACGAAAGGGTCAATTATCAAGCAGCAGGAAGAGAATACTTCCTCAATTCGTACTCAAAGCCGATAATCCATTTCACAGAATAGCGTTCGCTTTTTGCTCTTCTGGGCATACTCGCCTGAAACGTCAGACGTTGATCTAAAGGAGTGACAATCGCCCTCATGCACTGTAGAGAGATTAATTCCATCCTCGCCCTCTTCGTTAAGGTGGGCATTGACTTCTCCGGCCAAGCGGCAATACCGACACGAACTCCTGCCTTACTGGGCGTTTCTGAGGCTATACCGTTGATAGCTTCTACACGGCTGACGTTCAGATAGCATCCCATGTTACATTTTCGTCGCCGATGTATTATCTTTCAACTGGCCACCACGTCATATCGATCACGACCATCGCGTCACGTACTCGACGAATGATCGGTAGCCAAATCGACCGTGAAATCGAGGTACTTTGCGTGCGCAGCTGTTTCTACAGCACAACCGTCACGTTCCTGTGTACCCAAACGTTGTACCCCTTTCTTCCAAAACTACAGTTGCAGTCAGTATAATGTTGAATACTGTTAGTAATTAGAAATCTTTCCATTTCGGACACACTGGATTCGTTTTTACAATTTCTTGAGAGTAGCACAACATACTTCGGAGATCGGACAGGTTTGCGCGACCTAGTTGCAATGATGACAGACACCCCGCCCAACGACCCATCACGCTTTTGTTCGCTGCCAGGCCTCCGTAGACACTCTGCAGTCGCCTCTTAATATCTGTGATGCTCTGGTATTCCGTCAAAAGAAACTTAATGAGAGCTCTCTCCCTGGAATGCACCTCCACTACAGAGTTACAGACGCCATTTTGAAGGCTACAAATAGTGCTGCCACCTATCCGGAACCCCATGAAACTATAGTGACTGAACGGATGTTTCACAGCAAATTCCGCATTTTTTGAACCGAAACTGGCCTAGAAACAGATATGTTGCATCACTTATTGAGTACCCCTCGTATGTTCACAAAAATACAGAATTTTTTTTATCTTGCTTGCAGTATGGCACACGCTACATCACAAATAGCAAGTCACCATTTCAATGTCGAAGGCAACGGCCTTGCCGCAGTGGATACACCGGTTCCCGTGAGATCACCGAAGTTAAGCGCTGGCGGGCGTGGCCGGCACTTGGATGGGTGACCATCCAGCCGCCATGCACTATTTCCATTTTTCGGGGTACACTCAGCCTCGTGATGCCAATTGAGGAGCTACTCGACCGAATAGTAGACGCTCCGGTCAAAGAAAACCATCATAACGATCGGGAGAGCAATGTGCTGACCACACGCCCCTCCTATCCGCATCCTCCATGAGGATGACAGGGCGGTCGGATGGTGCCGATGGGTCACTTGTGGCCTGAAGATGGAGTGCTTATTTCAATGTCGAACACAATAAAGCAATATGAAAAATACTATTACAGTGCAGTTATTCTATCCGTATACTAATTCAGTGTACATTGATACAATGGATACTTGTTCTCGTATCTGGAGCGCCTCAAGCGATAACGGCACAATATAGTTCTTTCAGTAATACCTCTCTTAATAACAGACCTCTCCATGTAACGTCCCCGATGAGTGATGAGTGAATGAAATGATTAATCTTATTACACAGACGTTACAGCGTACATTTACTGAATGTTTGACACAGTTTCTTACTGTGTATCACTTCAGTTATATTTGAAACGGAGAAAAATGTTCTTTATTAACTAAAACGGGTTTTTGTACGGGTCACTGTTACATCACTACCAAGAATTTCAGTTATGGGAATGTCGGAGGAAGCAATCAGCCATTTTTATCTATTGGTTTCGCATTCCAAGATCGAAGTTTTTTTCTTCGTACAACACGGGTGAGTAACAGACTTGGTTCAAATGGCTCTGAGCACTATGGGACTTAACTTCTGAGGTCATCTATCTCCTAGAACTTAGAACTACTTAAACCTAGCTAAACTAAGGACATCACACACATCCATGCCCGAGGCTGGCTCTCTGAGCACTATGGGACTTAACACCTACGGTCATCAGTCCCCTAGAACTTAGAACTACTTAAACCTAACTAACCTAAGGACATCACACAACACCCAGTCATCTCGAGGCAGAGAAATCCCTGATCCCGCCGGGCCAGAGGCGGGATTCGAACCTGCGGCCGTAGCGGTCGCGCGGTTCCAGACTGTAGCGCCTAGAACCACTCGGCTACCCGGCCGGCTAACAGACTTGGATTATGACCACAATCTAAACTGCTCTTTCAGAAAAGTGCAGTAATTCGAATTAGTCGTGCACATTTCGGGAGTCAGTCGTAAAGTTCGTCTTATCGGAGAAACAATGAAGAGTAACTCCACGCACTGCATTGTAAAGCAATAACATGTCACTGTGGCATTCGCCAGTTAAAATTTTACCGCCCAGTTTCCCTACAGAACACCGCTGGGCTGTTAAATTCAAGTTAGTGCACCTTCTTGAGAAGTCAGAAGCTTGGCAAACCAACAACACACACGAAAACCAAATGTATGTTTGACACAAACCCGAGAACAAAACGTCTGCAGACACAGTACAGTTGAAGGGCTTATTTTAATAGTGGTGCAAGTCCATTACCTCCACTTTTCTGCCTATAATGCACCTGAAATTAATGATCCAAACAAACAGAAAGAAAGGTTCATCTCTAGCAAGAAGCCATGCGCTTGAATATTTCTGGTATCTCAACTGCAGATTTTTCAGCGCTCATTTAACTTCAACACTCTGTATCTCAAAATGAACAAAAATGGACTTGTACCACTATTGAAATAAGCCCTTCAGTTTATATGAGGTCAGTATTTGTGAATTTTTACGAAACTAAAGAAGGGTGCAGGAAAAAACAAATGCAGATAATGGAAAAGTGTATTTTCAAAAGCCGAAAAAAGCGAATGGAGGAAAGGAAATCAAACATTTGTCGACTGAACTCTGCCGTCAACAAGAAGAGAAAGCAGTTGTCTTCTCAAGTAGAAAGGAGCAATCAGTGTCGCAAGTGCGCACATAAAACATCACATACTTATGGTTTTAACTCCAAAGGAACCGAAATGTGAAAAGCATTATGTATGTAAAACAATTACGGAATCACCACTGATGATGCTTTACCAATAAAGCAAAACACGTCTCGTGAGAATGTTTCCTAATTTACAATACGCTTAAGACAGGAAAGGCCGATAATAACTGTTATACAAACAGCTACTGCTGAGGATGAATTACTGAGTGTGAACGAGCAGCGCCATTTTTTCCGCCAACAGGATCCACATACACACTAAGCGATCCACCGAATGTGTTCGGCGCACTGTATTTCTGGTAAGCACTGTCCCCGTTCCCTCTTCCATTCACGAATGGCGCGTAGCAAGAACGATCTCCATATGAGCTCTAATTTCTCGAATTTTCTTGTAGTGATCATTTCGCGAGACGCGTAAGGGCGAGAGTAAGATGTTGCCCGCCTCTTCTCTGAACCTACTCTCTCGAAACTTCAACAGTAGACCTCCCCACCCCCAGTGATGCACAACGCCTCTCTTGCAGCGACTACCACTGGATTCTTTTTTTTTTTTTAAACAAAAAGAGTAAACAACCATTTCACTGCCTATTATATTTATCTTTTTTACTATCCAGATTTCAACTTTTATGCCATTCTTTGATATATGCATCTTAAAGAGATGTGTTAGCCTTGTTTATCTGCTTTGGACTACCTTAACATAAATGACTTAATAATGGTCTAAGTCTTCTAGCATCGTACTTAGAAGGGGCAGAAAAGCCGAAATACGACAGTAAAAAAAATAATAATAATAATAATGCACAGCCAAATGGCGGTTTACTCTTTTAAAAACTATTGTGTGACGCTGGATCAATGCCATCTAAAACTTATTCTGCCACTAGAGTTAGTTGAGCATTTCCGTACGTAACACTCCCGGCCGATTGAAAGATCCCTTCTTCGTTGGATCTTGTCTATCTCTTCTGTTATTTCAACCTGGTAAAGGTCATAGACTAATGAGAAATACTAGCGAATCGTTCGAAAAAATGTTATGTAAGACTCTTCTTTCGTAAATAAACTAAATTTTCTTAAGATGCCTTTAATGAAATCCGCCACCCGCAATCTTTTACTATAGTTTATTTTATGTGGTAATTCCACTTTAGATCATTTCAGATTTGCTTCCTCCCTATAGTCAACTGCATTGTCTGCGAACAGCCTTAAGGAGCTTCCGATTTTATCTACTAGACAACTTACGTAGCCGGCCGAAGTGGCCGTGCGGTTAAAGGCGCTGCAGTCTGGAACCGCAAGACCGCTACGGTCGCAGGTTCGAATCCTGCCTCGGGCATGGATGTTTGTGATGTCCTTAGGTTAGTTAGGTTTAACTAGTTCTAAGTTCTAGGGGACTAATGACCTCAGCAGTTGAGTCCCATAGTGCTCAGAGCCTTTTGAACCATTTGAACAACTTACGTACAACTATCTGTACCCGGCCATGCATCGCTGCGGCTCTCTTTGCTTAAGTGGAAAAGAAAGAAAAGAGAATACACACGTTCTAACATGTATGAGAATTAGACATAAGTCCTACTGTACGTCCTAATCTCGTTCCCTCCCCTGTCTCTATCCATCTCTCCCTCCCCCCCCCCCTCTCTCTCTCCATCTCCTCCTCCTTCCCCGTTTCTCTGCCCACCACCTCCTCAGCCTCTCTCTGTCCGACTTCTCCCCCTCTCCATCTCCTTCTGCTCCTCTCCCTCTCCATTTTTCAGTCTGTCACCTCCTTCCTCCTTTGCCCCACCACCACTCTCTCCCCATCTCGTCGCCGGCCGAAGTGGCCGTGCGGTTAAAGGCGCTGCAGTCTGGAACCGCAAGACCGCTACGGTCGCAGGTTCGAATCCTGCCTCGGGCATGGATGTTTGTGATGTCCTTAGGTTAGTTAGGTTTAACTAGTTCTAAGTTCTAGGGGACTAATGACCTTAGCAGTTGAGTCCCATAGTGCTCAGAGCCAGCCCATCTCGTCTTGTCCCCTCTCTCTGTCCACTTCCTACTTCCCGTTTTCTATGTCCATTTCGTGCCACCATTCAGTCCACCTCCTCTTGTCCTCTCTCTCGGAGCCTGAGGGTTGCTTATTGTTATTGCAAATTCAGATTCTTTAGTAGTATTCTAATCATAAACCCATAATACACTTTCTTGTTTGCTAACAACGTTTCACTATTGTATAATTTATGTATTGAAAAGCATATATTCTATATATGTCTAAACGTTTATTATGGTATCGTGTAAAAACTTGAAGTAAATAGGAAAGGTACTCGTATTTATTGAAATTTTTGGTAACAATATTTCCGCTTCATACATTAAATATAAATACTTTTATATATATATATATATATATATATATATATATATATATATATATTGAATGATTAGCTATCTAAAAGCACGCGCGTATTTGGCGTCAACGGTGTGTCAAAATTTCAAAGCAATCAGTCAAGAACTTTAGGAGATACACAATTTTGAACAGACGAACATTTGCATTTTTATTTATATAGATGGTCAGTCAATAAAACGGGATTTTTTAAAAAAATATATATATTACAAGAATGGAATACGGGGGTTGAGATAAGCAGACGAACTTCAAATGTCTCCGCACATATCCTTGCGCTTTTCTTTCATTTCTGATGTCAGATATTTTGGGACCCATCTCGCGTACACTTTCTTCAACAACAGTGCATCATGAACAATATGGTGGGCTGATCCGACACTAATGTTCATCGTCGTTGCTATACCACTTACCTTAATACTCTTGGTTTCCCGTGTAAACTCATGAACTCAGGCATTGTTGTTTTCCGTAACCGCGCAGGCAGAGGGACCTTGGTGTGGCGAATATTCAACACTTGTTACACACCGCACGAACTTATCCGATCACTACCAGAACTTTCACCGTGTTGCAGTGCCATACTACGGTGAATTTCGATAGGTTCCAACCCTTGAGTTAACAGAAATCTAACGACACTCCATTGCTCCAAAATGGTGCAAACCAGCAAGCGTGTCGCCATTTTCTTTCAATGATTCCCCGCATTCTGTTCGCGAGGTAGACGTGCCAGCCCCATTTGACAATAGTTCTAGGAAACCAACAAAAACAACAAAGAAGCGAAAACTTTCGTATTTTTACACAACTTTTCCGGTTATTTGGTTCAAATGGCTCTGAGCACTATGAGACTTAACATCTATGGTCATCAGTCCCCTAGAACTTAGAGCTACTTAAACCTAACTAACCTAAGGACATCACACAACACCCAGTCATCACGAGGCATAGAAAATCCCTGACCCCGCCGGGAATCGAACCCGGGAACCCGGGTGTGGGAAGCGAGAACGCTACCGCACGACCACGAGCTGCGGCCCGGTTATTTCTTGAATTGACCTCGTATATTGTAAACAGCAACGGTCCTTCCACACTTCGTTGCTATTACTCCTCAAATTACCTCCACATCTGACGATTCTTTTCCATAAAGAGCGATGTGTTGTGTTCTATCTGCATCCACTTAAAAAACCGATGGATAGTCGGTAAGCTCATATTTTACAGTGAACAGTATCAAATGCCTCCGTGAAGTCAAAGAACGCGATATCGGCCTGGACCCTGTTAGCTATGGCACTCTCGATCCCTTACACGAACGAAGCGTGCTGAGGAAATCTTCGTTCTCCCAAAACATCATAATGTGTGAGCGTAAAACATGTTCCATAATTATACAAGATACAGAAGACAGTAATATCTCTCTTTCCAAGCATTTATCCCGACTTGCGGGGTCTGCTGTTATGGTTAACCGGATTTGGCGTGTTAATTTTAAGGGGTGGCCGGATGCCCTTCCTGTCGCCAAAATAGAAGACGGTAATATAGGCCTATAATTATACACTGGTGTCGAAAATTAAAGCAAAAAATGGAAATTTTGCAAGGCTGCTTTTATGTTGCTGCAATACAATATAAACAGGTGATAAAGTAGGAAGAATGTAAAGAACACAGAGCGTAAACAACTGCAACATGCATAACGATTAGCTTTTAGACAAGTCTTTCGCGTCTCAAGTGCTAATCCCTCCTCAAACATTTTGTTTTGTTCTTTCTCTGTGCTCGTATATTCAAAGTTGTTTCCATGTTGCTGGAGTTTGCAGCTCAAACACTGGTCTGATGGATCTCTTCGTGCAGGTCTACCGTGATAGAAGTCTCATCGTTTCTTCACAACAATTATGTTCATTTGAATCTGTTTGTTGTATTCAAGCCTTAATCTCCCGCTGCAAATTTTACCCCTTCAACTTCCCCCCATTGCCAAATTAACTGCCCGCATCTCGTGGTCGTGCGGTAGCGTTCTCGCTTCCCACGCCCGGGTTCCCGGGTTCGATTCCCGGCGGGGTCAGGGATTTTCTCTGCCTCGTGATGGCTGGGTGTTGTGTGCTGTCCTTAGGTTAGTTAGGTTTAAGTAGTTCTAAGTTCTAGGGGACTGATGACCATAGATGTTAAGTCCCATAGTGCTCAGAGCCATTTTGAACCAAATTAACTATTTCTTGAATCCTCATAACGTGTCCTACCAACCTAAATCATCTTTTAGTCGATTTATGCCCTAAAACTGCCTTTCCCCGATTCATTTCAGCACCTCTTCTTTGGTAACCCTATGTGTCTAGCTAATCATCGAATTCTTATGTAACACCACATTTCAAAGGTTTCTATTCTCTTCCTATCTGTACCGCTTCTCGACGACTTCTCACTTACATATTAGACTATACTCGAGAAATAAACTTTCAGAAACTACTTCCTAATTCATAAATATACACTGTTGTCCAGAATTAAAGGAACAAACGTAAATTTAAGAAAGGCTGCGTTTATGTTGTCACAAAACAGTATAAACAGGTGATAGTAAAGTAGAAGGAATGCATAGAATTCAAAATGTAAACAATAGCAACATGCATAACGGTAGACATAAATGTTCTTCAATTTTTTCCAACATAACGGATTTGCACACACTTACCGACAACTGGATAATGTGCTCTGTATGGGGTGTAACCACTTCTGGGAGCAATACAGGCCTGATAAAGATGGGGCATGCTGTGAATGATATCATCAATCTCATGTTCAGGCAATAACGCCCATTCTTTCTGCAGAGATGCTCGCAAGTCTTGGAAAGTGGTTTGTGGATGTTGACGTGATGCGAGCCTTCTCCCTAGTGCATCGCAGACGTGCTCTATGGGATTCAAATCGGGAGAGCGAGCAGGCCACGCCATGCGTGCAATACCTTCCGTTTCCAAGGAAACATCAACCACCCGCGCTCTATAAAGTCGAGCATTACCGTCCAGCAGTGAGAAATCTGGGCCCACAGCACCTCGCAACAACCGCTCATGAGGTTCCGAGATCTCGTCACGATACCTGACAGCAGTTAAACCTTGCCGATTCTCCCGTACCATTTCATGAAGAGGTGTTTGGGTCATACCACACGGGAACCCCCTCGATACCAGTCTCTGTCCACAATGTCTGGGTCCCTAAACCGTGTTCCACATTCCCCCCAGACGCGAATCCATCGACAATCTCTCTTTAGACAAAATAGAGATTCATCTGTAAAAAGAACATTGGTACACTGTTCAACAGTCCAGGAGGCATGTTGACGACTCCACTTGAGACGTTTCCTTCTGTGAAGACGCGTCAGAGGTACACATACAGCAGCTCTCCGACAGTAAAGGTCACTCTCCTGAAGCCCTATGTACATCGCTTGCCTCGATACGACACGTCCAACTGACGCTGCGAGGTCAGATGCCAATTGGCGTTCGGTACTAAGGCGGCACCGTCATGCCCTTGCAGCCAAATAACTGTCCTCCCTTTCTGATGTCACTCGTGGTCGGCCCTGTACTGGTCTTCGGGATACAGTTTCGGTCTCTATAAACTGTTGCCACATACGAGAAACAACAGAACGATTCACATCAAGCCATCGGGTCACATCAGTTTGCGACTGTCCTGCTTCCATTCTTCCTGTGGCCCTCCACAGTAGAGAGTTTGTAGGCGTCTTTTCTGTGCCATACTGCACCGTCTGTGACTGTGTACACAGCGATTGTGGATGTCGGACTACCCGGCAAATACTACCTCGTTTGAAGGTACCCTGACGTCATCGCTGGCGTCGTTGTCCGTTGACCGGAATGCCATCTTTCGTGCAGAACACGACCGTATGAACATCGGTTGACAATTTGTATTATTAAATCATGAATTAGGCACAGGACGGGAAAATAGCGGTTTGTTGCTTTAATTTTGGACACCAGTGTATATATCTGTTCTACGAGCTTTCTTAAAAATGGGGAGGCCGAGCGGTTCTAGGCGCTTCAGTCCAGAACCGCACTGCTGCTGCGGTCGCAGGTTCGAATCCTGCCTCGGGCACGGATGTGTGTGATGTCCTTAGGTTAGTTAGCTTTAAGTAGTTCTAAGTCTAGGGGACTGATGACCTCAGATGTTAAGTCCCATAGTGCTTAGAGCCATCTCAACTATTTTTTTAAAAAATGGGGATGACCCGTGTTTCAGATCGGTTCTCTAGAACTCTGTAGCTACGGCGCTGTAGTCTCAGCTGCGGATGAGTGTAGGCCTGTCAGTCATTACAGTGACGTGCCGTCGGCAATCTGGCCAAGCGATACAGGTAGCAACGCAGAGCACAGTGCTTCGACTGATGCTGTTCTATGATATCAACTGCAAAATGTTGCGTGTGTGCAATACTGCCGACGATGCCTCAAAACACGAATGAACGCCCTCCTTTCTGCGCAGTCATGGAATGTCAGCAGACTATTTCTCATTCGTGCCAGCTATGCGTTTCCTACGCAAATTAATGCAAATTCGAAGAAGAAAAATCGGAGATTACAGGTTTCAACTTCGTCAATTTATCGACTTGCGTGACAAGAACACCCAGAATTAGCACAGTCCTTCTAACTTTCTACAGTTCCGCCGTCCATTATGCTTAATATTACGTTAGACCAGTCACCTGCAGTAGCCCTGAAGAATTACATAGATAAAACAGAGTAGGGGTTTGGTAAAATAAAATGTTTCACAAATAAATAATAATCATGATTATAAAACATTCAGCATTCCACATAAAACCTTCACATTACGTTTCTTTTCCTTTTCTAGAAAAACTTACCCCCCAGCTATGCATTGCACAATACTAACACCTCTTCCTGTTTCTGAGCTCATTATAGAGGGATGCTGACTCAGTTTTTCAGGATAGCAAATGGGAAGTTGTGGTACAGAAAATGGCCCAGAGATCACCAGTGTGTGTGTGGTGTGTGTGTGTGTGTGTGTGTGTGTGTGTGTGTAGTGAGTGAAGTGTTATGAAACAATGTGTGTATAGTGTGTGCAGTGACTAATAGTGAGATAAGAGTGAACAGTATGGCATTACGCTATTTGTAAAAAAGTATTGTATACTAGGAGTAAATATAATGATTGTCTCTAACTAGAAGTCTGTAAATGTATGTGTATACGAATTAGCTTATTTTAAATTGGTCTAAACTTGTAAATACTTTGACATATCCTATATCCTTGTAAAAAGACATCTACGGATGAAAAAAGCTACTACTACCTCTATTATCACTACAGATGGGGTTGCGATTGACACTACCAACTCTATGCAACACGATTTTCTGATACAAAGCTATTCATGCATCTTGTTCATCCTATCGTCATTCGATTTAGCAGGATCCGCTTTAGCAGGATCTTGGAACATATCGTTTCCACCTTTTGTTAAAGTAAGTGGGAGGAGATGAGAGAAAGGGGATAATAATTTTCATGTCCTTGCTCTTACGGCCTAGAATCTACTTTTTCTTCAGTTTTTCAACTTAATTTATCGACATTTGGTCCAGCGAAACTTTACAGCCATCATTGAGCGGACAGATAATAAAAATTTCTTAAGGACCAATTAGGGCATAGGTCTCTCTCCTGTCTAGCATTTCTAACTAACTTCCAGTTCGACACTATTGAGTCTAGATCTGCCATTATAGCTTAGGTTGAACATTAAATCACACAAAGCCGAGAAAATATGTACCTACATGGATTCTATGTGTTAAATTTTCGAGAAGCTCGAGTCACGTGCCAAGTGACAATAAACATAATCTCACATGGATTACTTGGGGACGTTTGTGGCTATTTTGGTGATTTTGTGCTGCGACGGAGAGAAATCCTCAGATACACATTTAGTATGTGCCCAAGGAATTGTTTGCCCCATCACCACTAAAATTTCATATTAATGATTTAGCAGACAGTACTAGCTGCAGTCTCAAATTAAAAGTCAAAATCCTAAAAATGTGCATGTTCTACTGTGGTTATTTATTTCATTGGACAGTTTTCATCTTAAAAAGCCGTCAGCAGACTATGATTAACAGTATCAGATTGTCAGAGATAAGATAGTACCTATGTGAATCTGTCATCCAAAAAATCTGTTCTCGACAGTCTTTCAGCCCAGCAAAAAGATTTTCTATGACAAGTTGAAGAACAACAATATGTGGATACAGCACAACAGCTACTGGAAAAGAATGTTGACCAGCAGGAATAAAATATCACCTGGAAGGATTCTCGTAACTTCTCATTAATGTGGCGCAGGGTACTAAGGTTGTTATTACAGTGCCAAAAATCGTTGACAGAACTTCATAAACGCTACAACCACATTCCAAATTTCT
Organism: Schistocerca americana; assembly: GCF_021461395.2. NCBI lineage: Eukaryota > Metazoa > Arthropoda > Insecta > Orthoptera > Acrididae > Schistocerca > Schistocerca americana. The sequence continues at coordinate 500,476,658 of NC_060125.1, forward strand.
TAGTACAACATCCAAGGTTTTATAATACCTGCCTTACACATCATCATTAACTAAGATCTTATACAGAAAAAGAACAGCCCAACACACAAAATGAGTATTTGATAGGAGCAACGTTCAAAACTTTGTCTAGACACTGTGTTAAGCTTTCTACGATTTCCCTAGACCACTTCAGATGGAAGCTGTAATGTTTCCAAAGCCCATTCTCAATATCTTCTCCCATCCATGTAACGTATGAGTTACTGCAAAACCACTCGAAGTAACTGTAACATCCATTACTTCGTTTTTAATTTACATTTTGAAAAACATTTTCAAGTTTTCCCAATGTTGGCTATCGACTGGAACTACAAGTGACTTCCGTAAAACGAACACTCCTACTGGGAAGCGCTAAATTCTCGTTACCTATTGTACAAGTCATAACAGAGAAATTGTAAAAAGAAAAAATGGGCAAGTACATGAATTTTAAAGAGATTTAAAACTATTCAAAAATTAATGTAGTGGTATACGAACTTAAATTTCTTCTCTTGAATATTGGACGCATTAGGTTTTACTGAAAGATCCTTGAGACTTCTCAAAAATTGTAATAAGGCTCTTTGAAATTTTATTGTTGGGTTAAGCCATAAATGCCCATAACTTTTATAATACCGAGTCTTATAACTTTCAGGTTTGTCACTTATTAGTAACCACGGAGTACGTAACAGTAATTTGTAGTAGTCAGTTCGCAGTAGATCGACGATGACCTCTCGAGCACGTAAGGTCGTACACTGCTACGGAACAGGAAATAATCAAAATAAAACTTACTTTACACCAATCACTCTTCATTATTAGGAGTTCGATAGTCAGTGTTTATTGTTACAAGTTATGAACTATCATATTAGGTAGATAAGGAACGTAAAACATAGTATCATTAGGCATGAAACTCTGCAAAGCATTTGTTTTGCAAATTTACGTTCTATTCGCGGCACATTTTGAAACTTTTATTACTAGAAAGCCCACATCTTCTTCTGACCTGACCAGTGAGAATAATACGTTGACTTTGTCAGGTCGCAGCAGGTTCGTTGTCGATCCTGAGGGCATATATGAATTAAATGCTATTAAATCATTTTAGCCTTAAGCCAATGAAACAGTCTGATTTATTGATGTTAGATACTTTACTCTGACCTTAAATGAAACAGTCATTAAATGAACTAACACTGTCATCCGTAGACGAAGGTCGTCTCCTATTTACTGGTACAATCTCCGATATAGCCTTAAGGAATGTTCTTCTTCTTCACTCGACATTTGAAGGAAATAACTGATCACACAGTTACGTCTTTATGAGTCAAAGAATACAAGCAAGGCAAATACTTATCTGCTGATAATCAGAATTACCTCAGATGTTGAACAATCTCCAGTATGCGTCTTCAGTGTTCATGTGATGTTCGCGTTGAAGGCAACACAGCCCTTGTATGTAGTTACTCAAATGTGAGGAAGGGAGGGAGAGAGGGGGGGGGAGAGAGAGAGAGAGAGAGAGAGAGAGAGAGAGAGAGAGAGAGACAACCTAGACGCTCTTCATCGACTATACAACTTCTCAAACTGTGAGGACATTCTGAAACTGAAAATAACATCATCGCAAACGTTCGCTTTTCCTTATAGTTCAACGACTTGTTTTAAAATAAGTCAGTCGTGTGTTTGATAAGTTATATCAGCTCTTCCAAATAAACAAAACCGCTGCAATCGTCATAGGTCGTTCTCGGCAGTGCGCCAACACTTCTGCACTTTGCGCTGGCGGTGACTCAGTACTGACTTTGTATAGCCAGCTCCCAGTTAGTTCCGTTCTACTCGCGAGTTGCCCGTGAGACGCACGCAGCAGCATGTTCTTAAGTAACGATTCTTTATGCTATGTGACATGAATTCCAGTTAAGGCTCAAGAGTGGGATTAAAATTCAGTATGAAAAGATATCGGTGATAAGTTTAGCTGATGACTTGCTATCCTCAGTGAAACTGAAGTAGAGCTGCACGACCCGTTGAATGAAATGAGAGCAAACCGAAGAAAGATAAAAGTAATGAGGGGTAGTGGAAATGAGATTTACGTTAAATATCAAACTTAGAGGTGAATATGTAGACGAAGTGAAGGAATTCTTCAGCTACCTTGGAAGAGTAGTAACACATGATATACGAAGCAAGGAGAACACAAAAAGCAGACTAGTCCAGGCAAAGAGGGTATTCCTGGCCAAAAGAAATCTACTGAGTGATGCGCGGAGTGGCTGCGTGGTTAGAGGCGCCATGTTACGGACTGTGCATCCCCTCCCGCCGAAGGTTCGAGTACACCCTCGGGCATGCGTGTGTGTGTGTTTTGTTCCTAGCAAAAGTTAGTTTAAATAGTGCGTAAGTCTCGGGATGGATGACCTCAGCAGTTTAGTCGCTTAGGAATTTACACACATTTTTCGACTAATTACCAAACATAGACCTTAATTTGAAGAAAAAATTTCTGAGAATATACGTCTGGAGCTCAGCATTGTGTGGTCGTGAACGACAGGCTATGAGCAAACAGGAAAAGAAGAGAATCGAAGTTTTTGAGATATTCTGCTACTGAAAGATATGATGAGGAATTAGGAAGTTCTCCGTAGAAAAAACGAGGAAAGGATTATGTGGAGAACGCTAACAAGATGAAGGGACAGGATAGTGGAACATGTTTTAAAGGGCTTGCACGGTTATAATGTGAGCTGTAGAGAATAAAAACTGTAGGTAAAGACAGATATTGGAATACATTCAACAAATAACTGAGAGCATATGGTGCAATTGCAACTCTAAGAAAAAGAGTGGAGGGCCACATCAAGCCATCCAGAAGACTGATGATCCAAAAAATTAAGCATAAAAAAGTGTCACTAATATATCAAAAAGGTCTTTCGGGCTGAAGATTCTCGGGGTCTGTAGGTCACTCTATAAAAAGGTAAGATTGATTATTCAAATAAACTGATCTAATACGCATTCTCAGTGACCTGGCTGTTACCGAAACGTTTAAAATATGGTAGTGACACTAATAATAAAACACGATCCGTGAACCAACTGGGGGAGAAAAAAATAGCGCAGAATATTCGCCTACAGGAACTCAGGAGAGCCTACGGAAGAATTCACGAAAGCTACAACAAACAATGTCCCTCTACACGTACAAAAATACGACACTACAACGTAGTTATCAAACCAGAAGCCCTGTGTACCAGACAAAAACATACTTCACATAAAATGTCACACGAAAAACATCCTGAAAGTGGAATGCAAAATTACAAGAACATTCTCGGCCCAAACAGAACGGAAGACGGCTACAGAATAAAATTCCCGAAAACAACGGGAGAATTATTCAACCTCGCGGCAAATAGAAATTAAAATTTTGTCGAACATCCGTAAACTCGCAGCAAGAAGACACTGCACAACAAAGAATATTCACGTAACTCTGAAAACTATATCCTGGATCCGTCGGAAGTTTTAGACAGAAGCTCGCACAGCAACAAACTGACAGGTGGGAGTTCAGTCTTAGAACTAAGCAGTGGACGAAACAGTAACAAAACTGACTGACGAAAGACAGAGAATTCACGGAGAAATAAATGAAATTTTCGTGACAATTAAGAAAAAATCAATTATACAGCTTTTCTTGATCCAATAGGGCCAAACAACCTATAACAATAATAATAATAAGTTGTAAGTTGAAAGCGATAAACGAATAGCTACTCCCCCGCGTCTGTAACAAACAGTTGCATTACCTTTAGTTACCATACAGGAAGAATGAAAATCGTGAAGGATTCTGTCACAGCAGTTTCTTCTGTCGCTTATAGGTCAGCTGAAAGCTGCCGCTGGAGCGATCGTCAGATTACGGAAATTCAAGAACGAGACCAAGGAAAAAGAAAATGGAAAACTACACGCAGGTTCCATGTTCCTAGATTTGAGGACATCGTTTGAAACGGTACCCAACTGCAGATTGTTAGCGAAGGTACGAACATGTGGACTAGGTTCCCAGATATGTGTCTCGAAGACTTCTGAAGTAACAGAACCCAGTACGTTGTCCTTGACGACGGGTGTTCATCAGCGTTAGGTATAGTCAGGAGTGCACAGTGCTATTTTCAAGTTTACGATTCCAAGTTTGACTTCTGTCTTTCTGTCTGTTCATCCTGCATTATTGTCTTACCCTAGTCGCGTCATACCAGGAGGAATCTAGCAAAGAATTTTCTAGGTCCGTGCATCTGATGATGGTCTCCGCTCATCTCCATTTCAGCTTCGAACGGTTACTATTACAACGTAAACTCTTGTCACTGTTCTTTTCCAAAAAAATAGTGTTTCAGTATTTTCTCAATAATCTCAACACACTTTTCTCCACAATTCGTAGAGCAACTCCCTGTTTTTGAGTGGCTAGCGCATTTAAGATATGCGTCTCATTATTACGGATTGCAAATGTCAGTACATACCCTTTAGGAATATCGGAAGACTTATGTGACGTTATACATGTTATTACGATGATGAATATTACACCATCAGTCACTAATAATACGAACCGAAAGAGAATATCGCTCTGGGGCTCCGACAGGGCAACAGGAAATAATGTTTGAGTGTACCATACCGTCGACATCAATGACATTAGAAATGAAGACCATTTGAAAGAGGTTGGTAAATGAATTCAGTAGTGGTCTTGTTTAAAACATAATCCTAACGTTCGTTTCAAGTGACTTAGGAGAACCACGGGAAAATCAGATCACCTGTAGGTTCCAACGCTGCCATTGGCCTGTCTCTAACAATCAGGATGTCGACGTGACGATACACTCTTAATTCGCACCTTTTGTGGACAAGAGTCGAAGAATTAACAGTACTTCATGTCCACTGGAAGCATTATTCCGAACCGTTTAGCTGACTCCCAGAAGTAAAAGTGTGAAAACTCGCATTTGTCGATTTTTTTGGGAATGCTGCCAGAGATTTCGTTGCTCTCGTACGCAGTGTCTACTTTCGCGCGTTGCTCGCCAGCCCACGTGCGTTACGCAGCACTCGCCGGACAGTGGAAAGTACCGTCGTGTGAACACACTCTCTCTTGCATCCACTGCTCTCACACCAAATATACGCTGTGTCCCAGAAATGTTGCGACAAACTTCTAGGGGAGGTGGGGCACATGATAAGGATTGAGAACTGCATAGCAATCCACGGCCGCGAATGTCGTCGTACGCCGGTACGTGGCGCTGTGGACGAGAGTATTGGCGGGGAGCGCCGTTAGATGTTGTACGCGAGAGTACTTGTGAGGAATGTGAGTACATCCTCATTCGAGGACTCGGTTCCAGACATGCACTTAATGTGTTGAATGGCTGACAAGGAACCCATTGAATTTGAGGTCGTAAAAAGGCCAGAAGGCCAATGATGTTTACAGCATTCGACTCCCCACCTATTGTGTACCATGCAACCGCAATGTTTGCTGCTGATGGCAGTATGGGTCGGGGCTGAAGGTATCCAGTGGTGACAACAGCATCAGACTGCGGAGCGTAGCTGAACTGCTTAGTCGACGAGTAACTCACAACAGTGCTACGGTGATAGTGGTATTGATAGAAAGCAGAGTAATGGCAAGGATAAAGAAAGCAAACATTGCATCATATCTGAAACAGTTGACGAATAGATATTTCGTCAGAAAGGAAACCAAGGAATTTCGCATATGAAAAGTTAGCGTTTCTGCAAGCGTTTCAATGGAATATGTGTCATATACTATCGACCGTGCGGGGAATGTACACGAGGAGGACAATGATGACTATACGTGATTAACAAGTGAAAATGATACTGAAACAGGTGTCGACACATATCGTTCATCGTCCTCGGCGGACAGGGAGCCCCAAATTCAGTCTCCAATGAAATGTATTAAGGGACAGTCGTCGTCAAAGGAGCGGGTACTAAACATAATTACGTACACGTAAGATCATCCGCAGCGCCGGTCAGGGTGGCCGAGCGGTTCTAGGGGCTACAGTCTGGAACCGCGCGACTGCTACGGTCTCAGGTTCGAATCCTGCCTCGGCCATGGATGTGTGTGATGTCCTTAGGTTAGTTAGGTTTAAGTAGTTCTAAGTTCTAGGGGACTGATGACCTTAGAAGTTAAGTCCCATAGTGCTCAGAGCCATTTTTTTCATCCGCAGCATAGTAAAAAAACAATTATGAATATATTTCGAAGAAGCCAGCAGCAATATGGCCGTGTATTGCATAAGAAAAATTACTGATATTCAAGAGAGAACAAGGCGCATTTGTTACAAAACTGATGTTTGCGCGTTTCAAAGCTGCTCGATACATTTTACAGGGTGTGCTTTTTAGTGACCTCCAATGTTATTCACAACATTTTGCGCGCGACATAGAATACAGTGATGTCAAGGGAAGCAGTGGACGGCTGCGTAACTTCAGACAGTGTTACAGAATTGGAAGACGCAGAGTAACGAACTTTCGAACAAAGCGTCAAGTTGACGATGGACAGCAAACTGCGGAATCGGCGCGAAAATTTGTAGATGAGATAAACAAATTTATCGCATCGTTTTGTACGGAATTTGTTTTTAACACAGTCGGGATTTAAAGAGGAAATGCGTATGAAAGGAACCCTGGAAATTAGAGGTACCAAGAGAGTTGTATCAAGGTCAACAGACATCAATGCCATAACGCATCTGTATACTATTGTGCCTACTGTTAATCTGGATGGCAAATTGTCTGGAAAGTTATTTACTATGCTGCGAGAAGTTGGAGGTGCTGTCCCACCTACGATTCTTTCTCGTGAGCGTGATATTGCTAGTGCAGTGGGAGTGGGAAAATGGGCCAAAGTGAATTGCAACTATGGTACGCGCACTGCTTTTGGCCAATAGCTGGTTAAAATAACTTGCTTTCGCTTGATTCCTGACCTGCGTATAAAAATCGTACTACTGAAAAGTTTGTGACATTGTAGTTCATACCACCTGGAAACACTGGACAAATTTAGCCTCTGAATGTTTGTTTTTTCCGTGTCTAGAAAACATATCATCGCACTATCTGCAGCTGCGCCTCAAAGGATAGCCGGTTTCACAATAAGCTCCACGACGTACTGATTCGCATTCGATTGTATGCCATTACATTCCAGCAGTTCGCATCACCCCGTTACACTAACATGATTTTCTGTGCATTCCTTAAGAGTGGATATCTAGCTGAACGTCCTGCTCGTTTATAAGTCCCAAGGAGTTCGCCTTCGATCTTGACGGTGCGAAACTCTATAATCTGTGTGGCGCGCCATTTTTCATTCGGTGTTTTTTGTTTTGATCACTTCCTGAATGTCGATGATGTCCATTTTGTGAATTATAATGCATCAGCCCATAGAACGTTGATCTCTGTGCCTCCCAGAGACTCATTTTTTGTCGCCCTCCTGAATCACATGGTGAGTCACTAGCAGCCAATATTTTTCATGCCATAATTGTAAACACAACACTTTCAAGTAAGCCTTACTAAAGACTGAACTTGTGACCTCGCGCTCAAGTGGTTCCTTGTGAATGCAATAGACGAGCCGCTGCATGTATTTATGGAGAACAGTTATCAGGCAGACATGAACGGCGCCACAGTTTGTTTGTACATCTAGATCGAAATTTGTGCGATTACGGGCCATTAAGAAGTGGCATGGCTAGTGAGACCAAGCCACGAAGGCACGTTCTGCCGTTAGGGAAGAAAGTGTGTTCAATGCCGTAGAGACTAATCCAGGTTCCAGCATACATGCCGGTAGTTCTGACTTAAGACTGTACCGTAGCAGCGTCTGGCATGCTTTGAACGCAATGTCCTTACACGCCTTTCATTTCCATAGGGTGCAGTTCTTGCACCCTGATGACCATCTTGCACGAGTGCGTTTCGTACAGTGGTTTCTGCAACAAATTGGCCGAGATATGCATTTCCCAGCTTATGTGTTGTTCACTGATAAGGCCACATTTGCTACGGATGGGGTATTCAGCCACCACCACGCGGCGCAACATCGCTTCACAGTCAATGTGTGAGAGGGTTTTATCGGCGACTGCTTAGTCGGGCCGTACGTTTTACGATCCCTCTTGACCGCCGCAAATTATCAGACCTTTCTAGAACAGGTTCTTCCTGGCTTGCATGAAGATGTTTTAGCAAATGTGAAGTGCAGCATGTTGTTCCAACAAGATGGGGAGCCTGCTAATTTCGCACTGGCCGTTCGTAGGCACTTCAACAGGTCATTCCCACATGGTTGGAGTGGGCGTGGTGGACCAGTTCCTTGATCCTCATGCTCACCAGATATATATGGAGCCTTGATTTCTTTCTGTGGGGCGCCAGGAAATCTCTCACGTATCGCGATCCTATGGAGCCAGCAATGTATCTCGTCGCAAGGGCAGTCCGAGCAGCTGCTACAATCAAAGAACCTCTCGGTGCATCAGGCTGCTACAACCAAAGAACCTGCCGCTGTGTTCGAGTGTGTCCTGCAGTCAGCGCTCAGTTGGTGAGAGGCTTGCGTTTCATTTGTTGGTGCAGACGTCGAACATCTGCTGTACCGTTAGGGCTATATTCATGTCGTGCACCATGTGTACCCATTATGTCCAAATGAAACACTCTCTTGCTTTCTTTCCGATCGTCGACCGCTGCTACCACTTATACCTCACGGTTGTGCCTATGGGTTGCTACGTAATTCTCAATCTTTATGATGATCCCCACCTCCCCTAGAAGTTTATCGCAACATTTCTGAGACAATCTGGATTTGTCTCGGAGTATGCGTATTGCTGATAATGGGTAACCAAGCCTGGAGTGTCACCGAAGCATAGCTAACAAGTTCGAACTTAAAAATTGGATAACGAATCATGGCAAAGGATGTGGGGCAAATCTTTAAAGGAAGGAGAATAGACTGATTATTCTTCAACAACAGCAAATCAAAAATGGTTCAAATGGCTCTGAGCACTATGGGACTCAACTGCCGAGGTCATTAGTCCCCTAGAACTTAGAACTAGTTAAACCTAACTAACCTAAGGACATCACAAACATCCATGCCCGAGGCAGGATTCGAACCTGCGACCGTAGCGGTCTTGCGGTTCCAGACTGCAGCGCCTTTAACCGCACGGCCACTTCGGCCGGCTCAACAACAGCAAGTGGTTCAAAATTAACCATGTCGATTTCAGTTAGGGCATTGTGGACTTCTTACCGGAAAGCGAACCGCGTCCTATAGATTTAAAAAGTATGATGCGTAGCCACGGAAGTATATACCCTGCGATCATGCAGTCCTCAACTGTAACAGCAGGAAGAGATACGCTGGAGTTACATCTAACTTCCTCGACGCTATAAGAACCATTAAAATATGCAGAAATCGAGAGCGTGGCAAACATACTGACGGAAAAAAATCGCAACTCCAGGGAGGAATTGTGTGACATAATCGGAAGTTGGTAGGCGTGTTTCTACATCTCGTAATTTTTCCTCCTATCTATGTAATTATGTAGTTATGTAGTTCTCGCCGGCCGAAGTGGCCGTGCGGTTAAAGGCGCTGCAGTCTGGAACCGCAAGACCGCTACGGTCGCAGGTTCGAATCCTGCCTCGGGCATGGATGTTTGTGATGTCCTTAGGTTAGTTAGGTTTAACTAGTTCTAAGTTCTAGGGGACTAATGACCTCAGCAGTTGAGTCCCATAGTGCTCAGAGCCATTTGAACCATGTAGTTCTCAATTCGTTCGAGCAATCAATCATTCATAATAGGAAACACAGTCATAACTCAGTCACTCAAAATGATTCAGAAATTTTACTTGTTAGAATGAAATCAGGCGATGATTCTTCTTCTCTGCAGGCTCGTGCTTTGAGGCAGTCTGCTAATCTGTACAAATAAAATGCCTCGTATTTTTGGGAGCGTTGTATAATCAGTCGGGAAACCCCAGATCAAGCAGATATTTGGCTTTGATGAAGTTCAACCTTCCGAAGAAGTAATGGAGCTCTAGGATTATTAAATGCAGTTTCGTACCCGGTCTTTCGGAAGTTCCCTTCTGATTAACAACTACGCAATATATCGATGAATATCATTAATTCTCAAATGTCAAATAATGTAAATTGTTACACACCTTTTGTATGAAGGAGCAATATATATATATATATATATTTCCCTTTTAATCGTACAATTTCGTATCAGTTATCTTTTGTCATAAATCTCAATATTCAGATTACAATTCTTCAAACAATGCTCAGGCTAATCGACACGAAGACAATCTCGGAAGCTTTTTTTCTAACAACCACAAGAGAGAGTACTACAAAGAATAATTGTGCGCTCATGGCATAGCTATTGTATGAAACTACTTTGCGCATGGATGCGAGTATGAAGATAGAAAATTAGTAAACGTCATTCAAGGGTAGAATTGTATCAGAATAATTCATCGAATATAAAGGGATATTACAATCTGAAAGAAGAAGTCTATTCAAATTTCACGCCAGTCGCACAAGAGTGACGTTAGAAGCGCCACTATGAAGATACAAATCAGCTTTGCTTTCAATAGACGCTGTAACGGTGGTGAGCGTTTGTTACAATTAGACGTGGTTAGCTGATGTTAGTCGAGAATGCCTTTAGGGCGTCAACACCTCACTGAATTTGAACGAGGTCGTGTAATAGGGCTAAGAGAAGCTGGATGTTCCTTCTGCGTTACTGCTGAAAGACTTGGCAGGAATGTGGCCACTGTGCTGGCAATGGTGATCACGGGACTATACGGTCGCAAGAATGCCGATCTCCGGACGGCCACGAGGCATTAACGAGAGAGAAGACCATCGTGTTCCACGAACGGCTGTGGCGCATCGTACTACATCTGCAGCAGCAATTTGAGCAGCAATTGCCACCACAGTGACACAAAGAACTGTTACAGAATGTTCAATGGCAGCTCCGAATAGACGCTCTGTAACATGCATTTCGCTGAACCCAAACCACGACACCACCACCACCACCACCACACCACCACGATTTGCGACTTCATTGGTGTCAAGCGAGAGCTCACTGGAGGACAGGGTGAAGGTCTGTTGTGGTTTCTGATGAAAGCTGTTTCTGCCTCGGTGCCAATGACAGTCGTGTGTTGGTCAGAAGGAGGCCTGTTGGGGGCCTGCAACCAACCTGCCCGCGAGCTGCACACGCTGGACCTACACCTGGAGTTGTCTGGAGTGCGGTTTCGTATGACAGCAGGAGCACTCTCGTGGTTTTGCCACGCACTCTGACTGCAGATTTGAACGTCGATCTGGCGATTCGACCTGTTGTGCTGCCATTCACGAACAGTATTCCAGAGATTGTTTTCCAACAGGATAACGCTGGCCCACATATCGCTGTTGCAACCCAGTATGCCCTGCAGAGCCTCTACGTGTTGCCTTGGCCTGCCTCCAGTTGAGCACATATGGGGCATTATCGGACGACAACTCCAGCGACATCCACAACCAGCGTCAACCGTCGCTGTATTGACCGACTAAGTGCAACAGGCATGGAAATCCACCCCACAACCCGACATAGGGCATAATGCATGCACGTTTGCACGCTTGCAAAAAAATGGTTCAAACGGCTCTAAGCACTATGTGACTTAACATCTGAGGTCATCAGTCCCCTAGATTTAGAACTACTTAAACCTAACTAACCTAAGTACATTACACACATCTATGCCCGAGGCAGGATTCGAACCTGCGACCGTAGCAGCAGCGCGGTTCCAGACTGAAGCGCCTACAACCGCTCGGCCATAGCGGCCGGTTGCATGCTTACACTCACCATTCTGGCACTTATACCGGTTATTAATGTACCAGCATTTCACATTTGCAATGGCTTATCTCACGCTTGCATTAACCTATGATCTTGTAACGTCAATCACTTAAACGTGATTCCTAGCAAATGTGTTCCCAAAATTTCATTACTCTCTATTAATTACTTTTTGCTGTTGTGATTTTTTTCCCATCAGTGTTGAACCTCAATATACTACTCAGGACGAAAAGCCACACATCTATTTACGGAATTTCGATCATGCCACACGCAGATATCAGCGACTCAGGCATTCTCTGTCATATTATCGTATGTTTAACTAACATGTGAATATTCAACCATCACAGTAAAGTACGTCAATGTGCACTTAAATACACCTCATGTCCAATACTGACACTCTCCAGCAACACGTAAATTCATTTGTATATGGAAAACTGTGCGCCACTCGATTATGAACGATATCGTTCTAAACATAGTTAAATATTTTCGAAGTGATTGAATGCTAATTTTACTCCACATTTTAAGAATTATTTAAATAAAACCACGATGCCGGTAATTGCTGTGCTGGCTGCCCATTCTTGCGGTTCACGATGTCCACTTAACTGTCACATGAACTGTCTCAACTGTTTTAATTTGTTCGTTAGTTCTGAGTGTAATCGGACACTAACGCAAGTTGCATGTTACGCGACGGTTTAACGTAAGCCATGCATGTCAAAAGCTTCCGCTTCTTCCGGAAGAAGAAAAATAAAAACCATTGTTACCGCTAAGCAATTACAATCACATACAATGTAAACAACCAGGTTTGATGTCAAAACACCATATTTCATCGGCATCAGTTTTAACTAGGAAAAGCCGAGGAGTTATCAGCACTCTATCGTACAACAACGTGGACACAAAAGTCTGTGTGACGGCTGTCGAACTGAACTGTCGCATTTGTAAACCCTGGGAAGTTGCTGAATCGTAGGCGAATCCGAAACAGGTTGACGGGGGAATTTGGCGTTACGGCGTAGTACACCTGCTGTTGAGGTCGCTATTGAGCGGCAGAGCGGTGTTGTGAAAGGGCTGCGCGCAGGGCTGCCCGTTACTGATGGCAGCCACGGGTGGACGCAGCCATTGCCGCCCAGAGCACACCAAGGTCGACCGGCCATCAGCGGCGACCTTGCTCCGCGCTATTCTGGTTGCCGGACGATAGTCGCGGCGACCACAAAACCAAGGACGCCCTTCCCATCATGCTCCACAATCGTTCCGAATCACAAATCACGGCTTCGCCTGCTTCCACCGACGAAATGTCCACGTGCGGAAGGGCGAGCCCAGCGAGGGGAACGGGGTAGTAGCTGGCTCCCAGCTCCCCTTCCCCACCCCTTCCCAATTTCGCAAGTCGATTTTGTATCGTTTCCCCCACACAGTCAGACATAACAATTCAGTTTCACTTTGGAGAAAGAAGGAATACATAATGGACTGTTACTAATAACGGGTGCATCCAGTGCCCCAGCAGAATGCACAGAGTGGTTGGCCACAAGTTGCTGACAGCATGGCTGCCAGCAATCCTAGCCAACAGCCTGCCAAAACCTGGGTACGCTAACATAAACAAGCGGTCACGACACAACTGCCGTTGGCACCGACGTCTCGTCGCCGCGAAACGCCGTCCCCGGTCACAAGCTGCTGAATCACTGTTGCCTGCCAGCCACCTGCTAGGTTAGCCGAGGCAACGGCCTTCCTTACAGTCGCCACGTCACAGGCATATCACGACTCTGAACTGTCCAACGACGTCCAAGAAAACGCCGTAGGCTGTCACGTGACAAGCAGAATAGGGAAGAACATCTGCAGGAACCAGCAGTTTAGTCGCCCTGAAGAGAAGACCGCAGCAAAGACAGTCGAAACGTCGATTTGAAAAGTATCAAAACAGCGCGTCCTAATGTCGAAAAGAATTTATTCCAAACTCAATATCAGTTTCAAGAAAGCAATTACGTGTAATGGAAAGTGTAAGGAGAGCTATTACGGTGAAATCTGACTAAAACTGTTTTGCATTCGTCTCTGTTCACATTGCAGCTCAAAATAAGAGATGGCCCTGGAGTCTAAAAGCTTCCATAAGAGCTGTACCTTCAGTTAGCGATGTTTCTTTTTCCGTTATGAACCAATGCCAAAATCCACGAAAACTGGGAACGCACGAAGCATTCACACGTATCTGAAAGTTTTCTGCCTACAGAAACGTAATAACCTCATAAAAACTGGTTTTAGGTGCTTATTATGAAATTTATTACGGCCGCAACTCGGCACCAATCGTGTAGTGAGTCTGCTATGCTAGACTCCCCTTTGGGTCCCAGTTATGAAATAAATGGATTTTAATAATAGGTCCATATTGGGCACCAGTTACGTTGTGATGGAATTTAGATTTATCAATTATAATTTAATTGCAGCGTAAGAAAATTAATAATAGAGACTAAGATTCAATATTTTGCTATAAGTTTCGGTGGTTGAGTTCCTTCTGATGAAAGACCAAATTGGGTGGTGCGGAAATCTAGTGCTGGATGGTGATCATGAGCTAGATTTTCACTTTCTGTTGCTTATAGATTACAATTATTCCCAAACAGACTTCCTCGGTGTATCTGAAGGTAAGATTCGAGCATAAATACAGGTATCAAGGGCTCTACTCTAGTATGAACTAGGAGTCTTTTCTGTTACTTACTGATTAGCAGTTGGGGAATATACTACTTGCCCCGTGATTCTGACGTGATTCTGAGCACAAGAAGAACTGAGGGTGCCGCCGTAGCTTGCTCAGTAAGTCGGGATAAATATACAAATTATACAAGAACCAAAGTTGAGTTAAAGGTTGAAGGACATGAAAGAACAGCACTAGAGAGAAGGTGGTGAGACAATGTTGTATCCAATCTCTGACGTCATTCAGTCTGTTCAATGGGTATGCTGTGAAGGAAACCGGGGAGATATTCGGAAAAGGGGATTAAAATTCAGGGAGAAGAAATAGAAAGTTTGAGGTCTGCTGAAAACTTTGTAATTCTGTTAGAGACGGTTGAGGATTTAAAAAAGCAAATGAACAGAATAGATAATGGTCTGAAAAGTGGTTATAGGATGAACATCAACAAAAGAAAAAAAAAGGAATAATGGAAACTAGTCGAATTAAATCATGGAACGCTGAGGGAATTAGACACTAAAAGTAGTAAAAGAGTTTTGATATTTGGCCAGCAAAATCACTGGTGATTATTAATGTTAAACAAAAATGCAGACTGGCAATAAGAGGAAAAGCATTCCTGAAAAAGAAGAATTTTTGATCATCGAATATTAATATAAGTGTTAGCAGGTCTTTTGCGATGACATTTGTCTGAGTGTAGTACTGTATGAAAACGAAACATTGTCGACAAACAGTTCGGACAAGAGAAGAGTAGAAGTTTTCGAAATGTTGTGCTACAGAAGAATGCTGATGATCTGATGCGTAGATCGAATAACTAGTGAACTAATCAAGAGGCACCGTATCGAATGGGGAAAAGGAAATTATATCACAACGCGACTAAAATAAGAGCTCGGCCGATACGACACGTCTATATATTCCACAAGCCGCCTAACGGTCCAGGACAGAGGGTACCTTATAACACTACTAGTAATTTCCTTTGTTGTCCCACTAGGAAATGCGAGCGAGAGAAGAAGGACTATCTATATGCCACCTATCTTGGTTTCGAGATCCTTAACCTAAATGTACATTAGCGGCAGCAGAATCATTGCGCCGATTCTCTAAATTTTATGAACAGTTCTTCTCGAAAAGAACGTCGTCTTCCCTTCATGGATTTCCATCAGATTTCACAAAGTATCTCCGTAAAACTCCCGTGTTGATCATACCGATCAAAAACCTAGCAACACGCTTCTGAACTGCTTCGATGTCTTCCTTTAAGCTGGCCGGTGTGGCCGAGCGGTTCTAGGCCATTCAGTCTGGAACCGCGCTACCGCTACGGTCGCAGGTTCGAATCCTACCTCGGGCATGGATGTGTGTGATGTCCTTAGGTTAGTTAGGTTTAAGTAGTTCTAAGGTCTATGGGACTGATGACCTCAGATGTTAAGTCCCATAGTGCTCAGAGCCATTTGAAACATTTTTATTTTTTGTCTTCCTTTAATCCGACATGGGGATCCCAAACACTCGAGCAGCACTCAGGAATGGGTCGGACTAGTGTTCTGTACGCGGTCTTATTTACAGATGAGCTACACCTTTCTAGTGCTCCCCCAATAAACTGGAGTCGACCATTCGCCTTCCCAACAACTGACGTTTCGCGCTCGTTCACTTTCTTGTCAATTTGTAACATTACGTCTACATATTTAACGGATATGACTATGTCAAGCAGCGCACCACTACTTACTTTTTTTATCCAGGAGAAGCTGGTCCCGGCGGAGGTTCGAGTCCTCCCTCTGGCATGGGTGTGTGTGTTTGTCCTTAGGATAATTTAGGTTAAGTAGTGTGTAAGCTTGGGGACTGAAGACCTTAGCAGTTAAGTCCCATAAGGTTTCACACACATCTGAACATTTTGAACAGGAGAAGCTTCCATTCTTCACACCAAATATAAGTTCTGTCTAACTTTCCTGTATCCTGCTACAGTCACTCAACAACGATACTTTCCCGTGTACTACAGTGTCATCAGCAAAGCGTCGCAGATTGCTATTGACCCTGTCAATCAGATCATTTATGTATGCAGAGAACTAGAGCGGACCAGCCATACATCCCTGGGGCACTCCTGACGATCTTCTTGTCTCTGATAAACACTCGAGGCACAAAAAATCGTCTGGCAGCCAGTCAAGAAATATTTTAGGGAATTGGTTTAAGAAATTTATTTCAAAGGTCCAGTCAAATCCTTACAAGTGTTCTCCCCGAGTAACTTACGCCTTCAAAACCGAGGCAGTTCTGTCCAGTTAAAGCTGCTGACAAGTGACGCCTTGAGCCCTCTGCTGAAACTGCTAGCTGCCATTGGTTTTAGCCAATAGCGTGCGCGGCCTACCGATCACGTATGTGGACTCTGGAGTGTTTTGCGGAGCCGAACGCAGTTGCTTCTCTCTCTTGTAATCCAGACCTCGAGCAGAACAGACGTCTTTTTGGAAGGCAGAGCCTCTGGCTCTGCTTTTCACGGCCGGCCACCAACGTAAGTTAACATGAACCGCTTCCCCTTTCGTTGCATATTTCAATTTATTGTTCGACCTCCTAGACTGGCCTAAACTTGGTAACTTCCGACCCTAGGCGCGACCCTTGTACACCGTACATTGAAATACTTCCTATTTGTTGTACCTAATTCCCTGTTTTGTCATATAACGGCAGCCCTGGATGCCCACTATCAAATTCTAATCGCTCGACCTCCTGCACACTGCCGCCACGAGCCATATGTAACAACCACCTCGCCCCTTTCCCAAGTCTTGTATACATTTACAAGTAGCTGCACAGAGAAAAACAGGCTTAAGGAGAGTGCTCAGCACTCTACACAATATCTGGTAGTTGGAAGTTCTTTGATTATTGATCTGAAGGGGGCCACTGAACTGGCTGAGCCGGCCGCGGTGGCCGTGCGGTTCTAGGCGCTGCTGTCCGGAACTGCTACGGTCGCAGGTTCGAATCCTGCCTCGGGCATGGATGTGTGTGATGTCCTTAGGTTAGTTAGGTCTAAGTAGTTCTAAGAGCAATTTGAACCATTTTGAACTGGCTGAAACTGGTTATCTACACAAAGTGTTGTGAAAGGATACTAAATCCTCAGGCTTAAGAAGAGTTGCATTCACCAGACCTCGGACTGATCACAGCACAAGAAAACAGTTCAAAGTTCTGCGTAGCGCTTCCAATAGGGACAACTGCTGTCTGCAGTCCAAATTTCGGGTTAATGGGCGCTTTACCTTACCGTCTATCACGATATAGGTAATGTCTCTCTCCACCTCGTGAGATGGCGAGGACTACAGTGCGCGTCCTGTGCAGCCTCGGCACTCGCCGGCTACCAGCTGTTGCGGTGTCTGCGGCACGGAATGCGAATGGCCCCGCAAGGTGACTGTTCTGCTCCGAGGCGCCGGCCTCGCTCCGCCGGTGCGCGACTCCGCTGGAGAACCATCCTCTCCAGCTGGAGGCGCCGCCTCCCGCTGGAGCGCTTCCCCTAGCAGCGCGGAAGCACGTTTGTACCGTGGCATACGCACTACAGGTGTCCGCGACTAACGCGACCCTGCTACGAGTAGTTAAGAGGCTACTTCTATCAGCGGAGTAATTGTACACTACTAGCCATTATAATTGCTACACCAAGAAGAAATGCAGATGATAAACGGGTATTCATTGGACAAATATACTATACTAGAACTGACATGTGATTACATTTTCACGAAATTTGGGTGCACAGATCCTGAGAAATCAGTACCCAGAACAGTCACCTCTGGCAGTCATAACGGCCTTGATACGCCTGGGCATTGAGTCAAACAGAGCTTGGATGCCGTGTACAGGTACAGCTGCCCATGCAGCTTCAACACGATATCACAGTTCATCAAGAGTAGTGACTGGCGTATTGTGACGAGCCAGTTGCTCGGCCACCATAAACCACACGTTTTCAATTGGGGAGAGATCTGGAGAATGTGCTGGCCAGGACAGCAGTCGAACATTTTCTGTATGCAGAAAGGCCCGTACAGGACCTGCAACATGCGGTCGTGCATTATCCTGCTAAAATGTAGGGTTTCGCAGGGATCGAATGAAGGGTAGAGCCACGGGTCGTAACACATCTGAAATGTAACGTCCGCTGTTCAAAGTGCCGTCAGTGCGAACAAGAGGTGACCGAGACGTGTAAACAATGGCACCCCGTACCATCACGCCGCGTGATACGCCAGTATGGCGATGACGAATACACGCTTCTAATGTGCGTTCACCGCGATGACGCCAAACACGAATGCGACCATCATGATGCTGTAAACAGAACCTGGATTCATCCGAAAAAATGACATTTTGCCATTCGTGCACCCAGGTTCGTCGTTGAGTACACCATCGCAGGCGCTCCTGTCTGTGATGTAGCGTCAAGGGTAACCGCAGCCATGGTCTCCGAGCTGATAGTCCATGCTGCTGCAAACGTCGTCGAACTGTTCGTGCAGATGGTTGTTGTCTTGCAAACGTCCCCATCTGTTGACTCAGGAATCGAGACGTGGCTGCACGATCCGTTACAGCCATGCGGATCAGACGCCTGTCATCTCGACTGCTAGTGATACGAGGCCGTTGGGATCCAGCACGGCCTTCCGTATTACCCTCCTGAACCCACCGATTCCATATTCTGTTAACAGTCATTGGATCTCGACCAACGCGAGCAGCAATTTCGCGATACGATAAACCGCAATCGCGATAGGCTACAATCCGACCTTTATCAAAGTCGGAAACGTGATGGTACGCATTTCTCCTCCTTACACGAGGCATCAAACAACGTTTCACTAGGCAACGCCGGTCAACTGCTGTTTGTGTATGAGAAATCGGTTGGAACCTTTCCTCATGTCAGCAAGTTGTAGGTGTCGCCACCGGCGCCAACCTTGTGTGAATGCTCTGAAAAGCTAATCATTTGCATGTCACAGCATCTTCTTCCTGTCGATTAAATTTCGCGTCTGTAGCACGTCATCTTCGTGGTGTAGCAATTTTAATGACCAGGAGTGTAATAAGAGGTATAGTCGTAAAGTTTTCATTACCACTTACAAAAAATAGTTTCATAATAAATGTTTCTTTGACGACTGCGAATTTCTTCCAGAGCTCAAGGAACACAGCATTAACTGGCCGCCAGGTAGGTGCCTCGTTTCTTGACAGTTTCATACTGTTGCCTCTTGAATAAAATACGGGGACATGGAGTATCAGAGCAATTGCGCGATTGGACTGAAGAGTTTGTAGCAAACAGAACATAGCATTTGATTTTCAACGGAGAGATGTCGACAGACGAAAAACAAACGTCGAGCGAACCACAAAGAAGTGCTATAGGACCATGACTTTTCACAACATACACCAACCTTTAAGCTCCCAATTCCTGAAAGAATCTAGCTTTCATGAATAAAACAGCTTCAGACGACTGATTTGTTTACAGATGAATTAATGTGTTAAATACACTCTGAGACAGAAAAAAAACAAAGATGACACACCACGAAGAAATTGTCCGAATGGGACGTAAATCGGTAGATGTGATGTACATGTACAGACAAACAAATGATCACAATTCCAGAAAAATTAAATGATTTACTCGAGAGAACGAGCTTCACAAATGTCAATGAAGTGTTGGTCCAGTTATTCGGATTGGCACTGATTGATAGGGCTGTTGGATCTACTTCTGAGGGATATAGTGCGAAATCGTGTCCAGTTGGCGTGTTACCTTGTCAAAATACTGAGCTTCATGGAGGCCCTGTCTATAATGCTCCAAACGTTCTCAACAAGGGCGATCTTGTTGATCAAAGTAGGGTTTGGCAAGGAAGAAGGCGAGCAGTAGAAACTATCGTCGTGTGGGGCAGGCGTTATCTTGCTGAAATGTAAGCCAAGGATGGCTTGTTATTCAGGGCAATAGAACGGGACGTAGAATATCGTCGACTTACCACTCTGCTGTAAGAGTGCGATGGATGACAAGTAACCGGGTCCTGCTATGAAATGAAATGGCACCCCAGAGCATCATCACTCCCGGCTGTCGAGTCGTCTGGTGGGCAACAGTCTGGCTGGTACCCCATCGCTGTCCAGGGCGTTCTTAGACGCGTCTTCGGCTTGGAATCTCATTGACTGCAGTAGAATTGTCGTCAGTGATCAGTTCCGCTTCGAACAGAGCCCCGATGAACAGCGAAAATATTTCTGGAGACGCCCCAGACGACGGTGGGATACCAAACTGACTGTCGCCCGTTATACGATCTGATAAACAGGATTGATGGGCCGGGGTGTCACTTCCTTTCATGGCAGGGCGTCATTGGTTGTCATCCGCGGCATTTACAGCACAACGGTACGTCGACGATACTCTATGCGCCGTTTTAACGCCCTTCGTAGCAAGCCATCCTGGACTTACACTTCAGCCAGACAATGCTCACCCACACACGGCGGGAGTTTCTACGGTTTGCTTTCTTGCTTGTAAACCTTCCCTTAGCTGGATAGATCGGTGGATCTCTCCCCAACTGAGAACGTTTGGAGCATTATGGGCAGCACCCTCCAACCAGTCGGGATTTTGGCGATGTAAAGCGCCAGTTGGGCACAATTTGGCACAATAGCCCATCTATCTCCTGCACTTTTTAATGTTGTGGTGGAGGGAATGAATATGGCAGTTAAAGATATAGTAAAAGAAAAGGACGAAAAGATGATTTTTGCAGATGATATAGTAATATGGGGTGATAAGAGGTAGATGTACAGTTACAACTTGATGCGTGGAAGGAAATAATGGAAAGGTATGGATTAAAAATAAATAAAGATAAGAGTGAATTAATGGTATTTGGAAGAGAGAAAGGGATCAACGGAAATATTACCTTGAATGGAGAACCTGTCAAAGTGGCAGAAAGTTTCACTTATTTAGGGAGTCAAATATCTAAGGATGGAAGAATAACCAACGAAATTAATAGGAGGTTACAGAAGGGAGGCAATTTCTACCAAACAATAAAACACCTGACACGGAATAAGGAAGTTTCAGAAAAGGCAAAACTCATTATGTATACGAATCATTAGTTCCCTATTGTCACCTATGGTGGAGAAACATGGACAATGACAGGAAGGGCCCGGAGCAGACTGCAAGCAGGGGAAATGAAATTTCTCAGAGCAGTTAAGGAAAAAACAAGAACGGACAGAGTAAGGAATGTAGAGATTAAAAAGGGCCTTAAACAAGAAAGTAGGAGAAAAGAAATTGAAAAAAAAGAGATTAGGATTGTATGGGCATGTTAAGAGAGTGCATGGGCAGAAACTCCCCAAAATTATGGAAGAACTAAATATGGATGGGAAAAGACCTAGAGGGCGCCTAAGAACACGATGGAAAATGGGAGTGAGAATATCTGTGGAAAGGAGAGGTGTGACCTGGCAGCAAGTAGAGGAGGAAAAGTGGTGGGAGGACCGAGCCAAATGGAGAGGACTCGTCAGCACCCAGACCCGGCAGTAGGTGGAACGGGGTCCGGATATAGATAGATAATAGATCCCTTAGTAGAACATCCAATAACTGTGTTAATCAATTGAAAGCCGAATAATTGCTTTCATAAGGGCCAGCGGTGGACCAACACTTTACTGACTTGCTCAACTTATGAGGCTCTTTCTCTTGAATAAATCATCCAATTTTTCTGAAATTGTACTTATTTTCCTGTCTGTATATGTACATGATATCTTCCGATTTCCGTCCCATTCGGATAATTTCTTCGTGGTGCAATTTTTTTTTCATCTTAGAGTGTATTTTGGGATAATGCTAAGAAGAAATATGAAATGAGACGATCACGTATCACCAGTATTAGGGAAGGCGAATATAGCACTTTGATACGTTGGAAGTATTGTGAGAAAAGGCAACGTATCTGCAAAGGAAATCACACTTCCTAGTGCAACTAATTCTAAATTATTGTTGCATTGTTTGAAGTTCTTATCAAGAACGCATGTCATAACGTCAGCGACTTCACAAATGTATATAAAGTGTACTAAGCAGCTGTAAACAGTGGATTTTTAGTATAATTATCTGTGAGGCATACTCGGAAACCGTCTGCCAAGGGCATATTGAGTGACAGCATGGCAAATATGCTTAATATTAAAGATAAACATTAGCGGTCAACCATACGAGGGTAATCCCAAAAGTAAGGCCTATTTTTTTATAAATACACAGACCTGTTTAATTTTACAATGGCTTACATCAGTT
Source organism: Schistocerca americana (assembly GCF_021461395.2). Classification (NCBI taxonomy): domain Eukaryota; kingdom Metazoa; phylum Arthropoda; class Insecta; order Orthoptera; family Acrididae; genus Schistocerca; species Schistocerca americana. The sequence continues at coordinate 500,499,171 of NC_060125.1, forward strand.
TACAGCTTGAACATTTAGCTACTTTTCGACATAATCACCATTTCTGTCGATGCATTTTTGTAGACGCTGTGGCAGTTTTTGTATGCCCATGTCATACCAGCTCGCCGCCATGCTATTCAGAAAGTTATGAACCTCTTTTTTCACCTCGTCGTCGGAGCTGAATCGCTGGGACCACAATTAATGCTGACAGGTACTGTGAGACTCTGAAAAAACTCAAACTGACAATCCAGAACCGGAGACGAGGAAGCAAGGGCGTACACATTCTCCATGAAAACGCTCGCCCACAGATCGCTCGGCAAACCGTTGCTCTCCTGCAACAGTTTCAGTGGCACGTAATCACCCACCCACCCTGTAGTCCTGACTTGGCGCTCAGTGACTATCAACTGTTCCCTAGGTTAAAAGAACATTTCACCGGAAAGCGATTCAGCTCCGACGACGAGGTGAAAGAAGAGGTTCATAACTTTCTGATCAGCAAGGCGGCGAGCTGGTATAACATGGGCATACAAAAACTGTCACAGCGTCTACAAAATTGCATCGACAGAAGTGGCGATTATGTCGAAAAATAGTTAAATGTTCAAGCTGTAAACTGATGTAAACCATTTTAGAAATAAACAGGTCTATGCACTTACAAAAAAATAGGAGACCTTAGTTTTGGGATTACCCTCGTAGTTAGTCAAAAAAGTCGTAATTCCACACTCGTGAGTATTCATCATTATAAATGCAGGAAGCTGTTTTTGTTCTGGCAGCTGTAATAAACGGTTCAATTAATGAAATGTTGCACGAAGATCGGCAGAAATGGACGTAAAGCACCTCAGCCCCCTCAGAGTGACACCGGAAGACTTTCGCCAAACAGCAAAGAACCCTCGCGGTTGGCTCGCTCTACTCAGGTCAGACAAGAAGTGCGGGGGCAACGACCGTTCCAGCTTGCGGCTGGCGCTGCCCGCACAAGTACATGGGGTGCCAGGCACTAGGGAAACACTAATGGTCACCCGAAAGCTGGATCAGCTATTCCCCAGCCAGTGTGTACGTTCAACATTCTATGAAGAGACAGAGTCCAAGAGACAGTTTGTGAGAGGGTGGGTGATGGATTTAGAAACAAAACAGTGAACGTAGCTCCCGCTACCTCCAGACATTGCAAGAGGTGAGTTAAACAGTTCTTTTAGATGGGAGCTTACTACGTTGTCCCAGAAGAGAGGTATCGTCCCAAAGCTGCCTCCGTCCCTGAATGGTCACATAGTCGCCGGAACGTTAGGTATTAATCCTGCTTCGTTTTAAAAATTGGCTAAGTTGGGCCTCATACAAAGACTTAGGTGGTTGTGAGGCGAGACTTCTTGCCTGGCTAGAATAATTCTTCCTGAACCATTTCAGGCAAATATCACGTCGATACCTTGAATAGGATTATGCCTAACATAACTACTGCTTGATGCACATGAGACCTAAACTATAGCCTTTTCTCCGTTTTTTCACCCAATCTTTCCACGAATTCCCTATTTGAAAGCGTCTCTTTTTACTCCTAAAAACCGACATGTAACTAGCTACCAATAAGATTATTTCAACTTTTTTTTTTTTTTTTTTTGAAAAGCGAAATATTACACAAATTCTTGTGTTAACGGTCGTGAAATGGCAGTCGTAACAGAAAAAGCAAATAGGTTTCTAGAGATTAGGCTCCAGATAGCAAACTAACAAGATATGAGGCAGTTGCGTACGCTGCGATAATTTGGACACCTAGTCTTCTACGTGAATTGTCTTCCAATATAAATATTGACTAAATTTTTTAAATACAAACTACGGATGTTCTACAGTAGCAATAAATTTTTTAAGCACTATCATCCTCAGAAACAACAGCATGTTGGTGAACAACTTTGATATTTTCCCAAAATTTCGTTTTAAATTTAACACCTTTTTCCAAGTAACAGGAGTCTTGAGAAGTGCAACGGAGTAGTGGCATACAACGCTAATTGCTATTACTGAATAAATAAAAAGGTAGGGTGTAATGAACAGAGGTATCAGATTTGGACTATAGTATTAAAATACTTTTCAACTAAACAGAAATTTGTAACTGATTAATTTAACTGTAATAATTCATAAATAAATGGCAAGTCTATATAAATAAGAACTACCATCTAAAAATTTTGTTAAAAGTAAACTAAACGCCTGTAAGAAGAAATTTTCAAAACTTTCAAAAACAATAACAGACAACCAGCTGATAGAAAAATCGTACACTTTCAGCTGTTCGGATTTCATATTACATGTGAAAACTATGGCACTAATAAACTGAATAAGTTTAAAATAACGTGTCCAATAACGCACAGAGCGTTAGGTGGCACGACATTAAAAGGTACAAATTTAAAATTTTATAACCCAATAGCTTTCTCCATAACAGCACACAGACGTGAAGATGACTTATGATTAAAAAAGAAGAATACAGTTGGCTGAAACGACACTTGTAAAGAAGTAGGAAGATGTAATCCTAGAAGGTAAACACTTAACAATATTATAAGACAAGGACTTAATACTGTGTGAATGAACAAGCAATGGCACAATATATAGAAAGGAAACAAAATGTCAACATATTTGGGGAAGACAGAATTATTAAACAAGTAATCAATTAGAAACCAACAGGAAAGACAGACATAGGTCGAACGAGTGACAGATGGCATAATTCAAGACGAAACAGGGGCTGAAGGTAAAGCATCATACTATTTGGCAGATTAGAATACGCTGAAAATCAAAAAAGATTTTAAAAAAATGATTGAGTAAAATATGTTGGATATTATGGGAAGTGTAGTGTAACGTTTCAGAGAATTTGATTAAGTTTAGAAAAAAATAAATAATAGGCTTGTAGATCCCAATGACTTTCATAATTTGTATCCTGATTGGCGGATACTATAATGTGTCCGGTAATCATGACCTTCATTCAGTCCATTCTCGGAAAATGTACAGGTCGACTTTGATAATTTCACGCTACGCTCAATGTTCAGCCAGTTTAGTTGGTACAAGGAGCTCTCGACATCCAAACTATAGAGCTGCTTAAGGAGGTTGGTCCTGTTTGTTTGCAACAAGAAAAGTCATTCTCACTCACAACTTCACTATCAACTTCACCCTTTTCACGCAAAAACATTAACACCTATTCATACACTAGGCTGTCACATTTTTTACTTGAGGCATATTGTACCGGAATGAAATTAAAAGTAGACCCTATCGCCTGGGTCTGACCACGGAGTTCAGAAGGTTTCTCTTGTTTGAAAGACACATGCAGAAACTGATAACCCTTCCAAATGTTCCCATTTGGGACTTCCTTTGCCCCACAATCAGCTAGTCTGCTACTTGGTAGCAAAGTTTCTGAGCCTCCAACGGGTCATTACTCAAATAGCCCACTCTACCTTTGAGGGTGGGGAATGAGAAAACAACAGCAACAAATTTTAGACGCACATACACACAGTTTTGAATTTTGTCTGAGGCAATGGTCAACACTGACCCGGAAATAAAATAAGTTCAATCACTATCAGTCCCGACCAAGGTTATCGGTAGGTTTCCCTTGGATGTACGGAAAATGTCAGAGATGGTAATTCGACTTATTCATTACCATTTCAAATTCCTCTGCCATACTTCTAACTCATCTGGTATTTGGCTCCTGAAAGGAAGTGAGATTCCATAATAGGGCGGATCCCAAAGAGCATGCTATACACTTTGGAACAGAGAATGAAAATAAAAAAGTGGGGTGATAGTTTCCATTCTCAATCCTTCTTGTTGACTGATACCTTCTGAAAACAGCAATTAGTCAGCGATATTAGGTACAGTAGTGTTCTAGAAAAACCCTTGTTATAGCCGCATTTCCACTTTTATCTGCGAATTTATTGCCCTATTGACCACAGTATCACCTACCTACACCGTTGTTGCTATTTTGAGTATCCCTTGTAGTGTCTGGAGAGACATTTCGGGGTAAGAATTCGCAACTCCTGAGGCCCCGACTTTCACGGTCCTTCGGAATTTGGGAGACTCCTTACTGGATTTCGTCGTTTTTAATTGAAGTTCGTTTTAGGTGAGTTTTGTATAGTAACTTGTGTCCTATGAATAAAATTTTCAGAACACCAGAAAAATGAGAATCTCCCGCAAACATGCCGGTATTGGTGAAATTTTCTTTAATACATTGGAGAAAACGCCTTATTAGTGGATAAAGAATTTTCGTCTTTGATTCTTTTCTTATTATAACCAGTGTGTTATGAATATATGTAAATAGTTTCAAGCAACGGCACATTGAAGAATTATCAAAAAACGTTGTTTTTCGTACTGTTTGTTATAATTAAACGTCAGATAATGACATATGCTCAGTTCAAGCCTTCATGAGATTTAAGTCACAATCGCCAGTTGCATGAAACCACCGTAGTGTAATGGATAAAAACATGTTCGGGTCCCATTACTGCCAAATCCTTTTTTTATTCACCTTTGAGTTTCTAATAGATTGACGTCACACGTTCGTGATCGTTCGCTCCACAACGCGTGAGATGGACGTGACGTTCAAAACATTCGCGTCGGACTGAAGTGGGGGTTACGCTTTTCCTTCACCGCTGAGTAAGTTTAGCTCGAACTTCAGTTGTTTATACATTTGTTAAGTTCTACATTCACGTAGACAGAATTGCGGATTTAAGACAGAAGTTGAAGTATTCGCAAGAATAATTGCGAAACGTACTGAAAATGCTGTATTATCAGGTTTTCCTAAGAGTCCTTCATCAACCGCGAAAGTGAGACGCATTGCTGACTTACAACCAAAAAGCGAGTTGGAGCCGGTCACCATTGAATCCAACAACATATATATTCAACAGTGTTTGTTAACATGTATCAACAACGTAAGTGTATTTTTAGAGCAACGGAAAAATAATTTTCAGGAGTTCGTATATTGAACAGGTGGGATATTACATATCTTTCTTCCAGGACTGGATAAGCGAATTACTTGGATAACTCCTTTTATTATTGTGAGTAATGACGTAAAATTCGATGTTTAGGTGAAAAAATGAAAAGCAGTGTCTTCCATTATAAATAAACTAGACCGTGCGGTCCAGAGTGTGCAGACAACACCAAATTACGAAACACGATAGCAGCTCCTGTGGTCCTCGACACAGCGTGTCAGGTCAAAATGATGCCACGTTCGCCTCAGGTGTTGTGCACTGAGTGTTACCCGACAGTTCGTAAAGTACTGTATCGGCTACAGCGCTCCCTTTTGTACGTGTGCGAAGTCAGTGGGAGGCAGTTAATCAGTGAGAGGGGGCAGCGGCTGAATGCTCGTGGCACAAAGCAAAGCGAAATGCAGGCTGTTGCGTAAGCCATGTTTACCAACACCGCTCGAGTTCAGTCACCCCGCTCATCGACCAGCGCTGATCCGCCACTGCGTCCCTTCCCACGGCCCCCATATCGATAGCCTGCCACGGAAATTAACTGCTGAGTCAAAGCTTGCTCTGTCTCACCGATGCGTGGATAGTTGGAAGAATAAGTATTTGGATGGCAGCGGGGCTTCAGACGTGGCTATACCAGTGATCTCGTAGAAAAGAAGTTACAATGAAATGAATACCCCTAGCTGCATACAGGAGTTGATATAAATCAATGGGGACAGTTGAAAATGTTTGCCCCGACCAGGACTGGAACCCGGGATCTCCTGCTTACATGGCAGGCGCACTATCCATAGGAGCCACCGAGGACACAGTAATGAGTATAATGGGCAGCGGCACTTTGAATATAGTGCGGGGCAATAAGTTGGAAATGTGGGTCTCACGGGAGGCGTGCCAGAGATAAGTCCCTGCAGTCGCACTATCCTCTGTGTCCTCGGTGGCCCAGATGGATGCCGGCCCGGTAGCTCAACGTGTTTGGTCAGAGAGCTGGTTGGTCTCTGTAATACAAAACTGAGTAGAAGGATCAACAAACGAACTTGACCGGGTGTCATTTGACGTCCGCAACGACCAAACACGAAAAAAAAGATGGATAGAGCGTCTGCCATGCAAGCAGGAGATCCCGGGTTCCAGTCCCGGTCGGGGCACACATTTTCAACTGTCCCCGTCGATTTACATCAACGCCTGTATGCAGCTAGGTGTATTCATTTCATTGTAATTTCATTTTAACAAGCTGCATGGTCACCGATGGTACCTGTTCTTTCGGACATGTTCGAAAGAACACATACCATCTTCATATACCTCATAGAAGAGAGTGAAATAAAAAGCAGGTCGAATTAAAAAAAAAAAAAAACTTTCTTTCACAGAGTGTCTCTTGATTGCCCATAATGCCTTTTCTGGCGTTACAGTAACCAATAAGTAGTGAGTGTGGGTTTAGATGTGACTGGGAATTAGCACTGAGGAGATCAACGCGCTGCTCACATAACGTCTTGCTGTTTGCGGTTAAGGATGTTGCATAGCACATACTATCAAAACTATCCGGACACATATTAGTGGACTTTAATATGTGTGTCCGTCCTTCGTCTTTGTGACGAATTCCGCTGCGGATTCTTTCAACGAAGGTTTTGTAAGTCTCTGAAAGAATGGCATCCCATTCTTCCTCAAGAGCCAAAACCAGATCAGGCAGTGATGTTGGACGCTGGGATCTGGTGCGAGCCGGCTGCGGTGGCCGTGCAGTTCTAGGCACTTCAGTCCGGAACCGCGTGACTACTACGGTCGCAGGTTCGAATCCGGCCTCGGGCATGGATGTATGTGATGTCCTTAGGTTAGTACATGAGATCTTCCTGGTCTTGGTTTACTGTGGTGGTTATTTCGCGTTTCCGCTGCACAGCCACATAACCAGCAGTCGACTAGGGCACCTTCAGAAGACCGAAAACGTCGCTGGTGGATTTGTTACTCAAGTGACATCCAATCACTAGTCCTCGTTCGAAGTCAAAAAATGGTTCAAATGGCTCCGAGCACTATGGGATTTAACATCTGAGGTCATCAGTCCCCTAGAACTTAGAACTGCTTAAACCTAACTAACCTAAGGACATCACACACATCCATGCACGAGGCAGGATTCGAACCTGCGACCGTAGCGGTCGCGCGGTTCCAGACTGAAGAGCGTAGAGCCGCTCGGCCACTGCGGCCGTCCGTTCTAAGTCACTGACCTTGCCTGACCGACCCATCCTGTTCTCATTGCTGCCGTATTGGTAACACAACAGTCCTGGCCTCCTTTTATACTTCCACGGCAGCGTCTCGTGGCATCTGGTGGTCGATTCCACATTACACGGGGCTGTCCGTATTCTTACGATCAGACAGTGTAGGCGCAGCCGCTGCTAACGCCAGATCAGCTGTTATCGGAAGCTTTTCTGATGATTCGTCGTTTGTTCTGCCGACCATTGCACATGCTCCACGTAACATCAACATACGCCTGGCTACGGACTTGGATGTTACGAAGGTTGCCCAGAAAGTAATGGACCGCCTTTTTTTTTCTCAGCAGCAAACAATGCTACGAAAAAAAAACGTTACGTATATATTACTTGAAGTCTCATGAGTGAGCGCGCCAAGTTTCCGTCACTTCTGACAGACAGCGTAGCTGCAGGACAGTTTCAAAGTGGTGTCTGTAGGTGATGTGTCGCCATTCAATTTCTCTCTGCAGAGAAAGAAACCGTGGGGAATATTCACATACGCTTGTGGAAAATCTATGGAGCATCTGCTGTCGACAGAAGTATAGTTAGTCGCTGGGAACGTAGGGTGAGGTCATCAGAAGGCGGTTCGACGGAGCTCCACGATTTTCAGCGGTCGGGGAGACCATCCACGGCTGTCACACCTGACAGCCCTGACCTAGCCCCTTCGGACTTCCACTTGCTTGGGCCATTAAAGGATACCATTCCTGTAAGGCATTTTGAGGACGATGAGGAGGTCATACATGGAGATTATATGGAAAAATAGGGTGTGTAGATACAGCAATATTCTTTCGTGTGTGTAATTGTCATTATGTTCAGTAAAGAATCGTTGAAGAAAACAAATGCGGTGCATTACTTTCTGGGCAACCCTCGTAGAACTGTTGTTCTACTAGATGACGACGCGTGAATGCCTGGTATCTTCTGTCTAGACTATGATTGTGAATTTCCTTTAATCTCCGCTGTTGACGACCCAGATAGCTTACGTTTTATGCTTGCTTAGAGAGAGTTGAAGGTCTCAATCCGTGAAGATACAAACATTTATCAAACGGCTAACGACGACGATGATGCTATGGACGCACAGATCCTGTTGGTGAATCATCGAAATCTGCGGTCGTAAGACGAAACGACAAGTTTCCACTGTAAACTCCACTCTAATTAGAGCGGCTCGTGGATTAGCTCCAGCGACCTCGTCGCAATAAACGAGCGCCTATCTCCGCCCTTGGATGGTCTGCCTGGCCCACAGAATGGGGATCGATGCTATAGGCAGGGCAGGGCGTGGGCCTTCAATAGGCGACGGCGTGTTTGCCTCGGTTTAATGGAGCGTCCGGGCCGTGGAGAGCTTTGAAAAGCGCGCAGCCAGCCAGCCAGCTGTGAGGGGCTAACTGGGCGTTGCCCGGCCGCCCACCAGCACAAAGGCGCCGCCGGGGCGCCGCGCTCTGCTCTCGTGCTGGAGTGTCGCCCATTGATGGATGCGGCACTCACGTCGAGTTCCGCAGAAGCGCTCTGCTTCTCGCGGGACACCACTTCCTCCTGTTGCTGCCTCACTCCCCAAACAGGGCAAAAAGAGACAAAGAATGCGAAATCCTGCACCTTTTATAGGCATGTCACCTCTCGTCCAAAATAAAAAATACGTAAAACCCTTTCAGGGATCTGGTTTTAGTGGTCGAGCGGTTCTAGGCACTTCAGTCTGGAACCGCGAAACCGCTACGGTCACAGGTTCGAATCCTGCCTGGGGCATGGATGTGTGTGATGTCCTTAGGTTAGTTAGGTTTAAGTAGTTCTAAGTTCTAGGGGACTGATGACCACAGCAGTTAAGTCCCATAGTGCTTAGAGCCATTTGAACCTGTTCAGAGTGGCAGACTTCTGCCTATAACGCAGTACAAGGAGCGATCTATGACTGTGTGACATGTGATCGTCATACCCGTCCAGTCATTATTGCAGTACTTGAATGTTGATGCTGCCGCTGTTTCTTTCTTCAAGCAGTTCCTCATTTGGCATCGCGAACCCGACGGGACCCTGTTCTCGATCCTCAGAATAAACCTGGGGAGGTACTGGGAATTGCACACACTCCTTGTGAATCAAAGCCAACGACGCTGGTCTTCGGCTGTGGAGGCAATTCTAAATAAAAGACATTTTACTAAAACTATTTATACGCTAACCACCTGTCAAAAGCATCAATAACCACCTTTTGCAGTTCAGATCGCTGCGGGACTGTCATGCAGGTTCTGGAAGATGCTGACAGGAATGTGGGACCATGCTGACTTCAGTGCCGTGACCAGCTGCGCTACGTTTCACAGCTGAGGAAACATAGCGTATAGAGCCCAATCGAGTGGTCCCACGGATTCTCGATTGGCTTTAAATCTGGGGAGTTTAGTAGCCAAGGGAGTATGGTAAACTTAGCCCGCCCGGTTGGCCGTGCGGTCTAACGCACGACTTTCCGGGAGGGAAGGAGGTCTTGGTCCCCGGCACGAATCCGCCCGGCGGATTTGTGTCGAGGTCCGATGAACCAGCCAGTCTGTGGATGGTTTTTAGGTGGTTTTCCATCTGCCTCGGCGAATGCAGGCTGTTTCCCCTTATTCCGCCTCAGTTACAGCCATTGCTGTGCAAACAAGTTCTCCACGTACGCGTACACCACTATTACTCTACCACGCAAACATAGGGGTTACACTCGTCTGGTGTGAGACGTTCCCTGGGGGGTCCGCCGGGGGCCGAACCGCACAATAACCCTGGGTTCGGTGTGGGGCGGCGGAGGGGCAAAGTGGACTGCGGTAGTCGTCGTGGGTTGTGGATCACTGCGGCTGCGACGGGGACGGAGCCTCTCCGTCGTTTCTAGGTCTCGGGTTAACATACAATGTATACAATACAATGGTAAACTTATCCTTGCGATCTCTGAAACATGCACAGACACTCTGAGTTGTGTGACACGTTGCATCGTCCTGCTGGTAGATCCCATCGTGCCAGTAAAAAACGAATTTCGTGTAGGGGTGGGCATAGTCTCCATCGACGTATCAAAAATGGCAAAAATGGCTCAAATGGCTCTGAGCACTATGGGACTCAACATCTGATGTTATCAGTCCCCTCCATCGACGTATCCATACTTGTGTTAATCCACTGTAACTTCCAGAATGAAGAGATCACCTACTGAATGCCACGAAAACATTCCCCAAACCATAACACTTCTTCCTCCAGCAAGGACCTTTTCAACGGATGCTGCAGGGTGTTAGCCATCAGATGTTTCACGCCATACCCACCCTTGGCCATCTGTTTCATAAAGCATAAAACATCATTAATCTGAAACAGTCATCTGTTGCAACTCAGTGGACGTCCAGTTGAGGTACTGGCGTGCAAATTCCAGCCTTGATTGGCCGGCCGGAGTAGCCGAGCGGTTCTGGGCGCTTCAGTCTGGAACCGCGCGACCGCTACGGTCGCAGGTTCGAATCCTGCCTCGGGTATGGATGTGTGTGATGTCCTTAGGTTAGTTAGGTTTAAGTAGTTCTAAGTTCTAGGGGACTGATGACCGCAGAAGTTAAGTCCCATAGTGCTCAGAGTCGTTTGAACCATTTTTGAACCAGCCTTGATTGCCGATTACAGCAGTCAGGATGTGTACATGAACCAGGTGCCTGCTGCTGAGACCTGTACGCAGCAAATTTTGCTGAACGGTCTTTGAGAAGACACTGTTTGTTGCCCCTTGGTTCTTTACGGCGGTCAGTTGCTCGTGTAGGGGAGGACATGATCTCCAAAAGATGTATCCGAACTTGTGTTGATCGACTGTACCTTCCAGAATGACGAGATCACCCAGTGAATGCAACGAAAACATATCCCATACCATAACGCTACCTCCTCCAGGCCGGACCCTTTCAATGATTATTGCAGAGTGTTAGCCATCAGACATTTCACACCATAACCGTCAACGGCCATCTGTCAGATGGAGCATAAAACGTCATTCATCCGAAACGGCCACCTGTTGCAACTCAATGGATGTGCAGCTGCGGTCCTGCCTTCATCGGCAAGTCAGCATGTGTGTACGAACCAGGCGCCTGCTGCCAAGACCATACACAGCAACGTTTGCTGAACGGTCTTTGAGGAGACACTGTTTGTAGATCCTTGGTTCATTAGGGCGGTCACTTGCTCAGCCGTTGTATGTCTATTGGCCCGTAAACATCTCCACAGCTGTTTTTCACCCAACATCTATGGCCTGTGGTGCAGCACAGTTGCCTCAGAGCCTGTTTTGGATAGCGCCGTTTTGCCATGCACGGTATACTTCTACCATGGCTGCACGCGAACAGTTTACAAACTCAGCCGTTTCGGAAATGATTCCACCCTTGGCCCGAAAACAAATGATGATGCCCTTTTGGACATCAGATTAATCACTCCGTTTCGCATTATGACAACGACTGCACTGGTTTCCGTGTCCCTCGAAACGCTTTGTACCCTCTCCACTGCTAGTGCTGATATCTGCCGTCTGTGTGTGGTTATTGCATTTTGACGTCGAACATACATATTAATGAGATTGGACCCTGTATTTTTACGTATATCGATTCCCGAATATCTCTACTAAGCCTAAAAATGATAACAAGGGAAAGTCCCAGTCTCACCCTCATCATATTTAGAATTATATATTAATACCTTCAGCTGCTGGCGGGCGTTGATATATATCAACGGGGACAGGTTAAAATGTGTGCCCCAACCGGGACTCGAACCCAGGATCTCGTGCTTGCATGGCAGAGGCTCTATCCATCTGTTTTTATTATTTATTTACTTATTTTCTTGCATTTTGTCCGTTATTGATCGTTGTGTTTGGTCGTTGCGGACATTACATGACATCCGTTCGTATTCGTTTGTTGATTCTTCCACTCAGTTTTTTATTACAGAGGCCAGTCATCTCTCTGACCCAACACGCTGAGCTACCGTACCGGCGTCCAGCTGTGCCACCGAGGGCACATAGGATAGTGCGACTGCAAGGACTATCTCGCGAACGCCTCGCATGAGACCCCCATTCTCACCTTATATGTCCACACACTACATTCGTAGTGTCCCTACCCAACACACTCATTACTCGTGGGAGACATTCTTACCAAGTCCCGTAATATATGTGCATCCGCACAGAAGAAGAAGGTCATGTCCGGTATTGCCAGAACTATATACTTATATAGATATGATGTCTGTTCTTTAGGACTTGTCCGAAAGAACAGACACCATATCAATGTAAGTACAGATCATATTTAGTGGTAAGATGACCCAGTGGATAGCCCGTCAAAAACTGAACGCAGATCAAGCATGAAAAGTCCCGTAGTGCTCAGAACCTTTTTAACCATTTTTTTTTCATACACAGTTAAAGGTCGTAACATGTTCGCCAACTACTCCGCAAGAAAATCGGCACTACATCGCGCCATTTAGCGTATATTAGTGGAACTTTACCACCAGACAGCATAGTATATTAAACAACCAACTGCGAGCCAGCAGAGGGGCTGTAAACTTCTGCTGTATGAATGGTCAAAGTACACCCGCCTTAAAGTAGTGTTTTGTTTCAGCTGGGTGCATTAAACTCGACGACAATGTAGCTACTGACATCCGCAACGTTTATAGGACGACGTAAAACGGTAGGAAAACGGCGAGAAGAAGAGAGACGTGAAGCAGAATTTGAGCTTCGGTGCAGGCCTGTGCGGACGCAGACGGGAACGCCGCAGTGTACCGCAGAATGCCGCCGGCAGTTATGTCAGCGGCCGGGCGAAACCTTCCGGTGTGCAACACGGCGGCGGCGGCGCCTGCCTGCTTGTCTGCCGTCCAAGGTCCGCCGGCCGTGTAACAGCCTGGCGGGCCGTGGCCTGCTTCTGGAGACTGCCGCCCACCGCGTGTAGATAAAAGGCGCCGCTAACTTTAGACGCGGCTGCGTGGTCCGCGTTTCCGCCGCCACCGCGCATGTCCTCAGACACTTCGCCACTCAGCGGACACAGTAGTACCCCGTGGTCGTGACTAAAGTGCAGCAATTCATGGAGATCCTTGGTGGGCTGTAATTATGGTATGGCGGGGAAACTTGGTACACCACTGGCCATTAAAATTGCTACACCACGAAGATGACGTGCTACAGTCGCGAAATTTAACCGACAGGAAAAAGATGCTGTGATATGCAAATGATTAGCTTTTCAGAGCATTCACACAAGGTTGGCGCCGGTGGCGACACCTACAACGTGCTGACATGAGAAAAGTTTCCAACCGATTTCTCATACACAAACAGCAGTTGACCGGCGTTGCCTGGTGAAGCTTTGTTGTGATGACTCGTTTAAGGAGGAGAAATGCGTACCATCACGTTTCCGACTTTGATAAAGGTCGGATTGTAGACTATCGCGCTTGCGGTTTATCGTATCGCGACATTGCTGCTCGCGTTGGTCGAGATCCAATGACTGTTAACAGAATATGGAATCTGTGAGTTCAGGAGGGTAATACGGAATGCCGTGCTGGATCCCAACGGCCTCGTATCACTAGCAGTCGAAATGACAGGCATCTTATCCGCATGGCTGTAACGGATCGTGTAGCCACGTCTCGATCCCAGAGTCAACAGATGGGGACGTTTGCAAGACAACAACCATCTGCACGAACAGGTCGACTTTTGCAGCAGCATGGACTATCAGCTCGGAGACCGTGGCTGCGGTTAGCCGCCGGCCGAGGTGGCCCTGCGGTTCTAGGCACTACAGTCTGGAACCGCGCGACCGCTACGGTCGCAGGTTCGAATCCTGCCTCGGGCATCGGTGTGTGTGATGTCCTTAGGTTAGTTAGGTTTAAGTAGTTCTAAGTTCTAGGGGACTGATGACCTCAGAAGTTAAGTCCCATAGCGCTCAGAGCCATTTGAACCAGTAGTGTAAATACGCTAACGCCTCAAAGGGCAACCGATTTACGCTGGAAAAAAAAAAGTTTGAATTTTGGCCTCCAGGTGCAAATCTGGCGCTGTATACTGTTTGAATTACGGTATGACATCCACGCTGTCATTTGAGAAGTCATACGCTGGAAATGGAAATGAGCGTTAGGCGTCATTGGCCGGGAGGCGACTTACGGGGCAGGTCCGGCCGCCTTGGTGCAGGTCTTATTACATTCTACGCCACATTGGGCGTCCTGCGCGCCGGATGGGGATGAAATGATGATGAAGACGACACAACACCCAGTCCCTGAGCGGAGAAAATTCCCCGACCCAACCGGGTATCGGACCCGGTCCCGTAGGACGGCAATCCAGTCACGCTGACCACTCAGCTATTGGGGCGGACAGCCACACGATAATTACGGCCCACACTCGATCTCCGTCAGTAGCTGCACTTTAATTATAACCACATGGTACACTGCCTGTTACATTCAAAACTCAGAATACTCTGAGAACTGAAGCGAGGGCAGTTTCCAGTTAAAAGAACGTAACACCAAACAGTCGCGCGGTTCCGGACTGAGCGCCTAGAACCGCTAGACCACCGCGGCCGGCTAACTAATTAGTGTCAGGTATAAGTTTTCCACTTTGGAGCTGACGACCGAGGTATTTCTTTATGTAATTAAACTTTAATTGGACTGCAGTTTTTTCAATGATGACAAATTCGACTAACTATTAAGAAATAATCTTTGTAGTTGCGTGTGTTTGCACTCATTTGTTATGAAGCCAGTGTATCCATTTGTCACATTAAGGATTAGTCGTACGCCCTTCCACATCATTTCCGCTTATTTTCTTCAGAATCCATGTATTCCCAATTACTTTCACACAAAATCACGGTCGATAGCAGCGTACGCCAGAGGTTTACAATTGGCATTCATAATGTACAGATGAATGTTATTGGATCACCTTCTATTTTCAGCTAAGCTTTGGAGGAATTTTTGCTTTGTGTGTTGAAAATGGCTGTATCGGTGGTTGTGAATGTGTGTAAACGTGCATTAAATAAATTTAGGGAAACCTATTATTTTGATTTCAGTATTTTCTTTACAAAGTTTAAGCCCTGTTAAATAATTCGTCACACCATATTTCAATTTTTTTTGGAGGGCCATAAGTCTTTTGAGTGGTCTGGTGAGCCCCCCAAGAATTCCCGCCAACCTATTCATCTCACTGTAGCAGTTGCAACCTACGTCCTCAGTTCTCTACTGGATGTATTCAAAAATGGTTCAAATGGCTCTGAGCACTATGGGACTTAACTTCTGAGGTCATTAGTCCCCTAGAACTTAGAACCACTTCAAGCAAAGTAACCTAAGAACATCACACACATCCATGCCCGAGGCAGGATTCGAACCTGCGACCGTAGCAGTCGCATGGTTCCGGACTGAAGCGCCTAGAACCGCTCTGCCACAACGGCCGGCTGGATGTATTCCAGTCTCTGTCTTCCTCTACAGTTTTCGCCCTCTACAGCTCCCTCTTAGTACCATGGAAGTCATTCCCTGATGTCTTAAACAGGTGTCCTGCCATCCTGTCCCTTCTTCTTGTCAGTGTTTTCCATATATTCCTTTCCTCGCCGATTCCGCGGAGACATGCTTCTGTAGCACCACATATCAGATGCTTCTTCGACCCTCTTTCTTTCCGGTGTCTCCACAGTCTGTGTTTCACTACCATACAATGCTGTACTCCTAACGTACATTCTCAGAAATTTTTTCCACAAATTTAGGCCTATGTTTGATATCAGCATACTTCCCTTGGCCAGGAATGCCCTTTTTGCCTGAAGTAGTCTGCTTTTTATATCTTTCTTGCTCTGTCCATCATGGGATAGTTAGCTGCATAGGTAGCTTCTGGCCTCTGGCGATGTTATTCTACGGCAGTGGCGCAGCGGTGGTGCCTCGGAACTGCGGCAGGTACGGCTTTTTCCCAGCGTCTCATGGGGTCTTCGTGATACCGTTTTGCTGTGCAGTATCACTGTGGTGGTCGATACTTCTTTCAGCGCTCTCGAAACTCGACGGCACCGCACTTGCACGTTGAATTTTAATCCCTTTCTTTTACTGCCGTCATTGCTCCTTCAGTGTATAGATTGAACATTAGGTATCTAAGGCTACATCGCTGCCTTATATCCTTTTTCATCCGAAAACTTCGTTGTTGGTCTACCTACATACATATTGTGATCAAAAGTATCCGGACACCTGGCTCAAAATGTCTTACAAGTTCGTGGCGCCCTACATCGGTAATGCTGGAATTCAGTATGGTGTTGGCCCACCCTTGGCCTTGAAGACGGCTTCCACTCTCGCAGACAGACGTTCAATCGGGGGCTGGAAGGTTTCTTGGGGAAAGGCAACCCATTCTTCACGGAGTGCTGCACTGAGGAGAGGTATCGATGTCGGTCGGTGAGGCCTGGCACGAAGTTGCCGTTCCAAAACATTCCAAAGGTGTTCTATAGGATTCAGGTCAGCACTCTGTGTAGGACAGTCCATTACAGGGATGTTATTGTCGTGTAAACACTCCGCTACAAGATGTGCATTATGAACAGGTGTTCGATCGTGTTGAAAGATGCAATCGCCATCCCCGAATTGCTCTTCAACTGTGGGAGGCAAGAAGGTGCTTAGAACATTAATGTAAGCCTGTGCTGTGATAGTGCCAAACAAAACAACAAGGGGTGATAGCCCCCTCCATGAAAAACACGATTACACCATAACACCACCGCCGGACGCTGTGGCCGAGCGGTTCGAGGCGCTTCAGTCCAGAACCGAGCTGCTGCTCGGTCGCAGGTTCGAATCCTGCCTCGGGCTTGGATGTGTGTGATGTTCTTAGGTTAATCAAGTTTAAGTAGTTCTGAGTCCAGGGGACTGATGACATCAGATGTTAAGTCCCATAGTGGTTAGAGCCATTTGAACCTATAACAATGTATGATTGAACAAGTGGTCTCTCGCAGTAAAACCATGGGTTACCGGACGTAAGTTCAGCAGACATGTTTTGTTCCGTATCCTATCATCAGTCAGTCTCTAGAGTTTGCACAGGATGGAAAAAGTCACCCTGTGTATTAGCCGTCTTTTCCTGCAGCTTACACCTGTTTTTCTTAGAATTTCGAACACCTTTCAACATATTGTCAAACTCATTGCGCTCGCGCAGTGCGCGGCGGCAGTGGGTGGGTGGCAGAGCCCTAGATCGGCCGGCGGAGCGTGATCGCTGGCGCAGCCAGGCCCCGTTTCGGCCAGTCCAGTTTTGCAACGCGGCCTCGTTCGAGGGCGGCGCAGCGCAGCGCTGTACGGCACGGCACGAAACACAGCGCGAAGCACACACCGCCTCGCCACGACGCAGCTCCGAAGCCGGCAGCTGCCAGCACTGCTATGTTCTGTGTCGGCCCGCCGACAACGTGGCACTACACAAAACTGGCACTAATAGCATAGGCACACGCAAGACACAGATCTGTAAGTCCACGGTATTGGTGATAACTTGAGAAAACGTCCAGAGACACATGTGCTACATAACGCAACTATTTCCTGCACATGTACACCGACATCAATATGGGATATGATCAGTATGCACACGTACAGAGGCCGCACAACGGGTTAGCATACTCTGGATCAGGTGGTCGAGCAGCTGCTGGGGTATAGCCTCCCGTTCTTGCACCAGTGCCTGTCGGTGCTCCTGAAGTGCCGTAGGGGTTTGAAGACGTGCAGCGATACGTCGACCGAGAGCATCCCAGACGTGGTTGGTTCAAATGGCTCTCAGCACTATGGGACTCAACTGCTGAGGTCATTAGTCCCCTAGAACTTAGAACTAGTGAAACCTAACTAACCTAAGGACATCACAAACATCCATGCCCGAGGCAGGATTCGAACCTGCGACCGAGGCGGTCTTGCGGTTCCAGGCTGCAGCGCCTTTAACCGCACGGCCACTTCGGCCGGCCATCCCAGACGTGCTCTATGGGGTTTAAGTATGGAGAACAGGCAGGCCACTCCATTCGCCTGATATCTTCTGTTTGAAGGTACTCCTCCACGATGGCAGATCGGTGGGGCCGTGCGTTACCATCCATCAGGAGGAAGGTGGGACGCACTGCACCCCTGGAGCAAATGACGTCCCGATACAACTGACATGTTACAGTTGCTCTGTCGAAGTCATGCAGGGGTGGACGTGCACCAATCGTAATCCCACCCCAAACCATCAAACCACGACCTCCATACAGATTCCTTTCAAGGACATTAAGGGTTTGATATCTGGTTCCTGGTTCACGCCAGATGAAAACCCGGCGAGAATCACTGTTCAGACTATATCTGGACTCGGCCATAAACATAACCTGGGACCACTGTTTCAATGACTGTGTTCTTGACACTATGCTTTACGGCCTCTCCTGTGACCAGGGGTCAGTGGAATGGACCTTGCAGGTCTCCGGGCGAATAAACCATGTCTGTTCTGTCGTCTGGAGACAACTGTTCCAGTGGTTGCGGTAAGGTCCAGAGCAAGGCTACCTGCAGTACTCCGTCGCCGTCTGCGGGCACTGATGATGAGATATCGGTCTTCTTGTGGTGTTGTACACTATGGACGTTCCGTACGGTAGCGCCTGGACAGATTTCCTGTCTGCTGTAATTGTTGCCATACTCTTGAGATCACACTTTGTGGCACACGGAGGGCCTATGCTACGGCCTGCTGTGTTTGACCAGCCTTCAGTCGCCCTAGTATTCTACCCCTCATAACGTCATCAAAATGTGTTCTTTGACCCATTTTCAACACACAGTCACCATTAGCACGTCTGAAAACGTCTGCACACTTACTCGCTGCAGCGTACTTTGACATGCACCAACACACCTCTGCGTATGTGGACTGCTGCCAGCGCCACCGTGCGACGACCGCAGGTCAAATGCACCACATGGACATACCCCGAGGTCATTTAAACCCGCAAACCGGTCACCAGAGCGTTGTTTCACCCTTAATTTATGAGCATGAGTGTATATCTTATTTAGCACCATCACTTTCAAAGTACAGGAGGAGGACAAAAATACGGAAACACTAAAACACAACACATACGATGTCTAATACGGTGTAGGAAGACCACTGGCATTTAAAACAGCTTTCAGCATCTCGGAATGGGTAAATACCAGTCCTCTAAGGCTTTCAAGTGGACCTTATACCATTTTTCGTGTGAATAATGGCAATTTCAGATAACGATTATGCAGGTCGGATAGCAATCACGCAGCTTTGTCTCCAAAGCAGAGCACAGTGGCTCAATAATATTGAGATCTGGTAACTGTGGTGGAAGAGAAGAAGCGACAATTCGTCTTCGTGCTCACGAAACCAGTCGTGGGCGATGTGAGCTGCATGAAAACAGGTCCTGTCGTCTTGGAACACAGCACCACCACCGGGGATTGGTTGCTTGATTTGGGGCAGGAGGCCAAAGAGCGAGGTCATCGGTCCCGTTGGATTAGGGCAGTATGGGGAAGGAAGCCGGCCGTGGATTCTAGGCGCTACAGTCTGAAACCGCGTGACCGGTACGGTCGCAGGTTCGAATCCTGCCTCGGGCATGGATGTGTGTGTTTCCTTAGGTTAGTTAGGTTTAAGTAGTTCTAAGTTCTAGGGGACTGATGACCACAGCAGTTAAGTCCCATAGTGCTCAGAGCCATTTTTGAAGCCAGCCGTGCCTTTCAAAGGAACCATCCCGGTATTTATCTGAAGCAATTTAGGGAAATCGCGGAAAACCTAAATCAGGATGGCCGGACGCGAGTTTGAACCATCGTCCTCCCTAACGCGAGTTCAGTGTGCTCACCACTGCGACATCTCTCTCGGTACCGCCGAAGAGCAAACATTGTACCATGGGCTGGACCCGATCAGGCAAATAGTCACCAAGGAGCCCATGGCGTACCGCGCTGCACAAGTCGTCACCGAACACTCGCCATATTTTACTCTTGGGACGTAAACTCGACAAGATGAAAACAGTTTGAAACGACACCCGTCCAACCAAATAAGTTCCTTTCATTGCTTCATAATCCCGGCTTTATAGCTTCGTCTACACATTTTCCTGTTACTGGCATTTACGTCACTGAGTGTTTTTGAAATTCCAGCTCGCAATGCAATTCCCTGCTTCTGGAGGTCCCTTCGTTTTGTTTTGGCCCCAACACGTTTGGTTCAAAAATGGTTCAAATGGCTCTGAGCACTATGGGACTTAACTTCTAAGGTCACCAGTCCCCTAGAACTTAGAACTACCTAAACCTAACTAACCTAAGGACATCACACACATCCACGCCCGAGGCAGGATTCGAACCTGCGACCGTAGCAGTCGCGCGGCCCAACAGTTTTCACGAGTGCGATGTACAGTTCTGCAGCGACTTTTGCAGCTGCCGTCCACTTATTTTTCGTCACAGTTCTCCTCAATGGCCGCCTGTCACTGTCAGTCAACACACACTCTCGCGCGCGGTGTGACGTAGAGGCTGATGTTTTCCCGCTTTCCCTGTAATTGGTAGAAAACTGCGATACGGTGCCTCTTCAAATCCCAAACTCTTAGCCTCAATTGGTTACATAAGCATCCACGATACGAACACGAACAATTTTCCCAATTTCGAATTCGTTTAGCTCTGACGTAATGCACTCACAACTACACAGAGCAATGTTTTGATCACGACAGACAATTGCAACGTATTGAGAACATTATATTCGTGCTGCTGATGATCAAACACAACAGTGCAAACTGCACATTTGGCTACCATCTGCATTTACGTTTCAAGCATCCTTTTCTCGCGGTTTTTCCATTTTTTTCCCACCGCTGTATCTGGAGACCGGGTATCTCCTCTGCAGAAATATTGTTTACGACCCTTCTCCTCTGTTGGTACAGTAGAGCCAGAATGTAGTAATTACCAGCGCTCAGGCTGAAATCGTGTTCCTTGGTTTCCGGAAGGCATTCGACACAATTACGTACTGTTCTTCAATTAAAAAAATACGAACTTGTAGAATATCAGACAAGTTTCCTTATTGGATTGAAGAGTTCCTAGCAGAACTGTACATGTCATTCTTAAGAGGGAGTAATATTCATACACAAAAGTCGTTTCGGACGTACACCAAGGGAGTATTACAGGACCATTACTATTCACAATATACATACGAGGTGCTATCCAAAATTTTCTGGACTGGTCCTGCCATCTGTTGAAAACTTTACCCTTGAACTAATGGTCACAATCACCCTCGAAGTAGTTCCCATCCGCACGTACACACCGGTCTCAGCGCTTCTGCCACTGGTCAAAGTTTTCTGGAAGTCCTGTTCTTTGAAGGTGTTTATCACCGCCAGCGATGCTTCTTGAATCCTCTCTAGATTGTCGAACCGAGGGCCTTTCAACATGAGTTTCAGTTTTGGGAAAAGCACGTAAGTCGCAAGGTGCCAAATCTGGCGAGTACAGTGGGTGGTACAACCGCCATGTTGCTTTTTTTTTCCAAAAAGCTACCGGTGAGCAAGGACGTGTGATAGGGCGCGTTGTCGTGATTCAGCAGCCAGTTCCCTTGACGCCAAATTTCGGGCCGTCGTCGCCGCACGTTTACACGGAGCAGTCTCAAAACGTCACAGTAGTACGCAGAATTCACTATTTGGTTGGGTGGAACGAACTCTTTGTGCACAATTCCCTCTGTATCAAAGAAAACGATGATCATGCTCTTCACTTTGCTCTTCACCTGTCTAACTTATTTTGGGTCTTGGGGAGCCCAGACTCTTCCATTGCGACGATTTTTGCTTTGTCTCTGGTCACAACCGTAAATCCACGTCTCGTCGCCGGTGATAACCCGTGACAAGAAGGTTGGATCATCAGATGCGGTCTGACGCGCCGTTCTATTTGCGAATTCATCGTAAAATCGCCACACGCCAAATACAAAGTATTACGGAAATCACTGTTGACAAGCAACACGTCCTCCCAGCTGAATGCCACTCCGCACACTAAATGTAAATGTCGTGTGGCTAGGGCTTCCCGTCGGGTAGACCGTTCGCCGGATGCAAGTCTTTCGATTTAACGCCACTTCGGCGACTCGCCAGTCGATGGGGATGAAATGGTGATGATTAGGACAACACAACACCCAGTCCCAGAGAGGAGAAAATCTCCGACCCATCCGGGAATCGAACCCGGGCCCTTAGGATTGACGTTCTGTCGAGCTGACCACTCTACTATCGGCGGCGGACACTTCGCACACTTAGTCATCAGATGTGCAGCTCTCGCCACCTAGCACTGCAAAGATTTACTGCTCCTACTTTCCAGATGGCAGCACCACTCCCGAAAATTTTCGATTCCACCTCGTATATCACCTAGTGGATAATATCGAAAGGTCCATGAGGCTGTTCGTGGATGATTGTGTTGAGTATGGAGATGAAACAAAAATGGAAAATTGTAGCGAAATGTTGGAGGACCTACAGAATGTTGACGCTTCGTACTGGGGATGGCAGCTCACTCTCAACATCAACAAATGTAACGTACTGCGCATAAATCCATCGCCGAACAATCAGTGAAAGAAGTCTGGTCCATTATGTTATTTACGACTTCGTACACAACGGTAAGGAGAGGTGGGCTACAGAGTGGTGTGCAACTGTCGTAAGAAAGCTGGACAGGATCAGAAGTGATAAGCGAACAAGTTAACACAGTAAACAGAAGATTTACTTAACTTGCATTTCTCCAAATGTACGAGGACTCGTTACACATAATGCAGCAAGAAACAGAATCCGGTTATCACGATTTCGACAAGGGAGAGGCCTTCTGAACTATGCGTGAGTGATGGCGTCGGAGCTGCGATAAGATGGCGACTGCGTAGCATCTGTGGTGAAGAGGCTTCAAGTGTGAGTGGGCAGTCTGGCTGCTGCCGCCCGTCCTACATGGCGGAGAGTGTTCGTGGTACCGAGCTGCTCGAGGCGTCGCTCAGCAGGCGTGGCGCAGCGGGCACGCTCCACTGGGTCCACCCAGTCCCACACGACAGCTATCAGCGTCTGACGGAAACTTGCAGTTCCATTGCTAACTTGAAGAAGCTAGTAGATTGGTATCCGTGTGTGATACCACACATTAAATACCTTGGGTCCGCAGCTCGTGGTCTCAGGGTAGCTTTCTCACCTCCCGAGTACAGGGTTCCAGGATTGATTCCCGTCGGGTTCAGGGATTTTCACCTGCCTCGAGATGACTGGGTGTTGTTATGTCGTCTTCATCATCATTATCATCATTCATCCCCATTACGGCCGTAGGAAGGCAATGGCAAACTACTTCCACCAGGACCTTGCCTGGTACGGCGGTGCAGGTCTCCCGCATCATTCCCCTATGCTCTGTCAAGGAGTATGGGACTTCATTACCATCAAATACCCTGGGGTACGCGTACGGAGCTGTTTAAAGCACAAAGAGCACATAAAACTAGTCGTAACAAAAGCGGGATTAGTTAGAAGAATCCCTAGCAAGTGTAGTCTCCCCACGAAGGAGACAGGTTACGGAACCCTCGTTCGCCAACACTCGAGTATTTCCCACAAGTCTGAGACCCTTCCCGTATAGGATTGATAAATAAAAAGGAGAAGATCCAAAGTAGAGCAGCAAACTTCTTTACAGGTTCGTGTTTAGCAAGCATGAAAGCATCACGGAGATGCTCATCCAATTCTAGTGGCAGATGCTACAAGAGAGGGGTTGAACAGGGTCTCCATTAAGTCACTTACATTTCAAAGACCGGGAGAAAGCGCAATTTTTTATCTGGTATGTAAAACCGAGATCTGTGACAACGGTAATTCGGAATTATCGACGCCACTGTGGGAGGGAACCATTGGCAAAAACAAGTATAGCCGGCCGTTGTGGCCGAACGGTTCTAGGCACTTCAGTCCGGAACCGCGCTGCCGCTACGGTCGCGGGTTCGAATCCTGCCTCGGGCATGGGTGTGTGTGATGTCCTTAGGTTAGTTAGGTTTAAGTAGTTCTAAGTGTAGGGGACTGATGACCCCCGATTTTAAATCCCAAAGTGCTTAGAGCCATTTGCACCATTTTTTTGAAAACAAGTATAATGAAGTGATTCAGAACTTTAAAGAGACAGGCAGTGTCAAAGAACTTCCACGAAGTGGGCGTCCGCTTGTGTCTCAAGCACATGTTAACAGACTACGAGCTGCATTTCAACGCAGCCCCCAAAAATCAATTCGTCGTGCAGCATACGAATTGCGGGAAGCTGTTAAGTGAACGGTTACCTCGTTTTGCGTACAAAGTGCAAATTGCCCAAGCATTGTATCCTTACGAGTGTCCTCTGTGCAATGCATTCGCCCATTCCATTGTGGCCTCCGTAAATGCTAACAATGACTATCTGAAAAAGTGCCTGTTTTTAGATGAAGCAACGCTCTACATTTCTGGGTATGTGAACGGCAAAACGGTTAGGATTTGGGGCTCCGAAAACCAACACAACACACTTGAGCTTATCGCCGATAGCCCGAAGGTTAATGTTTGGTGTGGCCTAATGCACGATGTAGGCCCTTCTTTCTTCGCAGAAAAATCCTTAACGGGAAATTTTTACCTGGACATGCTCGAACGGTTCCTGGCTCTGAGCACTATGGCTCTCAGCACTATGGGACTTAACAGCTATGGTCATCAGTCCCCTACAACTTAGAACTACTTAAACCTAACTAACCTAAGGACATCACACAACACTCAGTCATCACCGAACGGTTCCTGCTAGGCACAGATCTAACAGCTGCAGCAGTTCCAGTATGATGGTACATCTTCACACTGAACTTCGAACGTGGGGGATGTTCTGAAAGACATATTACATGAGAGGCTGGAGGGGTCGCGATGGTCCCATCGCATGGCCCTCGCGCTCTTTAGATGTCACGCCATTAGGTTTCCTTTTGTCAGGTTACGTCCAAATCTGTGAGATTCCTATCGACTCAATGAAGTACCCCAACTGTTGATTCCACACACATAGGCAGAGCTCGAATATCACCTTGATGGTCTACGAGCGACGAGTGAGGTGACACTTTGACATTCTGGAAGAAGAAGAAGAAGAAGAAGAAAAAAAAAGCTTTGAGAGCTGCTAAACGTTTACGACATACCACGATCTCTATCTCTAAGAGATCCAAGTTATGATTTTTTGAAAACGTAGAAGAACTCAATGGATACCCTGCACATCACAGTGTGGTTTAGGGTTGGGCAAACGACACAGTTTCCCCAATACGTCGCAGCTGTTCGATCAATTAACATTTGACTCGCCGACCTCCAAAAAAATTGCTTTACAGACCTGTTTTATTTGATTATGAGAGAATAATGGTTTACCCTTTTGCCTCACTTAATGACAGGATCTCGGCTTTCTGCCCCGAGTCACGTGACTTACATGTTGGCTTCAGACCTCAACACGGTAGCAGTCTATGTTGTCTATGGTCTGTGTGTGGACACGAGGAGTCGTTTCTGAAACATCCCCTTGAGATTGGTGCAACAAATAATTATTTGGCACCTAATTCCCTTACGACTACTTTAGGCTGCTCTGAACGCACACTCGGCGCAGTCAAACGATAACGGGTCATTCCGCCTGTTTACGCGTAGCATGCACGGAGCCAAGCTACAGCGAGACGCTGGAGGCACTGGTATCGGAAAGGTGGCGTCGAGGTCAGACGAGCGCTGGAGGCAGTCGCCGCTCACCGAGCGAACTCTGAGGTGCCGGTTGGCCGTGGCTCCGCAGGGGAAAGCGCGCTGGCCGTAGTTACCAGAGCAGCGGCGTCGTCACGTGACCGGTTGCGTCATCGCCGGCCACGGGTCGACTTGTTGGCAGCAGATCACGGGCGCGCGGCCGACGCGCGGAGCGGCTGGGACCGTGCATTGGGGCCATTTTTAGTCCTCTATTCACGGCTTCGTAAAACCAATTCCAAAAATAAGCACGTACTCGCAAGTGTGAATATTACGAACTACCCAATCAATGAGTCATGGTTGCAAAAAGCTGACTACTTTTAGAATAATGGAAAAATTGGTGTAGGTCGATCTTGGGGAATATCAGTTTGGGTAGTCAATACTGGCCTTACCTTAGAATACAGACTTACGAAAGGCTAACCTACGCTTATTGCATTTGTAGATCTAGAGCAGCTGTCGCCAAACAGTCGGTCGCGAGCAACTAATAGCTAGCGGGCGCACTTCCGGTAGATCGCGGTAACGTTGAGACTGGATAGCCTGGATTGGTCCACTGAGCTCAGACCGCGTTCACGGCGACAACTACCTGCTTCTCCTGCGCAATTCCCATTGTTACTCAACAACACTACAGAACTAGCCGTACCCCTGTAAACCCAATTTTCTATCAAATGTTCTTGTGCAGGTAAATAGCTATGTTACTTCTTATCAGTTGTTCGAATCCATAGTTGGAATTCCTGTTTACATGTTTTCCCAGTGGCATTCGAGCTTTAATACGTAGATGTGAGCGGTCATAGTTATACAAATGGCTCTGAGCACTATGGGACTTAACATCTGAGGTCATCAGTCCCCTAGAACTTAGAAATACTTAAACCTAACCAACCTAAGGACATCACACACATCCATGCCCGAGGCAGGATTAGAACCTGCAACCGTAGCGGTCGCGCGGTTCCAGACTGAAGCGCCTAGAACCGCTCGGCCACATCGGCCGGCCACAGTTATACCATAG
Organism: Schistocerca americana; assembly: GCF_021461395.2. Taxonomy (NCBI): domain Eukaryota; kingdom Metazoa; phylum Arthropoda; class Insecta; order Orthoptera; family Acrididae; genus Schistocerca; species Schistocerca americana. The sequence continues at coordinate 500,525,773 of NC_060125.1, forward strand.
AGAAGCGCTTAGTGACAAGGCTGTGGGTGCACGAACAACACACAAAGGCAGACCATGAGATACATTATGAGAGCTTTCCACGAAAGATTAATTAGAGCTCCACTCGAAAGGCAACATTTGTGGGTCGCCAAAGACGTACTCTTGCTTTTGGCAGTATTAGAGACATGTCGCAGAGTGATAGGAAGAAGACGCTAGAAGAAACATATGCTTGAGTCTCAGCAGCGGTTGAACAATCACCTGTGAAGTCGACGCATAAACTTGCTTCCGAACTCGGTACACGTAGGAAACAATGCGAGATCTCATGAAACAATATCTGAAGGTCGGACCTTTTCGACTGTCGTTCGTAAACGAGTTGTCGGACACAGACCGGAATGAGCGCATTTCAGCATGTCGCGCTTTGTTAATTCAATTTCCAAATGCAGTGAACCGTGCCAAGATCATATTTTCATATGATCACGCCATTTATCGTAGCTCACGTGCTAGAAATAGTACCGCCTAGACCAAAGAGAATCCTCATTACACAGTCGAGTAAGGAAGAAACCCCCCTTACGCAATGACATGGGCACCGTTGACATCACGACGTGTGCCTGTACCGCACTGTTTTGAAGGGACTGTGAATGGCTAATATTATTTACACATGTTATGAAACCGATTAATACCTCACCTTGAGGAAAGGGATAATAGAACGCGGATAGTTGCAGCGAGACGGAGCGTCTTCTCTCTATGCTTTTGGAGTCCGCGAGTTTCTAAGTGATCACTTTGCAGGACGGTGGATGGCTTGTGGTTCATCAGCAACACCAACTCGCTTCAAACGGCCGCCATGAAGTCCTGACCGCACCACACCTGACAACTCGTTATGGTGACTCAGTAAGTTGTTGAGGATGCATTTCGCAGTGTGACACCGAACATGCTCGAAAATACGTCAAGAAAATATTGAGGCGTTTGGCAATGTGTTTACAGCAAGGTGGGGAACATACCGATATATTGAACGTATTTGTTGACTTCTGACGTTAGCATACGACGCTGCCGCTTTCTCCTGCTTCCATGAATATGCGCTCTTCAGTACAAGCAGGATTTCAGAACGTCGGCTTAATCAGTTGATCACTTACCTAATGGCGATGTCATTAGCGGCAGATTCACACGCGAGCACGTGTTGCGCACGCACCGCGGGTAGTCTATACCGACCAGGATGTCGTTCCTGTGGAATGGACTTAACTCTTTGCACGATAACTGAGCCGATCAGTGTCCTACGGGTACTATTGTCATGGGCTGAGTCTCCTTTTGCCAGGATCAGATTGCTACAGCGACTACCACAGCCCTTAAGGTGAGCATATCTACGGAAACCTCCGATATCACTTTACGTTTCATTCAGTGACAAACAACAAAACTTTGTATATGTAAAGTAACATGTAATTAAATAACATGTTATTATACCTGGACTAAAGCCCTCAGAGTATGATGCAGTTTGATTAGAATAAAACACCACTAAAAAAATTAAATTATTGAAAGAGTATTGAATTTATCGTGAAATCATGTGAAGCCATATGTTGTAGTAATAAGTGTAAACCATCACATATGACACACAGGCGCTCACCAGTGGCGTCAGCCGAGGAAAGATCAACCCTGGAGAGTGATACCTAAGCCAGAGAGTTGGAGACAGATAGCAGCTGAGTGCGAGTGAACGTTGGCGAGTGAGTTAGAATCATGCGAAGAAACGGTGAGGTAATTAACAGTTTCGAGATAGAGTACTGAGGGCGGAAGGTAGGGCTGGGCGGTAGGTACTGCTAAGTATTGAGTATAAAACAACTCGAACTACTTTAATTTTGACAGAGAGCAACTTAGGGAAAAATGTAGTGCGACAGGTAACATACAGTATCTGGTAACAGTTACAGTTGTGATATAACAGTGAAAATGCAAGGAACAATTAAAAAGATTCCGTTTGAGTACTTTGCTGCAGCGTGGGCTTATGTGCAACGTTGCGCGACTCCGAGGCGGGTATATAAACACCGACATGTAGGCAAGGCATTAGTGAGGCAATCGTGTCTTTTCGACGTGTGTGCGATAAATGAGGAAACGTGACCTTCAGTGACGTTATTACCAAATGCGTCCAAAAAGGACCAAAGTGCTGTTACATTTTTCTTGATTGCCGATGGACAAATATCGAAAGACATCCATCTAAGAAAGAAGAATATCTATGGGCAATTAGGTTGAAATGTTGGGGAAAACTGCGACAGGGGTGTCGCTGCTTGATGATACCGCACTTCCCCATATCGCAGATGTCGTAATGCAGACGTTACACCAACTACAGTGGGAAATACTCAAGCACCTGTCATACAGTTACGATTCTCCTCATGTTATTATCACACTTTCAGTTCTTTAAAAAAGGCATTGTAGGCTCGACGATTCTTGCTGGACGAGAATATGCAGCAGGCAGTAACGAACATCTTCACGCAGGTAGCCACGATATTTTACGAAAGAGGTATCGTCAACCTAGTGCGTCCTTGGAATCATTGCCTCAATGCTGACAGCGATTTAGCCTGACTGGTGTACCAGTTCTGGACTGTACGGCCTTTCTGATTGTCCCTTATAATAAGTGATGATGCGAAAGGAACGAGTGTCTGTCTCTCCTATTTCAATAAATTATTGATATAAAACTTTACCTCAGGAAAGGATCGACGCACTCTATCATAACTCAAATTCTTCTTAACGTAATAAAGAACAGATTTTTTATTAGAAGACCTGCAGCACAGTTCGTGAAACGAAGCAGAAGACACATTCACAAGAGAACTGCTTGGGAATGGCAGTATTTTCGCATGGAGCAGTCTCGTTCAATAACTTTCCTTGCATTCGTATTTCATTCATAAACGTAGTCAAATTTAATTATGTGAACGAACATATTTATTACGCACACTCATTAACATTCACCAGACGGAAAACAGCAGACTTTCTACGAGGGGCGTTCACTAAGTAACGTTTTTTTTTTTTTTCTCAGCAAGTTTTGGACGGAAAAATGCAGAATTTGTAGAGCGACATAGTGGAGTATTTCCACCTCAGCCCTTTTAGTTTCATGAAGTTACGATAGATGGCGACGCTATACGTAGCCTTCAAAATGGCCTCTGTAATTGATGTTCTTTCCAAACAGAAAGCTGTCGTTGAGTTTCTTTTGGCGGAAAACTAGAGCATCTTAGACATTCATAGCGGCTTGCAGAATGTCCACGGAGACCTTGCATGAACAAAAGCTCGTTGAGTCGTTGAGCGAGACGTCTGTCTTCATCAGAACAAGGTCGCGCAAACCTGTCGGATCTCCCGCGTGCCGGGCGGCCGCACACTTCTGTGACTCGTGCAGTGTTGCAATCCGCTGGGTTCCTCTCCGCCTAATAAATGTACATAAAGAGCATTGAAAGACCATGTGTGCGGTATTAATTGCTCGTTACCAGGCTGATCGTCACTATTTTTTGTCGAATGTCCCCACAGGCGACGGAACATCGGTTCATCACTGCGAACCGGAAACAAAACGGCAGTCCATGGAACGGTGTTATACTGCCTCTTCTCTGAAGAAGTTCAACGCCGCATCCTCAGCCGATAAAGTCATGGAGGCGGCCTCCTGGGTATCTCAAGGGGTTATTCTGTTTGACGTCCTCCCTCATGGTGCAACGATCAACTCTAAAGTGTATTGTGCCAACCTAGTAAACTGCAGAAAGGACGTGAGCGTGTTCGCCGCCACAAAAACGCAAACGAGCTTCTCCTTCTCCATAACAACCAAGACCTAGCGCAAGGCTGCGCACTCGAGAGGAGCTCACAAAACTTCATTGGACTATTCTTCCTCAACCGCCCTACAGTCCAGATTTCGCACTTTCCGACTTCTGTCTGTTTGGTCCAATGAAAGCTGCACTCTGCAGGAAACAGTTCGTGGATGATGAGCATCTTATTGGCGCAGCAAGACGCTCGCTCCGACGTCGACCAGTAGAGTGTTACCATGTGGGCAAATAGGCCCTCCCTGTAAGATGGAGTAATCCATTGCACTGAACAGAGATGTTGTTGAAAAATAGAAGTTTTAAAGCCAAAACAGTGAGGAATAAAATCAACCTGCTTTCAGAAATAAATGTGTTGCATCACTTGTCGAACTCCTTCGTATATATACACTACTGGCCATTAAAATTGCTACACCAAGAACAAATGCAGATGATAAACGGGTATTCACTGGACAAATATGTCATATTAGAACTGAAATTTGATTACATTTTCACGCAATTTGGGTGCAGAGATCCTGAGAAATCAGTACCCAGAACAACCACCTCTGGCCGTAATAACGGCCTCGATACGCCTGGACATTGAGGCAAACAGAGCTCGGATGGCGTGTACAGGTACAGCTGCACGTGCAGCTTTAACACGATACCACAGTTCATCAAGAGTAGTGGCTGGCGTACTGTGACGAGCCAGTTGCTCGGCCACCGTTGACCAGACGTTCTCAATTGGTGAGAGATCTGGAGAATGTGCTGGCCAGGGCAGCAGTCGAACATTTTCTGTATCCAGAAAGGCCCGTAAAGGACTTGCAACATGCGGTCGTGCATTATCCTGCTGAAATGTAGGGTTTCGCAGGGATCGAATGAAGGGTAGACCCACGGGTCGTAACACATCTGAAATGTAACGTCCACTGTTCAAAGTGCCGTCAGTGCGAACAAGAGGTGACCGAGACGTGTAACCAATGGCACCCCATACCATCACGCCAGATGATACGCTAGTATGGCGATGACGAATACACGCTGCCAATGTGCGTTCACTGCGATGTCGCTAAACATAGATCCGACTATCATGATGCTGTAAACAGAACCTGGATTCATCCGAAAAAATGATGTTTTGCTATTCGTGCACCCAGGTTCGTCGTTGAGCACACCATCAGAGGCGCTCCTGTCTGTGATGCAGCGTCAAGAGTAACCGCAGCCATGGTCTCCGAGCTGATAGTCCATGCTGCTGCAAACGTCGTCGAACTCTTCGTCCAGATGGTTGTTGTCTTGCAAACGTCCCCATCTGTTGACTCGGGGATCGAGACGTGGCTGCACGATCCGTTACAGCCGCGCGGAGAAGATGCCTGTCATCTCGACTGCTAGTGACACGAGGCCTTTGGGATCCAGCATAGAGTTCCGTATTACCCTCCTGAGCCCACCGCTTCCATATTCTGCTAACAGTCATTGGATCTCGACCAACGCGAGCAGCAATGTCGCGATACGATAAACCGCAATCGCGATAGGCTACAAACCGACCTTTATCAAAGTCGGAAACGTGATGGTACGCATTTCTCCTCCTTACACGAGGCATCACAACAACGTTTCACCAGGCAACGCCGGTCAACTGCTGTTTGTGTATGAGAAATCGGCTGGAAACTTTCCTCATGACAGCACGTTGTAGGTGTCGCCACCGGCGCGAACCTTGTGTGAATGCTTTGAAAAGCTAATCATTTGGACATCACGGCATCTTCTTCCTGTCGGTTAAATTTCGCGTCTGTAGCACGTCGTCTTCGTGGTGTAGCAATTTCAATGGCCAGAAGTGTAGATCTAACCCTCTCCCAGCACGACGAGGTGTAACCGTCACGGTTGGTTTGCACAACACGCGCACTTAGCTCCTCACGGAGCACAACTGCAGTTTCCGCCATCTAGTGACAAGCAATTACCTCTACAAGACGCTCTTAACATACTACTGTGCATAATTGCCGACAGTCTCTGCACTGGAGAAACGAGGGAGATCGGGCGCGCGAGCACGCAACGCACAACAAAAGCCTGTCAGACTCATAGCTCATTCCGCTTCACGACAGTTCTTTCCGACTCGTGTTTTCCGCTTCTCACGTCCTACATTTGTCGCTGGGTACATTATTCATACGTTCCTCTGACAGGATATCGTAATGTATTTCCTGCCTCTTTCTCTGTACACTTTCACCTTCGTTGGTGTGTAACGCACAGACAGGGCGTAATGGGTGTAAGTGCAAATTTTTCAATTGGTGACTTAGGACGGTGTACTGGACACCATTAAGTCAGTATTTACGTCATTTGTAGGCTAATAATTATAGCTGCTACAAGTATTCTGTTTTTGGGTTCGTTATTACCTCCAAGTGCATGTGGCAAGGGCAAGCCATTAAAGCTTATTTTCCTATGAGCTGCTGGTCAGGTGTTTATGTGTGGACACGTGGATGTATAATGGTTAGCCTATACTGACAGGCGTAGTCCACTTAGTAGAGCAGTTACGACCGTGTAGAAAGCGTCAGGTCGTAAAGTTCGTGACGTTTTTGTGGGAAGACTGTTCACACAGAGAAAAAACAATTAACACACGTGTTTACGTATTAAGGTACACAAATAAAAATATCTGCATTTATACCCGTTTTGTGTGTTCACATTTACACTTACGTGAAGCCGACCGCTGTGGCCGAGCGGGTGTAGGCGCTTCAGTCTGGAACCGCGCTGCTGCTACGGTCGCAGGTTCGAATCCTGCTTCGGACATGGATGTGTGAGATGTCCTTAGCTGAGTTAGGTTTAAGTAGTTCTAAGTCTAGGGGACTGATGACTGATGATGGTAAGTCCCATAGTGCTTAGAGCCATTTGAACCATTTGAACTTAGGTGAAATGTTCATTTATCATTGACGACGACACGATCCAGAAAATCTTCATCGTCATGCAGAAACAATTCGTTTTCAAAGTTGGCACTTAGGCTGTAGTCTGTAAGCTTTAGAGCTAACAATAAGAACGTGGTTGTAAGCGTCTCGTTAAAAGTGTCTACACAACGACACTGGAATAGCTAATTCACTGTCATTGCTAACTGATTTCTTGGGGCTACACGTGAGCCTTTGTCACTCATTCAACACGTTCTTCAGTCTGGGAACAGAGATGACAGAATGCATGCGCACGTGCAAAAGTATACAAACAACACTGTTTGAGTTGGACTTCCATTTGATGTATATCGTTTACAGACGTAACAATGAAATGTACTCGCATTTGCAAATATGGACATCCATCTGCTGTATAATGGAATGACGACAATGAAAATCTGTACCGGATCGAGAATCGAACCCATGTTTACCGCTTTACGCTAGTGATTGCCTTCCCATTGGGCTAGCGGAGCACACTCATGACCAGACGCAAACTTCCACGTGTTGTCAAGAATGTGTCTACAACTTGCACTCGTACATTCACTACGCATATTTCTGTACAGGAGAGATATTTTAACTGAAATGTCTTCCCTGTACGGGAATAAAGGTAATGAGTGTACGAGTGTAGGTTGCAGTCACATTGTTGACAACATATGGAAGTTTGAGTCTAGCCGTGCGGCGTATTCGGATAGCCTAATGGGAAGGCTACCGCTCGCGTAAAGCAGTAAATCTGGGCTCGAGTCTCGGTCCAGTACAGATTTTCACTATCGTCATTCCATTACACAGCTGAGGTAGAACATATTTGCAAATGCGAATACCTTACACGTATTTCATAACGGCTGTAGTCGCCACAGGACCTCTTCCTTCGGACATACATGCATACCCGAAAGAACTTTGCATCACTCTTCCGAACGACAAAGGCACTGCAATATCACATTATAATTGTAAGTTGAGTATAATTGATGCTACAAAGCCTTAAAACCTCAGCTACTCATTTTGAAACACACAGTATCATCAATAACTCGTTTTAACATACTAGAGTTAGTAGTCTTTTGGAAAACAGACGCCGCCGCTAGTTATCACGTGCAAATTACGCAGAATTACTCGATCAGCGCTGGGCATAGTATAACAATAATCATAAAAAACACATTCTGATGTTTATCACTTTACCGTCTTTCCTTGTCATCCTCAGGTGACTATTATTTCTAATTATATTGAATAACCAAAGAAACTGGTATACCTACCTAATATAGTGTAGGGCCCACGCGAGCAAGCAGAAGTGCCGCAACATAACGTGGCATGGACTCGACAAATGTCTGAAGTAGTGCTGGAGGAAACTGACACCGTGAATCATACAGGGCTGTCCATAAATCCGTAAGAGTACGAAGGGGTGGAGATCTCTTCTGAACAACATGTTTGCAAGGCGTCCAAGATATGCTCAATAATGTTCATGTCTGGGCAATCTGGTGGCCAGCGGAAGTGTTTAAACTCTGAAAAGTGTTCCTGGAACCGATCTGTAGCAATTCTGGAACTGCCCAAGTCCGTCGGAATGCACAATGGACATGAATGGCTGCAGGTGATCAGACAGGATGCTTACGTACGTGTCACCTGTCAGAGACGTGTCTAGACGTATCAGGGGTCCCATAATACTCCAACTGCACACGCTCCACACCATTACTGAGCCTCCACCAGCTTCAATAGTCCGCTGCTGACATCCAGGGTCTATGGATTCATGAGATTGTCTCCATATCGGTACACGTCCATCCGCTAGATACACGTCGATCCGCTATGTCGATGTTGACGGGCCCAGGAGAGGCGTAAAGCTTTGTGTTGTGTAGTCGTCGACGTTTCGTTGAGTGGTTCGCACGCTGACACTTGCTGGTGGCCCAGCATTGAAATCTGCAGCAATTTGCGGAAGGGTCGCACTTCTGTCAGGTTGAACGTTTCTCTTCAATTGTCGTTGGTCCAGTTCTTACAGGATCCTTTACCAGCCGCAGCGATGTCGGAGATTTGATGTTTACCGAATTCCTGATATTCACGGTACACTCGTGAAATGGTGAAATGGTCGTATGGGAACATCCCCACTTCACCGCTACCTCGGAGATGGTGTGTGTCATCGCTCGTACGCCGACTATAAGACCACGTTCAGACTCACTTAAATCTTGATAACCAAAAATGGTTCATATGGCTCTAAGCACTATGGGACTTAACTTCTGAGGTCATCAGTCCCCTAGAACTTAGAACTACTTAAACCTAACTAACCTAAGGACATCACACACATCCATGCCCGAGGCAGGATTCGAACCTGTGACCGTAGCCGTCGCGCGGTTCCAGATGGAAGCGACTAGAACCACTCGGCCACACCGGCCGGCACTGATGCATGTATTCTACCTTTAAGAAATTTTTTCTGATTTAAAATTGTAGTTTGTAAATAATGTTTTTGATGTTTTAAACTATTCAAAATATTTCAGACCGCCAAGCTTGTTAGTCCTCTGTAAAATAATTTTGTCTGAATTATTTGTATTGAACAAGTAAAGCATCAGTAATGTCCTTTCTTAAAACTTTTTTTTTCAAAAAAGAAACCTGTATTTTGCATCTGTGTTTTATCACAAGCAAAAGTATAAGTTCCAAGTTTAAAAAAAAAAAGGAAGTCACTGCCATTTGTCTTAAATTGAAATATATATTCTTAAACGTTAGCCTTGCTCTGCAAGAATTTATCTGAATGTTTCACTTTATGTATTACTTGAACAAATTGTAAGTTGTAATATCATTGTGTCTTTGTGCTGTTACCAGAGCTGTTTGTTTCGATGTCTGGTGAATAAAGTTTGTCGTTGGGAATCCTCTACGGACTTGGTCCTCTCACTCCTCGCAGCCTTTAGACCTGCTAGCAACATACCTCATTCATTGTGAAGCGACTTTTTTTCGTTAAATGCACTGTCATGTCACACTAGTCAGATTTTTGTTTCTTTGATCTATAACTAATATGTGTCACAAGTAAATACACTGAACCAATCATTTCTTTTGCACAAAGGAAAGCAAAGATACTTAGTCGATCGACTATTCTGATGCAGCACTTCGAATTCACTTCAAAAGTAATTCGATCGACCTATCACGAAAGAATGAAAAAAAGGTATTTCAAAAAGACTAACCTGATTTCACGAGAGTACATCTTTTACATGAATAACGATGAAATAAGATATCTTAGTCACATGATAGCTCATTAAAATTTGACTGCCATTTCTCCTCTCCAGTAGTCATTAGATATTATGTCCGCCCCGATAGCTGAGTGGTCAGCATGACGGATTGCCGTCCTACGGGCCCGGTTCGATTCCCGGCTGGGTCGGGGATTTTCTCCGCTCAGAGACTGGGTGTTGTGCTGTCTTCATCATCATTTCATTCCCATGCGGCGCGCAGGTCGCCCAATGTGGCGTCGAAAGTAAGAAGACCTGCACCAAGGCGGCAGGACCTGCCCCGCAAGGGGCCTCCCAGCAAATGACGCCAAACGCTTATTTCCATTTCCATTAGATATTATGATGACTGCAAAGCCTAAACTAGTAATCAAATTGAAAAGGGAGCATGTAACTGAGACATCGACTACTTGTAGACTAATTCGATACAAAAAGAAAGAGGCATAGGTCTGCTTCGCAGACATACACGGCTCGTTTTCTTTAACGACAGAAACCTGGGATAAATTTTAACTTAGTCACCGGCACTAAAAGTTTACCTTGGCGCCAGTTTTAAGCCGTCAGTGGAAGTCTCCCTGGTGTAGCTCGCTTGCTCAAACGTTCACTAACCAAAGTGCGTCAAGAAGACATGGTAATAACACACCAGCACGAGACATTTTGCGATCGTCCTTTCCACCATGCCGTGTGATTTTCGTCGGTAATACGTCACTGGACCTCCTACAGCTTCGACGGTGGCACCACCAGAATTAAGACACTGGTTGTTAATGTAAGTTTGCACGCCATTGCAGCCGAGAGTTAGCCATGTCTCTGCCAGACGTCTTCTGCAGCAACGTTTGTGTTTCAAACCATTCAGATCCCAGCTGCTTACGAACCCTTCATGGTGGTAATAAACAGCAGCGTGCAGGCTTTCGTGAACTCACTCAGGCAGTATAGATGGAAGATAACAATTACCTTTCTCGTTTAGTGTGCAACGATGAGGCTAATTTCGATTGAAACGGAAAAGTACAACTCCACAACATAAGAATAATGTTTGTATGTTGGCACCGCTATAGACTGTGTTAATATCGCTGACAGCGCTCTGCGCCCTCGGCAAGAGAGTCTGTGGTTGGACGGATTAGCAGTTAGCGAGTGGATAGGGAAGTGTATGGACATCATATTCTTATTGGAGGCTGTGTGTCGGTAGGTCATACATTGTAAAGTGAGATGACATTTATAAGAAAATACGTAAGCAAATGTATGATGATGGATATTTGGTTGATAATGTTTGGTCAGTGGAATTATTGACAACGATATAATTTTTGTAACTGGATGTCACACGAATAAGGTAAAATTTTCTAAATACAGTACATTGTTTGCTCTTCAACAAAATCTTTCTTTCGCTAATGATATGTCTTCTAGTAGTTAGTCTTCAGTAGTTAGAATCTTTTATTTAGCTGGCTGTAGTTGCTACTTGCTTTTGTATCTGTAGTTCATGTTAAGAAGATTTGTGAGGTGAGTGACATATGAAAAAGAATGGGATTTGAGCTTTTGGGATTCGTAACTGAAATGAGTTTAGGCTATTAACAGAAATGGAGATAGTTCCATATTTCTTTAATTTCATATTTTTTAGATTTGTATTATTGTTAGAATTTCTTGCAATTCAGGACCATTCTTTTGCTAGTTATTGGAAGTCATGTTGTCAATATATAGCAGTCAGATGGCGTTGTGCTTGTATATTGTAGGTAATAAATGAATAGGTGAAGTTTGAGTTGTCTTTGTCAGGGAAAATTCTCTAGATAAGTGTTTAATAAAAAATAATTAAAGAAGTAGTTTCAACAGTAGCCGGGTACCACGAGAGAGAGAATAAGAATATTGACTACACGTAAGAATGTTGTTTACCCAGTAGCCAGACATCACGAGAGAGAGTCCCCAAAACCTCGTGTGTTTTGCATCGTTTCCCGAGGAAAGACTGGTGGCCCGTTCTTTTTTGCAGAAAGATGGTTACGAAATCACGTACCTGTAAATATTCAACATCTGGATTCTCCCACAATGGCGAAAAAAATGGTTCAAATGGCTCTGAGCACTATGGCACTCAACTGCTGAGGTCATTAGTCCCCTAGAACTTAGAACTAGTTAAACCTATCTAACCTAAGGACATCACAAACATCCATGCCCGAGGCAGAATTCGAACCTGCGACCGTAGCGGTCTTGCGGTGCCAGACTGCAGCGCCTTTAACCGCACGGCCACTTCGGCCGGCACAATGGCGAAAACATGCCAGAAATTTCATATTGTGATAGGATGCAGCATCACCAGGATGTAATCCGTAAAAGTGAATTGTTTCAACGGTGGATTGGCCTTAAACAGAATACGCATGTACGATTGCACCGTTGGCTGCCAAGGTCTCTTTTTTAGGGTTCTGTACCTCTGTCGGATCACTTTATTTTCTGTTCCTCTACCCGTCTCTGAAGACCCATTTTTCCCAGGAACAGGTAGAGGAATCGACAAAATTCGAGGGTTGGAACTTAAATAATGGCAACTATTTATTCACAACCGATACAAAAGAGTTACATTTTTGCACCTGTTACTGTCCTTCAGAGTAGTTGCCAGCGATGTGGAAGGCGTAGTATACCGTTATCTGAAACGAATGCCACGAACCCAAAACCGAAACCCCAGTCCAACGAATGGCGTCATTACGGGTCGCCGCGAAAGTTAAAAGTGCGTCAGAGCCCCAGTATGGTGAAAGTTATGGTGATTCTCGTGTACGACTGTGATGGTGTTATCCTAACGCATTACGTTCCTCCACGGCAGCCCGTCTATGCACAGTATTACTGTTCGTTTTTGGAGCATCACCTGAGACCATCTTTGCGAAAGAAGCGGCGACACTTTCTGCGCAACCCACCCATAATTTTGCACGACAATGCGCGGGCGCATACAGCGCAAGCTGTGGCTGCTCTGTTCGGTCGATGGGACTGGGAAGTACTGTACCATCCACCATACTCCCCGGACTTATGTCCTTGTGAATTTGATTTAATTCCGAATATGAAGGAACCACTTCGTGGCATTCGCTTCAGAACTGTTCCAGAGATTCCGCAAGTAGCAGACCGCTCTATTCACACCATCAACAGAACAGGCTCTGCTAACGGTATACTACGCCTTCCACATCGCTGGCAACAGGTTCTGCACATCGCTGGTAACTACTCTGAAGGACAGTAACAGGTGCAAAAATGTAACTCTTTTGTATCGGTTGTGATTAAATAGTTGCCACTATTTAAGTTCCAACCCTCGTATATAGACAATTAAGTTAGTACGCAATCCTCAAAGCGCAAGTCCTACACTCACACTTGACCAGTAAAAAAAAAAAAAAAAAAAAAAAAAAAAAAAAAAAAAAAAAAAAAAAAAAAAAAAATGAAAAGCGGGAAGCCGCGTAGCAGTAGCGTAGCAACCAGATATGTTCGCAGTAGTGTGGAACGAGTTTAAATATTGTCTCTATGTTCGTTGTGCGCTCAGTGGTGAGCACGTTGGGAATCTATGAAAACTAAACGAAAATATAGATCTTGAATGCAATTTTAAAAATTACCACATGGTTTTATGGGCAGGTATACCATTGTGATACCAGATGGTTCGTTTGAAAAGAAAAAAAAAACCGTTGTAGTTCTATGCGTATGTTAAAATTTACCGCAAATTTCTTTCTTCATCAGTTAAGAAGATATAGCCTTGAGGAAACTCACTGCATTTCGACGTGTACATACCTACGAAAAGACGCTGGGCCTGCTCAGGAATGACAGACCCAAGGTGTACATGACATCCAATAGTTCGACATTGGGTGCGGTGCTAAAGCGTACCACTCGGACGCTCTGGAAGACTGTAGCTTTGCCATCAGCTCCACTGGCAGGCTCCTTCGCGATCGAGTCACCCAGCACGCCAGCTGAGACGAGTCGCTCACGACTCTGACGTCACCAGCTCGTCCGCGCCTGCCCCAAGTGCGAAATGCGTGCGCCTCTTCGCCGCACGGCGGACACATCTCCTTTAACTCGCTGCGTGAATTTTCGCGTGAAGCGGTTTTCTTTTTGGATGCTAACATCAGACACGTTCGCGTGACTGAGTCGCAGAGTCTTCCACGTTCAACTGTGCTGCTGAACGTTTCACTCAAGAGTATTTCAGAGAAAGAGTAATGACAAGAAGTTTCCAGGTTTTCATGCTTTTTTTTATTGCATTTATACCGTCTAAACAAATTATCGCTAAAGTAGATTACCTTATGGAACGTCGATGTGGGTGACAAGGCGCTATGACGCAGGCCCAAAACTGCTTCTGTAGTATAAAGGTCAACTCAACTATGTGATGTCAAATGAGAATCTGGTAGCGTAACTGGCACACAAATCGCCGATGTGGTATCAGATCGAAAGCCTGGCGCCAGGCGGGTAGGAGCATGACGTTTCTTCTAGTTTAGAGAAATAAAGGCAAGACTGAAGTTAAACGTGTGCACCGCTTTATTTACAGAGCCCTCGCTAAGGATTTTTTTTAACCATTTTACAACGCATAGTCAAGAGACGAAGCATTTGCGAGATATGTCTACGGTAAATAACACATTTCTAAATAATGACAGTTCCTTTATTTTAGTCTTCGAGACTAGTTCAACGTCTTCCACAGTGTTTCTCCGTCCTGTAAGAAAGTCTTCATTCTTGCATACTCGTTGCACCCAAAGTCCTTAGTTTGTTGTTGTTGTTGTGGTCTTCAGTCCTGAGACTGGTTTGATGCAGCTCTCCATGCTACTCTATCCAGTGCAAGCTTCTTCATCTCCCAGTACCTACTGCAACCTACATCCTTCTGAATCTGCTTAGTGTATTCATCTCTTGGTCTCCCTCTACGATTTTTACCCTGCACGCTGCCCTCCAATGCTAAATTTGTGATCCCTTGATGCCTCAAAACATGTCCTACCAACCGATCCCTTCTTCTAGTCAAGATGTGCCACAAACTTCTCTTCTCCCCAATCCGATTCAATACCTCCTCATTAGTTACGTGATCTACCCACCTTATCTTCAGCATTCTTCTGTAGCACCACATTTCGAAAGCTTCTATTGTCTTCTTGTCCAAACTGGTTATCGTCCATGTTTCACTTCCATACATGGCTACACTCCATACAAATACTTTCAGAAACGCCTTCCTGACACTTAAATCTATACTCGATGTTAACAAATTTCTCTTCTTCAGAAACGATTTCCTTGCCATTGCCAGTCTACATTTTATATCCTCTCTACTTTGACCATCATCAGTTATTTTACTCCCTAAATAGCAAAACTCCTTTACTACTTTAAGTGTCTCATTTCCTAATCTTATCCCTTCAGCATCACCCGATTTGATTTGACTACATTCCATTATCCTCGTTTTGCTTTTGTTGATGTTCCTCTTATATCCTCCTTTCAAGACACTGTCCATTCCGTTCAACTGCTCTTCCAAGTCCTTTGCTGTCTCTGACAGAATTACAATGTCATCGGCGAACCTTAAAGTTTTTACTTCTTCTCCATGAATTTTAATACCTACTCCGAATTTTTCTTTTGTTTCCTTTACTGCTTGCTCAATATACAGATTGAATAACATCGGGGAGAGACTACAACCCTGTCTCACTCCTTTCCCAACCACTGCTTCCCTTTCATGCCCCTCGACTCTTATAACTGCCATCTGGTTTCTGTACAAATTGTAAATAGCCTTTCGCTCCCTGTATTTTACCCCTGTCAACTTCAGAGTTTGAAAGAGAGTATTCCAGTTAACGTTGTCAAAAGCTTTTTCTAAGTCTACAAATGCTAGAAACGTAGGTTTGCCTTTCCTTAAACTAGCTTCTAAGATAAATCGTAGGGTCAGCATTGCCTCACGTGTTCCAACATTTCTGCGGAATCCAAACTGAACTTCGCCAAGGTCGGCTTCTACCAGTTTTTCCATTTGTCTGTAAAGAATTCGCGTTAGTATTTTGCAGCTGTGACTTATTGAACTGATAGTTCGGTAATTTTCACATCTGTCAACACCTGCTTTCTTTGGGATTGGAATTATTATATTCTTCTTGAAGTCTGTGGGTATTTCGCCTGTCTCATACATCTTGCTCACCAGATGGTAGAGTTTTGTCATGACTGGCTCTCCCAAGGCCATCAGTAGTTCTAATGGAATGTTGTCTACTCCCGGGGCCTTGTTTCGATTCAGGTCTTTCAGTGCTCTGTCAAACTCTTCACGCAGAATTTTATCTCCCATTTCATCTTCATCTACATCCTCTTCCATTTCCATAATATTGTCTTCAAGTACATCGCCCTTGTATAAACCCTCTATATACTCCTTCCACCTTTCTGCCTTCCCTTCTTTGCTTAGAACTGGGTTGCCATCTGAGCTCTTGATATTCATACAAGTGGTTCTCTTCTCTCCAAAGGTCTCTTTAATTTTCCTGTAGGCAGTATCTATCTTACTCCTAGTGAGACAAGCCCCTACATCCTTACATTTGTCCTCTAGCCATCCCTGCTTAGCTATTTTGCACTTCCTGTCGATCTCATTTTTGAGACGTTTGTATTCCTTTTTGCCTGCTTCATTTACTGCATTTTTATATTTTCTCCTTTCATCAATTAAATTCAATATTTCTTCTGTTACCCAAGGATTTCTATTAGCCCTCGTCTTTTTACCTACTTGATCTTCTGCTGCCTTCACTACTTCATCCCTCAGAGCTACCCATTCTTCTTCTACTGTATTTCTTTCCCCCATTCCTGTCAATTGTTCCCTTATGCTCTCCCTGAAACTCTCTACAACCTCTGGTTCTTTCAGTTTACCCAGGTCCCATCTCCTTAAATTCCCACCTTTTTGCAGTTTCTTCAGTTTCAATCTGCAGTTCATAACCAATAGATTGTGGTCAGAATCCACATCTGCCCCTGGAAATGTCTTACAATTTAAAACCTGGTTCCTAAATCTCTGTCTTACCATTATATAATCTATCTGATACCTTTTAGTATCTCCAGGATTCTTCCATGTATACAACCTTCTTTTATGATTCTTGAACCAAGTGTTAGCTATGATTAAGTTATGCTCTGTGCAAAATTCTACAAGGCGGCTTCCTCTTTCATTTCTTCCCCCCAATCCATATTCACCTACTATGTTTCCTTCTCTCCCTTTTCCTACTGACGAATTCCAGTCACCCATGACTATTAAATTTTCGTCTCCCTTCACTACCTGAATAATTTCTTTTATCTCGTCATACATTTCATCTATTTCTTCATCATCTGCAGAGCTAGTTGGCATATAAACTTGTACTACTGTAGTAGGCATGGGCTTTGTGTCTATCTTGGCCACAATAATGCGTTCACTATGCTGTTTGTAGTAGCTAACCCGCACTCCTATTTTTTTATTCATTATTAAACCTACTCCTGCATTACCCCTATTTGATTTTGTATTTATAACCCTGTAATCACCTGACCAAAAGTCTTGTTCCTCCTGCTACTGAACTTCACTAATTCCCACTATATCTAACTTTAACCTATCCATTTCCCTTTTTAAATTTTCTAACCTACCTGCCCGATTAAGGAATCTGACATTCCACGCTCCGATCTGTAGAACGCCAGTTTTCTTTCTCCTGAAACGACGTCCTCTTGAGTTGTCCTTAGTAATGAGTAATAAATCGACGTGGATGAGCCGAAACATTACGATCACTGTCAATTTCGAGATTGAATGCCACCTGGACCGTTGTGGGCAGGTGACGCGGTAAGGAAATAATATACGCGGACGCAGACAAATGGGGAATCATTCTAGCGATGATAGTGATATGAGCTATTGTAGCAGGGGACAGAAATTCGTGGTCCGGCATCTGGGAATGAGCATCTCAGAAAAGGCATTCGTCGGCCGTTCGCGTGCTACTAACGTGAGCGTCAATTGCAAAGAGGTTGAAGGTCGGAGAAGTAACAAGCAGGAAATAAGGTGTTTGACGTCCGACCTCATCACAGAACATGGAGATCGGAGCTTACTGACAGGACTGACAACAAAGTAGGGATACAGTGCTGATGCATGCACAACTCTTTTGGAGCTCGCAGTTCAGCGCAAGTTGTTGAGCATGAGATTTCGCAGCAGACTGCAGCTGCGTTTTCAAATACGATTACATTAGGCACGGTATTGTGGAGGTTAGAAAGAAGTTAAATGGAAATGTATCACTGTTTGGATAGATCACATTTCTTACAGCAGCAGTGCGGTGGCCGTGTCCGGATACGGCGTCACCCAGTCAATGAGTGCTCGGAACAGGCACCACCCCGTGGACGCAGGTCGGTGGGGACAGTATCATGTTATGGGGCACATTCGTCTGGGATTCCGTGGAACCTCTGGTAGTAATCGAAGGTGCCCTGACTACTGTGGACTACGTGAACATTATTGCGAAACACTTGTACCCGTTCATATTCGATATTTTCCCCGGCGGCGATAACATCTTCCACAAGAAATCGAAAAAGTAATGTACCCGAGGAGAGTCTCACACTGAAGTGGAAACAGTTTACTTAACACGTCACAACTCGGATTCCAGAAGGGCTGCTCGACTGAGAATGCTATTTATACGTTCACTCATCAAATTGTACAAGCCTTAAATGATAATATGTGGCCAGTTGGTATTTTCTGTGATCGTTCCAAGGCGTTTCATTATGCAGATCACAGTACTCTCTTATAAAACCTCAAGTTTATGGAATTGATCGATTTGAGTGTAGTTGGTTTCACTCGTACTTAGTAAACAGAATGCAAAAAGTTGTGCTGAGTAATTCAGGGTAGAAAATTTTAGCTACTGGGCAGAAATCATAGAGTGAGTCCTACAGGATTCAATTTTGAGTCAAATCCTATTCCTTGCGTATGTGAATGACCTTCCACTTAACATTCAACAAGCGGAATTGCTACTTTTTGCAGACGATACTAGTGTTATAATCAGTTCCATTAACCAGAAAGCAATAGAAGAGATTGTACTTGATAGTATACAAAGCATTATAAAGTGGTTCTAAGAAAATAGACTTTCCATAAATTTTGAAAAAAAAAACTACATTATATTCAGTTCGCTGTGGCAAACAACTACTACTGATGTAGCACATGAGCGGGGTCAGTAAATACGGCAGAATGCTCACAATTTTTGGGTATACATGTTGATGAAGACTTGAATTGGAAGAAGCATACTACTGAGCTTCTCAACAAATTAAGTTCAGCCACTCTTGCTTTTCGTGTAATTTCTAGTCTTACAAAAAGAAACGAATTGACCTTCTGACATATTTTGCATATTTCCACACAATACAGTCTTATACACTTGCGCAACATGATCAATAAGAATAATATGTGGTATTCAATCACCGATATAGTGTAGGTACCTCTTCTATAAACAGGGGCTGGGAATTTTAGCTGTGCCGTCATTGTACATACATTCGTTAATGAAATTCTCAGCATAAATATGTCTATGAAGTCTTTCATGTTCGGCATAAATAGTTCATCCCAATTTGAGACGAACAATGATGTCCATATCTACAATACTAGAGGGGAAAAATGAACTTTGCTACCAGTTATTAAAGCTGTCAGTGGCTCATAAAGGAGTTCCACATGGAGCAACAAATATTTTTTTGGTTATCTGTTCTATAAAATAAAATGTCTGGAGGGCAGCAAAGCAAGTTTTAAATCTAACTTAAACTCACTTCTCCTGGACAACTCCTTCTGTTCCATTGACAACTAACTTCTTAAAAACTGTTAGGCGATGAAAACATAAGTAAAATCTATGTTTTCAAGTGTAGCTGCACAAGCAGGACGAGAAATAAGTATTCATTAATGTCAACACTACATATCTTGAAACCTGACTCGTTTGATAAACGAATTGTTCAAATGTTCTAAGGAACATGTAGCTAACTAATTAGTAGTCTATTCGGATTCATAGTTTCGATAGAACGCGTGTGAACCAATATTCAATTTCCTTCCAGTCATTCGGGCTTGGAAGTTGATTATCTCGCTCCTTTTCCACTCACTGGCGTTAATTCGAATACAGAGTGGTTTTCCTCGTCGTTTGTATACGTATGACCACGTAAAGTGGCATGGTGCGTTGAAGGGCACTTGGGTGTGAAACATGACTTTTGTATTCATTTTGTGAACAATATACAGGTTATTCAGCGCTCATATAATTTAGAATTGTTACGAACTTATTTCTCACCGTTCTGAGCTTCGTTCAAATCATTATATGTGTCCACTTAAGACTACGTTTTCGAACGAATTACGTTTTGCTTTCATAAGATTTCAAACAAAGAGAGAACAAACTGCCATTAGCGGTAACGGCGCTTTCTTGTTTTTAAATGAAATTTTCAGGTAAGTTGGTGTTGCAGTGGAACTTCATGGCAAATGACGCAGTGACAGATACTTCGATATTTAGCTATCACATCAGCTCGTATCTTTTGAACGTATTAGATGTTGTACGAGACAGGGTGCAAGCCCATTTGCACTGCACGAATTACACCTACATACTATGTGTTCATAGACACAGATAGCGAGTAGCTACACGAGATCTATTGTAAGGATTATGGTTTCGTTGTCGTCTCTGTTTAGCTAACGTTAAACCCCACTTTGAATATTATGTTGCTCGTTGACAAAGTGCCTTGTCACTACGAAATCTAAAGCAAAGCAGGACAGCGTTTGTTCTCTTATGGGTGAGATTTCTTATAAAGGCGACTGCTTAAGGTCAATGAAAAGCGGGGTCAGAGCCTCTTATGAACTCACAGGTTAAAGCATAAAGTGGTGAAAGCTTTCAAAATGTACAGCTAAAAGTATTGTTACTGAAAATATATACAACTACCAGTCACTATTTTTCTGCAACCCCATAAAGGAACAGTCACGGAGTTCGACAGCATCCACTATGGATAAAATTCATATACAACTACATTTTTCTGCATCTTTAAACCTACAACCCTTTAATTATGCACACTTAGACATTGCTTTACCTTTAACGAGTGACACTGATTGAAAACGTATAACGGATAAACAATACAAAGTGGAAACTACAACCCCATTCTGTATGCACCTGACAACATAAACATGCATTGTTTACGAAGGTTTGTAAACATCAAAAAATGGTTCAAATGGCTCTGAGCACTATGGGACTTAACATCTGAGGTCATCCGACCCCTAGAACTTAGAACTACTTAAACCTAACTTACCTAAGGATATCACACACATCCATGCCCGAGGCAGGATTCAAACCTGCGACCGTAGCGATCGCTCGGTTCCAGACTGAAGCGCCTAGAACCGCTCGGCACAACGGCCGGCCTGTAAACAGTCAGCTGTGTAACCTTAGCCGTATGCAAATGGTTTCCGCCAGTAATTTAACACGTGGTCCGTCAGTACTAGTTTATAGCTACTTAGGCATTTTGTGGCCACAGCGTTTCGTCGTACGACTTTCACCACTACGCTGAGCCAAGCAGCGCGCATGCGTAAAACATCTCGCAACGAACGAGAGAAAAAGTGGCTGTGAGGAGAGCAGTGGAGAGGAGGAGAGGAGAGGGGGATTTAATTTCCGGTGTGTCACGTGACTCTTCCCGCTCTCCGTGTCCCACAAAACCAGACGAGGCTCACACTTTTGAGCGCTGATACCAGACAGAGAGAGTATTTGGTTTTTAGCTGAGTTTTTCACTTTGCTCAAAAGAATATGATGAGGTTTTACCGACATAGGCGGCCTGTGTAATAAGCTGCGTCTACGTGCGCTTTTTAAACTCGGCAGCGAAGCCTCGCATTTAAGATCCTACAGAACATAAATTCTCTTAATCTCTGCCCTTTCTTTCTTGCGCGTCCGCATTGCCCTATCCGCCCTAAACCCTCTCTGTAATTATCTACTTCTCTCTGCTTTGATTCAGGCTTCCTCTTCGTCTTACACGCACCAGCGTCTCTCTTTCAAAAACAGAACGACGTTCTTCTTTTTAGTGCCTTTGGCAGCTAGCGCACCGTGCAGCTATCCTCGCAAAGCTAAGTATTACCAGAAAAATTCGTTAATACAATATTCTTATGCGTTTTACTGTTTACTGTATTAATGCATTTTACTATTGACGTCACACTTACAGCGATACCTCACAGGCCGATGTAAATGGCGTTAAGTTATTGATAAAAACTGATGGTGATTAAAAGTTTATTTTATCGGCCGCGTTTGTTGGTTGTTAAATATTACTATCTTCAAATACGAACCAACAATGGAGCACCACCTGCACAAAACAGTAAATAGTTCAGAAATCCTTTCAGATGTGCAGTTCGATTTTTGCACGCATAGTGAGTAGACCCCCACGCAATGACTCTTTATCAATTCAGCAAATGCGACGCACATCAAATCCACTTTCTCGTCTCTCAAGTTGTCACACTGTTTGAATGAAGCTGCTTGTGTATTATATAAATTACAAGAACTAAATTTTCAGACCAGTTTCACTACTATCCATCGCACAAATTTTGGTGTCACGTCTTCCTAATGTTCCTATTGCGACTGCGATTTCAACAGCAGAATACTTACAAGACAGCTAACAAGAGATTGTAGCTATATGGTACTTCACCTGACGACAGAAAAGAGACTTTGCAGTTAAATTATAAAGAAATACTTCCGTAATATGAAAGTTATAATGTGATGGACTAAATTATCATGGGGAAAATCTACAGTGACAGCTTAAGCGAATTAATGCTGTTGGTGTCCTACACAAATGTAGAGTAAGACACGAAAATTAATGATAATGATGAAATCTACTATGTATGTGACGGCTATATTCAAAGACCACTAAGGGCACTGATGACAATGCCGTTTAGCATTCTAACGTCCGCCCCCGGTAGCTGAATGGTCAGCGTGACGGATTGTTAATCCTCTGGGCCCGGGTTCGATTGCCGGCTGGGTCGGGGAATTTTCTTCGCCCAGGGACTGGGTGTTGTGCTGTCCTCATCATCGTCCTATCATCCTCATCGACTGCAGTTCGCCGAAGTGGCGTCAAATTGAAATACCGGCACCCGGCGAACGGCCTGCCCGACGGGGGGCCTTAGCCATACGATTAAATAAATAAGCGCTCTAAAAATCTAAACACTAACGAAGACGACTAGATTGCGATACTAATATTGTGGTAGTTAGAATTAAGATTCCAAAACTATCCAAGAAATTAATTTTGAGACGGAATGCCGAACTAAAGGTACATTAATTCTTACTCAGTTTTCTACATCCTGTAACGGAAAATGTGTCTAAGTTATAGCATAGCCTGATTTTAAACAGCGAGCACTCAGTAAAGGGATTCAGAGACTTCATCGTATGCCGTGCATACGAGGGTTGTCCGGAAGAAAACTACGCAGAAAAAAATATTTCAGAACCATTATTTTGAATTTACGCACTTCATGCATGCTAAGGAATTTGGCGCCAGGTTTGCGAATGGACTGAAAATTTCTTGACAGGGTGTACGCTGCACTTTACCCTCGATATATGAAGGGCTTATTTCAATAGTGGTACAAGTCCATTACCTCCACTTTTCTGTCAATAATGCTTCTGACATTAGTGGTCCAAACAAACAGAAAGAAAGGTTCATCTCTAGCAAGATGCCATATGTTTGAATATTTCTGGTATCTCAACTGATGATTTTTCAACGCTCATTTAACTTTAGGACTCTGTATCTCAGAATGAACAAAAGTGGACTTGTACCACTATTGAAATAAGCCCTTCATATAGTCACTTGTGTTCAGTGAAGAAATATCTGGTTTGTCCCATGCAAGTTTTAAAAAGCCACGACTTGTCACTAAGTATGTAATGGTAAGTATTGGGTTGTATTTAGTCGTAGATGACGCAGTATTGGCAGAATTCAGTAACTGCCAGCTAACTCTTGACGTGTGTGCTATGAAAAGTTGCGCATTTCATGAAACGTAAAACAAGACAAAACATTTACCCTTGGAGAACTGAAACAATGAGTCACAACTAAAGACAGTGCATGAGAGTCACAACGTGTAGCGAAATGAAGAGAAAAGGTTATAGTGCTAAAGAGTCGTTAGGAAGTTCCTTGGAAACTGCAAGCTGACTGCATATCAAAAACGCTTTAGACGATCATGTTTCGCTACGGTCTTCTGCTGTTGCCACCTTCCTGTAGGCAACATCGCCAAACACGGTCGCAGAAAAGACGACAGAATGGAATAACTTGGAAATTAAAACTAAAAGCATCGAACAGACACTAATCTTGCAAGTAAAACAGATTATTTAAGACAATCTCCATATACATTACTACTCTGCAATTCACACCCAAGTGATTGCAGAGGGTTCACAGAACCACTTATAAATTATTTCTCGATCGATCCACACTCGAATAGCTTATGGGGAAAATGAGCGCCTAAATCTTGCCGTGCTAACTCGAGTTTCTCTTACTTCATTAAGATGGTTATTTTTCCCAATGTAGGTGGGAGCCAACAAAATACTTTCGCATTCGGAGAAGAAAGTTAGTAACTGAAATTTTATCAAAAGATCTTTTCGCAACGAAAACCGCTTTTGTTGTAATGATTAAAACACCAAACGTGTTCCGGCGTAAAGTCAAGCACCAGCACACAAGGCGGGAACATTAGAGCAGAGAGGGGTGTGAGGCGACGTCAGCCGATCGCACGCTGATCGACCCCTCTCCAGGACGACAACGCGACAGCAGCAACCTCTACATGAAGAGGACATAAGCGCCGCGCCACCTGGCCGCGGCCCAGTTCTGCGGGTTCTACAATTTCTACAGCTGCGAGTTCAAGAAATGCATCAAGACCAGTCATGGCGCTTGTACATTGTAGCATTGTCTATACTGAAGAGATTTCTTATTTCGTCTGTCGCCCTTTGCGTGCGACACATATGTATTTCACAAAGTTATGTATTGTAATCATTTCTACAGTCGCAGGTTCGAATTCTGCCTCGGGTATGGATGTGTGTGATGTCCTTAGGTAAGTTAGGTTTAAGTAGTTCTAAGTTCTAGGGGACTGATGACCTCAGAAGTTAAGTCCCATAGTGCTCAGAGCCATTTGAACCATTTAATCATTTCCTTTTGTAATAGACTTCATTAATACGATTTGCTTGAATTGTCATTTAGCGATTCGATACAGCAGGTTTCCCAGGCACCCATATTTGACGAGTCGGCAGGAAACAACAAAACGTGCTTATCCTATCCCTGACGCTCTCTCCCCTATTTCGCGTTAATACGAAGCGTGCTGCCCCTCTTTGAAATTTTTCGATATAATGCGTCATTCCTACCTGGTAGGGGTCGCATACCGTGCAACAGTACTTCAGAAAAGGACGGACAAGCGTAGCGTAGGCAGTGTCTTTACTTGATTTGTTGCTCTGCTAGTGGCACGCACAACATTTCGTATGTCATAATTCCAATTTAAGTTTTTCGTAATCGCAATCCCTAGGTATTTAGTTGAATCACCAACCTTTAAATTCGTGTGATGTATGGTGGAACCGAAAATTAAAGAATTTTTTTTGTAGTTACTCAAGTGGAAGACCTCACAAGCTCCATTATTTAGGGTAATCACCACTTTTCACATCAAACAGATATCTTTTCTAAATCATTTTGCAAACGGGTTTGATATGTGATGACTTTACTAGAAGGTAAACGACAGCATTATCTGCAAACAATCTGAAAGTGCTGCTCACATCTTTTACACCTATTTTACAGACTAGGAACAGCAGTGGGGTATAACACGTCCTTGGAAAATGCCACATACCACTCCTGTTACACTCAAATTCCCGTCAGTTACCACGACCTATGCCCTTTCTGACAGCAAGTCACGAATCAACTCGCACAACTCAAGCGATGCTCGATAGATATGCAGTTTGATTAGAAACTGCTGGTTGTGAGCAAAGATGGCAAAAGCCTTCTCGAAATCTATAGATATGGAATCAACTTGGGATGCCCTGTCGACAGCACTCACTCTTCCTGGCATTTAATGACGTTCAAACACCGTTCAGAAACGTTACTGCAAATTGATGTCGGTGATACGGGTCTCTAATTTGGCGGATCACATTTAAAGGTGCTGCAACTGATCATAACTATGTATTGGATACCAAATAACGTTCCTTTAACCTAGTGCAATGGTATCCGTAGCTTGAAGATGGTCGCTTGACCGCAAGTGGTTGTTCGTATTGAAATGCACGTTACAGAAGCTTTTGTTGGTTTCGTGATGCCGTTATTTTACGACATCGAAATTGTTCAGCACTATTTACGTAAAATATTCTGTGGAATGCCATACACTGAAGAGCCAAAGAAACCGATGTAGGGATGCGTTTTCAAATACAGAGAGATGTAAACATGCACAATACGGCGCTGCGGTCGGAAACGCCTAAACGAGACAACATGTGTCTGGCGCAGTTGTTAGATCGGTTACTGATGCTACCATGACGGGCTATGAAGATTTAAGTGAGTTTGATCGTTGTGTTATAGTCGGGCACGAGCGATGGCACACAGCATCTCCGAGATGAAGTGGGAATTATCCCGTACGACCATTTCACGAGTGTACTGTGAATGTCAGGAATCCGGTAAAACATCAAATCGACGTCGCTGTGGCCGGAAAAACATCCTGCAAAAACGGGACCAACGATGACTGAAGAGAACTGTTCAGCGTGGCAGAAGTGCAACCCTTCCGAAAACTGCTGCAGATTTCAATGCTGCGCCATCAAAATGTGTCAGCGTGCTAACCATTCAACAAAACATCATCGATACAGGGTTTCGGAGCCGAAGGCCCATTCGTGTACCCTTGATGACTGTACGACGCAAAGCGTTACGGCTCACCTGGGCTCGTCAGCACCGACATTGGACTCTTGATGACTGGAAACATGTCGCCTAGTCGGACGAGTTCGTTTCAGTTTGCATCGAGCGAATGGTCGTGTACGGGTATGAAGACAACCTCATGAACCCATGGACCCTGCATATCAGCAGGGGACTGTTCAAGCTGGTGGAGGCTCTGTTATGGTGTGGGGCATGTGCAAGTGGAGTGGAGACAGATGGACAGCAAATGCTAAAAAAATTGTATAATTACAAAGGAGGCCTTGTAATGGTGTGGGGCATGTGCAGGTGGAGTAGAGACAGATGGACAGCAAATGGCAAAAAAATCGTATAATTATAAATTAACAATTACGATTTTTCCCTTTACTTTTCTGTGAAACCTCTTGCCGAATGTTATGATTCTAGATCAACGGGAAGTACCTTTATAAGTTTTGTTGAGTGAGGTTGTATCGAAATAAGTGACGTAAATAGCGTACCTTTTGTCTGCTTTAACTTACAAGCTTAAAATTTTATCACTGACATGGGACCGTATACTTTAGCATGTGAGACAAATTTCAACTTGATTCCTCAACCCCTTCCTGAGAAAAGATGTCTTAAGGGGGGGTAGGACGTCAAACGGGCCGACTTGGAGCAGGAGAGGCACCATAGGACATTTTAATTTCCACTGTCTATACTTTTACAAACAAATTCACAAAAAATTTTTAAGCATGACCAGGAAGGATTCGGGATTCACAATCATAGCAGTGGAAGTTCAAAAACATAACAAAATAAATTTTTTTACGTGTGAAATTTCATCATTTTTTTGCTTACTATTGGCTGCATTTGTTGCTATAGCCACATTTTTCTTCACAAGCAAGAGAGATTCCTCGATGAATTTTGCACAGCATACAAAGTATACTTACAGGTGTATGAAACTCTAGAATTTTCCAAATCTATTAAAAACTGTGCTACAAATTGAGATAATTAGCTACAAAATTTGATTTTTTTCTAAACATAAAGTTTAAAATGTAACAGCTCATTCATTTTTTCATAAATTAAATTGATTCTAGGTTTTCAGACACCTCTAAGTATGGTTTGTATGCTGTGCAAAATTCATCTTACAGTCTCTCTTACTTATGAAGAAAAGTGTACCTATAGCAACAAATGCAGCCAATAGTAACTGAAAAAATGATGAAATTTCACATGTAGAAAAAATTTATTTTGTTATGTTTTTGAACTTCCACTGCTATGAGTGTGAATCCTGAATCCTTGCTATCATGCTGACAGAGTTTTATGAATTTATTTGTAAAAGTATAGGCACTGGAAATTAAATTGTTCTGTGGTGCCTCTCCTGCTCCAAGTAGTCCTGTTTGACGTCCTACCCCCCTTAACAGTCGGAGGAAAGAAGGAAACAGAGTGTTCCTATAAAGGCTCTGTTATATTGGTTGAGGAACGTAACCCTAAAAACGGCAGCAAAAGCGTCTGACCTCAGTAAGAGGAGGTAATTAACGTCAGCATTGTCTGCAGATGGCAGCCATCATATTCTAGTGTGTAAATTGAGCATATAACGTGCTCTGGCGCCACGGTCGGCCTTCTTCCTTAGGACTGTTGAGCGCCAGCGACCTTAATGACCCCACGGTGGCCAGGCGGCATCTGCGGCGACCCGGCACCGCCTAACGGCCCTGGAAACAGACTGAGACAAGTCTCTGGGCCGGCGCGAACAATGGACGCCCGCCCGCATCGTCCGGAACACTTCGCCTTTCTCCCCGGACACTCCGTAACGCTCGTCTACTAGGTAGGTCCTACTTCCCAGTCAATACAGCTCATTATCCTGGGCGGTCGGCTTTTGCTGAAGAACACTGAACAAAAAACTTGTCAGCCCCAGAAGACGTCACGCTAGTACCGTGTAACACCGCCCGTAGACTTGAGGATGACCTCGATTCGGCGAGGACGAGCGTCCAGAAGATGCTTCAGGCACGTCACGTTCGGATGAAGCCACTAATTGATTGTTAGATCCCGCAACCTACCAAATTGAGGGTATGTAGACTGATACGTCTCATCCGCCGTTCCACATAGTCCAGACATTTTCGGGGTAAGTACATGGTGATAAAGAGGCCACTCGAAGTACGATGGCAAGCGTGAGATAGTGTGCGTGCAGCATGTGAACACGACTGTTATCATCTTAGAAGACGGGAGTGTCTACAGCACACTCATGATGCAGATTGTAACTTGTGTTAAAAAGTAACTTGTTTGTTTTGATGATGTGAACGAAAGCTTGAACTGAGATGGTTTCCTACTCTTTAACTTCATCTGCGTTTGTGTTGTACTCCTGAACGATGGTGTAATTACGTAAACGCTATCAGACAATAAGAGTCGCCGAATTAGTCAAAAACTGTATAACTCTATTTGAATGAACTTTTAGCAAAATAATCAGAAAACATAAAACTGTAGTAGGTAAACTCTGCAGTGAAGCCCTTGTATTGTGCAGTACATTGAACAGCACTACTGTGCGTGACGTCACAGTATGCGACTTGCCGTTTCAACACACAGAACTACCGAACTACCGTACTAAAAATTCTACAAAATAATTAAAAGTGCTCCTTAAGAGAAAGTATTCTGTATAACGCGATCCTAAGGTACTCCTAGTGTATATTATGAAAAAGTTTGTCTCCCTCAAAATCAACATTAATACTCTGTACGCCAATTAATAGGCAGATGGAAACATCCAACTTCCGATATAAGTTCATAAGGCTTCCGCGGCCGGTGTCATTTCGGATAAAATAGTTTAGCTCTTTCAGTAGTTCACAATGACGCAGCCAATACCCAAAATTATTTTTCCAAAATGTAACTTCCGTTGTGTGTGAGTTAGACTGTAACCTCCATTTGTGGAAATATAGGCTAAAGATATCTAGAACAGAGGTAGGGATTTCTCCAGGTGTTACGAACGTTTTGTGTTGGGTGGCTATTGCCCACCCATCCACATAGCCACTGTATAGGAGGAATATCATATGGTGTAAACAAGAGAGATGCGAGGACAAATCACTGCGGTAAGCCATTATTCATTACTTTTGGGCAGCTAGTGTCGTTTGCTGCTGTTATAGCAAATGTCCTTCCAACTAATATGTTGTCAACTACTTATGTTGATCGTCTGCATGGAGTAAGTTGTAATAATTTATGAAGACACCCACGCCTCCAAGCCGTATCATATGCCTCACTTACGTCAACGAAAGCAACTGATGTTTTCTGCTGCTCTTGGTGTCCTGCTTCAGTAACTGTTATTAATGATAATGCCTGATCAGCGTAACTCCGTCTTACCCTGATAAATAAATCACCCAGAAAGGAAAAGATATGAAACTTAAGGGGTTGGAAGCGTACGTCACGTTACTTCGGGGATTACTGAGATGAATTTACAAATAACTTGACAGTATGAGCCCACTATCAGTGTGATGTTTCATCCACTCTGGACCGGATGCGTACACTGATTCAGTTAGGAAGAGCACCATAAAGTCGTTGTATCCTCTCCTGAAGCAAGATGGTTAGCAACTGTTGTAACGGTCCTTGATACTGCGTCCGGTCATCCTGATTTAGTTTTTCCTTGATTTCCCTAAATCGCTCCAGGCAAATGCCGGGATGGTTCCTCTGAAAGGGCACGGCCGACTTTCTTCCCCATCCTTCCCTATTCCGATGAGACCGATGAACTCGCTGTCTGGCCTCCTCCCCCAAACAACGCAACCCCAAACCGTTCCTTGATATCCTACGCAGTTGACTTCAGAACTGGTGCCACACATGTCCTAACGGGCACAGATCTTGGAATCCTGCTGGCCACGGGTGTACCTCATCACACATAACGTTCATAGAGATACGTGCCATAGGAAGCATTGTCCTGTGGAAAAATTGCACCGCTATACTGTCGCAGGGCACAGATCTTGGAATCCTGCTGGCCACGGGTGTAGCTCATCACACATACCGTTCATAGAGATACGTGCCATATGAAGCATTGTCCTGTTGAAAAATGGCACCGCTATACTGTCGCAGGAGAGGTAACAAACGAGGAAGCAGCATGCCTGCGACCTATCGTTGTGCCGTCACTGTTCCGTCAAACACTACCAGCTGGGACCTAAGTCATACCAAATGGCTCCCCACACCATGACGCCAAGATCAACTCTATGTTGCAGAGAGTCCTTGACCATGAGTAAGGCTGCCATGACGTTCCCACACAGTCCGACATCGGGCCACTATCACTGCTCCTTAAATCCGTATGTTGCACGATTCAGCCAGTCGGCCAAATGCAGACCCACAGTGAAATTCCTTTCAAACTGCCAGGTCCTGATTACGTTGTCTCACATGAGTACGCGGCATCCCCGGTCCTTCACAGCGATCACTCAGCACCTGGCGTTCTTCACCCCCTCCCCCCCCCCCCTGTATACCATACGAGACTTGGTGATAACACTTAACACGAACAACAGAAGTACAGTAATCTACCTGTCCCAGAGAAATGCAGTTCTAATCATTTACATATTCTCCGATGTTTTGTATGTAGACGAAGTTACATCGGCATCCAACCATGTTTCGTGGATGCTTCACGTTTTTTGTAAAGCACAGTAATTTATATTTTGTACACGTTACTTCTTCTTTTACGAGCAATGTGTGAGGAAACTAGTTACTTTGCATATACGAGGGTTGCCCAGTAAATAATGCCCCATATTTTTTTTCTCCGAAATAAAAAATATTAGAAATGTGACACTTTAGGTGCGAGTTATTTGAAGTTTCCCGCGTGTGTACGCAAAGTTTCAATTTCCTCCGACAGAGAGCGGTGGTGTAGGAATGTTCTAAAATGGCGTCTGCAGGTGACATCCGTCATAAACAACGTGCAGTGATTGAATTTCTCGTAGCAGAGGAAGAAACCGTGGACAATATTCATAAACGCTTGTGCAAAGTCTACGGAACATCTGGAGTCGATAGGAGTACTGTTGGTCGCTGGGCACAGAGGGTGAAAGCATTAGAGGGCGGTGCTGCGGAGCTCCGAGATTTGCCGCGGTCGGGAAGGCCTCCCACGGCTGTCACGCCTGACATGTTGCAGCGGGCTGATGTTCTCATTCGACGGGATCGACGCATTACGACTCGACAGAGGCTTATGTCAAAACATTAGACAAACTTAAGCAGCGCTTCCGGCGCCTTGGGCGTCATGTTAACCCACAGGATGTTTTGATTCAGCATGATAACGCTCGTCCTCACACAAGTTTGAGGACTTGTGAACACATCGCGAAAGTGGGTTGGATAGTGTTACCCCATCCACCCTACAGCCCCGATTTGGCTCCTTCAGACTTTCACTTGTTTGGGCCAATGAAGAATTTCATTCGTGGAAGACGTTTTGCCGATGACGAAGAAGTGATTCACGAAGTGACAACCTGGCTCCGTAGGCAGAGTACAGATTTTTACCGGCAGGGAATACACGCTCTTGTGTCTCGCTGGAAAAAGGCCGTCGAACTTGAAGGAGAATATGTGGAAAAATAAAGCAAGTAGACAAAACATCAGTCTTTCACATATGTAAATTTGATTGTTGTGGAATAAATACTTCTGGAGAAAAAAAATATGGGGCATTATTTACTGGGCAACCCTCGTATGAAGAAACTGATAATGCTGCACACTTCTATTGTTACTCACATGTCCGACTCTGATAAAACAATTGCACATCGTCCGACTCCAATTTCTAACCTGATAAAACTACCCGTACTCAGAGGATTTTGGTAGATCTGCTTTCATCATTATGTCACATTATTATATCTGATCAAGTAGACTTTGCGTGAAATCAATACTAATAATGTAAAGAAAGACAATGGTAAAAGCCCAGAGCACCTGTAGCACCGAATGTAATATTTATTTCGGCGCCCACATCCAACGTTGGTGTTTAGTAGTCTGTAACAAAGGGCAATTGTTCCTCGTGGGAAAGCAATTTTCGTAGATAGAAGTAGTCAGTGAATTTAGCCCCGATAAAAGGTAGAACGAAGATAATTCATGCAAAGAATTAGACACTATGCGGCTAGAGAAATTTATTTTAGTGGGTAAGCTTATTACGGCTTTATTGCCCTCATCAGTATATGTTCTGACATTGTAAATGGACATTTATCATCTTTGAGTAAGCTGTTACTGCCGTCCGTATTCGATCGATTTAATATTGTTCGGTAATGTTGTACTGTTGTTCGATGATTTGATGTTGCGCAGACACACACACACACACACACACACATACATATATATATATATATATATATATATATATATATATATATATATATATATATATATATATATATATATATACTTACTTACTTATCGCGAATGGACCCAGAAGGATCACGCAAAGCTTTCTGACGTCGTTTCTTCCATACTTCTTTCATTCGTTCTCCATGTTTTCTTTTTCTTTCTTCTGTCCACTTTGTTCCTGGTCTCTTTAGTGCTTCCTTCTCCGACAATACAATCCACTTTTCCACCTTATTTCTAAAAGTTTTTCTATCTTTGACATCTTTAAGTTCAATATTTGCTTTATGTAAATCTAATTTTACTTGGCTAATCCATGGTGTTGTTGATTTGACTTTTTCTATGTAAGTGAGAATTCTGTTGGTGAGTCGTGTGGGGGGAAGTCTAGTGACATGTCCATAAAATTTTAATCTTCGCCTTCTTATGTCTGCTGCCAGGTTTGATATAGTTTCTGTGGTTCTTCTTGATTGTATCCGGTATCCTTCTTCTGTTAATTTTGGACCTAAAATCTTTCTCATAATTTTGCGTTCTTCTTTTAGTATTTTTTCTAAATCACATTTTGTGTGGAGTGTGAGCGTTTCACTAGCATATAGTGCTGCTGGCTTAATTACTGCGCAGTAGTGTCTGATTTTTGTGTTCGAGGAGATGCATTTTTTATTGTATATTTCATGTGTCATACCATATGCTCTCTTCATTTTCTGTTGTCTGATCTTCTGTGCAACTTTCTCTCCTCCGGTTGGCTCCAAAATTTCGCCTAGGTATTTAAAATGTTTTACTCTATTTATTTTTCCATATTTTGTGTTCAAACTGTTTATATGGAATTTCGTACAGAAAAATTCTGTCTTTTGAAACGAAATTTGTAAACCTACTTTATCCGCGCATTCCTTAAGGATCTCTATTTGTTTGGTGGCGATTTCTTCATCATCTGCAAGTACGGCCAAGTCGTCCGCGAATGCTAAACAAGATATCTCCACGTTGTCTTTGGTTCTACCAAGATGGATTGGTTTCCAGTAGGATTGATTTTTTAATTCTTTTTCTCATTCCTTAATGACTTATATATATATATATATATATATATATATATATATATATATAGGGTGAGTCACCTAACGTTACCGCTGGATATATTTCGTAAACCACATCAAATACTGACGAACCGATTACACAGACCGAACGTGAGGAGAGGGGCTAGTGTAATTCTTTAATACAAACCATACAAAAATGCACGGAAGTATGTTTTTTAACACCAACCTACGTTATTTTAAATTGAACCACGTTAGTTTTGTTAGCACATCTGAACATATAAACAAATACGTAATCAGTGCCGTTTGTTGCATTGTAAAATGTTAATTACATCCGGAGATATTGTAACCTGAAGTTGACGCTTGAAACCTCAGACGTTCAGTTGCGTGTTGTAACAAACACGGGCCACGGTCGGCGAGCAGCATCTGCAGGGACATGTTTACGATGACGACCGTGTTTACGAGTGTGGCTGCAGTGCATTGTTGTGGTTTGGTCTAGCTGTCGCAGTGTCTGCATGTAGCGCTTACTGCTATTGTTATTCTGCATTCGTCTCCGCACGCAGACCAACTGTAATACACCGTGTTACCAGACGTCTGTGATAGTGTAGTGTTGTAGGAACTGTGACCATGGTGTATTCGAACTCTGAAAAGGCAGAGATGATACTCATCTATGGCGAGTGTCGACGAAATGCAGCTGAAGCCTGCAGGGTGTATGCAGAACGGTACCCGGACAGAGAGCATCCAATGTGCCGCACATTGCAAAACATCTACCGCCAACTGTATGCAACAGGTATGGTCGTAGCACGCAAACGGGTCCGTAACAGGCCCTTCACAGGAGAAGCGGGTGCAGTTGGTGTGTTAGCTGCTGTTGACATGAACCCACACATGAGTACACGGAACATTGCGAGAGCCGGTGGACTGAGTCAAAGTAGTGTCATGCACATACTGCATCGTCACCGCTTTCACCCGTTTCATGTGTCGCTACATCAGCAATTACATGGTGATGACTTAAATCATCGAGTGCAATTCTGTCAATGGGCATTAACAGAGAATGCGTTGCAGTTCTACCTGTTTACCGATGAAGCGGGTTTCACAAACCACGGGGCAGTGAATCTACGGAACATGCATTACTGGTCCGTGGACAATCCTCGCTGGCTCAGACAGGTAGAGCGACAGCGACCGTGGACTGTAAATGTATGGTGCGGAATCATTGGCGACCACCTCATTGGTCCTCACTTCATTGCAGGGGCCCAAACAGCTGCAACATACATCGCCTTTCTACAGAATGATCTGCCAACGTTGCTCGAAAATGTCCCACTGGAAACGCGTCGACGTATGTGGTATCAGCATGATGGTGCACCTGCACATTCCGCAATTAACACTAGGCTGACCCTTGACAGGATGTTCGACGGGCGTTTCATAGGACGTGGAGGACGCATAAACTGGCCAGCCCGTTCTCCTGATCTTACACCTCTGGACTTCTTTCTGTGGGGTACGTTAAAGGAGAATGTGTACCGTGATGTGCCTCTAACCCCAGAGGATATGAAACAACATATTGTGGCAGCCTGCGGCGACATTACACAAAATGTACTGCGGCGTGTACGACATTCATTACGCCAGAGATAACAATTGTGTGCAGCAAATGATGGCCACCATATTGAACATCTATTGGCCTGACATGTCGGGACACGATCTATTCCACTCCGTAATTGAAAACGGAAACCACGTGTGTGGACGTGTACCTCACCCCTCATGGTAATGTACATGTGCGTCAGTGAAAAAGACCAATAAAAAGGTGTTAGCATGTGGACGTAATGTGCTGTTCCAGTCTCTTTCGCACCTAAGGTCCATCACCGTTCCCTTTGGATCCCCACGTAATTCGGAGCTCTCCGATACACACGATCGAACAGCGGAGGAGTGGTACTCAAGCGTCAAATTTAGGTTACAATATCTCCGGATGTAATTAACATTTTACGATGCAACAAACGGCACTGATTACGTATTTGTTTATATGTTCAGATGTGCTAACAAAACTAATGGGGTTCCATTTAAAAAAACGTAGGTTTGTGTTAAAAAACATACTTCCGTGCATTTTTTATGGTTTGTATTAACCAATTACACTAGCCCCTCTCCTCACGTTCGGTCTGTGGAATCGATTCGTCAGTATTTGATGTGGTTTACGAAATACATCCAGCGGTAATGTTAGGTGACTCTCCCTATATATATATATATATATATATATATATATATATATATATATATATATACAGGGTGTTACAAAAAGGTACGGCCAAACTTTCAGGAAACATTCCTCACACACAAAGAAAGAAAATACATTATGTGGACATGTGTCCAGAAACGCTTGCTTTCCATGTTAGAGCTCATTTTATTATTTCTCTTCAAATCACATTAATCATGGAATGGAAACACACAGCAAGAGCACGTAGCAACGTGACTTCAAACACTTTGTTACAGGAAATGTTCAAAATCTCCTCCGTTAGCGAGGATACATGCATCCACCCTCCGTCGCATGGAATCCCTGATGCGCTGATGCAGCCCTGGAGACTGGCGTATTGTATTACAGCCGTCCACAATACGAACACGAAGAGTCTCTACATTTGGTACCGGGGTTGCGTAGACAAGAGATTTCAAATGCCCCCATAAATGAAAGTCAAGAGGGTTGAGGTCAGGCGAGCGTAGAGGCCATGGAATTGGTCCGCCTCTACCACTCCATCGGTCACCGAATCTGTGGTTGAGAAGTGTACGAACACTTCGACTGAAATGTTCAGGAGCTCCATCGTTGTGTCGTACTTGTAAAGGCACATATTGTAGCAGCACAGGTAGAGTATCCCGTATGAAATCATGATAACGTTCTCCAGTGAGCGTGGGTGGAAGAACATGGGGCCCAATCAAGACATCACCAACAATGCCTGCCCAAACGTTCACAGAAAATCTGTGTTGATGACGTGACTGCACAATTGCGTGCGGATTCTCGTCAGCCCACACATGCTGATTGTGAAAATTTACAATTTGATCACGTTGGAATGAAGCCTCATCCGTAAAGAGAACATCTGCACTGAAATGAGGATGGACACATTGTTGGATGAACCATTCGCAGACGTTTACCCGTGGAGGCCAATCAGCTGCTGATAATGCCTGCACACGCTGTACATGGTACGGAAACAACTGGTTCTCCCGTAGCACTCTCCATACAGTGACGTGGTCAACGTTACCTTGTACAGCAGCAACTTCTCTGACGCTGACTTTAGGGTTATCGTCAACTACACGAAGAATTGCCTCTTCCATTGCAGGTGTCCTCGTCGTTCTAGGTCTTCCCCAGTCGCGAGTCATAGGCTCGAATGTTCCGTGCTCCCTAAGACGCCGATCACTTGCTTCGAATGTCTTCCTGTCGGGACACCTTCGTTCTGGAAATCTGTCTCGATACAAACGTACCGCGCCACGGCTATTGTCCCGTGCTAATCCATACATGAAATGGGCATCTGCCAACTCCGCATTTGTAAACATTGCACTGACTACAAAACCACGTTCGCGATGAACACTAACCTGTTGATGCTACGTACTGATGTGCTTGATGCTAGTACTGTAGAGCAATGAGTCGCATGTCAACACATGCACCGAAGTCAACATTACCTTCCTTCAATTGGGCCAACTGGCGGTGAATCGAGGAAGTACAGTACATCCTGACGAAACTGAAATGAGCTCTATCATGGAAATTAAGCGTTTTTGGACACATGTCCACATAACATCTTTTCTTTATTTGTTTGTGAGGAATGTTTCCTGAAAGTTTGGCCGTACCTTTTTGTAACACCCTGTACTGTATATATATATGAAACGTACAGTCTACTAATTATCTGCATAATTTCCTACTGTGACGTAATACATGCTGCAAGTCCCATAATAAAGAAAAAAGAACAAAGAACATAATTCATTTACAGCAGAGAAAACTCAAGCAAAAAAAGCAAAAGCGATACTAATGCAGAGAAAGTATCATACCAAAAGCTATATTTATATGTGCAGAACATTGAATGGGGAATCTATGAAGATGAAAACGTTTATTTTTTCCTTTCACACAAAGTGTGTTATTGAGCTCTCGTCAACTCGAAATTAAGTTTGAATATCTCAGTGCTTTAACGGCAATGGTGCTACTGAGGGTGATCTGCCACTGCCTTTCTCCGACACACGAACTGACTTACCCATCAAGATAACAGGGGGCCTATAGATCAATGTGGACAGAGAACTACAGTACAGCTTTGCATTTTTATACACACTTATCATTTCCAAAGTAGAAAAAGTAATAAGTGACTTAAAAACACCTAGGACCAACTAAGACTTGAACTCTGGATCTCTGGATTCGTAATTTTACCCACTTAAGTTAACGAACAGCATTACACTGCTAGGAAGATACCTGTATATAATTCAGTTGCTTCCGAGTGTAAATGTGGAACTTCCGATTCCAGTGAACCAAGTGAATAAACAGAAGACAAACTGTACCTTATGCTGCACAGAACTGTAGTCACTTATTCTTCTATGCTGGACGACGACAGTTGGAATAACAGACGGGGAATGCCTGAAAAAGAAAAAAATCGTCAAACAATCTGAATGTAAAAATATGTGAGTGGGCTATAATACATGCCTATTGGTAGTAATCTATTGTTATCTCATGAAAGAGATTTCATCAGTCGTGTTGTTACTTCGAGTTCTAACATAGAATTTCAGATACATAAAGAAACACGTGCAGAATTATGTCATTCGCGATAGGCTGGAAAATGTAAGTACGTAATACGAAAATATTAGTAAGGATTCTAGTATCTGCGTTAACGACTACAGTTTGGTGTATATTGTCTAATTATTCTGCTTTCGAGTCCTTGGGCTGGTGCCTACACACTGACGAAAAAGGAAATCCCAGCACCAAGAAGGAGCTGTGTGTGATGAACGAAAACTGGTTAGCTTGTTTATACACATGACAGATGACGCCCATTCAAATACCGCATCAGTCACTTACCAGTGGCGCTAGAAGCACCGATATGAGGATGCAAATCAGGTTTGCTTTAAATATGCGCTGTAAGGGTCGTGAGCTTTAGTTACCTTCGAAATTTGAGGTAGTGACTTAAAGTTAGTGAAGAATGTGACAGTTCAAGAGACCCTTCAGAATCAGTGTCGCCAAACGTGTTCACCGTTTGATTTCGTAAAACCGAACAAGAGAGCGGCACAAAAAGTGGACCTGGGACGCTGCTAAGTATCGAACGCGGGCCTCAGGCTGAGCAGTCTCGTGCGCTATCATCTACGACATGAGAACAATTGACACATTCTGTATCTGGTGGGCCCCCTGAATTTGCGCGTGTAAAGGCCTGATGACTAACTTCAGTGCTAACTAATTCGGAAATAGTGCAAAGTGTCGAAGTTTTTTCTTAACAATTGTTTCGCAGCAGAAATAACACCCTTCAAGTTTTCAGACTGTTTCTGACCAAAGCTGCGCCTTAAAATGTCAGATTTTTGGAGCGTGGATTCTTCGGAGTACTGGTCTTACGAGCTTCTAGACGGCCTAACTATCTGAGCCTAACAGAGTCGTACAAGCCTCAACGTGATTTTCACGTTACACTAATACAACTTTTTCATCTTTGAGTCATCAGTTTTCTGACTGATTTGATGTGGCGCACCATGGATTCCTCTCCTGTGCCAACCTTTTCAACTCAAAGCGGCACTTGCAACCTACGTCCTCAATTATTTGCAGGATGTATCCCAATCTCAGTCTTCCTCTACAGTTTTTACCCTCTACAGTTCCCCATAGTACCGTGGAAGTTATTCACTGATGACTTAGAGGATGTCCTATCGTCCTGTCCCTTCTCCTTCATTTTTCATTTATTCCTTTCCTCTCCCATTCTGCGAAGAACCTCCTCATTCATTACCTAATCAGCCCACTTAGTTTTCAACATTCTTCCGTATCACCACGTCTCAAAAGCTTCGATTCTCTTCTGTTCTAGTTTTCCCACAGTCCATGTATCACTACCATGCAACGCTGTGCTCCAAACGTACATCCTCAGAAATTCCTTCCTCGTATACTAGTAGACACCTCTAGCGCAGCAATGCACTTTTTGCCAGGCTAGTCTACTTTTCGTGACCCTCTTGCTCCGTCGGTCAAGGATTATTTTGCTGCCTAGATAGCAGAATTCCTTAACTTCATCTACTTCGTGATCAATCCTGATGTTAAGTTTCTCGCTTTTCTCATTTCTGCTACTTCTCATTACTTTCATCTTTCTTCGATTTACTCTAAATCTACATTCTGTACTCATTGGTCTGTTCATTCTACTTAGCAGATCCTGTAATTCCTCTTCACTTTTACTGAGGATAGCAATGTCGTCAGCGAATCGTATCATTCATATCCCTTCACTCTGAATTTTAATCCCATTCTTGAACCTATTTTTTTATTTCCGTCATTGCTTCTTCGATGTGTATACTCAACAGTGAGGATGAAAGACTAAATCTCTGCCTTACACCCATTTTCATTTGGCCAATTTGTTCTTGGTCTTCCACTCGTAATACGTACAAGAACCAAGCGAAAACAATACATGTTACCCGTCTTTCCCTATAGCTTACCCCTATTTTTCTACACCAAAGGCGAATAAACCCAGCGAGGTGGCGCAGTGGTTAGCACACTGGACTCACATTCGGGAGGACGACGGTTCAGTCCCGCGTCCGTCCATCCTGATTTAGGTTTCCCGTGATTTCCCTAAATGGCTTTCAGGCAAATGCCGGGATGGTTCCTTTGACAGAGCACGGCCGACATCCTTTCCCATCCTTCCCTAATCCAATGAGACCGATGATCTCGCTGTTTGGTCTCTTCCCCCAAATCAATCCAGTCCTATGTCGAATAACCAGTTCCTGGATCTCCACTCTCGAATCTCTGTCTCTAAATATATCATTCTCTCTTATGCTTTGACGCGTCATTATTTGAAGTTTAATATTTAACATTCAGTTCAACATACTGGTCCATGATTTGACAAGCAGTTGTGATACCCCTTTCTGAAAATAGTTGTGTGTAAAATTTTGTGTAACGATTCCGGACGAAAGAGTCCAGGCGTTAGCATGTACGTTATCTGTACAAATAAACGAAAGCGCATCCTTCACCTCTTTCCAGGGCAGCTAAGAGTTACCTGGCTGTTCACTTGTGTCTTTTGTCAACTTGAACTCGCCATGTAAACAGCATGACTACCTCACGCCCGTCAAGCAGCGCTTAGGCCATTCGGCCTTCGGTGCGCCTCAGCCCACGTAGCTCTGAATAATTTATAATATATTAAGCTAATTCTCAATCAAAATGCGTTCGAGTACTTTATTACAATAACAGTACACATATTTAAATTAACTGTCGATGTACTAACAGTTTCATTTTTCAGCCTTTTGTGGGAGAGACGACACATTTCGATGTGGCACCGATCAGCCATTGGCGTGACTTTGTTACCAATTTCCGGTATCTCTTTTCTGCTTATTGTACGGCCTGAACCTGCCGTCCGAGAATTTTCACTAATTACATAGCTCAGTGCCATTACCAGATCGTGATATGCAACTTGCTTTTCAGTAATTACATCGGTTTACA
The DNA here is from genome assembly GCF_021461395.2 of Schistocerca americana. NCBI lineage: Eukaryota > Metazoa > Arthropoda > Insecta > Orthoptera > Acrididae > Schistocerca > Schistocerca americana. The sequence goes on from NC_060125.1 coordinate 500,567,203, forward strand.
TCTTCAGTTACGCTGCTCCCAACACCAATCCTGGACAGTTACATCGTACATTATTAAACAGCTTTGGCACTTATTTAGTGAGCAGAGGTAGAAGCCGACTCACACAGACCATGTTGACTTACCGGCATCACACGCGATTCACCTTCAGTTATCTCAACAAAAGTACCCGCCCGACTACAGAGATAACTCGGACCCATCCCATGTGGTAACATCTTAGCTTGATACCTACAAAGGCATCGCCTGTTTGCAGCGAAAAGGTGCCAAGCTGTATCCTTGAAAGACAATTTTAGATAAAACTTTTTCCAATAACGAAAATATTTGGTCATCTACCTCTCACTCCAGCGATTATGCAATTCCAGGTAAAACGTTACTCGGTATACTACTCGTATATTGATTTTAGTCCGTCTATTCGCAACCAAACTAGATACTTAATTTTCTATCGCTAAATACTGACATTGATAGAGGGTAACAATTGTTGAACTATATGAAAATAAACATAAATTAGTTACAAACTGCGGCGTGCACGCACTTTATTCAACACGTAAACGTCATTCCAGATATTCGGATTTAGGTTATGATATGTTCGATACGCTGCCACCATTGGCGATGATGTTGCGCAGACGAATAGCGAAATTCTGCATGACCCGCTGAAGTGTCGGAACATCGATACTGTCGATAAACTTCTGAATGGCTGTTTTCAGCTCAGCAATGGTTTTTGAGTTGCTGCTGTTCACCTTGTATTTAATATAGCCCCACAAAAAGGAGACGCGTGTGTTTGGATCCGGAGAATATGGCGGCCAATCGAGGCACATGCCAGTGACCTTTGGGTACCCCGGAGCCAGAATGCGGTACCCAAAGTGCTCCTCCAGGACATCAACCACTCTCCTGCTTCGATGGGGTCAAACTCCGTCTTGCATGAACCACATCTTGTCGTAATCAGGGTCACTTTGTATAATGTGGATGAAATCATCTTCCAAAAAACACCACACAATCACGCGTTGAGGGTAAAGAGACTTCTCGATCGGGAAATGAGGATTCTCAGTGCCCCAAATGGGCCATTTGTGCTTATAGACGAAACCATCCAAATGAAAGTAGGCTTTGTCAAATTCAAATGGCTCCAAGCACTATGGGACTTAACATCTGAGGCCATCAGTCCCCTATAGAAGTACTTAAGCCTAACTAACCTAAGGACATCACACACATCCATGCCCGAGGCAGTATTCGAACCTACGACCGCAGCAGCAGCGTGGTTCCGGACTGAAGCGCCTAGAACCGCTCGCCCATTGCTGCCGGCTGGGGTTCGTCGCTAAACCAAACGTGCCTGCGCATACTAATTTCCATCACGCCCCGCGGCCAACCGTGTAGTTTGGAAGCTCTAACACAAACCGTTCTGAAGTTATGACGATTTTATTTCATATAGTTCAATAATCGTCACGCTGTATATTGACGGTGATAATAAACTGCAAGACAGAAAAAGTGAAGCATCCGGAAGGGGACGCAGAAACGAAATGAAGCTTCACGGCTTGAGAAGGTGTGTGATGTCATTCCAGCGACTACAAAATCGACTGAAATTTACAAAGAATTTAGCATTTGACCCCATTTTTTAGTTTGGTGTTACACACATTCTGGACTCGATGCGTGCAGTGATTCGGTTCGGAAGGGTGTCATAAGGCTACTGTATACTCTCATGAGGAAAGACGGCCCACAACTGTTGTAAGTGGCCCTTGATATCGTTGATACTGGCACTGGGACAGAGTTGACATCCGCGCTGGTTCTATTGCGGGTAGATCCTAGGATGTCGCTGCGCCACTGCAATACCTCAACATTAATCAGACAGCTCTTAGGGGCAGGTGCCGTGTCTGGAAGAGCATTGTTCTGTTGACAAATGGCCTACTTTACCGTCGCATGAGAGGTAACACGTGAGGACCCAGGATGTCCGTGACGTTCCGTTTTGCCGTCAGAGTTATCCGCAGTCAATACCAGCCCTGGCTCTCCTCACCATGACCGCAGGAGTACCATCGCTGTCCCTCCCAGAGAGAGTGGAATACGAGGACCTCTGCTCAGGTTGCCGCCAGACCAGCTGACGATGGTCATCCTAGGTAGTGCAGAATCGCGATTCTCTGCCCAACACAACGCGACATTATTCATCAACAATCCACTCTTCACAAAGTTCGGCCATCTGCACGATGTGGCAACACTGTATGCTTCCTGCGGAAGTCTTGCCTCCAGTTCGGCCGAGTTTGTTCCGCCTGTGGCCGTGGTCTAGCGGTAAGATGCGTGATGTCCGAATGCGAGGTATCGCGATCGATCCCCGTCCGTAGTGGCACCATTCCAAACGCAACCATTCATATTAATAGCAGCCTACGCAAGGGTCGGTAATTTCCTAGTCCGGCTGCAGCTAGTCTCTGACCAACGGCGCGGAATGACAGAACGTTGCATTTAGTCCATTATTTGTTGTCGTGTGGCAGACGCATGTGAAGCGGTTACTTTTGGTGGTCAGATGTGTTCGACAGGTAACTTGACGACGAGTATGCCTTGACTTGACATTCCCTCGGTGCTCAGCATCGGGCGACTGTCAAACACGAATGCCCAACATATCTGAATATTGTACGATTCGCCCAACCGTCCAAATAGAGACACATAGCGAGAGCCCTATCAAATTCCGTTACGCACTGACAATGATGTCTCACGGGAGGACGCTGGATCTCTGTGCTCTTAAAAGAAATAACTCATCCTTTGACGGTACTTACGCCCGTTATATGCCCTGTCAGGCCTGGTAACAACTCTAAACACGAAGAACCCTAATGCACTCGGGTGCACCTAGCGTAAAGAGCACTCCGTCTTCAGGCGACAAGTGGCCCATCGGGACCATCCGACCGCCGTTTCATCCTAAAATGAGGATGCGGATAGGAGGAGTGTGTGGTCAGCACACCGCTCTCCCGGTAGTTATGATAGTTTTCTTTGACCGGAGCCGCTACTATTCGATCGAGTAGCTCCTCAATTGGCATCACGAGGCTGAGTGCACCCCGAAAAATGGCAACAGCGCATGGCGGCCCGGATTGCCATCCATCCAAGTGCTGGCCACGCCCGACAGCGCTTAACTGACGGGAACTGGTGTATCCACTGCGGCAAGGCAGTTGCCCCTTGAGTAAGGAAATACAACACTAATCATTTACGTTCCACCATTGGCGTGAACGTGTACGAAGTTAGTTGACATCCGACTGTCTTCTGGGTGATACACTTTTTTTTGTCAGTTAGTTTAGTTGGCTTTTTTATTCTAAACGTTATAACTTCAAAGTTTTAATAACAATATAGTCCCATTTTAATAACAATGTGGTCCGCCCCAGACCGTATTAGGCCGTGTTCGCCGTTACTACTAAACATTGTCTTCCAAATCGCCATACGTGGCTGTGAAAATAAACTCTGGTAGTAGCGTGTCACGAAGCGAACTTAAAAATTTACTGTCGGATGGGACAGAAGGAACTTTGTCGTTGATATTTTTATTAAATTTGAGCCGTTTCGGCGTCCGCGTCATCGTACTGGCGCCACTTATGCGCGCATACCATCGATTCTGGCTCTCGCCGTATCGTGTATCGTCTTTGCTGGGTCATGTGTTTCCTCTGCGGCTGTGTGGTAATGAGTAGCCTGCGGGTCATGGGACTGGATGGGTGTGCCCGAGTACTCGGCGTCCTGACGATTGCAGCGAGTTAGCACAGTTGACCGTTGGGCTATGGGGCCCGCGTTTTCCTGCAGCGTTGACTGTTGCTACCGGCGAGTTTAGTGGACAAGGAGCGGCTCTCGTCGCGTGCAACGCGGTTACGACGTGCATCAGTCAGTCGTAGTGTGCTAAACACGCCGAGATGTATTGAACAACTTGTTAGCAACCACGAGCAGTAGGGCAGTATTATCCGCGATCTAACTGGCGTCTCGAAGCTAGTGGCATCCTTGACATTTGTTTGAAATTATCTACGGAGATGTCTAGTAAGTAATGTACTTATAGATTGGGAATTCTGCCCGGGGTGAGCTGGCCAGGAATCCAGTTTCTTGTGCTTTTCGGTGACCCCTTTGGGGCTGTGTGTCTCAATCTGGAGGTTTCTGTATGCCCCAAGCTAGTATTGGGCAAAATTAATCTTGTACTTTAAATCATGATTTGTTCTTATTGAGTATTTGATACTACTGATTGTAATTTCGTTTTGTTGCAGACCTTATGGCCCTTCCTGGTTTAGTTATTGGATTTGGCCAGTGACTCAAGTTTTTTGCGCTCAGCCTTGTGAGTCGTGCGTGTGTGTGTATACTTGTACTTGCACACACTCTCACACGGTTTTGAGAAGCCCTTCGGGTTGTAGGGTACAATTTAACCGGCCATCTGCCATTTGGTGCGTATCCCAATTACAGTGTCTATTAGCCCCTAAGAGTCCCCAGTAAAGGCATACCTTGATTTTTTTTAAAAATCTTGTTTGAATTATTACGTAATTATTCTTTAAATGACCTTGCACATGGCTTCTTGTTATTGCTGGGAAAGTTAACTTGCAGTGTTATGAACGAGCCCCTCCCATGCTGATGTTTTATTAGTTGAATTTTCAGTTGTCCTTTTACGTATTACTGTGTACGTTATTTTTTATCAAATTTGTTCTGTGGTTTGTTGTTTGGCGTACGTTAGAAACGTTGCATCGGCAGCTGTTGACGCGTTGCTGCTCCGCTGGTCCGCCGAGGCAGGGACGCGTTTTCCTTCTGCTTCGGTGGCTTTCCCGTTATCGCGTCATCGTACGACGCGTTGGCAGGTCACATGCGATTCTGCCGATCTCCCGTTTCAGCCTAAATTTGAGTAGTCTTTTGTTGTTCTTTTGTGTAGCCGGATTAGGAAGTAATTTACTCAGTAATTTTGTTATTGTAAGACCCTTGTGAGCGTGTGGTGAAAGTCTTTGAACAAACTGAGCATTGTGTTCCTTGATTTCTTTAAGAAATTGATGGTTTATTTGTCATTATCGTTTTAATTGTGTTTTAGGGGGCGCGGTAGTTCATTTAAGTTCTTAACGTGATTTATGTGGCCTATGAGTGAAGTACTACTGTTGCTTCGGTTTTACATGCGGTAGCCTTTGGGCAACTTGGCCGTATCTTGTCTGTATAAGCGCAAAATAACAAGTGGAGATGTATGCATTTCGATATTTTTTATTTAATGTTTGCTCAACCTGTTGTGGGTTAAATCACAGTCGTAATCTAGTTGCGGGAACAAAGAGCTGCCGCAGGTTTATTTAATTAATTGTTTGTAGTCGGACCTCCATTGTGTTGCACAGCTGACATTTTGGACTACCATTTATAATTTTTAATTTTAAGTAATGCTGCAAATGTTCTTATCATCGCGAGTTTAATTTAAAAATGTTAACCATTTGTATGTACGAGTACTTCATAAGAAGTTTGGTAACTGTCGGTTGACTCATGATTGAATTGTTATTAAATAAAAATATTTGTTTGGGACCAATAAACGACGCATGAAGTTGGGCCACCCTTCCACGTGTTTTTCTTAAATTAATCCTGATCCTTCTTCTGGGTCTCAAAACTAAGTGGAACGGTTGGACAACATAACAAAGCTGTATGTTCTTTTCATTTGTTCTTTGTAATTTCTGAAATACTTCCATTCATTACCCGTTTGATCCTTGAAATCCACGAGATACATAATGAAAAATCTGTGATGAATTGATGATAAGGCTGCCACTTGGAAATTCACTTCCCGACAATGTGAATACTGAGGGTAAAGAAATAATTTTACTTGAATGTTGGTTTTAATACTACAATGCTCTACTGACAACGATCCTTTTAAAGAGGGACTAAGGCTTTTCTTGTTTTCCTACAACGAACAACAGTTTGACATATTTCATCCATTCAAATGTTTTGTGCGTCTTGAGGCTGTCATACGGAGAAGCCGGAGACACCCATCGCGCTCTTCGAGGACCGGCCGCGAAAGCCAGACTGCGGAACGAATGTGTGCCACGCTCAACGCTTCTCGTCGTCAGTACATGACAACTGCCTTGTTTTGTTTTAGCTGTGACTGTTCCCTCGCGTTTCCACTTCACAATCACAGCTGTCGACTTGGACAGCTTTAGAAGGGTCGAAATGTCCCTGATGGTTGTTACTCAGGTGCCATCCCCGTTCGAAGTCACTGAGCTCTCCTGATCAACCCACTCTGCTGTTAGTACTTCTCTGCTGACAACACAATAATTCCTGCTTCCTTTTATACTGGAGGGTGCGCCTCTCGCGGTGTGTAGTGGTCGACTCCACATTACATAGGTTGCATCTAGATATTTTGGTTAGATTAGCTGCAGATAAATGCCGGGATCGTACCTTGAAGACAATATCCTCCATCATCTTCCCTCAGTCCGTCTGTAATGACCTCGTCATCTACAAGATGCTAAATCCTAGTCTTATTTTCCTCTCGCGCGTGCTAAATTTACGCAGATTATTCCATGTTTCTTCACAGAAATATTGTAAACAAACGATTTTTTACATCTGAAATGGAACGAGTAACCTGGTCACAGACTGGGATCTCTTTTTCCCGTCTACAGGGTGGTGCACGAAATGTGTACCAACTGTTTCTTTCACAATTTACGACGCACATTAGATATCCCGCTGGGATCTCTACAGCAGTACCAGCAGAGCTTGGAAAAACAAATGAGTTACGAAATGACGTGTAATTCACGATACTGCCGCTAGGAGACTAGTAAGCAGCAATGGCTGACGACACACCAACGATCGGAAATTGTTACTTTTTCATGAAACGAAAAGCCTTGTTGTGACTCAGAGGCGTTTTCGACAAAAGTTTAACACACGATGGGTCCCTTGCAAGAAGACCATCCACAGGTTGTACGATAAATTTGTACAGGAAGGAACAGTATTGGAAGCGAAGCGACCTCGGCCTAAACCTGTTTGTTCGCCGGAGAATATTGAAGCGGTACGAGTTGCTGTACAGAGAAGTCCCGGGAAATTGTGTAGAAAGGCAGCAGTGCAATTGGGAATATCCAGACGCTCCGTTCAACGCATTCTTAAAACTGACCTCCATATGTACAAGATGACATGTGCACAGAAGCTCACTGAAGAACACAAGCAGCAGAGACCAGTGTTTGCTCAGTGGGCGGAGGATACGGAAGAAACTCTCAACAACGTTTGGTTTTTAGACGAGGCGCATTTTCATTTAGGTGTGGTTAACAAATAAAATGTACGTTTTTGGACCACTGAAAACCCAAAAGTGCTTCATGAACGACAACATTTTGCTCCGAGGATTACAGCGTGGGCAGCTATTTCCAGTCACGGACTTATTGTACCCTTTTTCTTTGAAGAAACTGTGAACAGCGAGCGTTATTTGAGCATGCTTCGCAATAGCTTCATTCCATAGCCTTGCTACTGCCTTGCCCTTCAACACACAGTGGTTCATGCAAGATGGAGCAAGGCCACATACTGCAAACACTGTGTTGGAGTTTTTACACGAGCATTTCGACATGCGGATCATTTCACTCAGGTTTCCAGGTCGCTTCAATGACGGACAAAATTGACCCCCCCCCCCCCCCCCCGTCCCCCCAATAGTCCAGACCTCAATCCATGTGACTTTTTTCTTTGGGGGTACCTAAAGGAAAAATTTTCCCGAAACGTTCACGTGATGTAATGGAGCTCAGAAGACTTATTCTTCAAGCTTGCAGTGAAATTACGGAAGACATGTGCCGTAGGGTAATCACTAAATTCAGTGTTCGTTTGAAGGAAGTTAGGAAACTAAATGGTGGACATATTGAGCATGTGCTGAGTTAGAACAAATCTCCATGGACGGCTCTTCATTGTAGTATATGTTCCTTTCAGATTGTATTGACAATAAAGTTTATATTCAAAAACAAAATGGTAACACATTTCGTGCGCCACCCTGTATACAATGTGTGTTCGGAGAATGTTAATTATCCGTCTACACCAATCTCGTCCCCTCAAAAATAGACCCAATTACATATGATACACATATGTCAGTGCTCTTTCCGGCGTTAGAGACACTTCAAGAACTCTATCTCCCAGATGGCCATCAGTTCTGTCAGCGATGTGGTTTTAATCACGTCTATGCTTATAAGACGAAATTGCTTTGTGGTTTTCTTTATTTTTTGGTAATAGTAAACAGTCACATGGGACTACGTCTATCTGGGGTCTCATTACAGTACTGTTTTCGCCAAAAATTCACAAACATGCGATGAAGTCTGAGCAAGTGCATTATCGTAGCGCGAAAGCCGTGAACTGTTTCGCCACAAATCCGGATGTTCTTTTTCTCTAACTGCTTCACGCAAAGACTTTGAACATGTCAGTAGTACTCCTTATTGATCGTTCGACCTTGTGGCAAAAACTTATGGCGCACTATGCCATTTGACCGCATTTGCCGAGCTTTTTTTCGGTCTTGGCGATACAGACTGAGCCTTAGCTTCAACGTCATACCTGTAAACCAATGTTTCAGCATCTGTTACAATGCGTGTCAATAGTTATGCATCGCGGTTCACTTAGCGACTCCACACCAGCTTGTTTTTGCCGCAGTTTTCGTTCGAAATTCAACAGCTTTTCCCTTACATATTTAACCCACAAAGTCTGGAAAAAGATTCGTGTAAAGAGCTAAATGATTTGCCAACAGACTGTTTTTCGGAAATCGTTCATTAGTTTTTGTCCACGATTCCATCGCCGGACGATACGCTGGGCCATCCAAGGGAGCTCGTCGCCTTTAACGTCTTCACGGCCTTTTTCTAAACGCTTATACCACTCCACAAGCCGTGTTTTACTTATAGAAGGCTTAGCATGAGGAATATTTAACATTTTTAAAACTTCTTTACTTTGTTCCATTCCTATGGTAAAATATAACACAAATTTTTGCTCAATTTTTAAACAAAATGAACAATCGCCGATAATAGCAAAGCACATGTAATCTTCTTGGCAGTTGACAACAAACTGAATACCCGACATCGCTAACACAGCACAAATAACTGTCAGGCATGTTCACCTACAAAACAACGAAAAACTCCCGCAAATCGGACCCGTACAACACGTAAAAATCACAAAACCCCCTTACCTTTTGCCATACAAATCTTATTTCGTATATTCCACTCCCGCCTCTTACTAATAATACGTAAGAAACTGTATGCTAATACTGTTTCTCTGTATTCAGAATTATTCGCTGTTGTGACGAAAGTCTTTACCAAAAGACCTGAATACAAGGCAAAAATTACGACAAAAACAGAACAATAATATGAAATGTGATCATTTATTGTCGATTTTCGTTGTATTATATAATAGCAAACAAGTGTGAAGTCTCTTAAATCCCGTCCGCTGTACCGTTGGTAAGACCCAGTTGTTTGTTCCTATGCACGTTTACTGTCTTGCCTGGCACAAGCATGCGGCTCACTAGACGAATCCTTGGGGCCTACAGAACAGCTCTAATGTACCCTCTGTGCAGGATATCTCAATCAGCCTCACTCATGCTAATTGAACGTTTAATGAGAAAGCTACGGCCAAGGAGGGCCGTCATGCGATAGCACGTCGGCCAATCCTCTTTTGCGAGCAGGGGTGGGGTGTCCCATCCCCCTCCTCCCGACTCGCCAAGCTCCACCACAATACCACGCAGACTCTTCAGGCACTTCAATACCCACACACCTCTGGAGCTGGATGATGGACAGAGGCGCAACGTCTCTTCGCAAATAATGTGAAGGCAACAAAACGCTTTGCTTCATGTCCGTGGGATACAATAGCACCAGAATGGTAATAACGTAATACACAGGTCATTTGAGCAGAAAGTTTAAACTGTATATTGAAGAAATTTATTCATATTATAATTTTAGCTGTTAAAGTAGCAACACTATTATGGTGGCTTAGAACGAACGTCAAATTGGCATGAAGTGTAAGACATACTTGGATACGTAAGTAGTAAACGTTTCAGTGCAACGGCGTGAAGTAGGAAGGAGCAACATCACCTGTATTATGTCCTACCCTTTTACCCAGATCTTCAACCATGTTCACATACAGCGCATGTATTGCCCACATCTCCTCCTCCTCCCTCTCTCTGCCCATCTCCTCCTCTCTTTCATCCTCTTCTTCCCCATCTATTTGTCCAACTCCTTCATCCCCTATCTCTTTCCTCCTCCTCCCCTCCTCTCTTTCCACCTTGTCCTTCTCTCTGCTCAGCCATGCTCTTCTACACTTTTAGCCCATGGAACACGTTCTGAAGCTCCTCATGTAACTCGATAGTCGTGCAGGGCAGCCTAGATGACAGGAATTACCAACAGCTTTTCACCCCTATGGGATCTATGTGACACCCCACTGTACACCTTTCCAGATAATACACTATGTGATCAAAAGTATCCAGACACCTGGCTGAAAATGACTTAAAAGTTCGTGGAGCCCTCCATCGGTAATGCTGTAATTCAATATGGAGTTGTCCCACCCTTAGCGTTGGTGACAGCTTCCACTCTCGCAGGCATATGTTCAATCAGGTACTCGAAGGTTTCTTAGGGAATAGCAGCCCATTCTTCATGGAGTGCTGCACTACGGAGAGGTATCAATGTCGGTCGGGGAGGCCTGGCACAAAATCGGCGTTCCAAAACATCCCAAAGGTGTTCTCTAGGATTCAGGTCAGGACTCTGTGCAGGCCAGTCCATTACAGGGATGTTATTGTCGTGTAACCATTCCGCCACAGGCTGTCCATTATGAACAGGTGCTCGATCGTGTTGAAAGATGCAGTCGCCATTCCCGAATTGCTCTTCAACAGTGAGAAGGAAGAAGATGCTTAAAACAGCAATGTAGGCCTGTGCTGTGATAGTGCCACGCAAAGCAAGGGGTGTAAGCCCCCTCCATGAAAAACACGACCACACCATAACACCACCGCCTCCGAATGCTACTGTTGGCACTACACACGCTGGCAGATGACGTTTACCAGGCATTCGTCATACCCACACCCTGCTCTCCGATAACCACATTGTGTACCGTGATTCGTCACTCCACACAACGTTTTTCCACTGTTGAATCGTCCAATCTTTACGCTCCTTAAAACAAGCGAGGCGTCATTTGGCTTTTACGACGTGATGTGTGGCTTACGAGCAGCCGCTCGACCATGAAATCAAAGTTTTCTCACCTCCCACCTAACTGTCATAGTACTTGCAGTTGGTCCTGATGCAGTTTGGAATTCCTGTGTGATGGTCTATAGATGTCTGCATTGTGTTTGTTAGGTATGGTTCAAATCAGATATGTGTAAAACCATCAATTCCATATAACTTGTGTTTTTTAAAGAGGATCTACACAAACGCCTGCGAAAAATCACAAAAAATACCAACTGGCGTTGTTTTGTGGCTGCCTTGTATGTCTATGGCTGCCTTGTATACTAAATTACGCACCATCTATACTCTCAAATCTAATAGATTCTACTAGATTTCTACTAGAAATTTTATCATCTATTCTCCCTAGTGAACTATATACGCAATGTTATTAATATTTCGTTATTTGCTGTTTGTCCTGACGTTGCAATTTTAACGGCCAGTAGTGTCTATTAAGATCAGTGGAGGTCTTAATACGCTCTCTTGTGTCTGCGATATAATGAAGAATTCTCTGATACCGTTGGATGTCGATAATTTCATTTGTATAACAATCTCATTCAAAACTTTTTTATATGAATTATTTCATATTTTGTGCATCACTGCTTGCATTCGGCGTGAATGGAAACGTAATTGTTTATTTTATATAGTTATTTACAGTATTTCCAATTAATTTTGTCAACTTTCACGCAAAGAATATTTGGCAGTTATTTCAAATACTGTCCCTGCCAGCGATGTAAGTAGTTAGATTTTTTCCGTCAAACATTTGGTGGGAAGAGCAGCTGTGTGAGGGTGTCACAAGAAGTCATTTGTAAGGGTGGATATATTTTGTGTGCACTTTGAGATTGCAAGTAGTGGGAACAGAACTAAGGTGATTGTCAACCATTTGTCGGAAGTGTTTAAGAATACAGAAGTTAAGAATGTGAACATATGTTATGACAGTCACCCACAACAATTTTACAATCCGGAAAATTTTAGTTTTCTTCGTTTAGGAGAACCCGGAGAAAAGAGCCGTGTTCCGAAAGTGTTGTGTACATAGTTCCGCGTAGTCAGCGCGTACACAACTTTCTCACTAGAGCGCCCCGCTAAGCACAACAGCACAGGCGCAGCGCTCTGTCTCCGCACTACGAGATGGCGCTGCCTTAGAGATGGACCAAATTCTGCTTCCGTCGATCCGTGTATTAATACGTAACGCAGTCAATGAGATTGTTGCTAACGTAGAACCTTTTCTCCTCGCAGATCACACTCGCACAGTGATACCTGGACGCGTGAGGTATTATAACGAGTGTACAGACCTCCGATTAGTCAGTCTGCATTTGTCTGCACCAGTCTGTACCAGTTTGCATTAGTCTGTACCAGTCTATAGTCACGTTTCAGTCTGCGCATAATAAGATTACCATATTCTTGTACATAGCCATGAAGATAAATGTATAGACACTTTAAGTATCAGAGAAATGTGAGAATAAGATTAACGTACCAAGACCAAAGGAACTTCAGATTGTCAATTGTAAACAGCATCCAGAATAAAGTTACGTAATGTCTATGCTTTTTATTATTTTAATAAATGTGTGTGAAAATTAATCAAGTTCTGTTTAAAGTTGGTCACCGTCAATCTGCTACTCTAAGCGTGCAAGTGGCATTTCTATCGTCTGACCTAACGGCAGAAGATAAACACGCCACGATAAGACCACGAGACATGTTGCTGACAAGTCAAATAATCTGATGGTGTGTGTACCGAAGGTCTTACAGTACGCACACCACAGAAAGCAATGTAGGCAGCATGTAAAACCTTCCAAGGACCAGATACAAAAATTGACTTGAACATGTCCACTTTTAAATTTCCTCAAGATGACGTTCATCTGCAGTTATATCTGTCAAATGTGTTTGATCTTTTGTTGAAAATGCCACAGAATCTACCGGTTCGCTTGCAGGAAGTGTTCATCGCTGTTCCGCAGTTGCTGCCGAAATAACAGCAAGTGGTTCCTGGCGGCGGGTTCGCGTGCTCCACTTGCACGGATGGCAGCTTTGCCACCTGCAGCCAGGGGGCGTGTCCGTCGCCGGCCGGTTCTCTTATCCCGAGCGGCATCGACACGGCCTGAGCACCGCGCTGCACAGGACCGCGCCCTCATTCCTGCCCACGCGATCGACACCTGACGGGGGCACACCAGACTCCGACATGCTCACCGCCTGTCTGAACAGCTACTGCAGCTCAGCAACAGGTGGCCGCCGTCCGTGTCACCACACCTGCCGGCTGTCGCCCAATCACTGACCTCGAATCTACTCGGTGTTTCCTACTGGTTTACACTGGGAATGGGCTAAAGCAGTGGCTTTCAATGATTTTCAGCTAAGCGCGCCACTGTGCCTTAGAATTGTGCCAAAGAGCTCCCAACACATCTCCCTCTTGACCTCAAGTCTTCCTGATTTAAACACAGTCGAACTTTACCTTCTACAAAACTCTTGCTAGGTAAAAGGTATTTCCGTACACACAGCTGAAAAACTTGGATAGTTTTTATACATAACAAAAGCACTCCGTCTTCAGGCCACGAGTGGCCCACAGGGACCATCCGACCGCCGTCTCATCTTCAGTAGAGGATGCGGATAGGAGGGGGCGTGGGATCAGCACAACGCTCTCCCGGTCGTTATTATGGTATTCTAGACCGAGGCCGCTACTATTCGGTCGAGTAGCTCCTCAATTGGCATCACGAGGCTGAGTGCATTCCGGAAAAAATGGCAACAGCGCATGGCGGCCTGGATGGTCACCCATCCAAGTGCCGACCACGCCCGACAGCGCTTAACTTCGGTGATCTCACGGGAACCGGTGTAGCCACTGCGGCAAGGCCGTTGCGTAGTTTTTATATGTAACAGCTTCATATTAGTGTAAATTAAATTAAGATGTACAAAAATATTTTTCGTCTACTTCTTCTTCTGCACTTCATGTTCTAGGCAAAATGCCTGTTCCGACTTCAAATTCTTTTTTACATCTACATCTACATAAAAACTCCACAAGCCACCGTATGGTGCCCGGCTGAGGGCACCCTATACCACTACATGTCATTTCCTCTCCTGTTCCAGTTGCCAATAGAGTGAGAAAAAGACGGCCGTGTATATATCTCAGTATGAGCCCTAATTTCTCGTATCTTCTCTACGTGGTCCTGACGCGAAATGTTTGTTGACGGCAGTAGAATCGTTCGGCAGTGACCTTCAAATGGCGCTTTTCTAAATTTTCTCAATAGCACTCCTCGGAAAAAATGGCGCTTCCCCTCCAAGGATTCCCGTTTGAGTTTCCGAAGCATCCTGTAACACTTGCCTCTTGTTCGAAGGTACCTTTAACAAATATGGCAGCCGGCCTCCGAATTACTTCTATGTCTTCCTTTAATTCGACCTGGTGCGCATACAAACATTCGACCAGTACTCAAGAATAGGCATTAGCGTCCTATATGCTCTCTCCTTTACTGATGAACCGCACTTTCCTAAGATTCTTCCAATAAACCGAAGTCGACCATTCCCCGTCGTTACCACAACCCTGACATGCTCGTTCCATGTCATATCGCTCTGCAACGTTACACCCAGATATTTAAACGACTTGACTGTGTCAATAATGTTGCATTCGAACATTATGGCTTTGTTTTTCCTTCTCATTGGCATTAACTTATATTTTTTCTACATTTAGAACTAGCTGCCATTCATCACAAGATCATTTAGGTATATAGAAAGTACTATCGGTCATATCATACTGTTGCCACTGCTTTATAAATTTTGATTCTGGTGGTCTTCCTTGTCTTGTTATTTAACGTTCATAGCGTCATATGTACCACTTACGCGTTAAAAAAGTTGAATTGTAGTTTCTATGTCTCGATCTTTAATGTAAATGGTATATGCACTTAGACAGCAGAAATAAAAGATCTGTTCTATGGGTCTTCAGTTGATAACTATCTATGAATGGAATGCGTATTTTCTACATCTACATCCATACTCCGCAAGCCACCTGACGGTGTATGGCGGAGGGTACCCTGAGTACCTCTATCGGTTCTCCCTTCTATTCCAGTCTCGTATTGTTCGTGGAAAGAAGGATTGTCGGTATGCTTCTGTGTGGGCTCTAATCTCTCTGATTTTATCCTCATGGTCTTATACTGCTTGACTCTTCGGTGAAGGTATGTTCTCGAAACTTTAACAAAAGCCCGTACCGAGCTACTGAGCGTCTCTCCTGCAGAGTCTTCCACTGGAGTTTATCTATTATCTCCGTAACGCTTTCGCGATTACTAAATGATCCTGTAACGAAGCGCGCTGCTCTCCGTTGGATCTTCTCTATCTCTTCTATCAACCCTATCTGGTACGGATCCCACACTGCTGAGCAGTATTCAAGCAGTGGGCAAACAAGCGTACTGTAACCTACTTCCTTTGTTTTCGGATTGCATTTCCTTAGGATTCTTCCAATGAATCTGTCTGGCATCTGCTTTATCGACAATCAACTTTATATGATCATTCCATTTTAAATCACTCCTAATGCGTACTCCCAGATAATTCATGGAATTAACTGCTTCCAGTTGCTGACCTGCTATTTTGTAGCTAAATGATAAGGGATCCAGCTCTCTATGTATTCGCAGCACATTACAGTTGTCTACATTGAGATTCAATTGCCAATCCCTGCACCATGCCTCAATTCGCTGCAGATCCTCCTGCATTTCAGTACAATTTTCCTTTGTTAAAACCTATCGATACACCACAGCATCATCTGCAAAAAGCCTCAGTGAACTTCCGATGTCATCCACAAGGTCATTTATGTATATTGTGAATAGCAACGGTCTTTACGACACTCCCCTGCGGCACACCTGAAATCACTCTTACTTCGGAAGACTTCTCTCCATTGAGAATGACATGCTGCGTTCTGTTATATAGGAACTCTTCAATCCAATCACACAATTGGTCTGATAGTCCATATGCTCTTACTTTGTTCATTAAACGACTGTGGGAAACTGTATCGAACGCCTTGCGGAAGTAAAGAAACACGTCATCTACCTGTGAACCCGTTTCTATGGCCCTCTGAGTCTCGTGGACGAATAGCGCGAGCTGGGTTTCACACGA
Organism: Schistocerca americana; assembly: GCF_021461395.2. NCBI lineage: Eukaryota > Metazoa > Arthropoda > Insecta > Orthoptera > Acrididae > Schistocerca > Schistocerca americana. The sequence goes on from NC_060125.1 coordinate 500,583,372, forward strand.
TCGTCTTTTTCGAAACCCATGCTGATTCCTACAGAGTAGATTTCTAGTCTCCAGAAAAGTCATTATATTCGAACATAACACGTGTTCCAAAATTCTACAACTGATCGACGTTAGAGAGAGAGGTCTATAGTTCTGCACATCTGTTCGACGTCCCTTCTTGAAAACGGGGATGACCTGTGACCTTTTCCAATGCTTTGGAACGCTACGCTCTTCTAGAGACCTACGGTACACCACTGTTCGGTTCTGTTAATAAGGCCTTTTCGCTGAAATGTCATTACTCTAGTTACAGGTACCGAAATTTCGAAGTTATATTCTTTGACAATTTTTTCAAGTCTGTACAGATCTTCGAAGTTCATCCTCTCTTTTATTGTACTGCTATAAGATCATCCACTGACAGTAGAACATTTCCAAAGTTCACATTTTTCGGCTCTTCTTTGTTTTCAGCCATGTTGAGAAAATTATTACAAAATTCATTGGTTTTGTCACTAACTAGACACCGCAGATTTTCACCGTGGTCCATCTAATACTAGTAAATAGTAGGATAAATCGCACACAATACACATCAGACATAGGAACCCAAATAGTAATGAGACAGCTAAAGTTCTCTGCAGCCACGCAGAATCATTCAGCAGTAGCTTAGTATACGGATAAATATACATGTAGAGAACTGCATGCTCAGCTATCTTGAGCCATTCCAAGAGTGGTACCATTGTAACAGAATAGGGATAGAGAGCCGTGTGGTCGTAGGTTTTCTTTTGCAACTACTTCCTGTTCTTTTTTTCTTTCATTTTTACATTTTTCTGTTAATAAGGCCTTAGGTTTTAGCTGCACATGTTTAATATTGTATATTCAATGCCGTATTGAGAGAAATACAGAATGATACGAATCTAAACTAGTATTACAATGTTACAGATCTTCTTAAAAGTCAGAGCTCTACAAAATTTTCTTATCGGATAACATCAGATTTTTTAGATGAAAATGTTAAAAAGTTGACTTACATTTCCTATTTTAAGTCACTATTGTCTTATAGCTTGATTTTCTGATGTGAATCGGCATTGAGGAGAAAAATGTTTATTTTGCAGAAGCATTCAGAGGATAATATGTGGTGTCCACTATGGAAACTATTTTAGATAGTTCTTCAAGCAGCTGGGCACACTGACAAGTGTTTCAGTTTATTGTCGACAATCAATCACAATACGAAAACAGTAACACATACATATATAATGTCAGAAGGAGAAACGATTTACACTAAGCATCACTTAGCCATAGTGTGGCACACAAAGGAGTGAGGTATTCAACCATAAAATCTTTGATCACTTCTCTGTGATGCAAAGAATGTAATGGATGATTAAATTAACTTCAAACGCAAACTGACATCATACCTGCTTGACAACTCCTTTTACTCCACAGAAGAATTTCTGAAGATGTGCTATAACTGTATAACTATCTTGTTCCATATCACAACGAGAGGTCGCCATTACGATCCACGAAACATACAACTAAGTTATTATCGTGGCAATTAATTAGGACATTAAATTCGCGTTCATTTTTGTCATTTAGTGTGTAAGAGAACAAAGCAAAGAAAGCCTCCCCCAGGATCCACTTCTCTCTGCAGCGCTCACCTTCCTATCCCTTTTTATACTCATCATTCCCTCGAGAAGTGAAAATGTCTCCTACGGGGGCGATAATGCCCAAACTGCAAATTACTGGGAAAAACTTATTACGAGTAATAGGTTACAAAATCCCAGTTTCAACTAGGTAATATGTTCTAGAAGCCTATTAATAGTCTAATACTTTTCATGTGGACCGTGAAGTACGCTGCAACCGACGCAAAAATTCACAGTACTGTTGTGATGTGCTTCTAAGTGTTTTATGTGGCTGAAGAAATCATTTTCATTTAAGATTTATTTAAGATTTTAAACATGATATTTAGGCTTCCTTCAACAATTAACAGGCAGTCAACATGTAAACTGAAAAACGTTTCAGGAAAAGGCATAGCGAGAAAAGTAATGAAACACAATGTATTTCCGATGTGACTGGAAGAAAATACTTTGGCGCTATCGACTTAACAATGATCATAGTTTGTTACATGAACAATTAATTTTTACAGCGTCAACTAGCGCTGCTTCTGTTCCACGACCAAAGCAGATCGTTATTTAAACTGATTTAAAGTTGGGAAAAATAATGCTAACTGGGTACTAATCCTACCGTGGCTGCCGAGGGCCACATTTGATTTAATGTGTGTGTTAACGCACATAACTATGTAAATGAAAATATGGCTTATAATATTTTGAGAAAGCATCCGTGGTCTGAAAGCAATATTTCTTCAATCATTCACTTCGTTATTTTCGGGTGACCTAGTCGGTACTGTGATTGAGGACTTCACTTCGACGGCTATCTTCTGCATGCCTCTTCATGTATGGACAACTATTGTACTCTCTTACTGCATCAAGACTTCTTCTCGTTCTACGATTTCTTCCATCCCATACTTAACTCAATTACCTTTTTAGACGACTCCTTCATCACTCAGGATGTGTCCCATCAACCGACACCTTTTAGTCACGTTGTGCCATGAATTCCTCTTCTTTCCAATTTTATTCTGTACCTCTTCATTGGTTAACCGATTTACCCTATTAATCCTCACCATTTTTCTGTAGCAAAATATTTCAAAAGCATCTATTCTTATACTGTCCGAAATGTCTACTATCCACGTTTCCTTTCGGAATGAGGCTACAGTCCCGACAAACACGTTCAGAAAAGACTTTGTAACCCTTATATTTACACGATCCAGTCACATTAATGTGACCATCGCGCATGTTCATCGTCAGCGTTGAATAACCACTCGCAGACGGTAGGCGGTATATGAAGCACACTGTAGGGACGTGGTGAACAGTCCGTTCGTCGTCATAATGCGGAAAAAGAGCGATTTATCTGACGTCCAAAACGGCATGATCATTGGCTTTCGAGCCAAGGGTAGAAACACATCCGAAACCGCTGAGTCTGTAAACTGTTCGCGTGCCGCCGTGGTTAAAGTATATCCTGCACGGCAAAACGGCGCCGTCCAAAACTGGCGCTGAAGCAACTGTGGTGCACCTTGGGTCATGTACACTGAAAAGCCAAAGAAACTGGTAGACCTGCCTAATACCGTGTAGGACCCCCACGAGCACGCAGAAGTGCCACAAGACGTAGCATGGACTCAACTAACTTCTGAAGTAGTGCTGGAGGGAACTAACACCATGGATCCTGCAAGGCTGTCCATAAATCCGTAAGAGTAGTAGGGAGTGGAGATCTCTTCCGAACAGCATGTTGCAAGGCTCCCAGATGTGCTCAATAATGTTCATGTCTGGGGAGTTTGGTAGCCAGTGGAAGAGGGTTCTTGAAGTCACTCTGTAGCAATTCTGGATATGTGGGGTGTCGCATTGTCTTGCTGGAATTATCCTGAGGAGCTATGACCAATCGTTCATCTTCGATAAAGTGAAACACATCTCCTCTACTGAGCAAGTGTTCATAGCTGTTAAGGTACGCACTTTAGAGCCCACGTTTACTGGACATTTTTGCTCGTTTTTGTCCACACTGCCACCACTGAAAGTTACCAGCCCTACACTCTTCGTAACACAAGAACCGGTACATATATTCAACTGTCAGAGGTATCAGAACGGTTTTCGTTTATAACTTTCGACTGGTTCGTTTCCGGTACAGGGATCCTTACTTCAAATTAAAAAGTCCGTAACATCATCACGGAATCACCCCGTGTATACATACATTTACATACGCCGGCGCCTATAACTGTGACGCTCTGTAGTCTCGTTAGATAACGTTTCCGGACATGGGTTCAGATTCAAAATACGATGTACTCACTCCCCTCTACAAGTCTCAGAAGCCTGTAACGGGAAATCCGACCTTCCTGTATATCATGTCCAAAGAAATGCTTCCAAAACACTGCAAGCATTAAGAACGTATTTTAACTGATGTTGATTCTGTTGGCATAAATGGGGTAGGATTCGGCATATCTGCGCTCTTGAGCAAAAAAGAAAACCTAACCAGTGTACCGAGTTTAATTGTGAAGCTAAATCTTGCCCTAAATCTTACTAGTGCTTTGAGAAAACTGCCAACGATACCAACAACTGTTGCAAGCACCTAAGGTAGTTTCTCTAAGTTAAAATTAATTAAAACCATTTTAAGTTCGATTACAGAAAACCATCTTAATGGTTTGGCCATTTAGGTAGTTTAGCATAAAATTGCTGATCAAGTAAGTATAAAAGATGTAATAAAGTTTGCAGAACTGAAAGAAAATAAAACGCTTTTGTGATTTTAGCATTTTAGCGTAGTTGTTACCTTGTTTTATTTCGAAAATAATGGCTTTTAAAAAATTATTTGGTTACCAATTTGTGGCTAGGTACAGATATTTCTTAATTAATTTTTACTGTTTTGTACTGCTTAATTATCAGTGTTACGTTATACATTCCTTTCTAAAAATAAGATTTTATAACAATTTAAGTAAGATTATTTGATTTCTATTGGAAATAAAAATGTACGAGTATTTATAGGGTGAACATTAATAAAACCGACAAACTGGGACGGATTCCTGAAAGGAAAAGGAAGAAAAAAAGTCCTATGAATATGGGTCCGGAAGTTCCTCTGCCCATGTGCCATGGTTTCTTCTACGTTGCAAGCTGTGTGATTGACGCAACGCACTGTAAGCAACAGAGTGGACCGGTATTGATGTTGGGAAGAAGCCGAGATGGTGTTTGTGTACGTCCAAGAAGATGGAAACGGTCGAGAGGCAGCACGGCCATACCTAAAAAAGTACTCTCTCTGACACCAACCACATCACACAATATTTCAAGACCTTTTCGGGCGTTTGTGTGATCATTATTCCTTTCAGACATACGAACGTATAGGGAGGTGGCGTTCTGTGCTTACACCGGATTTGGAGTACCGAGTTCTACAGCGTATTGAGACGAACCAAAGTACAAGCGGAGTGGCCAGCCAACATCGTGTAAGCCAGAGTAAGTTTATATTTATCCCGCATTATAACCGCTACTAGCCCTATCACCAGCAACGAGTGTGGGGATTTTCAGCAGCGGATTTCCATTTACGGGAAGGATTTTTTCGATGCTTTTTGCACCAGACCAACACAATTATGAGATTTCCGTCCTCATTCCTCTTTACCAGTGAACCAACCTTTACCAGAACTGGCAACATCAGTCTGCATAGTCGGCATCTGTGGGCTACAGACAATCCTCAGGGAATAGTTACGGCGTCTCATCAGTATCAATGAGCGGGCAGGGAGTCTTGGGATACCACATATTTGGACCGGCCATTATCAAACAACTCCTCGACGGAGGAACATACCTGTACTTCCTGCAGAAAACTCTGCCTGGGCTACTTGAGAACATGCATTTGGCAAATACTACAGTTTATGTGGGTTCTGCATACCGGTGCACCACTCCACTTCCACAGTATAGTTCGAAGACACCTTGACAACATCTTCTCGGATAGGACGAAGAGGACCTGTAGCATGACCTGCCAGATCATTGGACTTAAATCTCCTACAATTTTACCTCTGGGGGCATCTGAAAAGCGCTGTGAATGCTGAACCAGTTCCTGACATTCAGACACTTCATCAGCGTCTTCATGACGCCTGTGACTCTCTTTGAAGAGCAGCAGTCCATGATGCGACGTTATAGATTCCCCTGGCGGCCAATTTGAACATCTGTCGTGACATGGATGCGATGTCCGGCCCCGGTAGCTGAGTGGTCAGCGTGACGGAATGTCAATCCTAAGGTCCCGGCTTCGATTCCCGGCTGGGTTGGAGATTTTCTCCGCTCAGGAACTGAGTGTTGTGTTGTCCTAATCATCATCATTTCATCCCTATCGACGCGCAGGTCGCCGACGTGGCGTCAAATCGAAAGACCTGCACCAGGCGAACGGTCTACCCGACGGGAGGCCTTAGCCACACGACATTTCATTTCATGGATGCGATGCAGCTCTGCACTGTGTTCCGGGACGATTTGTTATCGTTGCTGGTACACCGACCATTTCGGACCCATGTTCCTAGGAGCTTTTTTCCTTCATTTCCAGTCAGGAATCCTTCCCTGTAGTTTTTCGGTTATGTTAAGTTCACTATTATTATTATTATTTTCGATTATTCCCTTTTAAGAGAGCGATTGAACTTGAGTAGTCAAGATTTCTTTTTCTTTCTTCGTTCTTCCCAAATCCTCTTCATACGTTCACTGTGTTCTCTCTTGTGTTCTTCCGACCATTTTATTTCCTGTTCTGTTCTCAAATGGCTCTGAGCACTATGGGACTTAACATCTATGGTCATCAGCCCCTAGAACTTAGTACTACTTAAACCTAACTAATCTAAGGACATCACACAACACCCAGTCATCACGAGGCAGAGAAAATCCCTGACCCCGCCGGGAATCGAACCCGGGAACCCGGGCGTGGGAAGCGAGAACGCTACCGCACGACCACGAGCTGCGGACGTTCTGTTCTCCGTGTGTTCTTGTTTAAGTGTGTTTTTCTTTATGATGTTTCTAAACTGTTCTGTGTTGTTCATGTTGTCTTGTGTGATCCCCAGTTCTTTAACGTCTTATTCTGTTTCAGTGATTCACTTTGTCTTGTTTTTGCTTTTGTTTACTATCTCAAAGATTTGCCTTGTGAACCTACTTTTATTCATCCTGCTGATACGTCCATAAAATTTCATCCTTGTCTTTCTAATGGTGTCTGTTGTTGTTTCTATGTGTTTGTAAATCTCTCTAGTTGGCCTCTTCATCCAAATTCCTTCCCGAAACACTGGTCCATATATTTTCCTCACAATTTTTCTTTCCTGCTTTTCAATCTCTGTGATGACCATGAATCACTGTAGTTTCTGCAGCATAAAGTGCTTCTGGTAGGACTACTGTGATGTAATGCTTTAGTTTTGCATTGACAGAAATAGATTTCTTATTATAGTGATTCCAAGTGAGCTTATATGATTTTTGTAAAGTAGGGAGTCTATCTTTATTGGCTATTGAGATCAGTAGTCCTGATGGTTGGATTATCTCTCCCAGGTATCTGAAGTGAGCAACTTGTGCCACTGTTGCGTATTGAGTAGTAATGGGGAGATTATCTACAGGTTTGTTTTCCATATATTGTGTTTTCTCGTACGAGATTTGTAGCCCAGTTTTCTGTGAGATTTCGTGTAGTTTTTCCAGTGCAAGTTTGGCTTCCTGTCTTTTGTTCGTTAGAATAACAAGATCGTCCGCGAAAGCCAGACACTTCACCCTGATTCTGTGCTCTTTTTTAATCCCAAGCTGAATTCCTTTTATTTCCTTTTCCCATGTCCTCACAGTTTTTTTTCCAGAACCATGTTAAATAGAAAGGGTGACATTCCATCTCCTTGGCGAACACAAGTAGGGATATGAAATGCTTCTGATGTTTCTCCCAAGAATTTAACTTTGGTGGTTGTATCTGTTAATGCCTGTTGAATAACTGACCTTGTTTTCCTGTCAATCCTGAACTCCTCTAAAGTGTGGAACAATGTTTGTCTTTCTATTGAATCGTAAGACTTTTTAAAATCGACGAGTTACCAAGGTATTTCTACATCTTCTCATTTGCAAAATTGTTTTTAAGTTTTTAAGTTTCATACCTGTTCGATGCAAGTTATATATATATATATATATATATATACCGGATTTAAACCCACTCGAGAATCTGTAGGACGACCTCGATCGGCCTGTTCGAGCCATGGATCGCCAACCAAAACACCTAACGCAGTTGGACACGGTACTGGAGTCTGCGTGACTCAATATTGCTTTCGGCACCTGCCAGAGCCTCGCTGACTCTCCTTCTTCACGTCTCGCAGCGGCCCGCGCTTCAGGATGTGGTTATTCAAGCTTTTGACACTTGTCACACTAATATGATTGGTTAGCGTATATTCGATGTTAATCAGTTCCTCTTTTGCTGAAACGATTTTGTTGCTGTTGCCATACTACATTCTGTATCTTCTCTCTGGCCATCGTCAGTTATTTTGCTACTTAAATAGTAAAACTCATTTACTACTTTTAGTGTCTCAGTTCTTAATCTAGTTTCCTCAGCATCGCCCGATTTATGTGGACTAAATTTTCTTACCTACGCTTTTATGTTTATTGATGATATTCATCGGCTCTATTCACATGATCTTTCCACTCTTTGCCGTCCCTGACAGCATTAATCCGTCATCGGCGAATTTAAAAACATTTATTACTTCTCCATGAACTTTAACCCCCTTTTCAAATTTATCTTTGGCTTCCTTTACCATGTGCTCAATGTACAGATCGAATAACATCAGAGATAGACAATAAGACTGTCTCATTTACTTCCGAAGTACTGATTCTCTTTCTTATTCTTCCACTCTTATAACCGCATCCTAACTTCTATGTAAGTTCTGTATAACCTTTCAGTCACTGTATTTCATCGCTGCCATCTTTAGAAATTCAAAGAGTATTGTAGTGAACATTGTCGAAAGCTTTCTCTAAATCTACAAATACTGTGCATATAGGTTTGCCTATTTTCAGTCCTTATTCTGAGATAAATGATAGTCAGTATTGGTTTTCGTGTTTCTACATTACTCCGGAACCCAAGAAGGTAAGACCTACAGTAAAGGTATTAATCACGCAGTAGAATTATGCTTATTGCAGTCACGTAATATTTCACTTCAGAAAAAGATATAATGAGCCAACAAACAATCAACTCAAAACAGCGCTTTATATTACAGTCCTCTGTAAGAATAAGAACTAAACAAAATATTTTAAAATAATGGACTGAATATCATCGATATTAGAGTTTAGAATTTATGCAGAGAATGAGTCATTCGACGGGTGTCAGTAATAGCCACGTAATGTACAAGAAAAATATGACGAGAGCATTATAGGAGGGACATAAGGTTCAGTTAGACATAGATGAGAAGGTTATTCTTTTAAAAAATATCAACTCATCGTTAGCCTATAAAGGTTTAAGGGAACCCGCAGTATGCTTAAATGTGAATCGCTGCCCAGGGAGATGAACAACAGAGCATCTGTAATGACACCTACAGTCAATAAATGAAATGGCGGTTCAGAATAAATTCTGTGACAGCGGGAAAACTTCTGGAAAGGTTGACGAAATCAGGTACGCATTGAACAAAGTAACAGGCACTACAGGTTATACCATGAGTTCAAGAGGCAGCATGCTAATTTTATACTAAAGGTTTTGCACCGGGTAATTATTGAAATCAGAAACAGCACTGCATCTCTACATCGTGACTATAGTGTTAGACAGGTAACAGTTTAAATGTTTAACTTACGCTCTGTAGAGCAGACACGAAGTAATCGCTGTTGATTTAGTCACAGAGAGTCCCGAAGACAGATGCAGCGTTGGATGCTTATTGCTTTCTGTCCCAAAAATGTCGTTCGTATTTAAAAGTGTATCCGTGAATCAGGACTTCGATCTTCCGCGTTAGACAGAATTACCGCAACTTCCTCGTGAGAATAACTTATCACAGACCACTTCTAGCACTATTACTTCCTTCCTTTGAAGTAAAGCTATAGCAGCGTATCCTCTGAACATCAGAAGTACAAACACTGAGTGACGCCGTGTTTGCCTGCCGACGAGATAGCGGCGCTTGCCCTATCTCCGCCGGCCCTGTGCGGGACATGGTGTCTCGCAACGCTGTTGCAATACGATTTGCAGTAAGTACGCCTCTTTCGCTTAAACGAAGATACGCAGTCCATCTGCGACTACATCGACACTGATGCTTCGTAAGTCAGACGCTTTACAGCCTCAGTCATTTCGCTTCGTCCTCCATTCGCGGAAGAGAAAAGGTAGAATCTCTGTCTACTCGTGAAAACTGCCATTTCGTTTCTGGACTGGGTCATTTTTCTCTGCCGGTGGATATTGTCTACGACAGGTTGCAGTAGTCTGGGCATATGAACCGATTTCCCCGTAGTTGAAAACTTAGGGAAACCCTCGCTGGGAATAGCAACTACAGAAGAATTAAAATTGGAAACAGGAAACGGCCAACGAAAATGTATCTGTTCTGCTCCTGTTTCTGATTGGCTGAAGGCACAAAATGTTAAATAATTTCATGGAGATGCTCGCAGCTCGCGAAATGGGCTAACAGGGAATACTGAACGTACGCACAGACCAGCAAGAAAGGTCATATGTTTGATCTATCGGAGAGTGCCACGGAGATGCTGAAAGAAGTGAAGTGGGAGAAGCTTGAAGATACAGTATGGTCCAGTCACATTAACACTGTGCCGTCCGCCGACACCAGTGGTGTCGTGCGCGAAATAGCGGTCAACGGCCGGCGACACCACAGTGGTGTCGTGAGCATAGCATCGATCAGTGGCCGGTGACAGCACTTTAGTATCTTTTTCATTCTGCTGGTGTTTTGTTTAGGTAACAATAAGTTACACACATCAAGTTTTTTGTTTTTATAAGTACTTGTGCCGTTTCATTATGGCAGACGAAAGAGACGATACGATTATTTACGATGAATGCGCGGACGTCTTGTCTGTCATTCCGGACGACTTGGCCGACTGGGAAGAAGACATTGGATATGAAAAAAAGAAAGTGAAGCAGAATCGTCGGAAGATAGTGAAATCGTCCAAAAAGAGTTCAGCGAACGCTACAGTAGCCAACTGATTCGGATGAATCTGACGAAGAAGACAGACTATGATTTACTGTAGATCAATAATAAATTTGAAGAATCTCCGGGTCGACACATATTTCCCAAAGATACATAGAGCGTCGTGGACATCGTAGAGTTATACAGTGGGAACGATCTATTTAAATATATTAGCAACGAAACCAACAAGTATTACAGTCAAAATTGCAATAGAAGGAAACTGGATAAAAAAAGTACCGAATTTGTCGACGTTACGGGACCGGAACTTAGAAAATGATTTGGGCTTGTTATCCTTAAATGAACTGTAAAGAAAACAAGGATCGATGATTACTGGTCAACGAATCCGTTAATAGACACACAGATATTTCGCGAAACGATGTCCCGCAACCGATTCAGAGAAATATTATAATTTTTCATTTTTTCGACAACAACAATAAACCGGATAATGCCGACCGGCTTTTCAGAGTGCAATTTGTGACTGATTATTTTTCCAAAAAGTTTAAAGAAACGTTTAATCTAAGTCAAAATGTCTCAATTGACGAAGGAATGATACCGTGGCATGGACAGTTAAATTTTATAGTTTACAATCCGTCGAAAATTACGAAACACGGCATATTCATTCGGATGCTGTATGATTCGAGTACGGGATACATTTCCTCATTCAAGATATATTGCAGCCCTGGACAACCTTAGCAAAAACAGTGATGGAACTACTGATACCTTCTTATGGAAAGTGGCATCACCTCTACATGGATAATTATTATACCAGTGAAAAGAAAATTCGAGTTTGTGCAACGATACGGCAAAATAGAGGATTTCCGGAAAAATTAAACGCGTAAAAGTCAATTTGTTTGAAGTTTGTCGTCAACGGAAAGGGGACAAGCGGCCGACGACAAGCCAAGTAATCCGAATTAGTGCTGCCGGAGCCAAGCGAATGATACTGTACGAGACATGCGGACGGCAAAGTGTTAATATGACCAACTGTAAAAAGCCCGAGAAACGATGTTTTGCATTGCGAACGTGCAGAAAGAGAGTCAATGAGGTTCCATGACGCGAAGAGACCGATAGAGGTGGACCCACAAATTACCAAATGAGTTTAAATTCGGCGAGTTTAATGGCCAAGGGGATGCGGTAAACTGATCCTGGTGTTATTCGACCCACGCACGTACAACGCGAATTCTGTAACACGTTGCATTGTCCTGCTGGTAGATGCTATCGTGCCGTGAACAAACAGGATGTAGGGTTGAAAATGGTTCCCAAGGATATATACATACTTGTGGTGATCCACTGTGCCTTCCATAGTGACGAAACAACCACGGAATGTCACGAAAATATTCCGCAGACCATAATACTCCTCCGGCCTGTAACCTTCCTACGAACGCTGCAGGGCCGTACATGAGAAAACCCATCTGTAGTATGGAGCATACAACGTGACTGGCCTGCAAAGGCCAACTGTCGCCACTCAGTGGACGTGCAGTTGTCATATTACCGTTCAAATACCAGCCTTCCACGCCGAAGAACAGCAATCAGCATAGGTGCATGAAGCAAGAGTCTGCTGCAGAGGCCCAAACGCAGCAGTGTTCGCTGACCTATCGTTGAAGAGACCCTGTTGGTAGCGTCGTGGTTCATAAGCGCCGTCAGCTGCTCAACAGCTGCACAACTGAATGAGATTTTCACTCTGCAGCGGAGTGTGCGCTGATATGAAACTTCCTGGCAGATTAAAACTGTGTGGCGGACCGAGACTCGAACTCGGGACCTTTGCCTTTCGCGGGCAAGTGCTCTGCCAACTGAGCTACCCAAGCACGACTCACGCCCCTTCCTCACAGCTTTACTTCTGCCAGTACCTCGTCTCCTACCTTCCAAATTTAACAGCTCTCCTGCGAACCTTGCGGAACCAGCACTCCTGAAAGAAAGGATACTGCGGAGACATGGCTTAGCCACAGCCTGAGGGATGTTTCCAGAATGAGCGCTTTTTTTTTTGTTTCGTCCAGCGGTAGGCTGCCATTGTGGCGCTGGATAATAATTAATGTAAGTTTCTCTGTATTTTTTTGAAAAATATAATAGAAACATTCTGGAAACATCCCCCAGGCTATGGCTAAGCGATGTCTTCGCAATATCCTTTCTTTCAGGAGTGCTGGTTCTGCAAGGTTCGCAGGAGAGCTTCTGTTAAATTTGGAAGGTAGGAGACGAGGTACTGGCAGAAGTAAAGCTGTGAAGACGGGGCGTGAGTCGTGCTTGGGTAGCTCAGTTGGTAGAGCACTTCCCCGCGAAAGGCAAAGGTCCCGAGTTCGAGTCTCGGTCCGGCACACAGTTTTAATCTGCCAGGAAGTTTCAGCTTCACAACTATTCGCCGGTACACATTTCCATAGCCGTCGTTCACCCCTGTCATATATGGCCCGTGGTGCGCCATAGATGCTTCAGCGCCAGTTTTGGATAGCGCCATTTTGTCATACGCTGTATGGCCGCATGCAAACGGTTTATAGACTTAGCCGTTTCGTAACTGCCTCCACCTTTCGCACGAAGGCTAATAATCATGCCCTTTTGGACGTCAGATAAGTCATTTTGTTTCCGCATTAAGACGACGACTGGACTTCCTTCCGTGTCCCTCTCGACGCGCTTTATTTACCTTTCACGACTAGTTCAAATTCAAATGGCTCTGAGCACTACGGGACTTAACAGCAGTGGTCATCAGTCCCCTAGAACTTAGAACTACTTAAACCTAACTAACCTAAGGACATCATACACATCCATGCCCGAGGCAGGATTCGAACCTGCGACCGTAGCAGTCGCGCGGTTCCAGACTGCGCGCCTAGAACTGCGAGACCACCGCGGCCGGCTTCACGGCTAGTGCTGCCACGTGCCGTATAGGCCGGTTGACGTCGATCGTAGGCGGTTGTCAATTTAATATGACTGGACCCTGTAACATGTGAAGAGACCGAAGCTCCAATAGCTTCGATACATGAAATAACAGGGATTTTTAACTGTCATTTTCGTCTTGAACGCACTCAAATTGTGACGGTACGTCACATAAATAGACATTTGGAGAAAGGGAAAGGAATTTTTTGTTGTGCGGCTTGTGAATTATAAATTATTTCAAGACTGTGTACGTGTGCGCGATGTGTAAGAAAGATTAAAAGCCGGCCGGGGTGGCCAAGCGGTTAAATGCGCTACAGTCTGGAACCGCGCGACCGCTACGGTCGCAGGTTCGAATCCTGCCTCGGGCATGGATGTGTGTGATGTCCTTAGGTTAGTTATGTTTAAGTAGTTCTAAGTTCTAGGGGACTGCTGACCTTAGAAGTTACGTCCCATAGTGCTCAGAGCCATTTGAACCATACAAATATTAAAAAAGTTAAATAATATCACCAAAAATCACAAACAGCGATGTGATGTAAAAATAAAAGAACATTCTTTTTATCTGTGTAATGAAATGAACATGACCACAGACTATTGCTTTATTGGAGGTGCTCCTTTTTTTTTGTTTCGACTAGCGGTAGGCCGCTATTGTAGCGCTAGATAGTAATTAATGTAAACTTTTCTGTATTTTTTTGCAAAATATAACAGAAATTATTAGAAAGTGTGTATTATTGACTTAGTTGTCACCTCTCATGGTCGCAACCATTAATTTTCATTAAACAAGTTTTTTACAGAACTTCGTAGTGCAGGGAGCTCATGTCCCCTAGCAGAATATAGTCGGCCATTACGCTGACTGTATTATTTAATTAAAAATTCATGTCATAATATTAATTGTAAATGTGAGAGGTTTCTCTACCTCGATATTACAATAGTCTCAGAGTTAACAGAGTAAAAATAGATTTCGTTTCTTAATATTTAGAATACCGAATGAGTTCAGTATGTTTCGAGTTTGGTCGCCTAACGGCAGATGAGATTCTCTTCAGTTTTGCCTTGCAAATAATGAACAAGAAATATTGAAAATATTTTCATTCAATAGGCTCCGTAATATCTCAGTTAATTTTTATGTAGTTTGGCACATAAATAACCAGTAGCCCCTGAGACCCATATTAATAATTACAGTTTGCGTAAGAATATGCATATTTACTTTTCTAAATAGCAGCGCTCACGCGAACTATTTATTAGAAGACGGTGAGTCGCGCGTTGTGTTTAAAAAATATTATATCGTACGTACTTCGGGGCAGCCGATGTCCGCACGAGTGTTATCGCGCTATCAGTTAATTAAAAGTCTCATGCTAGCCCACAATATTTAAAGCCATCCCAACCAAAATCATAAAATATGTAATCATAAAAATAAAAATGTATAATTATCACGTGATAAGTGGACCCACACCCATATTTATATAGTTATACGGTGATAAAATCCATATGTGTGAACTATTTGGCCATCGAAAGAAACAGAGAAGTTAAAACTTGTTGTCTAGTGATAATCAGTGCAAGAAACATAGGTCGTAGGACATCGAAGTTTATAAAAGAATTTGGATTTGCAAGATCAACAGTGTCTAGGGTTGATTCCTAATATCGCCGAGACAATGACTCCACACTCGTAAAACGTCGCACAGGACGGCCTCAAGCGTTTAACGAACACAAGTCATGTTACCTCCACAGAGCCGTAGCGGTCAGTCGGCTGTCTGCTGTGAGTAGATCACCACCGGTTTGAACGTGGATCGTCAGGAATCCATTTCTGCTACTAGTGTACTAAACCCAATGCGACCACTGACACGCATTCCTTTGCTCAACACAGAGCTCAACATCTGTATGGGGGCCCGCGAACATCGTCCCTGGTCCGTGGTCCGACGCGGATCGGTTTCAGCTGCTTGCAGCTGATTGGTGCGCGAGGATGTGCCGTATACATCACAAGGTTGCATCCTAACAGGTGGAGGCTATATTCACGTGGTCGTAATTGCGCCTCATTTCCTGGTTGCAGAAACCAGTACCAGTTCCACATCATGTGGACATTCTTGCAGACCCATTCCGGCACTAGAGTACCCTGACGGAGATGCCATGGATTCTACAGGACATGTATGGTGTCATCGTTCTTTAGCTCACTCCCCTCTCCTTTCCTCCCTCCAGCGAAGCCGGCCGCTGTGACCGAGCGGTTCTAGGCGCTTCAGTCCGGAACCGCGATGCTGCTACGGTCGCAGGTTGGAATCCTGCCTCGGGCATGGATGTGTGTGATCTCCTAAGGTAGGTTTAAGTAGTTCTAAGTCTAGGAGACTGATGACCTCAGATGTTAAGTCCCACAGCGCTCAGAGCCATTTGAACCATTTGCGCTATGGGGACGTGTGTTATCATGAACTTGGCACCCCATTCCACAAACGCGCTTTTGACAGACGTGCTGTCCCATTCACATTTTTCTCTCTTTGATACATATCTAGCGGTGTCTGTTATTCAGCAACCAAGGAAAGAATAACAGCACGTTGGTCCTTTCTGGACGCATTTGGTAATAATATCGCCATAGTTCATAAGTCCGCATTTACCGCACGCACGTCGGAAAGGGATGAATGTCACACTGAGCCCTTGGCTACATGGCGGTGCTTATGTTCGCGTATCGGAGTCGCTGTAGCAACGCCTCAAACGGAATCTTTTTGAGCACTCCGTATAGCTTTGTTAAGTACGACATGCTAATGTCCTGTCTGGTAAGAACTCTTCAGTCCACTCTCAAACCTGGTCTGATTTCCCGAACGCAAGTATTTTGTTGATTAGGGGGTAGCGTTTAACGAATTAGTTTTAAGCATCTAGGAATATACTACGGTTCTCTACGTATTGCTCCGGCACCGCGAATACAGTGTTAGACTAATTAAAAGATGCACAATGGTATCCAAGTAATCATTCAAGTGATCCATACTCGAGTGGAATGGGTTGAAACCCTCATCAGGGAGGAACCCTTTGCAATGCACTGACTGAACAGCCAAGGGTTCGCCGCTGTCTCCAGCCATAGCTAACTTTTTCATGGAGGATTTCGAAGAACGAGCGTTGAACAGTGCTCCCTTACGTCGATCCTGCTTCTTCAAGTATGTTGACGATTCATTTTTAATCTGGCCACATGGCAATGAGGCACTGCAGCAGTATGTTGATCATTTGAATGGTATACATCAGAAGATAAGATTTACAGTGGAGATGGGAAAGGATGGGAAGTTACCCTTCTTAGATGTGCTGGTGGAGCGAAAATCAGATGGACGTCTCGGACATTCTGTGTACAGAAAACCGACGCATACAGATTTATATCTGAACGCGCGTAGTTTTCACCACCCAGCTCAGAAGATAGCTATGCTAAATACCTTCGTACACATAGCAAGGACTATTTCGGACAAGGATCATCTCGGCTCCGACATTAACCATCTGACGACGGTATTCAGAAAAACTAGATACTCTGATCGTGATATCAGATCTACTGGCGAAGAAACCTAGGAAGGACGCTGTTCGAACAAATCAAGAGGACCAACACATCGCGCGGCTACCATTCTGCGGTGCAACGACCAGCAAGTATCAGCAGAGTCCTCAGCCGGCAGGGACTCAGACCAGTCTTCCGGCCACCCAGGAAGATTAAGGAAATGTTGCGACCCGTGAAAGATAATCTCGGCCTGAGAGTACCGGGAATTAACAGCATTCCTTGCGAGTGTGGCAAAAATTATGTGGGCCAGTCTATAAGAACTGTTGCCGATCGCTGTGTCGAACATCAGCGTCACCCGAAATACAGGTATCTTGACAAATCAGCGGTGGCTGAGCACAGTTTGTTAAAAAAAAACATAAGATTTTATTCGATGAAACAAGACTACTTGCTCACGCTTCAAACTATCGGGACTCTGTCATCAGGGAAGCAGTTGAAATTAGACTCTGTGAAAATAATTTCAACAGAGACTCCGGTTATCCACTCAGCAATGCATGGAAGCGCGCAGTTGATAAAGAAAGAGCGCAGAGCGAGACTTCTTACCTTCCTCGCAGTTCTCCACCTGTTGCGATGGATGGCGCTGCATGCAAACAAAATCTATGGACATAGAGGCCGCCACCTCCGTGACGTCATCCAGCCAATGAGAAGCCGTTCACTGCTTATTAAAGCGGAAACCTCACCGGTCCACGACAGTCAGTTTTACCCCTGACGAAGATGACGGAGGTAGTCATCGAAAGCTTGGGATTTTATCCAAATTTGACGCGGTAAGTAACCGAGAACTTTTTATGCAAGGACTACGTCGCGAAAGACTTCGTAGTCATATTCGTAGTCACTTCATAAAGATTTGCAGAGGACAGATGTCGAATTGAATTAACAATTCGAGTCTTCTCCTCAGAAGACGGCGAACAACTACTACTCTCAAATGTTGTTCCAGAAAACGGACGGATTCCCGCCGACTGGGCAGACATAACGCGATTGCTGTGAGCATACAGAGACGCCACTCCGACCAGGCGGAGAACGCAGTGTCCGAGCGAAGCGACCGTGAAATAAGTTAGTCCGGGAAACAGGCGCCCGGCGCCGACTGGGATTTTTCATTAAGGGGGCGCGCACGCTGCTGATGAACGCCCGTATTGTGCTGAGACACGCCGCCGCATACCACACGCGGCCGTAACTCCTCGACGCGCCGCTTTTCATCTCCCCCCGCCGTCCGCCGCCGCTACTGCGTCTAGTTTCTGCCTTTTACGGCAAGCTGCTCTTGGGCGCTGCGGAGGCGAGCGGCGGTGTCTGCGAACGACGCACTGCTGTTGCTGCCCGCTTGCCACTACTGCGATTCCGACAAACAGTGACGACTTTCGCACTTCCAGCTTGGTACGAGACCTTCGATCTGATGCTATTTTGAAGCTTGTCTGCCAATTTCGCTTCTTATTTTACAAGCGGCGTTTTATTTTTGCATCAGAGCTCAGTAGACACCCGTTCGAGGCTTTTACAATTTTTCTCAGTGGGTAACAGTCTCGTTACACTACAGACCACGATCGTTGCCGCCATAATTGGATCAAAAGTAATGTTACACGCTACTACACGTCTCAGTCACATTAATGCGACCACCACGTATGTTCGACGTCGACCACTCACAGACTGCAGGTGGCGGCACTAGCAGTGGAGGGCATACAAAGCGTTTCGGGGAAATACGTGGAAAATAGTGCAGTTGTCCTAAGGTAGAAACGGAGCGATTTATCTGACGTCCAAAAGGGCATGATCATTTGCTTTTGTTCCAAGAGTGGAAGCATTTCCAAAACGCTAGGTTTGTAAACTTCGCCTGCCGTTGTGGTAAAAATATACTAAGCATTGAAAAATTATGTTATCAAAAACCTCGTGTTCATGCCATTTATTGTTTGTCATCTTCTATTACGGTACTGCCGCCTCGTTTTCTTATTCCATTTAGTGGCGCCACTAACTTCCTATCTTACTTGTCCATGAGTGGCAGCAGCAGCGCATATCGATAAGTGCACTGTCGTTCCATCTCTGGAGCGACCGATAGTTTTCCGGATCGTCGTGTGTCTGGCAGTCAGTTGGAGACGGACCAGCAGTGCAGTCGGGACGCAGCAGCAGTGTAGTCGGGTGACAGAGCTCCAGTGGGGCGCCGACAGCCAATGCCCGCCGACCGCTGGCGACACACATGGACTGTCCGACAGAGGGAGATTGGAGTGGGACGACCGTTGGTTGGACGTTCGGCTGGTCGTTTCATCGGCCGACGTATATTTGGTCCTTTTACCGTTTCCGGGCCTGGGCAGGCAGGCAGTCGGTCGGTTGGTGTGGAGCAGCAAGGAAGTCTCCGTCGCGCGTACTCTGGCCGGGGCCGCTGGCGGTGTGCACGCGCGGTTGGAGTGTGAGGTGCTGCTTGCGAGTGCTACGAAGTTCGTCGCCCACCAATCTTGGACATGAAAGTTGAGTCCTCACTTAACATACTATCGAGCCTCAACTGTTTACATTTCTTCGTTTGATCCTGGTTGTCGCTTTTGGGACATTCCCGCGAGCAACAACGTGTGTGCATTCACGTTGTCTAAGATTGCAGTCGTCTTCCTGTGGAGTTTAACTTAGCTTAATTTATTCCCTGTTATTGAAGTTGACCAGCGGTATCTTTTGTTTTGTGACCGTTGACGTTGGTCGTTGACGTGATTTTCAGCAGTGTATTTTCCTCATCGTGTTGTCGCTGTCCAGCGCGGGGTGTAGTTTGACAGCTGAGGTGATTCCAGAATGAGAGGAGACGAGATACTGGCAGAAGTAAAGCTGTGAGTACCGGGCGTGAGTCGTGCTTCGGTAGCTCAGTTGGTAGAGCACTTGCCCGCGAGAGGCAAAGGTCCCGAGTTCGAGTCTCGGTCGGGCACACAGTTTTAATCTGCCAGGAAGTTTCAGCTGAGGTGTTGTTGGTCGTTCTGGGCGCCAACATTCTGTGTGTCGTTGTATTGAAATCTTGTGGTCGTTTTGCTGGTTGCGTGGAGCGAAACTGATTTTGTTGATTGGATGGTCGGCTGTCTGTCGATTGGGTTGCCTTCAGATTAAGAAGTCGTTGGACAGGCTGCCTGTCTCACCTGCACAAGCGTTAATGTTACAATCCCAGGCCGACCCTTGGAAACTTCTGAGCGCCGTTCCTTGTGTGTTTCATAGTAATTTCCCTGTTTGGGTTTTAGTTATTTGGTTGATGCGTGGCCTTCAGCCGAGTATCAATATTTCTTAAATTAATGTTCTTGTCTTGCCCTTAAGGCATAAGATTGTTACGCTGTTGTATGGGGCCTTCAGCCAAATTTTGCATGAAATGTTTTAAGATAAGGCCTTCTGCCTTTTGATTGAAACTCTTCTTATTGCTTAATATGCGGCCTCCAGCCAAGTTCCATTAAAATTAAATTGCTAAGGCCTCAGCCTGTTTAAATTGAAGATTTAGGAAATATTTTTGGGTGAAACCTCCAGAAGAACCTTGTATTTCAATTTCTTGCTTAGGCCTTGTGTCTTGGATTTTGATTGTGGCATTCAGTCGATCTAAAGTTAATCAAAGGAGGTCGATCACAGTTTTGAGTGTTTTGCATCCTTGTTGTAATAATGTGTGTTGATAAATAAAGTTCGTATGTTGAGTGCAACTGACAGCAACTTATTTTGGCCCCTTTCCACAACCTAATCCGCTCTGTCCTGCTCGCCCAGGCATTTCACGGGTGTCGAGGGAGCTGCGGTGCCATTGATGACACGAGAATGATAGGGGCGAACGAGGGCTGCGGAGATGTATACCGCTACTGATTGACAACTGACCGCCCAGGCGAACCACGGGGCTAGCGACAATGTCTCCTTAACAACCGTTCAGCAAGCTTGCTACGCATGGGCCTCCGCTGCAGGCGCCTGGTTTATGCGCCCAAGCTAACAGCTGTTCGTTGGCGACGAGGGCTGGAATTTGCACGCTAGTGATGCAAGTGGACGTCCACCGAGTGGCGATAGGTGGTGAAATCGGGTTTTATGCTCTATCCGACAGATGGCCATTGTCGTGTAAGCCGTGAAATCTCTCAGAGCAAACAGCTTGCAACACTCGTCTGAACAGCCGAGACCAGAGGAAGGAGAGTTGTGTTATCGGGAATGTTTTCGTGGACGCATCTATCATTGGGGACCATGTCAACCCCTACATGCAACTTTTTTTCCTTGGCACGACAGCATCTACCAGCAGGACAACGCGTCACGCAGCCCGTAGTGTACTTGTGTGGTCTGAAGGGTACCATGACGAGTTTACCGTGCTTCTCTCCGTACCGGCCATGGGCGATGCTGGGATGCTCTCTTTAAGTGGAAGAAGCTGCCTGATCCAGCCTGTGACTGCGGGGCTCCATACCAGACTGTTCACCACACTGTCAGTGAATGCAGGATTCGAGCCTATCACGGCGCCAAAGAGGACTTCCTGCTAGCAACTCCAGATGCAGTGCGCTGGACTGAAGGACTGGATATTCAGTTGTAAAGACAAACTTAAGTTTCTTGTGTGTCAATATGTACATATGTAAATGTAATTTAATTTCATGATATGTCTGTGATAGCCATACGCTAAATAAATCTGGTCACAAAATTCCCTGGATTAATACCCAGTCAACAATCTGTGTAACAATCTCTAACGGGTTGTACGTGTGATGAATCCTCAAACGAGAAACCTACCACAGGTCGCCACGCACTGGAGTCGGCATGGCTCCACACCCTGTCGGTACCTTCCAGCATATCACTGGCTCTTCCCGCACTCCTGGAGCAGTCCGCGCTGCAAACTGTGGTTCTTCACGCTTTTGACAGGTGGTCGTATTAATGTGATTGGGCAGTGTAGATAGGTGTCACTAACTCAGACGGTGAATCATGTGTGTGTTCTGGATGCAGTGAATGAAGACAGCGATGTGGGCCCCACTGCACATTCGGCCGATGCATGTCCGCGTATTGTTGTGTGTCGGTCCCTAATACAAAAGAGGCACGACATTACGCTACGAAACGCGTACCGTGTGGAGACTGAGATCGATACAAAGTTGGTGACCGAGAACGCAGTACAGTAACAAGATTACGACTGCAAGTAACACGACAGATAGAATCCTCTCTAACAGCAATGTACAATCATGATTTCCACGTCAAAGTTCAGATTCTGAGCCGGCCGGTGCGGTCGAGCGTTTCTAGGCGCTACAGTCTGGAACCGCGCGACCGCCACGGTCGCAGGTTCGAATCCTGCCTCGGGCATGGATGTGTGTGATGTTGGTTGGTTGGTTGTTTCGGGGAAGGAGACCAGACAGCGAGATCATCGGTCTCATCGGATTAGGGAAGGACGGGGAAGGAAGTCGGCCCTGCCCTTTGAAAGGAACCGTCCCGGCATTTGCCTGGAGCGATTTAGGGAAATCGCGGAAAACCTAAATCAGGATGGCCGGACGCGGGATTGAACCGTCGTCCTCCCGAATGCGAGTCCAGTGTCTAACCACTGCGCCACCTCGCTTGGTGTGTGTGATGTCCTTAGGTTAGTTAGGTTTAAGTAGTTCTAAGTTCTAGGGGATTGATGGCCTCAGAAGTTAAGTCCCATAGTGCTCAGAGCCATTTAACCATCAGATTCTGAAAGCTACATAAAGCTGTATTCGGCAATTGGCGTGCAGAGGCTTCCGTAACGAGATACAAACTGCCGATCCACCCTTTAGTTTTATCTTACACGGTTATTTATATTCTTCCTACTGGGGAGCGAGCTGACGGTGTTCAAACTGCGGCTCTTCAGCCGTTAACTATACAAAGTTGCAATTTGCATATAAAAATGTCAGAAGGAAAATAGATGATGATATTGACAAGACGATAGTAATGTGATGGCGTTCTCTTTATTGTGAACGTGCTAACGATGAGAGCTCCTGTTAACTGTTCGTAGGGTTTTGGGATCTGTGAACAAACAGGTAGATGGAATTTAGGTGTTACGGGGTGAATGCGATGGTAACTGGTCACGGAAATGATAGGTTCAAGCTGGCATTTGGGATTGGCTGGGCTGTGGTTGGAAGGAAGGATATACTACAATAGTGAGTTCATGGTCTGGGAGACCAATCTAGCCACAAGGGCAGCCACCAGCGGAATTGCGTCAACCGAAAACGAAACTATGTGCTAAACAAATACGGTAGTATGGCAGGCACTCTCCGAATATGTATCTGCAGTTGGAGTGAATGGTGTAACTGTTGTCTTCTGCTCTCATGTATCCTGTTTAACGAGGAGTTACGATGAATGTATAGCTTGACTGCACACGTGGTAATTACAGTCATCTGTTATGTGGTTGAAGTTCCAGACTCGAATATCCAGACTTTCAGCCTTAGTCAATTCTAGGAATTTCTTCTATTAATTGTCGCTTTTTCATCACCACTGGCAATGATTATGTAATTTGAAATGTCTCAAGTTGCATTGTTAGTGGTTCATGTTAACCTGTACATTACGCTATAACTTGCTACATAAGTCAAAGAAAGACAGTGGCAATACCACCATACCTACTTCCACGTTGAGAACAGCTAAACAGCAAGTTATTAACATTAAAGTGTAAACGGAAAAAAGAGTTTTTATGTTCACTTATGTATTATTCAATTTTATGCATTTAGTAAGCTAATTCTTATGACTTTTTTCTCTGTTGTGATTTTTACGGTCCGAAATTTCCGTCCTGGCAGTACTGTACTAAGCTGTTTTCAGGCTTCTTTCTAGAACTACATTTAAAACAACTCTCACATTTTCAGATGCCCCTCCCACCACTCCCAAATATAATAGTATTAGTACTGGATTAAATACTGGTTCTTTTATGTTAACTCCTATAAAGTCAGTAGTGATCCCTAGTAGTCGATAGTTTCACAGCTTATTAACATTTATCTGGTTTCTGGTATCAAAAATATTGAATGGCGTTGGGAAATATGTTACTTCTTACTTCTAGTTTACTGACAATGTACATGTTTGCTGTGTCTATGTAGTACACACGGGACTTGTGCAGACGTAAAAATTACATAGCATCTTCAACCTATAATTAAACAATAGATTTCAGTAATATATACCAAGAGCTTGCTGCGATTGTGTCGGGATGGATACTTTCATTCCCATTTCATCAAGATACCTATACAATTTTAGCTATTGGTATCGACATCAAATACGTGTCGAATTGGGGGTTGGAATGTCCCTACACGGAACTATTAGCCCGTGTCACAGGCTATGACATTACCGTTGGAAAAGGGCGCCGGATCCTTACGAACAGCACCTTGTGCGCTACGGGCTCGCAGCATGTTCTTCAGGACGGCGACACGCGCCTTCGTGGCCACTCGGAGGTCTTCCTGGAATGGCGGCTCGGCGCAGCGTTGTAACATGTGTGACGGACGAGTCGGCACACAAAATACAGCGCCTCGCAGCAGGGCAGCTGTCGGCCCCTCTCCCAGTGACGACACAATGGGTGCCCATCTGCGCCTGCCCACCGATACGTCGCTCACTGTGCTGGCGCACCCTCCGATAAACCGAGGGCCTCAACTCAATACACCGGTCCTGAGTGTGCACGATGACGCATTTGTGCACGGAAGCAGGCGCACAAGTAGTGTTTAGTGACCTCTGACCACATGCGGGAGTCACCCTCATCATTTCTCATACCATCAATTTCTCTCAACAATGGAGAATAAATGAAGGGGTCGGCTGCTCACGAGAGCATAATACTGAATTATTGAGTGTTATATGTCAGTTAAATCCAAAGACAATAACAGTAACACAATAACAGCCTGCAAAACAGTTGTCAACTCCGGCTATCAATTCTTCGTTTGAAGTGAATCTTTGCCCGCCAAGAAAAATTTTTCGGGAAGAGATGGGAGTCTGACGGAGCCATATCAGGTGAATAAGGCGCGTGTGGCAACAATTCATATCTTAGATCGTGTAATTATGCCATGGCGACGACACATGTGTGCGGACGCCCATTGTCTTGATGGAGGATGACTTCCTTCCTTACCGAGCGAGGTGGCGCAGTGGTTAGCACACTGGACTCGCATTCGGGAGGACAACGGTTCAATCCCGCGTCCGGCCATCCTGATTTAGGTTTTCCGTGATTTCCCTAAATCGTTCCAGGCAAATGCCGGGATGGTTCCTTTGAAAGGGCACGGCCGACATCCCGCCCCGTCCTTTCCTAAACCGATGAGACCGATGACCTCGCAGTTTGGTCTCTTCCCCCAAACAATCCAACCCAACTTTCTTCCTTGCTAAACCTGGCCTTTTTTCGCGTATCTTTCGATGCAATTTGTCCAGGAGGTTAGCATAGTATTCTCCTGTAATTATTTGCCCAGTGGGGAGATAATCTACAAACGCAATCCCTTTCTGATCCCAGAACACTGATCCCATGACCTTTCCCGCCGAAGGAATTGTCTTTGCTTTCTTTGGTGGCGGAGAATCAACATGTTTCCACTGCTTTGACTGTTGTTTCGTCTCTGGGGTATAGTAATGTGTCCAAGTTTCATCTGCGGTCACAAACCGGCGCAAAAAATATTATTCGTTTCTCCTAAAATGGGCCAAACATTGTTCCGATATGTCCATTCTCATGCGTTTTTGATCCAGCGTCAAGAGTCGCGGCACTCACCTTGCAGATAACTTTCTCATTTCTAATTCTTCAGTTAAAATGATGTACCCTTTCAGATGACATCTGGCAAGCGTGAGCAACATCTGGCAAGCGCGAGCAATTTCACGCAATTTCAATCGGCGATCCTCCACGACCATTTTGTGCAGTTTTGCAATGATTTCTGAAGCAGTGACACATCTTGGCCGACCACTGCACGGATCATCATCTAAGATCTCCCAACCAAATTTAATTTCATTTGTCCACTTGGCAACAGTTGAATATGAAGGAGCAGAGTTCTTTGCTTTCATACTTTTCTTTACGAAGTACTTAATCACTGCTCAAACCTCGATTTTTCGCATCTTCGTAGATCATTATGCAGGAACAACAAAAGAGCCACGTCAACGCCACAGCTCTCTTCCAAGAACACTGACATGGCACGTGTTTACAGGCAACACTCCAATAAATATCACGTGAACAAATAGCGCTGATCTCTCGTGGTGATTCCGAGAACTTTTCAAACCACCTTCGTACTCTTTAGTACCGTATGGCGCATTCGAAAACAAAAAAGATACCGTGATCAGACAAAACCCAGCTGAATTCAGGGTTAGCACTTCCTTCCACGAACCCTTTCAAATTTATTTTAGGTACTCGTACAGTTTTTATATATTTAGAAGAAGCTACTGATGATTTTTGAGAAACTAAACTCTAGTACCCGAACAAATTGTGCAGGAATTGCAGATTTGGTCGCTCGCTGTCACCGCGTTCGGAATTTTGCCGTAAGAGTCTGGATGTGGCTTCGGGAGAGTATCCGGATTTTGGATTTCTGTAATTAGTGTGAAACGTTTAAGGCGAATACTTACATTGTTCTTGCAGCAAGACTTACTTCCATCATCACGGCGGTAGATAGGGGATAGCCGGCCGATGTGGCCAGGCTGAGATATTCTTATTTTTAGACCCAGTAGCAACAAACCGGAAATGCCTCGAAATAAGCGACTATAATCTGTAACTACTGACGTATAATATCGAATAGTTCAATTACTTTAGGATCAAATTAAGTGCTTTAAACAATTCAATTTTCACACATTGTAATTCAAAAGTGAGGGATAAAATTGCTTTAAACAAGCACTACACGTATTTCATTGTAAAACATGATCCGAACTCAATTATTTATACTTTTCTCAAAAGTCAAACTGCTTTCCTCAACTCCTGTAGAAAGTTCATGGACCCAGTGGGAGCACAACTGGCCTTGAATTTGAAATTTTTTTCTTCACAGTACGCGCACTATCTGTCTTCATCGTTATCGTCAAAAACAACTCCTCTACCGTTAGGTTTCCTGGTCTTCGTACTCTTCATTTTACTGCCTTTCTTCCCTTCGGCAAATTCTGTTTTCCTTTCTTTTTAATTTCGTTTTCTTCTCTTTTTATTATTTGCCTCCTCTAGTTGACCCGTATAAGGCCTTTGTGTAAGTATCGCCACGAACACCTTCTTTCGCCCGCGGCTCTCACGTTTCCCCGCCCACTACTCAAAGTGGCCAGAAGCCACCTCCAAGACGGCCACTTTGTCCGCATTGACGCCATTACACAAAAAGTGTATACCCTGTAATAGCTTGACCTAACTTTCAATATCTAAAGTAGTATTATGCAATTAAGATATGGCGCTTTCAAAAAATTGCATAAAAATACATGTCACGTTCCCTTTCCGCAATAAATACACAAACTGACCACTTGCCTTACATCAGGATAACTAAAATCCACAAATATTATTACAACTCTGAGGACCGGCATAGCAGTCAAGTTAGACTTCATGAGGTGAGTGGGCCCTCCAGGAATAATAAGTTAAAGCATTTTCCGCAGCATGTCAGCAACTTATAGATCACAAAACCCCAATGGCCACTTTGCCGGCATTCTTTACGCGGCTCTTTCCCACACTGCTTCACAGTTTTCGAGGTACAGAAACAGATATACTAACATATGCCAGACTTTCATATTCTTATCTCTGATAAAAGCAGTTAATCCCCTTCTCCGACCAAGATTTTCGGGTGTTTTCTCTTGGGTGTAAAGCTACCGCCGCAAATGGTAATTCCCCCTTCCCCAAGCCCAGCCCCTCCCAAAAAATATATATATGTGATCCCTCCGCCTCATAATCAGACCGTCTAGTGTCTCACTGAGAAGAATCGAGGCTCTATAGACCACCGAATTTCACACAGCTCGCTCTACCAGTCGGGGAAGACAATAGCAAGTGTTAAAAAAGAACGTACTTGTGCTCCTTTTCTAACAATGGTGATATTGTCAAATAGTTAACTAGTCACCACAGACGCTACAACTGAATACTGTGAAATTTCGGTGTTTTTCATGTACATCTGATTTCATTTGCTCATTTTTAAGACCTCAGGTTACTCACCCACTAAATTAAAAATATACTAACTTGTTACAGTGTGTTTATGATGAAATATTTCTGTAGAAAACAGGACAACAAAAAATTTGTACATTTTCCTCGCCTAATGTTACATATAAGTAAAGCACATCCACAGGAGTTCCATCTTGTGCTCCTCGAACCACTGTAGCACGATTGTGGCCTTATGACAGCGACTGTTACCCTGACAGAAGTTCCCATCGTCGTCGGAGAAGACATCACAAGCATGTAGAGATACATGAAGGGATGCGCAGTAATGCTCACGGAGCCCACAGTTCTCACGGTGCCTTCGATTAGTACGGCAGGTCCTTTGGAAGCTCAGATAATGTGTCCCATAGCTTAATATGTCCCTTACGCCCTGCGTCTGTTGCTCGGTGCATCTTCCGAGCGACCGTTCGCGTGGATGACGGCGAATATGGACACGATCTTAGTAAGAAACATGTTTCATCTGTTCGAGCGACACGTTTCCATTGACGTACGGTCCAGTTTCTATGGTCTCGAGCTCGATAACTGAAGATGTCGTTGAGCTAACATAGGGGTACGCAGGTATCTACTGCCGCGGAGCCCACGTTCGACAATATGCGGTGAACGAAGTGCGCCGAAACACTCGTGCCTGCACCAGCATTGCGATCTGTCGTGAGATCTGACACAGATCTCCACCTATCATGCTTTACAGAATGGGCAAGCCTCACGACCTCCACGTCCGGTAATGGGGCGTGAAATCCCAACACCTTGTCGCCGATTCGGCTTTCACCGTCCTTCAACCACTTCTCATAGTTGCTCGCTTCTACAGCACGCGATTAGCGGAGCAACTTCACCGTATCCTAGATTCTCGTCCCTAGGCGTCGGGGCATAAAATTTTTGTCAGAGTCGCTTATATAAGTGAATTCCCCCTTTTGCGCTCGTACCGTCGCTGGAATGATTCCCGTTTCGTCTGTTCCGTCGATATTCTTTCTTTACGCTTCCGCGCCAGTAACGACATCATTAAATCTCGCGGCCGGCAACAATAATACTGACCATACGACTCATCTTAGATGCTAGACTAAGAAAGGTCAAACCTACGTTTCTAGCATTTGTAGACTTAGAGAAAGCTTTTGACAATGTTGACTGGAATACTCTCTTCAAAATTCTGAAGGTGGCAGGGGTAAAATACAGGGAGCGAAAGGCTATTTACAATTTGTGTAGAAACCAGATGGCCCATCAGTGTAGTCTAAAAGAGAACTGTTTCAGTTTGTGAATGGTGCAAGCCAAAAACCTTTCGTAGACGTTAGTTTCGTTACCATTCTGTACTGCATTTTTGAGGTATCTTGTATGTAAATACACAGTAATTTGTAAAAAATTTCTTACAAAAGTAGACTGCAGTCACGTGAATGTGACAACCCGTCAAAAGCCTGAATAACAGCATTTTCCAGCGCGGTCCGCTGAGAGGCGTACAGGAAGAGAGTAATGAGGCTGTGGAAGGTACTGATACGGAGCCATGCCGACTCCAGGAGCGTGGCCAAGTGTTCTACGTTTCTCGGTTGAGAACGGCCCGATCGAGGTGGTCCCACAGATTTCCGGTTGGGTTTAAATCCAGGGAATTTGGTGGGCAGTGGAGTATGGTAAACTCATTCTGGGGCTAGAATGAGATTTTCACTCTGCAGCGAAGTGTGCGCTGATATGAAACTTCCTGGCAGATTAAAACTGTGTGCCCGACCGAGACTCGAACTCGGGACCTTTGCCTTTCGCGGGCAAGTGCTCTACCATCTGAGCTACCGAAGCACGACTCACGCCCGGTACTCACAGCTTTACTTCTGCCAGTACCTCGTCTCCTGCCTTCCAAACTTTACAGAAGCTCTCCTGCGAACCTACAGAACTAGCACTCCTGAAAGAAAGGATATTGCGGAGACATAGCTTAGCCACAGCCTGGGGGATGTTTCCAGAATGAGATTTTCACTCTGTAGCGGAGTGCGCGCTGATATGAAACTTCCTGGCAAATTCTTGTTCTGCAAGGTTCGCAGGAGAGCTTCTGTAAAGTTTGGAAGGTAGGAGACGAGATACTGGCAGAAGTAAAGCTGTGAGGACGGGGCGTGAGTCGTGCTTCGGTAGTTCAGTTGGTAGAGCACTTGCCCGCGAAAGGCAAAGGTCCCGAGTTCGAGTCTCGGTCGGGCACACAGTTTTAATCTGCCAGGAAGTCTCATTCTGGAGCTCTTCGAAACACGCGCGTACGCTGCGAGATATGTGACATGTTGTTCTGCTGGTAGATGCCATCGTGCGCAGGAGAAACAATATGAATTTAGAGGTGGACGTGGTCCCCAAGGATAGGTGCATACTTGTGTTGAACCATTGTGATTTCCAGAATAACGAGACCGCCCAGGGAATGTCCCGAAAACATTACCCAGACCATAGCGTTTCCTTTTGATTGCAGAGTGTTTGCTTTCAAATGTTTCACGCAGTACACACTAACGACCATCTGTCCGATGGAGCATAGAACGTGATTCTTTCGAAAAGGTCACCTGTCGTAACCCAGTGGACGTCCAGTTACTGGCGTGCAAACTGCAGCCTTTGTCGCGAAGCATGGCAGTCACCAGCGGTGCGTGAACCCGGCACCTGTTGTGGAGGCCCGTACACAGTAACGATCGTTGAACAGTCGCGGAGGAGACTGTTGTTAGCCCCTTCGTTCATCAGGCTGGTCAGTTATTCAACAGTTACACGTCTAGTTGCCCACACACGTCTCCGCAGCCGTCCTTCACCTCTGTGATCTCTGGCCCGTGTTGCACCACAGTGGCCTCTGTGCCGGATTTGGATAGCGCCATTTTTCCATGCACGGTATACTTTAACCACGGCGGGCCATGAACGGTTTACGAACTCAGCCGTTTCGGAAAGCTTTCGTTTTTGCCCCGAAAACCATTCTGGACATCAGATAAATCACTCTGTTTCCGCATTACGACAACGACTGCACTGTTTCGGGCGTCCCTCCTGCTCGCTTTATATACTATGCACTGCTGGTGCTGCCACCTGCCATGTTTGAGTGGTTAACGCACGTTGACGTCGAACATACAAGGTGACAATATAGAAATAAAATCGTCATAACTTCTGAACGGTTTGCGTCAGGGCGTTCAAATTGCACGGTTAGTCGCAGGGCATGATGGGAATTAGTACGCGCTGTATGATTTGGTTTAGCAACTAAGCCCACTTTCATTTGGATGGGTTCGTCAATAAGCAAAATTTCCCATTTGGGGGACTGAGAATCCTCATTTCGCGATTGAGAAGTCTCTTCACCCTCAACGGGTGACTTTTATGTTGTACAACGTCCAGTCACGGAATAGGCGGTAGGATATTCCTTAATGGCACGGTGACACCGAACGGTACGTGAAGGTTTTGCAAGATGATTTCCTCACCATCGATCCTGGCATCGAGAAGATGCGATTCATGTAAGGTGGAGCTCGACACCACCGAAGCATAAGAGTGTTTGATGTTCTGGAGGAGCACTTTGGGGATCGTATTCTGGCTCTGGGTTCCCAGAGGCCATTGGCGCGGGCCTCGATTGGCCGCCATATTCTCCGGATCTGAGGGCATGCGACTCCTTTTTGTGGGGCTATATTAAAGACAAAATGTACAACAATAACCCCAAAACCATTGTTGATCTGAAAACAGACATTCAGGAGGCCATCGACACCATCGATGTTCCGACACTTCAGCGGGTCATGCAGAATTTCGCTATTCGTCTGAACCACATCATCGCCAATGGTGGCAGGTATATCGACGATGTCGTAACCCAAACCTGAATATCTGTAGTGACGTTTATTTGTTGAATAAAATGTGTAAACGCCGTAGTTTGCAACTAATTTACGATTTTTCGTATAGTTCAATAATTGTCACCCTCTAGGTGGTGGGCATATTAAAGTGACTGAACCGTGTATTTGAAGCCTGTATTATCCATCTATGCTGCAAGTGTGGACGTAAGGCCACCTTATCCTATACGTACAACAGCGCTTCCAGTTCATGGTGACCACTGAAACTGGTTTCCCATCTCACCCCAGTCGAACGCTATTTATTTAACCGTGTGGTGATTTTATACTATATACAGTTGATAAAAGACAAGTGATTTTATACAATATACATATGATATAAGACAAGATTAAACCTTAAAGTCCGTGCTTTTCAACCAATTAATTAAGCTGAGTGTGAGAGTGAACAAGTTGTTGGGAATTCCAGGGTATGAATGAAGTTGGACTAGATGTTCAGTTGTCTGCTCTTCTTGATTACATTCACACATTGGTGAACTGATCCAGCACCATTTGTATCTGAAGTAGCTACAACAACCATGTCCTGTCCTTAACCTGTTGAGGTGGCACCAGGGGTTCCTTGGTAGGTCAAAACCTGTTGGCTTCTTTGTGGGATCAAGGTGATGGGCTCTTGTTCCCAATGTTTCTTTTTTTTTTTTTTTTTTTTTTTTTTTTTTTTTTTTTTTGCCATTCATGCTTCCAGCTTTCATTTAGATCAAAATCATCAACGATGAGTTGTCCTGCAGTAACACTTGCTGGTCTTCATGATCGCAATCGCCTTAAGTAAGGTGACTTTATTTAATCGGGAATTTCCCTTCAGCCTTCCCCAAGGTAGTGTTCAGTCTCGTATTATCACGCCATCAATAAGACTTTGAGCTTCAGTCTTGTTACCTCACATTCAGAGTCGAGTAGTTAGTGTGGTTAGGATGGTGACTTTGCACAAAGAACACATCTCAATAGCAGTGCACATCATTTAATACCGCCACTACACGAAGCACATACTGTAGCTCGCTTGGAAACTCCGTTTAACTGGCAGAAGATAAATAACCTGCTAGAGAGATTTAGCAGCGGTAAAATCAAGTGACACTTTTCTGTCGGAAACATCATGCGACACGTTAAACAGTTTATGTCCGTACATAGGCATCATACGCGGTGACATGAAGTGCTCATTCATAAAAACATAAAAAAAGAGAATTAAACCCGAATATGTTGATCCCGGCGGAGGTTCGAGTCCTCCCTCGGGCATGGGTGAGTGTGTTTGCCCTTAGGATAATTCAGGTTAAATTGTGTGTAAGCTTAAGGACTGATGACCTTAGCAGTTAAGTCCCATAAGATTTCACACACACACAATATGTTGATGTAAAGTGATTTCGCGTTAACTAAGTGCCAAACAACTGAGAACTTATCTTTATAGCATTTATATTCAAGGAGCATATAATAATGAAAACTGTTCACAGGTATGGTGTCAAGAGTTCAAAACCTAGTAACTTTTTAGTATGAGAAATCGCATCGACTGATTTATTGTCTGTATCTGTAACGTCCCCTTAGAAAAATTATAAACTACTGTGCTGGTAAACTTCTACGTTATTTGATACGAAGACAGCTGAGTAAAACTGAACGTACTCAGACAGTTCTCTCTTTACACATTCTGATCATCACTAAACTGATACACAATTTTTTTTTATCGCAATGCAATCTGACTTTCAATAATCCCTACAAAAGAATGGCCCTGACTAACAATAACCTATACGTTTCATGAATCACTTACCTCACAAAAATCTTCGTCACTCGAACTACTGCAATACAGCGAGCGCCAATACTGCCAGCTAAATAAAAGATTCTAACTACTGAAGACACTAACTACTGATAGGCATAGTTAGCAAACGAAAGATTTTCATAGAGAACAAACAATGTATTTACCTTAATAGTGTTCAAAAGTCGTAATATATATATATATATATCAGTTCATGACATCCAGTCTTACAAATTTCCTTTTTCTGACGGACACACGTCCATATCGTTCGCTATGAAAACTCTGGCATCCCTCTCCCCACATCCACCACTGCTGGCGGCTCACCTCCAACTGCGCAACGCTACACGCTGTTCACATCCAACTGTCCAACACTACAGAAGCGAATATTCCAACATTGAGTCCAACCAGCCACAGGCTGCACACAACACAGTCAGTGATTTTCATACAGAGCGCTACGCGGCGTTACCAACATAAAAACCTAAACAGCCTACTTACATATCCAGAATTTACTTTAGGTAAAGGACGATCAATAATTTTCCGTTTGAGGCTGTTGCTGTAGTAGTGCGACTCCTATGCAAGTATATAAGCACCGGTATGTAGGCAAGGAATTAGTGTGGCATTCGTGTTTTTCTGACACGCGTGCAGTAAATTCAATAATGTGAAAAAACAAGACCAACGCGCTGTTTTAATTTCCTGGCTGCCGAAGGACAGACACCGGTAGATATGCATTAGAGAGTGAAGAATGTGTATGGGGCAGTATGTCTCGAAAACCGCCGCTGTGGAATGGTGCGTCAAGTTTTGTGCTGGTCGCGACTCGACACAAAACGTTAGTCGGTCTGGGAGGCCAGCCTCATACATTATGGATGATGCCAGGCTTAATGGGAGACACTAGAACACTCGCCCTATAGGCCTGATCTTTACCGACGCGATTATCACGCCTTCGGTCTCTTAAAAAATGCCTTGAAAGGTCGCCGATTCCTGTCGGTAGGAGATGAGGAGCAGGCAGCTACGGACTTTTTCACGCAGCAGGACACAGTGTTCTGCCAACCAGGTATCTCCAACCCGGTGCGTGGGTGGGATGATTGCCTCAGCACTCACGGCGATTTTGCCTGATTGGAACACCGATTCTGGACTGTACGGCTTTCGAAAAGAAACTTCTTGATCGCCACTAATGTATGAAACAATGGTGACATCGTCCGCTTCTGTAGTGGGCTCAACGCTGTTATCACACAAGCATCTGATGCTAGTACTTGGGCTCATCGACTGATATTGTGACACCTTCGCGTTATACTCGTCTGGCGTAATCTAGCATCAGCCCAGCAGCGTCTGGAGGCCTCTGAGTACCGTTATTTTACGAGGAATCCGCGACACTGAGGCATTTTGCTGCGTTGCAGGGATGCAGATTACGCTAAGTGATAGAGCGTATGATGTGCAGAAAGCAACAAGGAGCCGTCACATAGCACACTGTTTACCGGTCGGGTCGGCTGCGTCACGCACGATCTCTATCACGCGAGCCTCCATGTCCATGTGAAAAGGCCAGACCGACAAGTCGCGCCTTCGGTAGCGGATTGCTGTTCCCGTTACAGGACTGCAGTTGGCATGTTGCGCGAGCCGTTGCGAGCGTGTTCAGCCCCGGCGGAAAGCTTGTATGTGTGTGTGTGTGTGTGTGTGTGTGTGTGTGTGTGTGAGAGAGAGAGAGAGAGAGAGAGAGAGAGAGAGAGAACAGCTGCACGACTTTGGCACCGAATGGTAAGCAGTCAGTATAGCCTCATTACGTTTCGGGATCAATGGTTTTGCTGCGTTTGTCACTATATTGTGATTACTTCTCACTTCCTTTGGCACTGTTTGATCAATACCTTGGTGTCACACTCAGTCGGTTTTTGACACATAAGACATTTGAATGACATTAGCCAAAAGCTAAGAACCCGAAATGACAACATAAACTGACTGGCACAATCTGGGGTGCTCAAGCTTCCACTCTACGGACTACAGCTTTGATATTAGTATGCCCAGCAGCTGTATACTGTGCCCTAATACGGCAGTCCGATGCTCATACAAGGAAACTAGACATCCATCTGGCTGAATCAATGAGACTTATTGAGGGTGCACTAAAATCGACACCGACAACTTGGCTACACACCATCAGTAACAATCCACCACCTGAACTGCGATGACAAGAAGCAGCCAATAGAGCATGGAGGAAGCTGCGTCACTCCGACAACCTCCGAGGCCTTCCAGTACGTACAGTCTTAAATGATCCTCCTCCAGACCGCTTTATTTCACGCACTTCACTGTGCATAATGCAAGAAACAACAAGAAGTTTGACATGAAAGAAGAGTGGTGCAAGAGATGGAATGCTGCAACAATAAAACATCAATGTGTTAAAGAGCCATCTGCCAGCCTTCTAGGATTTGGTCTGAAGAGAAGTGAGTGGACAAGACTGAACAGCATATGAAGCGATTACGCCAGGTGCAATGCTATGATGCACAAGTGGGATTGTGGGACCCAAGAATAAACCATTCAGCAAATTATCAGAAGCTGTCCTCTAAAAAATTTCGAGGACCATTTGGTGACTTCATTAATGCGGCTTGCTCTGCCATCAACTAGCTACATTCACTAGACGTTGGATTTTGACTAAACGTAACTATTTTATTGCAGTGCTAGTATAAATGTTCTCCTTTTAGCATTATTGAATTATTAATTTTTAAATATAGTAACTTGAATATATAATTGAAAATCACACGTATTTCACAATGACTCTGTTGTGATTCATCCGTCAGATGGCGACCCCCTTGGTGCAGTTCGAGGAAAATAGGCTATGTGCCGATACCAAGTTACACCGTCTCCATTCTCTCATCACCACAGAACTCAAATACTACACCATCATGTGCAAGCATCCATTACAGTGACCCGCACTCAAAAGCTACACTCAAGACACAGATGTCACACATTGTATGGAAAGGGACCACATGTGCTCCCCGATTACATGGTTGAATCTATTACTGAGGATCTACTAGAAAAATATAGCTTACGCCTCTTTTTTCCTCTATTAATAATTTTTGACTGTCACAATGCGTTTCGAGAGCATGATATTATCATCAGTTGCCTACACAATAATGACCACATAGTGACCGCTACACACAGTTTTTAATTTCTTTATTTTCTTGTTTTTTAACTTAGGTTGCACAATGTCATTCTAAACACGGAAGTGTTTTGGTAAAAAAAAAAAAAAAGAGGAGAAACAATATAACATGAAGACACCCGATAAGAGGAGCGTATCTTCTAAATGCGTCGCGCCAATTGAAACGTGTCAAAAAATGGTTCAAATGGCTCTGAGCACTATGGGACTCAACTGCTGAGGACATCAGTCCCCTAGAACTTAGAACTAGTTAGACCTAACTAACCTAAGGACATCACACACATCCATGCCCGAGGCAGGATTCGAACCTGCGACCGTAGCAGTCGCACGGTTCCGGACTGCGCGCCTAGAACCGCGAGACCACCGCGGCCGGCTGAAACGTGTCAATCGGAAGTGCTTGACACCTTAAAATGTTTTCATTAACTCAGTTATACATACGGTCACGTACCTCGCAGTCTCCATAGATACGTTACAGATGTGAACTTCACCCTGGAGTCACATTATGAAGATCGCCTTGTGAAAAGAATGGTTACATATCACGTGATGTCTCTCTCTTGTTGTCATCACTCGTGAGGACTGGACGATGGAAGTAATTCCCTGATGTCTTAGCGGATATAATACCACCCTCTCCCTTTTTCTTGTCGCTGTTTCCCATGTATTCCTTTCCTTGCTTATACTGCGGAGAACCTCCTCAGTTCTTACGTTATCAGTCCACCTAATTTTCAACATTCTTCCGTAGCATTACATCTCAAACGCCTCAATTCTATCCTGTTTCGGTTTTCCCACAGTCCG
The DNA here is from genome assembly GCF_021461395.2 of Schistocerca americana. Taxonomy (NCBI): domain Eukaryota; kingdom Metazoa; phylum Arthropoda; class Insecta; order Orthoptera; family Acrididae; genus Schistocerca; species Schistocerca americana. Next base: position 500,620,807 of record NC_060125.1, read on the forward strand.
CGTTTCACTACATACAATGCTATGCTCCAAACGTACATTCTCAGAAATGTCTTCCTCAAATGAAGGCCTGTGTCTGATACTAGTAGACCTCTCCTGGGCTTGCTCCATCCGGCAAGGGTTATTTTCCTGTCTAGATAGCAGAATTCGTTAATTTCATCTACTTCGTAATTCCCAATTCTGATGTTAAGTTTTTCAGTATTCTCATTTCTGCTGCTTATCGTTGCTGTCGTCTTTCATCAATTTACATTCAGTCCATATCCTGTACTCAACAGATCATTCTATTCAAGAGATCCTATAATTCTCCTTCACTTTCACTGAGGAAAGCAATGTCATCAGCGAATCTTATCATTGATATCTTTTCACCCTGAATTTTAATCCCACTCTTGAACCTTGATGTATACTTCGATGTACAATTGCTAAACAGATTTTTAAATTTTGCGTGAATGGTATTCCCTAGAACTTGTGGAGAAAGGTCTTTGGGATGTAGAAAGAATTGAACGATGTGCATTTTATTTAAGTACAATACGACTAGTTGCCTTTTTGCCTCTTTTTCAAGTGCTGCAAGGCATCGAGAGTAGCGACAGCACAATAAGGCGTATAACCTGCAGTTAACTTTGCAAAATATTATGATACTCGTATTACAGTGTTGGCATAAATTAATTTATAATCCAATACACAAATTGTAAGAATGGATGTGAACATGGTCCTCAATGTAGCTAAAAGGAGTTATCCAGTAGAGAATTACATACCCCCCCCCCCCAAAAAAAAAAAAAAAAAAAAAAAAAAAAAAAAAAAAAATAATAATAATATACGAAACAAAGCAGGCCCTCTCGTAGGTGTGCATCTTGAAAACAAAAACAGTGAAAATATTTCTCTCATCATGATGATTATCAGTCTTCAGCAGTGAGTATGCCACCCCCGCACGCGGATGAGTTCTTCCACTCTGCGAGGCATGCTGTGGATGAGACTGTCAAAAATGGTTCAGATGGCTCTGAGCACTATGGGACTCAACATCTGAGGTCATCAGTCCCCTAGACTTAGAACTAGTTAAACCTAACTAACCTAAGGACATCACACACATCCATGCTCGAGGCAGGATTCGAACCTGCGACCACAGCAGCCGCGTGGTTCCTGACTGAAGCGCCTAGAACCGGTCGGCCGCAGCGGCCGGCTGAAACCATAAAGTTTGCCTTGGGGTACGAGGTTCCGCTACTCAATGACAGTTTCAGTGAGGTCCTAAAGATTGTCAGGTGGATTCGGACGCTGTGCAATGGCCACTTTAAACAGGTCCTATGCATGCTCAATTGCATTCAAGTCCGGGGACTGTTCTGGTCAATGCATTAGGTTGATGTAGCATCTCTGGAGGTACCGAGACACTGCTAGAGTGCGATGCAGTCTCGCATTGTCATCGATTGGGATGAAGTTATCGTCGACGTCACGTCTGTAGGACCTTACAATCGTTTGTAGGATCTCTTTGAGGTATCGGGGAGCACTTAAATTGTCGTAGATGGGAATTAGAATGGCCCACCGTCCCATAATTTTTGACGTCCAAAACATTACGCTTCCACCTGAAAACGGATGGACTTCCTGAAAGTGTCGGCGTTCCTAGTGTCACAGTGGTTCTCCAAACCCTAACACGTGTTCTGTCCGGTCGCAAACCAATCCTGGTCTCGTCAGCAAACAGCAAACATGACATTACTCCATTCTGCAACGGTCCAATGTTGAAGTGCAAAAGCCCTGGTCCTTCGATTACGTCAGTCCTTTGGTTCAGTACAAAACTTCTCATGGGCCTTCTGGAATGAAGCCCCGCCTTCTACGCACTGTTTAGTTTGAGATACGAATCCTGTTGACCGACAGATGTCATTTCCAATATTTCTGACAGTTGATGTTAGACAGTAACAGGAAACGATCCAGCATTGGTGTTATCATTCGAGAATGACCACTGTGAGGTCTATCGTTCACATTTCCCACCTCTCTGCACTTTCTTCACACCTTAGACACACAGCTTTGAGTAATAGGTAAGCGATCGCCAACATCTTGCTGTTTATAATGGGCTGAAAGTAAAACCGCTATCCTGACTCTATCAAAGTGTTGTAAGCCTCTACGTTGCAAGTTACTACAGTGCTGAACTCTAACTGAATGAAGTTCTCTTAAACGCCACTATATTTCCCAAAATACAGCAATAAGTTCTGACATGTTAACGAACACCTGTGTCGCAATTAATGACTTCTTCCTGCACTACCGTTAAAACCTTGAAATTTTTGTAAGGTTCTTTTTGTGAAAAGAGATGCTAGTAATGACATCGATAGCTCCCACCACGATTCCTTAAAGACCCGATCTCTGATGTATAAAACAGCTTCAAACGTCTGATTACTTTACAAATAAGTTAATATGCTAAATATTTGACGTTAAGCACGTAAAACGATTATAGTTGAAGATGCAAAACTTTCAGCGGTATATGTGGATACCGTCTGCAAAATCTGTTGCGAATGTTATGCTTGACGGTACAGTTTTACTGTACGAGTAATGAATATGTAGTAAGCAATAAACTCTTTTTCTCTCACCATTTTGTGACGGGGTGGGAGAGGGGTCTGCGAGAAATAGTTTCGAAAGCGTTTGAAATAATGCGTTAGGTCGCTATGTGCTCTTATTCTCATTAAGTGTTATGACTAGCAAAACTACAATCATGCAGCCATAACTGTGGGTTCTTTGAGTGCTTTGCGAGATGGCTCATTGGAACTATAACACATGTAATATTGGTTCGGTTTATTACATGAAAGAATAAAAAAATTTACTTAACTTGATATAGCCCTTCACCACAGGAGTCCTTGATAAGTTACAACTGTCATTGGCTATTACAGCATCAGCTGATGCATACAAATACAAATCTTTTCTTGAAGTGCAATGTTCAACATTCCCATCTGAGACTTGAATAGCTCTTTAGCCCTACTCGATGATGTTGACTGCGTCAGTTGAGGTTACGAACTGGGCAGAGCGCATCCATGTTCGGCCGTATATTGACCCCTGTGCGAGGGCGCTGTTGTGATGAGAGAGAGGGCGTTTCTTCTGGAGCGCCTTCCATTCGTCATTGAGGATTGCAGCGGGACATCGCTAATGTCTGTGGTATCGACGCGTGTTGCCGACTGCGGTGTGGCACCGCGAGTTTTGGACGACATCGCACAAAGAATGTTGAAATAGACCTAAAGGAGCAGGCCCAAGTCATGGGACGAAAATCATCCCCTAAAGCTCACAAAATCACCTCCGACATGCATTACACTCTCTACACACTGCAGGTTATACGCCTTATTGTGCTGTCGCTACTCTCGATGCCTTGCAGCACTTGAAAAAGAGGCAAAAAGGCAACTAGTCGTATGTACCTATACATCTTCAATCAGCTACTATCAAACTTCTGTGTAATTGGGTCCATCAAAGTCGTGCTGCTTCGTGTCACTGTGAGCAACGGACTTTTGCGAAATACTCGACTTCTATTGTCTCTTGGAGTGGAGTCCCCTTCGCAAAGATCGGTTGGAAACTGGTTGGGATGGACATGGATTCATTGAAGACAGCAGCTTCTGTCGATAGTGGAACCGATTGCCTCTGGCAACAACCTATCGACTAGGATTTTTTTCTGACCACTGTTGACACACCATGTTACAAGGCTGCGACTGGTATAACATTTCTTGTTAGAGAGTTTCGGCAACCTGTGCTAACTTCATTCGCGGTGTGGTCATGGGCACAAGGGATGGTGTGGCTCCTTTGTGCGATTCACTCACGTCTCGACGTCAACATATCTAACTGCACTGATTCCGTGCAACCGACTCTCAGATACCAATCATTTCACTGCCAAGACGTATGCCAGCAGTGGAAGGTCATGTCAGTGCATACCGTCCCCCTGACATAACTGGACGAAACATAATATTTTTTTTCTTTCATTTTTCTTTCCTTCAGCAGGTTTATTAACGTAATGGGAATGAGTTATGAATGAATATTATAAAATATTTTAAGATTCAAAAATAATTTTCTTCTTTGATATGTAACTGCACGAGCGTGGATTGTTGGAAGTATGCTGTTATCAGATGATGGAGTTGCACTCTATAAATAATGTAATGAAACAGTGCAGTCGAGGTACAGAATGCAGCAGTGGACTCGGAGAGAATGAATCTGGGAACTGGAATTTTTGACTTTACGCAGTACTAGGGGCTCAAGAAATTTTTATAAAGGAGTGAGGTTAAAAGGGACCTTGTTAGCACCATGGTGTTAATAGGGTATCTTTTAACAGAAACGTAATTGGTAATGTGAGGATAAGTGTAAATAACGTATCCTACTCTTATTTTATTTACTTATACCTGAATTTTTTTAAAAAAGCTGAACCTTTTCAGCTGGCGGACCCCTTCTTCAGTCGAAAATCCATGGCGGACCCCTAGTCAGTCAGCAGCACAGTAACTTTAAATTTCAGAGCGAAACCCATGGGAACTGAAAGCTTCTTAATGGAAGTGCCATGTTCCCAATGACCCCCCCCCCCCTCCTTCCTTCCCCCCCCCCCCCTCCCCCCGAAGTATCAATAGTCTTTGGTTTAGAGATGAACGACCCAATTTGAATTCCCACTGTATCCAGACACTTACTAGTGGACTTACTCCCTTTGTTCAACACACTATAGCCTGATTAAAATTACTTGGTAATTGGAATTTCACACGATGGAGCTGTCTTCCTCCAAGAGCAATCAATTCATTCATTTCAACTGGAAACTTCCCTTGTTGTGAAGGCGATGGAGAAACTGCACCCTTCTTCAATGATCCTGACTTCAGCCACCGATCCATGTTAGAAGTAATAAACTGGTCAAAAATCGACTTATGAAATAGGTAGTGCACTGACAAAGCAAGTTTAACATTTAATGATGCCTGGGGCCGCATACGTGCCAGCGAGCGCTGTGATTGGTCAACAAAGCTCGCTCCGCGCATGCGTAGAAGGTTTCAGCGCATCTAGCGCCGTGAGCCGGGGCACAAACGACCCCCGTATTGTTGCTAAACAGTCGATCAGAGAAGCCGCATTCTCCGGCACTAAACTGTGTATACGTTCTCACTTAGGAACCACAAAGGCTGCTTGGGGATACGACTTGAAGTAAAAGTACACATGTTTTTCACACGAAAAAAAAAACAGTGATGAATTAGATTTTCACATTTTTGTTCAATAATTTTACTCATTATTTTACACGATTTGGTGAAAGGTGGCCGCGGACCCCCTAGAAAGAGCCGGCGGACCCCTAAGGGGTCCGCGGACCACAGGTTGGGAAGCCCTGGTCTAAGAACTCTCCCTTAAATACGTCGTCTTCTAGACGTAGTGAATACGAGCTTTGGACGTAGTAGAATCACAATGCACCCTTGCGGCCGAAAATTTTAAGCAGATTCTAGTGCAACCGTGATTTCATACATCGCATGCGCGAATAGAGACAGTGCTGATTTGATGTTTAAAGCTAAATCTGAGAGTCCAGTTTTCACAGAAACTTAGTGTCGATACGTTACTTCACTAGTGTTTTCGCTAGCTGCGATGGACGGGCGCACTACGTAACGGCTAAAACTGTTACGAATTTATCATAAATTCGGTTGACACGTGATAAGGTCCCAAGACCGCCTGGTACCAGTTCTCCACCATCTTCAGCGCTCCAAAGCGACCGCTGTGTTCTTTTAAGGCGGTGACTGATTATTTGTCTAGTGAGCTTACGATTCAGAGAAGTCTAAGAGTAGCGCAGATTGCACATAGGAGTCAAGCTGCATCCAAACTAGATGAAGGTGCGAGCATTAGAGCAAACACTGTAAAATTCGATCCGACGTCCCTTCGGACTTGTATGTATGTCCGCAGGAACACACACTGCTGAAGATTGAGAGCCGTGTTAAATCTTGAAATACATGCGCACATCGAGGATACGGTACCACCATGGCTATACTATTTACTGGAACAAATGAAAATATGTGTTGGACCGCGACTCCAACCCGGATTTCTCGCTTTCCATGAGCGGTCTCCCTAACTTCTTCGGCTATCCTAGCACGCTTCATATACATGCCCAAACTTTCACATGTCCCAGTGTCTACTTCCCATAGTGCTCGCACAATTACGTGATTCTAGCACAGGTAGACACCCGTTCAGTTTTCTCGTCAGGTTGTCTGTCTGTAAAGCGTGCTTGGTTAGCCGAAACTCTTAAAGCAAAGCTTGCGTACAGTGGGAAATCCGAGCTTGAATCCCAGTCCGGCACAAATTTTCATTTATTTCCATTAAATTGAATAGCTGTAACGAGAACATATTCGAAATTTGCGAATACATTTCAGTATTAAGTATGCCTACAAATCGTCAGCAGTGTATGTGTATGCATGTATATCCACAAGAACATTGCATCGAATTATACAGACACTGTACTTATAAATTTCATGCCAAAGCTAAGACAAACTGACGAGAAAACTAAGTATTTCGCAGTGTGTAAATAACGTAATTGTGCGAACATTACAGGACATGTGGAACTTAGGGATCTATCTCTGAAGCCTGTTCCGGTAGCCGAACCGCTTAAGGCAACCGCTCGAGTAAAGCGGGAAATCCGCGGTCGAGTGCCAGTCCGGTATAGATTTTCATTTGTTTCCGGTAATTTGTATACATATGATGGTATTGTATTAGCAAGTGCTTTGGTATGAAAATTTTTTCAAAGTTTCCAGACATAATGAAAAATGTATACAATTTCAGTTCACTTGATACAATAATTGCTGGGTGAGTCTAATTAAAAAAAAAGAATGTATATCTTTCAGCATTTATTACTAACTGGAAATAAAGCATTTCTTTAAAAAAATTAGATATAAGTGAATAAAATAAGCCTAGGATACAATATTTCCATTTGTCCTTATATTACCAATAACTTTGTAGGGAGCACGTTGTGCTCATGTGGGAGCGAGCTAGATGCTAGTAAAACAATAAACTGGTAGCCAAGATCGCAGGAGTTCTTTTTATTCCAAGGTTACCGGTTTCGGCGAAACTAAAGCCGCCATCATCGGATCTTAGGACACATACAGGTTACAACATCAAGGCAAACAATGGTGATGTTAATAGTTGCCTATAACACGCAGGCCTTACAAAATTGTCGTGAGTACCATATAGGCGTCCAAGAGAGATGACATTATAAATGTTAAGTGCCTCCATCACATACAAGCGCAAGCTAGGTACTACCTAATATTTTAATACTTGCGCTTGGTGTGGCCCATCGATCCGCTGTTAGAGCCCGCAACACAACGCGTTGGTGTGTAATCCTCGGGATTTGTCCGATGGACGTTGTGGTACGATACAGGGCAGCGCCGTTATTAGCGAGCCGGCCAGAGTGGCCGAGCGGTACTAGGCGCTACAGTCTGGAACCGCCTGACTCCTACGGTCGCAGGTTCGAATCCTGCCTCGGGCGTGGATGTGTGTGATGTCTTTAGGTTAGTTAGGTTGAAGTAGCTCTAAGTTCTAGGGGACTGATGACCACAGCAGTTAAGTCCCATAGTGCTCAGACCCATTTGAACCATTTTTTTGTTATTAGTGTGAACAATATGTCGCGGAATTTGAGCCTGCTCCTGATGCTTGGGAATACACTGTAAATACGTCTTGCAGTGCTCCAGTCACAGTCATTCATCTAACTTCCAATCTAGTAAATGTCTTTTATCAGTAATATGTGTTCCTCTGATCTCGTATACACGATCATATTGTTCACGCCTCTAGTAATACAGCGCTGCCCTGTAATATGCCACAATGTCCATCGGACATATCCTGAGGATTACACAACAACGCGTCGTGTTGCTGAGATGGGTTTCTGTCAGCTATTTCTGTTAGCTACCACCGATTGTAACAGCGGACAGATGAGCCACACCAAGTGCAAGTATTAAAATACTAGATAGTACCTAGCTTCCGCTTGTATGTGATGGAGACACTTAACATTTATGATGTCATCTCTCTTGGACGCCTATGTGCTACTTACGACAATTTTCTAAGGCCTGTGTGTTATAGGCAACTATTAATATCACCATTCAAATGGTTCATATGGCTATGAGCACTTTGCGACTTAACTTCTGAGGTCATCAGTCGCCTAGATCTTCGAACTAATTAAACCTAACTAAGGATACCACACACATCCATGCCCGAGGCAGGACTCGAACCTGCGACCGTAGGGGTCGCTCGGTTCCAGACTGTAGCGCCTAGAACCACTCGGTCACCCCGCCCGGCTATTGTTTTATTACCAATAACGTTTATGTTAAGACATCTTATTAACACCAGGTATTAACAACGCCTTATTCAACAAATACTTACAAGCTGTGGAGTACCAAGCATACAAGATTTTCAATTACGTTTATGTTCCAATATCAAGTTTTCAGCCTTTTTTACAGTTAGTTTGTATTTCTCGAAGTCCATTTTTGTCCTAGAACAAAACAAACGCCCTCCTTTGTAAAAAAAAAAAAAAAAAAAAAAAAATCCTGGAACCCCTCATTTATCAAAAATTCCGCTAGCAAGCTTCATTTTCGTAGGTTCTGCTGCTGTTTTCTGCTGGTAATTTATTTTTAACTTCTCGCATGCACTGTTCCACCACGTTGTTTACAAAGTGCAACTCCATCGTCAGATAACAGCAGTTTTCGACAATCCATGCATTTCATGATGTGTACTTGTGCTTAGAAGCACTCTTTCCCTCAAATCTTAGGCCGTCTGCTGCCGGCTCCTCCGTTGGTCTTCTGCCAGCTGCTCTGGCCTCCCCGGCGATGCCTTTGGTACTCGCGTCACTGCCGACACTGTTGTTTAGTCCCCTCGCGCCTCGCACTCTTCTCTTTCCAGGCCGCACTTTCTCCCGCTCGACACTTTTCTCGCAGCGACTGGAATGTGGAGCGGACCGTGCCGGTGGCTGACGCGGCCTGAGACGACGCCCGGTTCAGCTGTGGGCGCTGGCCACGCCCCCTCCCTGTCGGCGCTGCCAATAACTGGGCGGGAATGCGCCGCGCCAGCATTCCACGGCGCCCGCTCCAAATGCCAGCACTGAGCGTCCAGCTGCCGGCTGCGTCGTAATCCGCAGCGGGCATCGCATAGCCGCAGGTGCCGCCGCTGACTAGCTGCGCCCGCTCCCCAATCATGTCGCCGCTGACATTTCAGCCGCCTAGACACTCTGTCGCCTCGCTGCCGTGTGGACTTAACGCGCTACGGTACAGGAACCGTCATGAAAACCGAAGAAGTATTTGGAAAGGAACTGTTTAGACTCATGGAGATATCATGAAATGCATTCCCAAACTGTGGATACTATTGTACAACAGCGATACAATTTACTAGTAACATGTGAAAATTTGTGCCGGAGCGGATTTCGAACCCGGATTTCCCGTCTTTCGCCAGCAGCCCCCTTAACGGCTTAGATTATCCGAGCTCGCTTCCAGGACCGACTTAAACCCCCATATGTCACAGCGTCTACGACTCATAGCGCTCGCACAAAAATCGTGTCATTCCTGCAGAGGGAGAAATTGCTTACAAGGGAACCTCCCCATCGCACCCCCCTCAGATTTAGTTATAAGTTGGCACAGTGGATAGGCCTTGAAAAACTGAACACAGATCAATCGAGAAAACAGGAAGAACTTATGTGGAAGTATGAGAAAATAAGCAAAATATACAAACTGAGTAGTCCATGCTAAGATAGGCAACATCTCGGAGAATATGCGCTTATGAGCGCCGTGGTCCCGTGGTTAGCGTGAGCAACTGCAGTAGGAGAGGTCCTTGGATTAAGACTTCCCTCGAGTCAAAATTTTAATTTTTTATTTTCAGACAATTATTATCTGTCCGTTTGTTCATTGACGTCTTTGTTCACTGTAACAAGTTTAGTGTCTCTGTTTTGCGACCGCACCGCTAAACCGTGCGATTAGTAGACGAAAGAACGTGCCTATCCAATGGGAACCGAAAAAGTTTGATCGCAAGGTCGTACGTCAACCGATTCCTCCACAGGAAAACACGTCTGATATATTCTATACGACACTGGTGACGGCATGTGCGTCACATGACAGGAATATGTTGTCGACCCACCTAACCTGTACACTTTACGAATGGGTAAAAAGATTCTTCTACCTTGACCGATTTAGGTTTTCTTGTGGATGTGATAATCACTCCCAAAAAAGTGATCGCATCGGACGGACAGATAATAATTGTCTGAAAATAAAAAATTAAAATTTTCACTCGAGGGGAAGATTTGAACCAAGGGCCTCTCGTACTGCAGCTGCTCACGCTAACCACGGGGCCACGGCGTTCGTAAGCTAACGCTGTCCTTGAAGTTGAATATCATATGCATAGACTATTCAGTTTATATATTTTGCTTATTTTTTTCATACTTCCACAGAACTTCCTGTTTTCTCGATTGATCTGTGTTCAGTTTTCCAAGGCCTATCCACTGTGCCAACTTATAACTAAATCTGAGGAGGGTGCGATGGGGAGGTTCCCTTGTTAGAAGAAGAACTTCTTAGCCCGTATCGCTATAAAAACTTTATTGTACACTACTGGCAATTAAAATTGCTACACCAAGAAGAAATGCAGATGATAAATGGGTATTCATTGCACAAATATATTATACTAGAACTGACATGTGATTGCATTTTCGCCGCGCGGGATTAGCCGAGTGGTCTCGGGTGCTGCAGTCATGGACTGTGCGGTTGGTCCCGGCGGAGGTTCGAGTCCTCCCTCGGGCATGGGTGTGTCTGGTTGTCCTTAGGATAATTTAGGTTAAGTAGTGTGAAAGCTTAGGGACTGATGACCTTAGCAGTTAAGTCCCATAAGATTTCACACACATTTGAACATTTGATTACATTTTCACGCAATATGGATGCATAGATCCTGAGAAATCAGTACCCAGAACAACCACCTCTGGCCGTAATAACGGCCTATACGCCTGGGCATTGAGTCAAACAGAGCTTGGATGGCGTGTACAGGTACAGCAGCCCATGCAGCTTCAACACGATACCATAGGTCATCAAGAGTAGTGACTGGCGTATTCTGATGAGCCAGTTGCTTGGCCACCATTCACCAGACATTTTCAGTTGGTGAGAGATATGGACAAACTGCTGGCCAGGGCAGCAGTCGAACATTTTCTGTATCCAGAAAGGCCCGTACAGGATCTGCAATATGCGGTCGTGCATTATCCTGCTGAAATGTAGGGTTTCACAGGGATCGAATGACGGGCACAGCCACGGGTCGTAACACATCTGAAATATCACGTCCACTGTTCAAAGTGCCGTCAGTGGGAACAAGATGTGCGAGACGTGTAACCAAGGCACCCCATACCATCACGCCGGGTGATACGCCAGTATGGCGATGACAAATACACGCTTCCAATGTGCGTTCACTGCGATGTCGCCAAACTCGAATGCGACCATCATGATGCTGAAAACGGATTCATCCGAAAAAATGACGTTTTGCCATTCGTGCACCCAGGTTCGTCGTTGAGTACACCATCGCAGGCACTCCTGTCTGTGATGCAGTGTCAAGGGTAAACGCAGCCGCAGCTGATACTTCATGCTGCTGCAAACCTCGTCGAACTGTTCGTGCAGATGGTTGTTGTCTTGCAAACGTCCCCATCTGTTGACTCAGGGATCGAGACATGGCTGCACCATCCTTTACAGCCATGCGGATAAGATGCCTGTCATCTCGACTGCTAGTGATACGAGGCCGTTGGGATTCAGCACGGCGTTCCGAATTACCCTCCTGAACACACCGATTCCATATTCTGCTAACAGTCGTTAGATCTTCACCGCGCGAACAGCAATGTCACGATACGATAAACCGCAATCGCGATAGGCTACAATCCGACCTTTATCAAAGTCGGAAACGTGATGGTACGCATTTCTCCTCCTTAGACGAGGCATCACAACAACGTCTCCACCAGGCAACGTCAGTCAACTGCTGTTTGTGTATGAGAAATCGGCTGGAAACTTTCCTCATGTCAGCACGTTGTAGGTGTCGCCATCGGTGCCAACATTGTGTGACTGCTCTGGAATGCTAGTCATTTGCATGTCACAGCATCTTCTTCCTGTCGGTTAAATTTCGCGCCTGTAGCACGTCATCTTCGTGGTGTAGCAGTTTTAATGGCAAGTAGTGTAGACAACCGGTTTCGGTAAAACTAAGTTACCATCTTCAGATCTTTCTAAGGGTTATTACAAACATCTTGTGCCATCTACATACGAAATCTTTCCATTGAATTGCCGTGTGTTGCGTTACGGGAACGATGTTTTCGCGAATGTGACGTACGTAGTAATTTTAATTTCGAGGCGGCAGCGCATAGTCCATTAAATGTTTTATGTACCTGGAAATTCAATGGAAAGATTTTGTGTGTAGATGGCACAAGATGTTCATAACCTTTATGAAGATCCGAAGATGGACACTTAGTCATACCGAAACCAGTTGTCTACAATAAAGTTTTTTATAGCGATATCGACTAAGAAGTTCCTCTTCTAAGTAATCACTACAGATCGCCCCTACGAACTCAATGTGAATAACCTAATGGTTAAGAAATTATTTTCTCGTTAGATTGCCATGCTTTGGCAAGAAATGCAGTAGTGCAGTGTTTGTTTCGGTTGATGCAATGGTACTATTGATGATTGACAGAAAATGAAATTATGAAATGCATTCGCAAATTGCGAATATGATTGTACGACTGCTATAAATTTACTGAATTTACTGGTAACATATGGAAATTCGCCCCAGACCGATCCATTTCATAATTTTACTCGCCTGTCAACCTTCAGCAATCTCTGTTCCTTCGGGCATATATGCATGTCCGAAGGACCTTTGCATCGAACTGAACTGAACACTGCACTAACGTATTGTCGAGATACACTTAAGTGACTCAATACCATAGGCTAACACATATAATAAAATGACAAGGCTTCCTAGTGGAAACATGATTAAGACAAGGATATGGGTTATCCTTGGTCGTTTTCAATCTGCCACACGAAAATGTAATGCGCGAGTTCAACAAGGAGAATTTTCAAGTCGACAGTAAAAATATTACATATCTGGCTTACGCAGATGCCATTGCACCACAAGCATGTACACAAGAACAACTGAAAATTGTAAGTAGGAAGTTTCGGTTTTTATGTTGGTAACGCCACGTAGCTTTCTGTATGAAAATCACTGATTGAGCTGAGTGCAGTCTGTGGCTGGTTTGCATTGCTGGAATTTTTGCTATTGTAGTGGGCAGTTGGATGTGAACAGAGCGTAGCGTTGCGCAGTTGGAGTTGAGCCGCCAGCAGTGGTGGATGTGGGCAGAGAGAGAGAGAGAGAGAGAGAGAGAGAGAGAGAGAGCAGAATTTTGAGAGCGGACGATCTGGGCGTGTGTCCATCAGAGACAGTAAATTTGTAATACTGTATATCATGAACTGATATATATATATATGATGACTTTTGAATATTATTAAGGTAAATACATTGTTTGTTCTCTATCAAAATCTTTCATTTGATAACTCTGACTATCAGTAGCTAGTGCCTTCAGTAGTTAGAATCTTTTATTTAGCTGGCAGTATTGGCGCTCGCTGTATTGCAGTAGTTCGAGTAACGAATATTTTTGTGAGGTAAGTCAGGGCCATTCTTTTGTAGGGATTATTGAAAGTCAGATTGCGTTGCGCTAAAAATATTGTGTGTCAGTTTAGTGTTGATCAGAATAAGTAGAGAGAGAAATGACAGTACAACCAGTTCCGCTCAGCTGTTTGAAAATCAAATAACGTAAGAGGTTTATCAGCACAATAATTCATTAATTTTTCTAAGGGGATGTTTCAAAATCAGTACTCAGACCCTTGAATTAGTGGCATACTGGTTCTAGTTATGAATTAGTACCGAAAAGACTGAGTATATGACCATACGGAAGAAGATCCGTAACTGCCAAGATCTAACGGAGAACTGTACTAGGTAGAAGTGTGTGAAAGAGTTCAAATACGAGGGCGTGCTGAGAAGAAATGTCCCTGAATTTTTTATATAAAATACCTTAATACTTTTTAAATCAAACACACCTTATTAGCCGGCCGGGTTGGCCGAGTGGTTCTAGGCGCTACAGTCTGGAACCGCGCGACCGCTACGGTCGTGAGTTTCGAATCCTGCCTCGGGCATGGATGTGTGTGATGTCCTTAGGTTAGTTAGGTTTAAGCAGTTCTAAGTTCTAGGGGACTGATGACCATAGATGTTAAGTCCCATAGTGCTCAGAGCCATTTTGAGAAACAGTGTGCTGTAATCGAGTATGGAATTCGGAGAGTTCGTCCACACATGGAGCACCGTCTCCTTCAGGATGACAATGCCGGACTACAGACGATCGCTGCGACTTCTGCACCAATCCGACGCCCTGGGTGCAAAGTAAAACATGTTACAGTGACGGTATCAAAAAACTGGTCTCTCATTGGGAGAAATGTATTCGTCGCCAGGGCGACTATGTCCAAAGATAAATATGTAGACATGAACAATAAAGATCTAGAAAGTTAATAAAGTGCGTTTTATTTGAAAAGTTTTAAAGAGTTTTCATATAAAAAAGTACGGAGGCATTACTTTTCAGCACACCCACGTAAGTATAAGGGAACGTGTCTAGTTATAAAATCTCATAATATTTTGAAAAGTTAAGGAGAAAAAGTTATCACCAGGATACCAGCGACAAACGCGCCACCCCTCGCATCTCGCGTGATGCAGTCGGAAGGAAATTAACAGGAAAACTAGCCCGTAGCCACCACAGTGGACGTTGTTGTGTCCTGGACCACAGTGCTTCACGATTCACTCGCCATCTGGCAAAGCTCCACGTAATTCGTTACGCATGTAATCAGATTCTGGCAGCGTGAACGGAATTCTGCCCTGTGGGAAACGAGGCAACGAAAACAGTGGAACCTCCAGGAAACTGCGGCAGTCTTAGACTTGCTGCAATAAGCGTCAAACATTAGTGAGGTTTAACAACGCACAGCACAACTACATTTGAAAGAGAGAAAGGTTACTATGTAAAACAGTGTTTCGGCTAGCTTTACCTTCTCCTTCCTTTGCTTTGGTACTAGACCAATATCTCCGTTCACGTACGCTACCTGGTCAAAAGCATCCGGAAACCCCTACATAATGCGGGATTAACCAAGAGACGTTCGAAATGTTCAGATGTGTGAGAATTCCTAAGCGACCAAACTGCTAAGGTCATCGGTCCCTAGACTTATACCCTACTTAAACTAAGTTATGCTAAGAACAACACACACACCCATGCCCGAGGGAGGACTCGAACCTCCGGCGGGAGGGGCCGCGCAATCCGTGACATGGCGCCTCAAACGGCGCGGCCACTCCGAGCGGCACCAAGAGACGTTACGAGCGACAGACTGACTGGCTAAATAGAGGTGTGGAGCATTGTGTTGTCAGTAGAGAAGCAATAGAGCAGGACAGCTCAGTCATTGGATGTCACATGAGTAACTAACCCGGCAGGGGCTTTTGAACCCTTCTAAACCTGCTCATGTCGACTGTCGGTAAAATCATTGAGAAGAAACGACCACAGCTAATCAAATGCCAACCAGACGTCAGTACTCACGGACACGTATCATCGACCGCATGAAATCAGCGGAAGGAATCGAAGTGACAGCGGCCCAGCTAGCTAGGTGGAGTTACGTTGTGGGTGGTTAGGTTGTGTGGCCCTCTTATTATGCACAAGCAAATGCTAATTCCGGAAAGAGATGAACACTTTTTACAGCACTGTGTGTTGCGTACAGTAGAGGAACCGTTCGGAGACGGTAATAGTTTCTATCAGCGTGACAGTGCACCTTTCATAAAGCATCATTTATGAGGGAATGGTTTGTAGATAGTAAGATTCCTGAAACGAACTGCCGTGACCAGGGACCTGACATGAAGCCAATGGAATATTTTTGGGATAAGTTAGAACGTCGAACGATTCAGACCCTGTCGTCCAACAACGCTACCATCTCTAGTTTCGGCTCTTCAGGACGAATGGGCTGCCATATCTCTACAGACATGCAGACACCTCATTGAAAGAGTCCCCAGTCAAGTCGTCACACAGGCAAAGAATGAACACACTGCCGGCCGGGGTGGCCGAGCGGTTCTAGGCGCTACAATCTGGAACCGCGAGAACGCTACGGTCGCAGGTTCGAATCCTGCCTCGGGGTATGGGTGTGTGTGATGTCCTTAGGTTAGTTAGGTTTAAGTAGTTCTAAGTTCTAGGGGCTGATGACCTCAGAAGTTAAGTCCCATAGTGCTCAGAGCCATTTGAACCAATGAACACACTCCATATTGATGTCCACTAATGGGTGTTCGGATACTTTCACCAAACAGTGGATACCAGTTCAGGCAATGTTCCTGGTAATTTCTGCTGTGCATTGAATTTGTTTTATATTTGTCACTCTGCAATTTTTACCATCCTCAGGTCTTCCCTCTAGAGTCACGTTAGCTATTCCAGAGGCATCAGTGCACGTCCTACCAATCTGTGCGTGTTTCTGCTAAGGATTTTACGTAATTTCCAATGTAAATTATCTTGATTCAATCTTTTTCCTTTTTGCCTTCAACATTTAGACTAGTTCGTGATTTAACTGCGTAATGGCGTAGCGTGCTTATAGACTGCGAAGTCTGTTTTCTTATTCAACTCTTCACAAATACAGTTGTTACAACGAGGTGGTCTTAAGATAGTGGACGAACTGCAACTGAGGCGCTCTCGCTTCTTGAAACCACATACGACTATCAAGTATTAACAAGAAATTTTTCAGGAGTTATGGGAGCATATATTCAAGGAACATTTAGTAGTTATCTTCGTTCACACTTCTCGTTACTCATTAATATATTTGTTACTCCAAATCATTAAGAGGAAACAAGAGCATGAAAGATAGAGTTGAACGTCTCGTCAATGATGAGTTCATTAGAGACGAGAACTCGTAAAACATGACAAAATAATCTCTACAAACAGTCCCAAGGCTGAAAAACCGACGGGGAATGTGGCCGCAAGTGTTAATACGTCTTCCACTAAAATCGATCCGTAGAGTCCACTCGTAGTTAAATCCTTGGCAGGCGGAGCTGGGTGTAGCATGTTTCCACCTGTTCCGGTGGCCAAATCTCTTCGAGTAGAGGCAGCTACTGCTTTCAGTAATAATTAATGTATGAGGGCGCGCTGGAAAAATAGTGCCTCCGAATTTTTTATGTGTTAACTCTAAAAGCTTCTGAATCATGTCTACACATCTGTAGCCATCAGCCGGTAGAGAGCTCAGAATTGTAACGGGTAACGTGGGGGGTGTGGAACGTAACTATGTGGTTGCGTGACAAACAGCGTGGAGCACCCTCCGCTTTAGCATTACAATACCAGACCACATAACAGCGCTGCGACTTCCACAACAATCCGAAACCCTGGGTTCACTGTCATCGATCATCCTCCATACAGTCCCAACTTGACCACATCCGATTTTCATCTGTTTACAAAACTTAAAGAACGTAGCGGTGCAAGCAGAGGTGAGGTTGGGACTCTGTCAACAAAAGCCGGCCGGACTGGCCGAGCGGTTCTAGGCGCTACAGTCTGGAACCGCGCGACCACTACGGTCGCAGGTTCGAATCGTGCCCCGGGCATGGATGTGTGTGATGTCCTTAGGTTAATTAGTTTTAAGTAGTTCTAAGTTCTAGGGGACTGATGACTTCAGATGTTAAGTCCAATAGTTCTCAGAGCCATTTGAACCATTTGTCAACAAAATCAAACATTCTACAGTGAGAGTGTACACAAACTGGTTTCTCGTTGGGAGATATGTGTTCGTCGCCAGCCTGACTAGTTTGAGAAATAAATATGTAGTCATGAAGAATAAAAATTTAGAGTAAAATAAAGTTGATTTATGTAGAAAGCTCTAGTTTTTCACATAAAACATTCCGAGGAATTACTTTTCAGCCCTCGTACATTCCAATCTAGGAGTAATCTATACGGATGTCTCACGGTGAAAGACAGAGTTGTTTGTGCACAGCAATGGACATGAGTAGCAACATTTACCGAGTACGCGCGGGAGAGTATTGACGCAGTAGTACGGTAATGGACTTGCTTTAGGGAGGAAAGAGGTCGAAATCTTCACCTGAACATCCAGATACAGGATTTCCATGGTTTCCCCACATCGACTGAGGTCCATGCCGAGACGACTCGTTTTAAATGGAAACGCATAAGTTTCGCACCGATTCTTGTCAATCCGCAATTGTATTCTATCTCTAATAGACTTAATAGCCCCTTCATCGACGAGTTGTTATGTTGACAATGGTGCGTGTAGATAATGTGCCTTATCCCCAGTAATTAGCCTCCACTGGGCGCTTAGGGTGGGGGGGGGGGGGTATAACTATAGCGAAATACACTATCTGGCACTTCACTAAATTCCTTAAATCGATAAGTTCTCCCAAATGAAAATGCTAGACGTGCGTTCCCTGCTTTTTATTAATTTAGTCATGTAATTGACGTAATGGCCTACAGCAATGGGTCATAACAAATAGATATGACACACAGGAAAGTCGCAGTCTGTTTTATTCCTGATCATTATAATCAGCAGAGTTCACCTAAGCCCATTGGATAAAAAATTAGTAACCCCTAGAGAAATAATTACACTGATCATTTAGTTCCGCCCCTGGACGTGATAACCACCTGAATTAAGTTAATCCCGCAGTGTTGTGCAGGTTTGCCGCATCCACTTTCAGGATTTGGTCACGCAATTCCACCAAATTGCTGGGGTGCTCATGTCGGGGTTTTAGCTGCTGTTGCAAGATGTCCCACAGCTTTTCTATGCGGTTCAAGTTAGGCGATTTCGCTGGCCAGTCACGATGTAATAGATGTAATAGGTGTATCAGTAGCACACAATCATCACGAAGATGTTGACTGTAAGGCAACAGCTGTTCATTCAGTATGTTTAAAGAAATATGATGGTTCATGTTAGTGATCACCACTACCAAAAAGTCACAGACCGATCTGTGACTTGAACATGACCTCGCACACATTCAGGACGAAATGCTTCATTTGGAATATGGACATTTGAATACAGAAAAAAGCATGATTCGTCAGACCACATTATGTTCCGCCAGTCAGCTACAGTCCACGTTCGTGGATTTCTAGCTCCTTGGAGACGCGCAGCTTTATGTGCCTGAGCGAGCAATGGTCTCTTACAAACTGACTATAAACGTTCGAAACATGCAGTTCCCGTCGCAATGTTCTCTCGCTAACAGGTTGAGATAGACCTTCATTCATTGCCCACCGGAGTTCCAATTGGTTCAAATGGCTCTGAGCACTATGGGACTTAACATCTATGGTCATCAGTCCCCTAGAACTTAGAACTACTTAAACCTAACTAACTTAAGGACATCACACAACACCCAGTCATCACAAGGCAGAGAAAATCCCTGACCCCGAGTTCCAATTGGGATTGGAAGCGATTTGGATCACAAGCCGTGTAACGAGTCTCCTGTTCCTCTCAGCCAAGACCTTTTCCCACCACAATTCTGACGTCGTGTTTCGTGGCCACGTTTGTACGCACGTACAACAGGCCACCGCGAAACACCAATAAATCCAGCTACTTCAAGCACTGTATAGCCATTGGCACTGCCAAACACGATTGTCCCTTTTTGCCACTCTGTCACGTCCTTATATTAATCTACATTTACGTACGCTTCCCGTTTGAAACATAAATGGCTCACTGATCGCTATTTCCTTATGCTCACGTAGAGGCAGTATGTGCGCGGTTGAGCACTTGAATTGATCGCTGTGCCCTGAGCAGTCGGCCAGATTATGGCAGGGTTAGGAAAGAAATCGGTTATTGGTTGGCGCAACAACACAATCCAGTATTCGGTAGCAAGCAACAGGAGACACAGTAGAAACGCCCCTGCCACTGGAGTGGCTGGATGGCCGTGAAGGGCTGGTGCTGCTGCTGCTGTTGTTGCTGCTGCCTGCCAGACCGCCCTCGCTTCCTGGGCGGACGTCCTGCCACTGGGGACAGCAGGGCGGCGATAGTGGGCCCTTTGCGGCGATCCGCCCGCGCTTCCGCCGACAGATACGAGCGACGAGATACGGACTGGCTGCCTGTGTCACCAGGACATGTCTGCGGCCTGGGAATGCTTCAGCGCCTGCGTGGAGGCTGCGGCTGGCTTGTGGTAGCTCTGCAGCGTCCATGTAGGCTGTTGTACACCCTTCACCCATATCTTCCAGTCTCCCGTACCACATTCATCTCCTTCTTCTCCTTTGGCTTTCTTCTTCTAAGTTCTTCTCCTATTGCATTCTACTATATCAATGCACTTTTTAACTTTACTAGGTTCTATTTTCACTTCTTTTCTCCCTTTCTGTTCTTTCACATTCCTTTAGTTCCTCCTCTTTTCTTTACACCACTCTACTACTCATTCATCATTACCGACATAATCCACATCATCATCACCATCATCAACATCTTCTATCGTTACTGCTACTACTATTACTACTACAACTAACACACTCTAAGACAAAGGAAACCGACGCACCTCGAAGGAAACTTCCGAATGAGACGAAAAGCGGTGGACGTGATGTGCATGCACACATAAGCAAATAATTACCATTTCAGAAAAATCGTATGATTTATTCAAGAGAAAAAGCTTTACAAATTGAGCAAGTCAGTAGGGCCCGCCCGGTTGGCCGTGCGGTCTAACGCACGGCTTTCTAGTCGGGAAGGAGCGCCTGGTCTCCGGCACGAATCCGACCGGCGGATTTGTGTCGAGGTCCGGTGAACCGGCCAGTCTGTGGATGGTTTTTAGGCGGTTTTCCATCTGCCTCGGCAAATGTGGGCTGGTTCCCCTTATTCCGCCTCAGTTACACTATGTCGGCGATTGTTGCGCAAACAAGTTCTCCACGTACGCGTACACCACCATTACTCTACCACGCAAACATAGGGGCTACACTCGTCTGGTGTGAGACGTTCCCTGGGGGGGGGGGGGGGTCCACAGGGGACCAAACCGCACAATAACCCTGGGTTCGATGTGGGGCGGCAGAGGGGTGAAGTGGACTGCGGTAGTCGTCGTGGGGTTGTGGACCACTGCGGCGGCGGCGGGGACGGAGCCTCTCCGTCGTTTCTAGGTCCCCGGTTAACATACAATACAATACAATACAAGTCAGTTAGGTCAGGTCTAATTCTGACCCTTATGCAGGCAGTTATTCGGCTTGGCATTGTTTGACAGAGTTGTTGGATGTCCCCCTAAGAGATATCGTGACAAGTTCTGCCCAGTTGGAGCGTTAGATCGTCAAAATCCTGAACTGATTGGAGGACCCTGCCCATATTTTCCAAACTGTCTAACTGTGGGGAGATCTGGCGACCTTGCTGGTCATGGTAGGGTTTGGCAAGCACGAAGACAAGCGGTAGAAACTCTCATCGTGTGCGGGCGGCCATTATCTTGCTGAAATGTAAGCCCAGCATGGGTTGCTACGAAGGGAACCTGAATGGGGCGTAGAATAACGTCAGCGTACCCTTGTACGGTAAAGGTGCCGCGGATGACAACGAAAGGGGTCCTGCTATGAAATGAACTGGCGCCCCAGACCATCACACCTGGTTGTCGGGCCGTATAGCTGGCGACAGACAGGTTGGCATCCCACGTCTCTGCTGGTCATCGGGGCTCATCACTGAAGACAATTCTACTCCAGTCAATGAGATTCCAGGCCGAAGATGTGTCTGGAGAAGCCCTGGACAGCGGTGGGATACCAACCCGATTGTCGCTTGTACGGTCCGACAACCCCAGAAGCGGTGGATGTGGGATCATTGTTTCATAGGAGGATCGCTTTGGTAGCCATCCTCTGTGCCCTTACAGCGCAGCGGTACATCGAACGATATTTTGGCTATTCAAATGAGTAGCTTTTTAGGGCAACCATACATTCTTCTTCTCCTTATCTATGAGAAGAAGCCAACTTCCAAAGAAAAATCTTACTGTTTAACAGGCAGTGCACATATCCACAGGCATGTTTTGACGCAGTGAAAATGGTGCTCTATAATATGACACCTCGGGCATACGTCCTATCAGCTAAGCTTGAATCTTTCGAATTTCCAGGTCATTCTCAGAATCAGCCAATCTGTCGGTGGTTTACTTTTCCCTGGAATCCATGAAGCCGGCTGTAAAGAATACTTTGCAGACGTTAATCAAGTGGTGACGGCACTGAGCATCGCTGGATGACGTGGGTTACTGTACAAGGAAATCGTGTCCAAAAATGTAAAAGCTTCTGAAATTACACATACAGATAGAATAAATTTTAGAAACCTCTGGTATGTGAAAGGTGTTCGAAGTCTTTAGCGTTAACAATTCCCTTCAGAGTACCATATAGCTACAAACTTCTTTCTTACATTTAGTGCGCGTTATGGATAAACAGCTCATATGTAAATTGTACTAAAAATTTTTATTGTCCGAAAGCGCCATTTTCTTTCGAAAACCTTAACGTTCTTATGATTTTGTATGATACAACAGAAACGTATCAGAAAGCAATGGAATGAAATTTAATGCGAAGATCATGTTTTACTGAAGCTGCGAACCTCCTCCATAGACATAAACTGCATTATGATGATAAATAAGCGTAACATAGATTTTAATCGCTTGATTTCATCTCTCACTGACAGTGAGGATCGGGAAATAATTCCCTGAGTAATGTTTTACGAGTACTGGTGAAAAAGTCAGGACATTTACTGTGCGCACTGTCTCGTCTTTCGACGGAAGATAGTTGTGAAAATTTGAAAAATATATTACTGCTCTAGCCAGATGCACCTTGAAAAGAAAAGTGAAGCAGCAGGGTGGCTTTATTTTGACCTTTCTTGGCGATTTTCCTGTCCCTGTACTCAAGCAAATCACTAATTCTATTGTGGCAGACACAGGATTGTAATCTTCCAGAAGTGTTCGTTTCAACATACGCTCCACTGAAGAATGAAATATTCACACTATCAATGAGCACAGAATACGGATTGAGCGTGATCCAAAGAAAGATAAAAAAGAATGAATGGAAAGGGAAGTGACATTAGCGATACATTTAAGACCAGAATTGGATGTTATGTAATAGATTGAAGAGTAGGAATTCTGTTACCTAAGAAGCAAAATAACGTACGACTGGCTAAGTAAGGAGGAGATAAAAAGCAGATCAGTGCAGGCAAAGAGGGCTATTCTCGCTAAAAGTAGTCGACATACATCTTAATTTGAGGAAGAAATGTCTTAGAATGGACGTCTGGAGCATGGCTTTGTATGGAAGTTAACCGTGTCTTTTCGCGAACCGGAATAAAAGAGGATCGAAGCGTCTGAGATGTGGTGAATATACTGAAAAGATAAAAAATTAAGTTCTCCGCAGAATCGTCGAGGAAAGAAATGTTTGAAAAACACTGACTCGATATGAGACAGGTGCTAGGACATTTGTTAAGACGTCAAGGAATAGCTTCCATGTTACTACTGGGAACGGTAGAGGGGAAAACTGTAGAAGAAAATAGAGACCAGAAGGTGTCACTCAGATAGCCGCGGAAGCTGGGTGTAACTGCTACTCGACGTGCTCGTACAGCGTCATTCGCAGCGCGCTACCTTGCGAGAGAGGGTGGTGAGTCAGACACGTATCGAATCCGTGTCGGATTAGTGACCGTGCGCTGGTATATCGGCCACCACGAGAGTGGTTTTTAAGGTGGTTTCATAATCACTGTTAGGCAAATACTGGCTGGTCACCAAACTCCGCCTCTGATACACGAACAGTTAAAATATGGCAACACCCAAACAAAATTTTTCACGATTCACGACTGTGTCGTCTGGAAGCTTATCCGGTCGCAAAATTAAATAACATAATAAAATTTGTCACATCGTGGAAGACGGTTCCATTACTTGACAGGACAAACGATAGAGAAAAGAAATAAGAAGAAGCTGGGTGTAGTTGCTAATCTGAGATGAGGAGGTTGGAACGAAAGAGGAAGTCGTGGAGAGCGGTATGAAAGTCATCAGTCTGACAGGAAAGATTCGTTTTAATTTGAGGCGAAAGTCGCTGTTATTTTTTGCCAAATATAGTGGCATTTCTTGTCAAATTCGGTGCTATTTTGTCTAGATTCGTTGTTATTATTAAGAAATTTTTGTTATTTTTTGCCAAATTCGGTGATTTTGTGAAATTCAGTGTTCTTTTTGCCAAATTATGTGTTTTTGAGATATTCGGTTTTATTTTTTGTCAAATTTTGTAATTTTTTTGTCACATTCATTGTTATTTTTTACCAAAAGCAGTGTTATTTTTTTGCCAAATTCCGTGAATTTATTTCGAAATTCGGTGTTATTTTTTGTCAACTTCAGTGATTTTTTGGAAAAGTTCGTGTCATTCTTTTGTCGAATTCAGTGTATTTTTAGCAAATTCGATCTAATTTTTTGTTAAATTCAGTCTAATTTTTTGCCAAATTCGGCTTTTTGCCAAATTTGGTGTTTTTTGCCAAATTTTGTGTGAGTTTTTCGCCAGTTTTTGCTAAATTTAGTATTTTTGCCAAATTTCAAATTTCTCACAAATTTCACATTTTTCTCAAATTCGATGATATATTTTGCTAATATCGACGATGTTTTCGTTTTGCCAAATTTGGTGTTATCGTTTTGCCGAATTCTGTTTAATTTTTTGCCAAATTCGTTTTTATTTTTGCAAGATTCGACTTTTTCGCCAAATTCGAAGTTTTCACTAGATCCAGTGTTTTGCCAAATTTGGTGTATTTCTTTTCGTCAGTTTTTGCTAAATTTGGTATTTTGCCAGATTTCGTGTGTTTTGTCAAATTTGACATTATATCTGGCTAAAATTGTTGATGTTCCCTTTTTGTCGAATTCGGCGTTACTTTTTGCTAAATTCGGTGCTGTTTTCGTCGCCACGTCAAAATTTGTCCACAGGAAATGAACCACTATTTTAAGATACAGGAAACTCAGATTTGAGGAGATTAGTAGACAAAATGCAATTTTAACTTTCAATAAATATCAGTTATGAATATTAGTAAACTACTCTTGGCAGAATTATAACATTTTTATATGGTTAAATTACAAATACCGCGATAACATGTAAAAATCGTCGAATTCGCACTCTTTTGCTAAAAACCAATATTTTCATGTTATCCTTCGTGGGAAAATTTTTATGTCCCCATTGATGAAAAAAGATTCCTATAGAACTGGACGGGGTTCGCCCTGAATAAATAATTAAAGACCTCCACATACTGACGGTTCGGTTGAACGCTACATTTCATTATTGTAAGTGGTCGCATTGGAGGCGATATATCTCTGCCTTCCTTTGAGCTTTGGCGAATTATTGGCATTTACAGTTTAATCTGGACTTCGAACCAAGGTGCAGTTTGACGCTTCTCACTTTCACAAATGGACGTCAGAGGGTAAAAAAGGGGTACAGACAGAAAAAATATCTCGGGGCCTAAGATATCGAACCTCGGACTTTCCGATTTGTAATAGAGAACAAGTTTTTTCTCTCAACACATTTTGCTTTGATATGATTTCCCCATGACTTAGAACTACACACCATCCATCTCAGCTCAGTCCTTTCAGTATCCTTCACAACAGAGTCTGCCAAGAATTCAGATAGCGAAACACGGCCTGGCACGAGTGCCGTAGTGCTCAGCCTATCTGCTTCCTTCCCGCACCGACACGGCACGCTGTCTGGACGAGAGGACGGGGCAGAGGGGGAAATGCGAATGCACTGCGTTTAAATGGCAATCCAGTTACACTGCATATGACTTGGTTTTATATTTCACATTTCTCTACAACATCACAAATAAAAACACTTTCATTATTATTTATTTTTGATGTGGTGAAGGCATAATATAATTTTTATCTGCTGCAAACTCTCGACATACAGTCAAAAGCACACAGTATCGCAGATTTTTGCACTCAGCTTCCCATGCCATCGTGACTTATTTAGTTTTGTAAAGGTATTTCACACACACGAAATATTGTAGCACTTTTGCAACCTCGTTATGGAGACTTCGAAACTATACCTGAGGAAAACAACATCCTGCACAGTTTTAACGTAAATAGATTTGTCTTTAAAACGGGGATCACGTTACAGACCAGTCAGTTAGAGCTGTACATGCACAGGGTCGCTTTCGATTTACATGTCAAACGGTCTCTGAAACAGATGTAAGACTGGCAGTGTCCTCAAAATTTTAGAAAACTATACTTGTAACTGTTTCAAGGCCTCAACGAACTCTTCAAACCTCGCGTTTTCTTTAATGCCACTGAGCTTAGGGAACTGGATTGTGTTTGTCAGAATTTCTCACTTCTAACATGCGATATTAATTTTAAATGCATCCCCATCAAGTCATAAATACGCTGTTTCTCGCCTTGCAGTATCTTACAGTGGGCAGTGTGCACTCAAGTCCACTTAAAATGTGAGATTTGAAATCCATTCCAGATGTTCTACACTATTGGCCATTAAAATTGCTACACCACGATCATGACGTGCTACAGGCTCGAAATTTAACCGACAAGAAAAAGATACTGTGATATGCAAATGATTAGCTTCTCAGAGCATTCACACAAGGTTGGCGCCGGTGGCGACACCTACAACGTGCTGACATGAGGAAAGTTTCCAACCGATTTCTCATACACAAACACCAGTTGACCGGCGTTGCCTGGTGAAACGTTGTTGCGATGCCTCGTGTAAGGAGGAGAAATGCGTACCATCACGTTTCCGACTTTGATAAAGGTCGGATTATAGCCTACCGCGATTGCGGTTTATCGTATCGCGACATTGCTGCTCGCGATGGTCGAGATCCAATGACTGTTAGCAGAATATGGAAGCGGTGGGTTTAGGAGGGTAATACGGAACGCCGTGCTGGATCCCAACGGCCTCGTATCACTAGCAGTCGAGATGAAAGGCATCTTATCTGCATGGCTGTAACGGATAGTGCAGCCACGTCTCGATCCCTGAGTCAACAGATGGGAACGTTTGCAAGACAACAACCATCTGCACGAACAGTTCGACAACGCTTGCAGCAGCATGGAGTATCAGCTCGGAGACCATGACTGCGGTTACCCTTGACGCTGCATCACAGACAGGAACGCCTGCAATGGTGCACTCAACGACGAACCTGGGTGCACGAATGGCAAAACGTCATTTTTTCGGATGAATCCAGGTTCTGTTTACAGCATCATGATGGTCGCATCAGTGTTTGGCGACATCGCGGTGAAGGCACATTGGAAGCGTGTATTCGTCATCGCCATACTGGCGTATCACCCAGCGTGATGGTATGGGGTGCCATTGGTTACACGTCTCGGTCACCTCTTATTCGCACTGACGGTACTTTGAACAGTGGACGTCACATTTCAGATTTGTTAGACCCATGGCTCTACCCTTCAAAATGGTTCAAACGGCTCCGAGCAATATGCGACTTAACTTCTGAGGTCATCAGTCGCCTAAAATTTAGAACTAATTAAACCTAACTAACCTAAGTACATCATACACATCCATGCCAGATGCAGGATTCGAACCTACGACCGTAGCGGCGCTCGGTTACAGACTGTAGCGCCCAGAACCGCTTCAGAAATTTTAATATTCGTACCTCCAATTCTTCACGTGCTCCATACCTTCAAATTTAGTACAAGCGCTTCTTGATGTGCAGAGCAATAAATCTCGTCTGTCTATGGTTGTGATTTTTTGCTTCCTCATTGACAACTAAACTTTTAAATCGTTTCTGCACAGTGCTGTACTACCGTTTCTTAGCAAATTTGCAGTATTCGTCGATTATGCGACCGCATAATACATGTTGAGAATTCTCATCCGTCTGGTCTGCCATTTCCATTCAGTTTTAAAGGCTAGACTGCCTCTTTTTATGTGAACAGCCATTGCCCCTTGGTACTCCTTCATACCACAAACAAACAGTAAAGGGAAAACAGAGCTGACACCAACATTCTGCCGAATGGAAAAGAGTTGTGTCGACCGAAAAATGCCATAGCGTAGTACCAAATAAACTGTTACGCTGTACCGAATACTTACGGGAAGAAACAAACAAAGCCAGGACACGCCGAGCCTTGGCCCACCCGTGGCCCGCAGACTCGGCCCACGTCCGATTTGGCACGTCGAGGCTCGCCATGCTTTATACCACATATGGCACCACCATCAGTCCCCATTTCCTTCCTAGCGTTTATCTCATCGTTATCTGTGCGTTGTTTCCATGATATGAAAAACTTATTTTGTTTTAGCTTGGTGTATTGTATTGTATTGTACGTTAACCGGGGATCTAGAAACGACGGAGAGGCTCCGTCCCCGCCGCAGCCGCAGTGGTCCACAACCCCACGACTACCGCAGTCTACTTCGCCCCTCCGCCGCCCCACACCGAACCCAGGGTTATTGTGCGGTTCAGCCCCCGGTGGACCCCCCAGGGAACGTCTCACACCAGACGAGTGTAACCCCTATGTTTGCGTGGTAGAGTAATGGTGGTGTACGCGTACGTGAAGAACTTGTTTGCGCAGCAATCGCCGACGTAGTGTAACTGAGGCGGAATAAGGGGAACCAGCCCACATTTGCCGAGGCAGATGGAAAACCGCCTAAAAACCATCCATAGACTGGCCGGTTCACCGGACCTCGACACAAATGCGCCGGGCGGATTCGTGCCGGGGACCAGGCGCTCCTTCCCGCCCGGAAAGCCGTGCGTTAGACCGCACGGCCAACCGGACGGGCTTTTAACTTGGTGACTGTATGTCCTTTCTGTCGGCACAGAGCTCAGTTAACCTAAGAAAGGAAGCCGTGTTCAACATCAGTGTGAGAATCATGTACACTTTGTTCTGAGTGTGTGCGTATTTTAACTGTTCATCTATCCGTTTTCTGAAGCGGTGATTGGAGACCCACCCAGCCCTTGCCTGAACGAGTGGGGAAAACCACCTAAAAGAAACTTATGGTTGGTATGGTCGGTGTATCAGACCAACGGTAATTAAACCTCTTCTTTACTTCTTCGTATTTCGTGTAGGCCACCTGAGGATCACAACATTCAACTACTGTGTTTGAAGTAGGTTTTGGTGTAATCCCATTAGTTGTGCATCCTCTGGTTGTGTTGTTCCTTCCTCTCCTTTGCCCACAGGGCATCTGTCTTCTTTCTTGGTGGTCTGTCCTGGAACTTAACTTGCTTAAGCGTTCTCCTGAGAAATGTCTGGTCTTTTAAGTCCCTTTCTGTACCTCCCAGTACCTCTAGATTTTTTATCACGTCCATCAACCGTGGTGACTTACTCCTTTGCTAGTACGTGAGAAGCTGACTGTTCAGCCTACGATGAATCATACAGATATATTGGTATAAGGCAAGACGTATCTTCCTAGCCACGTCCGTGATTCTTTCAGAATTTCTGGTGTTATCGTTTTTTACAGTCGTTTCCTTTCTTCACTGGTCCCAGAATCTCCTCATTACCTTATTCTCCTGGATTTCAAGTCTGCCTGTGAGACGCTTCCTGTTGAGTACTAGAAATCTGAAGCATACAGGGCTTCAGGGAGAATGACTATCTGGTAGTGCTTCATTTTTCTGTTACGGGAGAGACACTTTTCGCTATACATGCTCTTGGTCAGCTGGTATGCTAGTTCCAGCTTGTTTATTTCAGTTGGGTATTTCATAATACCGTAATCATTTCGGGGAACCAGTGGTCACCTTCAGATTAAAAGAGGAGACAATCATTTTCGAATCTTTAAAATGTGCTAAGCAACTCCTACGTAATGATGAAATAGGACTAAAAGTCATTAATCCATCTCGCGGACTCGGCCCAGGTTTGGCCCATTTCCCGGTCTCGAAAGCGGGTAACACTGCATGCATAAGTATGGAAACAGATTCTCGATCGCTCTGCTTGGGACTCGAACCAATCTAAGCCATCAGTCCTACAGTTTTCCTGATATCGAAATGTTATATAAGTGTCGTGTCACCTCTCTCTTGGGTGAAAAATAATAGTAAGCAAAAGTATTCTTCTTTTTTTTTTTTACCTCGGAGGACGCACGTGAGTTTGGGCTGATGGTGCTACCACCGACCACACTGAAGGGACCACGAGGAAGGTAAACATTTGCCCGCTTCTGCGGAGCTGCGCGCTCCGTAGGTACAGCTCACCCGCTGTCCTTGGCGAAGCGGTCAGACGGGTTAGCCTCCGTTCTCCGAGGTCCCGAGCTCGAATCTGGGCCACCGAGTGCGCTCACTGCATTGTCTATGCAGCAACCTGCAACGAGTGAGTCGCAGTGCGCTGCCGACCAAATCCGTATTTTCTCATCCACTAGTTACTCCGTGTAACATGAGGTGGGACGCAGGGTTCGAAACGCAGACGATGAACACATATTGACGAAAAATACAGAATTTCTAAAGCCTTAACCGTCAGAATTGTGAAGATGGCCGATGTTTTCGAGATAGGAAACCAATGGTCAGAAATGAATATTTAGTTTCCTGATGTACCTTTAAGTAACAACCTAACTAACTTTTGAGAATGATGATCGCAAGTCTCAACATATGCATTACAACGACGCATAAACTCTGTGTCACTCTCTCGAATTTCCCTGTTTGTTACGCAATGAGACGAGCAACTAGGAACTTATCAACCATTTCCTCTTAAGTTTCTGCTTTATTTCATACACAATCTGTTCAAAAGTATTCAGGCAGCCCTACGTAACGCGGAAACGTCTGCCAGTATGAAAGGAGCGGGGTAATGTTGTGTTGTCAGTGGAGTAGCAGTGACAGCAAAAAATGGTTCAAATGGCTCTGAGCACTATGCGACTTATCTTCTGAGGTCATCAGTAGCCTAGAACTTAGAACTAATTAAACCTAACTAACCTAAGGACACCACACACATCCATGCCAGAGGCAGGATTCGAACCTGCGACCGTAGCGGTCACGCGGTTCCAGACTGAAGCGCCTTTAACCGCACGGCCACACCGGCCGGCCAGTGACAGCAGAACGGTTCGTTCAGGAGACCTCGGCGACTTCGAACGTGAACTACTTTCGACGTCACCTGAGTAACAAATCCATCAGGGACACTTCAGCCCTTATAAACTTGCCAATGTCAAGTGTTGGTGTCGTCATTGCGGAACTAACAGAGCTAACCCAACACCAGGCAGATCACATGTACCGACAGCCGAGGACCGTCTAGTATGAAGGGTATCGGACGGATGCCATATTCCTTGACACTGCAGACTCCTAACTAAGGTACGAGCATATGGGATTGGTTCCCAAGTATGTGAGTGGCTCGAAGCCTTCTTAAGTAACAGAACCTAGTACGTTGTCCTCGATGGTGAGTGTTCATTGGAGGTGAGGGTATCATCTGGAGTGCCCCAGGGAAGTGTGGTAGGTCCGCTGTTGTTTTCTATCTGCATAAATGATCTTTTGGATAGGGTGGATAGCAATGTGCGGCTGTTTGCTGATGATGCTGTGGTGTATGGGAAGGTGTCGTCGTTGAATGACTGTAGGAGGATACAAGATGACTTGGACAGGATTTGTGATTGGTGTAAAGAATGGCAGCTAATCTAAATATAGATAAATGTAAATTAATGCAGATGAATAGGAAAAAGAATCCTGTAATGTCTGAATACTCCATTAGTAGTGTAGCGCTTGACACAGTCACGTCGATTAAATATTTGTGCGTAACATTGCAGAGAGATATGAAGTGGGACACGCATGTAATGGCAGCTGTGGGGAAGGCGGATAGTCGTCTTCGGTTCATTGGTAGAATTTTGGGGAGATGTGGTCCATCTGTAAAGGAGAGCCGGCCGAAGTGGCCGTGCTGTTCTAGGCGCTGCAGTCTGGAACCGCGAGACCGCTACGGTCGCAGGTTCGAATCCTGCCTCGGGCATGGATGTGTGTGATGTCCTTAGGTTACTTAGGTTTAACTAGTTCTAAGTTCTAGCGGACTAATGACCTCAGAAGTTGAGTCCCATAGTGCTCAGAGCCATTTGAACCATTTGTAAAGGAGACGGCTTATAAAATACTAATACGACCTATTCTTGAGTACTGCTCGAGCGTTTGGGATCCATATCAGGTCGGATTGAGGGAGGACATAGAAGCAATTCAGACGCGGGCTGCTAGATTTGTTACTGATAGGTTTGATCATAACGCCAGTGTTACGGAAATGCTACAGGAACTCGAGTGGGAGTCTCTAGAGGAAAGGAGGCGTTCTTTTCGTGAATCGCTACTGAGGAAATTTAGAGATCCAGCATTTGAGGCTGACTGCAGTACAATTTTACTGCCGCCAACTTACATTTCGCGGAAAGACCACAAAGATAAGATAAGAGAGATTAGGGCTCGTACACAGGCATATAGGCAGTCATTTTTCCCTCATTCTGTTTGGGAGTGGAACAGGGAGAGAAGATGCTAGTTGTGGTACGAGGTACCCTCCGCCACGCACCGTATGGTGGATTGCGGAGTATGCATGTAGATGTAGATGTAAATTGCACAGGGTAATTGTAAAAAAATCGAATGAAATCAGCGGAAGGAATAACTCGTGAGTTCCAAACTGCCACCAGCAGTCCATATAGCACAATTACTGTGCGTAGAGAGTTACAAAAATGGAGTGCAGTGGTCGGGTAGCTCCTCATAAACGACACATTTCTGTAGTCAGTGCTAATTGACGCTTAAGGTGATGCAGAGTGAGACGCTACTGGACAGTTGACAAGTGATCCAGTCGCGCTATACTCTGAGGCAATGCGATGGAAGGGTCTGGGTCTGGCGCACGCTTGGACAACGTTACTTGCCGTTGTTGTGGCATCCGAACAAGACACAGCCTGGTAAAAAGCACCACAGCCGCAAAGATGAGAGCTGGTGCCAGTGCAATAGAGACTCGCCACTTGCGCGAGTTCCTCCAGCGCCACGGGCGGCGCTGATGATGAAGATATCGACTTCGCATCGGCCAACTGCCGGCCGAGCACTATCCGCCAATGACGAGACGACAATGGACAGAAGCCTACTCGGAAGACAGGAGAGCAGCTCTCACCCACTTGGCTATAGATCATCGTCCAGGACTGACTTAGACTGCGAACGTCATTTAATGAACCCTTAGAAGTGAACAGACAGTTGTTGTAAATTCCATTTGCTACGTACTGTGAAGTTTACCTATGATAACTTTCACTTAGCCATTGAGTGCATTTTTGTGTTAGGCCTATATTACAAGCAGTGTTCAAATGGTTCAAATGGCTCTAAGCACTATGGGACTTAATGTTGTGTTGGCAGAAGAGCCAACACCGTGTTACTAGTGGAGGCCGAAATGCACGCGTTTTAGCTCACGCAGGCTGGCGTGAAGAGGGAAGAAATATACTGACGTGAGGTCTGGAACATGACAAGGAATGAGAATTCAGAAAGCGGACATAATTAGTTTGATATTAACTTTAATCCATTAATGATGAACGTCGCTCTTGACGGTACATGATTCACAATATTATCTGTTCAGGATACATAGTAAGTGAATATGGCGCCTTGCTAGGTCGTAGCAAATGACGTAGCTGAAGGCTATGCTAAACTGTCGTCTCTGCAAATGAGAGCGTATGTAGTCAGTGAACCATAGCTAGCAAAGTCGGCCGTACAACTGGGGCGAGTGCTAGGGAGTCTCTCTAGACTAGACCTGCCGTGTGGCGGCGCTCGGTCTGCAATCACTGATAGTGGCGACACGCGGGTCCGACGTATACTAACGGACCGCGGCCGATTTAAAAGCTACCACCTAGCAAGTGTTGTGTCTGGCGGTGACACCACACTTAACATCTGAGGTCATCAGTCCCCTAGACTTAGAACTACTTCAACCTAACTAACCTAAGGACATCACACACATCCATGCCCGAGGCAGGATTCGAACCTGCGACTGTAATAGCAGTGCGGTTCCGGACTGAAGCGCCTAGAACCGCTCGGCCACAGCGTCCGGCCAAGCAGCGATGCAAACTTGATTATTCAACCAATTACAAAGATAAGTAAACCTTTTAACTCATTTGTGCGACTTCGTTACTAATTTGTTGGAGTGTTGTACAACCTTCGTTCTCCTATCATGTTACCTGACCCTGGCGCATAGCTGTGTAGCAGGGAGAAATTGTCTTAACGGTGTATAGCACCATAAGCCGTTTCGCGAACTCACAAACTCGGATTACCGATACAACAGTGGCGACTCGGCCTCCACAGCAATAGCGACGAGGGCTTTACAAAACTGGTGACCAGGGTTTACAAAAGCCGTCATGTGTACTCCCGAACAAGTGAGGGATAGATGAAGTGGTGTTACGCTATGGGTGTGTGTTTCGTAGTTAGGGTGTGGTCATCTTACTGCGCTTGAGAAAACGCTAAATGCGGAGGGATATGAACATATGTACTGTGTACAGTAGACGAGCACTTCGGTGATGATGGCAATCAACCTTGTCATAAAGCAGCGTAAGGCAATGGATTGTGGATAATACTCCTGAAATGAACTGGCCTCCCCAGAGTCCCGACCTGAACCCAATGGGATCCTATGGGATGAATAGAACATCGATTTCGCTCCAGACCCCGCAGTCTAACAGATCTTGACGACGAATGGAGTTTCACTCATCCACGGGCATTAAGATACATCACTATAAATGCCATAAAGGCGAGGAACGGACACACCGGATATTAATGTCCATTAATACATGCCCGGATACTTTTTATCAGATAGTTTAGATCTCAAGCGGGTGCCTTATCATATTCTCCTTATTGCTGAGAATCTTACACTGTCTGAACTTTCTGTGTTTGGTCGTCCAAACGTGTCTCTCGCGCTGTTAAATATAAGAGCACGAAGAAGTGAAAAGATATATTCTGAAATGGCTTATACATGGATGCATAACATTCATTTCAGTCATGTTTGCCGTTTTTGGTGCTGTAGCACCCACTACCGGGTTACAACGTGGACGACTCTTTTGCTCGTGCCAGAAAGTGGAGTGGTACTGTGGAACAACGATATTGCCAGGCCGTCATTTCTTCCATGTGTTGTGGTGGAGCTGAAGTGACGCCCGTCGTAGCTCGAATTGCCACGAGTCGTTCGCGGCAGACCACTAAAAACACGCAGCCGCCCCTACCCGCACATAACCGCAGGGAGCTGGCATTTCAAAAAGGCGACGCTTGCAAGCGGATGGAGACGCCGCCAGGAAATTGCTGCTGGGCTGTCTCGCTTTAAGAGCACCGTCCACCTGCCTGCAACGTCTGCCTAGCGATAAGCGACAGCCGCCTGACATCTGCTAATAAGGCAACGGAATTAAACGCTTTCTCAGCTACACGCCCAAATAATAAGGCAGAACATGCAGTCCTATTTCCACAATCGTATTAGGATAATTTTTGGCACTATCATCACAATTGCAAGACTGGTAAAAGAAGCCCAGTGCCGTATCTATAATGTGCAAGCCGTTTTTATACCGTCCCGGGTATGAAGGGTTGCTGAACGAACTGCTCAAATGAATGCAAACCGAGCGAGGTGGAGCACTGGTATTCGAGAGGAGGGCGGTTTAAATCTCCACACGTCCTTCTACAAATACACTCCTGGAAATGGAAAATAGAACACATTGACACCGGTGTGTCAGACCCACCATACTTGCTCCGGACACTGCGAGAGGGCTGTACAACCAATGATCACACGCACGGCACAGCGGACACACCAGGAACCGCGGTGTTGGCCGTCGAATGGCGCTAGCTGCGCAGCATTTGTGCACCGCCGCCGTCAGTGTCAGCCAGTTTGCCGTGGCATACGGAGCTCCATCGCAGTCTTTAACACTGGTAGCATGCCGCGACAGCGTGGACGTGAACCGTATGTGCACTTGAAGGACTTTGAGCGAGGGCGTATAGTGGGCATGCGGGAGGCCGGGTGGACGTACCGCCGAATTGCTCAACACGTGGGGCGTGAGGTCTCCACAGTACATCGATGTTATCGCCAGTGGTCGGCGGAAGGTGCACGTGCCCGTCGACCTGGGACCGGACCGCAGCGACGCACGGATGCACCCCAAGACCGTAGGATCCTACGCAGTGCCGTAGGGGACCGCACCGCCACTTCCCAGCAAATTAGGGACACTGTTGCTCCTGGGGTATCGGCGAGGACCATTCGCAACCGTCTCCATGAAGCTGGGCTACGGTCCCGCACACCGTTAGGCCGTCTTCCGCTCACGCCCCAACATCGTGCAGCCCGCCTCCAGTGGTGTCGCGACAGGCGTGAATGGAGGGACGGATGGAGACGTGTCGTCTTCAGCGATGAGAGTCGCTTCTGCCTTGGTGCCAATGATGGTCGTATGCGTGTTTGGCGCCGTGCAGGTGAGCGCCACAATCAGGACTGCATACGACCGAGGCACACAGCGCCAACACCCGGCATCATGGTGTGGGGAGCGATCTCCTACACTGGCCGTACACCACTGGTGATCGTCGAGGGGACACTGAATAGTGCACGGTACATCCAAACCGTCATCGAACCCATCGTTCTACCATTCCTAGACCGGCAAGGGAACTTGCTGTTCCAACAGGACAATGCACGTCCGCATGTATCCCGTGCCACCCAACGTGCTCTAGAAGGTGTAAGTCAACTACCCTGGCCAGCAAGATCTCCGGATCTGTCCCCCATTGAGCATGTTTGGGACTGGATGAAGCGTCGTCTCACGCGGTCTGCACGTCCAGCACGAACGCTGGTCCAACTGAGGCGCCAGGTGGAAATGGCATGGCAAGCCGTTCCACAGGACTACATCCAGCATCTCTACGATCGTCTCCATGGGAGAATAGCAGCCTGCATTGCTGCGAAAGGTGGATATACACTGTACTAGTGCCGACATTGTGCATGCTCTGTTGCCTGTGTCTATGTGCCTGTGGTTCTGTCAGTGTGATCATGTGATGTATCTGACCCCAGGAATGTGTCAATAAAGTTTCCCCTTCCTGGGACAATGAATTCACGGTGTTCTTATTTCAATTTCCAGGAGTGTAGCTTTTGCAGGATTTCTCTACGTTGTTTAAGACAAATGTTGGAATGGTTCCTTCAAATGGGCATGGCCGATTTCCTTCTTCAAAACGAGGATGTGCACCCTCTCTAATGACCACGTCGCGTAAAAGACGTTAAATCCCAATTTTCTAAATTAACCACATAGTTCATCGACGCAGGAAAAAGTATGCATCACCATTTCGCGTGTGCGTACGAATGTGACTGAATGATCAGTCTCCAGGAAGTGTATTGTCATACCGTAGAATTTCTGCAGCTACATCTATACAGAGTGTTAATAAAATACCATACCACATTTTTCAAGGTGGCAGTATCCACCAAAACAAGATAAAAACGTCCAGTAAACATGAGCTCTAAAATGCATACCTTAAGAGCTGTAAACACTTGTTCATCTTCGCTACTGTGAAATACATCTCTTCAATTGAACCACTGTTCTTATATCTTACGGCTTGCGTTTAGTGTCCATATTTAGTAGACGTTTTTTGATTGGTACTTACTACCGCCTCTCAAAGTACGAAAGCAAAGACCCTACAGCAGAAGAGATGTATTTTGCATCTGCGAAGATGAACAAGCGCTCTTAAGGGCGGATGTTTGTAAAATTGGTTAAATATGGTCATTGGCCACCATATAGTTCTGCAGAGTATCAGAGACATTGTCTATAATTTTCAGAGTTTAAGTCGAGCTAAAATTGATGTTAAAATGACCTTGTTTCAACCCATGCGCAGTATCACGCCACATTTTCTCTAGGACTCTGTCCTTGTTTGAGATATTTTATTATTTCCTGACATCAGGAAAATCATCTGTAGAATATAGGAGTTTTTGAGCTCATTTACGATGCAGTTACTTCCGATTTATTAAAGAAATGGTAGACACAAAACCCTAATCAATACGTTAATAACCTCAATTAGATGAGACATCCAAAGAAAACATTTTTCCCATCTACTGTTGTTAAGATTTTCACATACGACGCTTGTCTGGTGTTCAGTGACGGTAACACTGGAAGAATCAGAATGCTTATGAGACAAGTTTTTAATGTAGTTCGCTTCCTTGAAAACCTATTAAAGAAGGTTGATGACGTGCGTATTGCTAGTTCTGAAATGTATGAAGGATACTGCCAAAAAGGCACGCCAGAAGGATCAGACTGGAAGAAAAAAGCTACAGGCTCAGAATATCTTTTTTCTTTCCAGCTTCCATTTTTCCGTGTACAAGTAACATTTTCTGCTGAACTTCCTGTGGTACGAAATTTTTCAAAACGTTTTATTGTCAAATATGTTTAAATTTTTGCGAAATAAAAGTTGCTATGTATCACACACACAAAGTTAAAAAACCGGTGCGGGAATTCTAAGACTGATACTAAAAGACTGTTATACATATATGTCTATCGAATTGCTGAGAATAACCTACTCCATTTTGAACGTGATGAGTAAGGTAACTTCCGAGAAAATGTTCCTCGTGTGGTAATATGTGTTTTAAAAGTATCCAGCAAGGTACTGATTAAATTATTTGACAATAAATTGAAAAATGCAGATTATAATCAATAACATAATGACAATAAGTGCTTATC
The DNA here is from genome assembly GCF_021461395.2 of Schistocerca americana. NCBI lineage: Eukaryota > Metazoa > Arthropoda > Insecta > Orthoptera > Acrididae > Schistocerca > Schistocerca americana. The sequence continues at coordinate 500,659,235 of NC_060125.1, forward strand.
TCTCACATAGGAAAGGTTACATTAGCCTGTGGTTTCTCTCAAAGGTACCCCTCTTAAAGTATGCACTTTAGAGCCCCTGTTTACTGGATTTTTTTTCTTGGTTTGGTCCTCTCAAAATATAGAATACTTCATTAACACACTATATATTTGCAAGCCACCTTTGGGTGTGTGGCGGAGCGTACCTTCCGTACCGCCATCCCTCCTTTCCTGTTCCTGTCGCTATTAGTGCACGGAAAAAATAGTTGGATGTAAGCCAACGTGTGACCTTGATTCTCCCTAGTTTTACCTTCATGCTCTTCTTGCGAGATATATGAAGGAGGAAGCAATATATTGGTTGACTGTTCTAGGACAATACGCTATCAAAATTTTAGCGGTATAAGCGAGCCTGTGACGAAATGCACTTTCTACATCACTGCCATTTCTCCGCTTTCCTGTTCCAGTCGTGAAGGGTGTGCGAGACGAACTATAGTTGGTACGCCTGTGTGTTAGCTCGAATATCTGTAATTTTATCTTGATGATCTAGCGAGCCACACTTGAGCGAAAGCAATACATTGCTAACTGTCTGTCGATTGCTGATAGAATATTTATACATTATGAATAAAAACAAACACTACGCGCCGCGCGGAGTGGTCGCGTGGTTTGAGGCGCCATGTCACGGATTGCACGGCCCCTCCTGCCGGAGATTCAGAGTCCTCCCTCGGGTATGAGCTAGTTTAAGGTAGTTTAGGAATTAACACACATTTGAACTGTTTTTTGAAACACTACACTAGTGTAATATTCTGCAATATCTTTCGGCTATTACGTCACCATCAGGTACAAAATAATATGTGGTGCAGTGAAATTTTGTTTCATCAAAGATTTTAAACTAGTGTATCTATAGAGTATCTCTGTTTACAGAGATGTAAAATGTTAAAGTTACGTTTAGGAGTAAAACAAGGGGTATTATTTCAGTTGTAAATGTGATGTAAAATTATTTAACTAAGATAAAATATGACACATTAACTAATGAACAATGTACACTTTACAACCGTTGTTCATAGAAGAAACTAAACTGAACACAAACTTTGGTGACATGATCCAAAGGTGTTACTGAACAAAACAATATTGTCTTTAATAGGATCTAAATTACAAACACATAAGTTATATACTAGCGAGATTAAGCAGGTAAGTGAAGTAGTTGTAACTATACAAAGTAATTTTTTTTTTTAGACAACATGAGAAATTATAGTTACTGAAGTAAAGGAAAACGGAGCATGTGAGTAAGACGGGTAACTTACAACCTGACCAGGATTGGATTTTCCATGGTATCTTCCGTTAGACGTGGCGACTAAGAGAACTGGAGAACTGTGTATGGTCGTTCAGTACCAAGCTTGGCCTTACGGAAAAAAGTTTATTAATTTCCATTATTTCAGGATAGTTCATCTTCTTTCCTTTATGTATGTGGTGTTATATTTCATGTTCACTTTGTATCTCTGGCCTTCTTTAAGCAGGTGGTCTGCAAAAGTAGAGTCTCATTTTCTAAGTTTCTGACGCGTTCCTTCAAACGCATGCATGCTGCCCCGCCAGAATTTCTATATATAATTTGCCACAATTACAACTGATTTTGTGTGTTCTACTCTTTTCCAAAGCTGGAGTGCTGTCTTTACCATTGGGCAGAAAGTGTCCTACAGCGTTATGCATATAAGATATATGCTATCGGAATTTCAGTAAACCATAGCGCGATGCGCAACACCTCTCATTTGCTGGGTCTCTCACTGGAGTAAGATGATCATTTCTGTGACCCTTTCGCTTATAGTGAACGAACCTGTGACGAAATGCGCTTGAATTTACTGTGTTCCCGCTATAAATCGTCCACAGTAACAATTTTGTGTATTCCACTCTTTTCCAAAGCTGGAGTGCTGTCTTTACCACTGGGCAGAAAGTGTCCCACAGCGTTGTGCACATAAGAAATATGCTATCGGAATTTCAGTAAACCATAGCGCGATGCGCAAAACCTTTCATTTGCAGGGTCTCTCACTAGAGTTAGATGACCATCTCTGTGACCCTTTCGCTTTTAGTGAACAAACCTGTGACGAAACGCGCTTGAATTTCCTCTATTTCCTCTATGAATCCTGCCTGAAAACTGTCCCATGAGGAGCGATATTCAAGAATCGGGCGAACGAGGTGTTCATAAGCGACCTCGTTAGCCAATGGCTTTCATCCTCTGAGGATACTTTCAATGAATGTCAAGCCTGGCATCTGCCTTTCCTACGATTACTTTTATGTGATCGTTTCATTTTAAATCGCTCTGTGCACATAATTAAAGAATGTGACTGCGAACAATCACTGGAAGCAAACAGCCCCATGGAGCATCGGACGTCACAGTATGGCGTTAACGGCCCATACAGCTCCGTCCACAGTGTTGGCTCGACGTTGGAGCCCTGCAGCGGATGTGGACCCGTTTGATAAGGCGATTCGGAGCTATCAGCTGTGGGATGGACTGGTAGCACTCATACCATTATCTCGTCTTACACCGTTCAGAAACAGAACGCCTCAAAATGCTGTAGGCAACGTTGAACATAGCCTTCGCGTCATGAGTGGCAGCGTGTAGTGGTCTTCTTCAACCTGTGAGACAGTGAAGGCTAAGACACATTTCGCTCCACATTGTGACCCCTATCTGACAGCTGAGTTGTTCAAGCCGTATAGAGAAGAAACGCCAAGTGTTATGCATTTGGGAAGCTAACAGATACGACGTATGACCTTAACTCGTACGCACTAAGGGCACTCTAAACAGAAATCACCACCTCGGAGACGTTCTACAACCATATGAAAAGTAGGTACGCCAGAAAAGTGCATGCTGTGGATAAGTTAGTATTCGGGAAAACAATTCTTCCCATCGCCCACTTCCGTGCCGCGGCTGCCTACAGTCAGTGCTAACGACCGTCCAAAAAATACTGCCCTACTAACAGACTTCATTGTCAGCTTGCTGTGTCGTCTTTCGCTGTCCCCATAAGAGACGTGTGTAGTGTACACTGATGAAGATGGTTATCTTACTAGCAGTAATAACTGTGTATGCAACTAACAAATGAATTTTTATCAGCAAACCATTTTCAACTTATTCACTTAAAGCTTGGCAGTGGATATGTTCTAGCTTCCGTTTCTCAATTTTCCAAGAATTTTACCTTCGATTCCGGTTTTATTGCCCACTTTTTAAATACAGCACTATTGGGTAAGGAGAAAATCCTTGTAAAAAACGCATGCGGGTATGAAATCCTCCTTGTGACCAAGAATCAGTGACAAACAGCGTTTAAAATATATCTTTTGTATACGAAAGCAGATGGGATAAGTGGAGCTAACGAAAAGCAAAAAATAAATAAATAAATAAATAAATAAAATGCAGAACAGCGAAGACAATAGAGAATGGTGACAGCAGTATCAATGTACAATGACTTCATGGTACGCTGGGCTAATGTTGGCAGTCATCCAAAAATAAGCCAGTATCAGCCGTATTCTGTCTTGCGGCTGTTACTAATCCTGCTTCTCCCCGAGCCGAGTGTCTTCATGATGGGTGGGATTCGTCCGAACGCGCAGGTTGCGGGATCCATTCTCAGTGAGCACGTCATGGTCTTTTTTCTTTTGTGGTTGAAAAGTCTGGAAAAGCTCCAGTCGGCGTCGTGAACCAAACGTAAAGAAAAAATAGTTCAAATGACTCTGAGCACTATGGGACTTGACTTCTGAGGTCATCAGTCCCCTGGAACTTAGAACTAATGAAACCTAACTAACCTAAGGACATCACACACATTTATGCTCGAGGCAGGATTCGAACCTGCGACCGTAGCGGTCGCGCGGTTCCAGACTGTTGCGCCTAGAACCGCCCGGCCACCCCGGCCGACCAAACGTAAGGAAAGTTGGCACGAAAGCCTTCGTAGTGATGTCAGATCGAACTGTTTGTAATCAGCTATGTACTTCAGGTGCTCTGGTGGTAGATCACGTAGTTTTTTATCTTTATAAAATCACCAGTCTTCCAAACAGTTTCACGGTATATTCCATCTTTCTCCTATTTTGTGCTTACATTTCCACCTCTACGTAACTATCAAACACTCAGCATCCGCTGTAGTCTGTTTCACGTACTATAATCTTATATGTCCTTATTGTTTCTTCCCCATACTGCTTGTTCCAGCTCTAGGCTAATTATTCCCAAATTACGTGCATATGTCGCAGTGATCAGTGTGTAACTGGCTGACTACATGCGCTGTACATATGGGTTTTTTATTCCCCATCACATTATTATCTTAAAACGTGTTATTGGAAAGGTGCATTCAAAATGTTCTTCAAGTGATGGAGTAAAGACTGCCAGAAAGAAAAAGTTCTGTTAATATTCTATTATTAATTGTTTCCTGGAAAAAAAAGTTGCATGTCAGCTGGTCGTTGGGTGGTCGAGCGGTTCTATGCGCTTCAGTCTGGAACTGCGCGACCGCTACGATCGCAGGTTAGAATCCTGCATCGGGCATGGATGTTTGTGATGTCCTTATGTTAGTTAGGTTTAAGTAGTTCTAAGTTCTAGGGGACTGATGACCTCAGATGTTAAGTCCCATAGTGCTCAGAGCCATATGAACCATTTTTGTTGCATGTCGTCGACAACACTATCACATAAAAAACGACGCACCAAGAGATAATTACCCGAAGGGGATGGAATTCGGTAGATGTGGTGTACATGTACACAGAAACAAATGATTGCAATTTCGGAAAAAATGGAAGACTTATTCAAGAAATAGAGCTGTACAAATTGGGTAAGTAAAAAACGCGGCCGCGAGGGATTAGCCGAGCGGTCTCAGGCGCTTCAGTCCTGGACTGTGCGGCTGGTCCCGGCGGAGGTTCGAGTCCTCCCTTGGGCATGGGTGTGTGTGTTCGTCCTTAGGATAATTTAGGTTAAGTAGTGTGTAAGCTAAGGGAGTGATGACCTTAGCAGTTAAGTCCCATAAGATTTCACACACATTTGAACATTTTTAAACAACGCGTTGGTCCACCTCTGGCCTTTATGCTAGCATTTTTGGACAACATGGTTGTGGAGATGAAGCAGCGATTAGTGTGATTAATCAATTATTCAAAAACAGTCTTAATCGCATTTATTATTATTATACCGCCAACCGGTTTCAACCCGACGTAGGGGTCAACTTCTGGGCGTTTACACTGTGAAATTATAGATATCCGTCAGAAAGACTCCATTATACAACAGCTAAAATTACGTAAATTTTAAAATATGTTACCCATTGGTCGACTGCTGGTGATGTCACTCCTGTCTACATAACGGCAGGAAACTATGCGAGACTAACACTTCGTATTGGCTTAAATAGCGTGCTGAGTCACGTTTTCTTTTATTTACTGTCACTTAAATTTATGTTAAACCAAGGTGACTAGTAATTACATACAATAAACTGTATTAAATGCCGTTGATCGCCGCTGGGGGTGTTGCCGTCTATTCACGTGATCTCAGCACGCTATTTAAGCCCTTACGAAGGGTTAGTCTCGCATAGTTTCCTTCCTTTATGTAGACAGGAGTGACACCACCAGCAGTCGACCAATGGGTAACATATTTTAAAATTTACATTATTTTAGCTGTTGTATAATGGAGTCTTTCTGACGGATATCTACACTTTCACAGTGTGAACTCCCAGAAGATGACCCCTACGTCGGGTTGAAACCGGTTGGCGGTATAATAATAATAAATTCAATTAAGACTGTTTTTGGATAATTGATTTACGCTAGCAGTTACTCGGTTTGGCACTGATAGGGCTGTTGGATGTCCTGGGGTTATCGTTCCAAATTCTGTCCAACTAACGCGTGAGATCGTCAAAATCCCGAGCTGGCTGAAAGACCCCGCCCATAATGCTCCACATGTTCTCTTTTGGGGAAAGACCCGAAGACTTTGCTGGCCAAAATAGGGTTTGGTAAGCATCGAGACAAGTAACAGAAACTTTCATTGTGTGCGGACGGGGATTATCTTGCTGAAATGTAAGCCCAGGATGGCTTGTCTTGAGGGGTGGGAAAACGGGACAGAATATCATCGACGTACTGCTGTGCTGGAAGGGTGCCGTGGAAGGCAACCAAAGGGGTCCTGCTACGAAATGAAATGGCAGCCCATACCGTCACTCATGGTTCTCGGACCGTATAGCGGGCGTCAGTAGATCGGTATACCACCACTGCCGGGGGCGTGTCCAGACACGTGTTCACTGGACATTGGACCGCCACTCGATGCGGGCCCCGTGAAAGATGAGATTTTCAGCAGGGCTCCCCAACCAGCTCGGGTTTTAGACGATCTGACACGCCAGCTAAAGAGAATTTGGCACGATATCCCTCACGAGGACATCCAGCAACTGTTATCCATCAATGTCAAGCCGAATAACTGCTTGCATAAAGGCCAGATGTGGACCAGCACGTTACCGATTTCCTCAATTTGTTAAGCTACTTCTCTTGAATAATTTAGCCAGTTTTCCTGAAATTGTAATACTATGAATATGTGTTCAATCTCTTTCACTTGATCCTGTATATGATCTTTCCTATTTATTTTAAAGCTTTGACCATATTTCATTCATTGCCGATTATAGTTTTCATGATTTTTGCCAGTTTCAAATCTAATTCAGAATGAATGTCAACAATCTGTTCAGCTAATTTATCGTAACTATGTTTTCCCTTAAACCTCCTGCAAACCAGAGCTAAACGTTTTCGTTCAAATCATTTGTTTATTTGTAAATGTTAATCACAACTACCGATTTCCATGCCATTCGGGTAACTCCTTCGTGGTGCGTAGTTTTCTTTATGTGATGGAGTGTAATTAATTGCGGTAGGTCAGAATATAAACATAATTTCGTGTGGCTCAATGGCGTGGTAGAAGTCTTTCAATTGGACATCACTTCGCTGACCTGCGTATCCCTAACCTACCCCAGGGAAAGAGGACCTACAGTTTAACGTGGAATCCAAAACATACGTCGTTTCTTGCGAAACTCCACATCATTGAGAGGCGAACACTAGGTTAAAATGCAGACTCGACAATCCGTGGTCCAACCGGGATTCGATCCTGCGAATTCTCGATTACCATGCATGCATATTACAGCTTTGTAAGAATATTATAACCTGAGATTGTTTGATTTTCACTTAAAGGAAGTCACATATTACGTTGAGCAACCAAGGTGCTTTGATCTGGTTCAAAAATGGTTCAAATGACTCTAAGCACTATGGGACTTAACATCTGAGGTCATCAGTCCCCTAGACTTAGAATTACGTAAACCTAACTAACCTAAGGACATCACACACATTCATGCCCGAGGCAGGATTCGAACCTGCGATCGCAGCAGCCGCGTGGTTCCGGAATGAAGCGCATAGAACCGCTCGACCACAGCGTCCGGCTTTGGTCTGGAAAAACGTATTTACTGTTCAGAATTTCATTGGTTTTCATTTACAGTATGTGATGAGGGGATTTGAATGAGTGTTTGGTGACTTATTTTTACGTATTACAGAGTAGTGGAGTAATTTTACTTATGCTTATCATACACAGTTCCATAATCTTAACAGTTTATCCATTGTGGCGTTCATAAAATGTGGTATAAAGTTCATTTCAGTCATGTGCTTTTTCCTTGCTGTCCCATTATTCACAAACATTAGTAAACAATGGTTGTAATTAACAACGTTTTATGGTTCAAATGGCTCTGAGCACTATGGGACTTAACTTCTGAAGTCATCAGTCACCTAGAACGTAGAACTACTTAAATCTAACTAACCTAAGGACATCACACACATCCATGCCCGAGGCAGGATTCGAACCTGTGACCGTAGCGATCGCGCCGTTCCAAACTATAGCGCCCAGAACCGCTCGGCCACTCCGGCCGGCAACGTTTTATGCTTTGCTCCGTTCTTGTAAGTACTTCGCTACATGTTTCAGTGACAAACAGTTTTATACTGTATCAATGGGCACACTGTGACAGACAAAACATCTGGCTGAGTGCATCTTCCCTGAAAAACGACAAAAACCAGAACGGTATTTGTGTATCCGCATGAAAGATGAAAGACGCGCCCCACATGTGAACACGTGGTTGTCATGAGCCATGTACCCGCTGCGCCGCATGTGAGATACGGCCTTAACCCACTTCGAGGGTTAGGATAAACAGTTTCCGGCGTGACATTTGTGTTCTCTCTAAAGAACACTTTCGCTCTACGTACTAAGAGTCTTGTTTTCAGCCTATCAGTATTCTATATACTTCCTCCCAATGCGTCACTAGACGATTGCTTTACCGTCCTCTTCACCAGTGACAGGACAAACAGTGAACAGTGCTGTAGCAACAGTGTACAGGGTTTTGTCTGCAGGCTGTTACCTTACTTACGAACTCATTGCGTACATTTTACGTTCTTTTTGGCCACACAGTCCTAACTGATCGATTTACTTGGATTTCGGTGTAACGCGATCGCTGAAACATGTCTAACACACCTGATAAAATGATTATATAAAGATGAATAGAAAACCAACAGGCTCTTTGTGGCCAACAATTCAGAAAAACATCCGTGAACGACTTCTGAAAGTACAGGGTGGTCCAAAAGCCGGGAAACACTCTGATAAAATCTAAATGGAGTAGCAAACGAGGAAACAGAGTCCCTACACAGGAGGAACGGGAAGGGGGAAACTTTATAGGCTATGCCACCAACATGGCGGCCATCTTGAAAGCTGCCATCTTGGATTCAACTCCAAAATTTTAAATGCGAATGTGGTCATGCGACATATCAAACAGATAGAGAATTTCACCAGAGAAACAATGCCGTTGTTATTTTAAACATAGCTTTATTAATTCTTTGGTTATAGCCAATTATTCGCGGCAGCAGTGGGACGCTCGGCAGCGTGAGTATTACGTACTGAGAAGTCATGAAATGGAGTCTGAAACGGTGCACTGACTATCCCATGCCTGATATGTTACATGTGTTTAACTGTTAGGTATCATTTAATCATGCTAATGTTTTAATCATTGTTTCCTTATTTACAGGTTACAAAATGTCCTTAACACATGAAGAACGCATTGAAATCACCTTGATATCAGGAGAAAGAAGCACACGGGTCATTGCTGAGGACTTCAACAGTCGTCACCCAACCAGACAGCCCATCACTCACAGCACAGTTGCCAAACTTGACCAAATTCCGAGCTACAGGTTCTGTCGCAGATAAACCTAAGGCTGGAAGACCAAAATCCGCCACCGATGAGACAACAATAGTGAGCGTGTTGGCATCATTTAGCAAGAGTCCGCACCGGAGTACTCGTCGCCTGTCACAAGAATGTGGAGTTAGCCGTACTTCCATACTGCGAATTTTTTCGCAACACAAATGGCACCCGTACAAAATTCAGCTGCTCCAACACCAGAACGAGGATGACCCAGACCGTCGGGTACAGTTCGCAGAATTGGTGACACAGCAGCTGCAGATAAACCCACGTTTCTCCTGTCAGGTGCTGTTCAGTGATGAAGCCAATTTCTTTATCAATGGTGAAGTGAACAAGCAGAATCCCGGACACTGGTCCGACACAAATCCGCACTGGATTGATGCTTCCAAAATGGTCGACTCACAAAAAGTGATGGTCTGGTGTGGTGTGTGGGGTACCAAAGTCGTTGGACCTTTTTTTATTGATGGTACGTTAATAGCCAACGGTTATCTGAGGGTACTGGATGAAGAAGTGTTTCCCTCGTTGTTAACGGAGGATGGGACATTTCCGGAATTCTTCCAGCATGGAGCCCCACCACATTATGGACACAATGTGCGAGCATACCTGGATGTACAGTTCCCTCAAAAGTGGATTGGTCGTAGGGGTGCTGTGGAGTGGCCACCACGTTCACCAGATTTGACTCCCTTGGATTTTTATCTTTGGGGTCATGCCAAAGCACTGGTTTATTCTGTGAAAATACGGGATTTACATCGTCTGAAGCAGCGCATTGTTGATGCGTGTGGTCAAATTCAGTCAGATGTGTTGGTGAAAGTTCATCAGGATAGCATTAACAATCCAACATAATGGGCAACATATCGAGCCATTCCTATGGCTGTTGGTGGTCTCTCGGGACTGTGTAACATCGGCGTAATGTCTCTTCGGCACATAACACACATGCTGCCGAGCGTCCCACCGCTGCCACATGTAACTGGCTATAACCCGAGAACGAATAAAGCTACGTTTAAAATAACAACGGCATTGATTTTCTGGTGAAATTCTCTATCTGTTTGATATGTCACATGACCACTTTCCCATTTAAAATTTTGGAGTTGATTCTAAGATGGCGGCTTTCAAGATGGCCGCCATGTTGGTGGCATAGCCTATAAAGTTTCCCCCTTCCCGTTTCTCGAGTGTAGGGACTCTGTTTCCTTGTTTGCCACTCCATTAGAATTTTATCAGGGTGTATCCGGACTTTTGGACCACCCTGTAAATGTTATCATGCAATTCCAGTTATCTGTGACTTGCGTGCATGAAAGATCGACTGCGTATGGAAGGTCGATAACTGATTGGACGCTCCGGATTGAAATATCTTTGACTTGTAAATAGAGGCTTGTGCAGGTGTGGATATCCGCAGTAATAAATACTTTGCGAATGAAAGCCTGTACCGATGCTCATATATGCGGGTGTATCTGCGGATACCCGAGTTAAAGGACAGAGTAAACATTACTATTGTCGTCTGTTTCCTTTACATGCGATGGATGGTTATAATTATCGTTTTCACGTCACTGTTGTTACCCTTTTGGGGCGGAGTGCCACTACATTGACTTCAGCGCGCAATGTACTGGAAACGGTAGTTACATTGTTGATGTCTACAAGGGCTACAGATGGTGACATGCCCTTCTTCCTGGCTTTCCGAGCTATTACAAGTTTGTTCTGTTCCCGTAGGTCCAGCAGCTGTCTTACATTAGAATGATTCCTGTTTCTTTTGCAGTTAACACAGCTCAGGTTCGCAGTTACTGAAAGCAGCCACAAAGCGATACTTAGGCTGCTATACGACAAGCCAGTGTTTACAATCTTCGTTTCACCGTTGACTCCTGATTGTATGTACCACATACGAGATAAGTAATTTTTGGTACAAAATCGTGTATCTGCACACTTCCTCTATAATATTATTTACAAGAACACATTGACATGCTTGTAACACTGAGAAATGTAGCTACGTTAATATGATTAACACAGCACTGAATGACGTAATTAGATAAATAAACTATATGACTAAATTTTCGCAGTATACAGTAAGTGATGGGACATGACATAATTTCACTTCTCAATGTCACGGGAACATTGCGCAGAAAATTTACAAAATCCATTTCATATATTACGACGGACTGTAACTTATGGAACATATCAAGAATATGACAGGCTGTGCTGTATCAAAATATGGTTGTGATCGGCTTCTACTTTCTTAGTCAACTGGACATAATTTATTCATATCTCGTTCTACAGCCTCAATGTATCGTCTAAATGATGGAACCATTTTAACCATTGTAGGGTGTCAGTTTTATTCCTTCAGTGCATTGTGCATTTAAATCACATTACGGGCCAGTTTCAGCCTTAGGCCATTATCAGATGCCTGCAAATAATACCGAAAGCACAGTAAATATTATTATCCATTTGACAGAAAGCAGCCACTCTACATTAGACGTAAACAAAACATCAAAAATATTACGCAGAGCAGATAAGAGAAAAACCATGGATATCCTGGAAGAGATTGAGATATATGAGCACCTCATAAAGCCAATAGAAATGTCAAATGAGCATACAGACTTGCGTAATAGAAGATTTTTAGACAATTTTAATCGAATTCTACGAACTATGAGAATTAGGTAACAGGAGTGACTGATCTCACCGCCGTGAAACTTGATTGGTGGTTGCAGAGCAGTACCGTATCACTGATTTGTAATTTTACTAAAGACGAAAACTGTTAATCTAAATACATTAATTTAAGAGTACGAATACGTGAGACTACTTCAGCGAAAGATATAGCCAGAAAGACTCTTATTTTCATACAGCAATAACGAATGTAAATCGTTTTAGTATTCGATAGTAGTGTAAAGAATTTTAACAGTATTGTGAATAATTTTGTAAGTTTACAGATCAACGTGACATTAGACTGTGATCAACTGTAAGGACAGTTTTACTACGGTAGCGAGGGACAGTAACGTTGTGACACTTTATAATTTGTGTAATGACAACAAGTACAAAGGCTATTTTCAGCAATAGAATATAAAACTGAGACCATTTTTAAAAAGATGTAGTAAGACAACGTAATATTACTGCAGCAATAACAGAAGTTTAATTATACCTGTAATTATTATAAGCATTGTCAAAGTCCATAATCTAAGAAGTTGAATGAGAATTAACTTGTACGCAAGACGGTGATCACGTGACTGTAGCTCCTCCTGACGAGAGCTTTGTCTCTGCAAAACGACAGGCCTCAGCATGCTCTTTGATTGATACATGTTTCGAGCAATTTGTAACAGTTACGTGTATGTATGAGTGCGGAAAAGTACATGGTATGCTGCAAAACGAATGTGCAAGAGTGAATAAGTTACCTGTGATTAAGGTTTTTGCCTATATGACGTGTTGTGAAAGTTGCCCTTGTACGCTGACTGATATGTGCAAGACCATATCTGTAACATTCGACATGTGTACATTTCGGAACCCGTCTGCGCCCACGTAACACGAAACAAATTTTTAAAATGTGATTCACACATTGTCAATATCATGTAAACGATCTGAACAACAATTATAATGAGCATGCTTAATGTTATCCACTAAAATCAATTGCAATGCGCAAGCGCAAAGTTATTCACTTATGTACAGTGCTTTTGGTATTATTTGCAGCCAAGTGATAATAAGGCCGAAACTAGCCAGTAACATAATATATATGCACGGTGCACTAAAGGAATAAAACTGACAGCCTGCGGTGGTTAAAATATCATTGAGACACCTGAAAGTAAATAACGATGTCTGACTATCGCTGACGAAAATTTAGGTCACGAATAAACATCCCACCAAAGTTCTGGCGAATAGAAATGATTTGCAAAATTTTAATACATGTGAATTCGGATAGATGATTCCCGATGCGAAACTCTTTTCTCTCAGACTTTTACTTAAAATTACATTTAAATAATATTTCATTTCAGTTTTTATTTCGCACAACTTATAGTTCTGTTCTGATAACAGATTAACTTAACTTGTTAGTTTCTAATGGGTTCGATACCGAACACAGTGAATACACTTTCTCGTGTGGGTGTCCATGATTGAATCCAACATAACCGTTTTGTCCTTTGTTGTATGTACCGACAAAAATATAATAATATTGTAAAATATCAATAAACATAGTTCAAGATGACACAACAGGCTCAGATGATCCGTCATACTTCATATGTGGCGATTAGTGTTGATCGAATTACATACTTTTGATAACATTACATGTCAGTGCTACTGTAAGAGACGCAAGATGTCGGACAACATTATTACAGGCGATCGAATGCGAGTACAAGGCTATATTTTAATTGAAACTGAATTAATTAATGTAGCCATATTACAGCAATATTCACTTCACGAACATTCATCACAGGAAGTTTCACTGCCGGAAATAAGCATAATGCACGTGAATGACATGCATCTGTAAATTAATTTGATAATTTTAAATATTTCGGAAAAAATAGCTGTTTTTATTGTTAGCCATACCGTCTTCTCCTTGGAAATTCAGTTTTATTAAATGAAAAAAGATGTGGCTCTTGGCAAAGATATTATTTAAAACTGAAATGTATTTGTTTATAATTGAATGTGATCTTAAGTCATCAAAAATGTTAAATAAAATGCTTTTCTTGAGTTATAAATTACGACGTATATACTGCAATCTTTAAAGCGAAACTTATCAGAATTGGACAGTTGACCTGTATTCGACGTCAACGTGCAATAACCACTCACAGATCGCACGTGGCAGCACTGGCAGTGGATGGCATGTAAAGCCTGTTGGGGAGTGGTGGGGCGGGTTGGGGAGGACTCAGAAAAAGAGAGCAGTCTTTGCCATAATATTAAAAAGGGATGATTTATCTGACGTCCAAAGGGCGTGATCATTGTCTTTCGGGCCAAGGGTGGAAAAACTCCGAAAAGATTAAGCCTGTAAACAATTCGCGTGTCGCCATGGTTAAAATATACTTTGGGTGGTTCAAATGGTTGAAATGGCTCTGAGAACCATGGGACGTAACACCTGAGGTCATCAGTCCCCTACTGTGGGTGAAAAAATGGTGCTATTCAAAACCGGCGCCTATGCAACTGTGATGCTCCACGGATCATAGATGACAGGGGTGAACGACGGCCGCGGAGATGTGTTCGGGAGAAGAGACGGGCAGCTGTTGAGCAACTGACAACCCAGATGTCCCAAGGGGCTACCAGTGTCTCCTCAACGACCGTTTAGCGAACGTTGTTGCGTGTGGGCCACCGCAGCCGACGTCTTGTTCACGCATCCAGACTGGCTGCTGTTCATCGCCAATGAAGGCTGGAATTTGCACGCCAATATCGCAACTGGACGTCCACTGAGTGGCGATTAGTAGTCCTTTCAGATGAATCACGTTTTATGCTCCATCGGAGTTAAACATCTGAAAGCAGACTTCCTGCAATAATATTCGGGAGGGTCCAGGCCGTAGGAACGAGTATTATGGTCTGGGGAATAATTTCAGGGCATTCCCTGGATGACCTCGTCATTTTGGAAAGCACAATGGATCAACAAAAGCATACATCTGTACGTGGGGACCATGTGCAACGCTACATGCAGTTTGTTGTTTCTCAGCACGATGGCGTGTACCAGCAGGGCAATGCAACGTGTCACACAGCTCGAAATGTGCGTGCGTGATTCGGTAGGCGCCACTATGAGTTTACCGTACTCCCATGACCACCAAACTTCCCTGATTAAAATCCAATGGATAATCTGTGGCCGGCAGCTCGGGCCGAACGGTTCTAGGCGCTTCAGTCCGGAACCGCGCTGCTGTTACGGTCGGCCGGCCGAAGTGGCCGTGCGGTTAAAGGCGCTGCAGTCTGGAACCGCAAGACCGCTACGGTCGCAGGTTCGAATCCTGCCTTGGGCATGGATGTTTGTGATGTCCTTAGGTTAGTTAGGTTTAACTAGTTCTAAGTTCTAGGGGACTAATGACCTCAGCAGTTGAGTCCCATAGTGCTCAGAGCCATTTGAACCATTTTTTTTTTGTTACGGTCGCAGGTTCGAACCCTGTCTCGGGCATGGATGTGTGTCATGTCCTTAGGTTAGTTAGGTTTAAGTAGTTCCAAGTTCTAGGGGCCTGCTGACCTCAGATGTTGAGTCCCATAGTGCTTAGAGCCATTTGAATCATTTGATCATCTGTGGGACCAGCTCGATCGGGCAGTTTGTGCTGTGGATCCTCAACTGAGAGACCCAGAGCAGCCGGCAACGGCGCTGAAGTCGGCTCGGCTTCCCACCCACGTCGGCACCAAGATGGTTATTTCGGCTTTTGACAGATGGGCACATTAATGTGACTGGGCAGTGTATTAATTATCTGTTATGTAACGACACAAAGGAATGAAAGGCATTAGCTGCCAGTGGGAATTGATTTAAATCAGAGGGAAAAGTTGAAAAATTGCACACGATCGGGATCTGAAACCGGGCCTCCTGCTTACTAAGGAGATTCACTGACCGACACGCCATCCGAGCATAGTGAGCATCACAACTCCACAGGCTTCCCTAGCACGCCTCTCATTACACACAAATTCTCAACTTATCCGCACACTGCCAATGTAGTGCCCCTTGACCATTATCCTCATGGAGATCTGGAAACATCCCCCAGGCTGTGGCTAAGCCATGTCTCCGCAATATACTTTCCTACAGGAGTGCTAGTTCTGCAAGGTTCGCAGAAGAGTTTCTGTGAAGTTTGGAAGGTACGAGACGAGGTATTGGCAGAATTGAAGCTGTGGGAACGGGTCTTGAGTCGTGCTTGGGTAGCTCAGATGGTAGAGCACTTGCCCGCGAAAGGCAAAGGTTCCGAGTTCGAGTCTCGGTCCGGCACAAGTTTTAATCTGCCAGGAAGTTTCATTATCCACATTATTCGCGGCATTTCGGCGATTTCCGTAAGAGTTAGAGCTCGGTGCGCATCTGCACTGGAGAGACCTTTGGCCGTCCACGCCTTAACTGTATATCTTCTTTGAAGGTAGGACGTTTGTCCGAGTGAACTCAAAGATATTCAATGCATGGAATATGGAAATCCTGTTCAGAGGTCCACATTGCTATGCTATCTCGCCGAATCGCAAATATCTCCACAACTGCTTTCGCTGTATTACGAGATGTTGCCAGCTGTATTTTCCATTTCTTCTACAATAATTTCCCCGCCTTTCGCTTTCACCCGTTATTTCAGCTGGTGACGGGTTCGTATTTCGTTCTGGAAAGCGACGGCGTCCTTTGCAGCTGACAGCCAGCAGTTCTCCTGGGAGGCGATTCGGTCGCCCCAGGCAGTGGTGAAAAGATCCACGTCAGACAGGTTCCTGGCGGAGCTGTCTGAAAGCGAAAACTGCAGGGGCCGGCCGCCGCCTAGGCGGGCTTACTACATTACAAGGCAAGGGTCGAGGGACTGATGCTCTCCAGCCAGAGAGAAAGGGGACGAGGGGCGAGGGGGAAGCAGAATACCGTTACAGTGCGTTCGTGTTTTCCATACTGAGACAGCCTCGTGGAATAAAATATCAGTTAGCCCCATGCACGGGCTCTCTGATCGCTTTCAAGCACTCTAGATGGTTTACAGCTGGTACCAAGCGGTTATGTGGGCTTGCACAGCTGATGCAAGCCATGACAGTGGAGTGATGGGTATGTGCCGGTTGGTTGAATTGAATCGGCG
This sequence comes from Schistocerca americana, assembly GCF_021461395.2. NCBI lineage: Eukaryota > Metazoa > Arthropoda > Insecta > Orthoptera > Acrididae > Schistocerca > Schistocerca americana. The sequence continues at coordinate 500,676,099 of NC_060125.1, forward strand.
TAGTAATATGGGTCGACATAGAGACTTGATAGAATGGCACAAAGTAGCTATCGTGTTTGGTCGGGGTTGGGACATTTGTGAGGAGAGACAGTTGTGAGGAGCGACACTTGTGAGGAGACCCGGCCGAACAGGTAGCGGGCGGTCTACAGGGACACCAAACAGGTAGCGCACCGCAGTTCAGTACTGCTGTGGACACCAAACAGGTAAAGGAAGACTGTCCACCAGAAACAACTTAGTTTTAGGCGAAGGCTGCCATACATGTATTCCGGACGTTGCGGCTAATGAAGCACTTCATTAGCTGTGGCAAACGCCAAAAGGCCTACAAAAGAAACGGACACTTCAATTTCTTCTATTTACGCCGAAGAAGTAGGGCCGCTGTTCAATCAAGGATACGACATCGTCACATCACTGCCGTCACACAGGAGTACAAAACGATCGCTGCAACGCATCAGGCAAAAAAGCATTGGATCTACACAAGATCCGACCCATGCTGCAGGAATATTTCTGCAAGAATATCATTTGCTAATGAATGATGGGAGCAAATTTTTACTTGCAGATGACGACAGAGGAATAAATGATAGGATACTGGTGTTCGCCAGCGAAAGGGGAAAATCCTGTTCAACACATTGCAATTCGTTCTTTGTCGATGGAACATTCAAAAGCTCCAGCAAACAGTTTGGACAGTTATTTTATTGTTCATGACTATATTTCTAGTTCTGAGGAGGAAGCAAACACAATTCCAACCGTGTACGCCTCGCTACCCAATAAAAAGCGAGAAACGTACGATCGGTTTTTCACAGCTGTTAAGAGCAACGCACATAGATGGAATCCTATAGCTATCATGACGGATTTTGAAGCTGCAGTCATCCAATCAGTAACACACTTGTTTCCTGATGCAAAGATTAATGGCTGCAACTACCATTTCAATCAGTGCTTGTGGAGACAAGGGCAGAATTGCGGCCTTGTTGCTGCCTACAAGGAAAAAGAAGAAATTCGTTTTCACATAAGATTGTGTTCCGCTTTGGCTCACATTCCCCTGGACATATTAGATGACGGGTGGCTATGCATTCAGGAGAGCACGCCAGATAACGAAAAACTGCGGGATTTTTACGACTATTTTGATGAACAATGGCTGGATAATGAAGACATGCCAAGAGATATTTGGAACTGCGCAGGAAAGCGGCACCGCACCAACAATGTTCCAGATGGATGGAATCTGAGAATAAATACATTAATTTCGAAGGTTCATCCAAATTTTTACTCCTTAGTAAAAATTCTCAGAGAGGACGCAGAATATCATGGGCACCAATTTGACCGACTGGTTTTAAATCTAGGTGTGAGAAGAAGAAAGAAGTCCGCAATTAAGACAGGTGAGATAGTTTCTAAGGCCCTTACAAGAATCCAAGTTGACGGCAATATAAAATCATTTCTTACTTGCGTGGCCTATGCACGGAAATTACAATGAAAAGGAAATTGCTGAAGCTACAACACCACTTGTAAATACTGAAAAGGGGTTCAGTTCACGCTGATCGCCCTATTGTAAAAATTGTAAATAAATAATCATCCTGTAAATATTGTAAATAAATATAATGGGGAATGAAGAGAGACTACCTCGAACGAAGAGAGACTACCTCCTCGTGGTCGGCTTTTCTAACAATCACAATCAGCATAATCAGCATTTTTGTGTAGAGTGAAAGGTGGCTACACTGTGCCACTGCGCCAGAGAGTGCGCCAAAGAGTACTATTAAGCCGCCTCCACAGTGCTTGTTATGAGATTGTAGAAGTCAGTGGTTGTTGAGAGTTCATAGCAGTCAGTGCTAGCAGAGAGCTCGTAGAGGACAGTGTGTGTTAAGAGTTCGTACTGAGATGTACTAGTGGGCACTGCTTGTCGTGAAGTCGGAGTAAGATGTTGTAGTAAAGAGTGTTGTTCCTTGTCTTATGCAGTGATTTGATGGGAGAGATAGCAGATGTTATTGTAATGAGTGCATTTCGTCAATATATGAAGGTAAAATTTATAATGTTCCTTTATTAGTTGTGTATCTGAAATAATGTGTCACTACAGGTTCAGTCAACAAAGCATCTGGCTTGTGTTCTTGGATTAGAGTGTAATTGTGATTTTTTTTGCGTAATTATAGTTTTTCTAAATTTTCTTTTGTCACGTCAGCATAGTTGGTATTTAAATAATTCTTGTCTTGTTGGAAAAGAACCGTGCCAGATGTGGACGTTGAGTCACACTCCCACATACAGAACAGTTACTCTTGTGCTTATTGGTGTTGTAGGTTTTATAGTTGCTGGGGGACTTAATTAATTAACTGTATTTACGAAAATTTTCTTACATTGTTTGTTGCAGTCAGATAGCGTAAATATACTAGTCAGGGCCAGCCGATTACGAGACACTGCGTAATCGGACATAAGCATTTTCATTATTTATTTAATTAAGCCCCCATGCACGTGGCGACCCTGCCAGGATCGTCCCTTGGATTCTTCTGATTGTGAAAATTGTAGACTGTAGTATTGTTGTAGCAATTGTAGTTTAGTAATTGTAGGTTATATTGCATGTGTAGATTTGGTAATTGGCATTCTTCTAATGGTATTTTTCAAAATTTAATTTTTATTGCCTTGCATACGCATTTGACAATTTTGTGCAATTATTTCAATTGTTCGATTGATCGTGTTTGAGGGAGACATTGCATGTGAATGGTATTGTTGGAGATAAGGAGGCATTGTGTGATTTTCGAACAGTGACGAATTTTTTTTTATGTTTTGTAAATGATTACGCGATCAATGAAAAAGTCAAAAGTGATGAATAGTGAGAATAACGAAATTGTTAACATGGCGAACTCGCCAACAGAGGAAAACAGTATGATGGATAATGAAGTGGAAAACAATGTAATAAGTCGGGAAAATAGTCCGGAGCCATTTCAAAATTTTTCTCAATCAGAAAATTCACAGAATACGAGATTAACGATAGAAGATTCTGGAATAGTATCGAACATAGATAGCTTTGCAGCTATGACGAAGGAAGTTAGTTTGGCGGGAAATGTTAGGGGCGAAAAGAATTTCGATCCGGCTAACATGGAGCAGTTGATGGATGCTATATTACATTTGGGATCACAGATGGGAACTTTTCGATCTGAATTTAAAACTGAGATAGGAACAATTAAAACTGAGATGGGAACAATTAAAACAGAGATGGGAACAATTAAAACAGAGATGGGAACAATGGAAACACGGTTAGACTCACTTGGATCACAGTTAGGATCTGAATTTAAAACAGAGATGGGAACTTTGGAAACACGGATAGATTCACGAATAGGGACATGTTTCAAAAATATGAAAGATGAATTAAAGAAAGAAATCAGAGAGGAAGTACAACCAATTTTGAATGCTCACAATAATAGATTAATTGCAGTAGAAATCAGACAAAGGGAACAGGATAGAGAACAGGAAGAAAGAGATCGCGTGATAGTACAAAAATTTTCAGAGTTAAATTTACAACGTGCAAAGGATAAGGAAGAAATATTTGAAAGGATCGAGGAATCCGTACCAAATGACAGAATAAATAATCTAACACGACAATATGAACAGTTAACTACCAAATGTGTCAATACTGAAACCCGAGTCGCGACACTTACGGAAGATGTAAACAAAGAGAAAGAAAAAATAGGTGACTTATCGGAAAGAGTTGAGGAAATTTCAGATAAATTGACAAATCTTAGTTTACATGGGGACAGAGATTCGGATGATACAGCTCCATTACCATTTGCAGAAACCGAAGAATACCAGAACATAAATAAGCATGTTGAAAATCAGGGAAAATTTAATGAACGCGTGAAAAAGGAATTTGAGGCATTACGGAAGCAAGTCAAGCAGATCGAAGGCGAAATTGTAGGAAAAGATAGCAGAAGAAATTTAGAATCACAGGTAGCAGAGGGGTTTGAAGAAAATAATTTGTTTCATTTACGGGATGCAACAAGAGAGCGCCAGGCGCGCGAACTTTACAATAATCGACATTCGGACTGGGACAGACGCGGTAGGTCTTTGTCGCCACGAGGCGAAAACTTTGACTATAAACACTTTTTGACTGTTCGGAAATTTAAGATCTTCCGCAACTCTAAGAATGACATACATCCATGTGCATGGTTAGATCAATTTATGTACGCACTTCCGCCAAATTTGCCACTAAGACACAAACTGGAAATTATGTGCAGCTATTAATGTCCTCAGGGGATTCACTACTCTAAGTGAATATGTGCCGTAGCGAGCATAGGGCCCCGAGCTGTAGTGGTGCTATTTCTCTTTTAGTTTTCTGCACCGCTACCTACTCTTTTACTATTCTTTGCATCTGTCAAACCAGCTCTTCGACTATCAATCTATCTAGTGAGTAAGTAAACAATAACCGGATTTGACTATTTACCTAAATGAGATTTCGAAAATTACCGTTTGGACTTATTAAGGTCCTCAGGGGATTCACTACTCTAAGTGAATATGTGCCGTAGCGAGCATAGGGCCCCGAGCTGTAGTGGTGCTATTTCTCTTTTAGTTTTCTGTAGCGCTGCCTACTCTTTTACTATTCTTTGCATCTGTCAAAACAACTCTTCGACTATCAATCTATCTAGTGAGTAAGTAAATAATAACCTGATATGACTAATTGTACCTAAAAGTGATTTCGTAAATTACCATGTGGAGTTACTGTACCTTCAGCAGCATTCATTCTTAGTTTAAATGAAATTTTACCTGTTTATCTTCGTGACAACATTACTTCTTATGTTGACGACATTCTTATTGCTAAATGTTCTTGGAGTGAGCATAACAAAATTTTGGACTCATTATTACGTATTTTTGCAAGAGTTGGCATCACAGTGAACTTAGAAAAATCTGAATTTGGTCGTTCACAGGTGAAATCTCTCGGTCACATTATTTGTACAGAAGGTATTCTTCCTGATCCAGAGAAATTAGACGCTATTCGTAATTATGCTGTTCCTACTACAAAACGTGATGTTCGTAGTTTCCTTGGTGTCTGTAATTTTCTGCGACGCTTTGTTAAATTGGACGATTTGGCCACACCTCGTTTATGTGAACTATCTGGAAAGAAATCTAATTGGTGTTGGGATGAGGAAGCTCAGTCAGAATTTGAACAGCTTCGTGATGCTTTAGTTACTGCTCCACTTCTTTCACATCCGGATTTATCTAAAGAATTTTGTTTGGCAACGGACTCATCATACAAGGGCCTAGGAGCACATTTATTTCAAGAGATAGAAGAAAACGGCGTTGTAGTCCAGAAAACTATTGCATTTGGAAGTCGTGTTCTTTCTAAATCAGAAAAGAATTATTCGATTACGGAACTTGAAGCTTTGGCTGTTGTTTGGGCTTTCACAAAATTTCGCACATTTTTGTTTGGCAGACATACTAAGGTTTACACCGATCATCGAGCTCTGGAATTTCTTATGTCAACAAAATTAACTCACGGCAGATTGTCACGATGGGCGTTGTACCTACAGGAATTTGACTTTAGTATTGTTTACATACAGGGTTCTTCAAATATTGTTGCTGATGCTTTATCACGTGCACCTATGGGTTTGAAACAAAGTGCTGAAGAGGACTGCAAAGAAAACAATTATTGTTTGATGTATATTCAAGGTGTTGCGTTTGAGAACTTTATTTCGTCTTCGCTCCAGGACATCGCTAAGGAGCAAAATAAGGATCCAATCTGGAAGGACATTAAGGAGAAGTGGAGGAGAAAGGAAAGCGTAGCGATTAGACAGCATTATTTAGTCCGCAATGACATTCTTTTTAAACGAAAATCGGTCGACAACTCTGTTTGGTTAGTTTGTATTCCTGATGAGTGGGTTAATAAGCTGATTTGGTATACGCATTTCAGTTATGCACACTTTGGTCCCAGAAAATGCTTTCATAAATTACGAGAAAATTGTTACTTCAGTAATATGGAAAAACGTATTCGATCTGTTCTTGCCAAATGCAAATTATGTCAAATGGCTAAGCCTCCAACGATTTCTCACAGAGCACCGTTGTTTCCTGTCATTCCAGCGAAATTAAAGGAGATGGCTGCAGTCGATTTGTTTGGTCCAGTGGTTCGTTCTACTAATGGTTTTGCGTACATTTTCGTAGCAGTGGAGTTGACGTCAAAATATGTATGTTTTACACCTTTACGCAAAGCAACAGCTCGTTCAGTATCTAATGCTTTCATCAAACATTTTCTTAAAGAAGTTGGTCATGTTGATAAGGTTATATCAGATAATGCATCACAGTTTCGTTCTAAAATTTGGCTTCGTACTCTACAGCGTCGTAAAATTAAACCAATCTTCATTTCACTTTTTCACCCTCAATCTAACGCTTCAGAGAGATGGATGAAGGAAATCAATAAATTGTGCCGTCTTTATTGTCATCAGAATCACAGAACTTGGGATCAGTACCTTCATATTTTTCAAAACATTCTGAATGAACTTCCTAATGATTCAACTTCTTTACCGCCTATACTGGTATTAAAAAACAAAGTACCAACAAATCGCATTTCTGAAATCGTTCCTTTTCCGCCTTCACGGAAACTGCGGCATTCTGAAGTTGTTAACCTGGCTCTACAAAATATTGCATCTGCGGCTGCTAGAAGAGAGAAATCAGCTAAGCGTCCTGGTCGTTCAAAATTCTTGTCAGTTGGTCAGAAGGTGTTAATTAAGTCCCACCGTTTGTCTCACAAAGGAAAAGGCTTATGTCGCAAATTTTTTCTGCTTTATAACGGTCCATATAGAATTCGCAAAATTATTCATGATAACACTGTTGAAGTAGAAACTCTTAAATCACGACGCTCTAAAGGGATACATCATATATCAAACGTCAAAATTTTTGTGGAATGACATACTTTGGAGAACTAACAGCTACATGTAAACACGCAGAGAGTACAAGGATACCGCGCTGTGTTTTGGCGGCGGCACATACTCAAAGCAACAGTGAAGTCTGCGCGCCGCACAAGGCAGTCGTTGACCGCGAACAATAGCTTCCTACGTCACGCGCCCACAGCTGATCGAGTGCTCAGTGCGAATGCACTGACAGCCGTAAACAAATACACAGTCTAATTACTCCGACTAAATTCTGTATAAAGCTATAAGGACTTGTTGAATTGTGTTATTAACATTCAGTATTTTGCAGGATACGGTTGTATAAAATATTTAAGAACTTCAGGTAAATTCTGTGCGTGTCCGACGTTAAGACGACTTGCTATCGAGAAAATTTCAGGAAGAATGTAATTTCGAAGAAGAAACTAATTAACTAAAAAAAGGTAACTGTTAATTGAGTTCATTTTTCAGGTAACATATTTCCACTTAGGTACGTACTTTAGACGTAATTTGCTGCTCGCGATTACGTGATTCATACTTTGTGCTAATTGCATGTTCTATGAATTTACGTGTGAAGCGACGCGCTTGCGTACATTTACTGATTTTGACAATTATTGATTAATGAACAGGGTTGTTATTTGTATATATTATGCATCGCTTGGCTGCTATGCTTTTTCACTGATGTCATATTTTTCTATTATGTGCCTGCTGTGCTTATTTATTTAAATTATAATTGTAACCTGATTAATTGTGCTGACTGTGATTATGTATGTAAGTTATACTTTGTGATTTATCTGCTTGCGCCTCCATGTTTACTTGTTAAGATGACATATGAACATTTATTTGCTTAGGCTGATATGATGCTAATGACTTGTTTATTACGTAAGATATATGTTTACTGCTATGCGTATGGATTACATATTTACACATTTCTGTTTTGTTGCCATAACTACTCTTCAATTTAGAATATAGCAATGCTGATGTACAGTGTACGAACATAGAGTTTAGGTCACACTACTGTATTAATTATAGATTGTTCGCTTGGCAGAGCTTCGTTGTAAGAATTGTGCTGCATACACTTGTTGACGTTCTGTTCTCTACTGGTATATTTACTCGCTATTGCATGTTTTGCTTACGCTCAGTGCCTTATATTTTTAAGATAAAAAAATTAACTGCTATCATTCGACGAACGACATTAGTACAAGAAAGTCATAGAAGTCACATGAGCTGAGGTTTTATGGAAGCTGTATAAATTTATGCTAATAGGAAGGAAGCTAACGACATGACAGACCAATACTAGGTTTAGACCATTAACAGTTATTACACTGCATTTTTCGTGAGCAATTGAAATAGGAAGTGACACTTGACACAAGAAATACTCCACATGTTTGCTTCTGTTTGCCATAATTCTTGAAGTGGTGTACACACTGTGAAACATTATGATTATTCACACTCCGTAATCGTACTTAATTACTGAGAGTTATTCGAACTAAGTCTGTTAGAGGTCATGTATGCATTTCTTTGTTTATAATTTATAATGAGTAGAAAATTTGGGTCAGATGGATTACACAGAGGTTGTGTGTGGACACTGTGTCTTCGGATTATATGGGATGCTGAATTGAAGTTGCACTAGGATTTTGTCTGTACTTGTTCGAGGAGACTGACTAGAGGAAAGAGTTGTGATGGAAGTGAGATGATATTGGTGCTGAGGTTTATATTTATCGACGTATTATTGAGGTATGATTATTGGAGTTTTTGTGGACAAGAGGTAAGGTAAATGATATTAATGATAAGATGTATTGAAGAGGTGTTATTGAGGTATGATTATGGGAGTTTTGGTGTATAAGAGGTAAAGTAAGTGAGGAGCATATTTTTTTTGGTTGGTCTTATGGAACAAGGAGGATGAAGATAGCAGACTAGAACACTAAAATAGAAGGAAGATAGTCTATACACACACTTTGTTAAATAACTAAGCAGTATATACTTTTTTTTGGAGAGAGGAAGTAATTGCATATCTTGGCTCACTGACAGTTGTTCAGCAACAGTACATTTGATCTGGCTTGGCAAACATTGGTCTTGACATGATGACTATGACGTTGACTTAACTATTAGTGACTGTTATACATTGCTGCCAGTACTACTTGATACACATGATGAACATCAGATTTTGACAGAATTACATTTACACAATTAACACTATTCAGTTACACAGTAGTACTTAATGTGGATGAGAGATGAGTGAGTGTGTTCTGTGTGTTTTCCTTTACTAATCCTACCCACCTATCTCCTAAATATTATTTTATTTGTTTGTAGTGGCTTGCACTGACACCCATAAATATTATAGGTTTACTGGTATTTGTGTATTGTAATAGTTAATAGGACAATTATCTGATATCATTTGTGTGTTTGTTATGATTTGTATGTTACTGTAAAAGCATTTGTATGTGCATTCAAACTATTGTTCATGCCTGAACTGTCTGATTAGTGAAGATAAATATTCTGAACTGTTACCTGCACTTTTCAATATGATGTGTGACATTTGGTCGTGTTTAATTTCTGCTGATGAACAGTGTGATCAGTGCTAGTGAATTTTATCGAACTGCTTCTGCTGAGAGATGTGACTTTTTGCTGTCTGCACCTGCTCTCAACATTGCTGGGTGCCACAGATGGAACTGCTTCTACTGAAATAATGTCACTTGTTGCTGTCTGCACCTGCTCAACATTGCTGGGTGCAACTGATGGACTGCTTCTACTGAAATGGTGTCACTTGTTGGTGTCTGCTCCTGCTCAACATTGCTGGGTGCAACTGATGAACTGTTTCTACTGAAATGAAGTCACTTGTTGCTGTCTGCACCTACTCAACATTGCTGGGTGCCTCTGATGGACTGCTTCTACTGAAATGATGTCACTTGTTGGTGTCTGCTCCTGCTCAACATTGCTGGGTGCAACTGATGAACTGTTTCTACTGAAATGAAGTCACTTGTTGGTGTCTGCACCTACTCAACATTGCTGGGTGCCTCTGATGGATTGCTTCTACTGAACTAATGTGACTTGTTGCTGTGTGTACCTCTGCAACTTTACTGGGTGCCACAGATGGAACTGCTTCTACTGAAATGATGGTCACTTGTTGGTGTCCGCACCTGCTCAACATTGCTGGGTGCAACTGATGGACTGCTTCTACTGAAAAGATGTCACCTGTTGGTGTCTTTTTTTGTATAAACTAATCATTGAAAGCATTTTATGTGAACATTTGTATGAACTGATTTTTTGTATATTGTATAAACTATTATGTAAGGTCACATGTATGAAAAGAAGTTGTATTGCTTACTGTATTTTATATATTAGGTTAGTAAAAGGTCAGTGCAAAGCCAAAATTTTTAACTAATTATGTGATGTTTAGGTATTAATATTATCTTTTATTTTTGTCTGTATTTTTGTGGACGAATTTGGTGGTATTTTCACCACCAATGCTGGCGAAAATACCATCAAATTCTGGCCTGTGGAGGAGGGGCATATGAAAGGTGGCTACACTGTGCCACTGCGCCAGAGAGTGCGCCAAAGAGTACTATTAAGCCGCCTCCACAGTGCTTGTTATGAGATTGTAGAAGTCAGTGGTTGTTGAGAGTTCATAGCAGTCAGTGCTAGCAGAGAGCTCGTAGAGGACAGTGTGTGTTAAGAGTTCGTACTGAGATGTACTAGTGGGCACTGCTTGTCGTGAAGTCGGAGTAAGATGTTGTAGTAAAGAGTGTTGTTCCTTGTCTTATGCAGTGATTTGATGGGAGAGATAGCAGATGTTATTGTAATGAGTGCATTTCGTCAATATATGAAGGTAAAATTTATAATGTTCCTTTATTAGTTGTGTATCTGAAATAATGTGTCACTACAGGTTCAGTCAACAAAGCATCTGGCTTGTGTTCTTGGATTAGAGTGTAATTGTGATTTTTTTTGCGTAATTATAGTTTTTCTAAATTTTCTTTTGTCACGTCAGCATAGTTGGTATTTAAATAATTCTTGTCTTGTTGGAAAAGAACCGTGCCAGATGTGGACGTTGAGTCACACTCCCACATACAGAACAGTTACTCTTGTGCTTATTGGTGTTGTAGGTTTTATAGTTGCTGGGGGACTTAATTAATTAACTGTATTTACGAAAATTTTCTTACATTGTTTGTTGCAGTCAGATAGCGTAAATATACTAGTCAGGGCCAGCCGATTACGAGACACTGCGTAATCGGACATAAGTATTTTCATTATTTATTTAATTAAGCCCCCATGCAAGAGAATTAATGTCTGTTTGAGTGGACGATGAATACATCTTTTTTCAATGCATAAATTGCATTCCTTAACGCTAACTGCTAGCAGGACTCTCATTATGGTTCAACGTGTCTATAAGAAATGCTGTACCAGTCATACTTGTGTAGCACAGCAAACGCACAATGGCCTTCAAAAGATGCTAACTGAAAGAGACTTTGTCAATGACAATCAGTTTCTTGATCTGTTGCAGCTACATTTGGTCCTTCCATCTTTTTGCTGGTTTTCCAGTGCAACTTTTACCTTGAGGAAGGTACTGCCAAATATGTGCTGCTAGTCTTGGCTCCTCCATTCGCAACAGATGTCGCAAAAAACGGCATATCTATTTTTGTCTGTTTCCTTCAACCTTTTCATTTACATCAAACATAAGAGTCGATCAAGAAGTTTCCGTTTGAGGGAGATAGAGGCAGGGATTAGGGTGGCATTCATGTCATACCAACGTGCGTGCGGTAAATGCGGAAACGTGATCTATGACAACGTTATTACCACATGTGTCCAGACGGACCAACTGCTGTTATTCTTTTATTGGTGTCCGAAGGACAAACACCAGTGGACATCCATCGGAGGATGAAGAATGCGTGTGGGGCAGCATGTCTGTCGAAACCACTATTGTGGAATGGGTCGCCAAGTTCCACGCTGGTCGCGATTCTCGACCTGGGAGGCCAGCCAGCTTCACCCATTACGAACAACAAGCGGGTGGTTGATGATGCGATTAGGGCGGACCGGCGTAAAACCATTAGTACACTAGCAAAGGATCTCGGCATCAGTTTCGACAGCGTGCAGTATGTTATTTGGCAGGAGTTAGGCTGCCGTAAAGTCTGTAGCCAATGGCTGCCCTGGGCGTTGAAAGCCGAACAAAAAAGAAACCGGATGGCTCTTTGCCTGAAACGCATGATCCTTTTCTACGTATGATCAAGGTAACCGTCCCAAGAGATTCAAGAGCCAGCTATCTGTTGAAAATGTGATGCTCACCCTGTTCCTTGATTACTGGGGCCCATTGCTTATTGATTTCAAAGGCACTGATAACATGAAAAACTGCAACAAGGGGGTTGCTGCTTCACGGGAACCCACCTCCCCGTATCGCAAATATCTATTATTACGCCTTTGGACCCGAAGGATTGGATTGGGTTGTTTGGGTAAAGAGACCAAAAAGCGAGGTCATCGGTCTCATCGGAGTAGGAAAGGACGGGGAAGGAAGTCGGCCGTGTCCTTTCAAAGGAACCATCCCGGCATTTGACTGGAGCGATTTTAGGGTTCATAAATGGCTCTGAGCACTATGGGACTTAACACCTGAGGTCATCAGTCCCCGAGAACTTAGAACTACTTAAACCTAACTTACCTAAGGACATCACACACATCCATGCCCGAGGCAGGATTCGAACCTGCGAGCATAGCGGTCGCGCGGTTCCAGACTGTAGCGCCTAGAACCGCTCGGCCACCCCGGCTGGCGCGATTTTAGGGAAATCACGGAAAACCTGCCGACATTAACGCAAAATCCCGCCTGTGGTACAGTGGCACAAGAGATGCTAATGGCGAAAAGGTTGAAGAACTTATTATGGCATCACAACTTGTGGTGGCTAACAGACCCGGCAATCCTCCCACCTACGCTGCAGGTGCAGGACAGGGCACAAACATCGATGTCACCCTAGTAACTCCGAACACAGCTAACAATCTTCAAAACTGGAGAGTCACTGAGAATGCCACCACAAGCGACCACAATCTGATAACTTTCACCATAGGAGAAAGAGAGTGCCGCTGGGCCACAGGATGGGAAGTACAACTAAATTATAGAAGAGCCGACTGGGAACGCTTAGCGAGGGAGTGTGACATTCCTCCATCACCGGAAGATGACATGCACTTGGACATGGACGTAGACCAGAGGGCAGAGGAACTGGTGACTGCAGTGACAAGTGCGGTGTGGGCAGCCGTACCTACTAGGAGGAGGGCCATGGCGGCCTCCCCGTCACCATGGTCTGCCGAACTAGGAGAACCGCGTCAGTCTGTCAGAAGGCTAAGGAGGTATTATCAGCGCAGTGTCGTCTGGCAGGAACGACAAAGATGGCAGTTGCTGTACAGGGAGGAAAAGCAGAAATTCCAAAAGGAACTGCGGGAAGTTAGAATGAGAAGTTGGGAAAACTTCGTGCTCAAACTGCTAGTCACGGACCCGTGGGGGCTCCCATATAAGTTGGTGAGAGAAAAAATCCGCTCTCCTCTGGAGCTATCAACAGTCAGGTACGGGGATAGGATGACGGAGTCCTGGCAGGAGACTGCGGGGGTCCTCCTCCACTCCCTGCTGCCTGACGACAATGCGGATGGGGAGACAGAGGGGCAGCAGCAACTCAGAGATCAAGACCAAGAAATATACACCAATGAGACGGCTGTCTACCCCTTCTCAGAGGAGGAGGTAGCAACCCATATAAGATCTCTGCAAAGAGGAAAAGCACCTGGGCCAGACGGCATTGTGGCGGAGGTGGTGCAGTTTCTGGCGCCTCAGCTGACTGCGCCACTAACACATCTGTACAATGAATGCCTCAGACAGAGAAAATTCCCAAAGAAATGGAAAATGGCACATAAAGAAAGGACCAGATAAGGATCCTGCAGATGTGAAATCTTACAGGCCGATTTGCCTGCTGGATATATTTGGCAAAATATTGGAGAAATTGCTGGCTGACAGATTGACAGCACAACGAGTGTTGTGCGGGATGATTGACAGGCAGTTCGGGTTCAGGCCGGGGCGGTCGGCATCTGATGCAATCGCCCTGGCGGCCGAGGTCTGTGGCTCGACCCCACACAAATACGTGGTTGGCATCATGGTTGACATCAGTGGCGCCTTCGACAACCTGTGGTGGCCTTCGCTCTTCTGCTGCCTGCGGGAGAAAGAGTGTCCAGGGCTGCTATATGGTTGCCTGAGGAGCTATTGCGAGGATCGGGAGGTCTGGCTATCATCCTCTAGCGAAAGAGTTGGAAAGACAATTACTAAAGGATGTCCCCAAGGTTCCGTCTTAGGACCCCTCTTCTGGGACATCCATATGGAGCCTTTGTTAGATAGTTTACAACAGAGTGAAGAGGTGCTAGAGGTGATAGCCTATGCGGATGACCTCCTCCTGTTGGTTGGCGGCCGCAGCCGCGAAGACATCGAACCGAAAATAGAGACTGCATTAGATAAACTCCAACAGTGATGCCACGCGACTAAAATGACGATATCGCCCAGCAAATCTACTTACCTACTGCTAAAAGGACATCTCATTAGAAATCCGACTGTCAGAATAGACGGTTCACCAGTTCTCAGACGACGTGAGACACGCTACCTAGGAGTCATCATTGACGAGAGGTGGAGTTTCGGAAAACACATTGAAACCGTCACCCAGAGAGCCCTTCAGATACTGAACAACCTCATCTCAATAGGCCATAAAAGATTCCATCTTCCTCCACACCTAATTAGACTTTATCATAACAGTATCCTAACCTCAGTTGTGGGCTACGGCTCGGGAGTCTCACGAGGGTGGTACCCGCCATGGCAGTGAGAAGGGTCCAGAGAAGCATGATACTACGAGAAGATTGTAGATATTATGGGTATTAGGGTGGGGGATAAAAGAGAAATAAGGAAAAGAGGGGAGGAGCTCTGGCAGGAGACTTGGGTGATAGAAGAGGCTGGACGACGAACCTTCCAGTTTCTACCCGATGTGAGGGAACGCCTGGGAATGAAGTACTTCGAGCCTACACGAGGTCTGATTCACTTTCTCACTGGCCATGGACCCTGCCCGACGTACTTATGTCGATTTGGGAAAAGGGCAACACCAGCGTGTGACTGTGGCGATCCAGAGGGTACCCCCGAGCATGTTGTTTACGAATGTCCCCTCTTCAATGATGTCGCAAACACACTACGAGACAGACTTCCCAACCATGACACGTATCAACTGCTCAGACGAGAGGAAACTTTTCAGACCCTAAACACCTTGGCAAACGAGCTATCTCGAAAAGTTCTAATTGAATATCTAAGAGAGATACAGTAAATAACAAGGACAATAATCACCGATTTCGTCCAAGAATCCTATTCCCATGCCGCCTGTGCTTGGACTGGCCGACTTCATCCGAGTTGGAATCCGCCATGTGCAGGACTAGGGGGAGTAGGGATCAACCACCGATTATGACACACACCAGACATGACGTAGGATAAGTTAGTTTGTAGGACTTAGACATAGGAAATTAGGATAGGTACTGCAGCGAATTATAACGTCGAGGCCTGCCCAGTGCCAGGGGCATAATCTTCGGGATTAGCTCGAAGAACAAGGCATATTATAGTAGGTTTATATTCTTACTGGCACACATGTGACGCTGCAGAACATATATATAAATTCAATTAGCTATAGGAATTAGGTATAAACAGTAGATGTAGATATTAAATGCCCATTGTTGTTAATAACTGTAGTTCACCATAAAACTAAAAAACTAGCTGCACAATTTAATATAAATGTATAACTGTTAGGACCCACTAATGAGCTAAGGAAGTGGGTTAACTTGTATAAATTATAATGGTTATCTTAATAAAGAATTTTTTTTAAAAAAAAAAAAACCTAAATCAGGCTGACGGAAGCGGGATTGTACCGACGTCCTCCCGAATGCGAGTCCAGTGTGCTAACCACTGCGCCACCTCGCTCGGCCCGAAGGGTCGATTATTCCTGCTGTACTAGTATGTGCAGCACGCAACAGGACACTGGGTTTTACTAAACAGGTGTGTGTGATGTCCTTAGGTTAGTTAGGTTTAATTAGTTCTAAGTTCTAGGCGACTGATGACCTCAGAAGTTAAGTCGCATAATGCTCAGAGCCGTTTGAAACATTTTTGAACGGAACAGGTATCTTCAACTTGATACGTTGGTGGGATGATTGCATTAGTGATGACGGCAATTTTGTTTGACTGGCATACCGATTCTGAACTATACGGTCTTCGAACCGAAACTTTTTGATCACCCCTTATATTTTTAATTCCATATTTCTTTTTTAACGTCACATTGTGTATCCTTCTATTTTCCTGATATAATACATTCTTTTTTATCACCCCTTATATTTTAAATTCTATATTTCTTTTTTAACGTCACATTGTGTATCCTTCTATTTTCCTGATATAATACATTTCATTCCCCTGTAGTCATATTTAATCTTTTTTTCCCATTACCCAAGAAGCATTCCGGTACAACAATGTCGGTATCGACAATTTAAAATACGTTTCTGTATTTACTTCATTTCAACGGGGTCTTCTAACGATACCGTTTATGTAACCGAACTTCTCAATTTTCTCTTTTTGACAGTTTTAAAAACCAAAACGAATTTCTAGTGTGGGTACCTTGCAATTAATATACAGAAGAATGACATAGAAGTCTGAGAAACTGTTAGATGTCGATCAGTTTGGCCTTAGGAAAGGTATAAGCATCAGAGAGGCAGGCGTTTGCGGTTGAGAATGTAAGCAAGACTGACAAAAAATCAAGACACGTTCATAGGTTCTGGAAAAAGCGTTCAGCAACGTAAAATGGTGCAAGATGTTCGAAATTCTAAGAAATGTAGGAGTAAGCTATCGGAAGGTCGGGTAATATACAATATATACAAGAACCAAGAGGGAACTGGAAAACCGAGAACGAAGTGCTCGGATTAAAAAGGACAGGGATGTAGTATTTCGCCCCTACTGGTCAATCTCTACACTGAAGAAGCAATGGCGGAAATACAAGAGAGGTTCAAAGGGAGGATTAAATTCAAGGTGAAAGGATAACAGCGATAAGAGTCGCTGATGATATTGCTATCCTCAGTCAAAGTGAAGAAGAATTACATGATCTGTAGAAAGGAATGAATGAAGTATAGAATATGGAATAACTAAAATGTCGTGTGACTAGGGCCTCCCGTCGGGTAGACCGTTCGCCGGGTGCAAGTCTTTCGATTTGACGCCACTTCGGCGACTTGCACGTCGATGGGGATGTAATGATGATGATTAGGACAACACAATACCCAGTCCCTGAGCGGAGAAAATCTCCGAGCCAGCCAGGAATCGAACCCAGGCCCTTAGGATTGACATTCTCTCGCGCTGACCAATCAACTACCGGGGACGGATAGAATATGGAATGATAGTAAATCGAAGAGAGGCGAAAGTAGGAGATGTAGCAGAAACTAGAATAGTGTGAAACTTAACATCCGGGTTGGTGATTACGAAGTAAGTTGAATTCTGTTGCCTAACTCCGTCAGAACAAGCCTTGGAAGGCCCAACGGTACCGACCGGCCACCGTGTCATCCTCAGACTACAGGCGTCATTGGACGCGGATATGGAGGGGTATGTGGTCAGCACACCGCTCTCCCGGACGTTTGTCAGTTTACGAGACCAGAGCCGCTACTTCTCAATCAAATAGCTCCTCAGTTTGCCTCACAACGGCTGAGTGCATCTCGCTCGCCAAAAGCGCCCGGCAGACCGGTTGGTCACACATCCAAGTGCTAGCCCGACCCGACAGTGCTTAACTTCGGTGATCTGACGGGAACCGGTGTTACCACTGCGGCTAGGCCATTGGCTGTGCTACCTAGGCAGCATAATAATCCATGGCGGACGGAGCAAGGAAGAAGGGGAAAGCAGACCAGAACTAGAAAAAAAGGGCAGTCTTTGGACAAAAGAGATGTCTACTAGTATCAAACGTATGTCTTAGTTTGAGGATCAAATTTTTGAGAATGTAATTTTGGAGCACAATTTGTTTGGTAGTGAGACATGGACTGTGGGAAAGCCAGAACAGAAGAGAATCGTAAAATTTGAGATGTGGTGCTACAGAAGAATGTTGAAAATGAGGTGCACTGATAAAGTAAGGAATGAAGAGATTCTGCGCAGAATTGTCGAGGAAAGAAATATTTGGAAAACGCTCGCAAGAAGAAGGGACAGGATGATAGGACATCTGTTAAGATATCGGGGAACAACACGGCCAATCGTTACGAACTGTGTAACCACGAATGTCACCAGATTTGAACACTCTAATGTGGAAATTAAAATGTGTTTCTTTCGATGGTTTGTTCGTAATTTCTCTTCTACATGTCCTTGCAATGTTTCCACTAAGTATCATTGTCCTACGGTCACTTACTCTTTATGGGGGCCTTCTCAAGTAGCGAAAGTCTAATTATAACCACCATGTGTATGTAGATGTCTTAATGGATAATGTCGGAAGCTTCATGGAGCTGTTTGTGGATGATAGACTCGTATATGAAGAAGTCGTAACTAGGCAACGATAGAAAATTGCAGTGGAACGCAGGAAGATCTGCACAGGATCGATGCTTTGTGCAGGGATTTGAAACAACTGATACTGCTGAATGCTGTTGAATTAACACTCAGTGACGGCCATCCAACGGGCAACGTAAGATAACACAAGTATCTTAACGTCAACTAAGACGTAATGCACACATTCATCTTGTGTGATTAACGGCCAGCGTCAGTAAACCAGTGCAGTGTACCAACTTTCCAGCTAGCCAGACACTGCATATAGTCAACAGAAACTGAGCAAGCTCATGTCCTGACAAGATATCCTGGGTGGAGGATTTGTTAATGATTCCCAGTTCTCGTCAGGTTGGTATATCCAGCAAGACGTGCCATGCAGTACAATTTGTGACAACCTGGAATGCATGTCGGGACATGAGCTTGCTCTGCTCCTCTAAAAGCGACGATAGGCTTGATAGAAAGTCGCTACAGTGGCAACCTGCACTGTGTGTTAATTCAAGATCATTCAGCAATGTCAGTTGCTTCTAAGATTCATTTTGGTAGCTGTATATTTTCCTGTGCCCCCTTTATTTAAAGTGAGATTCTATCACGTATAATGTGGAGGCCGATTTGAAGTGATTGGTTTAATGTCAACTTGGTATTTAAATTATGTGAGAGTGTTATGTACTGTTATTGTTGTAAGGGAGTGTCGGCAACAGGTTATGTCTTTAATTTGGTTTTTGCTTTGAAAGGGTTGCGCAACTTCTTGCGTAATAGTATTTTCTGTTGTTTAAATCATTGTAAATTTTGGGGTCACTGTGAGGTCATTATAAATTCCTGAGGTGTGCTATTTGTATTGTTTTAAATGGCTGTACATTTCGGGAACCACTGTATATGCTGACTGTAAAACTGTAATTTTGCGGCTCGCCTCTTGATTGGGTATACACCTTAATGCTTTGTTTTTTTGTGTTGTCAATAAAGAGTGGTTGTTTGTGGAATGTTGTTATGCAAACCTCTCGAACACAGCACCACCACTCCCTCTACTCCCTCTACTGTCACAATTACTAACAATGATTGTTCGCTCTGCGCACCCTTCGCGACTGGAATAGGAAATCATAGGGTAAGTAAGAGACAGTACCCTCCACTATACAACGTGAGTTAGCTTCCGGAGTATAGCTGTAAATGTGTCAGGCTGTGCGAGATCTTAAATGAGTTACGAGATTGAGGTCCTTGTTTACAAAGTTACTTACTTACATGTTCCTTAGATCATCTGAACGATTCTTTTATCGAAATGATGTGGAACGAGTCAGTTTACAGGATATGTATACATGACGAGTGTTAACATTAAAGATCACATTATTGTTTTCTCCTGCTCATGCAGCTACATACAAAATGGTTCAAATGGCTCTGAGCACTATGCGACTTAACTTCTGAGGTCATCAGTCGCCTAGAACCTAGAACTAATTAAACCTAAATAACCTAATGACATCACACACATCCATGCCCGAGGCAGGATTCGAATCTGCGACCGGAGCGGTCGCTCGGCTCCAGACTGTAGCGCCCAGAACCGCACGGCCACTCCGGCCGGCAGCTACATACAAAAACATGGTTTTTGAGGCTAACGGTTTTTAAACAGAAACGCAGCTACATCCATGGAATGGAAGGAGTTGTACAGGAGAAATGATTTTATGTTACATTTACACTTGGTTTGATGCCTGCCACTGACAAATGAACGGAAATTGTTGCTGCTGTGTATTGAGCTCCTTTCTGAGCCACTGTTGGCTTTAGTAATAGATAATACAGGACACTTTTTCCTCTAGTGGCATAGGTATGGACACTGTTTTTCTCAAACTGCGATGAATTTTTTACGATAAATTTCATTGGCGAATATATGTACTGTGATGCTGCAGTTAACATCTCTATTGAAGAGGTATCAACATGACGACCACTCGTGAACACCACACATTATTCTTGCACCTCGCTTTTGAGCGTACAATACTTGCTTTTAAATGGTGAGTTACCACAGCAAGCTATTCTATAACGCAGAACTGAGCTGAAACACGCGAAATAACTCTGAAGAATGATTCGTTTGTTTCCAGGACTAGCAATTATACGAAGAGCAAACGTAGTAGAGTTTAATTGGTTGAGAAGCTTAGTAATATGGCTTTTCCACTTTCATCAGTATGTACACCCAAACATTTGGAGCGCTCTACCCTTTTTAGTGACACCTGCTCATGTGCTGATCAATTGTTGGCATGACTGTTTGTTGTACAGAACGAAATATAGTTTGCTTTTTTCACAATTTGGAGAGAGTTCATGTTCTGAGAAAATTGAAAATTCTTTGGAAAATATCATTTACCAGCTGTTATGTTTCTTTGTCTCTAACAGGATTTATTATAACACCAGTAACATCAGCAAAATGTACCAATTCTGCTTGATGAGTGGTAAGTTTAAGGTCATTCGCATATGTAAGAAATAGGAATGGATCCAAAATTGAATCCCGTGGGATTCCCTTTGTGATTTCTGCTCAGTCACAAAAATTTTCTACCCTTCCAACACTAAC
Organism: Schistocerca americana; assembly: GCF_021461395.2. Lineage (NCBI taxonomy): Eukaryota > Metazoa > Arthropoda > Insecta > Orthoptera > Acrididae > Schistocerca > Schistocerca americana. The sequence goes on from NC_060125.1 coordinate 500,697,031, forward strand.
TGAAGTATTCATCACACATTTTTGAATTATGTGAAGTATGATACAAACCAATTGTGTGAAATGCCATCCGTTCCGCAAAACTTGAATTTTTGCAAGTGTATAACATGAACTACACAATCAAGTGCCCTGGCAAGATGACGATATTCTATTGTTTAAAGCTTGCTATTTTTGATGAGTTACATTCTCAGTAGAGCAACCCTTCTGGAACCCATACTGTGATATGTTAAGTAAACTGTTTCTGTGGGACTTTTCTTGACTACGTTAGTTTTTAGAATGTTTTTGGAAGAAGACGTCAGTAAGGAAACCGGACAATAATTATTTAAGTTTTCCTTGTCACCTTTCTTATGAAGAACTTCAACAGGTGCATAGTTTTATCTGTCTGGAATAATTCTCTGTGTCAGTAATACATTACATATATCACTAAAGACGTTACTTATTTAGGACAATATTCCAGAATTTTGTTGGAAACTTCATCAGCACCATATGAGCATTTGTCTTCTTGGAATTTTTATAGTTCTATTAATTTCAGTGAAGGATGTTGCTGCTACTTCCAGTATTTAAAGCTTTGTGGAGTAACAATTTTAAATAAATTCTTTAAACTGAAGTTCTTTTATTTCATAAAAAAATTTCCTACTTTGGGCGCCACTCTTAAAAAACAAAACACAATTACCCACGATGTGTCCACGGCAAAATTAAAACTGTTGCCTTTTTCCATCTATACTCTTAAAATATGAAAAAAACTGCTTTTATTTTACATGACGGGTAGAATTGATTCTTTCTTCTGTCTGGTAGAAGACTTCAAAAATGGTTCAAATGGCTTTGAGCACTATGGGACTTAAATTCTGTGGTCATCAGTCCCCTAGAACTTAGAACTACTTAAACCTAACTAACCTAAAGACATCACACACATCCATGCCCGAGGCAGGATTCGAACCTGCGACCGTAGCAGTCCCGTGGTTCCGGACTGCGCGCCTAGAACCACTAGACCACCGCGGCCGGCAGAAGACTAGTTACCCAAAACAATAGTTAATAAACAAATCCTTTCAACACTTTTTCATTTGTAGTACGTAGTGTTGCACCCAACCATGCTATTATCGGCATCCCTATAACTTCTTGCATCATTCATGTAAGACATACAAATACTCACAGTTTGTTTACTTTACGTTGCAGCCGTAACTCACCTGAAACAAGATAAGAAAGTAGTTTAGCACAAATTAAGTTGGATATGCTGTTTACAATAGTTAAGAATTAATACGTTTATTTGGTTGTTGTTAGTAATAACTTCATCTACAGGAGGAAGAAAAGTGCGCTATAACACTATGACAGTGTATAGTGCAGTTGTAAGTTTAAAATTTGTAAACAACTCATAATGGTATGTGTTCTGGCGTAACCACAAGTCTCGGAACGGAGAAGAAGAACGCAAGACCAGAGAGGGCGGTGGGGCGAGTCGGCCAATAGCGCACTGACCTGGACGTCGCCACTACAGGAGCGGCATCTAGCCGAAGAGAATACAAGCGCCGCTCCTGCCAGACTCAGCCGGACTTTAGTGGACAGTATTCGCAGAGTATTAGCACGGCCTGCCAGACACTGCTACGATAGCAGTTAGCAGCGATTTGTATCAGTTGCTTACTTAGACACTGTCTATATACTGTTTGCATGTCGCCAATCGTTTGCGACTACTCTTTGTAAATCCCAAAATTAAGTATTGTCAAATCTACTTAATTGAAATTAAAAAATTACTAATGTTATTTGCTTGAATTGTTGTATAGCATTCTGAGAACGCAGCATCCTTTAGGCGCCCTATATGAGACAAGTGGGCAATACCCCACAGTATGTGAAGCCTAAATCCCACAGAGACGCATAACGATGGTATTCACAAACAGTTAGTTATTTGTCAAATATAGTGTCGGTACACAATTCAAAATCTTGTTCTCCAATTTTAATAGCCACGTCCTTGTAAACTGGCGTGGTCATTTTCATCATTGTCTGCTAAGTATTGACACTGCGAAGGGAACTATATGCAGTAGACATTTGGAGTCGAGTATCAGGCAAAGGGTTAAAGCTCACAGTAGCACATTAAGTTGAACAACTTCAATAGGCCAGACAACACAAGAACTGGATGACAGTTGGGTGGAGGCGCGAAGTGTGGTTCCACGAGTTGTCGTTTTGCCTCTTTTCAAACGATGGAAGGCTTCGAGTGACCCGACGGACCAATGACGTGTTAAGTCTACAGTGTGTCGAGAGTATAGTTCATGCCTGAGGTAGTTGTGCGATGTTTTGAGAGTAGCTTTCGTATCATGTCCTCGACCCACTCATCAGGTTACCGTGATCATGAGCCGAGATGTTTATTTTAACATTCTGGGATACCATGTGTTGCCCCTTCTTCCACCTTCATGAGGGATACGCTGTGGACTCTGGAAAGTTCCAAGATAACAACTACGGTGTGGTTATAGGGCTTCATATACAGGTTGCTGGCTTCACAAATGCTCAGGCATGCTGTCGCACCTCGACTGGCTCAGCAAACTGCCCGATCTTAAAAACGTAGGAGATGTCTAAGGCTATTTGCAACAACGTATCAGTCATCACAAATGGTTCAAATGGCTCTGAGCTCTATGGGACTTAACATCTGAGGTCATCAGTCCCCTAGACTTAGAACTACTTAAACCTAACTAACCTAAGGACATGACACACACCCATGCCCGAGGCAGAATTCGAACCTGCGACCGTAGCAGTCGCGCGGTTCCGGACTCAAGCGCCTAGAGCTGATCGGCCTCCGCGGCCGGCCCACAGCGTAGTAAGTCTAGAGGATCAACATCTACATAGATACTCGCCAAGCCACAGTACGGTGCGTGGTGGAGAGGACCGTGTACCACTACTAGTAATTTCCTTTCCTGTTCCACTCGCAAATAGATCGAGGGAAAAACGACTATCTATAAGCCTCCTATGAGCCCCAATTTCTCGTATCTTATCTTCGTTGTCCTTATGCGTGATATATGTTGGCGGCAGTAGAATCGTATGGCAGCCAGCTTCAAATGGCAGTTCTCTAAATTTTCTCAATAGTGTTTCTAGAAAGGAACGTCTCTTTCCCTCCAGGGATTCCTATTTGAGTTCCCGAAGCATGTGCGAACGCTTGCGTGTTGTTCGAAACTGCCGGTAACAAATCCAGCAACGCGCTTCTGAATTGCTTCGATATCTGCCAACAATCCGGTCTGGTACGGGTCCCAAATGCTCGAGCAGTACTCACGAATAGCTTCCGCCAGTATCCTATATGCGGTCTCCTTTGCAGGTTTCAATCTTTCCTAAAATTCTCCCAATACACTGAAGTCTACCACTCGCCTTCCCAACCACAGTTCTCACATGCTCGTTCCATTTTATATCGCTTTACAACGTTACGCCCAGATATTGAAAGGACTTCACTGTGTCAAGCAGATCACTAGTAATACTGTACCATTCATCACTCAGTGCCCGGCCAGATTAATGTGACCACCTGTCAAAAGCCCAACTAACCACCATTTGCAGCGCAGACCGCTGCGAAAGGTGCAGGAGGAGTGTCAGTGAGGTTCTGAAAGTTGCCGTCAAGGATGTGGGTCCAGCGCTGTGAACAGCTGCGATAGATTTCTCGGTTGAGGGCATGGCGTGAACAGCCCGATCGAGGTTGTCCGACAGATTCTCAATTGGGTTTCAATCGGGAAAGTTTGATGGCTAGGGGGGTACAGTCACCTCATCTTGGTGCTCTTCGAACGTCGGTCGAATACTGCGAGCTCTGTGACACACTGCATCGTCCTGCTGGTAGATGCCATCGTACCGCGGAAAAACAAACTGCATGTACGGATGGACACGGTTCTCAAGGATCGATGCATATTTCTGATGATCCACTGTTCCTTCCAGGATGACGAGATCACAGTGGAACACCACGAAAACATTCCCCAGACCATAAGGCTCAGTCCTCCAGCCTGGACCCTTCCGATGATTACTACAGGACGATCGCTCTCGGAAGTTCCATACCGCACGTGGCAACTGCCATCAGTTATGTGAAAAGGCAACGAGTTTCCGCTCAGTGGACGTCCAATTCCGGGACTGGCATACTAATTCCAGCCGTCGTTGCCGACGAACAGCAGTCAGCGTAGGTGCATGAACCAGGCCCTGCTGCGGAGGTCCATACACAACAATGTTCACGGAACGGTGGTTGATGTGACAATGTTGATTGCCATTTGTTTGATCTGGGCGGTCAGTTGTTCAACAGTTGCAGGTCTATACTCCCGCACCAATTTTCGCACCGTCATTCACCCCTGTCATCTATGATCCGTGGTACACTACAGCTACAGTGACGGCGGTTTTTGATAGCGCCAATTTGCCATGCTCGGTATGTTTTAACCAAAGTGGCAGGCGAATAGTTCACAAACTTTGCCGTTTCGGAAATGCTTCCACCCTTGGCACGAGAGCCAATGATCATGCCCTTTCGGATACAGATAAATCCTCCAGTTCCCGCATTACAACTACTGCACTGTTTTTCAGCTCACCCCCGACGCTGGCTTCGGCTGGATATAGCATGTCTGAAAAAAAAGGGGGGGGGAGACTTGTAATCTCTCTTCCTCGCCGAATTAAGGCTTTTATCAAGAGTTTATGCGGTGTTACATGGCGTTAGCATGAAGTCCTCTGGGAATTTCTTGTTCATTGTGTTTTTCCTTAAGGTATGCCCAATTGAAAAGGAGACTTTCGCTGTAGTGGCATTGTACGTATGTCATCCCAGTGGGTGAACGTTTCTATTGAGAGGTAGTGTGGTGGTATTCTCAGTTGCACTAGCGCTGTTAGAGGTTTCGCAGCAGTTTCCTATTTCTGGAGAATAGTTTTCCCAGTTCGTTGTACTATGGATTCCTCCTGATCAGCAAATAGAAATGTTATCCAACGTCTTCACGCAAAATTTGCAATTTATTACAAGATGAAAGAGGCGTATGGGGAGCAGTGTCCCGCACGGTGCACAGTATTCCTGCCGGGTCACCGTTATGAGGCGGGATATATGCCCAAGAAGACCTTCGAGGTCCTTCAGAAATTTCGATGGAAGGTCCTGGAACATCCCCCTTAGAACTCCAGTATCTCCCCATGTGACTCTCGTATCTCTGGCCCCTTAAATCAATCTCTGGAGGTCAGAGGCTCACTTGCGGCACAGGAAATGCAGGACACCGTGGAAAACTGGAACTATCAGCAACCCAGGAGTTTCTTCAAACCATCCACTCCCAACATTCCTGGTGGGATCGGTGTATCAGTCTCAATGACAGTTGTGTGCTGTTGACCGTTCCAGATGAACTGAAATTGTAGTATTGTTATTAAAATTTCTTAACATATAGCTGTAGTCTGCTTTCTAACTGGTCACACCTTACACATTACTGAGTAACCAGGTTCAAGGTTCATGGTTCATCATCCGAGGTGCTGTTACCTTATCGAATTGGTTCCAGAGGCAGCAAAAATTTGATTTTCAGTATTTCAAAATTTAAAAATTTAAACTGCTGTCAGAATCTATTCATTAAGAGTTACAACTTTATGTTGAACCTTTAACGCAGTAAGACAAGTATTACAGTTAGAAATAGTGTATAAGTCATGAGGCAGTGAAATTCACGACTCGCAAATTATCCAGACTGTATCCATCCAGTATTTGAGAATGAGAGCACTTAGTGACTTCCAACAAACTTTAAACATAATTTCAAACCCTTACACAATTTTTCCTCAATAAAATGTGAAAAGAAAAAAAAACTTCTATCGATTCTTATATTTTCATTGTTCCTGTGGTAAAACTTTGACATTAGGCATGACGTCTTACTTTACAACTTCTTTACTAACAGATTTATTCGCTAAACATTAGGAGGCGGTATCCACATTTGCCACTGAACATACTTGCAAAGTTACAACATTGCACGACACATATTTCAGGACAAGCGACGTCATAAACATTGAGATGCTCTTGCTTAAAATCGAGAGCAAATTACCCACACTACAGTGCGACTCAAAAAGATGGGCACAGTTTCAGTTGGCTATATTTCCTGCATTATAAATTGTACTTTAATTCCGTCGAGTATATTTGAATGAAGATGTTGTAAAGTTTCGAAGTACTACCGCCAGAGCGCTCCAGCACCGTACTGCCCGTAGAATACATGGTGTCAGTCGTAAGCGAGATGACTCCTATGCAATACGAGGTTTCTTGCAGTCCTGAATTCAGTAAAAGTGCATCTGCGACTGCGATGCAGCGTGCATTTCAGGGTAAGTTTAACGTTGAGCCTCCAACGAGGAAGAGAACGGATCGCTGGAATAAACTATTTGACGAAACTGGCTCCGTCTCTATAGATATAATAAGCCCAAGCCAAGCGTGTATATTGGAAAATCATGTGGAGAGGATTCGAGCGAGCTTTGAACGTAGCTTTTTCCCCAAATGAATGAAGATTCAGAAGACTACATTTTCCAGCAAGATGTACCTACACCCCACTGACACCTGAATGTTCCACGTTTTTTGAATGAGTCTTTACCACAACGATGGATGGATCGCATGGGAAATGAAGACCTAGCACTTCGCTTCGTGTCACTAAGTCTCCTGATTTCTCACCCTACGATTTTTTCTTGTGGGGGCTCGTGAAAGATACAGTTTGCATACCACTTCTTTCTACGGATTTAAATGACCTAAAAAAGCGCATCACAGCTGCCGTGAACTGAGTGACGCAACACATTTGTCATAGAGTGTGGGATGAATTCAGCTACCGGCTATGTCTTATCTTTGCAGATGGAGGGGGATATATTAACTATCTGAAAACTTTTATGATGTATTATCAAACGTAATTTACTAAATGAATATACAGTCTATAGTTCAGGAAATACAGCCAACTGAAACTGTATCCATCTTTTTGAATCATCTGGTATATTCAAGCAGTGTTTGATAATGAAAGTATTTAGAAACCTCCAAAAATTTTCAGACTTCTTCTAAATGTTATCTTGCTTACATGCTTAACGTCAAATAACGCCTCGTTTTAAGTAAGTACCGTTTTTAAATTAAAAAAATACGAGCTATCTCAATAATTTTATTTTTACATGAAAGCCTGTACCTTAATCTACGCACTGACGACATTACAGTCTGATTCTTCCACGTTTACGTTGTGTACTGAGTGTTTAAGATGCCTCCGATAATCGTTGAGTCCCGCCGACTGTTCAAATGTGTGTGAAATCTTATGGAACTTAACTGCTAAGGTCATCAGTCCCTAAGCTTACACACTACTTAACCTAAATTATCCTAAGGACAAACACACACACCCATGCCCGAGGGAGGACTCGAACCTCCGCCGGGACCAACCGCACAGTCCATGACTGCTGCGCCTAAGACCGCTCGGCTGATCCCGCGCGGCCAGCCGACTGAAGTACGGGCTGTTATAAGATTTCTTAGTGCTAAAGGCCTAAAAGCAATCGATATTCATCATGAGATCTGCGCCGTTTACGGAGAAAACATTATGAGTGATGGAATGGTAAGAAAGTGGGTGAGAGCGTTTAAAGATGGCCGCACAAATGTGCATGATGAACAACGGAGTGGGCGTCCTTCGGTCGCTAATGAAAGTTTGGTGCAGGAAGTGGACAATAAGGTGAGAGAAAACAGACGCTTTACGATTTCCTCCTTGCAGGATGACTTTCCTTATGTTTCTCGTAGTGTTTTATATGGCATTGTGACCGAGCACTTGAATTGCCCAAAATTGTGCGCACGTAAAATGTTGACGGATGTGCACAAAACCAAACGTTTAGACTTTCCTTGAGCGGTACCACAACGACGGTGATGATTTCTTAAGCCAAACTGTTACGCGTGAAGAAACATGGGTGGCCTACGTCACACCAGAATCAAAGCAACAGTCCATGGAAGTTGAGCAAAGGCATTCTCTTGCTGCAAGGCAATGCCCGTCTGCATGCGGCGAATCAGACCAAAGATCTCATCACATCTTTTCGATGGGAAACTCTAGATCATCCTCCTTACAGCCCCGATCTTGTGCCCAGTGACTACATCTGTTCCTGGACTTGAAGAAACACCTGGGCGGTCAGCGTCTTCAAGACGATGACGAATTCAAAACAGTGGTGATGCAGTGGTTAACAAGTCAGGTGGCAGACTTCTGTGAGGAGGGTATTCAAAAACTGATACAACGTTATGACAAGTGCCTCAATATTGACGGAAATATGTAGAAAAGTAGACTGAGGTACAGTTTTTCATGTAAAAATAAAAGTATTGAGATATCTTAGCACGAGTTTTTTAATTTCAAAACGGTACTTACTTAAAACACGCCTCGTATTTAACACATCAACTTATTTGTGAAGTAATCAGACGTTTGAAGCTGATTGATGGATGAGAGTTCGATTCTTTAAAGAATCGGAGGTTTACTGGTATCTACTGAAGTATTTGTGACTTTTCGAGTCAGTCAGTACATTGCTAGGGATCAATACTTCCTGTTGGCCCTTCATACTTCATTTACGGCACTGTCTAATGTACCTCTAGGCTAGGGAAAGTATTAACGGTGAAAGATGGACCAGACAATAGAACGTAGTGCGCGAATCCACTGAATCTAACAGTGTTTCTTGTCTCCCGCTCACCCGTGTCGTAACATCGGCACGAGGCCGTTGATTACACGTCATCTTAGTGTTTAATCTGGGACTCTAGTCAAACACTGTCGGCTTTTAGCGTGTCATATCTGCTACTACCGGCTGAGCGACGCACGTGTGTGTGTGCCGGAAAGCGGCGGAGGCCCGCCGCACGTGCGTGGCTTTCGTACGACTCGCCGCGGCTCTGGGAACGCGTCACTGGAGGGAAGTTCCCATTGTGTCGCCCCCCGGCGCCGCTGTTCCGAACAATCGCCGGCGCCGACCCTCGGCGGATGGTCGACTGCTCTCCATCCCCAGACCCATCCCTTCCGCCGTTTTGTTCCCGTGAAAGCCACCGCCCCAGCCACAGGGGTGGATGGCTTTTTATCAACACCGCCATCACTAAGTCGCATCTTATGCTGGAACTGCAGTCAGCAATTTTGCTGTGTTTCGAAGAAACTCCGGGAAAAGAGCAAGTGGTTGATATTTCCTTCTTCTTTCGTGTAATAAGATGGAACACCTACAGCCGTCCTTACGGTGTTATTTGTTAAATGGCTACCAGTTTCGGTGCTTCAGTACACCATCTTCAGGCCTTAACTGACGACTTAGCACAATTCATCAGTTTTATTTTTATTTTATCGTATGGCTAGGGCCCACCTAAGGGCAGACCGTTCGCCGGGTACCGGTCTTTCAACTTGACGCCATTTCGGTAACCTGCAGTCTATGAGTGTGAAAAGATGATGATGGGGACAGCACAACACCCAGTCCCTGGCGGAGAAAATTGCCCGACCCAGCCGGGAATCGAACCCGGGCCCACAGGATTATGAATCCGTCACGCTGACCATTCAGCTACCGGGGGCGGACAATTCATCAGTGGCCAACATCTTTGAACTGGCTGTCGCAGACCACCTACAAGAACTATGTTGTGTCTCCAACTATCAACTACCAACTACTGGTACTTGATGGTTAGAGACATAACACTGTTGTTATACGTAGTCTGCGACTACAAGTTCATAGATGTTGGCCACTTATGGACCGTGTATACGACTGGAGTTAACCCCCTGAGCGTCATTTAATGTTGGAGATGGTGTACTGAAGCACCGTAACTAGTAGCCATATACGAGGGTTGCTCCAAAAGTAATGCAGCGCATTTTGTTTTTCACCCGAAAACAATGCTATGAATGCGAAGCGTTACGTACGTATTATTTGAAGTCTCCTAGTTTCCGTCTCTTTCGACAGATAGCGTAGCTGCAGGACAGTTTGAAAATGGTGTCTGTAGGTGATGTACGTTACAAGCAACGTGCCGTCACTGAATGGCAGAGAAAGAAACTGGGGGGAATATTCATAAACACTTGTGCAAAGTCTATGGAGCATCTGCTGTCGACAGAAGTACAGTTAGTCTCTGGGCACGGAGGGTGAGGTCATCAAAGGCGGTTCGGCGGAATTCGACGACTTGCAGCGGTCGGGTAGACCATCCACGGCTGTCACACCTGACAGTCCCGACCTAGCCCCTCGGACTTCCACTTGTTGGGGCCATTAAAGGAAGCCATTTGTGGGAGACATTTTGAGGACGATGAGGAGGTGATTCACACAGTGAGGCACTGGCTCCTCTACCAGGATAAGGATTGGCACCGACAGGGCATACACGTTCTTGTTTCGTGTTGCAGGAAGGCCACAGAACGGGATGGAGATTACGTGGAAAAATAGGGTGTGTAGATAAAACACCATTCTTTCGGGTGTTTAATTCTCATTATGTTCAATAAAGAATTGTTGAAGAAAAAACTGCGGTGCATTACTTTCTGGGCAATCCTCGTAATAAATAATATCGTAAGGACGGCTGTAGCTGTTGTTTCATTACATAAGTGAACGGCCGAAGTCCCTCAAACCTCTAATCAGAAGGATGGACATACAAAACAATTCTTCTTTCTTCTGACAGTCGCAAAATGACTACCCTTGATCCTTAAACGATATAACTGGGAAGGAGTTGAACCACTGTTGTTAGCCATTCGTATCAAGGTCGTTATCAGCTTCATAGTCGACTGATATTTTCGAACTATAGGGTGTTTCTAGTTACTGGTTCGATCGCAGTGTAGTATTGACCGTCATGGGACAATGAAAGCCACCAGTCCTCTGCCCATTTTCTTGCCGCATCCATAACTTGAAATCGGAGGTTGGTAGACTGACGTTCATTACAGAACCAGAGATACTGGCCTACTTCTCCAGTTGATCAACCCTGTCATTGTAGACCAATCCTACCTTTAGAAAGAAGATTCTCACACTGCTTCGTTTATTTAACAGTGATTCTCGTATCAGTTCCAGTATTTGAATATCCATAATTTTAAATAACTGTCTGGATTGCGAAGTTTTTTCAATGGAATTACCGGTTTCGGCTACGCAGTAGCCATCGTCAGACTCTGCAATGGAAGTAACATTAAAAGAACTGACAGAAGTTACAACTAAAACACGATATACCTCTCATTCTGCCACATTGTAACTATATGTAAAAATAACACGAGTCAAAACTGCTATGCATGACTGAACCAGTTATATACGGTGCCAAGCTACCCTAGAGGTAGTTGATGCATGCATAAAGCGCAGATAATTATACAAAGTAGTTAAAATGGAGTTCATTTAAAAGTACAGTTCATTAAAATATTCTCATATGAATAGTTTAAAACAAGTTTAATCATGTGAAACATGTATCCGACTTATGACAGTTTAAAGCTGGTCAGAATTCAGTAAGACATTCAAAAAACAAAAACTTACAACCGAAAACATTCTAAAATTGGATGTATTGCGATGGTTCTAAAATTAGTCTTACAAAGGGAGCACAATAAACATCGAGAACATGCATTATTCCGCAAAACACGCAATTTTTGTCTTTGCACCATTATTTTATTTTAAAATTTTTCTTGTGATGCGTTTAACATCGGCATTAATAAATCAACAAAGAAAACAAAGAGTGTTAGATACTCTTTGGTCTGTTGAGGTACTCCGTAGAGATTATCATTATTCACAATGCTAAAAGAAACACTTTTGTCTTGAGCTTGGAGCGAAAAGTACGTGTATCGCGATTAGTTTTATTTTACGTAAGGAAAGCATTGGTGCAGGGCAGCAGCCATTGATAATTTTTCGAGTTGTTGGAAGTTTGGAAGTTATCTAACTTGATTCTCGTCGACGCAAATGGCGGCAGATATTTGTCTGTCTACGAGCCAATGTAAAGGCAGTTGCAGAATACTGTAGATGTCAGTTTGAAAAGATACAGTATAGTTTATTTTACCCAGAACCATTATCGTGGATAATGAGTCTGTTAATATTGATGATTACTGGATGCATAGAACGGTCGAACATGCACACACGGTAATTAATTCTTTGCGAATTATTGTTATCCCGTTTCTGATGTGTGAAATCCTATGCGCGCCGAAATATGTCATCCAAATCTCATCAAACAGCTGTACTAGCACTTATAGACTCCTATCACTTTATGAGGACGGATAAAACTGACACTTTAGATCACAGGTGTACAAGCTTTTCTAGCATCGTCGCTGAGGAACCACGAGACTCGACTGAAAGCATGTCGACGACTCATGGCATTTTGAGCTGTTAGTGAGCTTTCTACAGGTATCGTCGTTCGTTAGTTAAGTTAATGCTCTTTAACTAATATGTAACGAGAGATCTACATAACTTCTAGTTCTAAACTATAAACCAAACAAAAGTTCTTTAAATAATAATTCTTAAAATAAAAAAGGAATGTACTTTAAAGCCAGTCCTGGACCAAAGACTACTGCCGCATCAGAATGTTCTTTGCAAAGGATTCCTCACGCCTAACGTAAGACATGCTCTAAGGAGTATGGGAGATAACATCTGAGGTCATCAGTCCCCTAAACTTAGCCTACTTAAATCTAACTAATCTAAGGACATCACACACATCCATGCCCGAGGCAGGATTCGAACCTGCGACCGTTGCAGCAGCGCGGTTCCTGACTGAAGCGCCTAGAACCGCTCGGCTACAGCGGCCGGCAGAAAACCTTAATCTCAATGGCCGAATGGGTGCGTGAATTCCTCCCATCATCCCCCCCCCCCTCGATTAAATTAAGAGCTAAGCTGCTACTTCTGAAGTCAACAAGAAGAAGGTGCTTCTTTCAAAGAATCCCTCGAAGAATTTGACGTCAAACGTTTTGGCAAATCATTGAAAACTTCTTACTGGATTGCCGAATGAGCCCTCTTTCCCTTCCCCCCCCCCCCCCCCCCCCTCCCCCTGTAGGCACCCAAATGAGAGACGGGAGTCCTGAGAGTCCAGTTTTTAACCACGAAACGTAGGTGTGGCGCAACTGTGGAGTCATGGAATGAGTGGGATTTGCCACCAGCCAGATGAGAGGCAGCTTCGCGGTGTCAGTGAGTGTCTTGTGGAGCGACGTGTCAGCGGCTGGAAGCGCGAGGGGGCAGGCTCCAGGCTCGAGGAGGAGAAAGTGCCGGCGACCGGTCTCTGGCAACCGTGACCTTCTCCCTCCCTCCCCCCCCCCCCCTCACCGTCCCCTTCCACTAGCTGCGTCTGGCCGACGCCCACCGCTGCCTGCCTCTGTGTACGCTACCTCAGCTATGCCGCTAGTAAATAAGACTCGACCTGCCCGCGCATACCGCGTGCACAAGTCGTTACGGCCAGCCCGCTACTGGTAAGCGCGCCGAGATGGGAACATGCGGCTGCAGAGAGACTTTCAAAGCGGACATGACACGTAAACGATTACAGCCACAGGTACACTGTGAATGTGGTTGATTAAATACTACTTCGACTCAACAGACTCAAGACTGGCCGCATTACAAAGGAACTACTTGTCGCGACGTAATAGTACGACTCTGCATTGGACCTTGAACTGTCTTCTTAAACAGTGGAACATTTAAATTTTCTTCCCAACTCTAGTACTACACCTTCACGTACATCTCTACTTACGTCTACATCTACGCTCCGCAAGTCACCTTGCAGTGTATCGCTGAGTTGTGAAATCAGTGAACAGTGGTGAAGAAGTCCAAAAGAGCCATGGCAATTGTGATGCCTCAATACATCAGAAGAAAATTGCAAAGTCACGAGACTGTTTTACAAAATTCTGATGTGGACAGAAGACCAATACACTAACAAGGGGAGGCCGCCAATTGTGAAATTCAGATTCGATTCATATTGCGCACAATAAAAGCTCATGGCCAAAGGTGTAATGTGGCAAAGCACCAAGATGCACTTCTCAGCCGTTGTCGAGAAAATCGACAGTTAAAAGAAACCGTTGTGGTGAAATGCTCTCTACGATTAATAACTTTCTACAGCGTCGTGGCGCAGCGGAAAGCGCTCGGGTTCGTAATCCGAAGGTCGCCAGATCGAATCTCGCGCCATGCAACTTTTTTTTATTATTAGTTTTTGTAATTCATATATATATATATATATATATATATATATATACTATTAATAAATTGCTTATGCATGTTAGTAAAGGCGGATCGCTCTCCAATTGTACCGCCTCCATTTTTCCCTTTTTTTTACAGGGTGTACCAAAGCTCTCCCGTCCGCACTGATTTTCGACGATGTTATAAGTTGCGCTAGGGACCGCATCTACCTTCTTTCGAAGTTAGCACGCAACTACGCTGTTATGGGGCGGCTCGTTTCGGCCCATTCAACATCTGTCCTTCAAGTGTAACGAGCGAGTAACGGAGTTTATATTTCATACCTGCCACAGCAAATTTGCGTTCGTGGTGTCTCTATTCTAATTCGAACGTTTGACTTACGCTATACGTATTAGTTTCGGAATATCATTTCTACGTCTTCCGTTAACTATACGTGGATAACATTATGAAGATAATTAATAACATTTGTGAAATACAACTTTGTTTACTGAAAACATAATGATGTTCGAAGCCGCCAGTTTTTCCACGGCAAACGACTTTCAACATCTTATTATATGCATAATTGTTGCAACTGATTGCCGGGAATTATATATATATATATATATATATTAATTACAAAAACAAATACAAAAAACACGGTTGCATGGCGCGAAATTCGATCCGGCGACCTTCGGATTACGAACCCGAGCTCTTACCGCTGCGCCACGACGCTGCAGAAAATTTTTGAACGTAGAGAGTATTTCACCGCAACGGTTTCTTTTAACTGTCGATTTTCTCTACAACGGCTGAGAAGTGCATCTTGGTGCTTTGCCACATTACACCTCTGGCCATGAGCTTTTATTACGCGCAGTATGAATGGAATCTGAATTTCACAATTGGCGGCCTCCCCTTGTAAGTGACATCGCCTCTTACTTGGTTACCCTTCTCTCTCTCCACAGAATGATCACAGCAGTCATATAAAGAAGCTGTAGTAGCTGCATAAACGTGTATTAAATGTTTTTGGGATGCCACTATAGCCTGATGACGAGGTTTCATCTCGAAACATGTCGCTAAATGAACAATTTATTTGTACAAATTTTGTGACTGGTTGCGCTATTTGCAAATCTTTTCTTATTTTTGAATCAATCACGGTCGATTAATAGTCAGTATGTCTTCAAATTACTCTCTAATTCTACCTACATAGTTTTTTCGTGAGATGTACACTGGAGTGAGAAATATATTCGTTGACTCGTCTAGCAACGTACGCACTCTGGAGTGCCAACATTGAATCACACAGTGATGCACAACATCTCTCTTATAGCGTCTGCCACTGGAGTTCTGGAGTTCACTGAGCATTTCCGTGACGCTTTCGCGGATACTAGATTAACTTGCGACGAAACGTGCTACTTTTCTTTGGATCCTCTCTGTTTACGAAAACTATCCAGTACGGCTACCAAACTGACTGTCAACAGTCAAGTATCGGTCGAACTAGTGTTTCGCAAGCTCTCTCGTTATATGCAACACCTGTATGTGAGAGCCGGCCGGAGTGGCCGAGCGGTTCTAGGCGGTATAGTCTGGAACCGCGCGACCGCTACGTCGCAGGTTCGAATCCTGCCTCGGGCATGGATGTGTGTGATGTCCTTAGGTTAGTTAGGTTTAAGTAGTTCTAAGTTCTAGGGGACTGATGACCTCAGAAGTTGAGTCCCATAGTGCTCAGAGCCACTGGAACCAATTGTATATGAGAACGTGTCATGGGGCTTCCGAAGTTCTTCAGTAAGTGACTTAAATATATTGCGAACAGTAAAGCTCACGTATCACTTTCCTGGCGTACGCCTGAAGTTACTTTTACGTCTGAAGATGTCTCTCTCTCTGTTGCGAATAACACGTTGTGTTCTATTCCTAGGAATTCTTCAGTCCAATGACAAAACTTGCCTGATACTCCGAACGATCGTGTTTTGTTCTCTAGGCGGTAACGAGAAACTGGATCTAACGCCTTCCAGAAGACAGGCACCGGTACCTTCTGGCTTGTGGGAGTCGTGTACGAACAGAGGAATCTGAGTGTCACACGATCTTTTTGGTGGAATCCATGTTGATCCCTTCTTGACAGGTCATAATACTATTGAAAAAACTGTGTTCCAAAATTTTACAACGGACTGACATCGGAGATAAAGGTGTATAGTTTTATGCGTGTCTTGGACGATCCTATTTGGAACCAATATTTCCAGCATATAATCGGTCACAAATTTAACTGTAGGCATTCGAACCTAATTTAGTTGGAGGGTAGAGCTCGCATACTGGTAAACAGCGGAATGTTAAGAACTGTTGCCCTGTGGCTAGCGTCCCTGACCTGTCATTGTTTCGATTTAAATACAGTTTGATCATTAGTCTTTTTAATTGAAAAAGTCGATAGTACGAGAATGGTTAGTACTGTTTACCCCAGAACAAGCAGACTACGGAAATAAGTATGGCAGGTGTCTCTCCTATGGGTCCTTCAGACGCATTTTCGGTTGCGTTTCGGCAGATATTTGCAGTTTAGTTTTTGCAATGTGTAGCTATAGTCATACCAAAGATATCTTGCTCATGATGTCTCTCATCCATTACAAACAAAATGATTTCTATATTGGAATTCGATGTGCCCAGTCGATAGAGCGGTCCCAAATCAGTCTAGTTCGTTATTCATTTTGTGGATGACTGAGCACCGCTTGTGCATGGCGGTAGCAGTCAGCGCGGACGGGGGCGGTGCTCTCACTGCTGGAGTACTGGTTTGTTCTTTGCGTTTTACTCTCCCTGTTAATACACATCGATGAAGGGAATGTCGTACTACAGTAATTTGGGGCTGCTCTGGGAACTTAAAATATCACTTTTAAAATAATCTTACTTGTAACGAGAAAAGAAAAGGATGCTTTCCATCGACACTGGGCTTGCACGGCTATATAGAGAAGCCATCGAAATATACAGGGTGTTACAAAAAGGTACGGCCAAACTTTCAGCAAACATTCCTCACACACAAAGAAAGAAAATATGTTATGTGAACATGTGTCCGGAAACGCTTACTTTGCATGTTACAGCTCATTTTATTACTTCTCTTCAAATCACATTAATCATGGAATGGAAACACACAGCAACAGAACGTACCAGCGTGACTTCAAACACTTTGTTACAGGAAATGTTCAAAATGTCCTCCATTAGAGAGAATACATGCATCCACCCTCCGTCGCATGGAATCCCTGATGCGCTGATGCAGCCCTGGAGATTGGCGTATTGTATCACAGCCGTTCACGATACGAGCACGAAGAGTCTCTATATTTGGCGCCGGGGTTGCGTAGACAAGAGCTTTCAAATGCCCCCATAAATGAAAGTCAAGAGGGTTGAGGTCAGGAGAGCGTGGAGGCCATGGAATTGGTCCGCCTCTACCAATCCATCGGTCACCAAATCTGTTGTTGAGAAGCGTACGAACACTTCGACTGAAATGTGCAGGAGCTCCATCGTGCATGAACCACATGTTGCGTCGTACTTGTAAAGGCACATATTCTAGCAGCACAGGTAGAGTATCCCGTATGAAATCGTGATAACGTGCTCCATTGAGCGTAGGTGGAAGAACATGGGGCCCAATCAAGACATCACCAACGATGCCAGCCCAAACGTTCACAGAAAATCTTTGTTGATGACGTGACTGCACAATTGCGTGCGGATTCTCGTCAGCCCACACATGTTGATTGTGAAAATTTACAATTTGATCACGTTGGAATGAAGCCTCGTCCGTAAAGACAACATTTGCACTGAAATGAGGACTGACACATGGTTGGATGAACCATTCGCAGAAGTGTACCCGTGGAGGCCAATCAGCTGCTGATAGTACCTGCACACGCTGCACATGGTACGGGAACAACTGGTTCTCTCGTAGCACTCTCCATACAGTGACGTGGTCAACGTTACCTTGTACAGCAACAACTTCTCTGACGCTGACATTAGGGTTATCGTCAACTGCACGAAGAATTGCCTCGTCTATTGCAGGTGTCCTCGTCGTTCTAGGTCTTCCCCAGTCGCGAGTCATAGGCTCGAATGTTCCGTGCTCCCTCAGAGCACCGCGCCACAACTATTGCCCCGTGCTAATCCATAAATCAAATGGGCATCTGCCAACTCCGCATTTGTAAACATTGCACTGACTGCAAAACCACGTTCGTGATGAACACTAACCTGTTGATGTCACGTACTGATGTGCTTGATGCTAGTACTGTAGAGCAATGAGTCGCATGTCAACACAAGCACCGAAGCCAACATTACCTTCCTTCAATTGGACCAACTGGCGGTGAATCGAGGAAGTACAGTACATACTGACGAAACTAAAATGAGCTCTAACATGGACATTAAGCGTTTCCGGACACATGTACACATAACATCTTTTCTTTATTTGTGTATGAGGAGTGTTTCCTGAAAGTTTGGCCGTACCTTTTTGTAACACCCTGTATAAACACGGGGATAATTTTAACAGAAAAGAAGCCATGAAACTCAGCGATATATGGACAGTGGCGCTACAGAATCGATGAGAAGTTTTTATCTTTGACGTACTATGATCGACAGTCATATTTTATCTTTGACAAGGTTTATTCTGCTATCACGTGAAATCCAAGCCACGCCCACTTTCCGCAGCATTTAGGCCGCTCTTTGACGCCCGACTCTTCAGTCAGCAAGACTCAGCACAACCATGAGCACCTCCGAAGATGACCAACGTAGCTTTGGACGAAACGTCAGGGATAGAAGAGTTCCATGGACCGCGGCCATACAACCCGGAAGAATTCTCGGCAGCTGAAGGCGTGATTGGCTAGGCTGACTCCAGCTACACAATGCACGAAGGAAATGACAAGCACCTGCTGAAACACCAGAGAAAGTGCTCCTGACGACTCTTAGGAGAGACACGGTGTATATTTGACGAGACTTTGTATTCAAACATTTCAAATTGGTACTTTCACTCGTTATACTATTGCGGTCCAGTACCACCTTTATTAGTTTCACCGCGAGCAACTGACTGCAAGAAGAGGAAAGTTGGTGGTATCAAGTTCCTGATCATTAATCTTTTGCGCAGATGTCCTCGGTCAAAGTGCAAATGCTTCTGCAGTGTCTCATGAAGTGAGGGCATGTGACAGTGTTGATGGGGTCCGTCGGATGGGGAGGTAAGCTGGGCGACGCGCTTGGTGCTATTCAAGTGGTGTACACTGTGTAACGGCACCTGTTTTCACTCTCTCCCTTCTCATCATCATCATCATCATAATGAACGTGACAACACAGGACATCCAGTACGGTAGCCTACACCCAACAGACATACTTAAGACCCAAAGCAGACACACTTATCATTGTTAGCATAGATCGCTGAACGCACCCCTTTGGTAGCTCCAGGCACCAACGTCACACGAATATCTTCTATCACTTTCACCATAGTTAATATCATTCTGGTCTATTCTCCGTGAAAACCACGAAACTTTAGCTGAAACATCGTATGTGATGCGCTTTTAATGACTTTAACCTCTTGAGTCACGTTTACTTTTTTAATAACTCGCTGTTCACAATCTTTTCATTCTTATAACTAATTAATAATCCTTATCTCATCACATTCCTCCTACTTTGCATGTCGTCTACATTAGTTGCGTAGCTAATATATTCAGCAGTGTTCCACATAACGCCAGTCCTCTAACTTCTATCTACTCAATGTTTCACTGCTATTAATATTGTAATCAATGTCATTCCAGAATGTACGCATATGAACACACAATGCATTTACAGGTTATGCCCTCTCACCGGGGAAGGTTTCTGTATCAAAGGACGGGGCCGTATTGTCAATCGTGTTAATGTCACTTCTTTCGTTCTGCGTGACTCGAAGAATGATCGCCATGGCAAGCACGCTTTTCTGCAGTAGGCACTGGTCTGCATGAAGTGCAATCGATGTGTTTATTTTATCGTCTCATCTCAATCACTAAATGTCCTAAAGCCCATTAAGCAAATGCAACCAGCAGACAAAGAGGTCCAAAACATACAGGATACCCTACACATGTCCAACGACAATCGGAGAAGTATCATCCTGCTGGACACCGGAGGATGTGGGATTCCAGGAAGCAAGCGGATTCTGTTGAGCAAGACATCTGGCGTTCTTGCCTTCCCGCAGAGGGTAAGGGCACGCTTGTAGTATAAATATGAGCCACTGCCACGGAGTTGATTTCATTTCGACGAAATCTGCCACAATAGGGGGACACAGGCCAACGTCGGAAAACAGTCACGTGCTACCACACTTGTCTAGTGCAGATAAGCGTGAAGGACTGAAGAGGTTGATAGAGCATGTGTCAAAGTACGCTTGAAAATCGGTTATGGTAAGACACTACAGTTGAGCAGTCTGCGTGTCTGACTGCCATGTAGAAGACCCGGTTTCAGTTCCTGGCACTGTACTGTCAGGAATTTCTGCTCGTGTGAGGACCGGAACAGGTTCTATCGACACCACTCAGGTGGAAACGCAGAGCAAGTGCGAGAACTCGAAGATGCGACGTCAGCGAGAAGCGGTGAAAGTCCAAAACTGTCTTGTGTTACATCAACAACGTGTTGGATGTAAAAAAAATCGTTGTGCTATGTGACCGTTACGAGATCGTTATTTAAGTACACAGAAATCATATTGTGTGTTACTAAGTGGTGTTTGCGTGAGCTTAACGCAACATCGTAAGCTTTTATGCATTTTCATCTTCATTAAAGTTATGAAGTGTTGTTTACTAAAACGTTATGGAAGTTACACAGCAGGAAACAAGGTTCAAGTGTTCAAGTTTCCTAAAAACGCTGTAATAAGACAGAAATGGTTCCATTCAATTTCAAGGCAGGATTTGTCAGTTATTAATTATCCCGTGGTAAGTTTTGTTTTGGACACAATTTAGTAGTGCATTTTCAGACTACGGTTTATTGTTGTTTGGCGTATCACTTGGCTCGAGTATGTTACGATTAATGTACTTTAGTGGTTATTTTTCAGGTGTGTCACAGGCATTTCAAAGCTAGCGACTGTAAGGAAGTATCTGCCACAGATGGAACAGCCATAATTGCTCCACTTTCAAAACCACGGTTTGATTCAAATGCCGTGCTAGGCATTTTTCCGATCTATCCAGCTTGTCCATCTTCAGCCGCACGACGATCCACTTAGGAACCAGAAGAAAAAATTAGCACATTGGAGGCATCAATATTGCAGTTAGCCATCGAGATTAGTGTATCCAGCCATAAAGAGTATTTAAAAAGAATTTTCTATAGCAGCCTTTAGAAACTGAAAGATAATGTTAATGTAATACTAGAATCGTAAGCATGGTTGCAGCAGCAATTCCGCAAATGTAATATGTGAAATACACTCCTGGAAATGGAAAAAAGAACACATTGACACCGGTGTGTCAGACCCACCATACTTGCTCCGGACACTGCGAGAGGGCTGTACAAGCAATGATCACACGCACGGCACAGCGGACACACCAGGAACCGCGGTGTTGGCCGTCGAATGGCGCTAGCTGCGCAGCATTTGTGCACCGCCGCCGTCAGTGTCAGCCAGTTTGCCGTGGCATACGGAGCTCCATCGCAGTCTTTAACACTGGTAGCATGCCGCGGCAGCGTGGACGTGAACCGTATGTGCAGTTGACGGACTTTGAGCGAGGGCGTATAGTGGGCATGCGGGAGGCCGGGTGGACGTACCGCCGAATCGCTCAACACGTGGGGCGTGAGGTCTCCACAGTACATCGATGTTGTCGCCAGTGGTCGGCGGAAGGTGCACGTGCCCGTCGACCTGGGACCGGACCGCAGCGACGCACGGATGCACGCAAAGACCGTAGGATCCTACGCAGTGTCGTAGGGGACCGCACCGCCACTTCCCAGCAAATTAGGAACACTGTTGCTCCTGGGGTATCGGCGAGGACCATTCGCAACCGTCTCCATGAAGTTGGGCTACGGTCCCGCACACCGTTAGGCCGTCTTCCGCTCACGCCCCAACATCGTGCAGCCCGCCTCCAGTGGTGTCGCGACAGGCGTGAATGGAGGGACGAATGGAGACGTGTCGTCTTCAGCGATGAGAGTCGCTTCTGCCTTGGTGCCAATGATGGTCGTATGCGTGTTTGGCGCCGTGCAGGTGAGCGCCACAATCAGGACTGCATACGACCGAGGCACACAGGGCCA
This sequence comes from Schistocerca americana, assembly GCF_021461395.2. NCBI lineage: Eukaryota > Metazoa > Arthropoda > Insecta > Orthoptera > Acrididae > Schistocerca > Schistocerca americana. Next base: position 500,719,168 of record NC_060125.1, read on the forward strand.
ACACCCGGCATCATGGTGTGGGGAGCGATCTCCTACACTGGCCGTACACCACTGGTGATCGTCGAGGGGACACTGAATAGTGCACGGTACATCCAAACCGTCATCGAACCCATCGTTCTACCATTCCTAGACCGGCAAGGGAACTTGCTGTTCCAACAGGACAATGCACGTCCGCATGTATCCCGTGCCACCCAACGTGCTCTAGAAGGTGTAAGTCAACTACCCTGGCCAGCAAGATCTCCGGATCTGTCCCCCATTGAGCATGTTTGGGACTGGATGAAGCGTCGTCTCACGCGGTCTGCACGTCCAGCACGAACGCTGGTCCAACTGAGGCGCCAGGTGGAAATGGCATGGCAAGCCGTTCCACAGGACTACATCCAGCATCTCTACGATCGTCTCCATGGGAGAATAGCAGCCTGCATTGCTGCGAAAGGTGGATATACACTGTACTAGTGCCGACATTGTGCATGCTCTGTTGCCTGTGTCTATGTGCCTGTGGTTCTGTCAGTGTGATCATGTGATGTATCTGACCCCAGGAATGTGTCAATAAAGTTTCCCCTTCCTGGGACAATGAATTCACGGTGTTCTTATTTCAATTTCCAGGAGTGTATGAAATAGAAACAACCACCAGTTGCGGAAGGTTGTAGTAAAAAGCTCTTGACCTAGGTATCAACCCATTTAAATGGGCCTTCTTCAAAAGTCTTATTACGTTTTACAAGCTGACCATAATGTGACGCCAATAGGCTTAGTCATAATCATAATTGACAATTATAATTGAAACCTGGGTCAAGAGTACTACCTGCCGCAACTGTTGGCTGTTTTATTCCATATAGTTAATGTAATATCTTTACAGAAGAACTATGTGGAAAGAGAAAGTTTGTATTGTTTTTAGGTGTATAGACCTATCTGTGAAGTCCAATTACTTAGTCTACTTTGTGACTGATAATCTTTTGAAAGTGGAGGTCAATTCAAACAAAATTGCAGTCACTGAATTTGAAGTTGTACTGGTAACAGAAAATTGTGTGAATACAGCCGACTGTGATGTACATGCCTCAGTGTTTTACATAAAAATTTTATTTGTAAATATGTGAATGTTTTACCAAACAACTGCTGTACACTTACAAATTCTCCAGATGCTCATCACAGTTACTACACACGTTAACAACGCATTTTTTTTTTCCCAAAGACGTCAGCCGCTTTGTTTGCAGATCTACTTGTCACGTTGTATATGATATGCACTAACTTAATCAGTGTTACGCGTTCTTAATTGTTTTTGCCTCATTTCCATATAAACGACTACATGTGTTTTCTCTGTTAACTAACCTCATTCAAGTATCAACTCAAAAATCGCTAAATTTACGAGCCACACAATTCTTTTTGTGTTGGTTGCTTTATATTACGATCGCCGCTTGGCTTTGACGTCACGATACGGTTGTTTGGCCTTGTCGGTGTTGGTTGTCCTCAGCCTCGTGAGGAGAACTGTGGAGCTACTTGAGTAGTAAGTGGCGGCTCCAAGTCCTGGAAATTTGGCGACGGCCCGGAGTCCGGTGTGCTGATCCCATGCGCCTCCATACCTCACAACGTTTAATAGCATATGTAAACAGTTAAAGTTTTATATCGAAACGTCCCCTTAGAAAAATTTATGACTGATTGTCCTGGTAAACCCCTTACGTTATTTGATTTTCAAACAGCTGAGCAGAACTGAACGTACTCAGACATTTCTCTCTTTACTTATTCTGATCATCACTAAACTGACACACAATATTTTTAGCGCAACGCAATCTTTCAATAATCCCTACAAAAGAATGGCCCTGACTAACATTAACCTATACGTTTCACAAGTCACTTACCTCACAAAAATCTTCGTTACTCGAACTACTGCTATACAGCGAGCGCCACTACTGCCAGCTAAATAAAAGATTCAAACTACGGAAGGCACTAACTACTGATAGGCATAGTTAGTAAATGAAAGATTTTAATAGAGAACAAACAATGTATTTACCTTAATAGTGTTCAAAAGTCATAATATATATATCAGCTCATGACATCCAGTCTTAAAAATTTACTGTCACTGATGGACACACGTCCAGATTATCCGCTCTCAAAATTCCGCCATCTCTCCCCCCCCCCCCTCGCCCCCCCCCACATCCACCACTGCTGGCGGCTCACCTCCAACTGCGCAACGCTACGCGCTGTTAACAGCCAACTGCCCAACACTACAATAGCGAATATTACAATAATGCTAACCAGCCACAGACTGCACACAGCACAGCCAGTGGTTTTCATACAGAGCGCTACGTAGCGTTACCAATATAAAAACCTAAAACAGCCTACTTACAATATACATTGTTAAATAAAACAAAGCTACCAACAGTAACAACGAAAGAAACCGCAACCTGATAATGATTTACGTATTTATCAGCCATACTCGAGGAATGAGCTATGCAGGAACACGTACAACTATTGGGAGCGTCGTATGGCCTCGAGAAAGCCGTGCCTATACACATTCAATGCGTGTCTCTATGTAGAGTGCATGTATAATAGAAAAGGCTGCTGCAGCCGGAGTGCATAGCTCCCAGCTCGAACCGCTTTCGCCTCTACTGTATCGGTAATGCGACAACCTCTGCAAAGAACGGAATGGTTGGTGGGAGAGGATGGCCTTTGTTGCCGCATGCGGGAGAGAATAATGTCGGACAGAGCAGCCGGCCTCTTGAAAAGAGATCTGGGGGGTGCGAACAGTATGTGCGTGCGGGCAGCTGAGTTCCTGCGTTGCAGTGTGAGAAACAGGAGTGTACAAATGGGCTGCAAGGTTTCCAGGCAACGCGATTCAAAATACGCGTGTGACAGAGTACAGAATTACTGAAATGATTAAGGGAGTTTACTCGTATATACGAAAAACAATTATTTCAAGGAAACTGTTGTTGTGATCTCCCGTCCGAAGACTATTGGGATGCAGTTCTCCGCGCTAGTGTATGCTATACTTCATTTCTGCATAACTACTGCAACCTTCATTCATTTAAACCTGCTTACTGAATTATTCAGTCTCACTCTATAGTTTACAACCCCCTCCCCTCCCATACACATTTCACTTCATTACCAAATTACGGATTTCTTGATGCTCAGGACGTGCTGTATCAAACGCTCCATTCTTTTAATCAAGTTGTGCCATAAATTCAATTTCTTCCCAATTCGATTCAGTACCACTTCATTAGATCTATTCATCTAATCTCCGGCATTCTTCTCTAGCACCACATTTCAAAAACTTTTTATTCTCTTTTGTCTGAACTATTTATCGCCCACGTTTCCCTTCCGTAGAAGCCTCTGCTCCAGACAAATATCTTCAGAAATGACTTCCTAACAGATAATTTATTTGTTAACAAATTTCTCGTTTCCATTACTATTGCTAATGAAATTAAATTTAAATGACCTAGTAGATAGTGTCGGAAGTTCTATGCGGCTTTTCGTGGATGATGCTGTAGTATACAGAGAAAATGCAGCATTACAAAATTGCAGCGAAATGCAGGAAGATCTGCAGCGAATAGGCACTTGGTGCAGGGAGTGGCAACTGACCCTTAACATAGACAAATGAAATGTATTGCGAATACATACAAAGAAGGACCCTTTATTGTATGATTATATGATAGCGGAACAAATACCGGTAGCAGTTACTTCTGTAAAATATCTGGGAGTATGCGTACGGTACGATTTGAAGTGCAATGATCATATAAAGTTAATTGTTGGTAAGGCGGGTGCCAGGTTGAGATTCATTGGGAGAGTCCTTAGAAAATGTAGTCTGTCAACAAAGGAGGTGGCTTACAAAACACTCGTTCGGCCTATACTTGAGTACTGCTCATCAGTGTGGGATCCGTACCAGGTCGGGTTGACAGAGGAGATAGAGAAGATCCAAAGAAGAGCGACGCGTTTCGTCATAGGGTTATTTGGTAACCGTGATAGCGTTACGGAGATGTTTAGCAAACTCAAGTGGCAGACTCCGCAAGAGAGGCGCTTTGCATCGCGGTGTAGCTTGCTGTCCAGGTTTCGAGAGGGTGCGTTTCTGGATGAGGTATCGAATATATTGCTTCTCCCTACTTATACCTCCCGAGGAGGCCACGAATGTAAAATTAGAGAGATTCGAGCTCGCACGGAGGCTTTCCGGCAGTCGTTCTTCCCGCGAACCATACGCGACTGGAACAGGAAAGAGAGGGAATGACAGTGGCACGTAAAGTGCCCTCCGCCACACACCGTTGGGTGGCTTAAGGAGTATAAATGTAGATGTAAATATCCGTGAAATTTAAAATCTGTGAAAAGCTATCTAACGCCCAACAATTTTTTTTTAGAACTGCGACGAAAGACTTGGAAAACGACAAATGGAGCCCGTTGGCTGTGTGAGGTAAGGAATATTTGTGTAGCGTGAGGTTAATTGTTGCGATGAGCGGCAGGAATTCGCCAAAGACCTTCATACAATGTGGATGACTATCGTTTTATTGCCATTGCTCTCTGGAAGAAACGGTTTGGCTGACGTGGACGTTATCGGGACGCTGCTAATAAAGTAATTCATTGTTCCGCCTTCAGATATAGGTTTTTATTTGGGAGGTACGAATCTTGTGTCTTTGAATACTTTCCAGTGTGTGTGGCACTGTTTCTGTGACTTGCTCATATACAGGGGTTGGACAAAAATATTGAAACAGTGCGAGAAACGTATGCTTGAACATAAATGGAGCTGATAGACAAGCGGCAGGTTGCGCTGTTGTATTTGACCACGAACGGCACCGGTGCAATGACGTAATAACGTTGCAAGTGTCCGTCGTGGACAGAACAGAGTTCTGTGTAGTTATGGGTACGTATGCCGGAGCTGTCTGACTTCGAACGTGGGTAATTTGTTGGTGCTTTCATGGTGGACCTTTCCGTAACCGAGGTACCCGAAGTGTTTTGTTTTTCAACAGGCACAGTATGGAAGATTTATACCGCATAAAGGGAAGTGTAAAAACATCATCCGCTAAGTCACAACGAGGACGAAAGGGAATGCTGAGCGATCGTGACTGATGTTCACTGGAGAGGACTGTGACATAAAATAAGTGGACAACATCTGCCAAAGTCACTGCAAAACTGAATGTCGCATTCGCGAACCCCCTCTGCACCAAAACAACACGAAGTCAGATCCATAAGCAGAGTATGGCAGAAAATGCTGGTTTTCCAGAACCAGTCATCAACGATGTAGAAGCCAGAAACAGGAAAACCTGGTGCCGTAGCCACGAAAGCCGGACTGTGGAAAGTCATTTGGTCGTATGAGTCTTGTTTCACACTGTTCACAATTTTGAGCCAAGTTTACGTCCGAAGAGAGAAACATAGCGGGGGCTTGGTGATTATTTTGGCAGGCGTATCTTGGTACTCTATGGTTATTCTGAAAGGTCGCATTACTGCTAAGGATTACGAGACCATTTTGGCTGATGCAGTCCATCCCCTGGTACAATGTTTGTTCCCCAGTGATTATGCTGTGTTCCAAAACGACGGGGCCGCTGGGCATACAACTTGCATTGTGCAGGATTGGTTTTCTGACCACGGGGTTGATTGTCGCATCTTCGACGACCATTAGTCACCAGATCTTAATGCTATTGAGCCTTTGTGATGTACTTTGGAGAGAAGGGTGCTTGATCGCCATCCACGTCCATCGTGACCTGAACGTTCCATTATTCTGCAGGAAGAATGGTGTAATATTCCCTTGAAAACCATACTAGACCTGTAATCATCTGTTGCGGGACGACTGGAAGCTGTTTCGAGCGCCAACCAGTCTCCTACGCCGTATTAGACATGGGCATGTGATGTGTCTTTTGTGTTTCCATATTTCTGTCCACCTCCCTGCAGGTTTCTTGTATATATGGGCTGTTTCCGTTTAGCTCATTGGTTGCTCTGGAACGCTGTAGGTGATGTAGAACTGGTACCAGGTGGTCATGTAACTGCTATCGTAAGTCTTGGCACTGAAGTGGTACGTATGTGGCAGTCACTTGTAGAAAACAGCACAGCAAGATGGATCGACAGTAAGATCCTAACAAACAGATGTCAGTGACGACTGTCATCTCCAGTCAATGACAGCTGGTTTCAAACTCGACAACAATTGCTGCTGTCGGAGAATCAACGTCCATCACAACCACTTTCCACTGGACATGTGGAGTCGGGTACCTAAAAAAAGACCTTTCCTCATATAAAACTACCTCCCTTGAGTGTTCCGAGCAACACACAAATTGTACAGTACCTGACTGGAGATGGGTAGTGTAGTCCAGCGCGTCGCGATTTTGCCTCTTTTTAAATGATGAGCGCCGAGTGCAATGACTCCCAACTGAGGCACTTAACCTGGAGTGTTGTATAGAGCGTAGTTAAAGTTGAACGTGGTTTTGTGATGTTTATGCAGTATATTTTATACCATGACTTGGGAGTCGTAGAATCGTCCAAAGAACGCAGTGCCGCACCAAAGTCGTTACTTGCATCGATACCACATACATTCGCGATGTCGCTGCAATCCGCAACGACAAGTGGGACACGTTTCTGAAGACACGCCCTCTTTCTAAACACCATAGCACCATCGCTCGAGCGGTTCTAGGCGCTTCAGTCTGGAACCGCGCGACCGCTACGGTCGCAGGTTCGAATCCTGCCTCGGGCATGGATGTGTGTGATGTCCTTAGGTTGGTTAGGTTTAAGTAGTTCTAAGTTCTAGGGGACTGAAGACCTCAGATGTTAAGGCCCATAGTGCTCAGAGCCATTTGAACCATTTGAACCACCGCTCGGAAGTCGAGCATGGAAGTGCTTTGCCCAGTTCGTAATCTCCGATAACTGGGACGCCAGTGTTTTTCAAATCTGAGATGGAATTGCACTTTTTTGACTGTTGAACTTGTGCCTCAAGAGAAGAGTTTGCAGTTGTGTGCATCAGGTTATGCTTCACTGTTCAAAGACAGCTGTAAATATTCGAGGTACTCCTGTGCCAATGGATTGCATAAAGTGAAGTGCATCTTTTTATTATTCTTGCGATAAAGTGAACTAATGTTTCATATGTTGTAGTTCCGATCAGTTGTCTCTCAGAGCAAACAAAGAATCCACAGTCGTGTTCAGACGATTGTAGTTTCGTTACGTCATAAATCCTACGATCTTAATCCATTGCTGGCCGGAGTGGCCGTGCGTTTCTAGGCGCTACAGTCTGGAACCGGGTGACCGCTACGGTCGCAGGTTCGAATCCTGCCTCGGGCATGGATGTGTGTGATGTCCTTAGGTTAGTTAGGTTTAAGTAGTTCTAAGTTCTAGGCGACTAATGACCTCAGAAGTTAAGTCGCATAGTGCTCAGAGCCATTTGAACCATTTGAGCTTAATCCATTAGAAAATGTCTCGGACTATTTTAAACAGCAAGTGAAACGTAGCAGATTATCTGTTGTGAAGCCACCATCCAGCTGTCTCATGAATTGATACTGAGAACTTTACGCCACCAGCTGTTAAATGTGTCATATTTTTTGCACAACATGTTTCTAGACTACGTTATCCCATTGTCAAATGCTATAAAACAAGGAAACCAATAAATAAATGGCAATAGGACGCGTACTGAACAACCATATAAAAATATTCATATCGTCCTGTATTACAACACGCCTTAAAGTTTCTATGCCATTAGGCACCGTCAAAAGTAAAATCCAGCAGTAAACATGCATTGTCAGACATAAAATTCTTCCCACAACTTCTCATGTTTGCGCGCTATACACTCCAGGTACAGTTGTAAACTAAAGGCAGCCACTTTCACCAGCCAAGGAAACACTATCCTGCAACGCATGTCACAGTTACTTTCTATCAGAAAAACTACAACCATTATATGCCAAGTCCTAACAAAGTCTAAATAACAATACTACACCTATGTTGCATCTTGTGCATCCATATAGAATAGCCAACTGAAAACCATAAAACCTAACGCAACTAATTCGACAAAGTTGGTGGTTGCTTCCCAAGGAGCATATCGCTAAAGTGGGCCAGAAACACCCCTTTGACACTTCCGTCTTCTCATTTAACATACCGACGCTATTTAAACTTACTAGGGCTAGACATATAATGGTGATAGATTTTATGATAGAAAGTAGCAAGCTGAGGGTTCTGATATGCGCTGTGGAACAGTACTATTTTTGGTAGGTGATAGCGGCTGCCTTCAGTTTACAACTGTGCTTTGAGAGATAACAACCGAACATGAGATCTTCTAAGAAGAATTTTACGTTTGAGAATGCATGTTCGCTGCTGGATTTTTACTTTTGACGGTGCCTGATGACACAGAAGCTTCAACGTATCTTATACTACAGAACGATATAAGTATTTGTAGTGGTTAGCACGTGTCGCATAGCGATTTATTGACTGGTTTCCTTGTTTTATAGCATTTAATAATGGGATAACGAAGTCTTGAAACATTTTGTGCGAAGAAATATCACACATTTGACAACTGGTGGCGTAACATTCTCAGTACTGAAACGCAGCAGTCAACATGCCCGCAGTTACACATTTCTCTGGGACGTTACACTGTAGACTATCACGACCGGATGCCATAGTTGCTGCCAAAGCTTCTAAGTAATATGGTCATCGCTCATGAAACTTTTTCGTTCCTAGCCTTTCGTCCTTCTAGAATGGTTTAGTTAGGAGGCAGACCGATGGAAGGTTCGAACATAAAGTTCATCGGAAAATCACACATACGTATAGATATTTACGCATGAACTCCAACCATCATTCACGACATAAGAAGGTTATTATTAAAAGTCTTATCGACAGCTAAAAGAATTTCACGCCGGAACACGTCGAGAGCGAGAAAAATGGCTATTCGGGAAAACAAGGAGAGTTATAGGACGAAATAACAGCAGGCAGAAGGACAAGAATCATTTATTTAACTAGCGTATGGCAATACAAACTGACCTGAAACTAAAATTCATGAATTGCTTTATTTTACAAAATCTAGTTAAACAACTAAATCTATAAATTAATATCTAAATTTTCTATTATTTCAAGGGTTGCCTCTGTCACTTCAAAGAAATCTCATAAATTTCCGTCTGCTGCAGCTTGTTACAATGTGTTTGATGGTCTGATCTACATCTACATCCATACTCTGCAAGCCACCTGACGGTGTGTGGCGGAGGGTACCTTGAGTATCTCTATCGGTTCTCCCTTCTATTCCAGTCTCGTATTGTTCGTGGAAAGAAGGATTGTCGGTATGCCTCTGTGTGGGCTCTAATCTCTCTGATTTTATCCTCATGGTCTCTTCGCGAGATATACGTAGGAGGGAGCAATATACTGCTTGACTCCTCGGTGAAGGTATGTTCTCGAACTTCAACAAAAGCTCGTACCGAGCTACTGAGCGTCTCTGCTACAGAGTCTTCCACTGGAGTTTATCTATCATTTCCGTAACGCTTTCGCGATTACTAAATGATCCTGTAACGAAGCGCGCTGCTCTCCTTTGGATCTTCTCTATTTCTTCTATCAATCCTATCTGGTACGGATCCCACACTGCTGAGCAGTATTCAAGCAGTGGGCGAACAAGCGTACTGTAACCTAATTCCTTTGTTTTCGGGTTGCATTTCCTTAGGATTCTTCCAATGAATCTCAGTCTGGCATCTGCTTTACCGACGATCAACTTTATATGATCATTCCATTTTAAATCACTCCTAATGCATACTCCCAGATAATTTATGGAATTAACTGCCAAAGTGACACTGGGAAGAAGAACCTTTCCCCAACGGTGGAGGCTTTCCGAATAGATGCTATGGCCTGTACTACTACTGTTAATTGTTTTCCATGTGCATCGTGGTAACTCCATGCCAGCTGGTGTTGTGCCAAGTATTACGAGAGTCTGATATTCCTCAAGGCCTATATTATTCCACGTTTCTGACCACTTTCCGCTCCAGCTGAAATCCACGGCTTGCATGATTCTGTGAATATGATAGGTGCTGCCCGGGTTTAATCGGCTCGCTCTAAGTGCAGGCACATCAGAGTGGATTTGGAGCTGAGAAATCTTAATTCATTTTTCATATTCCTTGGGAAGGGCATTTTGTCTTCGAAGATCTTGGGGGGCAAGGTCAAGGACTATCTCAGTGATGGAAGTACATAATTTCTCTCCCTTTTATTAAAAAAGTAACTCATCAGATAATGAAGAGTTCACAGAAATACAACATTGGTTTGGATTTTAGACCCTAAACTGTAAAGGTAAAAGGTGGAGTCGTCATCGTTATGTGGAAACGGAGCGATTCATCTGACGTCCATAAGGGCATGATCATTGGCTTTCGGGACAAGGTTGGAGGTATTTCCGAAACGGGTAAGTTTACAAACAGCTTGCGTCCGCCATGGTTATAATACATCGTGTATGGCAAAATGGCGCTATCAAAAACCGGCGACGATGCAAGTTTGCTCTTACATGATAGGGGTGAAGGACGGCTGTGGAGAAATGTACTGGTGTACAGACGTGCAACTGTTGAGCAACTGTCCGTCCAGATGAACCAAGAGGCCACCAACAGCGTCTCCTCAACAACCGTTCAAAGAACGTTAATGCATATGGCAGCAGGCGCCTGTTTTATGCACCCACGTGACTGCTGTTCATCGGCGACGAAGGCTGGAATATGCGCGCCAATACTGTAACTGGGTGGCGACTGGAGACGTTTTCAGATGAATCACCTTTTATGCTCCATCAGAAACACTGTCGTTGCCGTGTACGGCGTGAAACGTCTGAAAGCGAACACACTGAAACAACCGTCGGCTGGAGGAAACAGTTTTATGGTCTGTTTCCGTGGCGTTCCCTAACTGATCTCGTCATTCTAGAAGGCATAATACCGGGTGATCAGAAAGTCAGTATAAATTTGAAAACTTAATAAACCACGGAATAATGTAGGTAGAGAGATAAAAATTGACACAAATGCTTGGAATGACGTGGGGTTTTGCTAGAAAAAAAAAACAAAGTTCACAAAATGTCCGACAGATGGCGCTGGACAGCAAAACGTTAGTGACTGCGCATGACAATTGTGTATAAAAGGAGCTGTAATGAGAGAGAGAATCAGATGCACCAGCAGTCGCAGCATGTTGACGTTACCAGAAAAGGCGCTTTTAGTGAAGCTGTATTATCAGAAAGGGGAATGTGCTAGTTCAGCGTTACGATCCTATCGCCATACGAAAGGAATTCGAACGGGTAAAGGTCCATTGACAAATGCAGCTGTGGCGAGAATGATTTCGAAGTTCGAAGCCACGGGTTGTTTAGACGATAGACCCCGTAGTGGCCGAACGAGCACAAGGCGTAATGCTGCTGAGACAGTTCAGGAAGAAATGGGGACTGTAGCGGGTTCGTCTACGTACGGGGAAGTCAGCGCTCGTGCAGTCGCACGTTGCACCGCCATTCCATACACTACTGTTTGGTTGGCACTTAGGCGTACCCTCCGAAGCTATCCGTACAAAATCCATCGGCATCATGAACTGTTACCTGGCGATTTAGTGAAGCGCAGGGCATTTGCAGTGTGGGCGTTTCAAAAGATGGCGGAAGATGACGGAAGATGACGATTGGTTGAGTAACGTGTTGTGGACCGACGAAGCTCATTTCACGCTCCGAGGGTCTTTCAACGCCCACAACTGCAGAATTTGGGCTACCGAAAATCCTAGAACTGTGGGGGAAACTCCATTACACGACGAGAAAGTCACGGTATGGGTTGTATTTACCATATCTACCGTTATCGGGCCTTTTTTCTTCGAGGAAATGCGTGATTATGGTTTTGTAACTGCTACCGTGACGGGTGAGAGGTACGCCGATATGTTACTGAATCGCATCATCCCCAGCCTGGCTGATAAACACCTGCTGGAACGTACGATGTTTATGCAGGATGGCGCTCCACCCCATATTGTTAGACGCGTGAAAGATCTCTTGCGCGCGTCGTTTGGTGATGAGCGTGTGCTCAGCCGCCACTTTCGTTGTGCTTGGCCTCCCAGGTCCCCAGACCTCAATCCACGTGATTATTGGCTTTGCGGTTACCTGAAGTGTATCGTGATCGACCGACATCTCTAGGGATGCTGAAAGACAACATCCGACGCCAATGCCTCACCATAACTCCGGACATGCTTTACAGTGCTGTTCACAACATTATTCCTCGACTACAGCTATTATTGAGGAATGATGGTGGACATATTGAGCATTTCCTGTAAAGAACATCATCTTTGCTTTGTCTTACTTTGTTATGCTAATTATTGATATTCTGATCAGATGAAGCGCCATCTGTCAGACATTTTTTGAACTTGAGTATTTTTTTTTGTTCTAATAAAACCCCATGTCATTCCAAGCATGTGTGTTGATTTGTAGCTCTCTATCTACAGTATTCCGTGATTTATTCAGTTTTCAAATTTATACTGACTTTCTGATCACCCGGTACATCAACACAAACATGGAACTATCCTTGGGCACCATGTCCGTCCCTACATGCAGTTTGTTTTCCCTCGTCACGATGGCATCTACCAGCAGGACAATGCAGTGTGTCACACAGCTTGTAGTGTACGTGCGTAGTTATAGGAGCAACAGGAGGAGTCTATTGCACTCCCCTGGCCACCAAACTCCCCGCATTTAAACTGAATCAAGAATCTGTGGGACCACCTCGATCGGGCAGTTTACGTCATGGATTCTCAACCAGGGAACCTAACGTAGCTGGCCACCGCTAAAGGAGCCAGCATGGCTCCACATCCCTGTCGGTACCTTCCAGGAACTCACTGACACTCTACTTGCACTTTTGTCCTCCAATAGATGGTTATTCAGGTTCTGACGGCTGGTCACGTTAACGTTTCTGGACCGTGTAACTGCACTGTAGTGTGTTAGAAGTTCCTTTCGAAACTCTGCAGATAAGGCTATTTATTGCCAAATGCAGCTGCCAAAAAACTTGAAGCTGGTCCATTTTTGATTTTCCATCGTAAATGTATAAAAATTTCGTACTTTCTAATCCAAGATGAAATGGTATTACTAGCGAACTAGTGTTGTAGCACACAATACACATTATATCTCGTTAATGAAGTGGATGTGTGGGCAATGGCCGAGAAAGCAGGCAGGACACCCAGCTTGTCGATAGTGAGCAGTTTTTCCTCAATATTTCACGCCTCTGCGTGGCGGATCTAACGGGGCCACCTCCACACCTACATCCTTGCAAAAGGATCGAATCAGCGGAACCAGAGCCGGAATCTCTTAATGGCTTTTATGACCAAGGCCGGGTCGCCCACTGCGACACTTAAGTTGCAAGTGAAATCTGCTCCGGCGAATTTACTAAGACCCACAATTTGTATAAGGAAACGGGGAAAGTTTGAATGTGCGAAAGAGAACGTGTCTCGCTTTATTAAAGAAACTGGTCGCGACTTCTCATTGGTACGCTGTCGAACAAAGTATTTCAGATTCAGGAAGGAGGATTCGAGTTCGGAGGGCCAACTGATGAACGTGGACTACCATTTACCGATTTTCGTAAGAAGTATATGAAAATGATAACAAGAATCGTCATACAGGATGACAAGACAGTCCCTCTGCACGTGTTCAAGACAACCGTGTGTTCATCGCCATTATCCTTGCATAGCTTCATATGCTTCCATGTCCTCCTATTCATCCACTTTAGCAGCGCAGTGTCCACTTGCGTGTGAAATTGCCTTGTGATCCTTTAATTCCACCTTCTGCAGCTTGCATTCTAGCCGGCCCCGTAGGGTGAACGCATCAGTAACCATCGACGCGTTAACTTCAGCACACGTATACCTTCGGGTTGATGGAAGACCAGAGCGGCTGGGTGAGTGAGGCGGGGTGGGGGGTGGGGGGACACATCCTAAAAACACATCCGCGCCGCGGCGAAGAGCTTTCTTCTCCCACGTGAAGAAAGTCTGAGGATATGATGGCTCCTTACCGAATCGTTCACGAAACCTATCCACCACTTGTGTAAAAACTTTCGTTTTCGTGCTTCCGCTCACACAAATGTTCCAATAAGCGCTCTTACAAAGTGAAATTGCTGGTATTTGCCATTGTTCCTCACCAAAAACCGAAAACACGATTAATGAACTGGTCAACGCACAGACTTTGTCCTCCTCTCCGGGAGTTAAGCGGCAATGACATTGCAATTCATGTGAGCAGCACTTTTCCCATGTCAGTGAATAGGATCCGACTTTCAAATCTGGAATATCTCCCGTCTTACACTGTTAAACGTATTTGTTACAGGTGTAAAGGGACTTCATGTTGTGGTTGGCAGGAGAGCCAACACCGTGTTACTAGAGGAGGCCGAAATGCACGCGTTTTAGCTCACGCAGGCTGGCGTGAGGTCTGGAACAGGACAAGGAAATTAGAATTTAGAAAAACGGACGTAGCTGGTGGAATACTTAACTCTAATCCATTAATGATGAACGTCGGTTTTGACGGTACATGATTCACAATATCAATAGTAACTGATAATGGCGCCTTGCTAGGTCGTAGGAAATGACGTAGCTGAAGGCTATGCTAAACTATCGTCTCGGCAAATGAGAACGTAAATAGGCAGTGAACCATCGCTAGCAAAGTCGGTTGTACAACTGGGACGAGTGCTAGGAAGTCTCTCTAGACCTGCCGTGTGGCGGCGCTCGGTCTGCAATCACTGATAGTGGCGACACGCGGGTCCGACGTATACTACCGGACCGATTTAAAGGCTACCACCTAGCAAGTGTGGTGTCTGGCGGTGACACCACACTTCATAAACAGACTGTACAATTAAAAGGCTATCAGCAGCATTGACTTTCTCAGAACCTTGGCTACCAGAGAAAGACCTGTCGTCCTTTTAATTGAGAACCTGTTACTTAGCGATGACTAGAATTCAGTTCTGCATCTAAATCTACATCTATATTCCGCTAGTCACATTCCGGTGTGTGACGAAGGGTACTTTGCGCAACAGAGTCATTGTGGCGAATAATTCCATACAATTATTTTCACTTCCCTCTTTTTCTGTTCCAGTCGGGGTGCGGAAAGATGATTGCTAAGAACTAACAAGTCTCCGTGTAAGATCGACTTTCTGTGATGATACCTTCATGATCTTACGGCGAAGTATATGTAGGAGGGAGCAGTAATATATTGGTCGAACATTCTCTGAATGTATGCTCTCGGAATTTTGACAATAATTTTCTTCGTGATGCACAATGCCTGTCTGATACAGTCTACCATTGGGCACGCTTTCACGTCTTAATTTATCATAGTCTTTACTGAGAACATCTATAGATCCTACGGCTGGCGCTGAACAATGTCTGCATTATTATACAGGGTATATCAAAACTACTTTTACAAATTTTGGGTACAGGTTTCTTACACCAAAACAAAGAAAAATGTCCAGATAAACAAATGCCCGAAAATCCTTCGCTTTCGAGTTATCAATGAAAGTTCATAATTTTGGTGATTGGGGCTTATCGACACGTAAATTTACAATAAAAGCTCGAAATGTTCTTTTGCTTCTAAACGTGCATGCACGTGTCGAATCGTGGACTGTCGCACCATTTCAAATACTTGATGACGGTTTCTAACGGTTTCGCAAGCTTCCATGACACGTCGATGGAGAGTTTCTGGACCCGGATGGTCTGCTGCACAGTCCTATTGTTTAAGGTCCCCCCAGAGATCAGAATCGAATGGACTGAGGTGGGGGAACGTGCAGGCCATGGAAGTGGTCCTCTTCTACCTATCTATCTGTCATGGTAGATACCAACCAGTGCAACTCGAACACTGAGAAGGAAATGTGCTGGAGCTCCATCACCTTCTTATTTGCAGGGGCACATCTTGTAGTAGAGTTGTTCACAACCTTTCTTATACCGTTATTCCTGAGTGCAATCAGACATTAGCTAATACCCTCGCCTTCCCCTCCCCTCCCCCACGTTGCCCCGTTCACTCCCCCACATTATCACCAACCTTATTTTACGATCTTTTAAACCAGCATGCCGACCATGTACCAGTATTTACGGATGGCTCTAAACAGGGGGACTCTGTTGGTTGTGCTGTTGTTTTCCCTGATCGAGTCGTCAAGTTACGGCTTCCTGCGGCGTTTACCATCTGTGATGCTGAATTGTTTGCGATCTTGCGAGCATTGGAGCGGATGAGATGTGTTCCTAGTCGTAAGTTTCTCATCTGTTCTGACTCCCTGAGTGCCCTTCAGACCATGCAACACATGTACCCAGCGGATACGGTCGTCCAGAACATCCATGATGCCCTACTCCACCTGCAACGGCAGGGGAAGGAGGTTTCTTTCTGCTGGGTGCCGGGACACGTGGGTATTAGGGGAAACGAACTGGCGGATGTGGCTGCCAAAGATGCATGTTCCCTCCCTCACGTTGTTGAATGTGCCGTCCCCCTCCATGCTGTTACCGCCCTTTTGCGTTTTCGTGTTATGCGTCAATGGGAAGAGGAGTGGCTGGCAGTCGGTGAAAATAAGCTGCGCCTGGTCAAGGCCACCACGCGGCCATAGCGTACGTCCTACCAGTCATGCCGGCGGGATGAGGTTCTCCTCACTCGCCTCCGCATCGGGCACAGTCCCTTAACGCACGGTTTTTTACTCGGGCGGGCGGACCCCCCAATCTGCAGTGCTTGTGGCGTCCAGATTACTGTCCGCCACATTTTACTTGACTGTCCTTTATTCTCTGACCAGAGGGCGGTGGTTTCCTCGCCACCGGATTAGCCCTCTATTTTGCAAGACGACGCAACGACTGTGGTTAAGGTCTTACGGTTTTGTGTCCTGTCCAATTTGTTGCCTCGGATTTTAGGGAGAGGATTTTAATGTGCTGCTGGGTGACTGACTCACCCAGGCTCTAGTTAAGAGGTCCGCCAGTCACGATTACCTACTTGTTTCACTTCGATTTCTGTTCACTTTTCCTTGTGTTTCCTTTCCTTTTTTAGTGCGCTTCTTCTCCTCTTGTTTTGCCTCTGTATGTGAGGATTTGTAACTGCGTCAGGCCTGTGTCTTTTAGCCATTCTCCTTGTTCGCTGTACGTCTTCGTCCCTTCACTGCATGTGTTCCTGTTTCTATGCGTTTGGGCGCTGATGACCACGCTGTTTAGCGCCCGAAAACCTCAAACCACACACACACACACAGAAAAGAAAGCTAACTGTCCACAGTGAGGGAACATACACCTGTCACAAAACATGCTTCCCCGTGCAGAGGCAGGTGAACCGCCACTTCATATGCGGCGACGGCTACTTACGGTACGCCAGGCGTATAAAACTTTGTCCACGCCATACACACCTGCGTACCATACAGTTGCTCAGCCTCCTCTGTCACGGTTATTTCATAACCGGCAACGTGCGACGCAGCCCTATGGGATTCGCGCACAGGATTGCCTCGCTGCGATGTCTATGGCTGGTCTTCGTGTTTTACGTCGCGGTTGGAGCACATCTCCACCTTGGCTCCTCCGGAGACCCAAACTTATTTTAGATTTGACTCGTTTTAAGAAGGATGGCACGCCAGATTTTACATTCCAGTCACTGTTTTTTAACATTTTAGATGTGCATCACGGTTTCACTGTCGTTTACACTGATGGCTCCAAACAGAAGAATTTCCTTGGCTGTTCTGTGGTGTTCCCTGATCATGTCACCCGGATTCGCCTCCCTGCTGAATGTACCGTTTTCGCAGCGGAGCTCCACGCGATCCTGAAGGCACTGGAGCTGATGCATCGTGTTCGGGGCGATCGATTTCTTCTCTGCTCCGATTCTCTTAGTGCCTTACAATCACTGCAGAACTTATACCCGACTGAGGAGATGGTCCAGCTGATATATGACCAACTGTACTTGCTCCAACGGCGGGGTAAAGAGGTATCCTTCTGCTGGGTGCCTGGTCATGTCGGCATATGGGGCAATGAACAGGCCGATCGGGCTGCCAAGGAGGCCTGCAGAGAGCAGGATGTGGTCCAGTGTCCTATCCCCTTGCAGTCTGTCATCTCTGCACTCCACAGGAAGTGCATGGAGTTGTGGGAGGACGAATGGCTGGCGGTGACGGCCAATAAACTGCGGTTGGCAAAGTCAACCACTCGGCCGTGACGTTCCTCCTGCCGGTTGCTCAGGCGGGAAGAGGTGGCCCTCACACGTCTTCGGATCGGGCACTGTCCTCTCACACATAGCTTTTTATTACGGCGGGAGGATCCTCCGTTTTGTGATGCTTGTGGTGTGCACATCTCTGTCCGGCACATTTTAAAAGACTGCATTTTATACCGTGATGCACGGGCAGAAGCACAAGTTGATGGGATCTGCCTTCTGTTTTAGCTAATGATGAGACGTGTGTGTCTAGGATTTTTAAGTTTTGTGACGTGTCTGGACTCTGGCCTAAACTTTTAGACTGGAGGTTTTAGTGTATTGCAGAGTGGCTGACTCCTCCCCTTTTTTCCTTGTGGTCAGCCAGCCACTTCCATCTGCTACATTGTTTTAGCTCCCTCTATCATTTTCTTCCTGTGTTGTCCATGTTTTACTGTTGACACCCTGCTTCATCCCAGGCTTCGGTGTGGATGAGCACATATTTTTCAACGATTGTTACCCGTGTTTTATGTTCCGTTTTATATTCCTGTTCTGGGATTTTTCTTGACACCCGTCTCCCTATGTTACTGAACGGGCGCTGAAGACCTTGCTGTCGTGCGCCCAAAAACCCCTCTACTACTACTACTACTACTACTACTCCCCTGCATTACTCCTCTCCATAGCGGCACTTACTTGACTGCACACTGCAACTCCATTTAAAATCAAACAATTTCTTATCTGTGCACTATACTTGCTGTTCGTAAATCATTTCATTGCTCCACTCGTTACTTCTGAACTGGCGGAAATAGGACGACTTCAGGATGTTAATGCTTTGTGTCTAACTACTCTATTATTATCATTATTGATAATAAAACTGTGTACAGCACTACAGTGGCCCTTATACAGTTATTGCTATGTCGTGCTGTCAAGTAATTCATTTACCAGTTCGAAGCGAGTAATGAAGCAATTTCTGGAGTACTGGAGAAGGCATTTTCTCGAGACATTTAGCATTTGTTACATACAGGGTGTTTCAAAAATGACCGGTATATTTGAAACGGCAACAAAAACTAAACGAGCAGCGATAGAAATACACCGTTTGTTGCAATATGCTTGGGACAACAGTACATTTTCAGGCAGACAAACTTTCGAAATTACAGTAGTTACAATTTTCAACAACACATGGCGCTGCGGTCTGGGAAACTCTATAGTACGATATTTTCCACATATCCAACATGCGTAGCAATAATATGGCGTAGTCTCTGAATGAAATTACCCGAAACCTTTGACAACCTGTCTGGCGGAATGGCTTCACATGCAGATGAGGTGTACTGCTTCAGCTGTTCAATTGTTTCTGGATTCTGGCGGTACACCTGGTCTTTCAAGTGTCCCCACAGAAAGAAGTCACAGAGGTTCATGTCTGGCGAATAGGGAGGCCAATCCACGCCGCCTCCTGTATGTTTCTGATAGCCCAAAGCAATCACACGATCATCGAAATATTCATTCAGGAAATTAAAGACGTCGGCCGTGCGATGTGGCCGGGCACCATCTTGCATAAACCACGAGGTGTTCGCAGTGTCGTCTAAGGCAGTTTGTACCGCCACAAATTCACGAAGAATGTCCAGATAGCGTGATGCAGTAATCGTTTCGGATCTGAAAAATGGGCCAATGATTCCTTTGGAAGAAATGGCGGCCCAGACCAGTACTTTTTGAGGATGCAGGGACGATGGGACTGCAACATGGGGCTTTTCGGTTCCCCATATGCGCCAGTTCTGTTTATTGACGAAGCCGTCCAGGTAAAAATAAGCTTCGTCAGTAAACCAAATGCTGCCCACATGCATATCGCCGTCATCAATCCTGTGCACTATATCGTTAGCAAATGTCTCTCGTGCAGCAATGGTAGCGGCGCTGAGGGGTTGCCGCGTTTGAATTTTGTATGGATAGAGGTGTAAACTCTGGCGCATGAGACGATACGTGGACGTTGGCGTCATTTGGACCGCAGCTGCAACACGGCGAACGGAAACCCGAGGCCGCTGTTGGATCACCTGCTGCACTAGCTGCGTGTTGCCCTCTGTGGTTGCCGTACGCGGTCGCCCTACCTTTCCAGCACGTTCATCCGTCACGTTCCTAGTCCGTTGAAATTTTTCAAACAGATCCTTTATTGTATCGCTTTTCGGTCCTTTGGTTACATTAAACCTCCGTTGAAAACTTCGTCTTGTTGCAACAACACTGTGTTCTAGGCGGTGGAATTCCAACACCAGAAAAATCCTCTGTTCTAAGGAATAAACCATGTTGTCTACCGCACACTTGCACGTTGTGAACAGCACGCGCTTACAGCAGAAAGACGACGTACAGAATGGCGCACCCACAGACTGCATTGTCTTCTTTATCCTTCACATCACTTGCAGCGCCATCTGTTGTTGAAAAATGTAACTACTGTAATTTCGAAAGTTTGTCCGCCTGAAAATGTACTGTTGTCCCAAGCATATTGCAACAGACGGTGTATTTCTATCGCTGCTCGTTTAGTTTTTATTGCCGTTTCAAATATACCGGTCATTTTTGAAACACCCTGTATATGCCTCACTTTTATCATGAGTGATGTGCGAAACAAAGCACAACATACGTATGAAGTAGGTGGACTATGTGAAGAAACGTAACTTCTAACACATTAATGCTACTAATTGAGAAAAAATAATTATTTATAACTTATACAATCAATATTAGAATCTCACAAAATTGTGATAATAGTAGTGACCTTTTGAAAATAATTCAGTATCGTGAATGAAACAGAAACAAATCGTTTAGTTTCTACCCCTCACGAAATTTTATTTTACACCTCAGGTTGGGAACCACTGTTCTAATAGGTCTTGGAGGATGTCCTTGTAGGCAGTACCTGTAATGCAAGCTGGGAGAATTTATGATCCTACAAGACAGTCACCTACAGTTCCAGCCCACACGTTAAACTGATGCATCGGACCTAATGTGCTGGTTGTGGAAATTTGTTATTCCATCTCTTCTAAACTCTGCTTCGTCTGTAAACAAAACTGAAGAAACAAGCAGTGGATTGGCAGTTTGTTTAACAAACCATCGGCAAAAGTTCACCCGCGATGTATGATCGGCAGACGCAAGGCCCTGCACACCTTGAAGACGATATGGATACATGATTGATCGTGAGGTATCCTCCATGATGAATTTGTAGATGTACAACATGCCAGGGCCACTTGTCTTGCACTGATACCTGGCTCTTCTTCGTCAAAACTGCACGTGCAAACGTACGAGAAACACGTGGTCTTCCTCGATCAATAGTCTGTGGTGCTACGAATTCCCTGTCGACAAAGTGACGATACTCAGCACTCAAGGGTGGCTGACGCGGCTGTCTTCGGTCTGGAAACACTGTCTGATAAAGCTGTGCAACCACGTGTCCATTACCATTCGCGCCACCGTACATAAAAATAATGAATATCTGCCTGCTCACTAAATGAATATCCTGCCATGTTTGAACGGAGCAATTCGAGTTAATGCATTACCTGTAGTACAAGTACACAATGGGGTATGTTGACGACGGACGAGTGACAAATGTAAACAAGTCCTTGGCAACACAACGCCATCTGAATACAATGAGTCAAGCGGGTGCATAGCAAAGTGCAGGTGTTGGACTTTACCCTGAAAGCCGTTGAACGTCAACTTTCATCAAGAGCGTGAAAACGAAGGATGTCCGTACAAATGTCCATATGAACTTTTTTTTTGTTGTGGCGTAACCTGTCCTCAGAGTATGTAAAATTATTTCGGAAACAGCCTGTGAATGGCACTCTATGCAAAAATGGTTATCCTGGCATTTTACTTAAAACCATGTAAGACAGTTTTTACTTCTTCACAAATTGTTAATCTTCGATAAAATTTCAAGGCCAGAAAAGTAAATTGACAACTCAATGAAGACAGCTTATGGTATGCCACCACATAGATGGATGGACGGAAAATTAACAAGATCTTAGATAAGACGAATGTGCGATATAGATTTCTCCATTTTTTCGCATGTATATACCTCCAAAGCACTACAATATTGAAAAAGATGGTTAAGTACTTACTGCCCCTGATTCCACGGTCCGCTTAAACCAGGCAAACGTATCGTTACACTTGGCATGCTCCCATAACAACCACGTGACTTCGGTCGCACCTTCCAGTACAAGTCTGAAAATGGCGTGAGCAAGTCACGCCTAGAAGATTGTTGCCAAGAGACCGCGCAACGTTTCCGCATTGTTCACTCGTACGGCGTACAGTGTAGATAATCCTAGTCGCATCCTGCGCCTATACTATTAAGACTCTGTTACAATTAGCTGGCGCACCAGAAAAATTCGAATGCCTTTTCACCCCCAAGCCGACTCTGACGAAGCCAAGTAGGTCATGTGAGTTAATAGGATGTAAAATCCTGGAATGTGGGCCAGTAAACGTTTATCCAGCGTGATCGTAAAGATTTGTTTTACGAGCTGTTAAAGCTCTCCATCCAGTGAAGCAGGGGAAACGGGACGGGTCGTTCACGAGCAGCACTGAGATTAGTAGCGGAACTCCAGACATTTTAAAACGGGAAGTGTTAGTTACTACAACTCGTGTTCCACTTCCGTTAAACTCAATTGGCTGATAAGTGATAAGAGAGAAATTTATGGGGGTAAAGAGGCGACAGAGGAAGGGAAGGGTGAAACGAAACGGGAGGAAATGACGATTAATAGTGCTGATGTTTACTTATATGCCATAGACGAACAACAGCGTAATCATTGTGGCATCCGGCAAGCGCAATCGTGAGCGTTAAGTACAAAGACGGAACCTTCACATCTGTGTAAGGACCAATGGGAGCCTAGAGAGCGCCTCTTCATTAAGGTATTACTGTTAATTCCAGATTTATGCGTGAAAGTAAATAATGAGATGCTTGTGATTCACGCCAAATGGATTCCACCTATGCTATAGTGAAGGCACTTGATTGGAAAGACATTATATGGGGCTGTCCTAATAATCTGATTTAATACAGAAGCGCAAATTGGCTGAAAACACGAATCGAAACACTCTAAGAACGAGAGACATCTACCGCAAACTGTTGTAACAAGCTGCACTGTGTAATGCATTGCTAATGTGTATAAATGGCAATGAACAGAAGCATCTTAGACACAAGGATACTTTTCTTACGAAAGACAAAATTCAAAGATTAAATGGAAACTCCTTACGTATTACAACTGTTGTTTCCCAATAACGACACCGTGTTCTAAACACCTCATTTCATGGTGATAGTGCAAACTTCCAGAGTTATCTTACAAGGCACCCTTTGAGTGCGACGTCGCAAAAGGCGAGGAATGTTTACAGCACTCGGCGCCCCCCTTATTGTCTGGCGCGCAACCACAATATTGGCTGCTGCTAATGGTAACAAGGGGGTGGGACTCGAGGTATCCAACGGTGAACCCAGCATGTGGCTACGGAGGGTAGTTGAACTGCTTAGTCGTCGAGTAACTCACGATAATGCTACAGTATTGGTAGTGTTGATACAAAGCAAAGCAATGACAACGATAAACAAAGAAAACGTTGCACTATATCTACAACAACAGTTGTCGAAGTTGACATTTCGTCAGAAAGGGACCCAAGGAAGTTCGCAAATTGAGGAAGAAGTGGCCAATGAAATATTAGCGAGATGAGTCAATGGAATGTGTCGTGTCGTATACGCTC
The DNA here is from genome assembly GCF_021461395.2 of Schistocerca americana. Classification (NCBI taxonomy): domain Eukaryota; kingdom Metazoa; phylum Arthropoda; class Insecta; order Orthoptera; family Acrididae; genus Schistocerca; species Schistocerca americana. The sequence goes on from NC_060125.1 coordinate 500,742,866, forward strand.
GACTGTGCGGACAATGTACTTAAGGAGTACGAGCTTAACAAGTGACAGTGATGTTGAAACAGGCATCGATCCACGTAATTAATCACCCTTGTCGGACAGGAAGCCACAAATCCCATCTCCAGTGAAACGCAGTTAGGTACAATCGTCGTCCAAGGAGCGGGTACTAAACATAATTACGCACACAGAAGACAAAAAAATATATATATAAACAGAGTTCGAATAAGTCTGCAGAAATACGTTCGTGTAGTGCCTTAAAAAAACTACATTATTCAGGGGGGGACAAGGTGAATTTCTTGTAAAAACTGGTGACTGCGTATTTTAAGACTACAGAATGTGCATGGCAGTGACTTACTACGAAGTGACTAACTCCCCGTTATGCACATCATATTGCACGCTACATAGATTACAGTGATTACAAGGGAAGCTTTGGATGGTTGCATAACTTCAAACAGTGCTACAGAATTGGAAATCGTAAGATAACGAAATTTCAAACGAAGCGCCACCTTGACGATGCACAGCAAACTGTGGAATCGGCTCGGAAATTTTTAGATGAGATAAACAAAATTATTTATTCCATCGTTTTGTATGGGATATGTTTTCAACTCTGTCCAATCGGGATTTGAAGAGGAAATGCATATGGAAGGAATCCTGGAAATTAGAGGCACCAAGAGAGTCGTATCAAGATTAACTAACATCAGTGTCTTAAAGCATTCGTATACAATTGGGTGGAGTGTTAATGTGGATGGTAAATTAGCTGGAAAGTTATTTTTGCGTTGCGAGAAGCTGGAGGTGCTCTGCCCCATACGATTCTTTCTCGCTTGCGTGATCTTCCATAGCAGTAGAGAATACTTACGTCACAGCAAGAAATAGGGGAAAATGACCCTAAGAGAACTACAGCTATGGCATGAGCACTGATTTTGGCCAATAGGTGGTCAAAATAACCTGCTTTTGCTTGATTCCAGGTCCGCGTATGAAAATCGCACTCTCTTAGAGCAAACTATCCTCCTCAAAAGTGTGTGACATTGCAATTCATACCGCCTGGAACACCTAGATCAATTTCTTGAATGTCGACGAGGCCCATTTTGTGAAGTATCCGATAGAAGGTAGATCTCTGTACCTACCGGACAGTCCTTTTCTGTCGTCTTCCTGATGCACATGGAGAGTTCAAAATGATTCAAATGGCGCTGAGCACTATGGGACTTAACTTCTAAGGTCATCAGTCCCCTAGAACTTAGAACTACTTAAACCTAACTAACCTAAGGACATCACACGCATCCATGCCCGAGGCAGGATTCGAACCAGCGACCGATATGGAGAGTCAATAGCAACTAATATTCATGCTGTCATAATAGTTAACTCAACGCTTTCAAATGAGCATTAATAAAGATTGAACTTGTGACCTGGCGCTCCAGGGGTTCCTTGAGAGACAAGGTACTCCTACCCAAAAGGATAGAGTACTGAATGCATTTAAGAAGAATCAGGAAACTAGAAGTCTCTTCTTCGTATATACGATAATAGAATGGCATCCAGCCTCTACAGACTGTAAGATTAGTTCAAACGACTCCACAACTATGATCCAGGTACAGAAACTGTCGTAGCCAGACGAATGTCCACTATAACCACAGCACAGGGTATTGGCTTTCGCCGCCCGTGGTATCTCTATGTCACAAACATGACTTTATTATTGACTTCGTACAAAAATACAATTTCCAACAAGCTGAGGTGAAACAACTATCTTAGGTGGAGGATCTCCTTTCACATTTTCTTCTCAGCCGTATCTCGGGTTAACAACTCACATGCGCATTATACAAAGTGGACTGCAACTCTGCCATACTGAAAATACTTGCTTTGAAAAACATTATATGGAGCTGTCCAAGTCATCTGATTTAGTACAGTACCGCAGTTCGGCTTAAAACACCAATTCGAAACAGTTTAAGAACGATAGGTCTCCACCGCAAAATGATGTAAGTTCTCGCTTCCTTGACTCCAAAGTGGCTCCGGTCTCGTAAACTGACATACGGCAGGGAAGAGGTGTGCTGACCATATACCCCTCCATATCCGCATCCAGTGACGCCTGTGGGTTGAGGATGATACGGCGGCCGGTCGGTACCTCTGGGGCTTCCAAGGCCTGTTTGGACGGAGTTTAGTTTTTTAGTTTTAGGACTACTTGAAACTCGAAACAAGTCTATTATTTTATTTCTTCTGCAACCTTATAATTCTGTACTGGAAATGGCGAAAAACACTGAAACCCTATTGAAGGTAATAGGTAAACAGAAAGTGTTGTTACTGCTGCGACTCTTTAACCATCATGAGCATAGGCAGTTGTGACAGCATTAAGCACTACTGCGAAAGGGCAAGCAGTCCTCGTTCCCCGCGGATGCGAATGTAGCGCCATCTCGCTAGCCTTGCAGTCAGACAGTCGGCAAATGTAGAGGTTGGAGTCAAATTATTACTCGGCAAGTCTGGCGCCTCACGGGATGACAGTTTACGGCCAGAGTGCGCTATTGCTGCGGAAGCATCCACGACTTGACGGTAGTTTTACTGCCGAACATGGAAATCGCAGAAGCGCAACACATTATCCCAAGAAAAGAAGCACCTTTTATACAGTGCCCAGTCACATTAATGTGACAACCTTTCAAAAGCCTGAATAGCCACCTTTTGCAGAGCGAACGTTCTAAACGGTGTACTATCAATAAAAGGCAGCCTGGATGGCTGACTAGTGGGATAAGGATATCATGTAGAACAAAGCGGAAATTATTTCAAAATGTTAGAAGTTGTCACAATCAAGCTACAGTAGCCCATTACGAACAGTATTGCAAGGTGCTTAAAAATGTTATAAGGAATGCAATGAGTATGTGATACGCAAATAAAATAGCTAGTTCACAGGATAAAATTAAAACCATATGGTCAGTTTTGAAGGAAGTGTCTGGTCAGCAGCAAAAGGTCGACGATATAAAGGCAGTTCGTAGTAAAAATATTTATGTTATTGATAAATCAGATACATGTTCAGTATTTAACTAATATTTTCTGAGCATTGCTGCTGAATTAAATAAAAATTTAGTCTCTACAGGGAATCATATAACTCTCGTGGCAAATGCCTTTCCGAGATTGATGTTTGAAATATTCCTCTGTGATACAGACAAAGGGGAGATTGAGTCAATAATTAAATCACTGAAGACTAAGGAATGTCATGATTACGGTGGGCCGGCCGGTGTGGCCGTGCGGTTCTAAGCGCGTCAGTTTGGAGCTGCGTGACCGCTACAGTCGCAGGTTCGAATCCTGCCTCGGGCATGGATGTGTGTGATGTCGTTAGGTTAGTTAGGTTTAAGTAGTTCTAAGTTCTAGGGGACTGATGACCTCAGTAGTTAAGTCCCATAGTGCTCAGAGCCATTTTTGATTACGGTGGAGTGCCTAGCAGAATATTAAAGTACTGTGCTGCACATGTTAGCCTTGAACTTAGCCATATTTGTAATTTTTCCTTCAGGAATGGTCAGTTTCCCGAACGATTAAAGTACTTAGTAGTAGAGCCGCTTTATGAAAAGGGAGAAAGGGATAATTTAGACAATTTTAGACCTAGTTCTATGCCATCAGTGCTTACTAAGGTTATTGAAATGGCTGTGTGTGCGAGGATAATTGATCATTTTATATCACATAATTTGCTATCAAATGTACAGTTCGGCTTTAAAAGTCGTTTAACAACTGAAAATGGTGTATTCTCTTTCTCAGTGACGTACCCAGCGGCCCGCGGAGAGAACGTCTTGCAGGGGCTGGGGATTTAAGACGGCCGCCCTCTCTCAGGAGCCCAATTCCTCAGCGCACCTGACGATGGCGACATGTCTGATCGCCGAAATATTGAGCCCGTTGGACACATCCGTGGACTGTTCGAGTTGCATGTATGTTCGCCTGTACACATTCACGCAGTTGTCCTTTCACCCCTGTCATCTATGGTTCGTCGTCCACCACAACTGCCTCGATGCCGAATTTGTATAGCGCCATTTCGCCATGCACGGTATTCTTTAATCAGGGCGGCACGCGAACTGTTCAAAAACTTAGCCGTTTCGAAAATGCTTCCACCTTTGGACCAAAAGCAAATGACCATGCCCTTTTCGACGTCAAATAAATCGCTCCATTTCCGCATTACGACAACGACTGCACTGTTGACCGCGTCCCTGACACGCTTTATAAACCCTCCACTGCTGTTGTTTCCGCCTGCCGTCTCTGAGTGGTTTCTACACGTTGACGTCGGACATAAGTTGTGGTGACATTAATGAGACTGGTCCGCGTGTAGTAGGTCCATCAGTGACGGAAGTTACGCATCTGAAAATCTCCCAAATAGTTTAACTTCCTCAACGATTCAGAGATGGAAGCGTAGGCATATCGCAACGATATTCTTCTCGTCTACAAAGGCTACCGCGACCTATAGGATTAACAATGACGTCACAGAAAGGAAGACTTTGAAGACGAGCGTAATGGAATCCTTATAAGATAACGATATCTACGGATCAATGAACCGCAAGTGACTTTTAATAAATCCGCTTAGGGCTTGTGAGACGAGGTAGAGAATCTTGACTTTCGCAACTACCTTACTCGTTTAGCGAGGAAGATACCTTAAAAATGACTGAGTGATAGACGCACAGTCTTCTTCTGCATAAAAATGTTCGTTTTGTTTCATTTTTGACTATAGTCTCGTGGCTCAGTCGTTCAAAAAATGTCAAGGTTTAATTTCCAGAGGGCTTTTTTCCCGCAACGGTTTACACCTGTTAGAAAGTGCCATCGACTGCAGGAACACTTAAGCTGCTGCAGTGAAACGGTTCACAAGAGAGTGGGTGCAGCTTTCAATAGAACAATGCCCACGCCAAGGTGAATACGATTGTCATATATCTTTATGAGCGCCGCATTTGCTGTTAAATTAGCTTTTATTTGTCTGCCAGTCCTTCAATAGATGGGCTAGGTGTCTCGAGCTGGATGTTCGTTTCACAGCAAATACAGACCGAACTCTCACTGCAGAAACAATCAAAAATACCCTGTTTCTTCTTAAATACACCCTTTTGCATGATATCAGATGACATTATATTTACACTCAGTTAACATTTTTACGTTGACTTCAAAACTGTTTTGGTTCTCTTCTAATATGTTCAGTATTTTTCACAATATAATTAAATTTATTTTACTTTTAGTGATGAGAATTTTATTAGTACGGTAAACTGGTTGCATAAAAATGCCCTGCTTTTAATGAGAGTCGTGTAAAGGAGTAAAGCAATATTTTCGCCCCAAATCTGAGACTTTTGTGTAGGAAACTTCAAATATCTTCCATGAACCTCTTGAAAACAGCAAAAAATATTACTTTCATCACTGCATATCAAATTCGCCTTGATGAAGCAGTTCCTAAGGGCTCTACTACAACACAAATACTGTTTAAAGTACCTTTCTTTGAAATTTACCATCATCAGTCAATCAGAATTAAAGCTACTATTTCTACTAGTCCTTAATTTCAGAAACCGATGTATGTCGACGAATTTGAGAACACATTGAATGTTAGAGAAAAAGCTGCATCCACTACCTTCAACTATTGTACTAAAAGTTTTTCTTAGTGATAATAAACATCCAGATTACAAGAACGTTGTCACAAATATGTTGGAAAATTTCAGGAAGTCAGTTTGTAATACAAGCGTAATAGTCCACTTCCTACATTCACACATCGACAGCTTCCCTGAAAATATAGGACCAAATGGTGTCGAGCAAGGAAAGCGCTTCCATTAGGAAATTAACGAGGTGGAGTACAGCAATCAGCGAAGGTGGAATGAAAGTATAATGTCTAAGTATTGTTGGATGTTGACGAGGGGCAGTAAGGATTAAGGCGGAGCGAGGAAATAAAAAAAACGAGAACATTTGAAAATTAAATGTAACAGAGTATTCATAATGTTGCTAAGACAACTGTTTGTAGTACTTTTACTATATGCCAAAAAATTATAAAAATATTGAGCTTGATCGTAATATATTTTTAAATATTTATGCTTCAAACCCTTTAATATTGAAACGCGAGATCTTATTTTGGTGAAAATCTTGATGTGATGGAAAAAAATGAAAGTAATTTTCAGAATCAGGGTTATAAAATGATTCTAGAAAACCAATTTTTGAGAAAAGTATTTGTTTTAGTCTGTAGCTGCAATTTTTATTTTGCGTTCTGTCTAACGATTCGGTACAGAGTAGCATCTTCAGGCAATCCTATGATCAAAAAACCGTAGTATGTAGTTAAAATAATAATGTGAGAAACACAAAACATTTTCTCTCTGTAATAACAAAAGTATGGCATTAAGGACAACCTCAAAATATATAGGTAGTCCATTACCCTCGACACACAGTCGTCATTCTGGCTTCCCAAGTATGTATGTCAAATAGTAAAAGTCAGTTCTAAGCCTTAAACAAATGCAAACTGCGGCCAGAAGTTACAAGGAATGCCCCCTATGAACAGAGTTGTTTCTCGTCTTCAAAAAGAGTAGCACTGTAAAAAAATGTCTAAAGAATAAAAATATCACAAAATACGAAATTTACGTTTTGACGTAATAAAACAAAGAATAAAATAGTTCCCACTGTAATAAAACATTAAACTCAAAATAGAAAATCTCGTTAGCCATATTTACATTCACCGTCTTGATACAGCTTAAATCACTACGAAACATCGGAAAGACCATAAATCATCTAATGAAGTATCATCACAATAACAGCATTACACACTGAAAACCCGGAATTTACTACTCTGCAACCGTCAACTGACGATCTTTGGTCGCATTCCCAGTCCCCTGTTTATCTCAGCAGGCCCTCGTGCACCCTGGGATGTCCCTCTTGGTGTCGCCGCATTGTGCTTCCTCCACACTGTGTTGCAGCTCATCAACTCGCCACTACAGTAGTGACCACTGCCCGCATGTAGGTATATATGTACTGTGCTGTTGTGACAGGTTTCATCTATGAACTTTCGTATGGGGAAAGGTCACAACACTAATTCATGCAACCACGTCGTGCTGTAAATGTTTTACATCAAAGCTGACGACGACCAATGATCCTCTCTTTCAGTGCACATGTACACTGTGCTGGCTAAGCAGTCGCCAGCACACCGGTTGGCAAAGAGGTTGCAAGAAGATCGGTGATAGGCGCACCTATCAGGAGAGAGGCAAAGACAAACTCGCAAGCAACGCTCCGCCAACGCACTCTCGACCTCCAGTATTCAGATCACCGCTGCAGACTGGAGGCCCAGTCAGTCACAGACAGTCAGCCCAGTCGCAGGCAGAGTAAGTCACAGTCGCAGTCAGCTCAGTTACTAGCTCAGTCACTATTCTAGTTAGCATCTGTCAGTTTACATTACTGGCTACGAGAATGTACTGGTTATAGCGGGACTTATACTTCACCAGCAGTGAGGCTAACATGGACTGTTATGGAAGAGCTTGTACCACAACAACTTGCTTAAAGATAAGTAGCTTCTTGTTAATAAAGAACCCTGTTAATACAGGTGTGCAGTTGTGTTGTAGAGAGAGGGTATCGGCCATCAACATCCTCTCCCTTACTTCCCCTGATACAAGACTCTACAGTGGCAATGACGACACAAAATAAATCATGCCCGATCTCTTAAGGGAATCAGGAACTGCGAGTAAGAGGTTCACGGGTAGGTGTCGCCACGTCAGTAGTGATAACAGGCTGGGAATTGTGGCCTGAAAGGAAGTGTGCTCAGATGGCTGAGACAGATAAGGCGACTGCTAGCGTAAAACTCTAGATCTGAGTTCCAGTCGTCGTACAGCACAAATTTTCACCTGTCACCGCTGATACATTTGAATGCCCAAATGCAGCTACCGCCATTAAAACCTTCGAACGATTCTTTATTTTATTATGTGATTTTGTTAATTTCGTATTTTGTCCTACTTTTATTCTTTAGATTTTGTTCCAGTTTCATTAGTTTTACGAAGAAAGACAAACAAACTCTTTACATAGAAGGCACTCTTATCATGCTGGCCTCAGTCTGCGTCTATTTAAAGCTTAACACTGACTTTTAGTATTTGACACAATTACTTGGAAAGTATGTGTGACGACTAAGTGCCAGTGTTAAGGGGATGCCTATATATTTCATGGTTGCAGTTAATACCATTCATTTGCTGTTATAGAGAGAAAACATTATGTAAATGTGTCTCACATTGTTATTTTGACTATGTACAGTGATATTTTGATCATAGGCTGCCATGAATTTGGTACTATGGAAACCGGTAGGCAGTAGGCAAAATAAAAAAAACTGAGAGTATAGGCTAAAATACTTTTTTATGCATTGGTCGCTGTTCCAACAGGCATCTGATGTTCCTAAAAAAATGTAGGCTGACGTCACCTCAGAAAATATAAAACACATTTTTGTAACAAACTCTTTACTGTATACAGATGATCTAATCATTCAAACTACACCTTTATGCGCTTCCACTTTGCTCAGTTCTTCTATTAGCCTACATTCCCAACTGACATACGGTGTGTGGCGAAAGATACTTTCAGTATCACTATGGCTGCCACATAATCCTGCCTGGATTCCAAGAAATAGGATGAGAACGAAGGTACGACCTAATGCAGCGAAGGTAGGTAACGCTGGAAACACGCTGGAGCAACATGGTTGGATGCTGAACACCTTAATGCATGGAAAATTCTGCAGAGCATGTCCAATGCCTGATGAAGTTGATAAATACCAAGAAACATGAATTGCTATTGAACGAAGTTAATGTCGAACACACACGCTCTCAGAGGCAAACTTGTGAGATTTTCTTAAACTGCCAGTTCAGATAGGAGCTAGTGAAAGTAACTGACGTAGGATCTCCACTCTCAACGACAAGGACATGAAATACCTGGAAAGCTTACGACATCGAGTGAAAACGCTATGTTTCTGAAATATCTGAATAAATGCTGACATTTAACTGAGGCAATCTTCCTCGCCTGTGAAAATTCACAAGACTTTTTTCTACAGAAAGAATTGGACAGGTTGAAAATTAGATAGCCTTGCAGTCTGAAATCGATAACCAAAGACATAAGTTCAAGCGAGGAAGGAGTTTACGAAACACATTCGAAGTGAGGGAAAGTGCTGGAACGTAATTTAGTTTGAGATCGATAATCTTTGAAGTAGGAGAGAATACTTCAGATTTCCACAAGAACAGTAGTCCTGCTTCGCCGGAGAAAACACAGCTAAGAAAAATGCACTAACGAAAAAAAATCGCAAAAAGAAAAAGTAATTAATGTAGAGCAATGAAAAATCGGGAATACATTTGTCTAGGTAACATACAGTATTTAAGTGACTAACACTGAAAGACCACAAGTTAATATAAGGGCGAGGTAAGCCATCGAAGATGTGAAATGCTGGTACATTAATAACCGGTGTAACCGCCAGAATGTTGAATGCAAGCATGCATTGTATTGTACAGCTTCCGGACGTCAGTTTGTGGGATGGAGTGGTATGCCTGTTGCACTTGGTCGCCCAGTACAGGAACGGTTGATGCTGTTTGTGGATGACACTGGAGTTATCGTCTGATGATGTCCAATATGGGCTCAATGGAAGGCAGATCTGGTGACCGAGCAGACCAGGGCAACATTTCGAAACCCTGTACAGCATGTTGGGTTACAACAGCGATATACTGACGACCGTTATCCTGTTGGAAAACACCCTCTGAAGTGGTGCTCATGAATGACAGCAGAACAGGTCATATCACCAGACTGACGTACAGATTTACACTCAAAGAGCGCGGGATAACCACGAGAGTGTTCCTACAGTCATACGAAATAGCATCCCAGAATATAACTCCAGGTTTAGGTCCAGTGCGTCCATCACGCAGACAGGTTGGTTGGAGGTCGTCAATTAGTCTTCTTCCAACTAACATACTGACTTCACTGGCACCGAGGAAGAACCATCTCTCATTAGGAAACACAACAGGCCTCCAATGAGCTCTCGCTTGATACTACCGAGGTCGCAAATGGCGGTGGTCTGGGAGCAGTGGAAGGTACGCTACAGCGGATTAGCTCGGAGCTGTCCTTGAGGTAAATGATTTGTATCAGTTCGTTGCATCACTGCTGTTGAAATTGCTGTTGTAGGTGTGGTACTTAGCCATACGCCGAGCGTGATGGTCTTCCCTCTTGGTCGTGTCACGTGGCCGTCGGTAGCCCGGTCTTGCTGCGATCGTACATTCTCGTGACCACAGCCGCCCCCAGTCATGTATGGTGGCTACAATCCTGCCAAGTCTTTCTGCAATATCGCAGACGGAACAACCCAGCTTGTCATAGGACTACTATATGACCTCGTTCAAACTCATTGAAGTGTTGAAAGTGGCATCTTTGTCGTCTTATAGACATTCTTGACTAACATCAGCTCACCACGTCCAATCCCAATGGTAACTGACGCTCACGGCCGGTTACAGTGTGTATTTTAAGCAAACCTGATTTGCATCCTCATTGTGGCACTGTTAGGGCCACGCTTATTCGAAGAGACTTCATCTTTCAGATGTTGAAACAAGCGTACCAACTTTCGTTTGGGTTGCACAACTCCTTCTGGTGTTGCGTTTTTTCTCCATCAGAGTATATAAAAGAGAAAGGGAAAAAACTGAGGTAACGTTGACTAGGTCAGCTTCGGGAAAGCTAGGATATCCGAAAAGCAACTCTTGTGGAACCTTTCGTAATAGATTATAGCGATATGGGAAATGGTGGAGGTGGGGGGGGGGGGCAGATGTTGGCAGAAAAAAGAAAACCTGCGACAGTTTAGTGAAAATTGCGTACATCGTAAAAATAAATTAACATTTATGGGTTTCTACGGAGGACAGAAGTGAAGCGTAGAGGTAGACGAATGATATACTTTGTCTACCAAGACAAAGCAGAGAGAATGAGAACTGCAGCGTAAAAAAGATACTCTTTTGCTAAAAGTCATATAGCGAGAATTAAGATATTCACTGATGCTTTCAAATTTTTACGTCGTACAAACAGCGGAAGAGACGATCAGTGTATTTAGTAGTAGGGCTGAAGGTGAAAGAAATATCGGCGACGGTGTTCCATATAACTATGTCATTCTGGCTGAAACTGCAATAAATAAAATGATAAATGAAGACATTCTAGCAGTATGCGAGGAGTGACACAAAAGTAATTTCAGGAAAACCAGATGCTAGACATTCATTAGAAGAATCTGCAGGAAGTATAGTCGACCCACAAAGGAGCTTCGACCGATACTTGAATATTGCTCGCCAATGTGTGATCCGTACCAGATTGGATTGATAGCGGAAGTAGAAACGATAGCAGCACGTATCGTTCCAAGTTCATTTAGTGAGCGCAAAAGCGTCATGGAAATATTCAGCCAACTCCAGTGCCAGATGCCGCAAGACGTGCCCCCTCCATCATTATGTGATTTTCTGTTGAATGTTTCGAAAGTGCAACGTTCCTAAAATAGTTAACCAGTGCTTCTTCCTACGTATGTATCGCGAAAAGATCGTGAGCATAAACTTAGACAGATTCGAGGTCACTCCAGCAATTGATCGTCCAGCGCTCCATTCGCGACTGCAACGGGAAAGAAAGTGACAATGGTTCACACACAAAGTACCCTTTACCATATACCATAACCCTGTCTTGCAGAGTTTAGATGTAGACGTAGCTGTAGATACGGATGTTTGAACGTCGAGCTTGCGGGAGGGCAGAGAACCATTAACACTGAGCAAAGCTGACAATCGTCCTCTAATTCACACTGGTGTCCCAAATTAAACTAACGAACCGTTATTTCCCCGTCCTGTGTCTAATTCGGTATACACTCACACAAACTATCAACCAGATGACCGTACGATGTTGTTCTGCACGGAAAACGGCTTTCCGGTCAAAGGACAACCACGCCAACGGTGACGATGACGTCAATTCATCTATGAATCGAGGTAATGCTTGCCTGGTAGTCCCACGTCCACAATCGGTGTGTACACAGTCACAGACGGTGTAGTATGGCACAGAGAGGATGCATACCAGACTCTCTGCAGTATAAGACCATAGAAAGAACGGAAGCAGGACAATCGCAAACTGATGTGGCCTGATAGCTTAACGTGAATCTTTCTGTTGTTTTTCTGGGGTAGCGACAGTTTGTAGGGACCGAAACTGTATCTCGAAGACCACGTGTGCCTTCAGAAGAGAGGACCATCATTTGGTTGTAAGGGCACGACAGTTCCGTCTTAGTACTGCACGCCAACTGGCATGTGAGCTCGCACCATCCACTGGAGCTGTTTATCGAGGCAAACGGTGTGTAGAAGGCTTTGGCAGAGTGGCCTTTATTGTCGGAGGCCTGCTTTATGCCTACCTCTGACGCGTCTTGACAGAAGGGAACGTCTAGACTGCAGCCGTAAACATGCTACCTGGGCGGACGAACAGATGAGTCGCGATTTGGTCTGGAGGTAGGTTCGTGACGGAGTCGCATCTGGAAGGAACGTGGAACACGATTTCGGGACCCAAACATTCTTGAAATAGATCGATTCGAGGAGGACCCCTAACTGTGAATCAGCAAGGTTTAACTGCTGTCAGGTGTCGTGACGAGATCTTGGGATCTCATCTGCTGTTGTTGCGAAGTACTGTGGGTCCAGACTTGGTATTGATGGACGATATTGCTCGACCTTTTAAAGCACGGATAGTTGATGTGTTCTTGGAAACGGAAGATATTGCACACATAGCGTGGCCAGGTCGCTCTCCCGATTTGAATCCCATAGAGCATGTCCGTTATGCACTATGGAGATGGCTTGCATCACGTCAGGATCCAGGAAGAATGGACGTCAGCCGAGCTGTTCTAGGCGCTCCAGTCCGGAACCGCGCTGCTGGTACGGTCGCAGGTTCGAATCCTGCCTCGGGCATGGATGTGTGTGATGTCCTTAGTTAAGTTTAAGTAGTTCTAAGTCTAGGGGACTGATGTCCTTAGATATTAAGTCCTATAGTGCTCAGAGCCATTTGAACCATTTTGATCACATCATTCACAGCATGCCCCATCGTTGATAGGCCGGTATTGCTTGCAGAGGTGGTGCCACCCCTTACTGAGCACATTAACTTGTTGTCGGAATCTGTGTGCAAATCCGTTAAGTTGGAAAAAATGAATAACATTTTTGTCTACCGTTATGCATGTTGCTATTGTTTAAGTTCTGAATTCTATGCATTCTTTCTACTTTACTATCACATGTTTATACTGTTTTGTGGCAACATAAACGCAGCCTTGCAAAATTTCCGTTTGTTAGTTTACTTTTGGACACCAGTGTATATCTATGAATGAGGAAGTCGTTTCTGAAAGTATTTTTCTTCAGTGTAGTCTAATATTGAGGGTGAAAAGTCGTCGAGAAGCGGTACAGATAAGAATAGAACCTTTGAAATGTGGTGTTACATAAGAATGCGGTGATTAGATATACAGGGTTACCAATGAAGAGGTACTGAAATGAATCGGGGAAAGGCAGTTTTTGGGCATAAAGCGACTAAAAGCTGCTGTAGCTTGATAGCACACGTTATGAGGATTCAAGGAATAGTTAATTTGGTTCAAATGGCTCTGAGCACTATGGGACTTAACATCTATGGTCATCAGTCCCCTAGACTTAGAACTACTTAAACCTAACTAACCTAAGGACAGCACACAACACCCAGTCATCACGAGGCAGAGAAAATCCTTGACCCCGCCGGGAATCGAACCGGGGAACCCGGGCGTGGGAAGCGAGAATGCTACCGCACGACCACGAGCTGCGGACACTAATTTGGTAATGGGAGGAAGTTGAAGTGGTAAAGTTTGCAGCGAGAGATTAAGGTCTGAATACAGCAAACAGATTCAAGTGAACATAGTTGTTGTGTAGAAATAATGAGACTTTCATCACGGCAGGCTTGCACGGAGAGATCCATCATACCAGTGTTTGAGCTGTAAACTCCAGCAACATGAAAACAACTTTGAATATACAAGCTCAAAGAAAGAGCAGAACAGAATGGTTGAGGAGGGATTAGCACCTGACAAGTGAAAGACTTGTCTAAAAGCTAATCGTTACAGATATCGACGAGTATTAAGGTCTTGCTGATGAAACAACAATGGATACCGTAACCAAATTCCCAGGTAATTGTATCAGAGCAACCGAACGACGTGGCAGATTAACTATGCTACTGCGTTCGAGAAATCAACTAAGCCAACTACAAGATATTTCACGTTAAAAATACGGACCGGATACACCTTTAATATTAGTCCAGGTCTTGTTTCTGTTCCGTCCCTGAAGAGACAGTCTTCGAAGGAACGTTAAATCAAAGTATTACTTCCTTCCTTCGAAGTAAAAAATGAGAATTAATGACTTTCCTTCAGTTCATCGCTTGAGTAATACATTGTTTATGTACAAAGTTTCACGAAAGAAATGGCATTTGGATAAAACAATTACTGTAATTACATCCCACGAGACCGAGAAGTCTGATTATTTCCACGCTTCGCAGCCCACCGAGCGAGGTGGCGCAGTGGTTAGCACACTGGACTCGCATTCGGGAGGACGACGGTTCAATCCCGTCTCCGGCCATCCTGATTTAGGTTTTCCGTGATTTCCCTAAATCGCTTCAGGCAAATGCCGGGATGGTTCCTTTGAAAGGGCACGGCCGATTTCCTTCCCCATCCTTCCCTCACCCGAGCTTGCGCTCCGTCTCTAATGACCTCGTTGTCGACTGGACGTTAAACACTAATATCCTCCTCCTCCTTCGCAGCCCGAACTGGTTGACCTAGGTGGGAAGAACAGGAGGGTCAGAGAGGAGTAACGTTTTCCGCGGGTCTCGAGTTTCCCCTAAGTCTCCAGTTTCTCGCGAGCGCCACGTCATCGCCCAGCAGGCGTCAAGTGGCAATAGGGTCGCAACGTACTGGCCAGGCGCGTGCCCCGCCCGCTTCGCCATTGCTTAGAGCAAGTTTTGACCTTCGTTTGCTTGAGAGCACACACGACAGTTGACTGTAGCAGGCAGCGTGGATGACTAGCTGGCCTGCCGAAGCTTCGTTCGGTGGGTGGTCTGCAATGACAAACGATACTTCTTCAAACAGTATGCTGCGTATGACCTACATCTACATCCACGTCTACACATATACTTCTCAAGCCACCGTGCGGTGCGTGGGGTAAGGCAAGCTATGCCACTACTAGTGATTTCCCTTCCTGTTCCACACGCAAATAGGGCGAAAGAAAAAGACTGTCTATATGTCTCCGTAAGACCCCTGATTTCTCAAATCTTATCTTTGTGGCTCTTAAGCGAAATTTACCTTGGCGGCAGTAGAACCGTTCTGCAGGCAGTTTCAAATGCCGGTTCTCTAAATTTTCTCAACAGTGTTCCTCGAAAAGAACGTCGCCTTTCCTCCAGGGATTCCCATTTCAGTTCCCGAAGCATTTCCATAATACTTGCCTGTTGTTAGAACCTACCGGTAATAAATCAGGCAGTTCGCCTCTGAAATGCTTCGTTGTCTTCCTTCAATCCGACCTGGTGTGGATCCCAAACACTCTGACAGTAATCAAGAATGGGTCGCATTGGTGTCCTACATGCGGTCTACTTTACTTATAAACCAGACTTCCCTAAAAGTCTCCCAATAAACCAAAATCGACCATTCACCTTCCCTACTACAGTCCTTACGTGTTCGTTCCATTTCGTATCGCTTGGCAACGTTACCTCTAGACATTTAATTCACGAGACGATGTCAAGCAGCACACTACTAATGGCGTATTCAAATATTACGGTTTTTTCCTACGCAGCCTCATTTACTTACATTTTTCCATTACATTTACATACATTTTTCCATTCATCACACTAAGTAGAAATTTTGTCTAAGCCATCCTGTATCCTCCTACAGTCACTCAACGATAACGCCTTCCCGTACACGATTGCATCAGCAGCAAACAGCCACAGATTGCTGTTCACCCTGCCCGCCAGACAGTTTATGTGTAGACAGCAACAATGATCCTATCATTGGACCACTCCTGACAATGGTCTGGCAGCGTCACGTAAGTCAGACGTGTCTGTATTCAGTGCTAAGCGACGCTTAAGGTGGCGTAACAGGTGACGCCGCTGGGCAGTGGATGACTGGAAACGAGAAATTTAAAGTGATGAATCACGCTATACACTGAGTCAATCCGATGGACGGGTTTGGGTTTGGCGAATGCCTGGAAAACTCTACGTGCCATAATCGGTCGCACCAGTAGTAAAGTACAAAGGGGTTAGGATTACGCGATGGGGTATTTTTCGAGGTTAGGGTATGGTCCTCTTATGAGCTTAAGAAAACGCCAAATGCCGAAGAATATGAACACATTTTACAGCGTTGTTTATTGCGTATAGTTGATGTACAGTTCGGGGACAATGACTGTGTTGTATCAGCATGACGGTGGACCTTGTCATAAAGCAGCATCTGTGAGGCAGCATCAGGTGAACAATAACATTCCTAAAATGGACTGGCCTGCCCAGAGTCCCGACCTGAACCAATGGAAAATCTTTGGGATGAGTTAGACCCCTAGCGTCCAACATCACTACCTCTATGGTTTCGACCATTGAGGAAAAAATGGGCTGCTATCCTCAACAGCCATTCAGACACTTCCCCCGAAGTGTCCCCTGCACTGATCAACTTGTCATAAAGGCAAACGGGTAACACACCTCATATTAAAGTCCACTAATAGCTGTCCGGATACTTTCGACGAGATAATTACGCCTCTAGAAGAGCCAAACAGTTGATTGGTTTCTCTAACGTATATCTCGCGAAAGGACCATGGGTGGTAAAATGAGAGAGACCTACCGACAATCGTTCTTCCTGGCCACCATTTGTGGCTGAATCAGAAAATGCTGGAAGTAACAGTGGTACACGAAGTACCCTCCGCCATGCACCATAAGTTTACTTTAGGAGTGTATACAATGACGGAAAAAAGGTCGTAACAGGGGAAATAATAATTAATGCAGAGAAATGGAATTCCGGGAATGCATTTGTCTAGGTAACATATTTAAGTGATAAACGTTCCAAAATCACAAGCGCGAGATAAGCCATTGCAATATACCAATGCTGGGGCATTAAAAACGGTGTAACCTCGAGAATTTAGAATTCAAGCATGCAAACGTGCATGCGTTTTGTTGTACGGTTGCCAGATGTCAGTTTGTGGGAAGGAGTTCCATGCCTGTTGCACTTGGTCGATCAGTACAGGGACGGTTAATGCGGTTTGTTGATGGCGCAAAAGTTGTTGTCCATTGAAGTCCCATATGAGCTCGATTTCAGACAGATCTGGTGGTCGAGCAGACCAAGGTAATATGGTGACACTCTGTAGAGTATGTGGGCTTACAACAGCGGTATCAGGGCGAGCGTTATCCTATTGGAAAACGCCCCCTGGAATGCTGTTCATGAATGGCAGCGCATCAGGTCGAATCACCAGACTGACGTACATATCTGCAGTCAGGGTACATGGGGTAACGACAAGAGCGCTCCCGCTGTCATACGAAACCGAAACCCAGAGCATAATTCAAGGTATGGGTACAGTGCGTCCAGCACGCAGACATGTTGGGGCAGCTCCTCAACTGGTCTCCTCCTAACCAACACACGGCCATCGCTGGCGCTGTGGCATAACCATCTTTCGTCAGAAAACGCAACAGACCTCCACCCTGCCCTCCAATGATCTGTCGCTTGAAGTCTCAAATGGCGGTGCTTTGGGGTCAGTGGAACACACGCTACAGGGCGGCTGGCTCGGATTTGTCCTTAAAGAAGTAACCGTTTTGTAACAGTTTGTTGTGTCACTGTGATGCCAACTGCCGCTGAAGTTGCAGCTGCAGATGCAGTACGAGGCGCCAGATCCATACTCCGAACACCATGGTCTTCACTCTCGGTAGTGCCATGTGACCGTCCAAAACCTGGTCTTCTTGCGATCGTAAGTTCTTGTGAGCAACGCTGGCACCAGTCATGTACAATGGCTACATTCCTGCCATTTCGTTATGAAATATCGAAGTAGGGACATCCAGTTTCTCGTGGCCCTATTACACGACCTCATTAAAACAAAGTGAGGTCTCGATAATGGCGTAATAATGGAGCCTTCGTCGCCTTAAAGGCATTCTTGACTAACATCAACTCTCCATGGCCAATCTCAAAGGTAACTAACACTCAGGACCGTTACAGCGTGAATTTAAAGCGTACCTGATTTGCATCCTCATAGTGGTGTTACTGGCGCCACTCTTACGTGACTGGCGCGAAATTTGAATGGACGTCATATTTCAGCTGCAGAAACACGCCTGCCAATTTTCGTTCATGCCGCACAACCCTTCTTGGTGTTGTAATTTTATTTTTCGTTAGTGTATGTAAGCTAGACGCAGCTGTAGCGCCTCTCTAGCGTGGTTGCTTGTGGCGTGCCACCGACTTAAAGGTTGTAACATCATACTCTGGCATACTTCCTATAGAGCAATGCAGAGACATAACACCGGAGTTCGACCCGGAAACATATGAAGTTATTTGCAGCCAAACAGCATAGCTTCAACGGTGTCCGCTTGAGAGCCATCAAGTGCATTTACTGTAAATCCTACTTCCGGTTTCACGGGCTTATAACATTTACGAGTCCGACAGCACCCGGCTAGCGTGACGTCAGATAATGGCCGCTAATGGCGATGACACCTCTCGCAAGTGCCCTCAATTACCAACACGCACCAAGCTGTAGAGCAGAAGCGGTCACCAGGCACTGCGCCTTGTGACAAACTCGGTCACCTCGGGTGTGACCTGGCCACTCTCGTTTACAAAAAGTGATGGCCTTTAAGGGGCTGTACAAGTTGATGGATGCTTTAATGGAAGCTATATGCTTGTAAAAAGAGATTTAGACTTCTCACAAGTGTAGCCGAAGTCGTTAGCTCTTGTCGGGCACACTCCACCTCACGCAGAGATGCCCGCATCGATACTGGTTGTGGAAGAAATTTTGAACGACAGTAGACCATGAACACTAAAACAAGATGTTTTTGGCACAATCCCCCATGTCCCTGTCCGTTCCTCTGAAGAATTTCTTCGTGTTGGTTACATCTCAAGTGTCCTCAGGCTTGAAATTGTTCCCAGACAGCCATGGGTTAAATACTGCAGGAATTCGAACCTTGAGCGGACATAATCACAGGCACGATGGCAATTAAGCTATCCTCCCTGGGATCTTGGCAAAGAAAAACAAAACAGTTCAAAACAATGAAAATTTTCGAATATTCCACACTCTCTAGCATTCTAACCCAGTACAAAGGTAGTGACAGCCTCTCCAACAGCATCGTAGCTAGTACGACTAAGAGCTCTTTGGTGGTCAGACCAAGCATCCGTCTGATGACAACTTTCGCTTTATTTATAGAAAAAAGAAACAATAATAGATGTTTGAAAGTTCAGTATCCGGACGGGCAGACAGCTGTTAAAGCCGAGCGAACCTGATAGTCGTTTTTGAAGAAATACAATCTCTGATATACATTTACGTATTCTGAAAGTATAACCTTGTGTAGAAGAGAAACGTCGACGACAGCGGTGCAGAAAAGAAGACAGAGAAGCTTTTGAAATGTGGAGTTCAGAAGGAAGTGAAGATTGGATAGATGCATGGGACAACTATGTAAGGAGCTGAACTGAATCGGGGAATGACAGTTTTATGGCATAAATTGACGAAACAAACGGATCACTTGATAGAACACATCCTAAGAGACCAAGGAATCGTTAATTTCATAATGGAGGGAACTGTGCACTAACCCGTGCGTGAAATTTCTCTTGAACTAAAATAGAAATACTTTATCATGCGAAACAAACAAACGTTGAGCCACACTCGCTGAAAACAGTGGAGTGCGCAGCACACTGTTGTGAGTAATCTATCAGTTGTTACTGACTGCGTCTGCTGTCCCTCGAAAGTCAGAAACTTGGTGTACCACTTCAATAAGGAACTGACGTTGAAAATAGGGATGTATTAAAAATTATCACTTTTAACTAGGGGAGAGTCTTCTACCTTAACTCTTTGACTACCACAGGGAGCGTGTGTTCCGCGATAGGTTATCATGCATGTTATTACCATGTATCAGTGTCCCACTGGTAAAGGGAAGCGTACTATCGTTTATCAGAGTTGTTATGATTACAGATTGCACCTATGGGGTGTTCTTTGTCTAATTCCATTATTGACCCTATTCTTCGTATTGTCAGAGCGAACTAGTTCGCACCCACAGATAGGCAACCTAATTACCACATTCGCAAAGTGGACTGCCCTCTCGCCTTCCCGGAAACATCACGTCAACGACTTGTTCCCACAAACTGACGCTTGTCACATCTCAAACGAAGCTGGCACTAAGTACCTGTAACGTGTCTCTTTTCAGTATGTCTTGTATTTTTTGCGCGGTAATCTTCTGAAATCTTCGAGGTACTTATGAATAATGCAGTATAGTGTATTCCCCAACCCTATTGGGAAACGAAAAAGCGGAATACATTCGTTTCATATTGTTACTTCTGACTAACACAGTAAGTAAAATAACTATACATTAATGTTTTTGAAATAAAAATGGTAGTCAAAGGGTTAAACCACGTTTCAAACTTCCGCACAATGTCAGCCTTGTAATGTGAATTTCATATATTTTCTTCTTCCATTTTGAAATGATAGCAATCACTGTAGGTGTGCTGCAGTATTTTTGTGAAATGACAAAAATTATTCGGCAGAATTAAGGCTCTTCCAGATTTGAAAACCTCCTCCAAGGTACAACGTGGTCCTGTACGGAACAAATATTTCATTCAAATTCGAAAGTGATGCACTCGAAAAAGTCTTGTTAGAACTGTATTTAATAGTCTATGTATTACTTTATTGATCTACTTCACATCAGTAACTAGTAAGAGAAAATACATTCAGAAGAACTATCATCAAAAACCAGTTATAAGTTAAAAACATAGAAGCTATTGGTTACTGAGACAAATTTCCATTTCGAAGACAGGGAGAATTGTCAAGGCGTTAAAGAAACTCAAGTCATTTGCAAATATCAACTGTTCCATAGAAGAAGACCTTCTTCCTTTCCGGGATACAAGATGGTGCACGAACGACGATGTATGGCTTAAAGATTCACACGTTATGCAACCAGTTTTAAAAATATATCGAATTTTTCTTCCCACAAAAATTCAGCCATTGAAGAATTAACGATATTCTCCGAACATAAATATTATTTCATTCCATTATGGCAGAGTGCTACAGCAACCAGTTTCGAATTATTTCGGAATGAAAATAGTCTCGCTTGCGAAATAATTTAATGTCAGTGACGCGTTTCACACCTTTGGAGCATCATCTGATTTAGCGGGATGTGTAACCCATCCATCCTAAAGCTGTACAAAATGGAAAATGGGAGCAACAGTAACTGGATATCCCGTTACTGTTGCCTCCATTTTTCATTTTATGTGTCTCTATGAAATATTGGTTTTATATTCAACTACTTTTACACAATCTGATGATGCCCCAAAAGGATGGAACGCGCCACTGATATTAAATAATTTTACAACCGAGATCATTTTCATTCTGAAATATTCCAAAATAGCTGTACAGCACTTACATATGCAGAACACATAATATTTACAAACTCTGCACAAACACAACCTCATGCCTCACAAGTAGATAATGCACGAATCTGCGTGTGGCGGTTTACAGTCCGCATTCCTTCAATGATTATTAAATAAGTCACCACATTGAAACATCGACCAGGAAACATGTGTTCCTAGGAACATCACCCTCCACGTACAACAGTCCCCTGCTATCACAAAATAAAGGGTCAACTAAGAAAGAATTTGGAAAATAAGGAAACTGTCACCAGAAATGTGAATCTAAGTGATTATGACCCAGTACTTAGAACAGAATGCTCATGTGTGTGCGAAAATTTAAAAGTTATTTACATGCTTGACTGACTGGATCATCTAGAAAGATGAATTTCAAGAAAAATAATGGGTGTAGTACAAACAAAGGATGGAAGGAAATTAGAAGTAATGAAGAAATCTATCGCAGTATTCAGAGATGTCAGAATTTTTGAGAAAATGGAGTTTGAACATCTTCGAGGAATGAGTGAGGTAGATTAACCAAACGATATTAAAATATCTCTGGAAAAATAAATACACAATAGCCTGAATCAAAAACGTGAAAAGAAATGATATTCAAGAAATGGAAGAAAGAAATTCTTCGGAAATGGATGGTACGCTTATAAAGGTTTGAAAATAGGGAAACCGAGGTAACATCAACAGAATTATTCAAACAGATATATCAGGAAGTATCTGCTGCGCTCCTTACAGAGAACGTCTTAGCGTCCGCAGTTCGCCACAATACCGCTAGAGTTAGTGGTCCACTGGAAACAAGACATTCCAGGCCTTCGTGATGGTCCCCGGAGATTAGCAACACAACAGCCTTGAAACAATGCGGAAGAGTTTTGGAGAGCGCTCTCGTGGGATTCCGGTGCCCCTATGAATGGGCTCAGCTTTCCGGGCGTTTGCAGCTCCACTTGAGCTATCCGTGTGAAAATCTACACACTAACGTATGCGACAAGGAGACTGGCACAATCATGGGAGCAAAATGTGCGGCCAGAGACGAACACGCTATCCCGTTATACCAAAGCCGTTTTCCTCCGACAGACAGAAGACCTTAGGAACTTCCAACACTAGAAAGGGCACAGTCAGAATGATGTGCTGTGCAGAGACCCACACCGGGCTTCAACAGTCTCTCAAGAGCAAATATTTTCTTTCACGCGTAACATGAGCACTCTCTCTCGCAAGACATGACTATTGTTGTTTCCGCTGACTTCAAAGTCAAAGACCTTGGCCGTTGCATTATAAGACGCTGCTCCTCAAGCTGAATGTCCCGTCGTTATAGTATCATATCGCGAGTGTTATTTGTGCCTGTCGCCCCTCTCGCCTTCCATTTTTCCGTCCTCTTCTATTGATACAGTCTCTTTCCTGAAGCACAGGATATATGAACCATCTTCGGCTGTATATTGGAATGACAACAGTAAAAATGTGTGCCGGCCTTAGACTCGAACCCGGATTTTCCGCTTCACGCGAGCGGTCGCCTTAACCGGTTCTTCCAACCGAGCACGAATCACAGCCAGACCCAAACTTCCATATGTCGTCGTCCATGTGTCACAATCTGCACTCGTACGTTACGTACACTCATGCTCATAAATTAAGGATAATTGCAGAATGTGATGCCACACAACGTGGCACTACACAAAACTGGCGCTAATAGCATAGGCACATAGGCAACACACACGACACAGATCTCTAAGTCCACGGCATTTGTGATAAGTTGAGAAAACCGTTCCGAAACACATGTGCTACAAAACGCCACAGTTTCCTGCGTATGTACCCGACATATGTCTGGGATAAGATCACTATTCACACGTACACAGGCCGCACAACGGGTTGGCATACTCTGTATCAGATGGTCGAGCAGGTGCTGGGGTATAGCCTCCCATTCTTGGCCCAGTGGCTGTCGGAGCTCCTGAAGTGTCGTAGGGGTTTGAAGACGTGCAGTGATACGTCGACCGAGAAATCCCAGCCGTGCCAGATGGGGTGTAGGTCTGGAGAACAGGCAGGTCACTCCATTCGCCTGATTCTGTTTCAAGGTACTCCTCCACGATGGCAGATCGGTGGGGTCGTGTGTCATCATCCATCAGGAGGAAGTTGGGACCCACTGCACCCTTGAAAAGGCGGCCATTCTGGTGCAGAATGACGTCCCGATACACCTGACCTGTTACAGATCCTCTGTCAAAGATATGTACCAATCATAATCCCACCCCACACTATCAAACCACGACCTCCATATCCGTCCCTTTCAAGGACATTAAGGGGTTGGTATCTGGTTCACGCCAGATGAAAACCCAGCGGGAATCACTGTTCAGACTATACCTGGACTCGTCCGTGAACAGAACCTGGGACCACTGTTCCAATGACCAAGTACTGTGCTTTTGACACCAAGCTTTACGAGCTCTGCTGTCGCCAAGGGTCAGTGGAATGCACCTTGCAGGTCTCTGTTGATTCGTCTGTAGACTGTATGTCTAGAGACAACTGTTCCAGTGGCTGCGGTAAGGTACCGTGCAAGGCTACCTGCAATAGTCTGTGACCGTCTGCGGGCACTGATGGTGAGATATCGGTCTTCTTGTGGTGTTGTGGACGTCCCGTACTGTAGCACCAGGACACGTTTCCTGTCTGCTGGAACCGTTGCATTAATCTTGAGATCACACTTTGTGGCACACGGAGGGCCGGTGCTGCGACCTGCTGTGTTTGACCAGCCTCCAGTCGTCCTAGTATTCTACCCCTCATAACGTCAACAATGTGTGTTCTTTGAGCCATTTCAACAAAAATGGTTCAAATGGCTCTGAGCACTATGGGACTTAAAATCTTAGGTCATCAGTCCCCTACAACTTAGAACTACTTAAACCTAACTAACCTATGGACATCACACACATCCATGCCCGAGGCAGGATTCGAACTTGCGACCGTAGCAGTCCCGCGGTTCCGGACTGCAGCGCCGAGAACCGCACGGCCACTGCGGCCGGCCCATTTCAACACACAGTCACCATTAGGACGTCTGAAACGTCTGTACACTTACTCGCTGCACCGTACTCTGACATACACCAACACACCTCTGCGTATGTCGACTGCTGCCAGCGCCACCGTGAGACGACCGCAGGTCAAATGCAGAGCATGGTCATACCGCGAGGTGATTTAAGCTCACCAGAGCGTTGTTTCACCATGTATCAGCATTATCCTTAATTTATGAGCGTGAGTGTATATTACGGTCCAGGAAGGACCTATTTATTGAGAGTCGAGCGCCTGGTATAGCCGAATAAGCACGACATAACGCTGCCTGTGTTATTAAAAAGTACGGTGTAATGTTCCTTCGGGGACATGCTTGCACGCTTCTCTAGCCTCTTTTTTTTTTATTTTTATTTTTTTTTACTGATAGGGTTTGCGAATGCGACACTCAGTTCTGCAGTGACTTTTGCGGCTGTCGTGTTATTTTTCGTCGCCATTCTCTTCAATGACCGTCTTTGACGATAACTCAACACCCACTTGCGTACAGGTTGTGACTACGGTGTTCTTTTTTTTCGTTTCCCCTTCGTTGTTTATGTGGTCTTCAGTCCAGACACTGGTTTGATGCAGCTCTCCATGCTACTCTATCCTGTGCAAGCTTCTTCATCTCCCAGTACCTACTGCACCCAACATCCTTTTGAATCTGTTTAGTGTACTCATCCCTTGGTCTCCCTCTACGATTTTTACCCTCCACGCTGCCCTCCAATACTAAATTGGTGATCCCTTGATGCCTCACAATATCCCCTACCAACCGATCACTTCTTCTAGTCACGTTGTGCCACAAATTTCTCTTCTCGGCAATTCTATTCAGTACCTCCTCATTAGTTATGTGGTCTACCCATCTAATCTTCAGCATTCTTCTGTAGCACCAGATTTCGAAAGCTTCTATTCTCTTCTTGTCTAAACTATTTGTCGTCCAAGGTTCACTTCCATACATGGCTACACACCATACAAATACTTTCAGAAACGACTTCGTGACACTTAAATCTATACTTGATGTTAACAAATTTCTCTTCTTCAGAAACGCTTTCCTTGCCATTGCCAATCTACATTTTGTATCCTCTCTACTTCGACCATCATCAGTTATTTTGCTCCCCAAATAGCAAAACTCCTTTACTACTTTAAGTGTCTCATTTCCTAATCTAATTCCGGCAGCATCACCCGATTTAATTCGACTACATTCCATTATCCTCGTTTTGCTTTTGCTGATGTTCATCTTATATCGTCCTTTCAAGACATTGTCCATTCCATTCAACTGCTCTTCCAGGTCCTTTGCTGCCTCTGACAGAATTACAATGTCATCGGCGAACCTCAAAGTTTTTATTTCTTCTCCATGGATTTTAATACCTACTCCGTATTTTTCTTTTGTTTCCTTTACTGCTTGCTCAATATACTGATTGAACAACATCGGGGAGAGGCTACAACCCTGTCTCATTCCCTTCCGAAGCACTGCTTCCCTTTCATGCCCCTCGACTTTTATAACGGCCATCTGGTTTCTGTACAAATGGTAAATAGCCTTTCGCTCCCTGTATTTTACCCCTGACAGCTTCAGAATTTGAGAGTATTCTAGTCAACATTGTCAAAAGCTTTCTCTAAGTCTATAAATGCTAGAAACGTAGGTTTGCCTTTCATTGATCTATTTTCTAAGATAAGTCGTAGTGTCAGTATTGCCTCACGTGTTCAAAGATGTCTGCGGAATCCAAACTGATCTTCCCCGAGATCGGCTTCTACCAGTTTGCCCTTTAAGCTGCATACATCTTCGATACTACTCCCTTGGTTACGGAAATGCCCACCATTTGAGCACCAACAATTTGTCCACATTAGAATTCTCTTAACTCCGACATAATGCACTCACAGCTAATCGGAACTCTGTTCTGAGCACGACTGACACTTGTAACCTTATTTAGCCGGCCGGAGTGGCCGAGCGGTTTTAGGCTCATCAGTCTGAAACCGCGCGACTGCTACGGTCGCAGGTTCGAATCCTGCCAAGGGCATGGATGTGTGTGATGTCCTTAGGTTAGTTAGGTTTAAGTAGTTCTAAGTTCTAGGGGACTGATGACCTCAGATGTTAAGTCCCATAGTGCTCAGAGCCATTTATTTAACCTAATTTAGGGTACTCCACGGTTGCCATTCGTGGTCAAATACAACAGCGCAAGCTGCAAGCCTAGCTAGCATTTGTATTTGTGTTCGTGCGTTGATTCATCGCGGTTTTTTCTTATTACAGCTGTAGAGCACCACCTTCGCTTATTTGAGGATATTTCAAGGAGGAGGAGAGAATTCGATTCGCCGGAGGAGGAAGCGCCATGAAAGCAGAGGCCGTTGTGGAGGTCGCCTACCTCTTCGTCTTTCTACAACAGCGTTTGTGCGAAGGATGAGCGCAGAGCCCGAGGAAATCCTGCCAGAGCAGGAAACCTAGCGGAGACGTCTCCGCTCGTCGGGTGACCTCCCTCGCCCGCCTCGCTGGAGGTCTGTTGCGCTCGCGGCACGGTTCTGCGTTTTTGCACTTGCTGCTCGCCGTGCGGTCCCGTTACTGGCAGCAGGTGAGGCGCCGTGGCTGCCGCCGGAACCGGCGGACAGGACGACGCGGGCCAGGCAGTCCGCTGACGTCTCGCGAACACCGACTGAACGCTGCGCCGGTAAAGACAGTGCGCATCAAGCGGAACACTTTCCATCGGTGACATTTCTTGGCATATTATAAGTGTAACCCGTACCGAGACTCGAAGTGGAAACCTCGCCTTTCGCGGACAAAGCTCTCACGAGTCTCAAATGGCTCTTATCACTATGGGACTTGAATGAGATTTTCACTCTGCAGGGGAGTGTGCGCTGATATGAAACTTCCTCGCAGATTAAAACTGTGTGCCCGACGGAGACTCGAACTCGGGACCTTTGCCTTTCGCGGGCAAGTGCTCTACCATCTGAGCTACCGAAGCACGACTCACGCCCGGTCCTGACAGCTGTACTTTTGCCAGTATCTCGCCTCCTACCTTCCAAACTTTACAGAAGAACTAGCACTCCTGCAAGATTCGCAGGAGACCTTCTGTAAAGTTTGGAAGGTAGGAGACGAAATACTGGCAGAAGTAAAGCGGTCAGGACCGGGCGTGAGTCGTGCTTCGGTAGCTCAGATGGTAGAGCACTTGCCCGCGAAAGGCAAAGGTCCTGAGTTCGAGTCTCGGTCGGGCACACAGTTTTAATCTACTATGGGATTTATCAACTGAGGTCATCAGTCCCCTAGACTTAGAACTGCTTAAACCTAACTAACCTAAGGACATAACACACATCCATGCCCGAGCCAGGATTCGAACCTGCGACCGTAGCAACAGCGCGGTTCTGGACTGAAGCGCCTAGAACCACTCCGTCACAGCGCCCGGCTCTAAAGACTCTCTAACCCCCTCGCAGCTTCATTTGGTTGGTTAGTTGATCTGGGGGTGGGATCCAAAGAGCGAGGTTATCGGTCCCATCGGATTAGGGAGAGGAATTAAGTCGTCTTGGCCCTTTCAAAGGAACCATCCCAACATTTGCATGAAGCGATTTAGAGAAATCACGCAGAACCTAAATCAGGATAGCCGGACGCGTGTTTCAACCATTGTATTCCCGAATGCGAGTCCAGTATTCTAATCATTATGCCACCTCGCTCGATAGTTTCATTCCCCCAGGTACGGTAAACTTTAACCAAACGAGACTTCACTAGTTCGAGTTTCGCGGCAATTCGGTTTTTAGCGCGAACAGAAACGCCACTTAGATAACTGGGTGAAAAGATCAAGTTTCTCGTCATCAAATTTTGCGCTGGCAAAATGGCGGGCCAGGCACAAGAAGTTTCCAGCGAAGAATGAGATGTGTCTTATATTATAGAATGTAAGGAAATGCCGGCCGGTGCGGCCGAGAGGTTCTAGGCGCTTCAGTCCCGAACCGCGCTGACCGCTACGGTCGCAGGTTCGAATCCTGCCTCGGGCATGGATGTGTGTGATGTCCTTAGGTTAGTTAGGTTTAATTAGTTCTAAGTTCTAGGCGACTGATGACCTCAGATGTTAAGCCCCATAGTGCTCAGAACCATTTGAACCATTTTTGTAATGTAATAGATCAAACGGTCAAAGGCGAGGGAAAATTACGATACACTTATATGAAAAGCATTACACGCATACCAGAAGTATTATACCAAAAGAGATGCGAAAACAAGTGATAACAAAACAGTGGACTAAACACTCTCAGCCTAAAATAAGCTTCTTCTTCAAGCTGTAATCAACAAACATTGAGTGCGAAAGTATTTCCGTGGCGTTAATATCAGGTAACTGCATCTTTTTTTATTCTGTGGACAACATCACTGGAAAGCCAGATCACAGCACCTAGTAACTGGTACAACACCTACCAATAAATGTAGCATATAAACTTACAGTACAAAGCAGATTTTAATTTTTAAAAACGTACAGTAAAGCGTGCGGGGTGTTTGGGAATTCCAGTTACAGACTTCTAGGACTTGTAGAAGGGAGTGAGTATATAATATTTTGAACAGGAACCCACGTCCGGATGGTTCAAATAGTTCAAATGGCTCTGAACACTATGGGACTCAACTGCTGCGGTCATAAGTCCCCTAGAACTTAGAACTACTTAAACCTAACTAACCTAAGGACATCACGCACATCCATGCCCGAGGCAGGATTCGAACCTGCGACCGTAGCGGTCGTGCGGTTCCAGACTGTAGCGCCTTTAACCGCTCGGCCACTCCGGCCGGCTCTCACGTCCGGAAACGTACGGTTTCAGTTTTACGATGATTTCAGCCCAAATGTTAAACTCACCAACTTATGCATGAGGATCTGAATTAGGCGTGACACAGTACAACTATTAGGTTACGATTCGAAAGGAAATAGACACATAAACAAAAATTTTGCATCACTTCGGTTCCGCGAGCTCCGGAACCTGTACATAAACTTGGAATAGAGATCGACTTAAACATCATTTCCGCCCTTTTTATCCTCATGAAATCCACACATTGCATGTTGTACCGCCACGCAGTAAGACCTTCAGATGTGGTGGTCCAGGTTGCTGTACAAAAAATGGTTCAAATGGCTCTAAGCACTATGGGACTTAACATCTGAGGTCATCAGTCCCCTAGAATCAGAACTACTTAAACCTAACTAATCTAAAGACATCACACACATCCAAGCCCGAGGCAGGATTCGAACCTGCGACTGTAGCAGCCGCGTGGTTCCGGACTGAAGCGCCTAGAGCCGCTCTGCCACAGTGGCCGGCTGTTACCGTACGCGCCAGTACCTCTAATACCCAGCAGCACGTCCTCTTGCATTGATGCATGCTTGTATTCGTCGTGGCATACTATCCACAAGTTCATCAAGGCACTGTTGGTCCAGATTGTCCCACTCTTCAACGGCGATTCGGCGTAGATCCATCTGAGTGGGCCGCGCGGTATAGGCGCCGTGTCACGGTCCGCGCGGCTCCCACCGTCGGAGGTTCGAGCCCTCCCTCGGGTATGGGTGTGTGAGTGTTGTCCTTAGTGTAAGTTAGTTTAAGTTAGTCTAAGTAGTGTGTAAGCCTAGGGACCAATGACCTCAACAGTTTCGTCCCGTAAGACCTTACTACAGATTTCCAAAATTTCCTCAAAGTGGTTGGTGGGTCACGTCGTCCATAAACAGCCCTTTTCAATCCATCCCAGGCATTGTCGATAGGGTTCATGTCTGGAGAACATGCTGGCCATTCTAGTCGAGCGATGTCGTTGTCCTGAATGAAGTTATTCACAGGATGTGCACGATGGGGGCGCGAATTGTCGTCCATTAAGACGAATGCCTCGCCAATATGCTGCCGATATGGTTGCACTATCAGTCGGAGGACGGCATTCACGTATCGTACAGCCGTTACGGCGCCTTCCATGACCACCAGCGACGTACGTCAGCTCCACATAATGGCACCCCAAAACAGCAGGTAACCTCCAGCTTGCGGCACTCGCTGGACATGCGATTGCCTAGTTGAAGGCACTCACCGTTGAAGAGAACGTGATGCCAATCCTGAGCGGTCCATTCGGCAAGTTTTCGGACCCATCTGTACCGCGCTGCATGGTGCCGTGGTTTCAAGTGAAGTTGCGCATATTGCAGCCTATTGCGCAGAGTTTGAGTCGCAACACGACGTCCTGTGGCTGCCCGAAAAGCATTATTCAACATGGTGGCGTTGCTGTCAGAGTTCCTCCGAGTCATAATCCGTAGGTAGCGGCATCCACTGCAGTAGTAGCCCTTTGGCGGTCTGAGCGAGGCATGTCATCGACAGTCGCTGTCTCTCTGTATCTCCTCCATGTCCGAACAACATCGCTTCTGCTCACTCCTAGAGGCCTGGACACTTCCCTTTTGAGAGCCTTCCTTGGACGAAGTAACAATGCGGACGCGATCGAACCGCGGTATTGACGATCTAGGTATGGTTGAACTGCAGACGACACGAGCCATGTACCTCCTTCCTGGTGGAATGACTGGAACTGATCGGCTGTCGGAGCCCCTCCATCTAATAGCCGCTGCTCATGCATGGGCGGGTTTAGTGACATCTCTGAACAGTCAAAGGGACTGTGCCTGTGATACAATATCGATAGTAAACGTCTATCTTCAGGAGTTCTGGGAACCGAGGTGACGCAAAACTTTTTGTGATATGTGTATAACAAAACACATATTTATCACTTAAGCACATTCATTTGTATTAATACTTAAACGTTACTTCCTGCACGTACAATATGCTGGGTTCTATTTTGTTTTGGAATAACATAATATGTGATGTTTAGGTGTTAATACAAAGAAATGTACTTAAGCGATAAATGGATGTTTCGTTATGTTTCCCTTCGAACTGTTACCTAATAACTGTGCTGTGTC
This sequence comes from Schistocerca americana, assembly GCF_021461395.2. NCBI lineage: Eukaryota > Metazoa > Arthropoda > Insecta > Orthoptera > Acrididae > Schistocerca > Schistocerca americana. Next base: position 500,774,273 of record NC_060125.1, read on the forward strand.
ACGACTTATTCAATGCCTCAAGCAGAAGTGGATGAGTTAAACATCTGAACTGAAATCGTCATAGAACGGAAACTGTACGTTTCCGGAAGTAGGCTGCTGTTCAAAATATTACGTACGTACTCCCCTCTATAAGTCCTAGAAGTTTGTAACTGGAATTTCCGAACACCCTGGATATACAAGGTGACTCCCTGAAGATGGTACTGACTTTCAGGGAAGATGGAGAAAGGTAAATCTATCAATTTGACGTAAGGGGCCCTGGTCCAGAAACGACCGAATCGAAAGTTGTAAACGAAATTCGTTCTGATTATTTTGACAGTGAACCTCTTCTACCACAAGCTCTTTGCCTCCCATGTTTTGGGAGGAGGCAGTACGGATCAAAACAAGAAAGAAGTGACCAGGTGACATCGGCTCTAAAGTGCATATCTTAAGAGATATGGGCGCTTGTTTACCTTTGATACTGAACAAGTGCTCGTAGTTCCTAAGGTATGCATTTTAGAGCCCATAATTACTCCACTTTTTTTCTTTTTTTGCTTCATACTACCTCGTCCCAAAATACGAAAAGCAAAGAGCGAGCAGTAGAAGACAGTTTTTACACCAACGCCTGCGAAGTGCTGTTCGTATAAACTAAAATTACGCCACTTTTATAGAACACAGCAGTTTATGTTTGTGTGATCTGAGGAGTAGTGGTTTCAGAAATACACACTTTATGTAGGGTTGTAAACCGAGTACTTTAAGCTAAGGAGCTGACGACGAGAAAGTAATATTTAGTTTTTTTATCACTTTAAGGCACTTTATAGCAGCTGTTGAAAGTTGCAGTGTTATTCCATGCATTAGAACATAATCATTGACGGAAATTATCCCCAAATTCCATATCATTTGACTTCGTTGTTTGCACAAGTTATTTATGATAATACTGTAATTGATATTTAATCTGTAGTTTGCACAGTACATTCCTTGAAATTTATATTTATGGGTAGTTGTGAAGTGTTGTGGTTGTCGTTGTTGTTGTGGTCGTCGTCGTCTTCTTCAGTTGGAAGGCTGATGTGGTGCATCGGCCGCTGTGGTCGAGCGGTTCTAGGCGCTTCAGTCCGGAACCACGCTGCTGTTACGGTCGCAGGTTTGAATCCTCGGGCATGGATGTGTGTGATGTCCTTAGGCTAGTTAGATTTAAGTAGTTCTAAGTCTAGGGGACTGATGACCTCAGATGTTAAAGTCCCTTAGAGCTTAGAGCCATTTGAACCATTTGAATCTGAACTGATGTGGTGCAGCTCTCCACGCTAGTCTACGGTGTGCAACCCTCTCTGCAACTCTCTCCATCTCTACGTAGCTACTGCAGCCTCCGTGCATTACGAACCTGCGTACTTTACTATAGTAATGATCTTCATTTAAATTTTAAATGAAGTTCAATACTAGATGAAAGTAATTTACTATTTAACCCCCCCCCCTCCCCCCACTTGTCGTTCCATAACCATAACTGAGATGAATTATTCCTTGATGCCTCATGACGTAATGGTAATGTATCAACCGACCCCTTCTTCTAATCAAGCTGTGCCAGAAACTTCTTTTCCCCCTAATTCGTTTCAGTATCTGCTCACAGGCTATTCGATGCACCCATGTAATCTTCAACATTCTTCTGTAGCACCTCATCTCAAAAGCTGTTAATTCTCATCTCGTGTGAACTGCTTATCGTCCGTGATTCACTTCGGTGCAAGGCAACATTCCATACGAACACCTTCAGAATCATAACACTTACATTTATATTCGACATTAAATTTCTCTTTTTCAGAAATGTTTCCCTTGCTATAGCCAATATGCGTTTTGTACCTTCTCTACTTCGGCCGTCGTCAGTTATTTTTTTGCCCAAATAACAGAAGTCAGCTATCAGTTTTAGCGTCTCGTTTGCTAACCTAATTCTACCACGATCACATGATCACATGAATGCGAGTACAGTCCATTACCTTCGTAAAATCTCTTTTCAAGAAAGACATTGTCTGATCTCCAAAGTCCTTTTCTGTCTCGAAGAGGATTACAGCTCATGGCAAACCTCAAAGCTTTTACTTCAACTCCCTGAAGTATAATTTCCCTTCAAATTTCCCCCTGGTTACTACTTGCTCAATGTAGAGATAACATCCACTTTCATTTGCAGTTAAAAAAAAATGGCTCTGAGCACTATGGGACTCAACTGCTGAGGTCATTAGTCCCCTAGAACTTAGAACTAGTTAAACCTAACTAACCTAAGGACATCACAAACATCCATGCCCGAGGCAGGATTCGAACCTGCGGCCGTAGCGGTCTTGCGGTTCCAGACTGCAGCGCCTTTAATCGCACGGCCACTTCGGCCGGCCTCATTTGCAGTCTGGTATCTGTAAATATTGTAGGTAACATATCACCCTGTGAATTTTATCTCTGCTACTTTCGGAATTTTAAAACTTGTAGTCTAGTCATAAGTTGAGGGATACTTTTTGATAAACCTTCTCCCATACGATCCACCACCATTTCCTCGAGTTATACTGTATGAGTAATTCTCTGTTGTATTACATGTTGTATTAAGAGAGCGACAAGTTTAAATAATCTCGTAGAAATGAGCAATGCGTAAGAAAAAAGTATCAAAGCCGGATCTATAGAGCGTGCGAGACGTCTTTGGGAGTAATAAAGGGTGGAGTGCATCCGGCTATACGAGCGCAACCGCAGCACCTATATTTTTTAATGCTGAACAGACCGTGAATGTAGATGGATACGACACTGTAGATGACTGTGGCAACGATATTCACGGCGATATGGGGCGCAGAAGAGCCCCGGCAGATGTAAAACGTGATGAGATGCTACAACAAGACAGAAATTTGACGATGAAGAAATTACTGGTGTGTACCTTAGACTGCCTATCATAACAGCACTGTAGTCCCTGTCTAAACATACGTAAAAACCGGTTTTAAAGAATTTAAAAATACTCGCAGTATTTAATGACTTATTCGAATGTACTGCTGCAGATCGGTAGAAATGTGCGAACTGAATAAGTGTCAGAGAAAGAAATCGCAGACAGGGTGAATGGACTGTTGGAGAAAAGTTGTGGCATTTCGAGAAAGGACCATGTGAAGATCAATACGATCGCCTAAGAAAATAGGGATATATGAGTGTCTTGGCTTATCAGGTCCATCCCTTGATTCAATATCTGTTCTCCAATGGCAAGGCTGTGTTCCAAGCCGACAGGGCGGCTCACTACACAGCTCGCAACGTCGACGACTGGTTTTGTGAGCACGAGGATGAACTGTAGCATTTCCCCTGGCTACCACAGTCACCAGACCTTGATATTATTGAGACTTTGTAGTCTGACATACTGCCTATTGGCTTCTGTCTCGGGTTCTTCGGCCGACGTTCATCTAATGATTTTACTGACGTTTCGCCAGCACGAGTGGCTGGCATTGTCAAAGCTTCACCCTCCATTGCCGGTGGTGAAGTTTTGACAATGCCAGCCACTCGTGTTGGCGAAACATCAGTAAAATCATTAGATGAACGTCGGCCGAAGAACCCGAGACAGAAGCCAATAGGCAGCTTGTCAACAAGTGGCCACGAATGCCTTAACAATTTTGTATTTTGTAGTCTATTTTGGAGAGAAGGTGCGCGATCGCGATTTCTCTAAAAACCATACAGGACTTGCCGGCCGCGGTGGTCTCGCGGTTCTAGGCGCGCAGTCCGGAACCGCGAGACTGCTACGGTCGCAGGTTCGAATCCTGCCTCGGGCATGGATGTGTGTGATGTCCTTAGGTTAGTTAGGTTTAAGTAGTTCTAAGTTTTAGGGGACTGATGACCACAGCTGTTAAGTCCCATAGTGCTCAGAGCCATACAGGACTTGCAGTTATCCATTCCGAGACTACTGGAAGTTGTTTTGAATGCCAGCCGTTTTCCCTAACCGCCATGGCAATGGGTTGTTTCTCTATGTTTCCATATTTTGTTCACTTTCTGTGTGTTTAATGAAGGATATAATTATGTAGCTATATCGTCAACTACAATATAAACTTTATTAAAATCTCCTATTAGTTTCGGTATATGTCGGTATATGGAGCATCTTCTGGTGCATGATAATTATGAACAAACCGACAGATGTCAGTGTCAAATTGTAAAAAAGTTTATAAAAATTATACAATTCTTTTAATGTTTTGCATGCCGGTAAATGTGATTTCTGGTCAATAATTCGTTACAACATTTTGTTGCATGATGCCTTAGTATTGAAACAAACATCATTTATGTTGCATGTTACTAACACACTTTTGATAATTGGATGCATGTGGATTCTTACTAAAATTGCGGCCTATACACATTTTTGTAAACCCTGTGAAGTTGATACTATTAATACTGTTACTGAGACATTACTGTTCGTCAGATGTGTCAATCACAACGTTCTACATGTATCACAAACCTGTCTAAGTTTCTTTTATTACGCTCACATGGCAACCATGAAAAACATATTCCACTTGTCTGTTCTTCATCAACGGAGTGGTTGCGACATGAGAATAGTAAGAGAAACTTGGACAGGTTAGTGAAGCATCCAGAATGTTGTGATTGATACGTCTGAGCAACAGTAACACCCCAGACAATGGTTCTCATGCAGTATTAACTTCAAAGATCTTACAGGAAGCGTATGTGCCGCATTTTGAGCCTAAGTGTTTTGCGCTATTATGATTGCTTTAAGCAGAGGGTTTTTGGCACTGTTGAATGAAAATTTAATGATGCACTGACGTTACTGAATCACGTATAATTTCCCTCCTACAACATTGATATCCTGTCACTTTGTTTCTCTCTATTAAACTGTCACTTGGGGTAGAAAGCAACGTTTTGCATTCTAATGACACAGACCATTGGTTGTCTTTTACGATCAAGGGAAGTTCTAAGCATGGCTTTCTGCGGTTCCGAACGTTAGAAGTTGAAGGTGTCCCTTGTGAATACCTTACCACTGAGCCACGTCGCTCGTTAGAATAATTAATTCGAGGGTAAAACGACTGTCTGTAGCCCTCCATGCGAACTTCAAGTTCTCTGAGTTCACCGTCACGGCCATATAACGAGAGGGAGTAAACTGCTGCGTATATCTTCTCCGCGCGTGCAGCGAGGAATTTCAACAGTAAACCTCTCCGTGGTGCACAATGCCTCTATTGTACCTCGGATTCTGCCGGGTACTTACACCTCTGTGTATTCAAGGCCATGTCTGCCATTGGAGTTATGTGGGCATCAGCCTGAGGATTTCGCGCTTATTGAGCGCGCTCATGACGGAAAGCATCAATCTTCTTCGGATAGTCCATCCATCGTTTATTAATACTTCCTGGTAAGGCACCAAGACTGACAAGCAGTACGCAAGAACCATTCGAATGAGGGTTTTGCGAGTCACCTCTCCGCAGATTAAGTGAATTTACTTTCAATTTCTTCCACTGAATGTCAGACCTGGAAGTACCCATAGTGTAACTAGTTTTATGCGATCGTCCCATTTCCAGTGCCTGCGGTCGCATGTCCGTAAATATGTAATGGTTGTCGTCGCTGTCACTGAATAAATCGCCACTAGTGTAACCAGACAGTAATGGTGCATTACGTCTATTTATGATAACGCCGTGAGTCCGACTGTTATCTCTACGGTAAGCGTTAAAGAAGCTAACCTATACATACGCATTTCGATGCTCCATTTCTGCAGAAGGCTAATTTCTTTCTGAATGAGGTAAACTGCTAACAGTACACATATACAGCAGAGAAAACGGCGCCATTCTGACGCACATTATTGCGGGCAGACCAAAACTGACACCGGGAACCGTCGCTGCCTTACTGAAAAAATACGCTGACTACAGACCACACTGCCACAGCAATGCAACGCGGTAGTCGAGTCGCACCATGTATACGAACCACTTACGAAGGCTCTTACGCGGCAGTAATCGAAACAAATACAGGCTGCACAATTCTACAGACGATGAATACCTGTACCAGCAAAGCTAAAAGAGGACTCCGTGCACAGGATGTACATGAATTTGAACAAAACGCAACGCACATATATGTGAGTACACTTGTAGTCTTTAGACTGACATACATTCGTAGGTTTTCAAATCAACATATGTACAGTGTCCGAATGAAGACACGCAGTGTTCCTGTATAACTCCACCCGACCTCCCTCCCTCACCGGCATTTTTTATAACCCTTTTGTGAACACTTTTCTTCCCTATCCTTGTCCACTTCTAGCTTGTGACGTCATTGGTGTATTAAACGCTATGTAATTTCCCTTCCTTCCGTCATAATACGCGGTTTAAATTGAAGTTTCACATCTTCTGTAATAAAGCATCAATTGTTCTCTTTGACAATTTGCTCGAGAGGTGTGATGGGAGAAATGCCGAACGAGAGTCGTGTGGCAGAGTCGAGCTACTTTGTAAAATCTTTTCAGCGGGTAGAACGTATCTCAAATTTTCTGTGCTGACGAAGAAATGCAGCGCATAATGATCCGGAGTATCAGGGAGATGACGTCCTCAACAACGATACTAAAAACTGTTCCCACAAATTATCTTCAAAAATCTGTCATTGTGTCTTACCACTTTATACTGACAAACCTTTTCTTCCTTCTGCATTATTCATCCGTCATTTATGACAACTTTAAATTCGAACTCTATAATCTAAGGAGCGGAGAGAAAATCCTTAAACAAAGAGGTAACTTACGAATCCTACCCATCATCATCATTTAAGACTGATTATGCCTTTCAGCGTTCAGTCTGGAGCATAGTCCCCTTTATAAAATTCCTCCATAATCCCCTATTCCGTGCTAACATTGGTGCCTCTTCTGATGTTAAGCCTATTACTTAAAAATCATTCTTAACTCCAGGTACCTTCTCCTTGGTCTGCCCCGACTCCTCCTACCCTCTACTGCTGAACCCATGAGTCTCTTGGGTAACCTTGCTTCTCCCATGCGTGTAACATGACCCCACCATCGAAGCCTGTTCGCCCTGACTGCTACATCATTAGAGTTCATTCCCAGTTTTTCTTTGATTTCCTCATTGTGGACACCCTCCTACCATTGTTCCCATCTACTAGTACCTGCGATCATCCTAGCTACTTTCATATCCGTTACCTCAACCTTGTTGATAAGGTAACCTGAATCCACCCAGCTTTCGCTCCCATACAACAAAGTTGGTCGAAAGATTGAACGGTGCACAGATAACTTAGTCTTGGTACTGACTTCCTTCTTGCAGAAGAGAGTAGATCGTAGCTGAGCACTCACTGCATTAGCTTTGCTACACCTCGCTTCCAGTTCTTTCACTATGTTACCATCCTGTGAGAATATGCATCCTAAGTACTTGAAACTGTCCACCTGTTCTAACTTTGTTCCTCCTATTTGGCACTCAATCCGTTTATATCTCTTTCCCACTGACATTACTTTCGTTTTGGAGATGCTAATCTTCATACCATAGTCCTTACATTTCTGATCTAGCTCTGAAATATTACTTTGCAAACTTTCAATCGAATCTTCCATCACAACTAAGTCATCCGCATATGCAAGACTGCTTATTTTGTGTTCACACATCTTAATCTCACCCAGCCAGTCTATTTTTTTCAACATATGATCCATCTATAATATGAACAACAGTGGAGACAGGTTGCAGCCTTGTCTTACCCCTGAAACTACTCTGAACCATGAACTCAATCCTACTATTTGAAAAAAAAAAAAATGAAGCGTATCACATGAGCGGCTATTGCATAAAGTGAGAAAATAAGTAGTCTCGAATAAAAAACAGCCCACAGTTGCAGTCATTATGTTAATTCTAAATATTGACCATGGTTTCAACTACACTCCTGGAAGTGGAAAAAAGAACACATTGACACCGGTGTGTCAGACCCACCATACTTGCTCCGGACACTGCGAGAGGGCTGTACAAGCAATGATCACACGCACGGCACAGCGGACACACCAGGAACCGCGGTGTTGGCTGTCGAATGGCGCTAGCTGCGCAGCATTTGTGCACCGCCGCCGTCAGTGTCAGCCAGTTTGCCGTGGCATACGGAGCTCCCTCGCAGTCTTTAACACTGGTAGCATGCCGCGACAGCGTGGACGTGAACCGTATGTGCAGTTGACGGACTTTGAGCGAGGGCGTATAGTGGGCATGCGGGAGGCCGGGTGGACGTACCGCCGAATTGCTCAACACGTGGGGCGTGAGGTCTCCACAGTGCATCGATGTTGTCGCCAGTGGTCGGCGGAAGGTGCACGTGCCCGTCGACCTGGGACCGGACCGCAGCGCCGCACGGATGCACGCCAAGACCGTAGGATCCTACGCAGTGCCGTAGGGGACCGCACCGCCACTTCCCAGCAAATTAGGGACACTGTTGCTCCTGGGGTATCGGCGAGGACCATTCGCAACCGTCTCCATGAAGCTGGGCTGCGGTCCCGCACACCGTTAGGCCGTCTTCCGCTCACGCCCCAACATCGTGCAGCCCGCTTCCAGTGGTGTCGCGACAGGCGTGAATGGAGGGACGAATGGAGACGTGTCGTCTTCAGCGATGAGAGTCGCTTCTGCCTTGGTGCCAATGATGGTCGTATGCGTGTTTGGCGCTGTGCAGGTGAGCGTCACAATCAGGACTGCATACGACCGAGGCACACAGGGCCAACACCCGGCATCATGGTGTGGGGAGCGATCTCCTACACTGGCCGTACACCACTGGTGATGGTCGAGGGGACACTGAATAGCGCACGGTACATCCAAACCGTCATCGAACCCATCGTTCTACCATTCCTAGACCGGCAAGGGAACTTGCTGTTCCAACAGGACAATGCACGTCCGCATGTATCCCGTGCCACCCAACGTGCTCTAGAAGGTGTAAGTCAACTACCCTGGCCAGCAAGATCTCCGGATCTGTCCCCCATTGAGCATGTTTGGGACTGGATGAAGCGTCGTCTCACGCGGTCTGCACGTCCAGCACGAACGCTGGTCCAACTGAGGCGCCAGGTGGAAATGGCATGGCAAGCCGTTCCACAGGACTACATCCAGCATCTCTACGATCGTCTCCATGGGAGAATAGCAGCCTGCATTGCTGCGAACGGTGGATATACACTGTACTAGTGCCGACATTGTGCATGCTCTGTTGCCTGTGTCTATGTGCCTGTGGTTCTGTCAGTGTGATCATGTGATGTATCTGACTCCAGGAATGTGTCAATAAAGTTTCCCCTTCCTGGGACAATGAATTCACGGTGTTCTTATTTCAATTTCCAGGAGTGTATAATAATATAGCCTTCTTCAGAAGTCCTAAAAGTGAACAAAATAATACCTAGACCAGTAATACAATCTATACATAAACTTCTAAAATTACATATGTAATAACATACTACTTACACAGGCCTTTAAAAATGAAAAATGTCTTAGCCCAGAGGCTGCGCCAAGATCAATAAAATAAAATAACTTCAACAGACAGAGGCCTGTTTCGATCATAAGTAAAATTACATATGGTACCGTGTGTCCTCCGCCACTACATCTGTTATACTAGGCGCACGTTCATCAAATGCGCTACATCCTGCGTGCCATAGGTGGCGCTCCCCACACTGAGCTACAACGCACCGTTTATCAGGAAACTAGTTGATATCTACGATTCAATAGGAATCACAAGCCTACAAGCGCAACCGAAGGATCATATACTTATTAATACGACTGTCCAACAGTTAAAATGCTGTTGCATACGATCATTCAAGTGGTCAAACGTTAAGAAATTCATATAATAAAGATGCTGAGGAAGGTAGAAGAAGCAGCTGGTGCCCCACATTTCAGTCAGAGTCCTTTAAATCAACAGGACATATTCGCCATTTTTGTACTCGATAGGAGCATTTTTCCGCTGGTATAAATAAAACTGGAATAGTTCAAAGCAAATACACGAGTACTAGTAAAATCTTACAATTACTCTTCTATACAATCGAATATAAGTATTTATTGTGCCTCTTAAGAAATGACATGTTCCCTTGGCACAAAATTCTGCCTCATGTGACTGAAACCAGCATGTGGTAGCATATTTAAGTTCTTCGTCGTAGTCAAAGCGTTGGAAAGCAAGCTACTTTTCTATGTGCATGAAGAGGATGCAACTGCGGGCTGTAGGGCGGATGTTAAATTGTCCCACTTGAAGTGACTCGATAATTATTGTTCTTGCTGGTCAGTGTGTAGTCTAGCATTGTTGTGCAAAGCACGCGACCGGTACTCAAGAGAAAAAGTCGTTCATTTTCAATAGCCCTTCTAAATTTTCTTAATGTCTCAAAGTAGCTTCGGAACTGACAGTTCTTTCACGCTCCATGAAATCCACAAACAAAATTCATTTACCGCAAAAGAAAAGAGTTTGCCGTGCTTACTTTGTTTGTTTGGCGAGACAGTATCTCCCCCCACCACCAGATGACTGCTGGTTTGTCTACTCTTTAGCATAGAAACCACGAACACTTGCCCATCCACTTTCAAACAAACAATAACATTGACGTCCAACTACACTCATCACATTCGATCCTCATAAAACACAAATTTCGAGATTAATGCTAACAAGTTTGAGATTTTTTGGCACTAAATATCGTATTACTCAATGGATTTCGCTTTTCGCGGGATTTTAAAAAAATGTTCAAATGTGTGTGAATGGCTATGGGACCAAACTGCTGAGGTCATCGATCCCTAAGCTTACAAACTACTCAACGTAACTTAAACTAACTTACGCTAAATACAACACACACACTCATACCACAGGGAGGACTCGAACGTCCAACTGTGGGATTTTCAGTTGGAACCCTCACTCTCGGTACTTTCTGTAGGGATAATGGATTTCACTTTTCGTGGGATTTTCAATTACAACCCTCATTCTGGGTACTTTCTGTAAGGGTACACTCTTTGAAATTGTAAAGATAGGAGGGATAAAATACAGAGAGTGTAACCTTTTCTACACCTTGTGCAGAAATCAATCAGACTGTCGTTACAAGAGTCGAAGGATATGAAAGGAAAGCGGGAGTTGAGAAGGAAATGAGACACAGTTGTAGCCTATCCCCAATATTATCCATTCTGTACGTTGAGGAAGTGATAAGGAAAAAAATGCGAAATTTGGAAAGAGAATCAAAGTTCAGGGAGAATTAGTAATAACCCTGAGGTTTGTAGATGATGTAATTCTATCAGAGATAGCAAAGGAATTAGAAGATGAGCTTCAAGGAATGGAAAGTGCCTTGAAGAGAGTTTGTAGTATGAAGATCAGTAGATGCAGAATCAGTGCAATGAAATGTAGTTGATTAAAATCAGACGATGCTGAGGGAATTAGACTAAGAAATGAGACAATTAAAAACATTATATCGGTAGATGAGTTTTGCTATTCGGACACCAGAATAAATCATAATGGACGAAGTAGACACTATATAAGATCAGACTTCCAGCAGTAAAGAAAGTATTTCTTAAAAGCAGAAATTTGTTAACGTCGAATATAAATTTACTTGTTAGGAAATCTGTACTGAAGGTATTTGACTAGAGTGCAGCCTTATACAGAAGTGAAACGTGGACGATAAACGGTTCAGATAAGAAGACTACAGAAGCTTTTTAAAAGTGGTGTTACAGAAGAATAATGAAGATTAGATGGGCAGATTGGATAATTAATGAAGAGGTGCTGAATCGAACTGGATAGGTAAGAAATTTCTGACACAACTTGACTAAAAGAAGTGATAGCTTGGCAAGACGCATCCTAAGGCAGCAAAGAATCATTATTTTAATAATGGTGCGAAGTGTGGGGTGGAAATTGGAGGACGGGTTGCCTGGGGGGACTACAATGATAAAATCTACTGATGAAGGTCAAGGCATGACTATAGTAAGTAGGTTGAAACGGATGTGGAATGTTGTTATGCAGAGAAGAAGAGGATTGCTCAAGATAGACTGGTGTGGAGAGCTGTAACAAATTATTGTCTTCGGACTGAAGACAGGGCAGCAAGAACCACAGCGTAGACAAACGAGAAGCGATGTGGCTTTCTAGCTATCCCAGCTCTAGGCGCAGTGATATACGGCTTGAGTCAGTGTGGCAACTGTTCCGTTTTCCCCACTACTTCACGTCCTAATTGAAAACGGAAGACACTTTCCGAATAACCCTTATAATTGCGTAGGAGGAGTAGTCATGAAATTTCAATTGTTGCCTCGAAAAAATAATGTTATGTAACGGCATTCAATTTTTTGTTCGGTTGGAGGTACACTTTTCAGGCCTGGCACACAAAGAAATTCCCGAGTGCAGTTCAATAGCACGCTTCAAGATGAACAGAAACAAAAACGGCGCAACTCATTGACAAAGTGTGGCGTCCCGTGCAGCAGCAGCATAATGCCGCAGTGACGTCAGGCGGGCCGTTCCAGATGGCTAAAGAAGTCACTGGCCTGGCACAGCTGCGACACATCCGCTGCTGCCGAAAACCAATAACTGCACGCTACTCTACGTCATCAACGGGCTGCGCCATCTTGTTTTACCGCCCCTAGCAGCTTGTTATGGTCTTGTGTCCGGACATTTCAATGTGCACCTTGACCACGGGCGTCACCGTTGGAGGGGGAGACCGGGGGAACATGTCACCTCCAACATTTTTTGAAAAGGACTTTCAATTTTTTTGGGTCTTGGTTAGTAAAAAAGTACACCGTTGAACTAATATGTAGCAGCGTAGCTAATTATACACAATGATCAGCCAGAACATTATGGCCACCTACCGAACAACCCGTATGTTCATCTTTGGTGCGGATAACAGTGGCGATGCGTCGTGGAATGGAAGCAATGAGACCTTGGGAGGTCTGTGGGGGCAGTTGGCGCCACATCTATAGACACAAGTCACAATTTCCGTAAATCCCGGGAAGCGGGGCGTTGAGCTCTGACAACACGTTCAGTAACACAGATGTGTGCGATCGGGCTCAGATCTGGCAAGATGAGGGGCGAGCACATCAACTGGAACTCGCCACTGTGTTTCTCGAACCATTTCATCACACTTCTGGCCTTTTGACATGGCGCATTATCTTATTGAAAAATGCCACTGCCGTCGGGAAACTTGTTCGTCATGAATGGGTGTAAATGATCTGAGACTAGTGTATGATACTCCTTGGATGTCTTGCTGCCTTGCACGTGCTCCACTGGACCCATGGATTTCCACGTGAATGTCCCCAAAGCATAATGGAGCCGCCACCAGCTTGTTGCCAACCTGCAATACAGGCGTCAAGAAGCTGTTCCTCTGAAAGTCGACGAATTCGTGCCCTCCCATCGGCACGATGAAGAAGGTATCGAGATTCATCAGACCAAGCAGCGCTCTGCTACTGTGCCAACATCCAGTGACGATTTCATGTGCCCATTTCAGTTGAAGTTGCCGATGTTGTGGTGTTAACATGGACACATGCGTGGGCCGTCTGCTGCGGAGGCCCATCATTAGGAGTGTTCGATGTACTGTGTGTTCAGACAAACTTGTACTCTGCCCAGCATTAAAGTCTGATGTTAGTTCCGCCACAGGTCGCCGCCTGTCCTGCCTTACCAACCTGCCCAACCTACGACGTTCGACATCTGTAATGAGGGACAGCCACCCAATCCCACGACGTTTGAACGTTGTTTCACCTCGGTTTTGCCACGTGTTGAAGACACTCATCATAGCACACCTCGAACGTCCGTCAAGTTGTCCAGTTTCCGAAATGTTCGTCCCGAGCCTCCGGGCCATGACAATTTGCCCTCGTTTAATCTCAGACACATCGCGCGTCTTACCCATTCTACTCTCGGACAGCACAGTCACTCACTGCTACTACATGTACCGTGCGTGTGTCTGATTAACAGTCTTTCCTTGCCAGATGACGCTGCTATTGCTGGGTTTACATCGATACTAGGTCGGTTGTCATACTGTTCTCGCTGATCAGTGTTTACTACAAGCTCTTGTGCAGTAAGAATTAATTTTTCTAAATGAGTCAGTTTGGTGCTCTCAATCTCGAGTGCGATAGCTCGATTTGACTTCATATGTCCTATCATTCGCTTAAAGTTGGCAGCGGCAGCTCTGGTGACGCTGCCGTGGGTTTTGGCGAGGTTCTTCTAGCTGTGAGCTGAGGTGCTCGCTTGGAGTCGGCCAGGGAAGCGATACATTCAAGTTCTGCCCCAAGACTGACTTTTTGTCGGCATCAGTGAATCTGTATCTGTGGAGTTGCGCGCAGTGTCCGTGAAGAATACATGCGCAGCCGTGGTAACGCTCATGTCCGAGTCTGGTAGATGCAAGGAGCAAACCTCATTCTCACTCTGCTACGGACAGCTTGTGTCTCCTCGTGTCCGGCATAACTTGTAATTTTACGTGTCGTGATGCTGTCTTGGTAGAGCTGAGCCGTTTGTTGGACTCGAACGTACTTTGTTATTTTGGGACGAGGTGAGAGCTGGTACACTGTGCAGTATGGTGGCCGCAGATCAAGGAGTCATTTGTGGAAACTGTTGATTCGTACCGCTGGATGCATCGTTTGGCAGGGTGCTGTTAGCAAAGGATGAACATCGCTTTAGTTCGACGCTTGAGCTGTTCCCTTGAAAATAAACTGTTTGCCTGGGCCACTTTCTCCGCATGTTATTGTCGTAATGAATCTCCTTGAATACCATTTGTATATTTTATTGTGGTTTTAACTATCAGTTTCTGATTTCCAACTGTTCTCTGTTTAACTTCTGAGTTGTCGAACACCAGTCTTACCAATGTCTGTAAGTTTTGGAACCCAAATTTCTTGCTTACCTAGTTGTGAACTGTTGTGCGCTATCGCATGTACGTAAGCTGTTTGCCATAAATCATTTCTCTGTTGTGATTCAACAACATAATTATTGAGTTTGCTGTAAAGTTTAACTCAGATAAATTCATGAAGCTGTAGTTTTCCAGTTGTTGTTGTTGTGGTCTTCGGTCCTGAGACTGGTTTGATGCAGCTCTCCATGCTACTCTATCCTGTGCAAGCTTCTTCATCTCCCAGTACCTACTGCAACCTACATCCTTCTGAATCTGCTTAGTGATTCATCTCTTGGTCTCCCTCTACGATTTTTACCCTCCATGCTGCCCTCCAATACTAAATTGGTGATCCCTTCATGCCTCAGAACATGTCCTACCAACCGGTCCCTTCTCCTAGTCAAGTTGTGCCACAAACTCCTCTTCTCCCCAATTCTATCCAGTACCTCATCATTAGTTATGTGATCTACCACCCATCTAATCTTCAGCATTCCTCTGTAGCACCACATTTCTAAAGCTTCTATTCTCTTCTTGTCCAAACTATTTATCGTCCATGTTTCACTTCCATACATGGCTACACTCCACACAAATACTTTCAGAAACGACTTCCTGACACTTAAATCTATACTCGATGTTAACAAATTTCTCTTCTTCAGACACGCTTTCCTTGCCATTTCCAGTCTACATATTATATCCTCTCTACTTCGACCATCATCAGATATTTTGCTCCCCAAATAGCAAAACTCCTTTACTACTTTAAGCATCTCATTTCCTAATCGAATTCCCTCAGCACCACCCGATTTAATTCGACTACATTCCATTATCCTCGTTTTGCTTTTGTTGATGTTCATCTTATATCCTCCTTTCAAGACACTGTCCATTCCGTTCAACTGCTCTTCCAAGTCCTTTGCTGTCTCTGACAGAATTACAATGTCATCGGCGAACCTCAAAGTTTTTATTTCTTCTCCATCGATTTTAATACCTACTCCGAATTTTTCTTTTGTTTTCTTCACTGCTTGCTCAATATACAGATTGAATAACATCGGGGATAGGCAACAACTCTGTCTCACTCTCTTCCCAGCCACTGCTTCCCTTTCATGTCCCTCGATTCTTATAACTGCCATTTGGTTTCTGTACAAATTGTAAATAGCCTTTCGCCCCCTGTATTTTACCCCTGCCACCTTCTGAATTTGAAAGAGAGTATTCCAGTCAACATTGTCAAAAGCTTCCTCTAAGTCTACAAATGCTAGAAACGTAGGTTTGCCTTTCCTTAATCTTTCATCTAAGATAAGTCGTAGGGTCAGTATTGCCTCACGTGTTCCAACATTTCTACGGAATACAAATTGATCTTCCCCGAGGTCGGCTTCTATCAGTTCTTCCATTCGTCTGTAAAGAATTCGTGTTAGTATTTTGCAGCCGTGGCTCATTAAACTGATAGTTCGGTAATTTTCACATCTGTCAACACCTGCTTTCTTTGTGACTGGAATTATTACATTCTTCTTAAAGTCTGGGGGTATTTCGCCTGTCTCATACCTCTTGCTCACCAGATTTTCCAGTAAGTATGTATTATTTAAATGTTCGTAAGGAGATTGTTACCTACAATTAAGATAGCAAGTCTCAAATTTCACTTTTGCTTAGTTTTTTTAGGTTCCTTGTTTTAAAAAGTTTTTTATTGAACAGAGTTAAACTTTAAAGGTTTCATTATTTAAGGTATTGTTGCTCAGTTGTTAAAAGGGATGCTTAGAATTCCGCTATGTAGGTTATTTGTGGCCAGTTCTGGCTGCCCTTGAGATTTTACAATGTACCTTCTGAGAAACTGCCTGCTGGTTTCTGCCTCGGGTTCTTCGTCCGACGTTTGACTGATGATTTTTGTGACGTTACGCTAGCACGAGATGGCTGGCATTATCAAAGCTGGGTCCCTTTCCTCCTTTGCCGATCTTATACACTTGCAATGTCGGAAATACACCGCGTATCATGCACATGCGGATAAGTTTATATTGGAAAGACTGGACAGTCAATCAACATCAGGATTACGTAATAGGATTGGCATTGCAGGTTGAGGCAGGTGGAGAAATCGGCCGTGGCAGACCACGCGCTATGTGAGGCCGACCACATAGTAAAATTCGCCGGCACAGAAGTTCTGGCTGTCACACCCGCTTGTTCAGAGAAGCTACAGAAATACGCAAACGTGAGAATAGCTTCAGCAAGAAAGAAGAAAGCCTAAAGGTGCACGGATCCTGGATTCACGTGCTGCAACAAACGCCCCTTGCAGGTAGCAAGAGGGGAAACACACTGGAAATGACCGCGGAGATGCCCTTGGACATTGGTGCGCCATGTACGTATAGTATGTGGCCGCGAGCTCGGCTGCAGACGACCACCAGCAATGGAGGGTGAAGCTTTGACAATGCGAGCCACGCGTGCTGGCGAAACACCAGAAATAATCATCAACAAGTGGCCACGAAAGCCTTGACAATTTTGTAATACACCCAGTTTAGTTGTGCCTTCACTGTCCAAGGGGCCAATCTAAGACTCCATTCCGTGTGGGTCGGAACTGCATTATTATCGCGAAATATGGGAGAGAGTATCACTGAAATGATACAGGATTTGGGCTGGACATCATTAAAACAAAGGCGTTTTTCGTTGCGACGAAATCTTCTCACGTAATTTCAATCACCAACTTCCTACTCCCAATGCGAAAATATTTTGCTGTCACCGACATACATAGGAAGAAACGATCACCACGATAAAATAAGGGAAATCAGAGCCCGTACGGGAAGATATAGGTGTTCGTTCTTTCCGCGCGTTATACGAGATTGGAATAATAGACAATTGTGAAGGTGGTTCGATAAACCCTCTGCCAGGCACTTAAATGTGATTTGCAGAGTATCCATGTAGATGTAGACTACTAGTGACTTTGAACGCCTTCTTGCATCTAGTAGGCCACGCTCCTCTTCACGAAGCAGAAAATCTCACTTGTATTAGCCAGATTTTAGAAATGGTTCAAATGGCTCTGAGCACTATGGGACTTAACATCTGAAGTCATCAGTCCCATAGAACTTAGAACTACTTAAACCTAACTAACCTAAGGACATCACACACATCCATGCCCGAGGCAGGATTCGAACCTACGACCGTAGCGGTAGTGCGGTTCCAGACTGAAGCACCTAGAACCGCTTGGCCACACCGGCCGGCCAGATTTTACACTTCGAAATGCTGTGGAACGCGATATTCCGTTGTGGCGTAACAAAAGCTCGACGAACTCCGCGCGTCCTAGAGCGTTTTGACGTCCCGTGTGATGGCGGCTTTTAAAGGCCCCCCACGCCTCCCTCTGGCCGAGGTCGGCGGGGTTCGAGTTAACGGCGCCGCGTTCGACAGGCGCGGTGTGGTGTGCGAGGCGGAGCCTGAAATAGTGGCGGAAGCCGCGCGGCTGGGCGTGTCTGCAGACCCTGACATTGGCCGCCCTGTCCTGGAAACGGAGTAAACAGGCCAGGCGGGGGCGGCGGAAGGCCGGAGCCGACACGGTGTTTACCGCGCCCCAACAAGCAGCTGTGTCGCGCGCGCCGTCTCGCCGCCAGGCAGAAGCTCCGCCTGTTACGTGCCTCGCCAGCGGCGCTTCCGCCTCAGTCCGCACGCGCGCAGACGAGTTGCAGCCTCTTCCCTAGGCAGCGTGTTGTTCTCATTCTGTAGGAGTCACGTCAACAAAAAATCTATTTCCGTTTCAAATTTTATGTTCAACTACCTGGTTTACAAAACGCTCTAGAAAAAGCAACAAAAAAAAAGAGAGAAAAATAAAAATCGCCCGTCTCCACTTGACGGGACACGGGCAGCGGTATGTGCAGATGGGCGTGCTGGAGGGAGCAACTGGATATAGCGACCTAACTACGTTTACAAGGTTGTGCCGTCGGAAGAACGAAGTGCAGTGGCAAAATTGGTACCTAACAAAGGAACGACAGGTAAGCTCAGTCGCTGCCAGACGCAGAGACGGATGGCAGACGTCGGCGTCGTCACGCTCTCAAGAATTCGATACGCCGCCTCTGCAGCATGCTTGCTTAAGGAGGAACGACAGGCTGACGTTACAAAATACTCGAAATTCTTTTATTACGGAATTTGAATGTATATACATTGAAGAATTATTCCCCAAAATATTATGCGCTAACTCCAAAGAGTAATGATTATGTGAGCGTTTGAAACCGAGCGTGCACAATACAAAACGCAATTGCCACAAGTCGTTATCGCTGCCATCACCCCCATCTGCATCGATTTGAGTACACTCGATTTGCTGGAGCGTTCTTTGGGCAGGTTTACTCAAAATGTGAACGGAAGTTTCAATATAATCTCACTTGGAGATACGATCCAAAAATGACATCCATTCGCTGCGAAATTGTCAAAAAAAAAATGTTGAAATGTGTGTGAAATCTTATGGGACTTAACTGCTAAGGTCATCAGTCCCTAAGCTTACATACTACTTAACCTAAATTATCCTAAGGACAAACACACACCCATGCCCGAGGGAGGACTCGGACCTCCGCGAAATTGTCAACGTTGCTTCGAATTTGGCCGTATGTCTATTTAATTTAGGCCATACTGCATTACTGCACGTGGTAGATGCCGTTCAAATCAAAATCGGCAATGAAATGCGCCGATTGTGTGAAGATAGACACGCCAACGGCGACGCGCTCAGCGACGAAAAGGGCTTTGAGGGCGAAAGTGAGAGTTTATCAAATCAAAGTAGCAGAATGCGGCCATTCACTAGGCAGGGCGATAGTTATTATGAACCAGGCAGGTATCGATAAAACCCCTGTAAGTTCCAAGCTTTGCCCCTTTCTTTTTATACGATAAACACTTGTCAGACTTTAAACGCATTCCTCTAAACCATGTTTTTCGGCATGGTTACCGTCGTCCACGCTACAATTTTAATCCTATTTTAATGATTTTTGGTCTCCCTTGAACCAGATTTAATTCTCTTCAGTTCATTGTAGCCGTTTTATATATGTTGATGGTATTTATTTCGGCCAAAATAGAGGCTTCCAAAAATGGCAATTTTTTTTCAAATTCTATAATTGCGTAAAAAAAAAATTTTTTTGCAGGTCCCTACGACGAACCAAAATCACATCTGCAAGGATCGGGGTGATATGTTAATTTCGTGTTTCAGATAACCACAACAGTAGTTACAGCGACAACTGTCGGTCTACCTCCTGTCAGAGCTGCCTCGGGAAAATCCTAATTACACAGTGTAGATATTAATATTTGTCAATAAAAATAACAATAAAACTTGAATCTCTGCTTTGTTCATTGCTCCAAACCCCATTTCTCTACCACATTCCAGTACGCAGAAAAAAATTCTGAATCTGAGCAATATTCTCGTCCGTCATCCTGTCATTCCCCCTTAAGTGAGAGCGGATTACCGCTCAGCCCCACTTTGCTATAATTGCCGAAGACGACAGTATCGTCTCTCTGCAGCCAGCAGAACGAGAGTTCTATTAGACAGAAATATCTGTATCAAGTGATACGTTAGTGTTCAGTGACTGTAATAAATGGACGTTACATCCCTGTACCAATGCAGTATTCTATCTTGTTCATGTTATAACAAAGTGATCCAATATTTTGTTTAGGTTATAGTATCAGCTCGGCCTCCTTCAGAAGTAACTCTAAGAACCCACCATTGTGCTGACGAGTGTTATTTCGTCCGGCACAACATACATCATCAATATGACTAGTCTGGAATTTGCAATGAAGTGCGTGGCACAGGGCTGATTGAACCACCTTCGGCCGGCAGCTGTGACCGAGCGGTTCTAGGCGCTTCAGTCCGGAACCGCCCTGCTGCTACGGTCGCAGCTTCGAATCCTGCCTCGAGCATGGATGTGTGTGATGTCCTTAGGTTAGTTAGGTTTAAGTAGCTCTAAGTTCTAGGGGATTGATGACCTCAGATGTTAAGTCCCATAGTACTTAGAGCCATTTGAACCACCTTCAAGCTATTTCTCTACCGTTCTACTCTCCAACAGTACGCTGGGAAAATGAACACTTAAATCTTTCTGTGCGAGCTCCGATTTCTCTTATTTTATTACAATGATCATTTGTTCCTGTGTAGGTGGAAGCCAGTATAATATTTTCGCATTTGGAGGAAAAACTACTGACTGAAATTTCGTGAAAAGATGTCGCCGCAACGAAAAATGCCTTTATTTTAATTATTGCCATACCAAAACACGTTACCGATCACCTCAGCAGTTTGGTCCCATAGGAACTTATCACTACACGATACACGTATCATGTCCGTGACACTCTCTTCTCTATTTCACGATAATGCAAAACGAGCTGTCCTTCTTTAAACTTTGTTCCATGTTTTCCGTCAGTAGCCTACTTATCTGACGCGGATCCCACACCACCCAGCAATACTCCAGAGGAGTACGGAAAAGCATAGTGTAGACAGTCTCTGTAGTAGATCTGTAGCATCTTCTGAGTGTTCTGCCAATAAATCGCAGCCTTTGGTTACTTTCTGCCACATTTTATCTGTGTGATCGTTCCAGTTTAAGTTATTCGTAACTGTAATCCCTAAGTATTTAGCTGAATTCACAGACTTTTGATTTGTGTGATTTATCGTCTAGCCGAAATTTGGCAAATTTCTTTTAGTACTGTGGATGGCTTCACACTTTTAATTATTTAGGGAAAATTGCCACTTTTCGCACCACACAGAGATCTTGTCTAAATCATTTTTCAATTTAGTTTTCATTATCTGATGACTTTAAGCAACAATAAATGACAGCGTCTTCTGCAAACAATTTAACTGGGCTGTTCATATTGTCATTTATACAGATTAGGAACAGCAGGGGGCCTATAAAACTTCCTTGGGGAACGCCAGATTTCACTTCTATTTTACTCGATGGTTTTCCGTCAGTTACTACGAATTATGACCTTTCTGGCAGGAAATCGCGAATTCAGTTGCGCAACAGCTCTGATGCTCTGTAGGCATGCAATTTGATTAGATGCCGCTTGTGAACAGCCTGCTGTAAATCTAGAAATACGGGATCAGTTTGAGTTCACCTGCCAACAGCACTCATTACTTTACGTGAATAAAGAGATAGTTATGTTTTACGAGAACGATATTTTCTGAATCCGTCTTCACTATCCTTCAGCAAATCGACGTTGCTGATATGGGTCTGTATTTCTGCGCGTTACTTCTACTTCTTTTCTTGAGTGCTGGTTGGCATGTGCAAATTCGTTATCTTTAGCTACAAATCTCCTGTCGAACGGGCTACTGTGTGTGGTTTTAAGTATAGAGATATTGTATCAGGCTTGAAGAAGTCAGGTGGAGGGATATTGAAAATAAAGTAGCAAGTGAAAGAAAATATCTGAAAAATTTGTGAACTCTCTTCGCTACATTCAGATTATTACGGAGGCAAGAGCCTGTGTTACACGGGAATAGCGCGATGTATCTCGAGGGTGACTAACTTTTTGTTTCTTCTTTCTACCTGTAGTTCTCGATCTTCAAGAAACAGCACAAATAATGTGCCTGTGTCCACGCCCACAAGTTTACCTAACGTCTGCACAAAAATATTTTATTCTTTCTTTCTTTATTTCCCTTAGAACATCGACGGCGCTTGTAGCCACTGCAGAAAAGACTAGGGTGCAATTATGGAGGTCTACGACCTACCTCCCTACTGGCTGGAAAAAAGTTATAGAAATGCTGTCTCGTGGTTGTGATGAGAAATGGAGGAGTTGGACGTTCCTGAATAGGCTGTGATATGGAGCCGGCCGTTGTAGCCGAGCGGTTCTAGGCGCTTCAGTCTGGAACCACGCGACCACTACGGTCGCAGGTTCAAATCCTGCCTCGGGCATGGATGTGTGTGCTGTCCTTAGGTTAGTTAGGTTTAAGTAGTTCTAAGTTCTAGGGGACTGATGACCTCAGATGTTAAGTCCCATAGTGCTCAGAGCCATTTGTGATATGGAATTGTCAGATTGTGTGACACCAAAACTGATTTAGCACCAAAGTCTCGTGTACATGAGTTGCAAAATCAATTTAAATTGGCGTTCAGAAACTTGAGCACACGTAGTCAATGGAAATGCCAATAAAATACAGTAAATAACAATATTTTGACTTTCTCTCACGTGTGTCTTTCCAGTCCCCGAAAGACAGTGTCGAAGTGGAACACTGTGAGACTATAAGATATCAAAACATCTTGCTCGATCTCTTAGTTTCAAGACGCACTGCATGAACTGCAAATCAGAAGTTTCCACAGGGAACACTCTTCTATGAAAACTGATCAGATCACAGTGGAGAAGTCAACCTGAAACTCTACGAACCTCTGCAATGGCACGATGCAACTCTGCGCTAGAGTATGCGTGTCATGTTTGGTACAATTCAACACATGCCAAACAGATCTACATACAGCTCTTAATGACACCTGCAGAATCGTATGGGGTTTCTCGAAATCTTGGAAGGAGAGACAGCATTGGTCGTATTTTTTTGTTTTATTAAACGCAAAATCGATTTTCGGTCACTTAGTGACCATCTTCAGTGCTGTAATACATAATTTAAATTGGTAGGCACTGGTGTCAACAAGCTTACAGCGATCTCGAAATCTACTCCAGTCGAATGGCTTTACCACCTCGCAGGAATAGCACCACTTTCTATTCGAAGAAAGAGAGTGGGGCAGGAAAGAACGCATCCTCTGTATGGGAACGAATCGCAGCCGCAACGAATGATGGAGAAGTTTCCTTAGAAAATCGACAGCACTCAGAACCACTGGAGAAAAATCTAGGTTGCAACCATGGAGAGCTACTACCTACCTTCCCTCTTGCTGGAAACGAGTTTCAGAAACTCTACCTGCTGGCTGTGATGAGAAATGGATGAGTGAAATCTGGAATTGGAAGATAGAAGGTTAGCTTGGCAAGATGAGGCTACACTGATCAAGCTGATACTCAGTGTAACTGTGTAGGAGACCAAACTACATGCTTCAATGCCTGCTGTGTCCACTGTCATGCACAGAAGATGAACTTCACAAAGAAACAAAAGATATACTGGAAGCGGCCAAGTTTTGAGCAAAAATAATATGTACTTTTGTGATGCGAAAATAAACAAATTCCCTACAGATTCTTAGAATATTAATTCAGAAACAGCTGAGGATTATGCTTATGTTTGCATGACGTATTCCCTTCACGTTGAGCCATATTTATATGTCTTACAGCATGTCCGATTGTTTTTGATATACGTTGTACATAGGGTGATCTAAAAGTAAAGTACGCTACACCTGCGTACAGGTGTTGCTCGGATTGTAAACTGAACGTACCAAGTAGTGAACCTTTTCTGAAAGCTTGGGAGTAATCCAGCTACAATATTGGCGCAAAAGCGAAACCTGGAAACTTTTTGCTACCCGCGTGTGCGCTCATCCTCAAAAGGCTGCGACGTTTTATACGAACTCTGGTTGTAGCTGTCTGCTGTCATCGGATTTATTGTAAATGAATTTCATAAAGCGTTCGGATTCTTGGAAGACGTTATAAAAAAACTGAGCAAGAACCGTCGCTGACAAGCGCGGATAGTCGAGCTCGTTAAGATATCGCTTCCGGGATTCGAGAAGACGCACCGGCCCCGGACTGAATACGCCCGGCGAATAAACGACGAGCGTTTTTTGTGTCGGCCAGCCTTAATTTAGTTTTTAGTCGGTTTCCCACATCCGAATATGTAAGTACCGGATCGGTTCCCAAGTACCCCGACTCAAACACGCGATGCGCCATTATTAATAGAACGATCTCCCACTTGAAAATGTGCTTTACACTACGCAGACACACGGTCACACAGATTCCGGGCCCCTGGTGAGGGCAGGGGTAGGAGCGGGCGTCCGGGAGAGCATCCGAATATTCATTGTCACTGACATTGCTTCAACCTGTGTAAGAAGCCGAGCCTGTAATCGAACGGGACTGGGCAGGAATGATGATGAAGAAGCAGCAGAAAAAGAAGCACTGTCTGTGACTGATAAAGAATAAAGAATATTACGACAGTAATAAAGAGGGGCAGATACGTATGTACAGGGTGATGCAGTGATGACGTCACGAAGTTTCACGGATGATGGAGAAGGTTAAATGTGTAAATTTGAGCTCAGAGACACTAGTCCGGAAACGATCGAGTCGAAAGCGAAAATCGTTCCGATAATTCTGACAGTGGACCCCTTCCACTGCAAGCTCCGTATTTTTCGAGGAAATACCACGGACAAATACGAAAAAAGTCCAATAGAAATGGACTCTAAAGTGCAAACAATAAGAATTATGAGTAGAAGAGATGTGTTTCACAGTAGCTAAGATCTACAACTGCTCGTAGCACCACTTTAGAGTCCGTCTTAACTGGGCACTGGGTCCATACTATCTCCTTACCCGTGGTCTAGGGGTAGCGTCTTTGATTCATAATCAAAACGTCTTCGGTCCCGGGTTCGATCCCCGCCACTACCTAAATTTTGATAAATAATCAGCATTGGCGGCCGAAGACTTCCGGCATAAGAAGTCAGCCTCATTCTGCCAACGGCCTTGTCAAAGAGGGCGGAGGAGCGGATAGAGGTTCAGGGCACTCTCTTGTCCTAGGGGTGGGAAATTGCCCCTAAAGGCGGAAGAATCAGCAATGATCAACGACATGAGAATGCAGAAGGCAATGGAAACCACTGCATTAAAGAGACGTAACGTGTATCCACAGGACATGTGGCCTGTATCTGAAGAAGTGTCATGATGATCTCTCCATTGGCAAAAGATTCCGGAATAGTCCCCCATTCGGATCTCCAGGAGCGGACTGCCAAGGGGGAGGTTACCATGAGAAAAAGATTGAATAATCAACGAAAGGATAACGTTCTACTAGTCGGGGCGTGGAATGTCAGAAGCTTGAACGTGGTAGGAAAACTAGAAAATCTGAAAAGGGAAATGCAAAGGCTCAATCTAGATATAGTAGGGGTCAGTGAAATGAAGTGGAAGGAAGACAAGGATTTCTGGTCAGATGAGTATCGGGTAATATCAACAGCAGCAGAAAATGGTATAACAGGTGTGGGATTGGTTATGAATAGGAAGGTAGGGCAGAGGGTGTGTTACTGTGAACAGTTCAGTGACCGGGTTGTTCTAATCAGAATCTACAGCAGACCAACACCGACAACGATAGTTCAGGTATACATACCGACGTCGCAAGCTGAAGATGAACAGATAGAGAAAGTGTATGAGGATATTGAAAGGGTAATGCAGATGTAAAGGAGGACAAAATCTAATAGTCATGGGCGACTGGAATGCAGTTGTAGGGGAAGGAGTAGAAGAAAAGGTTACAGGAGAATATGGGGTTGGGACAAGGAATGAAAGAGGAGAAAGACTAATTGAGTTCTGTAACAAGTTTCAGCTAGTAATAGCGAATATCATGTTCAAGAATCACAAGAGGGGGAGGTATACTTGCAAAAGGCCGGGAGATACGGGAAGTTTTCAATTAGATTACATCATGGTCAGACAGAGATTCCGAAATCAGATACTGGATTGTAAGGCGTAACCAGGAGCAGATATAGACTCAGATCACAATATAGTAGTGATGAAGAGTAGGCTGAAGTTCAAGACATTAGTCAGGAAGAATCAATACGCAAAGAAGTGGGATACGGAAGTACTAAGGAATGACGAGTTATGTTTGAAGATCTCTAACGCTATAGATACAGCAATAAGGAATAGCGCAGTAGGCAGTACAGTTGAAGAGGAATGTACATCTCTAAAAAGGGCGAAGAAACCATGGGTAACAGAAGAAATACTTCAGTTGATTGATGAAATGAGGAAGTACAAACATGTTCCGGGAAAATCAGGATTGCAGAAATACAAGTCGCTGAGGAATGAACTAAATAGGAAGTGCAGGGAAGCTAAGACGAAATGCCTGCAGAAAAAATGTGAAGACATCGAAAAAGATATGATTGTCGGAAGGACAGACTCAGCATACAGGAAAGTTAAAACAATCTTTGGTGACATTAAAAGCAACGGTGGTAACATTAAGAATGCAACGGGAATTCCACTGTTAAATGCAGAGGAGAGATCAGATAGGTGGAAAGAATACATTGAAAGCCTCTATGAGGGTGCAGATTTGTCTGATGTGATAGAAGAAGAAACAGGAGTCGATTTAGAAGAGATAGGGGATCCAGTATTAGAATCGGAATTTAAAAGAGCTTTGGAGGTCTTACGGTCAAACAAGGCAGAAGGGATAGATAACATTCCATCAGAATTTCTAATATCACTGGGGGAAGTGGCAACAAAACGACTATTCACGTAGGTGTGTAGAATATATGAGTCTGGCGATATACCATCTGCTTTCGGAAAAACATCATCCACACAATTCCGAAGACGGCAAGAGCTGACAAGTGCGAGAATTATCGCACAATCAGTTTAACAGCTCATGCATCGAAGCTGCTTACAAGAATAATATACAGAAGAATGGAAAAGAAAATTGAGAATGCGCTAGGTGACGATCAGTTTGGCTTTAGGAAAAGTAAAGGGACGAGAGAGGCAATTCTGACGTTACGGCTAATAATGAAAGCAAGGCTAAAGAAAAATCAAGACACTTTCATAGGATTTGTCGACCTGGAAAAAGCGTTCGACAATATAAAATGGTGCAAGCTGTTCGAGATTCTGAGAAAAGTAGGGGTAAGCTATAGGGAGAGACGGGTCATATACAATATGTACAACAACCAAGAGGGAATAATAAGAGTGGACGATCAAGAACGAAGTGCTCGTATTAAGAAGGGTGTAAGACAAGGCTGTAGCCTTTCGCCCCTACTCTTCAATCTGTACATCGAGGAAGCAATGATGGAAATAAAAGAAAGGTTCAGGAGTGGAATTAAAATACAAGGTGAAAGGATATCAATGATACGATTCGCTGATGACATTGCTATCCTGAGTGAAAGTGAAGAAGAATTAAATGATCTGCTGAACGGAATGAACAGTCTAATGAGTACACAGTACGGTTTGAGAGTAAATCGGAGAAAAACGAAGGTATGAGAAGTAGTAGAAATGAGAACAGCGGTCACGCAGTCAATGAAGTTAAGGAATTCTGCTACCTAGGCAGTAAAAAAACCAATGACGGACGGAGCAAGGAGGACATCAAAAGCAGACTCGCTATGGCAAAAAAGGCATTTCTGGCCAAGAGAAGCCTACTAATATCAAATACCGGCCTTAATTTGAGGAAGAAATTTCTGAGGATGTACGTCTGGAGTACAGCATTGTATGGTAGTGAAACATGGACTGTGGGAAAACCGGAACAAAAGAGAATCGAAGCATTTGAGATGTGGTGCTATAGACGAATGTTGAAAATTAGGTGGACTGACAAGGTAAGGAATGAGGAGGTTCTACGCAGAATCGGTGAGGAAAGGAACA
The DNA here is from genome assembly GCF_021461395.2 of Schistocerca americana. Classification (NCBI taxonomy): domain Eukaryota; kingdom Metazoa; phylum Arthropoda; class Insecta; order Orthoptera; family Acrididae; genus Schistocerca; species Schistocerca americana. The sequence continues at coordinate 500,802,321 of NC_060125.1, forward strand.
TGTGGAAAACACTGGTAAGTAGAAGGGACAGGATGATAGGACATCTGCTAAGACATGAGGGAATGACTTCCATGGTACTAGAGGGAGGTGTAGAGGGCAAAAACTGTAGAGGAAGACAGAGATTGGAATACGTCAAGCAAATAATTGAGGACGTAGGTTGCAAGTGCTACTCTGAGGTGAAGAGGTTAGCACAGGAAAGGAATTCGTGGTGGGCCGCATCAAACCAGTCAGTAAACTGATGACCAAAAAAAAAAATCTCCTTCTAAAACATGGAAAGGAAGAAGAGCCTGTAGTAGAACAGTTCCACCTTCGAAAGTTTTAGACCCCGATTTTCGTCGTTTCCGGGCCTGAAATTGAGACATTTACCCTTCTCCATCGTTCCTGAAAGCTTGTAACATCATCACGGAATCACATTCTGTAGAAAACTGTGAATGATACTGACGTTTTCTTATGTTTTTCACCTTTTACCCCTAACGGTAGCGTGGATGCTCCAGTTCTGACACATAGAGTCAATCTTTTTCCGGACAAGTATTAGATGACCTTTTAGTCGGGAAGTGGCAGCCCCAATTGGGAATATTTTGTAAGTGGATTCTTAGTTTCGGCAGTTACATTAATAGCAAGGGAAATCTCCCGAAAGCCTTGATCAGAACTAGGGAATGGGGCCTATGATTAAGTTAATCGTGGGGCAGTATCTCCCAAACAAAAAAACATGAAAGATTATTGTACGTCTAATTGTGTTTGTTTATGTGTACACAGATAAACGTCGATGAGTTTCTTCACATGTATAGTGTACCTAGTGTATCTGTGAAATATTGATTGCAATATACAGGTAGAAGCTGAGGCAGGTTGTTGCAACTACCCAAAAATGAAAAATCTTGTACAGAATAGATTACCCGGGTGAGCTGCAACAGATTAGTTTTTGGTCTGAAGACCACAGCAACAACACATCAAATAGTTCTATAACCGTAACTCCAAACATGTTTGGGGAGCGTGGAGGATATATCTGTGGGAAAGACCGTATGTTGCCACACGTCTGTGTTGAGACTTTCTTCATGTATGTTGATCCACGGAGCGTTTGCCATTTTAGCAAAGAGATAATTACACTCTATCTAGTTAATAGCACGTTCAGGTTCAATAAAAGAAGTTCATGCAGAAAGAGTAACGGGAGTATTCACTATACTACGACAGGTATTTACGACCCACCGCAAAATCAGATTGACCAGTGTTCGCAGACAGGTCCGCTATGAAGAGCGACAGCCCGTAGATCTCTCCCAATGATGACGGGCAGCTGCTCCGCACAGTGCAGTACCACTCGTTCGCAAGAGAGTCAACTGTTTTGGCACTAAAGCTTTTTCGCCACTAAACCGCGCATCTTCCAGAGTATTTATTTGGAAAACGCTGCACTGTCCATTTTAATCTTATTATCATCGATTTTCAGGTCGACTCTCGAACTTTTCTCCATTCAGGCTTTCTATTCCTTATTGAAGTTCATCTGTACTCCAGACAAAAAATTTGAGATCAGTAACACTTAGGTGGATCAAATATCTACCACCTACATGTACTTCTTCCTTGTTTTCGTTTTTATAGAGGTCTGGTAATCTGCTCTAAGACTACTGTTAAAAATTTTGATAATACAGAATTTCCTTGCCTGCCTCATATTTTAAGTATGAATTCCCAAAGTTTTGATAATACGGAATTTACTTGTTCGAGCTACCCCAAAAGATATTTAAAAATATATTTTCAATAATATTTTACAGAATTTAAATTATCAAGAAATATTTCGAATATGTTCCACAACTGTGAACAAGCCTAAAGGCGTCGTACAAACTATACACAATTTTTAGGTTTTACTGTTTACAAAGAAGGGGAATCAATAGAGCAGCTGAACCCTCAGTCTCAAATTCCTCTCCCTGTGTGTGTCTGTTTTGTGCTTTGATCGGTCATTAGCCAGAGTTTAATATTAATGTTTTGATAGTATTAAAGATGTTTTTGTTTCTGGTGTTGGTAATACTATCCAACAGATAAGACATGCTAACTCTGCAAACGTTTCACTAGAGTGCACTAGAATACAGTAACATGTCACCACGTAGCGCGTCCCAATGACCCAGCGCTACTACAACTTGGGAGCGTTCGTCTATGGTGTTATGGATTTCGGGGTTCCCTCGCTTCAAGAGAACAAAAGACGAAAAAATTACAACAAATTATAGGAGAGGAGAAGTACGCAGACAATGAAGTGGAATAAAAGGGACTAGAGAATGACTGATGAGATAAGTGAACACCAGTGTAGAGGCGAGGAATGATTGATCGAGGAGAGACAAAGCCAGAGATCAGCCAACGGAATAATTAAATAGGAGATGAAAGAGCCAGTCTTTTGCCTCGGAAATGACTCATGGATAAACTGGAAGAACCTGCCGTCGTACAGCAGGAGGTTCAGAATCACGAAGCCTGCATTAATAACCCTAAAGAGGATTATCGTTAGCCGCACTTACAGGGTAAAGGATGACCATGCGACAATAGCTACAGTTTACATGCATAGTTCTTTTCATGTGGATGTGTAGTATTTATATAATGAGTCTCCCAAAACATGTGATATCTGTGACACAGTGAGAAACTGTTACAGTAAACGAAAAGTGAGCTAAACAGCTTACCACCTCCGAAAGATCTGGATGCATTTCTAACGGCAACCATGGAAATGGAAGTAAGATTAAGATCGTCACAGAGGGCGTACAAGCTCACAATTGGAAAACTATGGGTGAAGCACACTGTCCGATCACCAATCGAAGTGGTCACACAGATCCTCGATGATGTTTGAATGCAGGGAGTTTGGTGAGCTAGCGAGTACAGTAAAATCATGGCTGGCACTCTTCTAACCACGCACGTAGTGCGACCTGTGTGACACGTTGCATTATCCTGCTGGTAAATGCCATCGTACCAAGGAAAAACATATTGCATACAGATGTGGACACGTTCCCGAAGGATAGACCCATTCTTCTGTTGATCCACACACAGGAAAGTTCGCGGAACGGTCGGTGAGGTGACACTGTTGGTAGCACTTTGGTTCATCTGGGCGGTCATTTGCTCAATAGTTGCACATCTATTAGCCAGTGCACCACAGCTACCTTGGCGCCGGTTTTGAATAGCGTCATTTTGCCATGCATGGTGCACTTCAACCACGGCGGCACGTGAACAGTTTACTAACTCAGCCGTTTCGGAAATGCTTTGACCCTTGGCCCGAAAGTGAATGATCGTGCCCTTTTGGAAGTCAGATAAATCGTTGCGTTTCTGACAACAACTGCGCTGTTTTCCGCGTCGCCTCCTACACATTGTATATACCCTCCACAGCTAGTGCTGCCACCTGGCGACTGTGAGTGGTTACCGCACGTTAACGCCGAACGTAGTGTGCGGTCTTATTAGTGTGACTGGATCGTGTAAATCTTAGAGGTCTGCCTTGTCATCTGCAGAAGTCTACCACGCTAATTGCGTAACAAAACGAAACAGTGCAGAAATATTGCGAAACAAAAATCGCGCCAAAAAGGTTAATTTTTAAATCTGCAGTTGGAGTAATGTACACAGGTCGGACATGTCTAGGAAGGTTTGGAGAATCCAACAAAGGAAAAAATCCAGCCGCTGTCGTGCTGATTCCTACGGGGTATTACACCGCGGAGTTTCGCAACGGCAAAGTGTTTCAGATCCGTGTGAATTCGCGGAAAGTGCAGTAAACGGGTAATAGCTGCGCCAGTGTCAGTAGGTCAACTCCAATTTAAGCGAGCGTGCTTGCGGCGGGTCGTGAACTCTGCAATTAAAGACGTCGCTCCAACTCCCTAGGCAAGCAACGTCGCCTCCGCATAGATTACGAGCCAGTGCCGAGCCGTAACAAGCAAGCCGTGCGCAGTCGGCCTTCCAAGAAGCCGCGACTCGTACGTTAACGTTGAACGGCGTTCAGTGCTTTTAGCTCTGCGCTCTAACTTCACTGCATTCATCGCTTGCTGCATACTAAAGCTCGTTAATGATGGTTGCTGTGAGTTTCCATATCAATAGTACATATCTGCGAAGATGATGGATAGTATGTAGAGTTTGGAATACGGAAGTTTATTACCAACTCGGATAAAACCCAATACATGTACGTATAAATGGTTCATTCGTTTTCAAGTTTCTATATTTTCGTAAGTGTTACATGGACGAATGTGATTGACGCCTGTACAGACCCGCTAACTAACCGAGTTTTCATTTTGCAACCTACAAATGCTCTCTGGCTGCCCCTCTGGTCACCCGTCACACGTTCAAGCTGTAGTAAAGTTCGTTCCATACCCTATGTAGCAACATCCAGTCAATGGTCCGCACAGCATCATTGATGCGATCTCTGAGCTGTCCCAACGTCCTGGTTGTGGTGGTACGTAAACACGGTCCTTAATGAACCTCCAAAGAAAAGGCGTTAGGTCACATAACCTGGGGGGGGGGGGGGGGGGGGCAAAGAAACAGAGCCACATCATCTTCACGTCCACGCCCAATCCAGCGATGCGGAAGTTCGTCGTTTAAGTAGCAACAAACATCGATGTTCCAATGAGGGGGTAACCCGTCTTGTTGGAATCAGCAGCCAGTTGTGGAAACAACAACTACAAACATATCGAAGCAAGACACACCCGTCACAGTCTACTCACAGAAGAAAATCAGCCCGTATAGCTTCATTTGTGACATCGCGCAGAAAACATTAACCTTCGGCAAATTTCGTTCTTGCGCCACATATCGATGGGGATTTTCAGTGCCCTAGACTCTCACACAGCGGCGATTATTCTTTCCAGTTAAACGGAAAGTTGTTTAGTCGCTGAATATCAGCTTGGAGGCGAAATGTCTCTTTTCCTGCTTTATCAAATGGTTCAAATGGCTCTGAGTACTATGGGACTCAACTGCTGTGGTCATAAGTCCCCTAGAACTTAGAACTACTTAAACCTAACTAACCTAAGGACAGCACACAACACCCAGCCATCACGAGGCAGAGAAAATCCCTGACCCCGCCGGGAATCGAACCCGGGAACCCGTGCGTGGGAAGCGAGAACGCTACCGCACGACCACGAGATGCGGGCCCTGCTTTATCGCCATGTTGTCAAGGCAATGCACCCGCAACAGTTCTGTTCATGCATGACCCATATTTGCACATATAACACTTTTGAAAAATACAGAACTTTGCAAACAAACGAATAATTTATAGTAGCCGTGTATATGATTTTTTTTTTTTTTTTTTTTTTTTAAGATTCATCCTGTTTCAAAAGATATCTTCCATGAGGGGACTTCAGAAAGTAAGTTACACATCCTTATTGTAGGCCACGTAACTTGTGCGGTTTGCTGCACTACACTTGAATATGACAGAGATACATAGCACTACTTTTCAACACAATTAAAACAACTGTCAGAGTTCTTTTTACCGATCGTTCAGTTCACCATCATCGACGTGTGTGCGGTCTTGGTCAAATTGTTGTTAACATTTCACTACGACATTTCATTTAGTCCACATGCCGCCAGAATTTTATGTTCAGCTGTGCACAATTTAAACGATTTGCCCTCAAGAATGTTATTGTCCCACGTACTTCAACTTTGGAATACGCTTCCAATTGTCGCGCCATTTCAGTCGCGTTGGGATGCATCCATTATGAAAACGGCAGTTGATCTGTATTGCAGGAACCCAGAAAATTTACTCACTTCTGTCAACGAGCCAGTCTTGTTGCGCAACGATCTTAGTGTGTAACTACATGTATAATTTACTTTCGTAAATCCCTAGGCTCATACGCGAAACTAGATACGTAAGGTAAATCTTACTTTAAGCACAGGACTACAATGATTCGTTTTACAAAGAACTATCAAACTTCATAAGGATATACCTTTAAATGTGTGCATATACAACTTCGGGATATCTTTTACAATTTCATTTAGGGTCAAAATAAATTATCAAAATCGCATAATATGGGGCATGTTGGAGAGCAACAGTGCAATACCAGATTTCTATGGTCCTTGTTTTTCCATAGTTGAGCTACAGTAACTGACAACGGATTTTGAAATTATATCATAGCACACAGCAAGTACACTGGAATGACCTGGAGACACGCCTCCCTATGGCACATCACATCACAAGGCATGATCCAATGATCTCCAGAATTGGACAAATTTAGTGATTTCTGGAGCAGGATAAAAGTATCCATGCAAACGCACCAAGCCAGTGTAATTTTCGGTGTACATGCTTGCAACATACACTCCTGCTATGTTTTTGCTGACAACCTGTAATGTGAGCTTGAATTTTCTTTGGTGTCTGACTGTCTGCATTTCTCATAGCAATACAATAGACTTGGGCTTGTTCATAGACTTGTAGTATTTCACAGCATTCATTCTTCATGCAGCCACAGCCAGCCAGAAGATTACATGTATGCCAAACTCTCCAAGTGCACAAAACTTGTAACTATAAAGTAGTCTGTGCGTGTGTGTGTGTGTGTGTGTGTGTGTGTGTGTCTCCAGGATCTCCTCCGAAACCACTTTGGTGATTTGAACCAAATTTGGCACGGAAACTACTCACCCCTCAAGTGTCAGCAATGTAGGGTATATAACCTCCTAGCTTCAATAGGAGCCGAGATACAGGCAAAACATGTTTTTTCCCAGCCCCTAGTGTGTAGGCCAACCTGAATGAAAGGTGTATTAAAATTATTGATCTGCCAAATCAAGCTGCTTTCCAGGGCATCCTACATGTCAGAGGCACAAAATAGTTCTCCAGGTCCTGACATGTAGCCTACCCTGTATGTTCTGTTGGAATTGATTTACCGAATTGTATTGCTGGGCTATATGTGCCAATGATCGTCACTGGGGACAAGTTGTGATAGAGAAGGGGATGCACAGAATGAGGAGGAGGAAAAAATGACAGATGAGGGAAGGAGGGGGAAATGCATGAGGCAGGTGGAAGATGTAGAGCATGGTTGGCCACAACATGACAAACTTCATGTATGCAGCATGTGCGGGCCACATGCGGTCCAAGGCCCGGCCTTTTCAGAAGTACTCGCAACGGTATGACATTTCGTTTAGCATTGCGGTGCGGCATTTCGCGGCCGGTACAACCCTCTGAGTTTGGCAGAATCACGCCAAATTCATTTTCTTCAAGAAAAAAAAACCTTGTTTCACAAATCGCGTAACATCCACCGAACACTGGTCTATCGATTATTGATATGATTTTGAAGCGCATCCCAGTTGGTTTCTGAACATTTCTGAAAACATTCTAAGTCGATTTCTGAACGAATTGTAAGTTGATTTCTGAATGTGTGTGTAGTGTACGTGATGTCTCTGCCAGGGGAATCCCTGTCGCATCTAGAAATACAAAAAATTTCCTGCAGTCAAAAGGGGACGGGGCTATAGGAGCTGTGCCGAATGAATCCGAACAGGTGAATGCCAATCGCTGTTTGTTTATGCGTTTTTAATTGGATGCGCGAATGATCAGCGTAGCTGTAATTATTAGCGAAATCCATAGATTCAGACTACCGAGTGGAAATAGACGACTAACAGGAATAACGGATAATAAAGATTACATTTATCTTCTCGGTGTATTCAAGAAAACGAAATTTTGACAGAAAAATTTAGCCACATCGCTACGTTAACAATTGTACACTCTCCAGTTAGCAGCCACTTTAAGTTCTATTCTCGGAATAACGCGGAAAACGCGTTGTACGAACACGTAATGCCGCCTAACCAGAGAATAAACGCGGTATAACTGAATCTGTGACTCTGGCAGGGTTAATTCAGCTAACCGGAGAATTGACAATGGCAGGAATAGTTACAGAATTAGTGATGACAAGATTGTTTGTTAGGCCGAAGAAGGAGAAGAAGCGAGGACATCACACAAATTATACGGAAGAGTATGACGATGCCAAATATATATAAGAATTTCGTACTGCTACTTTTCGATCTCATGATTGAGGAAGTGGACCTTATGAATCAAATGTGAAACTATTTCCCAACATTAAAAACTATATCCCAACATTAAACTTTTTGCATACATTAGGCCTAATAGGCATTTTATATTGATACATCGCGAATTAATTTCTGTCGTGCTATTTATGTAAGTGAGGTACACAAAAATGACCATTTTTGTCAGAACACTCTCACTTATTTGGCGTGTGTTAGAACTGCTGCAATTTTAGAGAGGCGTATTTCGTTTTGTCTAGCAGACAGTGACAAAATAGATGTAACCAAATAGAGAAACCACGCCGGTCTTGGGTACTATTCGAATTAACAACTTTGTTAGTATTAGACAACGATTTTTCATGTAGTACCTTTGACGAACTTTGATGAGATAATAGATACTTTCGCAGAAAGGAAAGCACACATGTAAAGCTGTAGCAATAGTAGAGGGAAAATAATTCTGGGAATTCAGGACTGAAGAAATGTGTACTGTCTTGCTTGTCTCTCGTCTTTACTAGTTTTATGTTTCCTATACTTAATTTTGTCGGACAAAGAGAATCTTATTAGCCAATAGGCAATAAAGAGTGTAAATGTTCTGAAGAGTTCTTATCCTCCTGGTCACAAATAATCTCACCCAGCATTAATTGTGAGGTTTTTTTAAAGGGGTGTGGGAAGTCAAACAGACCGACTGGGAGCAGGAGAGACACAACAGGACATTTTAATTTTCACTGTGCTAAATATAGTTTTGATGGCTTCCGTTGTAAAATATACACGTTTCAATTCCGCAGAGCGAAATACAGTGACGTGCTATAGATGAATGCTGTGTGAAGAGGCGTGCCAAAGACCGAATAACAGGTCTCACATTTCCTCGAACATGTATTTTTGTACATGAAAATCTTCAGAAAGATGTGCACTACAAAATGAACTGTTTTCGACGTCCTATCTCAAACGCTCGAAGGGGTAGGGTACCACTATCAAGTTTTGCCCCGGTTCGGAAATACAGTACATTCGGGGTTTTATGAAGGACGTTCACAGGTCCAGTGGCTGTTTGCACAAAAAGAGGCAGTCTAACAATATATCATCACAATACTTTAAAATGAATGGGAGTGACAGAAGAGAGGGATGAGAATTCTCAGTTCGCATAAGTAATGGGTACCGATTATTTACTACGAAACGACCATTATAGTGCAATGCAGAAAGAATTGAGACTTTTACATGACAGTTAAACAGCAAAACATTACAACAATCGACAGGCGAGATTCATTGTTCTGTACATCATGAAGCACTTTGTGCTAAATTTGCAGTTATGGAGCATGTGAAGAAGTTGGTGGAGCAAATAGTAAAAGTTTTGATGTCGCACCTATATTGCATTTTCATTTGCAACAGTTGTCAATGGAAATAAACGAAGAGTATGGAGACTTGATATATTATTGCAAAGTGCGTTAGTTAAGTCAAAGGGACACGTCTGAAACCATTTTTCGATTTAAATCTTGCTGTTGTTGAATTTATGAAGGGAAAAGGAGTGCAGCAAAGAAAATTCGAATATCAACAACGGATGCAGACCTCACATTTTAAGTGGACTTGACTGCACACTGCTCACAGTAAGACTTCCTTCTGATATGACGTGGATCCATTTAAAAAGAAAATCGCTTTGTAGAAGGGACACATTCCCACAAAGACAATTCAGTTCCCTAAACTCACTGGCGTTGAGGGATGTGCGAGGTCTGAATAATTCAGTGCGCTCTTGCAAGAATTGCAACGTTAGTTTTATAAAGGTTTTGAGGACGCTGTCAATTTTACATCTGTTTTCGAGGTGTTATCGATACCGTTTGATATTTCAGTTGAAAACATTCCTGTCCATGTGCAGATGTAACTGACTGAGCAGCAAGATAATTCCAGAATTATTACAAATATTTTTACCAAAACTCTCCAGGACATCTCCATTACTTTTCTCAGGTAGATTTTCTAAGTCTCCATAATTAGGTTGCAAAAGTGCTACAGTATTCCTATAGAAATATTTGTGTGTAAGACCTGTTTTCGTTTATGAAACTAAACTCACGATTACGTGGCAACATGATTGCGAAACTCCGCGAAATTGCTTGCATACGCCATTTGCCGACAGTCTGTACCATGTAAAAATTATATTGTCTTCAGCGTGCCAAGAATAATTAATAGTGGATACTTGTTTTGTTTGTGATCAATGTTGTTGAGAAATGTGAAGTATAAAACCAAATCTTATGCAGTACGACTGTACTGACTGCACTGCCGTTAAAATGTGGTGCGTTCGCTGTTTTCCCCTCTTGCACCTCCTCAAGCTCAGACAGCGCAAACGTGGCGTTGGGGAAATGTGAAGCACGGCTAAGGCACTCGGTCCCAGACATGACCCGCGAGTCGAAATCTTGGCCACTCCTGGCGTAAAGGGATGGTGGGCAGATGGAAAAGAAAGAGGGGAAGGTAGAGACAGAGAGAGAGGAGGAGAAGTACATGATCAGAAGGAGGGTGGAGGAAATGGACAAAGAGAAGGGGAGGAGGAGATATACAGACGGAATGCGGAGAAGGAGACAGGTAGAGGTGGGTGGATGAGGTTGACAGACAGAGAAGAAGAGGTGGACATAGAATGGGGAAGGAGTAGGTGTGTTCAATATACACTGAAGCGCCAGAGAAACTGGTATACGCATGCGTATTTAAATACAGAGATATATAAACAGCCACAATACGGAGCTGCGGTCGGCAACGCCTATATAAGACAACTAGCGTCTGTCGCACTTGTTAGATCGGGTACTGCTGCTACAATGGAAAATTAGCAAGATTTAAGTGAGTTTGGACGTTGTGTTATAGTCGGCGCATGAGCGATGGGACACAGCAGTTCCGACGTAGCGATGAAGTGATTTTCCCGTACGGCCATTTCACCAGTGTTCCGTGAATATCAGGAATCCGGTGAAACATCAAATCTCCGACATCGCTGCGGCCACAAAAAGATCCTGCAACAACAGGACCGACGCTGACTCAAAAAACAGGACCGACGATGACTCAAGAGAATAGTTCATCGTGACAGAAGTGCAACCCTTCCGCAAACTGCTGCAGTTTTCAACGCTCGACCATCAACAAGTGGGCCGGCCGGTGTGGCCGTGCGGTTCTAAGCGCTTCAGTTTGGAACCGCGTGACCGCTACGGTCGCAGGTTCGAATCCTGCCTCGGGCATGGATGTTTGTGATGTCCTTAGGTTAGTTAGGTTTAAGTAGTTCTAAGTTCTAGGGGACTGATAACCTCAGTAGTTAAGTCCCATTGTGCTCAGAGCCATCTGAGCCATCAACAAGTGTCACGTGCGAACCATTCAACGAAACATCATCGATACGGGCTTTCTGAGCCGCAGGCCCACTCATGTACCCTTGATGACTGACTGCACGACACAAAGCTTTACGCCTCGCCTGGACTGTCGATGATTGGAAATATGTTGCCTGGTCGGATGAGTCTCGTTTCAAATTGCATCGAGCGGATGGTCGTGTTCGGGTATGGAGACAACCTCATGAATCAATGGGCCCTGAATATCAGCAGTGGACTGTTGAAGCTGGTGGACGCTCTGTAATGGTGTGGGGCGTATGCAGTTGGAGCGATATGGGCCCCTGATACGTCGAGATACGACTCTGACAGGCGACACGTAGGTAAGCATCCAGCCTGATCACCTGCATCGATTCGTGCCCATTGTGCATTCCGATGGACTTGGGCAATCCAACAGAGCAGTGAGACAACCCACACGTCCAGAACTACAATAGAGTGGTTCCAGGAACACTCTTCTGAGTTTAAACACTTCCGATGCCCACTAAACTCCCCAGAGATGAACATTATATCTGGGAAGCGTTGCAACGTGCTGTTGGGAAGAGATCTCCACCCCGTCATAGTCTTACGAATTTATAGACAGCCCTGCAGGATTCATGGCGTCATTTCCCTCCAGCTCTACTTCAGACATTAGTCGAGTCCATGCCACGTCGTGTTGAGGCATTTCTGCGTGCTCGCTGGCGCGCTACATGATATTAGGCATGTGTTCCAGTTTCTTTGGCTCTTCAGTATATAGATCAAACACATACACGGACAAAGCAATTGGGAAAAGGCTAGTGATAAATAAAGATAACAGAAATGGTGCAACGAACAGTTTCAGCAGGCATCCCACTTTGTGTGATTTTATTTTCATACGAGTTATATGTTCCCATTACCGTGTACTGTTAAGTGTGGAAGGCTACAAAGGAACACCCCTGCACCATTCACAAAGGCAGAAAAATGACATGCAGGACACCATTGAGTTTCAAGAAGCAAGGCTCTTGTGGCTGCCGGGGCGCCCAACGGCAGCCGGTTAGCAATTTCAGTGCTGTCACGCACCGGTCAGGTCCAATTTAGGCCGGGCGCCTGGCGGCCTGCGGTAATGGCTGTCCGCACTCTCAGGAGGCACTATGGCCCTGCGAGCACAATACTGCTAGCCCAGCATGCACAGCGACTCACTGCTGTGGGTTCAGTCGGCGCTCTGTAAGAATGCTTGCAGTACCGTCATCCGCTTCTTCAGTGCTTCATTCTTCACTCCATTAGTATATAGTTCCAATGGGCTGTGACAGAGCAGCTCTACTGCAATGCGCAGGTTTCAATATATAGGAGTCCTCTTCTCAGTGTATGCGCACAAGTCTTTATCACTTCTTTTCGGTCGATAATAACAACAGTCCACTTGTTATTGAAACTATTTGTGCGTTTCGGGCATAAATCGTCATCAGAATACCTAATAAAATACCTTAGAGCATCGTGTCAATTCATATCTGTTGTAATATAGTTTACAGATGAACCGAGTTGAGCACGAATGTTACGACGTTTATCACTTGGGAAAGTGAGTGGTTTCTGTTTCGTGGAGGTCAGGCCGCGAGCCATTCCACATGGGGAATACGTCAGGCAAGCAGCTGAAAAGTATCCTGCACTAAAAGCAGCATTCAGTTTTGCAGAACTTCTTGCCATTTTCGAGTTTTCATGCGGGCTACTCTCCAAAAATTAGATGAATAATTTGAAAACTGTTATATGTAAAAATACAAACAAATTTAATAAAATGACATGATTTATTTTCGCCCTGCCCCCCCCCCCCTGCCTCCTCACCGTGGATCCACCCTTGACATCTGGAGATGCTTGCGTCTTCTGAGTCAAACTACACTGATCTGCAAAACTTAAGCACTATATAAATAAGGTAGAGTAACATACTAACTCTTTTTTTTGGGGGGGGGGGGGGGGGTCATCAGTCTTCTGACTGGTTTGATGCGGCCCGCCACGAATTCCTCTCCTGCGCCACCCTCTTCATCTCAGAGTAACAGTTGTAATCTACGTCCTCTATAATTTGGTGGATGTATTCCAGTCTCTGTCTTCCTCTACGGTTTTCGCCCTCTACAGCTCCTTCTAGTATCATGGAATTCATCCCCTCATGTCTTAACCGATGTCCTATCATACTGTCCCTTCTCCTTATCAGTGTTTTCCATATATTCCATTCCTCTCCGATTCTGCTCAGAACCTCCTCATTCCTTACTTTATCAGTCCACTTAATTTTCAACATTCGTCTTTGGTACCACATCTCAAATGCTTAGATTCCCTTCTGTTCCGGTTTTTCTGCAATCCATATTTCACTACCATACAATGACGTACTCCAGACGTACATTCCCGGAAATTTCTCCCTCAAATTAAGGCCTATATTTGATACTAGCAGACTTCTCTTGGTCAGGAGTGCCCTTTTTTCCATTGCTAGTCTGCTTTTGATGGCCCCCTTGCTCCGTCCGTTATTCGTTATTTTACTGCCTAGGCAGGAGAATTCCTTAACTTCATGTACTTCGTGGAATCCTGATACTAACTACTCGGTGGAACTGGAAGAAAGTGCGGGACAATGTTGCCAGAGGTCTCGCATTCGTGCACAGAAAGTTGGACGCCGAATGGCGTGAGGTCAGCGTGACTGTAGCACCAAATGGGGCTGGCCCCACAACAGGAGGCAGTTGAAGAAACGGCAAAAGTCAACCTGTGTCAGTCAGCGAGCAGTTACGGGGCAGTGTCGTGGTCTTGTTCAGTACAACAGGGCCGAGAGACAACATTAGGATGACTTCATGCAGTGAAGAATCACAGAGAAACTGGAACACAGACGACGTGTGAAGAGCGAAGCCCAGGATTTTGGTATTGCTCGCAGCATCGTTTTCTGAGGTTGTGGAGCGTTCCAAACCACATGCATTGCTGCCCGAAGGAGAGGAGGTGGTCGACCACGATCAACTACAACAGCAGACGAACGATGCATCGTGCAACAGGTAAGACGGAACCCAAGTCAGATGGCGGGTGGCATTGCAACCACATCTGACACGATTGCAAATGGTTGAAATGGCTCTGAGCACTATGGGGCTTAACATCTGAGGTCATCAGTCCCCTAGACTTAGAACTACTTAAACCTAACTAACGTAAGGAGATCACACACATCCATGCCCGAGGCAGGATTCGAACCTACGACCGTAGCAGCAGTGCGGTTCCGGACTGAAACGCCTAGAACCGCTCGGCCACAACGGCCGGCACAGGATTGCAAGGCACTCACTCTCCCCCTCCACAGTGATACGGCGACTACACAGGGTTGGTCTCTTTGCGCGACGGCCAGTGCGCTGTATTCAGTTGACATCTGAAAATTGGAGGCACCGTTTGCGACGGTGCACAAAAGCGAAGGGACTTGACCAGAGGGGAGAAATATCGCGTACTCTTCTCGAACGAGAGCAGGCTCAGACTGAGCAGTGATTCTGGACGTACCTTAGTGTGGTGAAAGGTGCAAATACGTAATGCACTCAGAAACACTGTCGAGTGTGATCGTTTTGGTGACCCAGACGTTATGCTGTGGGGTGGTATTATGTTGAATAGGCGTACTGGTCTCCAAACCTTTAAACATTCACGGTTTACTCACTAACCAACGCTACTGTGACACTGTACTCTTTCCCCATTTGCGTCTTTTGAGCACTGCATTAGCCCCCAACTCCATTTTTATGGATGCCACTGCGCGGCCGCATCGAACAGCGCTGGTGGAAGAGCTCCTGGAACGAGAAAATATTCGGCGAATAATGCACTGGCCTGCCTCCCCCCCCCCCCCCCCCCGCCCCTCCCGACTTAAATCGCCATTGAACACGAGTAGGGTGCGTTGGGAGACGAATTGCAGCACGTTCACATGCACCAGTGACCATCCAACAGCTGTCAACCGCGAAACCGCGATGGTGGAGGAATGGAACATATGACCGCAAAAACTCCGTACCAACGTTGTGACCAGCATGGGAGCACGTTTCACATCATGCACTGCCGTCCGTGGTGATCGCACATCCCATTCAGAACCATTTCCCCCTTTTTGTAGTGTCCAGGGGACCATCGTAAATCGCGATGATTTCAGTATGACTGTTGATGTCTTCTTTGTTTTACAAACACCAATGGAGTTTCACAAAACACTGCATGAGTCCAAAGACCCACAACACTCACCACAAATTGTGGGGAAGGCTAAACAAAGACTGCGCTTTGTTGGCAGAACACTTAGAAGATGCAACAGACCCACTAAAGAGACAGCCTACGTTACACCTGTCCGTTCTCTGCTGGAATGTTGCTGCGCGGTGTGGGATCCTTACCAGGTAGGACTGACGGAGGACATCGAAAAAGTGCAAAGAAGCGCAGCTCGTGTCGTGTTTTCGCGCAATAGGGATGAGATATGCGAGTTGGGGTGGCAGTCACTGAAACAAAGGCGGTTTTGAAACTTCCTGGCAGTTTAAAACTGTGTGCCGGACCGAGACTCGAACTCGGGACCTCTGCCTTGCGTGGGAAAGAGCTTTACCAACTGAGCTACCCAAGCACGACTCGCGCCCCGTCCTCACAGCTTTAACTCCGCCTGTACCTCGTCTCCTACTTTCCAAACTTCACAGAAGCTCTCCTGCGAACCTTGCAGAACTAGCACTCCAGGAAGAAAGGATATTGCGGAGACATGGCTTAGCCACAGCCTGGGGGTTGTTTCTAGAGCTTGGGTAGCTCAGTTGGTAGAGCACTTGCCCGCGCAAGGCAAAGGTCCCGAGTTTTGAGTCTCGGTTCGGCACACAGTTTTAATCTGCCAGGAAGTTTCATATCAGCGAACACTCCGCTGTAGAGTGAAAATTCCATTCTAAAGGCGGTTTTATTTGTGGCGATATCTATTTACGAAATTTCAATCACCAACTTTCTCTTCCGAATGCGAAAAAATATTTTGTTAACACCCACCTATGTAGGGAGAAATGATCATCATAATAAAATAAGAGAAATCAGAGCTCGAACGGAAAGACTTAGATGTTCCTTTTGCCCACGCGCCGTTCGAGAGTGGAATGGTAGAGAAGTAGTATGAAAATGGTTCCATGAACTCTCTGCCAGGAACTTGAGTGTGAATTGCAGAGTAACCATGTAGATGTAGATGTAGATGAAACACGCACACCAACAACAATACCATAACACGACAAGATCACAGCACAGAAACTTATCTCCAAATCTTCGACCACTCACGGTAAACACAGTGGTCAGCGATATTGTAACACTACTCTTGGTACAGACTCACATACAGAAACGGACTGACACGCAGAATTGGGAATATCCTCAAGAAACAAGGAAATAAATAGCATACTAAAGCAATTGTTCAATACAGAACTGTCTAGATAAGGAAGATGACACTGACATACAGCAAAAATATGGCATTTACCAACCCTAGTGTAACAGTTGTGATGCTCTATAGTTAGGCCAGACCGTAGAACATTCGAAATAGGCTATAAAGGACGTTAAAGAACAGGGGAATGTGGCACCAGCCTTTGCCTTTCTAAATTTACATAACATTTCAACAAGAAGACCATCACACTACCACATCAGTAAAGACATAAAAATAGCCAGGTTCAGTAACGACAAATATCTCCTGACACCACATCAGAACTTCCAAATCCAAAAGGCAATAATAGAATAGAAACATTTAATAAATTGCCAAATAAACATTAGCAACCAAATGTTATTTAAACTGATAAAGCATGTAGTAAACAAAGAGCAGCACCCCTTAGACACAACAAAAATTGTATCTCATCAACAAGGCACTACATCCACCCTAGATTACCCCCCACTGTACCACAGTAAAGCAGTAATTTATATAAACGGATGTTATGACATACTAGTTCTCCTAACACACACACACACACACAAACACACTTGTAGTCTTCAGTCCAGAGACTGGTTTGATGCGGCTCTCCATGTTACTCTATCCTGTGCAAGCTTCTTCATCTCCAAGGAACTACTGCAACCTACATCCTTCTGAATCTGCTTGGTGTATTCATCACTTGGTCTCCCTCTACGATTTTTACCCTCCACGCTTCCCTTCAATTCTAAATTGGTGATCCCTTGAAGCCTCAGAACGTGTCCTACTAACCGATCCCTTCTTCTAGTCAAGTTGTGCCACAAATTCCTCTTCTCCTCAATTCTGTTCAGTACCTCCTCATTAGTTACGTGATCTACCCATCTGATCTTCAGCATTCTTCTGTAGTACCACATTTCGAAAGGTTATCTCCTTATAAAAAAAAAGAGATATGCACAGGGTGTTCTGGAAATTTTGCGACAAACCTTAAGCGGTTGTAGAAAGCGTCTTGAGGAACAAAGCGAGGACAGGTATGTCATCCAACGACACCACAGAGCTTCGAAGTTACAGGGGCTGGAGCCTGCCCTTAGAATAGACCAGCCCTTTCGCACCAAAACTGACTTTGTCGCTGACGGACCGTAGGCGAAACACCTCACAATGTTGTTTGTTATTCGATGATCGCGACTGATTGCCATGATCGCCATTGGAGAAGATCGAGCTAACTGCCGTGTAGAATGGCTTTGTCTCCTGCGAAAGCGTTGGTGGATGACGCTTCTGGACTTGGGTTTCTATCACAGTCTATTTTTCTGCTGTATTACTGATAACACTGGAGATGTTAGAGAGTTCCAGGCCAAAAAATAAATTGCAGATGTAAACCATGTCCTAAACAGTGATCCACCCAGGCAACAAAACATCATGTACACAAAAGACGAGGCCCTTCTACACAGCAGCTAGCTATTCATCTCAGCGCATATTTCTTTCAGTTAGCTGCCCCACTATACTGTAGAAGTTCTTTTTGTGTAGGGTCCCATTTCATCGAGCTTTGTTACTGGGCACTGACATCATGCATAAGTTACTTTCGCCCTTGAGTTCTGCACAGCAGTGCAGCAGTAAATAACACGCCGTTACTGGCGGTTTCTCGGTACATTTTCTCTTTCCGTTACTGGATTTCATTATTAGTTAGCAGCGTAACATCGCAGTCTGTACGAGACACTTCCGGACGGCAGGAAAAAGAGTGCGATGACGTCACTCAGGCGGAGGTAGCGAGCGCGCGTCTGCACTGTCAGCGTCCGGAACAAAGCGACGTCGCCTCTGCGGGTTACGAGTGCTTCCTGCGGCAGCCACTTTCGCTTGCCCGATCTTCGACGCACCCCCCCCCCCCCTCTCCCCCCCTCCCACCAGTGATCGGCTGAAAGTGGCGGTCCCAGCCGCGCCGTTTCTCTCATTATCCGCAGCCCCGCGCTCCAGAAAAACTCAACCGCGGAGGTTCCGGG